>NW_027094091.1:43809119-45131756 GCF_029207755.1 Chamaea fasciata | reverse complement strand
ATAACGGATCAGTAGATCTGCATATATTATTAACCATCTGAAGTGTTCATTAAGAATAAAACACTTTGAGAATGATAGTGAAGATAAGACAGTACATGGAACTCTCTCCAGATAAAATCGCACCTCATTAGTAATTTGATTATACCAATGTAAAAGCTGCAATACAAGATGAAGAGATTATGTCACTTTGCTCTTTGAAGAAAACTTTGACCCAGACCTTCCAAGAAATACAGACAGAGCTGACAGTCTATGGGTCAGATGCCCAGCAATGTTACCCAACAGGGAATAATGAAATTCTTTTAAAAAAAAAACAAGCCTCATTTTGGTCTTGTTTTTCATAACCAGAAACAGCTATGCTTCCTAGGAAGAGAAGAGAAGAGAAGAGAAGAGAAGAGAAGAGAAGAGAAGAGAAGAGAAGAGAAGAGAAGAGAAGAGAAGAGAAGAGAAGAGAAGAGAAGAGAAGAGAAGAGAAGAGAAGAGAGAAGAGAAGAGAAGAGAAGAGAGAAGAGAAGAGAAGAGAAGAGAAGAGAAGAGAAGAGAAGAGAAGAGAAGAGAAGAGAAGAGAAGAGAAGAGAAGAGAAGAGAAGAGAAGAGAAGAGAAGAGAAGAGAAGAGAGAAGAACAAGTTAAGAGGAGGAGTTTTTTCAAGACATTTGTGCGTGTCTCTTTTAACTTCTGCAAGAGATGGAAGGCATTGCAATTATACTCTTGTACTGATTAGGTTGTTAAGATGTTTACAGTGGCTTAATGAGTAGTTAGAATTAGCATTAATTTTTCTTTCTTAAACCTAATGGATTTGCCAGTGAAAAAGCTTTATTTCAGTGTACACGGTAGGGACTGGAGTATCATTTAGAGTGGGTAAAATCTATAGCCTTTTTGCCATCTTGATCTCATTTAGGATATTACAGTATTTCAGTGGGGCGTGATCAAGACTTTTATAGTTCATGCTGGCCCTCAGCATGAACCAGATCAATTACACCCATCAAGTATGTTAAAAGTTCCTTCCATATAGGAAAAAAATACATG
Source organism: Chamaea fasciata (assembly GCF_029207755.1). NCBI lineage: Eukaryota > Metazoa > Chordata > Aves > Passeriformes > Sylviidae > Chamaea > Chamaea fasciata. The sequence goes on along the minus strand of NW_027094091.1, from coordinate 45,130,731 downwards.
ATTGTATGAATTAAGTATCCTGGCCTAACCTCTGACAAACTGTAGTGTCATCCTTGCAGACCATTACTTGAACAGGAGTGGACATTCATAAAGAAAACAGCAGTCTCTTGAGAGTTGAGTAAAAGGAGAGTTTTGTCCTGACTGGCAGTGGGTGAAGTTGATGACTGGGGCCTGGTTGCATATTATCAGGGGACTTTCCAGAGAACCTCCCAGTGCTCATCAGGAAATCGCCTTTCTGCAAGATGGCCCAATCCCTCCTGTTGCAGAGAGGAAAACTGTCTTTGCAGTCCCTCTGCATCCCATTACCATGCATGCCTGCAGTGTGCAATTGGAGCAGTCTGAAAAATAAGGACAGTATGTCTGCTGAGTTATAGTGAGAGTGAGCAGTTGGTAACCTTCAGGGGTTTGTAACTCAGCCAAGCCTTGGAATGTGCCTGCAAGAATATCAAACAGCTCCTACAACCCACGGCTGTGTCCCTGCTACAGTGATGGCCTCCTCTAAACAATGGTGGACTGTGTATTGGTTTAAAAGTAAATATCTCATTGTCTCTGCTGCGTTTTCAGCTTAGGTGTAGCAACTTAAGGCTTTCTCCTTTTTTCCCCCCAGGAGCCCAACTTTAATCCAAAAATCTCTTCATTTTTGTTTTTATGCAGGGATCTACCGCACAGAAAAAAATAAAGGCACATTGTATGAGCTGACTTTCAAAGGAGATGCAAAACATCAGTTCAAGAAGATTGTTTTATTCCGGCCATTTGGTCCTGTAATGAAAGTGAAAAATGAAAATGTCAATATGGCTGACACACTTATTAATGTCATTGTGCCATTGGCCAAGAGAGCCAGCAAATTTCGGCAATTCATGCAGAATTTCAGGTGGGTTTCCTTCAATGCTGCCTTTACTTTTTCTCACTTGGAGTCATCAAGACCTCACTCCCTGCTACTTTTACATAACAGTTCATTGTGTCACTAAGTGATTTTTGAGATTACAGACTAAAAGGCATTTGGTTGCTTAATGCATTGTGATTAGCAGTAAAGGCAATTATATTCCAGTCATCATGGTTTCTGATTTGCATATACCTGACTTAGGAGTCTCAATCTGTTAGTTGGGTGCATACAATTGTGGCAACATGAGAATTTCATGCAGTAGTTGCAAAGGAGCATTTCTGAGGAAAAGGGGAATCAGTGCTCCCAGATACTTTGCTAGGCTCCATTACATAAAATATTAAGGAAACAAAAGGCAAGAAGGAAATGTAGTTGAATTTTCAGCATAGTTACTCTGAAACTATTATTTTTCAGCACAGACATGATGTTCAGAGAGAGAACTTAATTTGGATGTAACTTTAAATAGCTGCCCACAAAAGACTGTTATCAAAAGATACTGACTCTTACAATGGAATGTTTTGTCTAATTACACCCATCTAAAAATGGGCTCCTTGTCTAAATTAGCCTTCTGATTAGTATTCTGATTATCTTGTTTTAGACTTGGGAGAAATCACCCTCTGGGCATGCTGATCTCTCTGCTGATTATAGAGGAAGTCTTGCTAACTAAACATAGTGCAAGTGGGGCACAGTTCTAGCATTTGTTAAGATTGGTCTTACCCTTGAGCTATGCTTTTGATCTCTGCTTGAATCTTAGGTTTTAGTAAATGCCAAAGATCTGAACTCCAGAATATCTGTTACAAAAACTAAAGGTTATGAGGTAGGGTATTATAAAAATCCCCCTTCTCATATTCTCCTGAGTGCTGAAGTTATTGCCTGCCTGATCATTCTTCCTGGGGCTGGATGGCCTCTTTTAACAGTGTCCTATTATTATAACAAATGCTGCTTAGAGAGCTTGTACCTAATATGCCTGAAAGAAAGACTTCTGTCTCTTCTAAGGGAGAAAGTGAGCTGCTTTGTCAGGACAAGAATGTCTGTCAGTGAATCATGTCCCCAAGAATGCCTCCAAGGTTCACTCTGCCTTGCCTAGCTGCTGTGGGTTATTGAAGGAAGCTAACTTCCGGGACAAGTCACAAATCTGTCTCTTTTCTCCAGGGAAATGGGCATTCAGCAGGATGGGAGAATTCACCTCACTGTAGTTTACTTTGGAAAGGAGCAAATGAATGAAGTCAAATCAATACTTGAAAATACCTCTAAGTAAGTACCTGAACATCTGGTGTGTGCTGTTCATATACAGCAATCCTACGTGAAGTGGAGACTTGATAACTCAAAACTCATTCTGTGTCAAAACGTTCTAAAGTGCATTGCAGAAAATAGCTTTCTTTTTGTATCAAATAAAAATGGTGTTACCCAGAGAGTCTCATAGAGAGTCTCATGCAGTGGTCTTTAGAACTGCAGAGAGATTTTAATTCAATTTACCTCAGTGCAACTGCCTTTTTTTTTTCCCCCTCCCCCCCCCCACACACCGGTACCTCTTTAGTTCTTTGAAAGCAGCTTTAACTGTTGGGACTGAAAGCTGACTTCCAAAGGCAGGTGGAAGACAATTTCACTAGAGTACAAAGGAACTGGATTCTTTTGGCCAGTTCTGCTCTGTTGAGTTTGCTTACATAGCTGTGTTTGTCAAGATCATGGTGCACTGCAGCCTTTTGCTTGTCTTCGCCATGTAGGAAGAAGACCCTTGTATAGATACAGTAATGTAACTACAGGAAATTTGCATGCTGAAGATATTTTTGTTTATCTAAATGTCATTGGGATTCTTGTGAGGTCTGCCCGAAGAAAACCTGTGACAGGAATGCTAGAGTACAACAGGTCAAGCTCTGAATGTAGATAGACATAGTGGAAATGTTCTCAAGAGTCAAACATCTCTCCCCTCCAGCTGCTCTCAGAACTGTGATACTATAGATTTCTATGTTAATTCTTTCATATGGAGTTCCCACTCCTGACTTGTATTAAGAGCTGGATGAATGGGGTAAGTTGATGAATATTTTCCTTCTAGGTCAGCCAATTTCAAGAACTTTACCTTCATCCAGATGAATGAAGAGTTTTCCAGGGGCAAAGGATTAGATGTTGGTGCTCGATTTTGGAAAGGAAACAATGTTGTTCTCTTTTTTTGCGATGTGGACATATACTTCACAGCCGAATTCTTGAACTCCTGTAGATTGAACACACAGCCAGGTACTGCTTCTCATGAAGTGCATTGTCTTTCAACTGGTACTACCTATTATGTAAAAACCCTCACCAGAGTATTCTTGCCTTTCAACTGGTTATGAAGCTTCTGCAAATCAGTTGTAACAGTTCCTGCTCCCATTGTGATAAAATCTTTTGCCTTCAGCACCTGTGCTTTCTGGAAAAAGATCTTTTTATTAATTATATACTCACATTCACATTCTCATGGAAAGAACATAGGCTCAGTGCAAAACTTGTGTGACTTTGTCTGGATTTGGTCAGGTCTGGACTGTACCTTGTAAAAGACAAGTGTGTGTTATACAGCTTTTTTTTTAAAAAAATAATCCATTGTCATTTCCAGGGAAGAAGGTATTTTATCCTGTTCTCTTCAGCCAGTATAACCCCAGTATAATTTATGGTCACCATGATTCCATCCCATCTTTAGAACAGCAGCTGGTAAGTACATACTTCTCTGAATGCCTGCTTTTATTTGAACAAAGCATTTTTAAAGGTATATGTGCTCTTGGATAGCATTTCCCTATTCCTTGTGCACAGTGACTACCACACAGACAAAATTAAGTATTAACACTCACCTTACTGTGAGTTCTGCAGGTATATTTCACTGGGAAGTATATTGGTGCCATTTCTTTTAAACCTTTTTGAAGTTTTTACGTGGAAACTAAAAATTTTAAAAATGTCTGCTTCTCTGCTAGAAGGAATTTCCTAACTAGTGAACAATCCCTCCATGGTGTGCAATCTTGGGGTGGCAGTCCTTGGCTTGCTCTGATTTCTTCCTATCACTGATTACTATTTGCATTTGAAGACCTGACATTTGTAAGAAGCAGAGCTGTCCTCAGATCAGTCAGTAAAAAGATAATTCCAGGGGCTGTTACTGTTATTCTCCCACTTACTTGAACACCTTACAGTGGCCTTTTTCCCATCCCGCAGTTCACAACTGAACTGCCTGTGAGCAGACAGTGTGTTCTGAAGTGTCCCAGAGCCAAATCACATGCTTGGAGCTGTCACTTTGTTCTGGCACTGATACAACACAGCACAGCTCCACTGATTTTCATCTCACCTGCTTATTTTTGATGTGAGAGCAAAGCAAAATTTTAAAAACGTTGCCATAAGGCATATGATTAAGACATGCATGAGTCTCCTGAGTGATGAGGGAGCTGTTGTGACGAAGAAAGAGCACGCAGAAGAGAGGTTCACATGAATGTTAGTGGCCACGCCATTGCTTGGCACTGCTGCAGACACTGTTCTCCATTTTCCTGAACTCTGGTGTTGCACAGTTGTTGAACCTAAAGGCCTGATAGAAGGGAGTCTTGCTTCTCTCCAGAGTCAGTGAGTCACAGTCCTCTGCCCACTAGTGCTGCTAAGTGTCCGAATTTTCAAACTGTAACATAAGCCAGCTATGCAGCTTCATTCAGTTCCTGTGGGCCAGGTCCTAACCTGCCACATCTGCCTCTCTTACGGCCAGGCACTGCACTTACTAGGGCTCATTCTGTCCCAGGCTGGACACTGTCCCCAGAGCATCCCAGCTTCTATTGTTGTTCTGGATAGGTAGGAATTAGGGGTGGTGTGAGCCCAGGGTCTGTCACAGTTAAAAAAGATCACTTGGTATCTGAGTCCAGTCTTCTGTCATCACTGCCCCCACCTTGCACAGTTCCTCTATAAAAATGAAGAATAAGAGTTTGAAAAGTCCATCCAAAATATTTTAAAGGTTTTTTTTTGGTCTGCTGCTCTCTGTGTTATGAGACATATAGCCAGAAAGCCTTTTACCAAAGAGTCTGAAAAATCCCTTGTACTGTTTTTTTCTCAGAAGAAACTTGCTCTGATTATACCATGGGATTCACATAAGCTTTTTCTCTCTGCTCAGAGCCTGTCAGGGATCCTCAAACTTGTAAGAATTGTGCTTTGGGAATGAAATAGAGTTAAGTTTTCAAGCTAGCATACATTCCACAAAGTACAGTGTCAAGATTATGAAAATATTTATAGCTAATATTTGAATCATAAAAGGTAATGCTTATGTCAGAAAAGCTTCTTGATTTAAAAAAGTATAGCCCATCACATTTTTATGTATTTTTTATATTATTAGCCCACATTAGTTGCCAGGCATAAGGCCAGATTTATATCAATAAAACAAGACATTGTTAGCGCTCTGTCCTGGAACTTGGGTTGCTGAGGAGAAAAACAAATCCTTCAGGAATCTTCGATAGAATTTGATTTGTGCAGCAGCCACTTGCCCTAATGGGAAATAATAATGCTAATGCACATGAGTAACTTGCGGCAAGGGCATCGTGATGGAGACTTCTTGTTACAGTGCAGGCCTGACAGATATAATCTTTATGTTTCCTTTTAATTCACTTCTGCAGTGACTTGGCTTTTTCAAGGAAAGGAGAAATGAGAAATGAAATGTATAGGAATGTGAAGAGTAATAAAAACAAAACAAAACAAACAAAAAAACCATTTGAAGTGACAAGAGTTATGAACAAAAAGGAGAGGCAAGAGCAAGAAATCAGGAGAGAAAATTTTAGAAGAGCATTTCTTCATAAAGGAAATACTGGGATTTGTAAATCCAGAAATGGAAATTTTCTTTCCTCATCCTCTGAAATTCTGTCACAAGGGAAGTCATGATTTTCCACAACAGCTGCTAAGGGATAGGTTTCTAACCAGACATTCAAGAGTGTGAAGTACTGCTGACTTGCTCCGAGGATTTAAATGGCTGTCCCAGTCCCTTGAAGCTCTTGGATGTCTCACCAGATTGGTTTAGGTCACACACATGCATGAATGACGACCTTAGAGATCTGTACTTGAATATCTGCTTTTCAAAATTATAGCCATGGTTTCTCAGTGCTCTGATTTTCTACCTATAATACATAATGTTTTCATTGTCCATCTCAGGAAGACAAACCATTCATTTTTACAAAGGCTTTTATGGGACATATATCTATCACCCAGCATTTCTGGAGTTAAATTTTATGTGGATATAGCAGTTCTGTAATGGAAAATTATTCTTGCTACTCAAAATTAGATCAGATCAGATTAGAGCCCCTATTTCCTTCTAGAGTTCTTGTGGTCCTCAATGCAGATACCATCATCTGCTCTGACAGCAGAGTCTGGCTTCCCTGGTTGACCAATGTTTCTTACATCGGGTGTGAATCCCACAGAAACTAAAAATTTTGGAGGATGCTTTGCTTGCAAAGGAGTAAACTCCAGAGGTGTGATATTGTTCTGCTTGGTCTCCAACAGCAGGAGAGGAGCAAAACCTGATGTTCTGGATCAGGGGGGTTATCCATGATAGCTAAGAACACAGCTGTTTTGGGGGGGGTAGATATATCCAACGAGTATCTACAAAAACGGGTTCAGGACCAGCGGTGGATTCACCTGGGGAAGAATAAAAGGGCAGTTGCTTCTATTTCTGAGCACATCCAGGTCAGAATGCTCACTCTGAAAACATTTCTGTTTCTATGTAAACATTCCTTTCCCTCCATGCAGATTATTAAAAAAGAAACTGGATTTTGGAGAGACTTTGGTTTTGGGATGACTTGCCAGTACAGATCTGATTTTATCAACATAGGTAAGAAAAATACACTCCAATACACCTGCATTTTTTCTAAAATATAGAAAATTATGATCAGCCTCCCTTTCCTTTGCCAATATATCTGGGTCACTAATTTGCAGCATTGCTGTGGTAAGACATCCAGGCTTTTCCTAGGTGTCACAGAATTACCAGAATCTAAGCACTGCTTACAAATAAAATTACAAATAAAGAACTTTTGTCTGATAGTGAAAGATTTGAAGGTGGGAAGTTTGATGTTCACAGAAAGTGTGTGTATTTTAAAGGGCTGACTGGAGCCAGAAAACAGCTGCAGTGCAATTAATTAACATCAAGTTTGCTAACAGATTTCTAGTTTTATTTTAAATTTTGTTTGTGTCAGGTGGCTTTGACCTGGACATTAAAGGCTGGGGTGGTGAAGATGTGCACCTGTACCGCAAGTACCTTCACAGCAACCTCATGGTGATCCGAACGCCTGTCAGGGGTCTCTTCCATCTGTGGCATGAGAAGCAGTGTCTGGATGAGCTGACCCCAGAGCAGTACAAAATGTGCATGCAGTCCAAGGCCATGAATGAGGCTTCTCATGGCCAGCTTGGGATGCTTGTTTTCAAGCAGGAGATTGAAACACACCTGCACAGACAGAAATTGAGCAGTAAGAAGACATGAATCCAGAAAGGGTGGTTTAAAGCCTCTGAATTGGACTTTAGAATGTTTTGGAAAAGAGGTTTTAACCAGTAAAACTGGGATGAGACTGAAAGAGATTCCAGTAGGGTGGCAGCAAAAGAAGAGGGAAAGCATCTGTCCTCCCTACTTTTGTTTTTATTCTAATGGGGCTTTTAAATACTCCATTATCCTGACTGTTCAGGACTTGCTTCTGGGGAAGACTTGAACACTTGATTCGATTCAAGATCATATCACAAAGATAATGAACATTATGTGCTATTATGTGACCAGTGTGGTTTTCACACTAACAAATGGATGTGCTTTTCCTTTGAAATGTTTGTATGATGTGTACAGTTATTTAAAGGATTGACCTTTTGGTGGGCCAATAACTAGGAGTTATTTTCTACATCTAACTTGACATATCTAAAAAGGGCTATTTTTTAATAAGTACAGAGACTCCTGCTCTGAGAAGGACATCTGGTTGTTAACCATGGTAATGCTGGAGTGACCAAAAAATACTTTTCCTTTAAGGGGTTGGGATGGGGGAACAGCAGCAGGGCACTAACAGGCCATTCCCAGTTCATTCAGATAAAGTGCTTTCTAAACTTATGAAAGACAAAACCTTACTGGTCAAGTGTGATGGTTGAAACTGTTTGTTCTCTGTGGACAGTGAACCAAAAGCAATGAGCCATATCTGTATTGTGTGAATCAGATTGTGTATTTCTGCTTTAGAATGCTGTATGTATTTCAAGATTTATTTTTAAATGAAAATTGTTTGGTTTGGAAATTATTTTGCCACACTTCAGGTTTTCTACTTCTGGCCTTAGTAGGAAATAGTACAGCCTTCCAGTGCTTGGAAAGTGCTCTGCAGATCTGTGTTCCTGTGGATGGGAACTGGGTTCAGTTAAGTGATTTTTCTACACAATCTGGGCACTGGAATACAGAAGCTTTATCATGCTGAAGAAAAGGAAATACATATCAACTTGCAGTACTGATTTAGTAGGAGGCCCTAAACTCCAAATGCCAGATACCCACAGTGATGAACATTTTCCGACTTTATACCAAAGTATTTCTTCTAAACCAAATACAGAGTCTTGCCCAGAGTATAGAAAGCTTTTTGTAATTAACAAAAGAAATGTTTGTAATGGACCCTGCAAATTCTCTAATGATAATTATAGGTAATAATTGTAAAAATTAGTAATCTTCTTAATATTTTTTGTTGCAATTGCCTAAAACTGTTGAAAGTCTGAGTTACTGCCCTTATAAAGCATTTTCTTTTAATGCTGACTGCTATTTACCATTTTAATATATACTAGCCAACAAGAAGTGCATGGGCTTGTAAATCCCATTTGCTTACCTAAATGCTGTTTCTCTGAGGAGTTTCTTTGTTTTACAAATTCAGATTAATTCAAGGCAGTCTGAACCAGATTCTAATTTGATTTTTAGCTTGTAAAGGTGGGGGGAAGAAAGGTAGCACTGAACAATGAATGAACCACTCTGTTGTGCAGCTGTGCAGTAGGAAGAGCACTGTGAACCTCCTTTGAAAGCACTGCATGCAGGTTCTGCAGACAGAGACCATGCTGCTATTAAGTACCTTTTTCCTTGGACAGGTTTATATGTGTTTGTCTTTTGTTGGTGCAAAGGATCTGCACTGCACTTGCCTTGCACTCACCAAGTGTCCAAAACAGAATAGTACAAAAAAAATAGAAACTTTGTATACTTTAAAACCTCAAGCCCAAAATACATCACTTACCATAGAAACTTGAGCAATCACTCAAGTAGATCCTCCAAAGAACTGTTTTGTTCCCAAAACACGTGATAAATTATTTATAAAGGGCTTTGCATGGATGAAGTAACTTTACAAACATTATGCAATAGGAGGAGACAGGTATGGCTTGTTGAGTGCATATGAAAGTTTGGTAACGCAGCTGCTCCAAGGCAAAGGTTGTTCCTACAGTTCCACTTAAACCTGAATTTGAAACTGGGTGTTGTATACTATGAAAGTTTTGTAATCATAGCCTACCTCAAGCCTCACCTTAACTATTTCCATGATGGTTTTATTCAGTCTTCCCTCAGTTGCACTTGTAGAGCAGGACTAGACCAGATGATCTCCAGAGGTCCCTTCAAACCTCTATTAATCTCCAGTTCTAACCACTGGGCAGTTGTAAATTCAGCATTTCATTACTTGGGGTACCTTTGCAAGCACATCATCCAGATCCTGTCAGAGCTTTGCAACTTATGTTTTTAAATAGCCCCTTTGTGATTTTCATCTATGTCCTTTTCCACAGCGATGCTGTTCCTCTTACCAAGAATAATACTGTCTATGCAGTTTCTGTTCTTTGGCTGCAGAAGCCATTTTGGCAAGAGCTGAGATGGTATCAGTGATAGAGAGATCCAGCCCACAGTCATTGACCACATCGGTGATGTGCAGGGCAATCTAATCACAGTAGAGATCTGGCAGGGCTCTCTTAGAGGTGGAGACTGCACTGACAGGAGAGGTGAAGAACAGCATGAGAAAGGGAAGCTGCTGTTACTTACATTTCTGTCAGGCAGGTGGAGCTCAAACAAGTCTTCCAGCCCAGTCAGAAAAAGGTGAAATCCAAAGCGAGCAGCCAACAGAGCAGCTTTTGTTATGAAGGTCTCTACTTTCCTTGTCCCCAAAGCAGCTTGTGATCTTTCTCAGAATGACAACTGATTGGATTTTGGTTGAGGAGGGACTAGAGATGGCCCTGTGCAAGTGGAGGAGGACATCCACAGGCTCCTTGCTTTACTTTTTGATGACTGCAGCATGCTTTGGCTAAAGGCATTGAGCAAAACAAATTGCCATGAATCCTCCAGGATTCATGATCTCTCCAGCATGCAATTTTCAAATTGACTTATCCTGTAATCCTTGCACAGCATCCCTTGAAGAAGGAAAGATTTTACAGAGAAACTCCCAAAGGTATGTCATCACCCTTGATTCTCAACTGCTGCAAGATATCCTTGCTCCACAGACTTTCAGGGTAACTGGATTTTGGAGCAATAAAAAAGCCAGTCTTGAGGGGGGTTTTGTTCTAGCAAAGTAGTTTCCTCTGCAGTCAGTGCAGTAATCTAAATGTTCAAATTTCTTGCCTCACAGTAGAAAAGTGGGTCTTTGAAAAACTGAGGTTTGACTCAAACATGTGGGATGATGTGAACATGGATAGTGGTTTTCCCTGGGCTCTACTGAGACAATATTTGCAAATAGGTAGTTTAATAAAAAGGCAGTGAATCTACTGGTCCACTTGTCAGCAGGTCAAACCCTGAGGAGTTTTACTAAAGACCCTAGAGCTAAAATTGATTGTGTCCTGCTATGTCCATGCCAGATCAGCCTGCATCTTATTTTGCAAGTTAACACCCTGTGTCTCAAAATGCCTTTTTTGTGCATACTTTTCCTCTGTCTTTACCAGCCCATAGGTCTGCAAAACATTTCATAATTTGTCTCCAGTGAGATATCAGCTATGACACATCCTTCACATGAAAACAGATGTTTTTTTGAAGGACCTTTCATTTTGACCATATTTTTAAAAGAAACAGTTCATAAAGAGGGAAGGAGGGATGTTTTCGCCCCTACAAATAATCTAACACCCTTTCTCATGATTGATGCAAATTATATTGAAATTATCTCTTTGATACATGCAATATATTGCTCAAGAAGCTCAGTAAGTCATTTGCAGTGGCCAAGTGTCTTTACATTTAGAATCTCAGTTTACATTAAGGCTTTATTTCTAGCAAGTGACACCTGCTGTAACTGGAGTGCAGTTATCCCCTCTTTCCTGGAATGAACACTACCTGTCAGCATAGTTGTAAATGTTAGGACCAGATTATCACAATTTCTTTAAATCTGTATTCTGCAAAACCCAGATTAATGTTAGACTGAAAGTTTTGACTGCTTCTTCACGTTAAGTACAGTAGTCCTGATCTAACAGAAAAAAGGGAACAGGTAAAAAAAGGTAAACAACTGAAACAAGATCAACTCTTGTTCAGTACTTGAGGACAGTGTCTCCAAAAAATGATGTTTGCAGATTCACATCACAACCCTCAGCTGCAGAGTTTGTCATGTGCAACAACATGAAGGAACTTGGATGAAGACTAATTTATTATGTGATTCTATCCAGGTTCTCTCCCAATCTTCTGAATGATGTATTTAAAGAGCATTGTAACAGATAAGAAGAGAGAATATTATGTTGAAAGAACATGTTCTATGATGAGGTTTACACCAGATGCATCTCAGTAATCGGGACACAACTCGCAATAAATAGCTCCATTTTGGAAAATAGCATTCTTTACTGGCAAAAAACTCTTCTGTAAACTGTATTAATACTGATATAGGTGTTCCTTCTTACATTTTTAGGCTCTGTACACGTGGTAGTCATTCATACAAATGCCTCTGTCCTGTCTCCTTTCCTTTTAAAAAAAGATAATACCTCCCAATGCAGAAAGGCCTTTGTGGGAGTTAAATACAGGTTAAAAGAGTGAGGATCTAGATTCAGAGGCTAGAGGAGTTTAAAAAATGCACTCACTCTTCATGGAAATCTCTTGTCACAGAGAGCACCTTTCACTGAAAGGCACTCAGGGTTTGCTTGGATGTTTGGCTGAACATCCTTCCTTCCAAGGACACAGCATTTTATAGAATTAAGCTTCACATTATGCAAATTACATATCAAGATCGATTCACCTCTCCAAGTTGTTTTGTGCCTTCAGGAAGGTAAAATCTCATTCAACTGTAGGTACTAATCTATTTCCCAGATGGCACACAACCTTGCATTCAAGAACAAAAGGCAGCTTGAATACAGAAGTCCCCCAAGAAACCTACAAAAACCCACTGAAAATCCATGGCAGTATCTCCCTGTTCAATTGATTACTTCAACAACTTCATCATTACTTCGTCAACTCATTCTCTCCATCTTGTGGGGCGTATCCAAGTGCTTTGCAGCTTGCTGGGCTGATGCATCCTGTAGCACACAACAATACTTACACTCCTCCTTCTTTGTTGTGAAGGACAAAAAATAGAGGCACTTAAGGTTTCAGGTAAGTATCAGCAGCTTTAGTTCCAAGTTCAGTTCCACGTTATTTGTGAATACAAGCCTGGGGCTGCCCAGTGAGATGAGGAGGTTTATTCAAAGAGAGAGATGTAATCTGGCTCTTTGTCCTCTTGGCCACATGGGTAAAGCAACAGCTCCTTCCCCAAGGAAGTGATGGGTTCATCCTGTTAATATAGAATATGATCAAACATCAGCTTTCCAACAGACCCTGCCTGTCACAACTTCACAAGGTGGACAGCAGTCTTCCTGCCTCTGTTACAGTGTGGATGTGTTCCCACCACAGTGTGATACAGCTCAGTTTACTGGAGAACTCAGGGAAGGGCCCTCTGCCCTCTGTCTTCATAACCCAACGTCTGTGCTCTGTGCCAAAACTCAGTGACACAGCTCTGGCAGTTCTAGGAAAGAGCTGTGCTCATCCCTGAGGAAACTACAGCTTCTCTGACATGGAATGGTGCCCTGCCTAGAAAGTGCTGGAGCCAGGACTGTGCAGCATGAAGGTAAAGGAGGACCAGGGATTGTGGACTGTGCTTCTGGCTGTGTTTGTGGGAGGGACAAGGGTGGATTCTGGAGAGAGCACACACCCTCTGCTTAGGCAAGTCCTGTTCGAAGCAGGGAATTTCCTGATAGTACAGTCTCTGCTTCCAGGCTCATTCTCCATCCTAGCAACAGATGCGTGGTGGGGTCTTGCCTTCTTTCATGGTCCCCTGGTGGGTGATAAGCAGAACTCAGTGGGGCACTTTGGCAGAGTGGGTTCATCTGCCCTCATGTGCTGTAGTGCAGGAGGTCTGCAGGATTCTTTGCAGACTGTGGGCTTGGCTCTGTAATTGATGTATCTATGCACAGCCAAGCTTTAAATCCTTTTGCTCTGGTACAAATACCTGTGTAACTCCTGCTTTTAATGCTTTCAGCCTGAACTGTGAAAATCATGCAAGAAGCAAGTTCAGGCAGTCCAGGTGGAGTTCCATAGAGCAAATGAGCATAGCTATTGTTCTTATGTCCAGTTTTGTTTAGTCATGTCTGTATTAAGCTAGGCACTTATTTAAAAGAAACAGGGATTTTAAATGAGCCTATGAGAAAAATTATTGTCCTGTCCCTGGGTAGATCTTGTAGTAAACAAATGAACAATCCATCTGGCTCTCCTTGAAACCCATGTAACTGCAGTCGGTGCTGGTAAACACCACTGTTATTGTTGCAAGAGCCTGCCAACCTTTCTCCTTCCCTTCTACCTTTTAACTTTGCTCAGTACTACCCCTTGCCTGCTTTGAGATTATAAAGATACCTTGCTCTCTTTCATGCTGATGCTGAAGGTAAGCAGGATTTTGTGTTTACCCAACTTGCCAGTGCCCCTTAACCATGGCAAGAATACAAAAGAAAGGAGTTTGCATGAGTATGCTGTCACCTCTCATCAACATTTATGCTAAGTAGCCTGTAAGTAACTTGGGCCCTGCATTCAAGGTGTTCTGTGTGCTTTGAGGGTGAGTGTCAAATTTAAGATATCTGAGATGTATTAAGTCACCTGGGCTGTACCAGTCAGGAGCAGCACACAAGATACCCAGCAGCAGTTAAAATGGGTCTAGTTACCTACTTCAAAACAACTGAATCTATTCTTTCTTATTTTGAAGTGCCCTGAGGCAATTAAACAGTTAATGAATGCATCGCTAGATGATCACCTTGTGGTAGTCTACAAGGTCAGCCAGCGTTGAGTGTTGCAGCTGGTCCACTCCAAGGAAGCTGTAGGAATCACTGGAGGCATCAATGAGGAAATGTTTACATCCTTCCACAGACCGATAGGAGAGCACGTAGCCTTTGATTTTCTCACTGACTCGGATCAGAAAACTCCCTGGTGCTGTTTTATTCAGAAGCTCTTCTGCTTTCTTAGAGGTTAGAATACCTGTTCAAAACCAAAACACAAAACTGAAGGGAGAAAAGTATTTGTGCAGGACTCAACACAGAACAGTTCTCACAGGAAATCTGCTCTAAAACCAGTCCATGGCACTTCCATCCCTTTCACCATTTTCTCGCCCAGTAGCCCAAGAAAAGTGCTGCCATTGCTAGTAACAAGCCATGGCCAACTGCTCTCTGTTAACTGTTCCACACTTGGCCAACGATGAATGACAAATGTGGAGAGCTCAAAAGGACTGTTGCTGTGTTATGAGAGAGAATGGTATTGCAGTTGCTGTATGTTGATTTCAGTATAGGATCTTTACTCCCAAGCCCAGCCTGTGTTAGCAGCCATGTTAGCAGAAAAAACTCCTTAAACACTTGGGCTGGGGTGGAAATTCCCAGGACTCACCATGGAACCAAGGTGCTATTGTGTCTGTGGTTTTCAGATAGCCAGCTCGGAGAGGGAATTGCTCCTCTTTGAACCACTTGATGATGCTTTCTTCTGTGGAATTGGAGATTGTTCTCTGGACTCCCTCTTTCCTATTAGAAAAGACCTCTGATATGTGCATCAGATTCAAACTTCAGGTTTTGAGTCCCTGTGCAGGACTTACATTTTGCTTAGGATTTTAAGACCAGCCCTAAACAGGCAGCTTACACCAGTTCAGCTGTATGGAATATGGTTTTCAGTGGACATCTGGCATCATAGGGGCTCTATGTGCTCCAGGCTTAGGACACTCTACTAACTATAACCTGTTACCCTCTAGGAATGAACACCTGAAGGCCTCATCACTCCCTAGGCTGGAATATAGCCTAGGCTCTGTATTTTTCCCTGCTGGGTGTCTCTTCCACACAAGGGGGAAAACTGACTATTCCCTTCTCAACCATCCCATGCTAGAGCAAAAGAATACCTTCTCCTTTCCACAGTGCACAGGGGCTTCTTTACCTAATTGCTCTCCCATTTGCCATTGCAGGAGGTGGAAGTTTAGGCTTGGGGGGAAGAGGTGGATATTGAAGTGGTCGCCGATCTCCTGCTGTGGCACCCTTGGAAATATCTGCCTGCTTCCCTCTGCGGATGCCCTGCAGTGAAAGTCTCCTGTAGTCATCTCTGGCTTGCCGTGCAAGGGAGCGTCTCTTCTCATCTGCTGCCTTGGATTTCCGCACTGGAACAAAAAAGGAATCCTACAGGAGCGAACAAGCAGCAAGTTTAAAGCTTGCTATCCTTTGATCATCTTCCTGCCTGATGAAATGGAAGAATAGCCCATTCCATAAACTGAAAGATTCAATCAGTTGTGAGACCATTTGCCTCGTGTCTCCCACGTTAAGCGGCACAGTTTTTATTCCATTAAAAGATTAAAAACCAGGTTTTTTTTCTGGGACAAGATGAAAAATGTGGTTTTTTTCTAGGTACCAAGTACCTTTGTAGGTAGAGATTTCTTGGTTTTGTTTCAGATATTGACTCCTGGTTCAGACATGGATTTCTGTAGTGCCTTTCATGTAAACTGGTGGCGGGCAGGCAGGGCTTATGGAATTGAAGCTGCTGAAATTACCCCAAATCAATCATTTGAAGGATCTTAAAGTGCTAATCAATTTTGGAAGGTGGGAAGGAGTCTTGCTGAAATTATTATGGAAAGTGGAGGACTTGACTGTGTTTGTTTGTTTTTTTGGTTTTTTTGGGTTTTTTTTTCCTGTAAAACTGCCTCAATTCTCTAGGTCCGTCTCACCCTGGAGTCTGTATGAGTAACCAGCTCTCCAGTCAGCATCTTTTTTTAATCAGTCAGAAAAATAAAACCCCTAGACTGAAATGGAAATAACTGGTGGTACAGCATTGCCATCTACTGAGCAGCAGGGGGGGAACTGGGAAGAAAAGTGCATCAGGTTCTCCTTCAGGAAGCATTTGGCAGAAGTGATGAATGCTACTGCAAGTTTCATACTGTTTGCCATTTTCCTTTCCATCACTGAGATTCATTACATGAGACAGTGCAGCAGGACTTTATTTAGGTGAGATCCTGCTTGAATGACAGGGAAGCCCTTTTTGATTAGTACCTATTACCCATTATCCTTGTCCTCAAGAGCAATGTTACTGCGAAGTCCTACAAAAGGCCAGCTTCTTGTCTAAAATTAATTGCAGTGGCTGTACTCATGTGGTTCCTATTTGTTGCTTGTTTTAACATCGTATCAGTTGGAAAAGTTTTCCATTTCCCTGCCCAGCTCTAGTCTCAATGCTGCGTGGACTCAGAAATATTTCTGATGATACAGTGCTGTATTTCTTGGCAATACTCTCCAGCCTCTGATCTATTTTTCAGCTCTAATATGGCAGGAGAAGGGTTGAGATGACCCCACAGAGCTCGAAGATTTCTCAAGCCTTACAGGAAAAGGTAATTTTAAGATCTTACAGAATTCTTGCCATTCAGGCTCATTTTCATCTGATTTCTGCAACGTTCTCTGGCTCTCTGTGCTGGAGTGGCTCTGTGGTATTGGCTCCTGGGGGGCTGTGATCTCTTCTGCTTTTTTCCTCTGTGCTTCCTTCATCTGTGAAAGAAACAGTATGTTCAGCTTTGTCTCAGGCAAGCTTTAGCCCTGCTTTTTAGCTAGCCTTGAAATACTGGGAACTCCATCCTTTACCAATTGAATCCCTCCAATTTCAACAACATAGAGACCCTCTGTCTTTACTGTAGGTGACAATTGAGGCAGGAAGAGAAAATAACCTACCAAAAATCATCAGGAACATCTCCCTGTGCTACTCCCCAGTCTGCCAGCCTGGCCTGCTTTTTATCACCTCCAAATCATCACACCTTACATGAGGAACATGGCAATACTGGATAAAACTGATCCAAAAGGTGAAAACAGTCTTGGGTCGCGTGAGGCTCTGAAGCTGACTGGGACTCTAGGATAAAGCACTGACTCCACTCAATGTGTTAGGAGCATCATAGGTTGCTGCTTACCTGTTGGAAACTATGCTTCCTCACATGACAATCTGCCAGCATCTGGTGAACATTTCTGGTTCCCCTCTGAGCAGAGCAAAAGAGCGGTAAGAAATAAATGTGAGATTAGGACAATTGCTTTTTTTTTTTTTTTTTTTGGTGCAATAGGTGTTTAATGCAAAAGCAGTTATGTGACATTAGTTAACAGATTTTGCCAGCCTGTTCTGACAAACACTGAGGGGGTGGTTTCCCATCATATTTGGCCAAACATGTCACAGGACAAGAACTCAGGGGTGTCAGGATTGCCATAAGCATGCCTAGATTTGCTAAACAATGCTCCCAAGTGCTTCCAGGGAGCAGTCCATTTTTTCCCTTCCTCTCAAGTAATCCCTTGCAGAACCTGCTGTCTACCTGCCTGTGCATGTTTGCAGCTGTGGCTGGGTTGCTGCAAACTCCTACTTGACAAACTGATCCAACTGGCTGGATATTTCATGTTCTCTCTTCCCTGAAAACCAGCCCAGCCAGCATTCCCTAGCTGAGAGCTGCCTCTGCAGAGGAACTGTTAGGTTGGGCTTTCAGTAAACAACCACTCACCTCCCCATCAGACCCTGACTGCCTCCCATGGCACGACAAGTGACAAGTTAACTGTACTACTCTGCTTACCAAGGTCACACTTCCTTTGAGCTCCATCACCTACTTGGCTAATATTTAATATGAACATGGCTTTACTACTTCCCTCTCCTCAACAGGAAACTAGGAACTTCAAATGTGTGTGAAACAGCATTTTTTTCGTAGATCAGCCCTATTCCCTGCAGCATGTTACCTGGATCTCTCAGGTTAAATGGGAACTAGATCTCAGAGAAAACATTTTAATGCAGGAAGTGGGAAAAAGCCTCTCTCCAGGCCTAGAAAATACAACAGGGAACTTCAGTCTGGAGCCCTCCTTCTAACAGCAAAAGCCCCAGAAACCTGGGAAAATTTACTAATAATATAATGACAGAAAAGAAAGGAAAATATACAACCCCTATCTATTCCCATGTGCAAGACTTTGAAAGGGGGTTAGATTTTTGGTGATGGCTTGCTTGTTTTTTGGGGTTTTGTTTGGTTGGTTTCTTTTGGTCAGCTTTGACTAATAAGTTCCTTTCAAAAAAAAAAAAATCTCCCACATAGTTGCTCAACTTTAGCAAACAGTGCAGAGAAAAACCCCATGTGACTCAGAGGCTTTTGATAAAAGAGGTAGTCACTCTGAATTCCATTCACTATTTTGGTGGCAGTAGGAGAGCATTTTGCCAAAACCCAACCTTCTCTTATCAGACTTTTTATACCATAGTACAGAGTGGTTATATGATAAAAGAATATACACTCATACAAGTTCATTCAAGGCTGAATGAAAACACCAGAATGAGATTGGACTTCTCCCATTAAAGTGGCAGGGTGTCCTGTTCCTTTTGTTCAATTGTGGTTGCATGGGTAGTTAATTTAACTCCTCTTTTTTTCTTTTCTCTGGAAACGGCTTTTTGTAGCCAGCTAAAAAGCACAAACGTATTTATTGCTGGAAAAAAATTTCTGTAATGAAACACCCCAGGAAAGCAGACACTATTACTGCATTTGGAGCTGTCCTGCGCTATCAAGGTCATAAGCTGTTTTCTGTATTAGAAGATGAAAAACCCCAAGAACCACCTAAAATATCCATGTCAGATGATTCTGCTAAAATTATCTTCATTTGGTCTTTTATAAAAGTAAATTTTTTGTCTGAGGGCTGTGACCTTCCATTTAAAGATCCTAGGATAGCCTCCCTGGTCTTGCCCCAAAAGCCATCCAAACCAGCCACAGTGCAGAAGGAAAAGCACTGCACCCCTTGTTTTACCCAGAGAGAATGAAAGCAAAGGAATTCAGAGTAATTTATCCATTGGTACAGAGCAGATCTGTCCCAGCTGAGAACAGCACATGGACCTCCCAAGTCTTAAGGAAGGATGTAACAACACGGATTCTTCTCTTCTGTAGTAGAAAAGCTTTAACAGATAGATGGCTTTTTCCTTCAGATTTGTATTCACAGCAACCAGGATTTGCTTCCTAGACCTCAAAAAACACATTTCTTATAGTTATGGGAAAATGGAAAGCTACCTTTGTGAGCTCCTGGTTTCTTCCTGTTGTATCAATATCAGTCATTCTTCTCCCATGTTCCTCCTTTTTCTCTGCAGTGGTTTTTTTATTTCCAGGAAGATTTGTCTCAGCCAGAAGTCCTGTCTGTGGGTGTAGAGACCATGTTGCAGAAGAGTCAACCTCTCTGAAATGCATGAGAGAGAGGACTTAGGAGGGAGTCACTTTCTGATGTCTGAGCATCTTGTGAGGAGGCTGCACGTGAGCAGAGCTGCAACGAAGCCACATGTGCATAGGCAGCTATATCTCCAAATCAGATAGGTGAGTAATTAAATTAATGGCTTGTGGTGATTAACTGTTGTCCGGCTGTACCTGGGCACCTGCTGGTGAATCAGAGCGATCTAAGCCTGTCACCTGCTGCAGTGACAACATCGGCATTTCCTGTGGTCTGCAGAGGGTCCCATGCAGGACCCATGTCACAGGAGGCTCAGTGAGCCGGGGCAAGTCTCAGGCTGCAGCCGGTCTCCACCAGCATTGTGTGTCCTCTCAGAAAGTCAGCCTTTGCCTGTGCCTTTAGCCAGCAAGGCTAGTGTGACGGTGCTAACCACAGCCCCTACAGAAAAGACTCCAGCTTATGTGTCCCTAGACAAAAGCCTTCTCCTCCATATCAGCCCATGGAGTCCTGCAGCTGAAGGGTGCTTACCTGTCCTCCTGGCTTTGCTCTCTCACTAAGTGCTTTGCTCTTTGTGCCTGGATCTCTTCACAGATGGCTGCATAGGATTTATCTGAAGGATGCTCACCCATCACCCACACCCACACTTCATTGTCAGCACCGAGTTTCCATGTCACTGACTTCTTGCTGGCTGGAAAAGAAGCAGCTCTTTGGCAAATGCTGTTTGCTGGGTAGCTCTTTGCAGGGCCTGAGTTGCACCTGCTGTGCCCTACCAGCTGCTGTTGGTGACAGAGACCGCCCAAAAGCAACTGTACATGAAGAAAGCTCAACTGGGATGTGGCCCGCACTTGCCAATTTTATCATACCCTTGAGCCAGGTCAGTGGAGGAGGCATTTCTGAGTCTGGGAGCAAAGGAGAAGAATCACCACTGTTTCTTTTCTTCGTTTAATTCCTGACCACTGTCCACCCCAAACTATGTGAGGGTGAGCTACCTGCAAAGAGAGCACATGGGGGAGACCTGGGAGAAGAGAGCTATCTTCCTAGCAGCCGGCATGCTGTGTAATCCTGGCAAGGGGACTTCAGATGTAAAATCTCAGTGGGAACTGCCCATCAGATCTGGTGCCTCAGGACAGATATTCAAATCCATGGTTATGTTAAAGACCAATTCAGAGGCACCAGTTAGTGGGAAACTTGATGAGATGCATCTCCTAGGGGCAAACAAACCCTGTCTTTCCAGCTAGGGGAGTTGAGAAATTTGGTCAAGGACAGAACGTCTGGGCCAGGGCATAAAAGCCATTGTGTGCCTGGCCAAAACTACCCCATTGCAGGTGGATTTAGTTATGTTTGGAAATAAGCCTATGCCATGTCCCTTGGAGAAGAAATTGCTATAAGGATACATTATTTCCTATTTCTAGGAAGCAGTTGACTAGGCCAGATATGTGCCAGAGGGTGAAGCAGCCAGGAGGCAGAGACTTACCTTTTCTTGGCAGTGGCTTCTTTGCTGAAATCTTTTCTGCAGCAGCTTCTCTTTCCTCCCACCGTCTGATCTGTTCCTGCCTCATCTTGAAAAAGAGGATCTGCTTCTGCTCCTCACTGAGTTCAGCCAGCAGCTCCGGATCGATGTACATGTCTGATAATATCTGTTTCAGCATGGCTGCAGGTTTCACTTACACACGTTCGTGGTGATGATCTTCAGGGATCAGATCCTCTTCCTGGCTCCAACAAGAAAGAGTGTCTGCCCGTCTGAGACTGAAGTAGGAATGCAGGCGTGCCAGAGCAATTATACTTCTGTCTCTTTCCTTTTTTTTTTTTTTTTTTTTTAGCTCAGACTTCCTGTACAGACCAAAAAAAGTAAATAAGTAGCTTAAAACCTGCTGTTAAGATTCCTTGGAATAAGAGGTGAGCTCAGCTCTCATGCAGCCCCTGCCTGCTCTGCAGAGAGAGCTGGCCAGAAGGGGCGAGGCCTGGAGTGGGGAGGTTGTGTTGATACTCTGATAAACACAGCTGATAGTATATCAAAGAGAGAGAGAGCACTGCCTGTTAGTCATCAGAGGTGCGGCTTGCCTGTGCCCAAGCAAACATTGCTGGGCAGGGAATCAATGAACCCATGACTAGATGGCTCCTCCTCCTTCCAAACAGGAAAACTTTGATGATCAAAAGCCCAGCCGGTCTCATTTTACTAAAGAAAGACAGGGAGGACTTTTGACTATGCTTTTGAGGTGGGAGTGGGAATTTCGGGGTGCTCCCATCCATCAAAGCCAGCCTCTCAGCAAGTCAAGGGAGCACAAGGAGTGCAGCTGGTTTGAAGAAAGGCGATTTGGATAGCCAATGTCTGAGACAGCTCCTGCTTGGACACATCTTGCTGATGCACCTGCCCACATGGTGAGCCTAGCATGGGACATCCCTGTCTGACAGGATGAAGCTGATGGGGAGAAGGGGCATCCCTGTTCCTGCCCAAGATACTGGCTTATGTCCAGTGCATGCTGGTGAGGTACTAACACCTGTACAGCCTTGCTTTGTGCTCATGGATTTACTTTTACAACAGAGATTTCACTGAAAAACTGAAAGCACTCCTGTCACTTGGGAAGGTGACAAATGAGAAAGTAGAAATTTGGACTTAAGACCTTGAAAACAACTGTTTTCCTTATCTAATGTGGATAAACTCACAGAGATCAGGAGACTGAGGTTGGCAGTGCTTTTGGTGACATGGGGGGACAGACAGCCACATTTTAAGTGCAACACCAGAGCAGGGTGGCTGACTGGCCAGAGGTGGCAGGGACTTTTTGGACAAACTCTTGGGAAATGTTGCCATAGGACTACAAAGAAAATTAAAGCAGTGGGATTGTTCATGTCCTTCTGCACAAATCTTGGGAATCTGAGGAACAAGCATGCTAGAACATAGCACAGCAGGTGGGAGACAGAGGGTTGTGGAGGGAATAACGTGGAAATACAAAGGGCACAGACGTGGCAGAAGGACCTGTGCCAGGGTAAAGTGGAACTACATATTAAATCGAGTTAATGGGCTCAAATCAATTAGCCATCTTACAGGAGAGAGACTGGACTTTTAGGAACCCAAATGTTGGAATAAAAGTGCTGAGAGAACCTTTAAGAAAAGAAAGCTTCACAGTATGACGGCTTGGCTTCTGACAAATAAAATAACAAAGAAGGAGGTAATAGACAAGCCAGTAAGTGCAATACTGAAGCTTTCCAAGGAGCACACACAGAGCACACAATTATTTAGATGAAATGGGACAGCACAAAGCAGCCTTCATAAAGTGAGACTGTCAGAACAGTATCTGCTGCGCTGGTTCACCTTCCTCTGTCTTGCACCCATGCTGGGAGCAAGCAGCCCAAGCATCCCCCTGCTTCTGAATATGGCTTGCCTTAAAATTGCCAGAGACGGAGCTGGCTGGAGCCCCACTGCAGTGAAGTCCCCATGCACTTTCAGCAGAAGGAGCTGGTAAGGAGCCTGGAGCAGGGGGAGGAGCTGTAGGCAGGGAGACATTGTTCCTCAAGGACCTCAAGGCAACAACACATCATGGTCCCAGAAATGCATTGCCTGTAGCAGAGGCCAGGAGCACGAGTTCTGGGGAGGGTGCAGCGACCAGGAGTTGGTGTTCAAGTCTTCTCATTTCTATTTTTTTTCTCTGATTATGTAATACTTTCCCTATTAAAAATGTTAACTTCATTCTAGAAGGAACATGAAGCTGCTGTTCCAAATCAGTAAGGATTTTGTTAAAACAAATTACTTTCTGGATTCAAAAAAAAGGTTTTTAGGGGAGGTGATCAGACTTGAGCAATGCTTTCTGAGTACCCCCCTGATTCTTTTCAGCTCAGCAACTAAAGGGTCTTGGGCTGTCCTTGAGCCATGGAGGTGGCAGCTATAGAGAGGAAAGAGCTTCCTGGGACATGACACATGAGAATCCATCAGCAGAATGCATGCAGCAGCATGTCCATGCTGCCCTGACTTCTCAGGAGTGGGAATGGCTTTTCTCTGACATTTACTTAGGAGGACATGATTGCTCTGCCATATGCTGTGATGACAAACCGGTCCCTCCTTCCATGCCTGAGGACACTGTGTTGAGAAGATGGAAGGGAGCTCAGCAAACAAATTTCACAGTACTGATGCCGTTTTGCAGATCTGGATCTCCTTGTAACCTTGATTGTCAGAGGAGATTTATCATTCTGTATCCCACAGGTACCCTTTAAAGCACCAGCTATTTTAACACTGGGAAATGACATAAGCATTTTGAGAGGTTTGTGATATTTCTGTTTTAGCAGGCACTTCATTAAAGATGTAGGAGCTGGAAATCATCGTAATCAGTCATATACTGTTCCCAAAGTCTGAATCAAAGCCATGTTACTGACACCTGGCTGGAAGTGGTTTTGCAGATGCTGTTCCAGCTGTAACTAGTATATTTACAGCTCAAACTTAGTGAAGCCAAAGCAATGGCAGAGGGACCTCCAAGCAGGTAACTTGCAGGAAAACTCTGGTAGAGGTCCTGTTAAACTTTGTACTGTTTGCATTTTTTAATGGGAGTGATAGGTGGGAGCTGGTTTTGTGGAGGAATAGAGATGGGAGTTGCCAAAAATAGCAAAACCTAAGTGAGGGGATGTGGGATGCCAAACCAGGGCTTTGGGGCTCTGCCACTCATATATAAGATACTCAACCTGAAAGCCATAAGGGTAAACACAATTCAAAGGCTAAATGATCCTCCAAAATGCAAAGTCACACAGCATTTAAATGTCCTACTGGAGAGCAGCCTCTGCTCTGTGCTCCTGTAAATCATCTACCATGAGCAGGGGAAACAAGTCTATGAATACACATGGAAGTGCCGTAGCTTTGAGAACTGGCACGAGCTCCTGCTCACGTGTGCAGCGGGTGACACTTTGGACACGACAGACTCACAAGATCCTCCCAGCTGGCCATACCAGTCCTGGTCTCCACCATCAGTGCTGCCAGCAGAGGGAAAGTTTCTCCAAGAAAGCAATAGACAGACACAGAAAGTCACAGATTTTCACAGGTTTTCACCAAGAAATCAAACAGGACAGTGTAAATGTGCTCATTTTCTGGGAGGCAGCTTATTCAACCTGCTGCACACATCTCCACTGTAAATGTGACTGCAACTGTAAACTAAAAATAACCCAAGAAACCAAACAGTGAGGAGGAAAAAGAACACAAGAAAGGCTGCTTCAGGGTACAGGCTGATGACCTAAGAGGATTTCTATTGTCATAAACTAGTTTTCCCCTTAAAAGGCAGATAAGATCACTTTGTTCAGTAAATGGTTGAACTATATGATTTTGAGTCAAGAACTCCTCCTTAGAGCTGATTATTTGTTTAGTGAGAAGTGGCTTCAGAGACACCATTGGGAATTCTCTTCCCTGATCAAGAGGCTGAACTGTGAGAATGCAACTGAATATCCTTTCACTTGCCAAACTAAGCCTTGCAGCACTAGGAGGCTCAGGTTTTTCTGGATTTCTCCACTTCCAGCCACTCCAATGCCCTCAGCTCTCAGCTCTCTGCCAGACTTTATGAAGGCATTTTTTTCAGAAGTGAAGCAGAGCAGAATTGCAAAACCCACCTGAAATCAGTGCAGCCAGAAGTAATCACCTCCCCAGCCTTGCTCTGAGTACACAAGCCTCCATGGCTTAACTGTTACACACTGGTTAATAACATGCACTTGTGTCAGAAAACATTTGTGTTAGCAACTGCACCAGCAAGGTTAGTACCAAAAATATCCTTCTGTGCTTTGGGGTATGGCTGTTCATTTGTTTGTTTTGTTCTTGTTCTTTCGGACTTTTTTTAATCATCATCCTGTTCTAAACAGGGGAGTGATTAATTCCTCTCTTACTGTTTAATTTTGCTTCAGCCTACTGTTTTTTGGGTTTTTTTTTTATTTCAGATGGAAGGAAAACTTCTATTTTGAGTATAACAGAAGGAAAACACAACTGCACAAGCACAGTCCCCAAAAGACAGAACCAGACCTGTTTGTACCTTATAATTATAGAATGGCTTGGGTTGGAAGACACCTCAAACATCATCTAGTTCCAACCCCCTGCCACGACAGGGCCACTACACCAGGTTGCTCAAAGCACCACCCAGCTTGGTCTTGAACCCTTCCAGTGATGTTCCAGTGCCTCAGCACCTTCACAGGGAAGAATTTCTTCCTGGTATATATTCTGTACCAGCCTTCTGTCAGTTTGAAGCCATTTCCACTTGCTCTATCACTCCATGCCCTTGTCCAAAGCCCCCCTTCAGCTGTCTTGTAGCCCCTTTATGTACTGGATTCTGTGTATGGCTGGCATATAATACCTGAAAGAACAAAACCAATGAAGGTTGGTTCAACAAAACCACCACAACATTAACTACTTTGAAATTACCTATAGCTGAACTGACTTGGCTTATAGGTGCTTGACATTGCTGGAGGGGGCAAGTTATCTTGTAGCAGGTATGAATGGATGGCAATGGCAAGAAGGAAAAATAATTTGGCACAGCAGCAGCCACTGAACAGTCTGAGGCTGTTGGGTTCTGCTTTCAAGGAAAATGTATCTTCCCTGCTAGAACAATGTGCAAACATTTCTTGGATCATCTTCCTATATCAAAATTACTGAGGGAATTAACAGTGTGGTGAAGAGGATGAGAGTTTCTATAGGTTAACACCTATAGGTGTTAACCCATAGAAATCAGATACTCAATGAAACCGAGTCACTCTAAAAAAGGAGATTTCTCTAACCAGGACACTTAATTTGATTTACTGCACAGAAAGAGGTGCTGGGTGGTAAATCCCAGAGCCAGCACCCCAAGGCACAATCTTGGGCTATTAAGTCTTACTTAAGTCACTACTTGGCTTAAGTTGTTATTGGCTCGTGCTTTCTCTACTTCAAATTAAAGCCACTGTGTCCCAATAAATCATAGCCCGTGCTCAGTGAGTGGCCGTATTATTGTAGGAGGAAGTGCCTGAGCTGAGGTGTGGTTTTTACTAGTATAAGGAGCAAAAGTTCATCATTAGGGTAAGTTGTCACAACAGAACCAGTCAAAACTGGGGATTTTTTTAGTTCATCATTACACATCCTGGATAAGAACGGTGTTATCTTTCTGTGTT
The DNA here is from genome assembly GCF_029207755.1 of Chamaea fasciata. Taxonomy (NCBI): domain Eukaryota; kingdom Metazoa; phylum Chordata; class Aves; order Passeriformes; family Sylviidae; genus Chamaea; species Chamaea fasciata. Next base: position 45,104,159 of record NW_027094091.1, on the reverse strand, counting down.
TTCCCCCTTCAAGAACTTAGGCCATCAATTTTCTTCCACATTCCTGTGATTATTGTTTCCATTGCTTAACCACTTTGTTCTTTACCTTGTTTGGAACTTCACTCCAGTTATTCATCAAAGGTGAAACTTAATGTCTTTACAAACAATTTAATGGGTAACAGTATTGGTGTTAACGTCTTTGAAATGGGTCTTAATGTCTGTACTAACTTTGGGCAGCAGGTTTGTTGGAGAGATCAGATAGCGTGGCTCCTGAAACAGACAAGTAGGTCTGCACAAGCCTGAACTTCTGAACTTTGGGGTAAAATAGTAGGTACAAGGGGGGAACACGTGGTAGGAGGTTTGGGAAGGCTGTAGCTTCCTATTATCCAATGTGGAAAGGAAGAGGGCAGCTTGCGGCTGGGAGTTCAGGATAAAAGGAGGCTGCACCCTCCAAAACCTCGAAAGAGAAAACCCCGCAGGCTTGTGCCCCGGTGGATTCTCTCCCTTTATTCGAATAAAGTTGCAGGACTCCTCTGTCTCCTTTATGGACATAAACTTCTGGTGTTTGTGGATTTTCGTGACAGTGGGAACCGGTGTGGGGGCCTGTGGGTAATCCCACTGGGCGTTGAAGGTCCACTTGCATTGGTCCAGGAAGCTTAGTCCATCTTTACACAACGCACAGTTATGTCCGTTCATATTTAAGCTATGAGAGTGATTGATTTGGGGCTCTGTCAAAAGCCAAGATCATTTGAAAAAACACAAGCAGTGATGAGCCAGAGCAGAAGTGAACTGGAGCCACAGACCAACCGAACATGGAAACTAACTGGACCTGCAAATGAGCTGGAGCCGAAATTAAGTCGGGGAAGGTGAAACCAATTTGGAGTCTAAAACATGCTGGAGGCACGAACAAACTCTATGAGCTGAACCTGAGACAAACTGGGGACAGAAATAAATCACCTGAAGCTGCAAATGAGGTGAAGTACAACCTAGAGAGCGCCTTCACCGAGCAGGAGATGCAAACTAACTGGAGTCACAAAGGAACTGCAGCCGCCAGCTCCCCGCAGCATCTCTGTGCGGACTGAGCCGGGTGGGCGCTGGCAGGGCCGTGCTGAGGGACGGCAGCAGCCGCATCGTCCTCGGTGCAGGCATCCCGGCGTCTTCCTGAGGGATCCACACCCGGCGCGGGTCGCTCGGGCACGAGCGGCTCCGGGCGTTGCCAGTTCGAGCTATTCTGCCGGGTTACAGCAGAGCCAGCTCGGGGCCTAAGGGTTCGTCCTGCCGACAGTGGCTCTGGAAAAGAGCCGGGGAGAAGGAACCAGGTGAGGCCGGTGGCAGGAGGGGTCGCCGGGGGGGGTGACCCGCAGCTGCTCTGCGGGACGGGACCTCCGGGAAGGTCCGTTCAGGCTCGCGCGGCCCCGGGCGGAGGCGCCCTCTGGCGGCCGCGGCGGGCACTGTGCGGAGCGGCGCCGCCCAGCCCCTGTCCCGCACCGGGCGCCGCCTGGCGGCTCCGGCGCGACACCGCAGCCCCGGGAGCGGCACCGGGACCGTCCTGCCCGCACGCACGGAGGTGCAGCTCCGGGCAACGTGCAGCAAGGCTGCGTGCGGATAAGGCTGGCCATCCACTCCTGGGGGGAGCACCAGGGAGACAGCTCCGGGAGGGACACTGTTAGCAAAATGAATCCACGATGTCAGAGGTTTATATCCAAAAAGGAGACAGAGGAGTCGTGTGACTTTATTCAAATAAAGGGAGAGGCCATGGGAATTTCCCGTCAGGTCTCTCAGATTGTTGGGGGAAGCAGCGCCCTTTTTATGCTAACTGCCTGGCCGCATCACCCTCTTCCTGTTCCCTATTGGCTGAGGTACTTGGCAGGTACAGACTTCTCGAATCGCCTACTCTATGCCCCCTGCTAATACGCACCCCCCCCCCCCTTTTCTTATACAAAAGAAAGGAAAAATAAAGCTATTCATAACTCTATTAAGTCTTTGTTCTTTTTCTCTAGGTTCAGGAATTTAACACGGCCTTGGCTAAGCAACAGTTCATGTTGATTAGTAACATTTACTAGAACTAATAGTTTCTTCTGTTACTTCCCTATCTACAAGTTCCTGGCCCTATCTACAGTTCACATGGTCTGTTTGTAAAGACACATTCATCTTATTCCTTTCAGAGACCATGTCTGGGATGGACACCGTAGCTGGAATATTGGACACTGTAGTTTGAATATGGACACCATAGCTGGGATATCACATCCCCAAACATGCCCAAACACGGCAGAAAGACCCTCCCACCCTCACCTTCCACCCACACCTTCCACCCACGAATAACCAGCCACAGCCATAAAGATCTGGTGAAAAACCAGCTTTGCCACTGAAGTCACGTGAAGCAGAAAACAAGTTTTCCATGGCTGGAAAAGTCTCATGGAAGAGCCTCATATCTCCACCCAGACATGTCCCTCTCCATGGTCCCTCTGGCCATGGGCCCCCCCCCATGTCCCCTGTGGCAGCCACACACTCCTCCGTATGCCCCACTCAAGACAAGCATCTTTCCATGCTGTCCCTGGCCATGTCCCCCTGAGCCACCTCAAGCTACATATTACCCCCATGTTCTCTCCCAGCCGTGTACACCCCATGCCCAGGGACACACACTCCCTCCCATTTAGATCCCAAAACTGCTGTGCTGCCACTTTGAGCCACAGACGCCGTGCTGCATTCCCAGTGTACGAGTACCAGGATGGCCACATCAAGGGCCCCCTCCCGTCTTATTTCAAGCAATTTGCCCTGCTCTAAGCCGGCTGAGGTTTACATTGGGGGACAGGAGGGCCTTCACCCCAGCCCCGGAGCCAGGGTTTGGGCACTGTGAGCTGGAGAGGGTGGGGAGTGTTTTTTACACACTCTCTTAAGTCCTTCGGAAGAGAGAAAAACCCCTGCTCCTGACCTGTGAATGCACCACAGTAAGGCTGCGGGGGATGTGTAGGAAAAGAGAGAGCGGCAGGGGCGATGGGAGCTTCCCTGGCGGGCCGAGAGCTGACCCAGGACAAGCACTGGCCCACTGAGAGCTATCCCTGCTCGGGGGGTGGCAGCAGCGAGACCCCGCGGGGACAGCGGCTGACCTGGACCCCAGGCAGGCAGCACGGTGGGGGCTCAGAGCTCTGGCCCGCTCCCGGGGCAGCGTGACCGTGGCCGTGCCCACGGAAACACCCCGAGGACGGGAACAGGGAAAAGGAGCAGCGATGGCCGCTGGGGGGTTGCCCGGGTCCCGCCCCGGGGCCAGCGCCTTCGCCTAGGCCGAGCGCCGCGGCCTTTCCCCGCCCACCGGCCTTTGCCCGCCAATCAGCTCTCGCTGTCCCCGAGCCTTGGCCAATCGTGACCCGCTGCCTGCAGGCCCGGGCGTCCCCGCCCGCCCACCGCGGGGGCCGCTCCTTCCGAGCCAGCGGCGCCGCTTCCGGCGCGCCGGGGCCGCGGCCGTGTGGCCGCCATGGTCCGCGCCTTCGTGCTGCTGGCGCCGGGCGGGCCCACCGGCCACGCCCCCTGCCGCCTGCTGTACGCGCGCACCTTCGGGACCCCCCCCGGGACCGCCCCCGGGAGCTGCCGGCAGCGCCTCCGCCGCAAGGAGCAGCTGCTGGTCGTGGCCAGGTACACCCGGGGCAGCCGCCTCCGCGGGAATCCCCTTCCTGCGGATGCTGGGCTCGGTGGGACACCTGGCACCGTGTGCTCTCCATCTCCGGAACCCTCTTGTGACTTGTGACACCTCTTCCTTCTCCCTGGGATCACCACAGGCGTCATACACCCTTTGTTTGATCGGAGGGCTCTTGGGCTGGGTCACCCCTTACCTGTGGGACACCTTACATTTCTGAGGGGAGCCTGTGGCTGCCGCCTTTTCTGGGGACAGGGCTCAGCGAGAACCCCAGGACCATCCCCCCCATTCATGGCACCCACCTTTTCTGGGGATGCTGGGTGCGGCAGGATCCCTGGGACCCTGTTCCCCCAACAGAGGGGTCACTGTCCTCGGATGAGGTGGGGGTCCTTAACATGAGGGTCCCCCTTTTCTCTTCCAGGCAAGTGGCCTCCCAGTGTCAACTGCTTCAGTCATCCTTGGGGCGCCCGTCCTCCCCACAACTTCCCCAGCTCCCCGATGAGCCGGTGTCACTCCAAGATGCTCCAGGGGGTCTTTTCCAGTTGCCCCCTGGAGACCCATTCCCTGAGCGGGTGACGGTAGTCTGGTTGTCAGTGCTGGCCCTTGCCTTCGCCTTGGTTTGTGAACCCCAAGAGAATCTGTCGTTGGCTGAGATCACCCTGCGGCGCCTGGCTCCCCGCCTGCTCCTCTCCCTGCGCCTCCTCGGCCCCGGTGCTGACGTCCTGCTCCGTCCTGATGCTGCTGATGGCCTCCTGGACCGTCTCGTGCCCCATGGGCAGATGCTTTTTCTCAATGAACGTTTCCTCCAGGCAATGGACCGAGAGCTGGGTATCAAAGCATCCCGCTGAGCTACAGATGACATTCCTGCCTACAACCCCCAGATATTTTGGAGGGATGAGAGACAAGGGAGGGATCTGAGAGGGTCGCCAAGCCCCAGTGGGATGGATGAGAAACATAGTTCAGGAATAAAGAGCAATGAACCAGATAAGAGCAGGGTTTTAATCCATTTATCCCCCAACACTATCATGGGAGAGCTAATAGCCATCCCCATAAATCCACCTGGAGCTGGGACAGTGCCAACTTCCTGCACTGTTTTCCTGCACTGCACTCCTGCTCCACTCCACGTGCACATGACAGCAAGTGGAGGCTGCACGTGGCTGTGAATGGACGCTAAAAGAGGGACCTTGGGTTGTGGTTACCCCAGCTGGGCACTGTGGGGCAGGCAGGGGGTCCCTGGCAGGGGAGACATGGCTCTGGGATGGGGCCTTGGCAGGGTACATGGGGCAACCAGGGGTGTGCATCCGGCCATGAGGCATTGGGGTCTCTGTGTGGGGAATTAAATAAATAGGCAGTGGGGCAGGATGTAGCCACGTGCCTGGCACGGCAGGGTGGTTGTCCCTAGATGATGCTGCTTGGGCCCAGGGGAACTGTGTGACACCCTGGGAGATGGCAGGACCTGGCACCCACCTACCCAGCTCTGCAAGGTGCAGTGGGGGCAGGGTCCTACTCTACCACTTTCTGGGTGCTGGGAAATCCAGGGAGCCAGGAGCTGGTGTGCACAGCTCTTCCACCAGTATGCTGGGAACAGGCTGGGCACTGCCAGGCCATGCAGAGCGGCTGTCACAGGGCCAGACCCCAAAGTGCTTTCCCTTGTAACTGCACCAGTAAAGCTGGAGCACCCGAGGAGGGGTGCTGGGCACTGGGCTTCAGCCATGATGGGTCTCTGGCTATGCCAGGGGATCTCACTGTGGGCTGGAGGTGTGGGAGCATTGGAGCCCACTGTGGCATCCCATCCTTAAGGGGAAGGGAGCACCATCTTCACCTTTCTGTGTGATAGCAGCTGTCACATACTGCACCCACAACTGGCTTGAATACAACCAAAAGCCAATGAGATGTTATCCTGGAGTGTTTAAATGAGATGTTGTCTTGGAGTGTTTAAATGTTGTTAGCAATTAATTGTTGAAGAGAATCAACTGGAATCCGAATGTATGGGCCATTATTGTGTATGCACTGGTAGGATTCCAGTTGCTGGATTTCAATATCACCTGGTTTATGGCCAAAATTGTCTTGCAAATCAGCCACCTGAATTGGATCAAATGGGATAGTTATTTGTGTGTGATTTTCCTCTCCACCCTGAGGTCTAGTAGATTCTGGGGGAGTTGGAAGGAGATAAAGAATCATCTTTTTCTGATTCTCTGTCATGGAGATCCCCCTGTATGTTTCCATCCCATGTTAGTCTGCTGGACTTTTACTGGAACTTTGATATCTTGGTTGTCATATATGGCACCATTTTGATAGCAGTTTGCTGACTCCGTCCATCATGGGTATTTCAAGTTTAAGTAAAGGTCATAATGTTATTTCCTCTTCATCAGATGAGAATGTTACATGTATTTTTTCGTCAGGGTAATAGACCCGTTTGCTGTCTTCCAACTCCCTCATTGGATACAGAAAGTCAGAGTTGTGAGACTGTATTTCTGCAAATGGTCCAGATGCTTTATCCTGCACTGGTGCTTCCTTTTCCAGAGACCCTAGCCTGGGCCAGGCACCACTTGGCTTCTGCTTCTCCTTGATCTCCTCCTGGAGAAAGAGCAGCACCTCCTCCATCATGGTGGGTTCCTGTACACAACCCGCTGGATTAGATTATCCAGGATGGAGCAGATCAGCTTTTTCGGCCCTTTCCTACAAGAGGCATCAAAGGAGCACTCAGGAGGGAAGCACCCCCTGCTTGCAGCACCCTTGACCGGGTCCTGGCCAGTCTGGCCCCCAGGACAAGCAGGCACACTGCAGGACAACATAATGCTCATGAAGCAGGTGGGGAGAGGGAGGCAGAGCCCACTGCAAAAACATCCCAGGCCCCAGCTGCTGGCACTTTGAACCTCCTTCACATCCTCTGTGCTCTGTAGTTTAGCTGAACTGGCTCTCATTAACCATTACAGCTTGGGTGTGGCAGGAGGATGGTGGTGCCAGGGCTCCTGGGCACCAGAGCACACAGAATCCTGAGAGGTACAGCTGCAATGGGGGCCCTGGGTGGCAGAGCTATCCCTGCAGCTGCACAACTCCCTGGCACTCATTAAAGGGGCTGTAGCTGGGGGAGATGTGCAGACAGGCGGGAGAAGAGGTGATGCTGGGCTCCATTCCTGACCCTTCATGGCTTGGGCTTAGTGCATGGTCAGCATCTACGTTAGGGCAGTATCCTACCAGATATCAGGGCATGCTCCTGTGGCATTGGCAATACCTCTGTCACATGTGATCTGGGCTGGACTTCGCCTGATGGGGCACTGCCCTGGGCTAGTCCTGCCACAGGATCCACTACTGCCCCAGGCACAGTCCTGGCACAGAAGCCAGCCAGTCCCGAGGCTGTGGAGGCTGCCAGCAGGGAAGACAGCCAGTGCTGTGTGGACCCACTGTCAGCCATGGAGCAGGAAGATGGAATCAGGGAGGAGCTGGGAAGCCTCCATGGCATCCCCCTCTTCAAGAGCTTCATTGAGGGCTGGCCACAGGTGAAGGCTTTCCAAGCTCGTCCAGATGACCTACTCATCTCCACCTACCCCAAATCAGGTGAGTGGTCCTGGGGAAGGGTGCAGGGGGGATGGGATGACACCAGGCTTTGCAATGCTGTCCCTGTGCTGCAGGCACAACGTGGCTGAGCGAGATCATGGACATGATCTACCAGGATGGCAATGTGGAGAAGTGCCGACGGGATGCCATCTACAACCGTGTGCCTTTCCTGGAAATGAAGGTCTCCAAGGGTCTGAGTGGTGAGCTTCCCCAGCCCGCCTGCCTGGCTTGGGTGGAGAGGGAACAGAGCAGCGTGGGGGTGAGGGTGCTGGGACTCACACCTCTAAGTCCCCTGTGCCACAGGTGTTGAGCAGCTGGAGAACACCCCATCCCCACGGCTGGTAAAGACCCATCTCCCAGTCGAGCTCCTCCCGACCTCCTTCTGGGAGAAGGACTGCAAGGTATGACAGGTGCCCCCTGTCTCTCCCCATCTGGGTTGGTGGGGAGGAGGCACCACTCTGTACCTCCCAAACACATTCTTGGCTCTCTCTCAGATTATCTACATGGCCCGCAACCCCAAGGATGTTGTCATCTCCTACTACTACTTCCACCAGATGGCCAGGATACATCCTGATCCTGGCACGAAGGCTGAGTTCTTGGAGAACTTCATGGCTGGCAAAGGTGTGGGCTGAGCCACAGGATACCTGTGGGAGAAATGCTGGTAGGAAGGACATCCCCCACTACCCACCTTTTCAGTTAATTACTTGACCATATCCCACAGTGGCCTACGGGTCCTGGTACGACCACGTGCGCGGATGGTGGGAAAAGAAGCAGGAGAAGAAGATACTCTACCTCTTCTATGAGGACATGAAGAAGGTGAGGGTGGGATGAGGGGAAGGAGCTCTGGCTGCCCCCAAGCTTTTTTGGCAGCCTCCTCATGTCAATCACCCTGCAGGACCCACGGCGGGAGGTGCAGAAAATCTTGCAGTTCCTGGGCAAGGAGTTGGCAGAGGGAACAGTGGAGAGGATCCTGCACCACACCTCCTTCCAGGAGATGAAGAAGAACCCTGCTGCCAACTATGAGACCATGCTCCCCATCTTCATGGATCACAGCTGCTCCCCCTTCCTCCGGAAAGGTGGGGTTCGACTGGTGGTGGAGGATTTGGGAGGGATGTCCCTGGACTGTATTTCAGCCCCCATCTGTGCCTACAAATATTTGATGTGTGTGAGGATTTACTTAGTTGTTTTCTTGCCCCCAGGGATCTCTGGAGACTGGAAGAACCACTTCACTGTGGCCCAGAATGAACGCTTCGACCAGCACTACCTGGAGCACATGGCAGGCTCAGACCTCCACTTCCAGATGGAAATATAAGGGGCTCATCTCCCTTTTCCTTGCTCTCCCAGTGGGGAGGGTGGATCCAGATGGAGATTCTTGCACTAATTCACTTTTCCCCCTGCAATAAATTGTGAGAAATGGAGGTTGAATCGTTTCCTGCAGGGAAAATGAGGGTGGGGCCTGAACCCCCTGAATTCAGTTCCTGGCAGTGTCCAGGAACACCTTCATGGTCATCAGGAGAGAGGGTGGGCACACAGTGGATTTTTAGCTAGTGATGGTTAGGCATCACCAGGAGTGGGCACCCTCCCAGAAACCACTACTGCCCCCTGTCAACTTGGGCTGCCCCAGCCTACCAAGGTGCTTCGAGGGAACAAATATCAGTGATGAGTGGAAAATCCCCAGAGCACCAGCGAATCCAGTGCTGCCGCAGCCCTTGTGTGCACAGGAGCTTTCATGCCTCTGGGTTGTGGCAAGTTTCTTGACAGAGCGGGTGGTGGTGAGGCTTTCCTTGGCCCAGCTGGAGCTTGGCAGCCCATGGACTGTGGAACAAAGGTGAAGGGAAACAGCTCCCTGCTGGCATGTGGCCAGGCTCAGCAACATCACTCTCCTTGCTGGAGGAAGCACCCTGCAACCTCCAACCTGGCTGTGCCTTGCCCATGCTCTGGGATGCCTGGAGCAAACCAGTTCCTGTCCCACTAGGGGCAAGGGTGTGCTTTGGAGTCCCAAGTTCCCCATTTATACCCCATCTCTGGCCTGTGCTTGAGATTCCAAGATTGCAGCTTTTTGGCAAGACAGCCTCATGGGGTTGTTCTATCCCCAAACAGATGCAGCCCAGATCCAACTGCTAAAGAACAGCAGTGCTATGAGGGGGCTTGCCGCATAGAAATAAATCCTTTTCACACATTCATTTAAATGCCACTGGAGATGTCTTCCACTGGAAGACGTTCTTCCTCAGCTCCTGGCTTTGCCTGCCCTCTTTGCACATGCAGCCAATTTTGCTGGCATATGAACAGCAAAACACCTGAAGATCTGCCATGGCATGCCTCATCTCACTGGGAACTTGGCCTGGAGACAAACCAGGGACGTTTTTCTCAAGGCTGCCAAGAGCTGTGCTGCTGGCTCTGCCAGCTGCTCCTCTGCACTTCCCACTCCCTCCCAGCTAAGGGAAGGAAGAACATTTCACCACCATCGGCACCTTTAAACACTTTTCCCAGCAGCATTTGTGCTTTGCAACTTCGGAAACTTTGGACCTGTATTTGAGTGGAGTAGGGGTACGACCAAAGCCTGAACCCCATATCCCGCTCGCAAGCCCCAGGTCGGTGTGAGGGGACGTCCACGCAGGTGACTCTTGGACTTGGACAGGGTGGTGTTCAATCTCTTGGGACGTGGGTTGGGATTTCCTCCCTGTGTTTCCCTCTGCGGGCGGAGGGGGAAGCTGTGATTTCCACTCCCGCTGCTCGTGTGCGTCCGACGGGCGCTGAGCACGGACAGCTCATCACAGGCATCTGGGGACCGTCCTCATCCCCGCTCGCCCCTTCCCTGCCCTCCTCCCACCGCAGCACCGGGACCGGGTCTCGCTCCAGGCTCTTGTCCCAGCACTGTCCCCCGCCTCCCTGCGCCTCCATCTTCCATGCAGGGGAAGGAAATTAACAAATCCCGCCCCGTAAGAGGCAGGCAAAGCTTTGCTTCCTCCCTGCCAGAGCACCCGGAAAAGACGCAAGTAACAGGGGGGCTTTGGCCGTGGGCGTTTCGGGGTGCCCTGGCCTCATAAGGGGAGGCTGCGGGGGTGGGTGCGGGGGCTCGGTCTCCCCGAAAGTCCCCAGGAAGTGCAAGCAAGACACCAAGCCTCTCCAAAAATCACGGCTTGGGAGTTTTGCAGCTGGCATGTCCAGCGTTTCTGTCCTGAATGGTGGGTGGAAGGGCTTCCTAGGGAGAGGAGTTCTGCTGCTCGTTCCTGTCTCTGTCAAACCCTCACTCAAACCCCCTGAAAACAAGGCTTACTGTGCTGCCGTAGAATGGGGAGGAAAAAGCAAAGAGAAAGCCAGGAACCCCCCTGACAGTTTTTACACCCAGGAACAGCAGCTGCTAGCTTGGGATTGGCAGCTGCCCACTGCCGCTCTGACCTGAGCTGCCCAGAGCAGGCCATGCCCTTCCACTCTCCTGGCACTGCCCCTTGGGCCCCAAAATCCCCACAGAAAACAGGTGCCTCCTCCTGTGATGCCAGCAAACACAGCATGGTTTCCTTCCTATGGTCAGGATAGCTGGGTTCAGCAGGAACTTTGGGGCATGCAGGCAAGGAGGTGGCCCCATGATGCTCCTCACTGCCAGCCAGCCATGCCACGTGTCCCTGTCCACAGCAGGATGGCCGATTCGGACCCCTATCTGCGTCAGCCCTGGCTCACAGTGCACGGCATCCCCATGGTCAATGCCTTCGCCCACAACTGGGAACGGGTTGACAGTTTCCAGAGCCGCCCTGAGGACATCGTGGTGGTCACCTACCCCAAGTCTGGTGAGCATCCCCAGGCAGCAGAGAAGGGCCATGCTCAGGAAGGGAGGTACCAACCTGCAGATGCCTGGGCTGGGACCGGGGCCATGCCAAAAGGCAACACTGGGAGATGGTGACCCTCTCATGCCTGAGATGGGGCTCCAGTGGGAATGGCATCAGATGGACACCTGACATCTCCCCACCAGGCACCACCTGGGTCAGCGAAATTGTGGACATGACCCTGAAAGGCGGTGATCCGGAAAAATGCAAGAAGGATGACATTGTGAACCGGGTGCCCATGATGGAGTGGGCTGCTCCGGGGAAGTTGCCAGCAGGTAGTGAGAGGGCAGCGGGTGGTGGATGGGGACGGGTTTGGTTTTGTATGGGAGGGCACCACAGTGGGATCACTTCTGGGGGAAATCCTTACAGGCACAGAGCAGCTGGAGGCCATGCCATCCCCTCGCATCATCAAGACCCACATCCCAGCTCACATTTTGCCCAAATCCTTCTGGGAAAACCGCTGCAAGGTAACAGGCTGGAATGAATGTACTGGGAGGGATGCGGCAGATGTAAGGGGGCAGCCTGTCCCGTTGGGACATTGCACATGCCACCAAGCTTTCTGCAGATGATCTATGTGGGGCGCAACGCCAAGGACGTGGCTGTCTCCTACTACCACTTTGATTTGATGAACAAGTTCCACCCACACCCTGGGACATGGGCCCAGTACCTGGAGGAGTTCATGGCTGGCAGAGGTGGGATAGGGCACTCCTGGGTGCATGCAGGGCGCCCTGCGGGGGCCTGCCACTCACTGGCTGCTCTCCCCATGCAGTGGCATATGGTTCCTGGTATAACCATGTCAAGGGCTACTGGGAGCGCAGGAAGGATCACCCCATCCTCTACCTCTTCTACGAGGACTTGAAGGAGGTGATGGGGCAGGGTGGATGGTGGTGTGGGGCCTGGGGGTGGCAGGAGGGGTGAGTGTTGGCCTGTGTCACACAGGACCTCCGCCGGGAGATTACCAAGGTGGCCCAGTTCCTGGGCCAGAAGCTGTCGGATGCGGCGCTGGACACCATCACCCGACACACGTCCTTTGAGGCCATGCGGGACAACCCTGCCACCAACTACAGCAAGATGCCCTCCGAGATCATGGACCACAGCGTGTCCCCTTTCATGCGCAAAGGTGAGTGGCTCCAGGGGGTCTCTGGACCACTGTCCCCCCTGGCCCGTGCTGACCCCATCTCCCCTGCCTACAGGCATCACTGGAGACTGGAAGAACCACTTCACGGTGGCCCAGAACGAGCGCTTTGACCAGCACTATGCACAGAAGATGTCAGGCACTGACCTGTGCTTCCGCACTCAGATCTGAGGAGACATCGCCGGATGCCCCCCAAATCCGTCCTGTGCTGTGATGGCACTGCTGCCGTTCCTGCCTCTCCCCTGGGACTGCTGGAGAGAAATAAAATGTGCTCCCTGACCCTGCCATGGTGTGCTCACTGCCCTGAGCCTCTGCTGACCCCAACCCAGTTGTCCCCCTGGGGTTGCTGTCTTCTTCTTGGGTTGGGGACAAGCTAGTGTCACTCCTCAGCCACTGTGGTGGGGGGATTGCCAGAAGCAGCTCATAGGTTCACTGAGGGTTTTGGCAAATCTGTGTGTGGGGAAGATGTTGGGTGGGTGTGGGCAGTGAGAGGTGTCCTCCACTCTCTCACACACTGGGATGTGGTCTGGGATCTGTGTGGGAGAGCAGGACTGGTGGGGCTGGAGTTGTCCACTGTGGCTCTGCCTGCAGGTCAGGGGCTGCTGGTTTCTCCCTGCACTCGCTCCTCCCTCCCTGCAGCTGCTGGGCTGGCAAACATTACTGGCCTCAGCGCCCTGCCTCTTTCCTTCTCCTTCCTGTAATAACTGCTGCAAGGCCCTGAGTCTCCCTGTCCTCTGCCGTCACCGTCCTGGTGTCACCGTCCCGGCATCACTCTCCCGGCGCAGAGCAGCAGGTCTTAGGTGAGACAAGTGTCCTGGGGTGCCCTGTGGGGGTTCTGCCCATGCTCAGTCACGCAGAGCTGCATGCTTGCAGGGTCTAGGGTGGTGGTTTTGTTGCATTGTGGGTTTGTGTGCAATCAGCACCCCTAAACCTTGCCCTGAATTGTGGTCTCCTGCAATAAACCCAGGGACCCAGTTCTCTGCTCCCCAGGGGTGCTGAGGCAAGGGAAGAGGCGCTGTTTTAGTCTAGTTTCCAAGGTCTGGGTGATGCTGGTACACTGTGGGGACCCTGCCTTTGCTGGGGCGCTGGGTGTGCTCCTGTCCCTGCAGTTGGGACCCGTGTTCCCAGCAGTGAGTGCCACAATGTCCAGAGTGACCTCTGGTCTATGCTCTGGTGCTATCACTGCCGCTCCCTGAGCAGGCACAGTGCCAGGTGACCGGGCTGCCCTGGCTGGTGGCTGCCCTGAGGGGGTGGCGGAGGCCTCCCCTCATCAGCCAGCCCTGCCACGTGTCCCTGTCCCCAGCAGGATGGCCGATTCGGACCCCTATCTGCGTCAGCCCTGGCTCACAGTGCACGGCATCCCCATGGTCAATGCCTTCGCCCACAACTGGGAACGGGTTGACAGTTTCCAGAGCCGCCCTGAGGACATCGTGGTGGTCACCTACCCCAAGTCTGGTGAGCATCCCCAGGACCACCCCATGTGTTGCTACTGTGTGGGCAAGAGTGTTGTTCAGCTGAGACCCATTCCCTGAGGGCATGGAGCACATTCAGGGGCTGTCAGGACAGAGTTGTGTAGGATTTCCCTTTTCCTCCATGGCATCTGTTTGAGGTCTGAGGGATTGTCAGTGCTGAGACGCCCGATGCTGCCCTGGCTGCTCCCCTTGATGGGTTCCTTTCCCCAGGCACCACCTGGGTCACCGAGATTGTGGACATGATCCTGCAAGGTGGAGATCCTGAGAAGTGCAAGCGGGACATAATCAGCAGGAGAGTGCCCATGCTGGAGTTCTCTGCACCCGGGAAGATGGCAGCAGGTAGTGAGGTGCAGGGGCACCCCACAGTTGCTGAGTCCCAAGGGCCTTTGCCAAGGACCCACTGAGGAAGTGTTCTGGGATCCCCCAGGGGCAGAGTTGTTGGCCACCATACCCTCACCCCGCGTGGTGAAGACTCACCTGCCGGCACATATCCTGCCTAAATCCTTCTGGGATAACCGCTGCAAGGTAAATTCTAACACTGGTCCCTGCCCTGGCAGGAACTCTAGCTCTCCTGTTCCCCTGAGACAGGACTCCCCACTGCTCCCTTCAGCATCCTAACTGGTAATAGGAGTTCTAGGACCTGGAGTATCCTCCCTTTTGGGGGTCCTGGGACTGCCTTTTATACCTCCCTGGCCCATCTGCAGATGATCTATGTGGGGCGCAACGCCAAGGACGTGGCTGTCTCCTACTACCACTTTGATTTGATGAACAAGTTGCTGCCGCACCCTGGGACATGGGCCCAGTACCTGGAGGAGTTCATGGCTGGCAGAGGTGGGATAGGGCACTCCTGGGTGCATGCAGGGCGCCCTGCGGGGGCCTGCCACTCACTGGCTGCTCTCCCCATGCAGTGGGATATGGTTCCTGGTATAACCATGTCAAGGGCTACTGGGAGCGCAGGAAGGATCACCCCATCCTCTACCTCTTCTACGAGGACTTGAAGGAGGTGATGGGGCAGGGTGGATGGTGGTGTGAGGCCTGGGGGTGGCAGGAGGGGTGAGTGTTGGCCTGTGTCACACAGGACCTCCGCCGGGAGATTACCAAGGTGGCCCAGTTCCTGGGCCAGAAGCTGTCGGATGCGGCGCTGGACACCATCACCCGACACACGTCCTTCGAGGCCATGCGGGACAACCCTGCCACCAACTACAGCAAGGTGCCCACCGAGATCATGGACCACAGCGTGTCCCCTTTCATGCGCAAAGGTGAGCGGCTCCAGGGGGTCTCTGGACCACTGTCCCCCCTGGCCCGTGCTGACCCCATCTCCCCTGCCTACAGGCATCACTGGAGACTGGAAGAACCACTTCACGGTGGCCCAGAACGAGCGCTTTGACCAGCACTATGCACAGAAGATGTCAGGCACTGACCTGTGCTTCCGCACTCAGATCTGAGGAGACATCACCGGATGCCCCCCAGATCCGTCCTGTGCTGTGATGGCACTGCTGCCGTTCCTGCCTCTCCCCTGGGACTGCTGGAGAGAAATAAAATGTGCTCCCTGACCCTGCCATGGTGTGCTCACTGCCCTGAGCCTCTGCTGACCCCAACCCAGCTGTCCCCCTGGCGTTGCTGTCCTCTTCTTGGGTTGGGGACAAGCTAGTGTCACTCCTCAGCCACTGTGGTGGGGGGATTGCCAGAAGCAGCTCATAGGTTCACTGAGGGTTTTGGCAAATCTGTGTGTGGGGAAGATGTTGGGTGGGTGTGGGCAGTGAGAGGTGTCCTCCACTCTCTCACACACTGGGATGTGGTCTGGGATCTGTGTGGGAGAGCAGGACTGGTGGGGCTGGAGTTGTTCACTGTGGCTCTGCCTGCAGGTCAGGGGCTGCTGGTTTCTCCCTGCACTCGCTCCTCCCTCCCTGCAGCTGCTGGGCTGGCAAACATTACTGGCCTCAGCGCCCTGCCTCTTTCCTTCTCCTTCCTGTAATAACTGCTGCAAGGCCCTGAGTCTCCCTGTCCTCTGCCGTCACCGTCCTGGTGTCACCGTCCCGGCATCACTCTCCCGGCGCAGAGCAGCAGGTCTTAGGTGAGACAAGTGTCCTGGGGTGCCCTGTGGGGGTTCTGCCCATGCTCAGTCACGCAGAGCTGCATGCTTGCAGGGTCTAGGGTGGTGGTTTTGATGCATTGTGGGTTTGTGTGCAATCAGCACCCCTAAACCTTGCCCTGAATTGTGGTCTCCTGCAATAAACCCAGGGACCCAGTTCTCTGCTCCCCAGGGGTGCTGAGGCAAGGGAAGAGGTGCTGTTTTAGTATAGTTTCCAAGGTCTGGGTGATGCTGGCACACTGTGGGGACCTTGCCTTTGCTGGGGCGCTGGGTGTGCTCCTGTCCCTGCAGTTGGGACCCGTGTTCCCAGCAGTGAGTGCAACGATGTCCAGAGTGACCTCTGGTCTATGCTCTGGTGCTATCACTGCCGCTCCCTGAGCAGGCACAGTGCCAGGTGACCGGGCTGCCCTGGCTGGTGGCTGCCCTGAGGGGGTGGCGGAGGCCTCCCCTCATCAGCCAGCCCTGCCACGTGTCCCTGTCCACAGCAGGATGGCCGATTCGGACCCCTATCTGCGTCAGCCCTGGCTCACAGTGCACGGCATCCCCATGGTCAATGCCTTCGCCCACAACTGGGAACGGGTTGACAGTTTCCAGAGCCGCCCTGAGGACATCGTGGTGGTCACCTACCCCAAGTCTGGTGAGCATCCCCAGGCAGCCGAGAAGGGCCATGCTCAGGAAGGGAGGTACCAACCTGCAGATGCCTGGGCTGGGACCAGGGCCATGCCAAAAGGCAACACTGGGAGATGGTGACCCTCTCATGCCTGAGATGGGGCTCCAGTGGGAATGGCATCAGATGGACACCTGACATCTTCCCACCAGGCACCACCTGGGTCAGCGAAATTGTGGACATGACCCTGAAAGGCGGTGATCCGGAAAAATGCAAGAAGGATGACATTGTGAACCGGGTGCCCATGATGGAGTTGGCTGCTCCCGGGAAGTTGCCAGCAGGTAGTGAGATGGCAGAGGGTGGTGGATGGGGATGGGTTTGGTTTTGTATGG
Organism: Chamaea fasciata; assembly: GCF_029207755.1. Lineage (NCBI taxonomy): Eukaryota > Metazoa > Chordata > Aves > Passeriformes > Sylviidae > Chamaea > Chamaea fasciata. The sequence continues at coordinate 45,087,472 of NW_027094091.1, read as the reverse complement.
GAGGGCACCACAGTGGGATCACTTCTGGGGGAAATCCTTACAGGCACAGAGCAGCTGGAGGCCATGCCATCCCCTCGCATCATCAAGACCCACATCCCAGCTCACATTTTGCCCAAATCCTTCTGGGAAAACCGCTGCAAGGTAACAGGCTGGAATGAATGTACTGGGAGGGATGCGGCAGATGTAAGGGGGCAGCCTGTCCCGTTGGGACATTGCACATGCCACCAAGCTTTCTGCAGATGATCTATGTGGGGCGCAACGCCAAGGACGTGGCTGTCTCCTACTACCACTTTGATTTGATGAACAAGTTTGACCCGCACCCTGGGACATGGGCCCAGTACCTGGAGGAGTTCATGGCTGGCAGAGGTGGGATAGGGCACTCCTGGGTGCATGCAGGGCACCCTGCGGGGGCCTGCCACTCACTGGCTGCTCTCCCCATGCAGTGGGATATGGTTCCTGGTACAACCATGTCAAGGGCTACTGGGAGCGCAGGAAGGATCACCCCATCCTCTACCTCTTCTACGAGGACTTGAAGGAGGTGATGGGGCAGGGTGGATGGTGGTGTGGGGCCTGGGGGTGGCAGGAGGGGTGAGTGTTGGCCTGTGTCACACAGGACCTCCGCCGGGAGATTACCAAGGTGGCCCAGTTCCTGGGCCAGAAGCTGTCGGATGCGGCGCTGGACACCATCACCCGATACACGTCCTTTGAGGCCATGCGGGACAACCCTGCCACCAACTACAGCAAGATGCCCTCCGACTTCATGGACCACAGCGTGTCCCCTTTCATGCGCAAAGGTGAGCGGCTCCAGGGGGTCTCTGGACCACTGTCCCCCCTGGCCCGTGCTGACCCCATCTCCCCTGCCTACAGGCATCACTGGAGACTGGAAGAACCACTTCACGGTGGCCCAGAACGAGCGCTTTGACCAGCACTATGCACAGAAGATGTCAGGCACTGACCTGTGCTTCCGCACTCAGATCTGAGGAGACATCGCCGGATGCTCCCCAATCCATCCTGTGCTGTGATGGCACTGCTGCCGTTCCTGCCTCTCCCCTGGGACTGCTGGAGAGAAATAAAATGTGCTCCCTGACCCTGCCATGGTGTGCTCACTGCCCTGAGCCTCTGCTGACCCCAACCCAGTTGTCCCCCTGGCGTTGCTGTCCTCTTCTTGGGTTGGGGACAAGCTGGTGTCACTCCTCAGCCACTGTGGTGGGGGGATTGCCAGAAGCAGCTCATAGGTTCACTGAGGGTTTTGGCAAATCTGTGTGTGGGGAAGATGTTGGGTGGGTGTGGGCAGTGAGAGGTGTCCTCCACTCTCTCACACACTGGGGTCTGTGGAGAGAGGAGGACTGGTGGGGCTGGAGATGTCCACTGTGGCTCTGCCTGCAGTTCAGGGGCTGCTGGTTTCTCCCTGCACTCGCTCCTCCCTCCCTGCAGCCACTGCATTGGTAAACATTCCTGCCCTCACCTCCCTGTGTTTGCCCGTAAAAACTGCTGCCGTCACCCTCCTGTTGTCACCCTCCTGTTGTCACCGTCCCGGCGTCACTCTCCCGGCGCAGAGCAGCAGGTCTTAGGTGAGACAAGTGTCCCGGGGTGCCCTGTGGGTGCTCTGCCTATGCTCAGCCACACAGTGCTGCATTTGCGGAGGTCCAGGGTGGTGGATTTGAGGTATTTTGGGGTTCAATCAGCACCCCTAAGCCTTCCCCTGATCTGGGCTCTCCTGCAATAACCCCAGGGACCCAGTTCTCTGCTTCCCAGGGGTGCTGAGGGAAGGGGAGAGGTGCTTGCTCTGGGTGATGCTGGCACACTGTGGGCACCCCTGTCTTTGCTGGGGCTCTGGGTGTGCTTCTGTCCCCACAGTTGGGACCCCTGTTCCCAGTGGTGCGTGCAGTTTTGGCCATGGCAACCTCTGGTCTGTGGTCTGGTGCCATCCCTGCCGCTCTCCGGGCAGGAATGGTGCCAGGTGACAAGGCTGCCCTGGCCATTGCAGCCTGCCTGGTCTTTGCCTAGCTGCTTCCTGCCCCAGCAGCAAACTCCCACTAAAACAAACCACTGGCAGGATGACTGAGAAAGTCATGGGGAAAGGCTTGCCATGGGAGCAGGAACAGCAAACATGCATGAAAAGGTGGAATGGAGAAAGCAACTCCTGCTTTTTGGGCTGGTGATCCATTGGATGAGTCCCATCATGTCTGTACTCATGGGATTTGCAGATTTGCCCATCACGATAGCACACAGCTTTCCCAGGAAGGTTGGATAGATGTTGACAAGACAGGAGTGTGCCACATCTGTAGGGAGCTTGGGCAAGTCTGCTGCTCCTCACTGTAGACCTGATAAGGATAGGATGCAGCAGCTATTCTTCCACCAACAATGCAGATTCCTAGCAGGGACACCAAGCTTAGCCCGAACCTTCTCTCATTTCTTTTATGTTTTGGCTTTGCAGAGTGGAAATGGCTCCTGTGTCAGCCACTCTGATGGCTGTTGTTTACCTGCCAAGGTGCCCCTGCAGCATTTCAGCAGCAGTGAAGAGAGTTTGTAGAATCTTAAAATGAATCAAAAAATCGAAGTGCAATGCTATAAACCTAGCCCATGTTTTTTTCATCCTGTGTTAACAGTACAGAGGTATAAAGATACAATTTATCAAGAAGGATGGTCATGGTGAGGCTATTTCATCTCATTAACTTTTACTGGAGTTTCCCCATACCCGGGGGATTACAAGCCTTTTTCTGAGTACATGCACATGTGACTTTGCAGACTTGCCCAATCCTGTCACTTCTGTATGTAGGGATGAGCCAACTTTGAAATTTTCCCGATCTAGTATCCTCCCTTCCCCTTGCCAACCCCCCCACTTCCCAAAAGAAAAAAAAAAAAAGAAAGATAGCTGAGACTTTTAACTCTGCTTTCAGACCAGAAGCTGCTTCATTGCATTAAGTGAAAGGGAAAGCACAGAATCATTTGGTGCTTCTTCAAGGCAAAAGCTTCCCTTTTCCACCCTGGCCCTGAATTTCTGAGGTGCTGGCTGGCATCGAGGTTTCCTAGAAATCAAAGTGCCATGCACACTGCAACCCCCAGCCAGCCAGCACAATGGTGAAGAGACCCATGTGTGGAAAACATCAGTTTGCATTGCCTAACTTTTTCATGAGGGCCTTAGCCTTGAAAACCCTGTTGTTTTTTAACAAGGTTGCATCACTTTCTGTAGCACTTCTGTTAGTAATGTTAGACGTGTGAAATACAGGCACTTAACACCATCTACTTTCTTCTGCCCCACTTCTCTCTCATTTGCTGGATTTTGTTCTTTAATCCTCTCAAAATGCTTATCTTCTCTGATCTGAGTAATCTGAGTATCATCTTTAGGGCTGGCTATGGAAACAAGACAAATTTAACTCTTTGGTTCCCCTAGCAATTGCTCTCATCTGCTATGGAGGAATTTGATACTAAGGGGCTGGAAACAAAGAACAAGTTCCCATCTAAGTTTTTGTCCAGGGAAGTGGTCACAGCACCAAGCCTGAGGGAGTTCAAGAAGCTTTTGGACAATGCTCTCAGGCACATGGTGTGACTCTTGGGGCTGTCCTGCACAGGGCCAGGAGCTGGACTTCAATGATCCTGTGGGTCCCTTCCAGCTCATGATATTCTATGATTCAGTGATCTGCTCTAGCACATATGAACATGGCCTTTCCATAACTGCTGGGAAAAATTTAGTTTCTTATAGGACTTCACAAAATAAGCTAAACTAGCCTGAAATTTTTTTTTTACTCTAGATACAAAGATCTCTGGAGAGACTGTAGTGAAATTCCTGTCTGTAAGGCCAAATTATGGTTGAAACATGCTGGAATAATAGTCCCGGATTCTGAGGGTTTAGAAAAAGCCCTGTTGAATATTATGGACAATACTTAAAAATCATTGAGGTGCACCTTTAGATTCCTGTATTTTCAGGTTATTAAGCACTTAGGTCTCTGGAATAAAGGGCCACAGAAACAACACAAGTAACACACCAACATTTGGAAACTTGAACAGAGAGCACCAGCTTTTGAAAACCTCTGCAAACAAACCACAAGATTCTCTCTTTGTTCCTGTCAACAGTTTATAAACATATCTACTATGTAACAAACAATTTAGTTTTGCCACCTGGGACCCTAAAGGGAGTAAAAAAGTCTTTTTAGCAGTCAGACACCTTATTTCTTATCTCTAGGATATAAAGGCTCCTAAGAACCTGGCTCTGTAATAACATTATAGTATATCCTGGCAAGGGAAAGACCATCTCAACCATTAAATTCCCAGAGCATAACAAAGCAATGAATAAACATAGAATACCTGCCTTGTCACCATCATTACATATTTTATTACTTCTTCCTATTGAAAAGTCCAGTTCAGAGGGTAACTTACTTAAGCTCCTTCTGCCTGATAACCAATCCTGCTGGAGCAGCCTAGGCACAGAGGAGGGGAGCAGCAAGGAAAAGCAGCAAACTGGTGTAGCAAATTGCACCTTGCAACTCAGGGCACAATGTTTATGTACCTCGGAAGACTCTACTAGGTAAGAGTTTTTGCTGATTTATTTTTTGGCATTTGTTCCCCAAATTGTCTTGGATCAAGTGTATCATCATTATATGTGTTGGTTTAGTTATTGTTTTTGGCTCCAGGTGGTTTAAGAACTGCTTCCAGGCATGGTGTTTATATTCAAGGGACAACTTTCCAAGTGAGAGCCATCCCACGTGATGTAGGTTTTGCTCTTTAGCACCTTTAGGGCACAGAAGAGGTCCAGGCCCATGTTTAGACACCTGAACTGAGCCCACAGCATGACCAGGTTGGTGGTGATATGCCACAGGCTGTAGCAATGGACTCACTGTGTTAAAAGTTGTCTGGGAGCAGTTGGAAGCTACTGGAGACCTATTAGGACAAATTGCATGTTATTATTTGCATTATCATCAACCAAATGAAGGATTTGTTGACTTTTCTTAGTGTAAGAAATATCAGCACTTTTAGCATCTCACTGTGAAAAAGGATGCCACTTCCAATGTGGCCTCTCATTCCTTGGCCTGCCTCTGGCATTGCTAATTCATGGGAAAAATGCAAGGGATTTGTTTGAGTCTCAGGGCTGGCATCCAGCGGACTGGCTCTTTTGACAGCAGTGAGGATTGCTGCCATCCTCCTAACAGGAGAATAGAACTCCCTCGGTGGGAAGCTAACAGGGTGGAAGGCAGAAAGGGAAATATGAATCATCAAACATTTTTTTCTTTTCAGAGCTCAGATGAAACACGGATTATAAAGGCACTACCTGTGCAACAGCAAAGTCTCACTTCTGCAAAGAGAGTTAGTAAGGAGCCATCAAACACAACACAGAGGTGCAGCACTCCCAACTGAAAAGGAAAATTCCCAGACTATCTAGCCCTTGACTCTGCCACGGCCATGAAAACAACCGGCTCAAAGAAATACCTCCAGCTGCTCCTTTTTCAGGTTGTTCTTCTAGGGCCTGTCTTCTGTGGGAAGATACTGGTTTGGCCAACAGAAGGCAGCCACTGGCTGAACATGAATGTAATTGTACAGGAGCTCATCCGCCGTGGGCACAGCTTTACCATCCTGGTATCCAACGCTACCCTCTACATTGAACCCAGGCCTAAGGCCACAGAGAAGTTTGAGACCTATTATGTGCCCTTCACAAAAGATGTTCCTGAGACCCTGATTAATGGAATAGTGGATCTATGGCTCAACAACAGGCCAACCATCTTGACCTTCTGGCACTTTTACAAGGAGCTGGGAAGGCTGTCCGTAGGCTGGCAGGAGATGAACAAGATGATGTGTGATGCAGTGCTGACCAACCAAGAGCTGATGGCTCGTCTGCAGAGGTCTGGCTTTGACCTGCTGCTGTCAGACCCCGTGACTCCCTGTGGGGAACTTCTGGCTCTCAAGCTGGGCATTCCCTTTGTCTACTCACTACGTTTCTCCCCAGCCTTCACTCTGGAAAGGCACTGTGGCAAGATCCCAACCCCACCGTCCTACACACCTGCAGCCCTCTCTGAGCTCACTGACCACATGTCTTTTGGGGAAAGAGTAAAAAACTTTGTGTCTTACCACCTGCAAGACTACGTTTTCCAGAGCTACTGGGGACACTGGGATATGTACTACAGCAAGGCTTTAGGTAAGCCTTCTGAAACTTCACTTCTTATTATACAGTCCTTATGACCTGCAGAGCTAGGAACCCACCAGGGTCGCAAAGTGAAGAGAGAGGTCAGCAAGAGTTTGTCATTATGTCCCTTAAAACGGGCCGAGCCACTAGCAGTGAGGGTGCTGTGCTGCTATGCCATTGCACTGAGACAGAATCAGGGTCATCCCAATTGATGGATTTGACTTTTGTCATCATTTTAGTGTGGAGTTTGATACAACTTCCACACCATACAGGGTGCTCAGCAAAGGTGACTGCTTGCACAGAAAGCAGCCAAGAACAGAGACATTTTCCTCACCCAGAGGACCATACCAAGGAGGGGGGAGCTGCTGAATTACAAACCAGCCTTGTCACCCTCAGTAGCAATATTTAAGTGCATCGTGGCTTTGTAATAGAGACTTCTCTTACGTCACTGGTCATATAAAACCAATTCGCTCTGCACAAAACAAGTTTTATTTAGAACATACCCTCCCACCCACAAGGGAAACAATGAAAACAACAAATCTTTCTCTGCAGGCTTTTCTTCTGGACTGTTTTGAGTGATCATGTAGAAAAATATGTCTATTATTAATCAAATGTTGTTTCTACTACCTTCCCACTGAGCTCTTCAAAAAGATCTCTTGCAAATCTCTCAGGGTTCAATTGCCCGCAAACACCTGCATGATGCAAGACTCCACAAGTACACCAAGCTGGTGTCATGTGTACAGTACATGAGGTATCTCAGCTTGGCTGCTCACAGTCCAGCTGTTTCCATGACCCACATTTTTGTCCCGGAAAGGGTGCTCTAGGCACCATGGAAACCATACCAAAAGCCTTGGACGACAACATTAGGAAACCATTGTGTAACAGCACTGGGCAGAAACCCTGTAATAATGATTTTTAGCACAGAAAAGAGAACTTACTCTTAAGATAATTATTTTCTTAATCACACATCAGGAGGGACCATAAAAATAAAACCGTTTAATGGATTTTCTGGTTCAATTTATAGTGCATAATTGACACATAGTGGCAGGCAGGAAGCCTGCACTATCCCTTTCTGTTCTCTCTTGGTGCTCTAAAAGAGGGAAGTTCACATGAAGACAATCTTACCGAGACACTGGAGGAATTTGCTGAGTAGTTTCATCCACTTTGAGACACAACTCTTTAGCTGCAGCCGCGGATCACCACTTTAAGTGTGTTCTAAAGGGATGCTTAGTGGCTTTATAAAAGCAAAAAGGTGCCCACACAGTCAGTGAACATCTTTGCTGCCTACCCAGCTGTGTTTCAAAGAGCCAGAAGAATGAAAACTCACCTCTTCTACCAAACAGGTAACACAGAGACTGTAGTTAGGTGGGCAGGAGGGATGGGATTACCAACAGGATACAATCTTTGCTGGATTCAGCCCCCGGGGCTGACAGATCTTCTTCGTGCTCCAGAGGAATCACATCTCCCAGCTTCAGCAAGCTGTTTACCACCAGAGGGTGCCAGCTGGTGCCAGTCACCTTTTTTGTGCCCTGGGAAAACATGGTATTAATCATGCTATTATCCAGTACAGGATTTCACACCGCCAACCTTTGGCTCCCTGCCCTCAGGGTCAAGGCAGTTCATGCATGCCCAGCCCAGTTCGGGAGCGCCCCTGCTCTTGGTGAAGGAAGGCCACAGAGGCATTGCCACACAGGGCAGGCTATGGCAGGGAAGGAGGTGGCAGTGCTGCTGCTGCTGGCCGTGTTGGGCTTAGGATCTGGGGGGAAGGTGTTGGTCTGGCCGGCTGACAACAGCCACTGGCTGAACATGGAGCACATACTACAGGAGCTTGTGGTTCGGGGCCACGAGGTGACCGTGCTGCTGCCTTCGTGCTTCCTCATCCTTAATCCCACGCAGCCCTCACCCTTCCAGTTTGAGGTGATTGAGGTGCCAATCACCAAAAAGGAGATGACTGACTTAATGGATGAAATGTTTTATTTCTTTTTTTATGAGGCGAGAGAGCTACCTATCTGGAAAGGTGCTTACAAGATAGCTCAAAACATGTTGCAGATGAAGAACATAACCAAAATAATTTGTGATGGAGTTGTGAAGAATGATGCCCTGATGGAAAGACTGAGGGCATCTGCCTTTGATGTCCTTTTGGCAGACCCACTGTTTCCCAGTGGGGAGCTGATTGCTGAGAAGCTGGGTGTCCCCTTTGTGTATACCTTCCGGTTCTCCATGGGCAACACGATGGAGCGGCTCTGTGGAACACTCCCAGCACCTCCTTCCTATGTACCAACCACCCTAACCGGCCTAACAGATAGGATGGCTTTCCAGCAAAGGCTAAAAAACACCTTCAGCTATGCTTTGCAGGATTTCATATTTCATTACCTTCTCTGGGCAAGCTGGGATCAATACTACAGTGAAGTTTTAGGTAAGGCTGCTCTCTTTCTAGAAATTACATCTGCTGTACACACAAGAGTAAATACCCAGAGATGAGAGGTAAGGCACAAACCAGGAGCAAGACAGCACCAAATTCACTCTCTTTCTTTCAAACTTCCTGCATCAAGTCAAACAATCCAGGCAATACAAGCATCGCTGTTAATCCAGACCTGCTAGAGTGGTAGAGCTAAGTCTGTACGGGTACTTCCAGGATATGTAAAACACTGCTAAAGCACTTGAAACAGGGCTCATTATTAATATTCATAGATGAATCATGACAAATACTAAGAAGAGTAAAATACTGTATACCCACCAAACACTAGTACTTCTCCCATAGCACAGTTCTTACTTGCTACCTTGTCTCAAAATTAGAGACAATATCCTCCTCTGGACCTTTAAAAACCTGGGAGATCACATGAGCCCCAATTCACAGTGATAAAAGGCCCTCTGCAGAGACATGTTTTTTTTGCTTTTCTTAAAAGTGTCTAAAAATTTATTAGATTATAGTTATATTTATTTATAAGTGGTTTTAAGTTTTTTAAAAAATAGTAATTGTATAATTGTTTTCCCATTTTTGCTCTAGGTGACTATAGTAATGCTTGAAAGGAAACAGGCCAAACATGCATTGCTGGTGAGGAGATAAAATGGGTATTTCAACATGAGACTTGAAAGTGTTTTTATTTATATTTCACTAGTAAGGTGTAATTCTGTTGAGAGAGCTAAGTTGTTAAGATATCCTACTCTCAGAGTACCTAGCTGTGTGTTTGTGTTGCTTATCATGTTATGATGACAGAGACTAGAAAACCTTGTGCTGGCTGAAGCATGGTTTGGTGTCTGTTGTGTAAACCTCAGAGCTGTTTGGATCTTGTGGTATCTTTTTTTATTGTGAACTGTGGGGCTTAGCATTTAAGGCTCCATGTGCAATACCTGTTTTCTTAGCTTGCATGGGCTGCATGATGGATTTGTGCTGAAAAGAGTTTTGATAACACTGGTATGTTTTAATTACTGCTGAGTGGTGCTTACAGAGTGTCAAGGCTTTTTCTGCCTCTTACCCCACTCCACAAGAGAGGGGGCTGAGGATGCTCCCAAGAAGCTGGGAGGGGACACAGCTGGGACAGTTGACCCTGACTCACCCAAAGGATACCCCAGCCCATGACGATTTTGTGCTCAGCAAAATAAAAGATATGGGGGAGAAGTTTGTCAGGGCTGCTCTTTCTCAGGAACTCACTGGGCATTGGCTAGTAGTGAGCAACTGGGTTTTTTGCATCCCCTGCTTTTCTTGCTCTTTTTTTTTTAAATTTCCCCTTTCTTCCCCCTTAAGTTGTCTCAGTCTTAATCCATGACTTTTGCCCTTCCTTTTCTCCTCCTTCTGTGGGAGATTTAGAGGCTCTGTGGTGCCTGGCTGCCTATCAAGACTAAACAACAACACAGGGAAAAGGCTTCTGGTCTTCACGTGCTGCAAAATGCACTTTGTGGTGAGCAGATAGGAGCTGCTGTAATTTTGAGATCAGCTGTGGCTCTGCAGGACACCCCAGAACAGGATTTGCTGCTTGGCCAGTCCTCCCATGAGTGTTGTTTTGTGTTACGACATTTCATCTCACCACATTTCCTATCACCATGTTTGCCAACCTTGACACGTTTGCCAGCCTAGTCACCAAACAGATTGCCAGCCTAGTCATCAAACAGTCACTTTTAATTGGTTGGTTCTACAGTGTAGAGTGCACAGTGAAGCAGTGAACTGCTTCCAGTTCGGTCAGGCCAGAGTCGTACGTGGAATGCTGAGATGTTGGGGCCAAAGTTCCCCTGGCTGCTCTGGGCCTACACATGCTGCTGCAGCACCAGTTTTTGTGGGAGGGTGGTGGTCTGGCCCACTGATGCCAGTCACTGGATCAATGTGAAAGTGCTTCTGCAAGAGCTCGTTCTCCGGGGTCATGAAGTGACTGTGCTGGTGCCCTCAAGCAATCTGCTCATCAACTACCAGGACACCTCCTCCCCCTTCACTTTTGAAGTCCTGCAAGTCCCCTTTAGCCAGGAGACCCTGGATGCCTCCATGGAGGACTTCCTGAATTTCTGGATGAATGAAGCTGCTAATCTCTTCCCCTGGGAGATCATGTGGACGATGAAAGAGCAACTGGAGGTCTTTACCAATATGTCAAAGCAGACCTGTGACACCTTGGTGAAGAACTCTCACCTGATAGCAAAGCTGCAGCAGGCCAAGTTTGATGTTCTGATTGCTGACCCCCTGTCTGTAGGTGGGGAGCTTGTAGCAGAAATCCTAGAGATCCCTTTTGTCTACAGCTTCCGCTTCTCTGATGGGAATGTGGTAGAGCGGCTGTGTGGTGGGCTCCCGTCCCCACCTTCCTATGTGCCTGCTAGCACAATGGGGCTGACACACCAGATGTCCTTTACAGAAAGACTACAGAACTTCCTCTTTTACATTTGCACGGATTTATTTTTCATGAAGTTTTGGCGAGATGAATGGGATGGGTACTACAGTAATGTCTTAGGTAAGGCAGCTGTTGAGTGGTTTCTTTTCTTGCATAGGTTGTGCCTTTTGAATGCTTTGGGACCACCATGCTGTTGTCTCAAAATACTCCTCAAATGCTAGCGGAGATGGCTATCTTGAAGTATCTTGCAACTGCACAGTGCAGGATGCTGATTCTGAGTTCAATTCTCAGCAGTGAATGCTGTCACTTTTCCCTTTCATCCACCATTCAGAGTTTGAAATAGTCTCCTTAAACTACATACATACCTGAAAAATTTCCTCCAACATAGTACAACTCAGTCATGATTTAATATTTAATAAAGAGACCTTTTAGTTCAATGGACTTTGAATCTTGTCCAGGGTATCTCAGTTTAGGCAGATAATGAGTGAACAGCAAACACAAGGGCATGTCTTCTGTTGCTGTTCCAGTCTTTTCCTGCAGTTGCAAGGAATGCCTTCGTGCTATGAAAACTATTCCCTCTTCCCTGGATTGAATTTTAAACACCACATAAAGACTTAATTACACCTTTATATCACACTATTTGTAATGCAAGCTTGATTTTCACTTCAGCAACTGTGTAACTTACTCATTGCTCTTTAATTTAGATATAAAGAAAAAAATTACTGGTGTAGATTATTATAGTGATTAAGTAGTATAAGAAGATGCCCTACAGCTAGTTTTTATCTTGCTGCATATTTAGCTTGATTCCTGCTTGCATTAGACTTGCTTTGGAAAACTATTTATCAATACTTCTGACCCGTTTATTCCCCAGTTTCACTTTGTGGAGAAAATACTGCAAAGACAACCTGCAACATGTACCTAAGAATGTATGTTTTTCCAAATAGTAAATTATAAAACATCAGATTACCATTAGATTTTTTTTCAGATTAATTTCTAGAAATATTGGATTTTGCATACCATGACATTAAAAGTATCTATGGAGTTGGTCAATTTTTCCCAATATGTGTAAGAAGCAGCCGACCCAGTCCTCAAGAAAACTAGAGATGTCTGTACCTGTCTTTTATTGTTGTCTGAGCAGCCACTAAATGAGTCACCATTTGAAAAATGCTACAGAACTTTGTTTAAAAACTTTCCTCCTCCCTGACAGGCGATAATAACTTGGTGATTCATTCCTTTTGTATTTGGAACTAAATTTTCTGTGATTGTTCTCTTCCCTAAGTGTTCTCTGTGTTTTTACTATAAGCACAGGTAATAATTCAGCACTGCAAGAACTGCACTTCTATATTAGATACTAAATGTTTCTCGCTTATATTTCTCTAAAGTAATCATGAAGGTTCAAAATCCTTTTAAGGATTGTACCACCTTGCTCATGGCCACCTGCCAAAGCTGAACACAGGACAGGGCAAGGAATAGATTAATATTTGTGATGTTTTCACTTTATGCATGGTTTGATAAACTACACTGATTGGGAATGCCAAAAGACAAAGGTAAGGCTCCTGTTTCACAGCCTAGAGCAAACAAAGTCACTCCCATGCATGTTGTAAATTTCTTGTACCTTGTCCACAGGAAAGCCCACAACCCTGTGTGAGACGATGGGGAAAGCTGAGATTTGGTTAATCAGAACATACTGGGATTTTGAATTTCCACGCCCTTTCCTGCCCAACTTTGAGTTTGTTGGAGGACTTCATTGCCAGCCTGCAAAACCATTACCAAAGGTATCCCAGCTTCATTCTGCCATTGGTTTGTTACAAAGACTGTTTCTCCCCCTGATAACCATGCAAGCCATGTCCTGAGAAAGCTCATTGTTAAAGAAGATGCTCTGGTGCTGCTGGGGAGCAAGGAACTATTTAGCATCCATACACACTTGTCCAAACTAAGGGCTGGTTTATAGCCTGCTGTCTTAAAAGAGGATAGCTGATGTCAGCACGGGGTAATGGAGTGTCTGTTTTAGGAAAGATAGGTGCTACCTCAGGGTAGTTAAATGTAATATTTAATTCTAAGACACAGACTTGCAGCCCATGATAACATTGAAATAACTGATGCCAGAGGGCACTGTGACAAGACAAATTCTTTAGGTAAAATGGCGTCAAAATTTGTAGAAATAGATGAGTGATAAACATTTTTTTAATTGTACCTTAGTTTAAGACATCTTAAAGGGAGTAAAACACTGAGCATCTCCAGCCTATGCGCTGCTGTGAATTGCAGTATTCAGGTGGAATTTGAAACTCTCAAATACTGAAGATGAGAAGCTCTGGTGTAATCACTCCTGTAGGAGGAGCCTTGGAAGATACAGGCCATCTTCAGTGCAAGTTGTCTACTCAAAGAAATCTAACTCTCTTACCACTCCCCTGTAGCATGGGTTGAGCTTAGGGAAAATGGATAACCATTCTCTTTTCCATATTACTGCTCTAGTTCACATGACACTGACTAATAAAAGGAACAGGAAAACCTATTGGTCTGATTTGTAGAAAATGTTTTGAGCAATGTGGTGTGTTGTAAGAAATGAGAACTGTCTGACTAGCAAAGTGATGGCACCAACTTGGTGAATCTGTGACCAGGATGCTGAAACACCCTCTCAGGTTTCAGCGGAGCTATATAACACAAAGTATTTGTTTCAGGAAAATCCAGAACCATGACCATGCTGGGAGAGTGTCACAGAGTGTTGCCTGCTCATGATAATACCAGAATTCATTCCTGCTTCTGAAATATATCCTGAAACATATCCTGAAACTTGCTTTCAAAAAGACAAAGAATCTGTCCCCTGTCTCAACTTGTCCTGCTCATCACTGGGGAGAAACTGACTGTTTTCCACAGGGGCAGGCCTGTCTTTGTCAAGCCCTTCTTTCAGGAGGTGCCCACACCACCATTATTTCCTAAATAAGCTGAAAAAGGTTATGCTCTCTATCACAGAAATCTGTGTAATCTGAATTGTGTAATTACCCTTGATTTGTTTTCTGCCTCTCCTAGGAAATGGAAGAATTTGTTCTGAGCTCAGGGGAACATGGTGTCATTGTATTCACTCTTGGGTCGATGGTCCACAGCCTAAGTGACGAAAAAAGTAATGTGATCGCCAAAGCCCTCAGCCAGCTTCCACAAAAGGTGAATTTCTTTTCAAGCCTAAAACAAGTTGCCCTGTTGCCCTGCTTTTTTCACTCACATTGCTCTCAGTGAGCCTTTTATGTTTGAAGTGGCCTGTTCTTTACCTGCATCCCTGATGGATATGATACAGCCAGGAAGCTGGGCTCTCTCAGAGAGACAGAGTGCTGAGTTACTTTGTGGGGAGTTCTGCTGTTTCACCTCTGAACCAAATGACACAGAAGTGTGCCTACAGGGCAAAAAAATCACTCCATTTTTTATAATTAGCACATAATAACCCATCAAAGAGTTCAACTGGAGCCAAAGCTATTTGAATTACTGGGAGAAGGTACACGGGTTTGAGATAAAGCTCTAAATTACATGTAATAATACAGAAAGGCACATCACATGTACCATGTTCATCTTATTCTTCCTTTGTTCAAGGTCCTCTGGCGGTACAAAGGGAAAAAACCAGAAACTCTGGGCTCCAACACCAGGATTTATGACTGGATACCACAAAATGACCTGCTTGGTGAGACTGATTCTATTTGGCATGGATTGCAGTCTTGGAAAAACTGTTTCCTTTGTTTTTCCACTAGAATGGTTAATTCAGGCAACAGAACCAGGTAGTGCTTGTGGATACAATCTGTCTCACAGCCTTAACTGCAGAACTTTGCTCTTGGGGGCCTTAGTTTCCTAACAGGCTCTGACTTAGCTTGGTGGCAGTTGTCTTGAAGGGCTCAAAAGCCCCCATAGGCAGGAAAAAATACCAAAGTAGAGATGCATTCTGGACCTGGATTTGGCATCTGCAGTTCATCTCCAGGGCTCATTCTTCAAAATGCTTGACCTAAGCAAGGCTGAAGCACGGGGCTGTTCTGAACCTGATACCATGTGAAAACTACAACTGCACAATAACAGAAGGGCCGAAGTAACTGTGGGGTAGTCTGGAGGGACATGCTGATTCACATGTTGTGTTAAAATACGTATGACTGTGTGAAAGCTAAGCATGCAAGCTGTGCTGCTGATCCAGAGGTCAGGGTTGTTCCATTCTCTAGCAGTGCACTGGCCCCTCTATGTAGTGCTCACATCCCAGGGAATGCAGTCCGCCACAGCTGCTGTAACATGCACCTCTCCTTCCCTGTTCCAGGCCATCCCTTGACTAAGGCCTTTATTACACATGGTGGGACCAATGGGCTCTATGAAGCCATCTACCACGGGATCCCAATGGTTGGGATTCCCATGTTTGCTGACCAGCACGACAACATTGCTCACATGGTAGCAAAAGGAGCTGCAGTTCAGGTGGATTTCAACACAATGAAGACACAGGACCTGGTTGATGCACTGAACACAGTAATTTACAATTCCACGTGAGTTTTGTTCTTGCCTTACAGTAGGCTGAAGTTATTAAAAGCCTGGGCTGTTGATGTGAGAAATTCTGCTGGCTCTTCTGGGAATGGAAAATACAGACTAGCTGAAGTTTGGATTTCAGATGAAAACCACCTTTCCTTTCTGAGAATCAGCATTTCTCAAAAAGAAGAGATCAGTAATTTGGTTTTTCTTATACCACATTTTATGAGTGCTTTGACAAAAATAGTTCTTGGAAAGTTCAGAGGAGATTTTGAGAGTTCTCTGCTAGTGTAAATCCTCTGGAGGCTCTGAATGACAATTCTAGTTTTATTAGGTCTTAGCTGCCTTTAGTCATAACAGTTCTTTCTCCTACCCCTGACTTAGCAGTATCCTTAGGTTACTGCACCTATCAGTCAGGACTTGGAGGAGAGGGAAGTCCAGCAGCTGGGATTCCTTGCAAAGGATAAAACCACTGACAAAGGGATTAGAAAAATTCAGAAGTCCTCAATCTTTAGCAGCAACTCCTGTTCAGTGTGAAGGACAGGTATTCCTTCAAGTAAGAACTTGCAAATTCCTGAAGCAAACAGACCAGCACTGATGGAGGTTATCTAGTATCTGAGGGAGACAGCCATGGTGGAGGTGATCTGTAACAACCTGGATAGCAGCTGGTACACGTGGCTTTGCCAGCCTTCCCTCTAGTTTTACTACTGAGCCATGACACCATAGAGTCTGGGATCCCCTTGGGTCACAGTTTTCCTTGCTTTTCTTGCTGTGTCCCAATTCCTTGTGCAGCCCCAGCCTCCTCGCTGGTGGGGTGGTGTGAGAGCCAGAAAAGGCCTTGACTCAGTATAAGCTCAGCAGTAAGGAAAACATTCCTATGTTATCAACATTGCTTCCAGCACAGATCCAAAAAATAGCCCACACCAGCTACTATGAAGAAATTTAACACTATCCCAGCGCAAATCAGCAAACTATTATACTGGAGCAGAAATGCTGCAAATGTTTCCATGTTGGTTTTTTTTAAAGAAGTATCTGGAATAATTTTGAATACCTATTCTTTTTGCAAAATATTGGCTTTCTCTATTACTCTTCTTAATGCAATTTTATGCATACAGGAATAAATTGGACCAGTTTCAAATATAGTTAAATAAGACTGACGAAAGTAAAAGGAGGACTGCCAGGTGGTAAATGGTTTGTTTTAGGAATAAGTGAAAAATCTCTTTGTTGTTCTTTTTTTTTTTCCCCAGCTATAAGGAAAATGCTCTAAAGTTATCCAAGATACAGCATGACCAGCCTGTTAAGCCTCTGGACAGAGCTGTCTTCTGGATTGAATTTGTAATGCGTCACAAAGGAGCAAAGCACTTGAGACCAGCTGCTCACCATCTCACCTGGTACCAGTACCACTCCCTGGATGTTCTGGCATTCTTGTTCACCTGTACAGCCACTATTGTCTTCATTCTTTTCAAGTGCTGCCTATGTTGCTGTAGGAGATGTGGCAGAATTGCGAAGAGGAAGAAAGAATAGACACCTTGTTCCCAGCAGCAGTTTTCTTCTCCTAGGCTGATTAAGCAAGGCATTTATGCACACTCTTTGGTGAACAAGTTTATTGGGATATGCTTTAAGCTGGGCCCATCATGAATGCACCACAACAAAGCTGTTGTGGGGGAGAGCTGCTTGCTTAGCCAGCAAATTCTTTCTGGTCTAAATAAAATTGAATTATAGTTGCTTTATCCCTTGGGACCATGTTAGCTGATCACATGTGGTCCTTGCAATGGTAATTGTTGCTCTAAATTTTCAAATATCTCAAATCTTTTGGAGTATTTCATAAATTCTGCCTTGCCCTGTGTGGTACTGTGGGTCTGCAACTAGGCTCCTTATCCTCTGTCCTCTCCTCTAGTGTCATGCAGGCTTGATCACTGATTCACAACCAAAATGCCTCCTCTCTTGTCAGAAAAGCTCTCTCTAGACTAGACAGTGAATCCGAGATCATGGGCTCCTAAAAAGCACCCATCTGAAGGGCCACAATCATGAAAACTGGGAGCTGCAAGTGGCAAATGCCCTGACTACCTGGGGGCTAAGGGGAGACTAGAATCCCAAGAGCATTAAAAAAATTACTTTCCTGGGACCCATTTCTCTTTCCCATTCAGTCTGGAATTCCTACTGCACAGGCCATCATTCTAACTGCAACACCACAGGGGTGTAAAAACCACCTCTGTCTGGAACTTGCCCATCTTAACCCCCAAATGCCTCTGAGCCATGCTAATTGATAAATGCAGGAAAACATCTAGAGAGGGAACTTGCAAAAAGATAACATTCCACCTAGGAACAGCACAACAGCCGCTTGCCTTGCCTGAAAAGTTGGGGAGAAAATAGCGCTGCACTTGGGTCAAATAAGAGAGATAGTAAATGTAGTACTTCTTCAGGTGTTAAAGATACCTGTAAAATGCTGCTAGTCCAGGCCTCCTGTTCTAAGTAAGGTTATTTCACTGCTGTGCCAGCTTACTCAAGAAAAAACCTGCTAGAATTTTAACTGATTTTTTTTCAATACTCTGGAATTGTTTTCAAAGAGAACGTGATTATTTGTTTAAATAATAAAATTCCTTACACCACATCAACTTTTTTTTATTAGCACTGTCATGTTTCAACATCTGCTTAAACTTTTTCATATTATAACATGTACAAGAGCTCAACCATTTCCCAACTAAAGAGGGGTTACAAGACTACTGCATCTCATGACAACTTCTGGTGTACTGTTCCTGTTGTCATGATGGGATCATAACCAGGAATATGCACAGTGAATAGAAAGGGGCATAACACTAAGGGTCCAGATGAGAAAGGGGCTGCAGTAAGCGTTCAGAGAGCTGGGTGGGTCCCTAGGCACAGCTCCACCAAGCTGGATCACTAGGAGCCCCTGTCACCCAGTTGCAGAGACGTCAGTTCGGATGCCAGAAGGCCAGCAAGCCTCCCAGCATGCTGCACAGATATTGGTCAGAGAGAGTTAACAAAGGACACTGGAAATAGGACAGATGGGAAAAGCTGGACAAAGTTGCTGCACAGTCGCTGTAAGGAGGTGCTTTGTTTCTGTAACCTACTCAGAGAAATTTGGTTTATCTAGTATTGAATTTAAAAAGTAAACAAACAAACAAAAACCAAACAAAAAAGCTCAAACCCAATACCCCCTCTTCATTTTAGAGTCTGTATATAATGCAGAGAAAGATATCAAAGTATGAGGGTGGTCTATGATGCAATCTTCAAATTAGACACAGAATGTATTCTAAATCTGACAGACTGATCTAATCCTCCAGCTAGTAGGCAATACCACTCTGTGCACAATTGTGCTGAGGAACCCAAACACACATTCAGCCTCTTGTACTGCTTGAAGAATCCAAACATACTTGTACATTGGAGGTCTTTTTGTTTAACACATGTACATGTTTACTGTGATTGTAGACTAAAATAAAAAGAGCACAAATTATTGCCAGATCAAAAAAACACATTTCCACAAATGCCACACAGTGGCCAGTCCTATATTGCCTTTTACAATAGCTACAGCACCCAGCAGGGTAGAGCTGGAGGTGTTTGAAGCACAGTCTTGATTTGTTACATGAGAAGACACTGAAAAGAGTTTACGTAGATGTCCACCAAGGCAGTGCTACTCTTACAAGCTTTGGAAAGTTGGAATTTTCTGGATAAACCGAAGAACTTTAACTACAGGTTTTACTTTTCTTTTCCCCGTCACAGTTTTAACACTGGCATTTCGGTTAAAATACTTGCTATTTAAGAGAAGTAACAAGTGATCACTACAAAGAACACATATGCAGACTTGTGGATCTTGCAGGACTAACACATTCCTGAGACAGGTACACTGTGGCTGAGGACAGCTTCTCAACAGCTTGAAGATCATATGATTAAGTTGAACATATAAGGCCTTAATAACTCTGATGAGCTGCAGGAGTTATTGGCTACTTCACTAAGGAAACAGAAATGCAATTACCTTTTACATCAGCAGTCCTTTTCCTAAATTCAGGCTTCAGATCAATTTCACTTACCACAAAGAACATTTGAACTATTTCTGAACATAGATCTTTTCCTAGAAGTGCCGGCATCTAGCAAAGCTGTCAAACTTAGAAAACCAAGAAACCCGAAATGGAGTTTTAAACATTTCAATAGTTACCAATTTATTTTTATAAAAAAAAAAAAAAGGTAGCAATGTAGAATACAGCAATATTTTCTGGTTCCACACACGCAGGTTGTGAACATTCCAAGCAATGTGTACATTTTGGAAAGAGACTAGACAAGAGAATTGACCAAAATGTTACTGAACACAGGAAGATTTTTAAAAAAGGCTAAAAATAAGGTATCAATAGTGTCTTCTTAATATTGCTTTCCTTACTGAAGACTGAAAAAAACCCACTTGACTTCACAGATAGGGTGAAAATATGGGGGGGGAAAGAGGTGGGGAAATAAGGCTGCTACAACACTGCCATACCGTCAAAAAAAGAAAAAGAAATCATACTTCAATATTTGCATACTTGATAGCAGCATTCTCCCATCGAACCATATGAAACTACAGGAAGAAAACATCAAAGCAAAAAAAAAAAAAAAGAAGAAAAGAAAAAGGCAGTTATCCATCAGTATTCAAAAACCTAGAATGAAGTCACTAAGTAGATGAACACTTATTGAGAATTAATCAATATCTACATTCTTAGCTGCTTCCAACTCTGTTCCAATAGAAACAAGAAGTTGAGTGTCAGCTTTGTGTATTTTATTTTTGGCCTATTTGAGTTTTTCCAGTTCATAGTTCACTGCATGCTTGGAATAGAGAGGGTCATTATAAATCCTTCTACACAATGAACTTTAAGTAGACAGCTGAAAATAAAAAGTACTACTTGTAAACACACAAAAATACAAGCTTTTTTTGTTTCAAGTGAGCACTGGTTCCAGATAGATTATCTTCGGTATCTACCTCTTTCACCTCTGTCTCTGTCCCGGTCACAAATCCTCTCTCTTTCCCTTTCCCGATCCCGGCCTCTGTCCCGTTCTCTGTCTCTCCGATTATCTCGAGGCCGGTCGCGCTCCCGCTCTCGGTCCCTCTCCCGGGGCCGGCTTCTCCGGCCGCTGACAACGGCTTGTGTGCGGCGAAGGAAGTCGTCTACTCTCATGTCATAGTCGTGCTGTGATGAGAGGACAGCTCTGCTATTTTCTTTCCCAGATCAGAATTCCCTCCCTATTACCTATAGGGCTGACTAACTCTTCAGAAAGCCCAGTATTTAAAAAAACGACAAACCCAACCAAACACGTGTCCAGCATCCATGTGCAGAATCTGGGGTTCAAATGCTAGACACCAGCAAAACCCCTGAAAGCTAAGGAGCCTTTCAAGTCAGCTAACAGAAATTTAACAATCTACCCTGTTTTCCGATGTGCCTGAAAGAAGCTTTTAAACAAAATTCTGCTGATAAAGTAATTTGGTGCCCATGAGCACAAACAAAGTTACAGGCATGTCCTTACTCAAACCGGGCTCAACATGAAAATGTTCAGAGGAGGACAGACTGGAAGCCAATCTAAGCATACACTTCACTTTAAGAGTCTCAGAATTTTTCAATTCTACTTTACCAGGGAGAGAAAGGCTTTTCAAGTTTGCTGGAAGTGTGTAGTCAAGCTAAACAACTGATCTTTCCAAGGAACTCTAATGCATGTCATAAACATGCTGTTTATCAGAGCCAACAAAGCTCAGGCTAGGCTACCCCTGGACCCCACATTCCTACCCCAGCCTGCAAACTTGCATTCCCTCTGTGTGGACACTTACTACTCGTTTGTCTCTGTATCTTGCTTCATGGGGTACAGGATGATGTCCTGAGTATGGAGGGTGAGCTTGAGGTGGAGGTGCATGGTGCTGATAGTAAGGGTGGTGTGGTGGTTGCTCCATACCTGGATACGGTGGCTACAAGAAAGTTACAGGAAGTTTGTTGAAGCAAAGGAATGCACACAAGGAGTGCATCATTCAGATGGAAAACACAGCATCTAAATAAATCTGATCACAGCCTCCTAACTCAACAGCAGACTACGTTCCATTAGGCTGGCATGCTTTACTACCCGTCTACCGTTGCTTGGAGAAGTCTGGTAAACACCCTCCCCACAGCCCAATATCCCTTCCTTCCTTCCTTATTTATCTACCTTAACATGACACCGTACATAAAACTTCTGCTACTTAAATATGGTAGTTTCGGTTTGGGGTTTTTTAAACCTTTGCATATAGAATGTTAATTCTGCCCAAACGAGTGAGCTCTTATAGAAACAAGTCATACTCATTCCTTATGAATGTGTTTCTATTCTAAATTAAAAAAACCTGACTTTGCAAGACAAATTATTTGACAAAATGCTGGCATATCTTTTTTTTTTTTTTTTTTTTTTTAAAACAAGACGTATTTTGGCTGATTTCTTCCATTTCTTCAATCACTAAGATCTTCCTTTGCCATAGTACCAAAGCATCTTTGCTTGCATTCTTGTTACAAAGAAAGTAAATGGAAGCACTGGATTCTAGGACATACTTGGACTGCATGCAGAAGAGGGGAAGAGAAAAAAAAAAAGGGAGTTTCTGGAGGCTTAACTGTGTTTGAAAAACTCTTTTCCTCCCCATCTGACAACCCTGTTTACTTCCTTCAGTAGTAAAGAGCTGCATGTCAGCTGAGAAAATTAAGAGTGTCTCTTCATCTGCCACTGCTTCTTGCTCATTGCCAGCACAAACAAGAGCCAAAAGACTCATTACAGTTATGCAAAATCAGGCCAGGCTTACTAAATATAACCAAAATAATCTCCCTATGACTACTTCTCCTGACATGAAGGCAAAACCACAACTTGCACAAGTGAACTATCTACACAGTTGTAGATATGTACACTCATGTATCTGCTCATCTGACTGGGAAAAAAGTGCATTTCAGTGGAGGCTGTAATACAGGAAGACTTATTTGAATTATGTTGTGCAGCACATTTTGCTCATTTCTTGCATGCTTCATTGCCATAGCCAAAAGCAAGCCACTGCACAATGCTAGAGCCCAGCAGCCCATTCCATGAGCCTCTTCAACAAGTCTGCTGTTCGAGAGCCAAATACCATGAACATTTAGCAGAATACAGCTTGTGATCACACCCCTCCCGTCTAGGATAAAGGAGGGTGTTCTGCTATTTCCTCAGAGCTTACTAAGAATGCCAGACTAGAGTTGAGAGTAAATTTCAAAATACTTGCTATCAGTGTTTTTCCCCTAAAATTTTTACACTGTTACAGCAAAGATACATTTTAGGAAAAGCGAAGAGTTGAGAGCACACTGAATATGCCAGGCTCCGTTAGGGGGAAACAAAAAAAAGCTGTATGCTAAGGAGAAAAGTCAAATTCAACAAGACACAAACCATTCCTTGCCATGGTGGTGGTGGTCCCATGTTGTGGAACTCCCTCACGTAATCATTGTAGGACTAAAATGAAAGACAGTAATATTAAAATTTGTGTTGAGTGTTCCTTGGAAGTGCAGAAAGCTGAATATAAAGTTCCCCAAAAATTTGCATGCAGCAACTTACCCCATTTAAAAATACATCTCGTCGAACTCCTGAAAATCGTCTGTTGGAAATAAAAATTTGTAGAACTAAATCCAACTTATCCATGCAGACAAGTTACCAGGGCATAAAATGAATAACATGAACACACCTTACCTGTCTACTTCGGGATATCTGGGATCCTTTATATACCCTGTTCGAACATCAAGCAGTATTAATTCAATTCACCATCTCATCTTAACAATCTTAAAAATTATATTCATTAGAAAGTATCCTTTTATTTTGTGCCAGCTACAAAATTATGTCTACCTGCCATTACCCTCACTTTAAAAATAACTCTTGAAAACTTACAGCTTCTAACAGACAATGCAGACAATTACTTGTAATATAATGTAATAACAAAAAAGTTACATGGATAAACCTGTAAGAACTTGCACACAGTATCAACAAATATGCAAGAGGGAAACTGTGCAAATAAAGACTTGAAATTTAGTCACATGAATTAGGAATGCACATGAATTTGAAGAGCACTGTTTCCAGGCAGTTAGCATGTGGCTGTTACTACTTCCTAACTGTGTATTCAGTAGAATGTGATCATCTGGGCAACCATTAAAGCTCATTTCCTCATTTGTTTTGGATATAATGCCACACAGGAAATTACAAACAAACTAAAAAGTAACTGGAAAAGCCCCACAGGGCAAAGAATTCTTACAGCTTCAGTAAATCCCTTTAAAGAGCTCAGCAGAATGATACAAAACACCAGCCATGCTTGTGCTAAATTAAAATAGTGCTTCTGAGCTTCATTATCTTTAAAAAATCTTGTCCTGTTTTTTAAACAATGGCCTTAGAAAGATGCAGAGCAGCAACAACACTTTTTGCATGAAAGAATGCAGGCTTTGCAGACAAGCTGGACAGATAAAGGCATATTCATAACAGGTTTAGAAATCTACGACTGAAACAGCGGAATGTGCTTTTGTAAGGGATGTGAACCACAGTTTGGCAGACTAAAGTTGACAATTTCTTAATAGCTGCTTTCTGAAGAAAAGAAAAAAAGCTGCACTACCACTGCAAACATTTCTTTCAAGGGAACAACAGATTTCTCTTCATCATTAGATCCTCTTGTACAATGCAGTGCAACATTCCCCTCCCTAACTCATGTTAAGCTTGTAAAAAAAAATTCTCTCTTAAAACATAACTGAATGTCTACCATCATCTCCACACAAAGGCTGCTAGTCAGGCAGTCTCAGCTGACATTCCCAGGTAGAAATTTCTCAAACATTTTCATTTGATGATTAGCATCTTGACAAGTAGGTCAGATCTATTCTTGTGCCACATTAACACAGCACGTGTGAGGATCATTCACAACAATGTACACAATTCAAGACTCTTGGAAAGGGCTCAGCCTAGGTTAACTCAGCTCTCAAACCAGTGAAAAAGCATCACTGACTTCTGCGAGAGGTGGGTTAAAGCAGCAGGCAGCACTTGGAACAAGTCACATTTTTATATCCCAGTTTTACAAGTATTTTATTTTTGAATTAACAAGGATATACTAAAAGAGAAAACACTTGTGAATTGGTGCACACAAATCTTCACAGTAAGATATTAACCTGGTCTTTGGTGAAACTCAGGGGGATAGTCAATCCTTGGTTTCTTTCTGCTGTTATGAATATCATAATCTTCTGGTCGACGCCTACACAAATTAGATATCAAAGATTAAACAAGGTTGCTTGGAGCATTTGTCACAGCAGAATAACTCACAGGAATAGTTTGAGCTGCCCAGGATATCACTGTAATCATTCTCAACTCTATTTGCTTCAAAATATTCTACAGCTTTAAATCTGAACTGAAAGAATCAGAAATAGCTCAATTACATACACTCCACTGTTACTTTCTGCCTACAGGAATTTTGGTAGTTAAGGAAGGAACTCTACCCAACTGTACCTTCATACCAAACAAAAGGGAACAAATTTGTCTAAACCAAACTCAAATTTGGGCATTAACATTACACTTTCCACATTACATTTTGAAACAAGCTATTAGACAACAAAAAATTTCACAGAACATTGCAGTCAGAGGATATGAAGACTTCTGCATTTGATAGCTATAGGGTAAAGAATTCTTTAAAAGATCTATTTCCATAACATTTGTAAATAAAATTCTGCATGCTTTGTGAAATTGCAACTTTAACTGCAACATTCCTAGTTGAATAGGCCAATTATATTATTTCTAATAATTTCTGTTCTAAGCAATTTACTAGTAATGCCCTGGTGCATTTTACAATTTAATAACACTCAAGCTTCCTAATAATTAAAATAATTAAGGCTCTTTTCTATAGAAACAGCTCTTTGATGGAAGAGATGTTAAGAACTCTGCTCCTCCTTATAAAGTTACATTCCAGTTGCTGTTAGGCTGAAAAAAGAGCTGACAACTAGCTGCTTATTTTGCTCCAAGGTACATAAACATTACTGTACTGGGAGACTCCAGTGCTAATGTAACAGTGTTTCTAAACACAAGCAGCTACAAAACCATTCCCTTCCCACACCCTTCCCCCTCCCCAACAGTATAATTCTTTATGTCAAGACATTAACACTTTCTTAAATTGCTTAATTACTGTGCAACTTGCTGGCTGAGTATTAAGCTTATACAGTATTAAGCTTTTAGTTTTATAAATAGTGACTTCTCCCTCCCTTCCCCAACTTCAGTCTTTAAAGCCCACCATACCCAGTTACTAAGCTTTTTAAAATGGAAGCAGATTCTTTAGTATGAGCAAAAAGCCCAAAAACCAAAGCAGTTGCATCTACAGCAAATTCAAAGAAAATAAAAGCTGGTGTAAAGAATAAACATACCGCTTTCTTGTAGTTTTGAGAGTGCATTTACGACCGGTATAAAATATGATAGAAACAGTTCATATAGTAGTCCAACTACTGACTTTAAGCTGTAAGCCACATACATAAATGGAGGCCCTGGCAGGCTTGAGAAGGTGTGGTGGTGTTATATGTATAGTTTGCAGTCCATTGCAAAACCTTCATTTGTATATACTTTATTGCACTGGAAACCTCTTAGCTTAACTCCAAAAGCCATCTTGGTGTTCAGTCCTTTAAAGCCAAAAATAGGGGGGCGCTGCCAGGTTTCCTCCTACCTACTCGTTACAGTGTCCTTTTTTTAAAAGCTCAAGGAAATGGGGACTCTTGTTGGGGCTCTGTACCTACCACAGGACGTTTCCACAAAAAGGAAACTTAACCAAAGGTTTCAGCCCAAACCATACATCAGTCTGTATGCAAAGTGGCTACCACGGGGAAAAGGTGTTTGGCAGAAGGGCTAGTGTCAGTTCTTTGCAAAGACTTCTCCAATTCTGTAACAAGTTATACCCCCTTTTTTCTGGAAAATGATGTTAAGTTCATATAGCAGTGATCAATAACCATGTCGATCCTCTAAAAATACTTTAAGTCCACAGGTACTGCCAGCATCTGGAAAGGTTGTATATACAGACACAGCAACAGCCATTCTTTTTGGTTTGTTGCCGGGTCTCCAAGGGCCACTTGATCCCTTTTGGAAAGAACCTACTGTTTTCAGAAGCTCAGCAAGATGTGTGAATTCAGTGGTTACATGTTAGAGAATATTTGGCAATAGGGTTAACACATCACGGTGACACAATTTGAAACAGTCCCAATAATGCTCCTCTTGAATATCAAAATAACTTAAATATTTTATCCTCAAAATGAGGCGGCATCTTCTGTAAAATTCTAAGTGATCCTTATAAAAGTCCCATATTTGATAAGGCTTATCCAGAGACACACCTGAAAGAAAAGGCTTTTACAAGATATTAACACATTTTTGGCATATAAATACTTCCTCCTCTCCATCTAGCCTGCTCATAATCAAGCCAAGCTTACCTACGGCTAGCATTACATGTTGCATTAGCTCAATAAATGATCTAAACTAAACTAGAGACACAACTTTAAGAGCTTTTTTCTGCAAAAGCAAAGATCCCCATTTTCCTCTTGAAAAATGACAGACCAGGGAACCATGTGAAATCCTCAATGAAGCCACAAACTTGTCCATGCAGCTTGATTTGAGGATTTTCTCTCTTCTTTATCGCAGGGAAAGCTTTGACGAATCACATTCCTCCATCACGTTATTCTGACACATGTGCCTATTATCAGTCCAAAGAACGTTTCTAACCTTCCCACATCCCGAACGGGGTCTCGACGGGATGGGCGTCCTCTTGATCGGGGTTGTGAGTGCATTCTTCTCTTGTGCCTCATTTTATGAATGACTTGATACAAGTCAATACTTTCATCAGGAGGGAAGAGGAGACAAAGTTGGGTTCCACATTCCGGCTCAATTTCCTAGAATTAGTTAGAAGTTCAGTAGTGGTTCATAAACTGAAGAAATGAAACTCTCCCCAAATACACTGACAGCAAACATTTAAGGAAAAAAATAAAAAGGACACTTCAAAGATATTTCAGTATCACTAGAGACAGCAAAATTCACTTACGTTACCTTTCACTCTTTAGGCACTACTTAGAATTTTCATAAAATAGTCCAACACTTTGGGTAACCATATCTTCCCATGAGACACAGAGGCCACATCACTGTTTTGCTATAAAATCAGAGAACTGTTTTTCATCACAAAGAAAATGATCACCTATTACAGAAAGAAAAGTGACACACGTAGGAAAAAAAAAAATCCATCCCAGCTTCACATATAAAGCCATGGCATGAGGAAGTTGACTACTACCACTCAGTGTGAGTTCTTCATCATATGGTAGACAGGTCCATGAAAATATGAACTCAATGTCTGACCGCAGTCAAAACAAGGTGTTTGTGTGTTCAGGGTTATTAGGAAAGGAACACGGAATAAAAAAGTCATTTTATCACACTGGAAGTTTATGTTCCACACACACCTTAAATACTGGGTGAAGTTGTGCCTCTGAATCTCAAAAAAATAGGGGGACAACAGAAATGGAAAAGCTTCAAAGCAGGGCACCAAGAATAACTGAATGCGTGCACCAATTACTACATGCAATGACTGAGCAGGACGGATCTCCCCATCCTAGATCAGGAGAGAAATATGCAGTAAAAGGGGAACAAGACGGAGATAATGGGACTGTCGAACACCACAAGTTGTCTGGGGGAGAAAGGGACAGACACCAACTTGCTGACTCCCTCTTCCAGTACAAGAACGTGGGCCATCAAATAAATCTAGCAAGAGCCAGGTGCAAAACAATCCCAAAAAGAGCTTCTTTAAACAGGTGACAGAAGGCCTGCAGAACACCTTCCCAAATGATGTCCTAAAGGCAGAACTTCAGTGTACACATCCTCAGAACACAGATCCATTCAGAGTTGTGCAAATATAAATGGATAAATGACAACCACTTCAGGAAATAACCAGACTTGAAAAGTAGGGAGAGCAAGCAACAGACCAGATGCTTGTCCAGAACACAACAGTACAGTAATTTGATGAAAAAAGCTGAAACTCACATCCAGATTGCAAGTCTATTGTGGACAAAACATTAAAAAAAATTATTTCCTTGACCATTTAACAGAAGCTAAGTTAACTGAAATACTTTTTTTTTTTTCCCCATGTTCACACTAAACTAAAAACAAGACCAAAACTGTTGTTTTTCTCCTGCTTCGCAATAAAGCAAACATACCTGTGGGCAAAACAATGCAGCATGGAATTGACATTTTCCATACAGTGTGGAGATTACCTCCCACTTTGTCTTAAGAAAGCACAACCTGTTATTTTACCCACAGCTTAGGTACGTGGTGACAGCAGCAACATACCTGCACTCTGGTATCAGACAAGACAAATAGCCAGCCCCACTTAAAATTTGCTTAGTGTATATTCTATAATGGGAGTCTATGCCTTAAGCAACACAGTATATATAAAAAGATGCAATGCAGAGCACAACTGGAAATACCGGAACGTTTTCTTAAAACCTGATGCTATGTGGTTTGCACACCATACAATGCAAGGCACATTACATTTCAAATTCAAAATATCACACAGTTTTGAAGCAAACACTGTTTATCATGAAGATGACAACAGAATTGGCACTGTATTGTTTCCTTTTCCTTCTTCCACAACAGCATTAGAAAGCAGCAGAGTGCCTTTGCCACAGCACTCCACTGCAAATAACTGCTCTAAAAACACTCCTAATCTCCTGCATATTCAAAGCTGGAAGCAAGCACTAGAGGATGTCAGTTATAGAAAAAAAGTAAGAATTAACAAACCTGTCCATCGCGTCCAATCTTTACTGGCTTATGTTCGTTCCAAGGATTGGTCAGGTGAGCAGACTTAGTGAACGGCAATTCCCGCCTAAATATGCAAGTGGCACCATTTATAGTTTTGCCTCCATTTTTTTCTTAAGAAAATAATTTAAAATGTATACAGCAGGAAATTACATATAAAATAATCCTGTTATCCTTTGTACTGTCAGGTCTTTGAACATATTATTATGTTCTACATATTAGTAACTGAAGATTTCACTTTGACTTATTCTAGTAGTAACTAATATAATCCGTACTATGACAGGCTCTCCTTTTAAAGAAAGCATTTTGGTCTTTGTGCAATATTGAGATTGTGCTTACTTATCATCTCACCATCTGAATACACTGACCAGTCTCTATATGTGGTAGCTCTTGGGACCTACTGAAATAAATGCCCGAGCACTGACCTAACTATGAAACAAGAAGTGCTCTGAGCTGGAGGTGGGAGTCAGTAGCTTCAAGAGGACCTTTCCAACACAGATTTTTCTCTAATTCAAAGTCTCACTTTTCCTGTATTTAGTTTTTCTGGCAGTCCACAGTACTTGTACAACCAGGCAATGTGTTTCACAGGACTGCTTAAAGTTTTTTTCCTTAATAGAGATTTAAAATCTTTTCTGTAAGAACATACCCAGTTAAATCAATGAACATAATGCTCACAACCTGAACATTATGCAATACTTGCACTATTTCATATGTCGTTTTAAAACAGTAGTATTTTCTTTGCTCAGTCAGATCAAGACAGATTTGTCCTTACATCAGTTTTTTTTTTTTTCTTTTTCATCCACAGCTGTCTATTCAAGTGAGTAGTGAGGATAGATCTCTGGTTGAATCAAGTTTCAGAAGGATGCCGTTGGCACTTGATTAGCATGTGGTAATGATATTATAATGCCTTGTTACTAACAGCAACATAAATGCACAATTATTTACCTGCAAATCCAGTCAATTTTAAAGACACCTCCCAACATTTTTGCATTCATTCCTGCAGGCAGCACCCAATGTATAGGTGATCCTCCATGATGGGACTCTGAAGATAATCTTGCAAACCCTAAAGGATTTTGTATGAATTGTAACAAAGATGCAACAGAAAGGCTATTGCACATAAAACTCACTTTCACTCACCTTGATAACAGCTCATTTTTACTTACCTTGGAATTTGCCACTCTCTCTTACAGAAAATATCAAAATAACACTCCTTGCTGATCTAAATGCAGCATTAAGCTTCTTTTCATTCACTGGAAGTGTTGACCATACTCCCTAAAATAGAAAAACACCCAACCCCATCACCAAAACATAAGAATTCATCTCGAATGATTTCACTAACATATATATATATATAACATAGATGAGGAAAACAAGACCAAAATAGTGTACTGGAATAGAAGAAAATAGAAAGAAAAAGGTATTGCTAAATTAATTTCCTTCAAGAAGTGTTTTAGCCTGCCTTATGCTAAAACTTTTAAAACACTGACTTTTCAATATTTTTTTGAACACTGAAGATGCATTTTGACCATCTATAAGACTTCCACTGTAATTATAATGACAGGCAGACAACTTAAAAATAGGAAGGGTGGAAGTTTTCATGTATGTTTCAAGTGACTTAGGGAATTTATGTATTATATAGCACACAGAAATTATGAAAACCAACAATATATACGAAAAGGTGGGCAGGTAGACTTGAATATAGTATTGCAGATTTGTTGAGGACAGTTTGCAGACTTTAAAACTCTTTCAGTGAAGTGCCAGCAACATGAAAGACACCAGAGTAACACTTTAAATTGGCAAGACAAATCATTTTGATTAGCCTTACACACCTACTACTACTACTACTACTAAGCAGTATCTTTTCCCTTTTACCAGCTGTTATGCAGCCACACACAATAAAACCCACCCTGTTTTAAGGTACCAACAGAGCTAAGATATAGAATAACAGTTTATTGAATTACTCCTCTGTCCACCTTTGGGCAAACAAGCTTCAGCCTCAGAATGTCATCTACATACCAAAGGCAACGTTCCTTCCCTTGTGTTTTTTTAGTGAAGGTAAGTATTCATGCCCTATTCTGAACGCAGATCAATGTTTGTGTCATTCTGGCAATTCACTATAGCCACCAGAGAAATATTTGGGGTTTTTGCTAGCTTTCAGTCAGATAACATGGCTTTTGGCTGCCTGTAAAGCCCTGCTGTGAACTGAACAAAAGCACCACAAAAGCAAGTTTCATGGAAGTCCAACATCAAAGCACTGATGCCTCTACACTGAGACACAAAGCATCCACTCCAATAACTTCAGTAACAAGGATACTATTGCAGCTCCATACACAGACGGAGAACAAAAAAGGATAGACTCCTTCACAGAGCTAAAGCAAACACCAGTCAGAATGGTGTTCACTGCACCTTCAAAGCTGGAAGGAAGGGTGTAAACCAAACATGCCCAAGACTGTGAGATTTGTTTAATCATTTTAATGCAATTTTCATCCTAATTTAAAAAATCCTCATAAATAGAATCACCTACTTTGCGTATACTGTGTAACAGCAAATCAAGTATTCTCTCGATAACCTGTTCCAAAGAACACGTGCCGATACAAAACCACTGGAGTGGTGCAATGGACACCTAGTGCAATTCCTCAACAGCTGAAATCCAGTGCTCTGGAATCCCTCCCAAAGAACTCACTTATACCAGCACTGCCAGGCATGCGTTTCCACACAACCTTCTGAACCTTCTCAGAATACAGCAATATGAACAGAGGTGCTGATGGAGGGGAGAAAAAACCAGCCCAGCATTCCTGATGGAGGCTGGCTTAGGATGTTATAAAACAGACCCTAACGCAGGCTCTTTTTAACCCTATTCTTGCCAAGATAAATGGCCAATGGTCTAGGACCTTTTCTAGGTTACAGTGGAAGCAGAAGAACCAAGGCACAGTAACTTTTGTTGCTGCATCTACCGAGATCTGTGAGATAAAGAGAATAACACATCTAACCACACACTCTTCTTAACTAAGGTGGGTGTGTCTGAAAACAAAGGGATCAGTTTGAAGAAAATTCAACATACCTTTGCCTTAGCAAGCGATACATTTTCATGGTTATTACTCTTGATGAGAAAGAACCTTGCATCTTGGAGAATGTATTTAAGTTTACTTGTTTGGTCTGAAAAGAAAACAAAGTATCAAATAAGCTGAACTGTACATACTTACCAAACATGTTGCTATGAATACAGAGAGTTGTTTGCTTCCTTCAATATACACAGTATCCCACCCATTTCCTATCTATGTATTATCACAGTCAACCACCCAACTTGAAGTCAAAGCTGCAGAGCACAAAATGCCAGGGGAAACCAAACCAAAACTAAAACTTAGATATCCAAGTAAAGAAAAAAGTAAAGTAAAATCAGCATGATTCAGTGATGTTCCGATATGTAGGACTTATTTTCTTGCTTAAGGATCTTTGCATAAATGAGGGGTAACACTTGTAACAAGCACAAACTGTTCAATAGAGAATGGTGAATGCTGCTCCTCTTTGCAGTTTTAAGCACAGCCTTTTTAAATTTGCTGCCTCTGCAAAGAGCACAATGACTGAACTTTTTGCATATCGCTCTCAAAACATGCAAAAGTAGCTCAAGATTCAATTATCATGCTCAGAACAATGACGTGCTCAAATTGATTTATATCAGAACATCACTACTTACAGGTAATTTAATCAACAGAGACAATGGCTTGCTATGGGGCATGCATTAAAAATTCAAATTTAAATGATACCTTTTTGGACAGCACGAACGGAAGATGATAATTTCTCATGCTTCTTTTCTGAACCTGTGTTTAGCCAAAGTACATTTGTTCAGATTGAGCCTTAATAGAGATAATATACAATTTCTACAGCCTTGTCCCATACAATTTTCATTCATGACAAATTATGCTTTCTGGCGCGCACCCACACACACAAAAAATACTATTCAATGCGCACGAGTGGTTTTTTTTGTTTGTTTGTTTGTTTTTGTTTCAGTTTTGGGTTGTTTGATTTGGGATCGTTTTTTTAAAATCGTATTTGAACAATTTCTTACTCAGAAAACTAGTCACTGAATCATCATCTTCCAAGTTAAAAAAAAAAAAAAAAAGTGAAATTTCCACTTAAGCAACAGAATAGCATTAAAGTAACAAGAAAGCCTACTTCCCCCCCCAAAGGTATCCACACACAACATGCCAGAAGTCAATTACAAATTATACAAAGCTACATACCCCATAAATCTCTACAGCCAGTTACATTTATTTTAGATTACACATTAAGATTTGATGCAAGTCACAATGATAAGCAACGAAAGGGAAGAATACCTGCATATGATTCTGATGCAGAACTTCCACTTCTGTCAAAAACAATTGGAGAGATACCTCTAGCTCTCTTCCTCTCCTTCTTTTTCTCATCTAAAATAAATGATAAAAAATAAAAGCCGTATTTTAAACACAGGCACAGTTGAGATTAAAAAGTAATGAGACAGGAAAACAGCATCAGTAGAAGTGAAGTTACCATTTGGCTTGCACATTAAAATTGTGGTTGCTGCTACAAAAACTATCATGCACAAAAGAAGCAAATGCTAGTTACTCAAGCTTTTCATTCACAAAAGGAAGATGAATGGCACAAATCTAATAAATCTGTGCAATGTTTAGAGACAGAATTTATTATTATTATATTTTTAGTAAGGGTGGGTTAGCACTTCTTTCCAGCCTTCACCCAAATGTGCAACATCTAGCACAAACTGTGTAGCAATAGTGATATGAGCTCATTTGCTCAGAGCTTAAAAAATGGTAAGAGACAGGAAAACACTGTGGCACACAGGCAATTATTTCCACTCCTAAGAAAGTGTTTCGTTATACCACAGAGCTTTTTAGAACAGTTATTACAGCTTCACTTGTCTTTAGGTTACACCTCGCTGTCTCTAATTCCAAACAGCAGAGCTGAGCTAAAAAAGGCAGCATATTAAGCAGGATGACCACCTATGGAGACTTCAGACAAGGAAGATACACAATAGGAATCTTAACAGGATTTGCAAGCTGCTTTCCTAGAAAAAACAAACAACGAACAGCCACACTCAAAAGTATTTACGTCATTAGCACTTCACATCTGTAAGTTAGGACCAGCTACAATATACAAATACAACTGTTTCTAGTTTCTGCTTAAAACATTTATTCTACCCTAAATTTGCCCTAATAGGTAGTAATTTCAACTTAGATTTAGATTTCCCATGATGAACACAGCCACTATTTAAGATTCAGCCATTCTTCCCCAGGGATATGGTGGTTTTACCACACCAGTCTACCTGGTCACTCATCTAGATGGATGCCAAACAGCTCAAAGTTAAATTAAAATGAATTGTGTGGAAAACGAAGCCATTAGATACCCAAGAAAATACTAATTTTAGTGTTTCAAAGCATTGAACAGCAATGCCAAAGCAGTCAAGAATACAGTGAATCCTCAACACAGTAATCTGGATATTCACAATTTTGTTTTACTACCTTCCAGTACATTTTTTCCTTGCCTAAGGTATTTCATAATTAACATCCTCCTGACTTCTGCTACCACAGCTTACTTTTGACATGGTCAGGAAGTGATTATTTTTAAAATTAAGCCAAACTTTCAGTGGCAAGGCATTTCACATTAGCATGCTGCCTACCTGATGCATCTGAACCAGACCCAGATCTGACTGACCCATCTGTGAAAGAGGCAGATTCAGATTCAGAATCGCTGGCTTCACTTCGTGTGTCATAGTCATTTCCTTCCTTCTGATCCCTCTCATCCTGTTCATACTCTTCTTCATCTTCCTCCCCATCTTCTTCCACCTCTTCATCCTCCTCTCCTTCATCATCTTCCTCTTCTTCCATTCCTTCCTCCTCATTCTCCGTGTTGCCTTGTTCAGAGGAACCACTACTGCCAGTCTCGTGATCTGAACAATATTCCTCAGAGTTCACCTCTTCTTTAGAAGAATGGCTAGATCTGCTTGGTCTTCTATCCACATCATGCCTGATTCTCTGATGTTTAAAGAAAAAGTGAATCAGCAGTCATAAAACATTGTCAGGATGCACACACAGTCCTAAGAGAACGTGCCTTACAAAAGTCTCATAAAATTGCTTTATTTATAAGGCAGCAAGAATACTTAATACCTCTGAACCATCCGGTGTAGAAGACTTTGCCCTTCTGTCACTATCCCTCTTCCTCAGGTAAGATTTTTCTGGTTGTCCTTTGTAAGGTTCCCTGGAGCTGCTTGACATTCGCATCTTTCGATCAGCATCTGGGCGCTTGTTTCTGTCCGACCTCGGATACTCCTCAGTCTTGTATTCTGACACTGGCTTTCCTTTCGTACTCACTATCCTCTTGTTATTGCTGACTGATGAGCTGGGAGGCTTTGGCATCATCTGCCTCGAGGAATGCACAGAAGGTTTTTGCCTCTTGCTTTCGGCATTTTCCATCCTGTCAGTTTTTCTTTTTGATCCTTCAATAGAAAGAAATATCAAGTTCTGTGTTACTTCTGATATCAAAACAAAAACTGTACAGAGGCTCCTACTTTCTCGGTTTTAGGTAATTATCCTGCTGCAGTTACAGGGAACATCCTCCAGTTGTAGGCTTTGCAGCAACACTCAAAATTGCCCCTTAGGAACAGCTCATGTTCTAAAACACGTACTTTACTTCACAAGAGGTAGATAGTTCTTAGATTTTATACATGGAAATCCTAAATTAAATGCTTATGGGTTTGGCCTAAAGCCAAATCAAGAACTGAACTGGAATCAGACTTTGCAACCCCTTTGCTCCACTTTCATCTCACTTCATTGAGCCAAAAAGGACAGTCATTTTCTACCAGCAAATGAATTCAGAACAAGCCAGACTCAGCAACTGCTCTTGAGACAAAAAGAAATGGATTTGACTGTTTGCTTGGAGGGTCAGGTGAAAAAACACATGTCCATGAAATAAAGTCTTTTGGAACCCATTCACTCTTTGAACCAAGTTATAAAATCCACTACTTCAAAGACTAACTGTACTAAGAGAGACATTTTTTACCACTCATGTTTCTGCACGACATCCACTACCAAAGTCACATACCCTTTTTCTCACTTTTGTCTTGCTCACTGTCGGGGTTATACAACTCATCATCCTGGTCAGGAGCATCAGTCAAAATGTCATCCAGAACATTCAGTTCACCATCTGAAAATACACAAAAGAAGTCAAAACCAACCATAAAAAGTCTGGATATGTAAACTACAGAACTAGTATTTACAAATCCAAACACTTCCTTTAGAGCTACAGATCTGCAACAAGGCAAAAACTGACATCTTCTTGATTTATTTCCACGCTTTCATTTGGAAGGATCAAGCAGAGCAAATAAAAGAATTAAAATACGTCACAAGATGCATTTAGACCTCTAACAAGGTCCAAGTTGGCTCCTCATGTCACAAAAGCTTTGCAGGAAAGCTGACCTACAAATGAAAGCTGAACATAAAAGTCTGTATAAGATTTTAGGAAAAGGGAGACCAGGAGACAGTCTGAGTGTCATAAGTAAAGAGGAGGGACCCTTATCCCTGCAAAATTCTGAAACTTGCATGTTGAATTATCTCTCCCCCACTATTTTTGTTGTCATTGCTGCTTTGTCATCCACTTACACATAGAAAAACACAATGGGGAAAGCAGTACTTAACTTGCTGCATCATTAACTCTGAGCTGTTCTGAAAAAAACACCCCACAACTTGATCAAAAGTGCAAGTGTTAAAGAAAATTCATGCCAGAAGCAGTAAATGACCACACCTGCTCACAAAACTTTTAAAATCTGTCCCCATTTCTGGCTGTTTCACTTTGCCTGAAACCAAAGGGGATATATGGTGATTCTATTAGAAGAGGGAGCCATGAGCTTTAGGGTAGCAGATCTATATTCCAAACATTTTAAAAAGTAAGAGTGAACTAGGCCTAAGCATGCACAGGGAAAAATAAAAAAGGTACTCATTTTGGAATCTCTCCAAAATTCTCAGTTTTTCCACTTTGCGATTGATTGCATTTTCTGTGCTCAGGAAAAAGAAACCAGAGTAAACTCCAAGGATTCAGCTAGTCTACAATATCCGTAGCAGATGCAGGTAAGGACTTCTGTACTGCATGAAACTGGGGTAATGCAGCAAATTAACTCCTCCAGAGCTTGGCAGCTTGGCTATCTCAAAACATTGAGCTGAGCCACAAAAGAAAAAACCCCAAAAATAATCCACATTATTTATACTAAAAATAAATTAGTATCATAATTGTCTTTCTACTACATACTTCCAAATCTGAAGTCAGCATGTGCAGTAACTTCTCTGCTTGCACTTCTTCACATTTTCAGTGGTAGGGGAATGCAGAAGTGATCCCTGGACTGCTCAGCTGGTGTCTCTAGGACCACATCAATGCAAAGGAAATGGTGCAGAGAAGTGGATCAAACCTTTCCCTGGCAGTTCACAATTAGCAGGCATTTAAATGCGACACAAATGTGCATCATAATTCTCTTGGAAACAGAGAGAAAATCTCCTTTTGTTTGTAGACACCTATACATCCACAGCAAACATTCTTGCTGTGACTGATAAATATATGAGAGTCAGATTCATGGCTGTGCAACTGCCAAACATGGGATGCAATTTCCTGGCTTGTATTCTGCTTGCCCACAGGAAGCCTGGCAAGTCTAGAGCACAAGGTTTTTTTACTGGACACTTAATGAAAAAGAAGTGCACTGGGATTAGAAAATCAAACATATCATCCATCTCAAATCACACATATTGAACCTCAGATTCGTTTCCCTCTTGGTGAGACAACAACAAAAAGTTTACTTGAGTAAACTACATTTAACCTACCTACTGCAGCAGCATTCAAAGGTGCTAAAAAAGTCCCGTATCAGCTCATTCAGAAGTAAATGAGAAGGAAAAATTAACAGAAAACCCAACTCTGATACACACTCTCTCCTAAATCCCTTCCAGGTTAGATGGGCCTCATCTGCAGCTGGAACCTTAAAAAGAGTGCAGGAGACAGGAGCAGGATGAGTTACCCCATCTCCTTCTATAGGCACACCGACCTGATTTGTTTAGAAACACATTTCCAGGTTTATTTAGCAGCCTGCTTCCTGTCTCTCACTTGCACTGGATACACGGCTTGACTGACTAGCACAAGATGATTCCTCTCACTGAACTGCCACTGTCAGAGAGGTATCAGGAAAAACACAAAAGCAGAAACAGAAAAATGGCAGAGGACAGGTACTTTATACCACCACCACTGAAGAGGGAGGGACCAAGTGAGTTCTTTCTGTGACAGATACTCCCAACAGGGCTCTCCTGACACTTGGCTTTTGTGGGATCCTTCCATGAACAAATTTAACTCACCCAAAATAGCAGGAAGGTAGCCTGGGAGGCCATTTCCTCTGCCGAGCAGGAGAGTTAGAACTATTGGAAGGGTCAAAGCAAAAATCCGAGTTGGCACACAAAAGAAATAAGACTCTGTGATTTCAAACCAAACAGGCCTGCAAGCCTTATTTCTGTCTTTTTAAAGTGGTAAAACAGCATTTCTCTTCCAATGGAAGCACTTACAGCAGAAATCAGTTCAGCTGCAAATGTGCATCAACACCTGCTATTCGGTCAAAATAACCCATTTCATATGAGAAATAACTAAAAACTAATTGAAGTAAAAATATAACTTGACCACTGGCAATGATTAACAAACACAAAAAAATAGAATTCAAGCCCAACTGGATAAATAATTATATGAATTGAAATTTATGGATGACAACAGCAAACATTTAAAATTCACAGCTCATCCACAGTGGATGAGCAGATCTGTTTCAACACAGTCTGATCATATCCTAGTCTACCAGTCTTATAATAATACCATTAAGGATCAAGCACCACTAATAATTTTATTTATCAGTTCTAACAAAATCCACTGGGAATTTTCCATGCCATATAGCTTCACAATAAATATCAGACAGTAAACCTTTACGACTTTGAAAAGCCATTTTGCGGACACATATCCTGCAAAAGGCTTTACACGAAGCACCATTCTCCACAGAAATCCAAAGGAATGCAATCCAAACCACAATACCCTAGTGATACTTCGCCCTTTTCATAAGTCCGCAACTCTCTGCACTAACCACCAAAACCGCAATCTGCTACACCTAACTTTGGGTTTGCGGCCTAAAGAGGCTATTTTGTGAGGACTGATCAATATAATCTCACAGATGACGTGCGGATCACTTCAGCTTCCGTGAATAGCGGTAGTTAGTTATAAGAGCTGTGATTCCATTATTCGACACTAATTACCCCAGCTTATTATTATTCCTGAGTAATGACTCTGAAATCGCCCGATTCCTCTAACTCAAGTTTATTTACCCACAGTGCCCAGAAATCACAGCTGACTGCAAAAAGCCGAGCAACAATCGCCAAAATAAGATTCCAACACTAGTATCTGCTTACTGAAGTAACTACATCCCACCACAGAAAATCGTGCAAAAAACCCCAAAACCAAAACGGCCCAGCGATCCAAGCAGAAACAAAAAGCCGCAATAAAACCAGAAAATACTTTCTGCGAAAAGACAACCTGCAGTAACTCCCTGTCGATAATGTAAAACTTACGGCCCACGAACTTCTCCGTCTTCCCGCTGCTCGAGTCACCTTGCCCCGAGCCCGCTACCGCCGGGACACCAAGGTATGAGGGGCCCTATTCCCTCCTGCCCCCCAGCAAAACACAGGGAGCGCTTCCGCAAAAAAATCATCTTCGAGGGGTCACTCCTGACCCCGCCGCCCCTCCGCTCCCCTGGAGGAGACGTTCGTCTCCCGGGCTGAAGGCCCAGCACCAGCTTCCAAGGTGGCCCCGGGCACGGCTCAGGCCCGATCCCCGCCCGAGCCTTCCCCCCCCTCCCCGGCGCCTAACGCTCGCCCCCCTCTCTACCGCCACATACCCTTCTCCTCCCGGCTATCCGTCGCCATCCCGCCGCCGCGACGAGCGCCTAAGATGGAGGCTCCCTCTTCCTGCACGTAGCGCTTCCCTCTTCCCACAGGGCGCCGCTTTGTTTACGCTCCTCGCGTCAGAGCGCGCCGCGGGCGGGCGGTGGCGGCGCATGCGCCACGCGGGGCGCTGAGGGCGCAGCCGACATGTCGGGCCCTGGCAGAGCGCTGGGCTGTGATCACCCGGCCGGGCAAAGAGCTGTAGGGAGGGAAAGGAAGAGGTTTTTCTGCTCTCGGAAGTGCGGAAAGCTCGCGTTTCTCGGCGTACCCGTGCTGGTGTGATAGCCGTGTGTGGTGTTGGATCCCTTTCTGAGAGTCTTCAGTGGGGCAAAGTTAACAGTACTTACTTAACCCCTGGTGTTTTGTGTTGCTGTTCCCTGGTTTTCTCTTGTATTTTACCTTTTTCCCCCCTTCTCATTGTTTTTTTCTTTCTCCTGGCAATCAGGCCAGTTCAGAGGAGGGATACCAAGCTGATGAGGAGGCTGGAGCACCTCTCCTATGAGGAAAGGCTGAAAGAATTTGGATTGTTCAGCCTAGAGAAGACTTTAGAGTGACCTAATTGTAGTCTTCCAGTACTTGAATGGGTCTGCAAGGAAGATGGTGAGAGACTTCTTACAAGGATATGTAGGGTGAGGACAAGGGGGAATAGCTTCAAAATGAAAGAGAGTAGGTTTAGGTTATAGATCAAGAATAGTGTTTTTATGATGAGAGTGGTGAGGCACTGGCACAGGCTGGCCAGAAAAGCTGTGTGTGCCCCATCCCTGGGAGCGTTCAAGGGCAGGTTAGATGGAGCCCTGAGCAACCTGATCTAGTGGCAGGTATCCCTGCCTGTAGTAGAGGGGTTGGAACTGGATGACCTTTAAGGTCACTTTTGTCATTATGTGAATTATCAAACAAGTGTGCTTTATCCATGTACTTTTTTTTTTTTTTTTTTTTTTTTTTTTTTTTTTTTTTTATCACTTTGGAGCATCACTCTTTTCTACCATAACGTAGGTGAAAAACTTACCACTTCATCTTAGTTGCCCTTTCGGGCAGCTTATGAAGAAACTTGGGCACTAAGTGGCATTTGCTAGTTTATTAGTATGTACAATACAAGTAGGGGATCAGGCCACAGAATGGGTTAGGAAAGGCAGGTCTTTCTTGACTAACCTGATCTTCTTTTATGACCAGGTGACCTGCCCATTGGATGAGGGAAAGGCTGTGGATTTGTCTGCATGGACTTCAGTAAAGCCTTTGGTGCTGTGTCCCACAGCATTCTCCTGGAGAAGCTGAGAGCCCATGGCTCACCCAAAAGAACAGGAGTCTCAGGGGAGACCTTGTTGCCCTCTACAACTACAGGAAAGAAGGGTGTTGGGGGTTGTCCCCTTCTCCAGGCAAGTATCAGCAGGATGAGAGGAAATGGCCTCATGCTGTGCCTGGGGAAGTTCAGGATGGATATTGGGAAGACTTTTTTCACAGGAAGGTTAGTTAAGCCTTGGAATGGGCTGCCTAGGGAAGTGGT
Source organism: Chamaea fasciata (assembly GCF_029207755.1). Classification (NCBI taxonomy): domain Eukaryota; kingdom Metazoa; phylum Chordata; class Aves; order Passeriformes; family Sylviidae; genus Chamaea; species Chamaea fasciata. The sequence goes on along the minus strand of NW_027094091.1, from coordinate 45,045,769 downwards.
ACAGTCACCATCCCTAGAGGCATTCAAAAAATAACTGGCCATGGCACTTACTGCTACTGTGTCGCTGACATGGTGGTAATTGGCCAAAGGAGGGGGAGATCTTTTCCAACCCTTGTGATTTCATGATTCTGTGATTAAGGCTGTGTGTAATTTGCAATTAGGAAGTAAAGCTTGTTTTGTCCACTGTGGTTATTTATATGTTTATATCTTATTAGCTGATATGCTACTGTTATAAAAGCTCTACCAGCTTTTTTTTTTTTTTTCTTTAACTGGAGTATATAGACTTAGTTAGGTGAGTAATGCTGTAGACTGTGGGATGACTTTTGTTTTAAAGGCTGCAGGTATTCACTAGAGTAGCTTGATAGATGCAGCTTGTCAACTTAATTGCCTTGAATTCCCCCCTCCAAAACAATGCAGTTCCAGGAATCTTCACTCCTGATATTCAGTGTGTTTGCCTGTGCTCCCAGAGTGGACAGGTTGTGCCTGATCAGCACAGCAGCTGTTGGCTAACTTGAGGGAGCACTTTTCCTTTCCAATGAGGGGGGCTGGAGTGCAAAAGGCACTCTGTAGCACTGCTTGGTGTTGTCTGTCTCATTTCAAAGCTGTGCAAGCAAAGTCTGAACAGAGGATGAAAGCATGCCCTGAAGAACGGAAGTATTTCTGCAGAGAGAGATGATGAAAGATGGAATTATGTGATGAGGTGAAAATTAAGAGGTGATTGTGATGTTTTACAGAACTAAATAAAGGTACCTATTCTTCAACTTTGTATTGGCTTCTTGATTTGATGAAAGGTGATTACTACTGTAGTGCTACAACTTGAATTCATTCAACATTTATCCCATTTATCTGTTCTCTGGAGTGTTAAATAGGCAGGACTTGACACTAGTAGTTTTACTGGCACTTCTGATTCTGTAGTCGAACACTGAAGCATTTCTTGTGTGTCTGTTCTGATCACATCAATCACCACTTGGGTAAGGTGCTTGTGGAGTGACCTTTCAGTGTCTGTTATGCACACAAATTTGTTTAACTTTATTTAACAATACCTGTATTTTCTAATTTTACTAGAAATAACTGTGTGATGTTAACTTTGCTTCCTCTTTTGCTACCTATGGAAAAAAGGTCTGTTTGCATATAATGCACTAGATGGTGCTGTCAGCACGAGTTAAATGGAAGGGCACTTCTGCGGGGCTGCTGCTGGTGTCAGTTTTTGTACTTCTCTTTGAATCTGCAGGTGCACCAAGACAGCTTTGGAGAATACTGTACTTTAAAGCCCATCATGGACCTTTTGGTGGGTTTCGTGCCTTTCATATGGGATAACATTCAAATATTGGTAGCATGAGTCCAGCACTTCTACTGTAATATGTTGTGAGTGGTAGTGGGTGAGTGAGCATAGCTGCTGATGCGTTTTTAAAGGATGTAATGGCTCTTATATAGACTAAACCATCTCCAGAGGTCCCTTTCAGCCTTAACCATTTGTATGTTTTATTTATTGATGGGCTCTTGTTCAAGAATTATAGGGTAAGAGAGACCCCTTAGTGCAGCAAGCAGCTGGTAGCTGTGGCTTCCTGTGTAGATTACAGTATAGCAAATAGCTGTGGAAAGGAGGGAAAAATGGTGCTCAGCTTGGTAGAGAGTTCCCTTTTAGATCTTGCTGTGTCAGAGATTTGATAGATACAGTTATTTAAAGGGACAGCTAATTGCTTTGCCCTAACCTGTTTTAAAAGAATATTGAAGAGTTCCCTTGGTGTCTGCTGAATGCCTTTCAAAACCAGATTACTATAGCTGCTTGGAAATTCTCCCTTTGAAATGGTCTTTATAACATCTTAGTATTAGCCAATTTGTCCTTCTTTTTTGTGCAAGTGACTGCTAATGGACATTCTCTGAAGATTGGCCACTGCTGAGAAGTGACTAAGGGTAACTGAGAATATCTTTGTTCCACATAGGAGACAACTTGGGGTACCTTTTCTGTCCAGACCTTTTGCTATCTATCAAGAGGCTGAGTGGGAATGGTTGCCGATTGCTTGAGGTGTATTTTTGGAAATTATTTTTTTCATAGGCCTGTTGCAGTCTGTACAACTTAGAGCTGTGGAGAACCAAGGTGAGGTGGGACTGTCACTTCAGTAAAGTAGATCAATGTGTCCGAGAATAAAATGCACATGTCCAGTGTTTTGGAATTTGAGTTCCAGATCAGAGGATAAGCCTTGTTACTGCTCCTGCTCTTATCAAAAGTCAGACTTTCGTGATGCAGGTTAGCAGCGAGCCATCCATGTAGCTGCTGCCTGGTATTTAAGTCTACTGATACACCCAAACATTTTGCTGGCGTTACTGTGTGTGTGATTCCTATGAAGCCTGATACCTTCCAGAATGTATGGGCACTAATGGTTGTCATCTGCCTATAACCCCAAGACAGTAAGGTGCAGGTTATAAGAAAAATTCCCTCGGCTTTGCTCTTATTCATTTATGCCTAAAAGCCTTTCAAAAGCCACCCTGTGATGCCTGCAAGTCTTTTGGCTATATCAGCCCATGGAAGATGTTTATAGTTTAAAAAAAGGTATGATCTTTCAAGAAAGCTTCAGAGAGTGCTGACAAACACTTGTTGGCGTAGATATTAATGATGTATTATTTGATTTAATTCCTGATTTACATTTGAAGTAAGCTGCAGGAGGTGCTGGTGGTGAAGTATAACTTCTGTATGCTTCTTGTTCCTGTGCCTTGGTGCACTGGCAGTTTCCTGTTTACAAGGTAACTGCTATATGCTGGACTGAGTGTGTGTCAAGGTCACGTACTTCAGGCCAAGGAGTTTATTGGATCACAGAGTAACTGCTGTGTAAACAGGAAACTCCCCATAAGGATTACTCAAAAAATTATTTTTAATTAGCAAGTTAATAAGTTGGAGGGGGGAGGGGGGAAAGGGAAACTTAAGTTCTTGGAAGCCAACAAGATTTTTCCCTGTATCCCACAAGATATGGGTTTGACTGCTTTTCCCATCGTTTTTTCTGTTTGTGTTTGTTGCCTGTTTTTTTTTTTTCCCTGGTCAGGCTTCTTCCTCCTCCCCCTCTCCCCTCAGCTGGTGTGATTTTCATGCTGGTAGTGTTAAGGGCAATATCTACTTGTTTTCACTGGGTTTCAAGGAGGGTGAGCATTTTATGAATAGATAAATAAAACGTGAGAAATGCTTTTGGAAGTGCGTGTTGTGAGACAGACTGACCCTGAAGAGTTGAGTAGTCACTTCAGTGACAAGCAAGTTAGGACAAAGCTGAGTTTGTTGAATGGTCCCATTGATTTTTGTTTTGTGCGGAGACCTGAAGAATCTGCATTTCATAGTCATCACTGCAATTTTCCCTTCTTTGAGCACTTCTGCTTTAGAGAGAAGACAGTTTCTCTGTCCTTTGCCTTTTCAAATCCCATGAAATAAGGTTAAATGATCCAGCTGAAGTGGTCTGTGTTTCTGCTGCAGGTTATGGTGACCTTCTATCTTGCCTGCTCCTTGCTTTCAGTTGTGCTGTCTCCAGTTTTCATAGTCATCACTGACCAGATTTAAATTGCTTATCTGAAATAAAAATTTCGTTTTCCTTTCATGGATAGTTTTCCAGAACACAAGTTGAAATAGCTTTTCAAGAGGCAGGGTGAGCAGAGAGAAAAGGCAACTGTCCCCTTTTGCTAGCCTTGAGTAGTACTTAGATGGGCTCAGTCCTGCTGCAACCCTATTTAGCTTTGTGGGTTTTCTAGGTCAGTCCCCTACTGAATCAGGAAGCAGCAGCATCTTGTGTTTGGTGCACATTTTGATTCCAGACCAATATGAAATATTTTATTTTCTTTGCTGCAGTAAAGGGGTCTACAGTGGTTATGGCTGGAGGAAATGCAGGACCCCCTCGAGGTCACTGTCATGAAAGTGCTGCTTGGCATCCTAGACCTTGTGTGGAGGTGGCAGGGTTTGTTTGGGTGATATTTCAAGTAGTAAATTTTTCTCCTTGCGGTGTCTGCTTCCCTGGGAAATGAGAGGCCATAAGGTTGCAATTAAGGTCATCCCTGAGATGTGTTTTTGACATTTGCATTTGTTGAATTCAGCTGGGCCTTTACAGAACTATGAGAGCTGTCGAGCCTTACAGTAGCCACAAGATCCTAACCAAACACCTGAAGTTAAGCATGGCCTTGTGGTCCTTACTAAATCCTTTTGCAGTTACTCATTACTGGCAGTGAGCCCTATACTTGAAGCTCAGCTTGCATGCTGTCCTGCACTGAAGGGGTGGGGTGTGTATTTGGTAATCTCTACTCACTCCCCTCTGCTGTGATTTATAGTTGCGGAAAGTACAGCTCTCTTCTTAGCTGTCACCTCACTGGAAGTGTATGAACAATTACCGTGTGGTACAAACTGTCTAGCCCAATTAGACAGGGGTTTAAAGAACACGCTTGACAAGACTAGGTGTCTACGTGGTACTATAGTAGACCCTATCATTAGCTAGATAGCCCTACCTTAACTTATCCTGAAATAGATGAATAGCACCCTGATGCAAACCAAGAAATTCTTTGGGTAACAAAAATAGTGTCCAGGGCTCTCCACATAGTATTCACACCCATGGGCAGTAGCACAGTTTAAAGCTGTACAAAATGGATAGATAGCTTTAACAACATCATGGAGAGAACATGTCAGGTTTCCCTGTCTTATGCCAGTGTATTTTTCTCTATTCTGTCCTGAGAAAGAAATGTGAAGGGTTTTCATTTCTGATACTTCAGATTTTTAAGAAAGAATTGAGGACAGGCAACACCATGTGCTGTTTAGGTACCAGACTGTAAAGGTCACCTTTTCGACCTCTCACTGTTGTAGCCAAGTACAGCAAGGTGCTGACAGTTCTGAACATCTTCTGCTGTGTTTCTCTCTGCAGAGAGCTGTTCAGGGTTGAAGGTCGGATTAAAGACTGAATGAAATCACTGGGATAATGTTTCTGGGAAGTCATCGTTAGAGAAAGAAGGAAACTTGTACTCGGTGAGTTTGTAGGGGGTTTTCTGTTAGTAAGTAGTTCTTTGGGAATCCTAAACAAATTAAAACACAGTTACCTGTATGTCTTTAGCAGAGTTTCCGGTGTCTAACAAGATGAGACCACAAATGGAGGGGTAGTAGCCTCTTTTCCTGCTCTGTTCCCCACCCCTTCCTCCAGCTCTTAAAATGTCAAAGCCCATTGAGTTTGTCGGGAGACACTGCCTGCAGTAATGGTCGTTCTTTGAGAAATCAGGCTCAAAGTTGCAGTTGCTCCGAGGTTTGGACTATTGGAATCAATATCCAAGGGGAATTGAAGGGCAGGAAGCAGCTAAGAAAAAAAATGCAATCCATCTCATAATTGTAGAAATTCTTCTTTGGCATGCATATCTGATTTTGGGTATAGGTTATGTATGTTTCCTTCTCTTGACCCCAAAACCATGAAGCTACATCAATGGGACCATGTTTTGTTTGTTCATTTAAAAAAAACCAACAGTGTGTAAATAGACATTAGCAATTGCATGAAGAGATACTTTCTTGTTCTGCACATATAAGGATGTGGATGGTCAAGTTGAGATATACATTTTGCACATTTTACTGTGGCAGGAAATTCATTTGCTCCCAATATTATTCCCTTTTGCATCTGCAGTCTTTATGGTCAGACTCTTGGTTGTGACTAAATGTCTTGGTTCAAATTGCAAAAGCTGTGCTGCTTTGCAAAGTAGCTTTACTGTATTTGATTGCAGATGGCTGTGTGTCTGCATCACTGTCAGGAGATAAGCTGGTAATAGCCATTTGTGTTTGTGATGGCTTTTGCTTCAGTGACGGCCATAGTTTTTCCTATTATTTGTACTCATGAAACAGGTTGCCCTGTTCTTAACCTCTCATTCCAGCACCAAAGGAGATGTTAAGGCTGTGACCGTGTGTTGTCATTACAGTGCAGGTTTTGGCCTGTCTCTTGCTTTTGTACTCTCATTGTCTTCCAGCTGAATCACTGCTGTTATCTGGTATCACACCCTATTTTTAAGCCACAATGCTTTTCTGTTTCTGGGGCTGCTGGAATACTCATGCTTCATAGGATTGGATTTTAGACTTGCTCATTCTGTGTCCTGTTTCAATTATCTTGAGTTTTGGAATTTTTTTCCGTGTGAGTTTGATTGTTTTTCAAATTGTCTGATTGCTCATCTGTGTTACCCTCATTGGATACTTAGAATCATTAGTCAGATAGCAAAACTGTGGGGTTTCATAGATCAACAGTAGAGCTGTAATAGAAACTAGGGCTCAAAGGGTATTGCTGGGTCTTCTGATTCCTCTTCCAACTCACAAATGATCAACTACAGTTCAAGTGCTCTTGGCTGTTTGTTTATTTACAGAAGTCTTAGATTATCTGTAACTGAAGTTTAGAAGAGCAGATTGGACAACTATTAAGGGCTCAGACACCATAAGAGTGGGTATTCTATTGCCTTTAAATTTTAGAAGTAAGATTCATACTTTGATGCTTTGCCTCACCATAAATGTTAAAGAAATGAAAGTAAATTACCAGGAAGTGTCGTCAGGAGACAAGTGGTAAGTGGTGAAATGTTGGAAGGAAATGATTAGACTCTGAATCAGTGATCAGAATCAGTATTGACAAGATTGCATGTGTTTGAAGCCTTGATCTCATGTACATTTCAATGTAGCACTGCAAAAGTTGAAGCTCAAAGAATTGTATATCTTTCTCAGGAAATTGTCCGTAAGTTGGATTTAAGAAATGTTTCTTATTTGAGATGGCACTTCTCAGCCTGTACATATGTTCCTCTAAAATTTTAAATTATGTCCTAACGGGCTTCTGCACATCTGGAGCCATTAAGTGTCCTCCAGTTATGCATTTGCCTCCCACACTTTCCCCCAAGGAACTCCCCATCATTTGAAATTAGGATACAACGTGACCCCTCTCCTTGTACAATGTGTGTTGTGATACAGTGCTTTGGCTGGGTAATGTATGTGAGCTAACCTTTAATGACTGAGTCCTACTGCTGGAAGCTGAGGTGCCAGTTGCAGGGCAAGGCTTTCTGTGGGGCATGATAAGTCTTGATGAAACACAGTGATTGTCAAGGAGGCAGCACATGTGCCAGAGGTAGCAGGAGGGGCCTTAGGCAACTCCTGTGCCTTCACAGGTTTGCCTCAGAGAGGAGTTATTGTGGGAGCAGGTAATGAAATGCAATAGATTTGAGATGACAGCAACAGTTGTTCATCCCAGAAGAGCTTACGAACTTAACTTGACCTTTCAGATGTTTTCTGGGAGCATCTACTCACCAAATGATTCCATATAGCTGTGGGTTGATACATATGGAATGTGGTTTATCCTTTTCTTCTCAACCTTGGTTCTCTATCTGTTGTTATTGGACTAATCTGCTTCTGCAGCTCATCACAGCTGTACTCTGAACTTTCATTTGTTCTGTCTCCTTTCTGCTCCTCCTCTGCCACCTGGCTTTCTCTGCAAGGTACCGACAAGTTCTCCTGCAAAGCAAGGCAACTGAGTACAGATTACCTTCTCTGACCCAGGTGTAGAAATCCTTCCAAGCTGAGATATTTTTTCAGACACAGCGTGCTTGACAATTATTCAGATGAGTCATAATGCATGGGTCTAATTTAATCTGTGGGGTGGTTTTGAATTTGTCAGCACCGTTGGCTCACTCATTTGCTTTTTTCTGACATAGGATTTAATGTTTCATTTTGAGTCTATTTGTAGGGTTTTGTACTTTGACTTTTGTATCTTTTTTTTTTTTTCGCCCCCAGAAGTACTTTGCATTTCTCTAAAAAGAGTTAACACAAGTCTGAGGATTTTCTGTTCCACATGTCCTAAAGTGAAAGCAGATGCAGAAATATGTAGTGTCACTGTGCTGACTTTATCTGCCTTATCTTTGTCCTGGTAGTTTAGAACCTGTTCAACCAGCTGGCTTCTGATGTATTGAATAACATACATGGAGGTTTTTTGTTGTTGTTTTCTGCTCCTGAAATCCCTAGCTGTTACAGTAAATTTCAATTCACCTGTAGTTTTTTTTTTCCAGAACCCCAAATTATCCTAAATTTTCTTTCTTCTGACCTGCATGACTCCCTGTTCCTTGGTTTGTAAGGAGTAAATCTGTCTTTTGGGATTCTGAAGGGAGCTGATCCTGGTTAGCAATTAATATCAGCTGATGGCTCAGGTCCATCCAGCAAGATGAGGGAGAGAATCAGAAGAGCAAATCCAAGAAAAACTCTTGGGTCAAGATGAAGACAGTTTAAATGAAGGACAGTGTGTATGTGTATGGACATCAACTGACACAAAGGCAGTAACTCACCACCTTCCACAAGAAGTGGGATGCTCAGCCAGTCTCTAAGCAACAATTAGTTTGGAAAATATGACACACACACACACACCCCCTGAGTTTTTTGCCAAACATGGTGTTATGTGATGAGGTATCCCTTTTATCAGTTTGGGTCAGCTGTCCTATCAGTGACTGCTCACAATCTTCTGCTTACCTTTTGGCCTACTTGCTTGGCAGGGAGTGAAAAAGTAGAGTGGGAAACAGAGAAGGTCTTGTTGCTGTGCAAGCACTGTTCAGCAACAGCTGAAATATTGGTGTATTATCAATACTATTTCGATATTTTGATTTTCAATACAAATCTAAAACACTTATGGGCTGCTGTGAAGAAAATTCATCCCAATCACATCAAGTATATTCTTCTGTGCTAGTAGTCTCTGCAATCAGTTGAACAGTTTTAATTGTCTCCTGTTTTATTTTATAACCTGCTAACTGCTGCTTTGAAGTTCTTTTTAAATTTGTATCATGTAGCAACATGTTAGTAATTCTTCCAAGTATTGAAGTAGAAATCATAATTATGTGTGTATGATAGGTTAATTATCTTAATTATGGCTTTCTTGGGTATTATAGTTGCTTCAAATGTGGATGTATTAGATAAGAACTTGACAATCCAAAGATCAGCCAAAAAATTACTTTGCTTTGGGAACAAAAATAACTTTGCTCTGGGAACAAAAATGTTTGGTTGTTTGAGGTTTTTTCCCCTTCAATGTCATGCTGACAATGTTAAATTACTTAAGTTTTAAAGCTTCTATATTTTTTTTAAAACTAAACTTAAACTGACTTTTTTTTCAAGCTGTTCTATAGGGTAAAATGATTTTTAAAAATTCAATTTCTGAGTTACTTCAAATTAATCAATTCCATTTATTCTGCTTGTCATGGCTATAAATTTGAGAGGTGGTGACAGGATATTTTATTCAACCTCAGTAAGCATCCAGTCTTAGGTCTGACAAGGTGGCTGTGACACTGAGGAAGGCAGGAACCTTCAGAGCTGGTTCCTTATCATTGTTGTCTCCTCATCTTGGAAGGCTATATGACAGCTGTCCCTCTTTGGAAAAGACTTTCCTAGGTTTTGTGGACCCCTTGGGTCTTAGCTGCCCTTTTGCTTTGGGAAAGTGTGTGGGCCCTATTTTGTGGCACAGCTACCTTACAGTGCTTATGGGATTGTTTATGAATGGGACAGGTTTCAATTCCCGTGTTACAAAGCAGATCACATCACATCTGGGTGGTTTAATCTGGACAGTCAATTAACAACTCTTAAATGGATGAAATTAGATTGTGTATGGAAATATGGGCAGTATCAAGGCAACCCAAACAACATGAAGTCTGGCTTTTTCAAAAGAAAGAAAGGAACACTACAAGGTCATGAAACCTAATGTCTAGGATGTAATCTCTGCTTGATTGGTAAGTTGCAAAAGGGATGCCAGAGCCCTGGGAGCCTACACCTGATGTGGGGATGCTATGGAGTTGGGAAGCAGGTGACCATGCCTCTTGTGACAGAAAGAGCAACTTCCTTGGGTAGGGGATTGTATAGTGTTTGCTGCAATCCAGAAACCCACCAGAGTGACCAGAGTCAAACCTTCCAAAGAAGACAAGTCTCTCAGGAGAGACCAGCCTATACATGTTTTGGATTTTTTTTTTTTAAATTTTGTATAGGCACTTTGCTTTTCTTGCCTAAAAGGTTAATTTTAGCTTGTAGTAAAATTTTCCATTTTAAATTGAAAAGTTTTTTTAAATTTCTGCAGAGCTTGCCACTCCAGAGATGTCTTGACAGATGCAGCTGGAAGGTCAGCCTAGCAGGTGAGAGCTACTACAGATGGCTGTGTGCAGGGAGGCTGCTTGGCAGCCCCAGCAGGCCTGGACTGCACAGACACTGCCTTTTTGACTACCTGCTGGCAAGGAATGGTGTGTTGTGATGACTTTCCCATCTGCTGTTGCATGGGAGAGTAGGATGTGGCTTTCTTCTGAGTGAGAAACTAGGCACTATTAGCAGATTAACAGTCCAGGGTCTTTTTGCTGTTTTCTACCATCAGAGGCTTTAGCCATTAAGCAATAGCTCCATGCCTGTCCTAGCTCCTGCTGTCTGCCCATCTGGATTGCCAGCACTGCTCATGGAGCCAAAGTCAGATTTTTGCTGCTTTCTCAAGATACCTGCTGTTGCAGCAAGGCCAAGCAACTTGGGTTTGTATGGATCTTTGTCTGACTGGCTTTTGGTTAGTGTTGTTGGCTGTATCATTGATCACCTCACCCCTAAGAGTTCCCTTGTTATCTAGGAGCCCTGAGTTCAAACACCAGCCTTTCATCAGTACAGGTTTAAACATCATCTCCCTTTCATATGTGGCATGGAACTATTGAGGGTAAGTAGAGAGGAAATGTGGTGGCAGAAGACTTTTTTTCTCCATAAGAAACCAGGCTTTGATATTTTTTTCTGGGTCTGATACAGATCCAATATCACATCTGCTATTTCACTTGTAGTTCAAAAGAGATGGAAATACCAGAAGTGAATAAAGTCTGATGATCAGGTTGTCTACTGTGGGAGATACTGTAAGGATGTGCTTATTGCATTTTCTTTCTCTTTTACTCCACAGCTTTGTAATGTAGTCCTCCAAGGGCAAGTTGGGCCAGAACAATTGTACCTCACACTGATCCTGGTTGAATTAGTGCAGTCGGTTATGTCTTACAGGCCAATGTCAATTGTGCAGAAGGTTATGTCCTTGGGAGATCTTTGTTTTTATGACCCATTTTTATATGTGCTAAGTGAGGACTTCGGCAGCATTGCCACAGCTGGAGACAAATTCCCTCCAGTTACATGCAAGTAACAGTGATGTCAGCCTAGTACTGCCCTGTTATTTGAAGTTGGATAGTCAACTGCTTTATACTTTTCATAAATATTACACAGCTGTTTGTCACATTCATATCTTGCAGCAAGGTAGTAATTGGATAATGTAGGAAAATCTGCTGTAAATTCATTGCTTTTAAACTCACTAAACGCCTGTAGCATTTGCATTGTTTGGTAATTTTACAAGTGCTGGAACTTAAACCTGGCCCTGCAGGTGGTTAAGTCATGTCTCCTCTCTAGTGTGATATCTCTGCCTGTGTGTCATGCTGTCTTAAGGAGTGAAAATTAGAGACAGGTACTTCCTTTTTTTTTTTTTTTTTGGTTTTTGTTTGTTTGTTTGTTTGTTTGTTTGTTTGTTTGAGAAAGGCTGATGCTTGTTCTGGCTATAGGTGCTTAGAAAGGTTGGCAGAGATATCAGAAAATAGAGTGATTAAAAACATCATACTCCATGGTCCCCTGCTGTTTTGGAGGCATGTTTGGTTGCTTCTCACCTTGCTAGGGAAACTGCTGAGCTTTTCAGGCCTTGGATTTGTCAATTCATTCCCTCTTGATACTTACCAGAAATTTTGATACCTACCCAGCTTCTGCTCTTGTGTTTATTGTCATGTGCTGATGGTCTCTGATTTGCTAGCTACCTTTTGTGGGGGGAGGTAGCATCTTGAGAATCAGCTCAAGTTTTAATGTTGTAACTGCTGTCACACGTCTTCAGGATGGAGAGCTTCTGTTCTCCCCTTCCTCACAACTCCACTCTGTAGGAGTTATTTTTGAATGTTTGGTTGAAATTACCTGACCTTAGCAAATGCTAATAAAAGAATTAATAAATTCTGTTCCACTGAACACAGAAGATGAACTGCTTCTAAAGAAGGACTCCAGAGTACAGACCTCACCAGGCTGGTGTGAAAAATTTCCTTAACTTTTTGTTTTGAATGCATCTTCTGTCGGTACTCCTTTAACAGTCCGGTAGTCTGTTGGTCCTAAGGACTTTCTACCCAACATGCCAAAGGAGGATTTATCAGACAGTTTGTCTTGACCAAACTGTTCATTGAAACTTTCAGTGATTCTTTGTTGTGTTGGCATTTTAGAACCAGAGTTTGCTATTTTGCCATCTGCCTTTGGAGATATCACCAGCTTTTTGAAGGGCATCTTAATAGACTCCCTTCTCCTGCTCTGTGTTTCTAAAGCCTTTTTTGTCACAAGAAGATAAACATGGCCCAGGCTTCCAGTATGGTAACCTGAAACAGCCTTCATATTTCTATAAGAAATATAATCCATTTAGTTGTCAAGACCTGATGGGAGTCGCTAAGAATAGGTCCAACACGCCTACACTGCTGTCGCTCTGAGGACCGGATGTGTGGCAGACATCCTGCAGGTAGCATTAAATTGGATGAACTGCATTCTGGAAGAAGTCTGACCAGCTAAACTCAGTATGGCAGTGCTATGTAGACAGACAGTGATACTGGGGCACATTAGTGAAGCAATTAGATATGTCTAAACACCAACAGCTTTAAAAGCCTTAGTTTGTTGATAAGATGTATCTGAATTGCCTAGCTGTCTGTAGTATAAAACTCTACACTCCAAACAGATCATCTCCCTGTTCCAGGTGTTCAGTACTAGTACACAGGAGCCCTGGAAAGAGACTGGCAGCCAGAGCTACTTCCAGTCAGAGAGCAATTCAGCTCTCTTCAGGGCTATATGATGTAACAATAAGCACTGGTGTTTTCCCATCTGGAGCCAAGTGTCTACTTGTTCATGGTGGATTTTCATTGTTTGGCTTCTCTTTCTTGAAAGAGAATGAAGAACTGAAGAGAAATAACCACCCTTTTTTATTAAATATATATAGGTATAATGTGTATCATGTCTCAGTAATATGCCATTGCAAGCAGCAAACTGATTCTGGTTTTCCTTTCCATATAGGAGTTGGTTCAAGTTTTAGGTGGTCAGAATCTAGGTCCTTGTGAAGCGTCTTTCATATTTGATACACCATTGCAATTTCAGCAGACTTTTTCTTAACCCCTGCTTAGATGTTCAGGCAGTAGGAGCTAGTCCTCTCCATCCCAGAAGTGCAACTGAATGTAGCTCATAATCAAGCTGTCATTTTAAAACCTGCCGTCTACAGAGGAAAATAGTGCAGTTGAAGTGCAGAAGCAGAGGTAGGGGGAAGGTCAAGGAAGACTTCTTTTCAAGATGGAAAGATGGAGACCTTCATCTGAAATACAGAGCAGTTCATCATATGCTATTCCAGTAATGAATAATGGTTAGAACACAGCAAGCTGCTTTACTTAACAGTTAGGAATGTCTAATGAACACCTAGTAGCATAAATGATACAAATGAGTCTTCACTCCTCACACAATTATGTTTTCCATGTTATTGGCAAACATTACACTTGGAGCAGAATAGCACGAGCTTAGATTTCTTCAAACTGATTATATTTAGATTTTTGTCTTGCCTGGGTAGAGTGTGTGGGAGAATTTTGCTTGTTAGGTTTTTATCTTGCATCTTGTGGCTAGTGACAGACTGCTTCTTGCTGTTACAGCAGCAGCTCCACCTATTTCCAACATCAATTAGGAGAAGTTACGTACAAATTAAGTAAACTGGTCCTGGGGCTATTTGTGAGGATGACCACAATGATACAGGGCATGAAGGGGAGGCAGAGGGGGAAAAGGGATTCATGGTTAACAGGTTTCTTATGCTGTCTTCTAATATTTTTTTCTGATGTATTTTCTGTCAGGATAGGGGAAGGAGATAATACTTAACCACAAATAATGCTGTGAAGGTGCTGCACCCTGGTGCTCCAGGAAGGATGGATAGGGGTGCCAGGAAAAAGGGGTGACCTCTGGATTGTTTTTGTTCAGCTTGGTACAACTCAGCTGAGTCATGTTGACTGCATGGTTGTTTCTTTCCCATCACAGCACAAAGCAACATTATATTGGCTTAACATGTTGTAAATCAGATGGAAGTAAATTCGAGTCACCCTGCAGTTGGCAGCTGACTAGTGAATGCCATTCAGCAGGTAAATGGTCACTAGTCAATGTGACTTGGCTGGTAGCAGGCATTTCTCCTCAGCCTCAGCTTCTTGCAGGACCACCTAACAAAACTTGTGCCTTGTGATCCTAACTGCCAGCATAGTGGGTTAAATATGTGGCTTTGGAAGGCAAGCTTGTGTCTTCAAACATTGGACTCTCAAAGATGTAGAGCTTGCTGTTTCTTTCAAAAATCCTTGGAGCTGTTTTCTTGGATAATTAGAAAGGTTTACTTATTGTTGCCTACTAGGTACAAACTTTTGGTCTTGGTGCAAAATTAGGTCCAAATGGCTTCAGCAATGTCTCCCACAGGTTATTCTCAGTGTAAGAATCCTGGACAATTTATGGTATAAATAGCACTTTCTGACCTGGTCATGTCTGAGAATTGTCTTGCCTCCATCAGCGCTGAACTTGCAGGGAGAATACTTGAAGTGAGTTATATTGCCAGTGCGATGGAGATTTCTGGCCCTGGAAAGAACAGTGGTAAGAGCAGTCTGTGTCCCCCTAGGGTTTGAATCAGTTGTCATCAAATTGGTTTCTAACACTATCTGAGACACCTTGCAGTATATGAAATGTGCTCCTGGGTCTGGCACATAGGACTTGGTCAGACCCTCACCTTTCCTGAACAACTGTTGGATCCTGTGTGTGACAGAGATGTCAGCACAGGCATAGAACTGCCAGCTGTTAGCCCCTTGGGTCTTGAAGAAAGAGGAAGGAGAGCCAGTCCAGCAGCACCTGACTGCTAGGCTAAGGGGATGGGGAACTGATGCTTGTGAATGTCAGCTGCTTTGCCTACAAGTGTGTCAGTGTTTGAAGCACAGCTTATAGTAAGAGAGCTTCTCCCTCCATCTGCAGCTGGATGTGTTGGAAATTTGTTCTCCTTTTCAAATGTATTAGCACTCATTCTGGTCTTCCTGGTGGTAAAACCAACTTCAGTTATAGATATCTTTGTACAGCGTAACAACTTTGAAATGTTGTATTTTTTTTTGTTTGTCCTTTGTTTTGACTTTTTGAAGTCCTCTTTCTTGACAGCCCAGGTTTTGCTGACTTGTGGGAATGTCATGGATGGCTGAACATCTTGAATACATGCTCATCATCTCCAGCATGATTTAAAGTTGCCAAGCACTTTACAAGGGTTTGGCCTGGGAAATTTCAGGAGTATTTGAACTAAAATACTGTTTACAATGGATGAGCACTAGTCTGTGCAAAGTTAACTGCCAAGCTCTTGTGGAGTCACCATCATTGCAAAAGCATTTGTTTTGTGGACTATGTCAGTGTGTGCAAGACTGCCTTCTCAAATTAAAAATTTTGCAAACTTACAGACTTTTGCATTCTGCTAGTGCTAACAGCTGTGCTGAATGAGCTTTGGATCAAGCATAGAGGGCATTTGCATGGCTTCAAGTTGTAACAAAATTGGCTGTCTTTACATTGTGGAAGGAAAAAGATTTCCTGTTATTTATTAGCAACTTAACTAATATTAGCAACTAAGTTGTATAGTCATGAAAGCTCTGGGCTAGATCTGTGTCTTGCAACACTTGTTCATACTGGGTGCAAGACCAATTTTTAATGAATATTATGCACTGGCCCTGACAAATCCTTTATGTTCACCATGAGACTGAGTGTAAAAATGGAGAGGGCTTCACAGATATTGCAATTGGTCAGCTGACTGGGAGGCCATGTGCTGGCCTGAGCTCACCTCACAGCATAATTGCCTTGTTCAGTGTACCATCCTACAGGGAAGCCACCCTTTTAGAAAGGCAGTGATCAGATGAAGGGTGAAAAGTCACCCTTCATGCATGTTTTCCTTACCTGAGCAGTGCCATAGTTAGTCTGGCAAAGGTCAGAGACCTTCTCTCTGTGGCTCAACAATGAAAATAGCTGGATGAGCAAAGGCAGCTCATATATGGAGTGGTTTTTTCCTGTCCTGTGGCTTCAAGATGTCAGCTGTGTGGTGAAAGATAGTTTACATGATTAGAAACCATACAGTCAGTTTTCTTTAAGCATCATGTATCCATTTCCAAACGGTTCTTTTCCTCTGCTTCTTTCACTCAAGTCCAGAGAATGTGGGGAAAAAAGGTTTAGTCAGGATGGAGCTGATTACTTAAGGATGAGCTACCATTCAGGAGTACCAGTGAGATGCTCTCCTCCATGTTGTTGACTTGTTCCTGTACAGGAACAGAACAAGAGCTGGCTTATCACTGTACAAACTTCTCCCCTTGTAGTTGCTGTGTGCTGGAGCATGCTGCCCTGATTCCCTGAACAGATGCTGCCTGTCATCATAGCAGAAATGATTAGATGAGATGGAGGCTTCTCCCACTTAGGTCCAAGAGCCTCATTTCTCCCCAAGTAAGGGAGGTACAGTTTATTTGTAGTGTGCAGACACAGCCTGAAAAACACAGCTGTCACCAGCACTGTTTGATTCCATGTCCCCACCCAAATGCTTTGTGAGTCCAGCTCCTTGCATCAGCACTCCCTTTTTTTAGCATCCCAAACCAAGGCTTGGCCCACCCAGTTTCAGCAGGCAGGAAGAATAAAACATCCTGAGAACTCTGCCTGGCTGCAGGGAGATCACATGTGTGATCATGTGAGATCATTACGTGCTCAGCACAAAGATGTTGCTATGTTTTTATTGCAGCCCTGTTACAGCTAAGCATTCCAGATGTATGTTTCCTGCTTTAGTGTAAGTCTGTGCACTACTGGTACCAGGGTGGAGGCCACCCTCTTATATCTAAAAGAATGGGAAAAAAAGAAATCCTAAATAATGCTGTGTTCCAGCTAGTAAAAATCTTGAAGCAAAGACTATTGGTGTTTGCAGTGGAAGGTTGCTGGTTGTAGAAATATTCTCCCACCACTGTGTGCTCTTTCTTTGGTACTGAGTGTTACAGGGTACTCAAAGCATAGTCTGTACCTTTTGTTTCTAGCAGGTGATAAAGCTCCAGACTTACTAGGGAAGTCATCTGTGATTGCTGCTAGTCTTTGCAAGAGAGCAAGAGGGAATTTGGATCAGTCTGCCAGAATAAACCTTCTCTGAGTACTGGAGCTGCAGGCACAGGCAGTTGTATACAGCCAGGGCAATGCTGTTCTTGATGGTGCATCTCTAGTGCACCTCTGCACAGCATGGACTGTTGCAATGAAATGCAACAGGTTGTGCCCCTCTTATGTTGGTGGTTACTTGTATGGTGTCTGCTCCATATTCCCTGAGTCTGGTATCTCTGTAGTGGGACTGTAACATGGCCTTCAGTGTGGTAGGGAGGTTTCTGAATCCGTGAGACTGCAGGATCCACTGAGTTGTTATTGAAGAGCTGTTCCTTTTTCCTGTCCAGGAGTTCTAACATTGGTATTTCTTTATTTGTTGCTATAGCCTTTAATTTTCCCTGCTTCTTTCTGGGTGGATGAGAATAATGTAAATTTCTGAATTGTTTTCCCCCTCTGTTTAGCTGAGTTTAGTTCTTTGTCATTTGTAGCAGCCTCAGCCTACACAGGGAAGTGCTTCAAGGTTTAATTTCCAGTATTTTTGATTCTTGTCTTACTGATGAGAATCTCACCACTACTTTCCCTTTCCTGATTTAGGAACTAGAGCTGTGCTCAAGATCATATCTATTTCCATTTCCTTGTGTCTCCTTCTTCATACAGACTAATGACAACCTAGAAATATTTTTGTCCTTTCATGAAGAGGTTATTAATTTCATTGTTCACAATAGGAATAAGTTAATTAAATATCTCTTCTTCTTAGTACTAGCTTTGTAAAACAATTATGTTAAACAGAACACACAAATACCAAATTACTTTGCTCTTTGGAGTCGTCTTTCATCTCTTAGAGATGTATGTAAATCCAAAAACAAATTCTAAGGAGATATATTTTTGTTAATCACCGTTTTCTTCTCCCCTTTTTTATTTTGCCGTTAACTAGACTTGCAACTTAGGCTCCAAGCATGTGTTACTGCCTGCACGTGAATAATCATCCCTGAAGTAATGGGAAGAAATCTTCAGCTAGTGAGTCTTAGCACAGCTCTGTACTGGGTAACACACTGAAGATAATTCGAGTCTCCGTAGACCTGCACCAGCCTATCAGTTTCTATTCTTGCACTAAGTCCTACCCAGGCAATTCATTACAGCAGCAGCTAATTGTTCTTGCTTCTCTGTGTTTCAAGGACTGCCCAAGGAGAAGTTAAATACTATGGACTGTGGGCTTATCCACATCTCAAGAGCATTTGCAGAAGAAAATGAGAGCTGTCCTGGCAAACATGATGGGGAGGAGTCACAAAGGTTGCTGAAGCAATTCTTGTGACACATTAGTAGAGCAGGATCTTGTTAATGGATTAGTGTTTAAGACAACTCTTCAGCATTCTGCAAGTCAGGGCAGTTCTGGATAATGTTCATTTCTCAATTAGGGAAGAGACTGACAAGGTGGCAGGAAGCTCCAAACAGAAAAATTTCTATGCAGTAATTTAATAAGGAGGAGAGGGTTTTTTTAGGATTATCCTAAGTGAGAGATTGGTTAAATGTTGCTTGATTCAGAGCCTTAGGTGAAACTGTACGGTTTGTTCTTAGGGGCACAAAGGAAATAAAACAAAATGGAAAAAAAAGTGAAGGTTCACAAACCAAAAATTACTTCAGTATCCACTGGCTTTGGACCTCTCTCTGTCTGTTTGCAATACATGAGTTCAATTAAGTTCATACTACAGCAGTAGAAAAGGACAGCTGAAGATTCAAGTTTGGTTGTGCTATAAGCTCGGCTGTAAGTAATATCCAGCTTGTACACAAGCTGTTCGCACTGGTTGCTGCTGAGCAGAATCCTGGCTATTCTGTAGCTTGTGCTGATACAGTTTGTAGCAAAGCAACCTATCCTGTTAGTGTTTTGTTAGGGACAAGTCAAAGCAGTGTTCTAAAAGGAGGAAGTTATCAAATGCCTTTTCAAAGGCTGAAACAGCACTTACCTTTGTTTGCTTATGGCTTGCTTACTGTATCCTTTTGCAAGGATAGAGAATGAAGTCATAGGATGTGGGATTATTTAGGTGACACTAAATGTATCAGAGCATTTGTGGATGAGACAGGATGGGGAACTCTTTATGGGAAAACTTCAAGCTCTGTGCAAGCCCTGTAGGAAACTTTGCAGCTTAAAATAAAGCTGTGAACCTGCTCTGGAACCAGTCACATGTCTACCCCTCCATGGATTTCCTTCCTTCTCTGTAACAACCAAACCAGGGCTAAGTGACATATATGCCTTGCTACCACAGGGTATTCCTGCTCAAATGTCACTTTTTTTCTTTTTTCAATTTTTTTAAATCTAGCTTTGTGTTAAAATTCTTCCAGCTTCAGTTCCTGCAGTTACTGTGCTTGAAGGCTACTTAGATTCTCATGTTCAGAGGGACTTGACATCAGCAAGATGATCTGGTTTGGACATATCAGGCAGACCAAGATTCAGACTAGAGCACATTTCCAAGCTGGGTTGAAGGCTTCAAGTTCCAAGCATATTTTGACTTGAATTAAGCAGACTATTAATAAAATAAACTTGGCAGCAAGTCCTCTGGCAGTGGTAATCAATCACGACCCGATGACAGCCTGCAGTGGTGTGACCAAGTGAAAAAGCAAAATGTTGATGAAGGTCCTTACGTGTTGAAATCTTCTCTTGTTTCCTGAAGTTTCATAATGAAAGATATTCCCTCAATAAAATAAGAAAGGAAAGGTTTAGTAATTATTGTTTGTGTGGGTCTGATAAAAGATATTCCCTTTTGTGAAAGTACACTCAAACTAAGGGACGGGCCAAGTTGTAAAGTGTGTTGGGTGTATACTCTTTTTTTTTTCCTCATACAGGAGATTGAATACGCCTTTCCTGAATACTTTAAAATGATTACTTTAAAATATAATTTTGTTTAACATTTTAAATATTGCTAATATGATACTGTGCAACCACGAGGAAAAGCAAAAGCTATGGAATTTGAACTTGCATTTGTAACGGGCAGCAAGAGAGCTGTGTTGCAAATTTTTTTTGTCATTAATTATACAGGTCTTACCTTTTCCATTCCAATTTTCCCATCCCATAGGCAGCCTTTCTTTCTTTCGCAAATGTGACTGTAGACCACAACTGTGACACAGTTCCAGTGTCCTGTGCTGAGGACTGAACTCTCTAAACTTGTGGCTACAAAGGTGTGGTGAGGTGTGTGCCTCAAGAGTTGTGCATTGTCTTTTTCTTGAAGGAAAAGGAATTAGTCAGGCAGAAGCCTCTGTAAATGCAGATGTTTTTTCAGGAGTTTTTTATTCTTATGTTAATTTAGAATTCTTATGAATAAGGGGGATTTATTTCCCTGGCAGGTGTCTTGGTCACTGGACAGCTTTGGAGGGGAAAAGATGAAAAACGTGCTTGGCTCATCAATCACTGATGTATTAATGTCATCTCAGTGTTCCCATGTGAAAGAAAAAGTAACTTTCTGCCTTGACTTCAGGTAAGTGCCTGTTGTATACCATAGCTCACCTGCCAAACTTTGGGAGTATCTAAGAAAATTACAGTGTGTGTCCGAAATTAATTTTTAAAAGGAGTGGCAAATTTTGGTCCTGTGAAAGACATGAGGTGCTTTGCTTTAAGCTCCCTCAGATCAGAAACTCTGTCCAGCTAAACTGGGGGACCACAGCCCCTTTCTGGAGTCTGATGTGTCATCAGGTGCAGACCATTCAGAGAGGGCAATCTGTAGCCAGGAATGCCTGTTGCTGCAGAGCACAAGCCTGTCTGTACCTGGAGCCTAATGCACTGTCAGGTGCTGAGAACATAAAGCCTGTAGCTTCTTGGCAGTCAGGCTAAATGATCCTTGCAGGACCCTTCCAATTGAACTATTCTGATGAGAAGTGTGCCATGGTTCCTCAGTTGTCTAAAAGAAAAGACACCAATATGTCCTTCCTGTGGCTGCTGGTCCAGGTAGGTGGGTCAGACCACATTTTGCTCAGAAAACAGATGGGGAAAACATCGATTCCAAGATATCACTTGTTCTGTTAAAGGATTAATAGTACTTTGTTATTGTTATGAAGGAATGCCTGGCAGCTAAATGAATTAGATCCTTTTGGAGTAATCAGTGGAGGGCACCTAGAGAATATGAAATAGAGCAGTCAGATCATGGTTCTTCCTGAGAGTGTTTTTTAAACTTCCAGTGATCAGAGTCAGGAAATTCTTTGATCACAAAGCAGAATCATCATGTTAAGGAGCTCTATGTGGCATTTTCTTCCAGAAAACTGGTTATCTCATTTGAATGTACAAAATATTTGACATTTTACATACCTTTCAGCAAAGAGTCACATACTTGAGCTCTTTATTATATATCAGTACTTTCTGGTGCTTCTTTTAAATTGGCCATTCTTGTTTGAAGTCCCCTAGTCATTGTATGAGGTGAAACACTGAACAGTGGTTTCCTGTTCACTCTCACTACTCCACGTGATACTCTCTAGACCCCTATCCCTTTCTATACCTTTGTCAGGTTGCACAATCCTGTTTATTTGGGCATCCCATGCATAGAAGCTGCTTTGTTCCTTTGATGAGCTGTACTGCTTCTTCCAGGACCTTTTAGTATTCCTCTGTATAAGCTTTGAGATGGGCAAATGGACCAGAATTTAATGCAATATTCAGGATGCAGGCATAATGTGAATTAACACTGGGATAGAACTTTTTTTCCTTTTACTTTTCTGTTCTCTTTACAAGTAGTTTCTAGCTTCTTGGGGTTTTTTTGGGGGTTTTTTTGGGTTTGTTTTTTTTTTTTTTTTTGGTTAGTTTTGTTTTGTTTTGTTTTGTTTTGTTTTGTTTTGTTTTTTTTACTGCTCCTGAGTTGATATTCTCATAGGACACTCTGCCTCAGTCTTTTTCTGAAAGGAATAATAACTTCTGACCTAGGGAGTAGGGTTAGGACTGGCCTTTTTTTAAAGTGTGGCACTTTATACTTTTTAATTCCAAAGTGCATCTGTTGTTTTATTACATAGTATCTCAATATTATGTTTCTGCAGCATGCTGTAGTGTTTCTCTGTACTGTGATAACTAGACAGTTATTATATGATTATCATCTCAGTACTTTTTTTTTCCAGACGATTTATTAATATAGCAGAGATTCCTATGAGATAACTGGCTTCAGAAAAAGCATTATCATTGATTTATTTTCTTTAGTTGTTGCAAATAGGTTTGTTGCTTTTTAGATACCATTATGTTTAGCTTTAGTCTTCCTCAAGGCTTTTTTTTGTTTTGTTTTGTTTTGTTTTCGTTTGCCAGGCAGGATGCATTTGCTCTGAGACTAACATGATATCTTGAAATAGTCTCTCTGTCTCCAGAGAACATGCATTTTAAGGTTGCTCTTTAAGGGTTTTTTTATAATTTTACATGATTTCTACCTTTGAATTTCAGCATGTCAGTAGTTGATCTGCTTTTTAGTGTCTGTAGAAATGCTGAATCTGATGCTGATATAGTTCAGACAGAAAGATGATAAACCGATTGTTTATACTGGTCAGGACTGAATTAAGAGTTGCTTCCAATTTTGTGGATTTCCTAGCTACCTGTTCCTTAAAAAATAATTTACAGCATCTAGAAATCCAGTGTTATCTGTGTGATCAATGTAAAATGTTTCACATTTTACTTCATAGTAATTAAAATGGAATGATAGTTCCTGGGATTTCTACATTCCATTGCATTCCTGCCACCATGTTTCCTTTATACATGCAGTGTCCAAGTCCTTTTTTAGGGTAAGCATTCTGGGTCTGCCATCAATGAATTATAGAACTCTGGAACATGGAAATGGTTGTTTTGTCTTTCTGTCACTGTATCCTACTCATATCAGGAGCTTTTAAATTTTTTTTTTTTTACTCTGTTACTTTTGTGTAACTTCTATCACATTTTTTACTTGAGGTTGCAGTGTCTACCACAGGATACATTGTTTCCTCTGTGCACCAGTCTGCTTTCTACTTGTCAGTTTGAAGCTTCTGTATAGTCTTCCTGATATGAAGTGCAGATCCAGTTTCCCTCTCACTTTAAGCAGAAATTTGTTCATCCTTTTCTGAGTTTAAGCTACTTTAGAAGCTCTCCAGTCCCTGGTGAACCTGAGCCTCACTTCCTTACTTCATTGGTATAGCCAATCATTGAAACTTTGTCTCCTCACTACCTGGATTCTGGTGGGGGTCTTGATCTTTAGCATTTGATGTTCAACCTCCAGAATCTTTCTTCTTTCTTTTACATGTTACCCAGATGGGCTACAACCTCTGCCTCCTTCCCAGCATTTCCTAACTTTTCCAAGCCTTTCTTAAAAAAGTGTTGCAGTGTAGCACCAAAGGGCACATAAGAAGATTGTCTCCGGAATCAGGAGCCAAACCTGTTTGCTACCTAGCAATGGAACTACCTGTGACTATTGCCTGTCTCTTCTTCTCGTATGAGCTTTTTGCTGCAGGGAGTTATTGCCAGTAAAAGAAGAAACTTAGACGCCTTTTACAGAGAGGGGACCACTGACCAGATTATCACATTATTTAGCAGTTGCCATGAAATTGGGTCGGCAGAAGCTTTTCAATGCCCTAAAAAAGCATCCTCAGTTTAACGTCTTTCTTTAAGCAGCAGTAGGTTTTTTGCCTGCAGGTGAGGCTGTGCAAAGATTGCCATGAGGGCTCTGTGCTGTACATCCTTCCACCTATGGCACAATCAAGTCACAAGGCAGAGCTCTGTGTCTGAACATCATGGGCTGCCTGGAATGAATGTCTTTGCATCACCTACATGCAGGTCAGGTAATCATGTGACACTTGATACTTTACCCTGGAAATTGTCACCCTCTAGCTAGGCTTCTGACTGCATTTCTCTTGCACATCTGGACTGACTCAGGTGTTCCTATATGGGATGGCAATGCAGCTTCCAGTTAAAGAATTGAGAAGCTATTACATTCAATGTGTCATTAACAACTGTATTCGTCATCTTTTGTAACAAATTATGCTGAGACATTGAATCCAAATTAAGAGATGCTGAGGCTTATCTTTAGCTTATGCTTCATTTGAAAGAAGCTGGCATTCTCCAAAAGGCAGTCTTTACCTGTGGACTTGATGTAAGGTGGAAGGAAGAGCTCCAACCTTGTAAGATGTATTTGCATCAGCGTGTTACTAAGCTGGTGATCCCTGAGCTGTAGAGGGGTCAAACAGAGGTCATTAAGGTGGAGGAAAGGAGTCCCTAGAGGTTAGAAAGTTTATTGCAGTAAAGCACCGAAACGTGTGCCACTTGTTTCTTTTTGTGAGGTCTGTCTTCCTTATTGTCCTTCTGAAACAAATCTGTGTATCAGGCTATGTGATCTTCTATACCTTCTAGTAAGTTTAGTGGTACTGAGAAAACTTAAAATTGAGGGCTCAGAAATGCTTCTCTAAGTTAGAGCTTGAACTTGTGTTGATTGTTTGCCAGCTAACTTGCTGTCACTAGCACAAGTAGAACTTCTTATTTAGACAAATTGAAAATATTTATATGATAATTGTTTATGACAAAGAAGAATTTTTCCAGGACAGAAATTGTGTGTAGCTAGGTAACCAAAATTAAAATTATCATCTAAGGAGTCAAAGAAAAAACTGAAAAAATCTAATTTAGCTGTTGTTATGAGGACATATTCTTTTCTGGCCAAATGACCGATTTCAAGGAAGTTCAGGGGATTTAAGAGGCACATACCATTGATTCTGCATCAGTTTGTCAGCTCCATACCTGGCCTAGGACTGAACATTGTCTCTTGAACATGCAAATGTTCTGCATTGGTCCTTCCCACAATTTCTGATTTGTTCTTAATTATACCAAAGAAGGAAATAAACTCTGCGTCCTTGCAAAATTTTCATGGCTCTTCTGATTTGGGGTGTTGCAGGGTGTAGCTAATGCTCTGAAAAGGCTTCGGGATTCCTGGATGAAAGGTGTGATGAAAGAAGTGTATTGTTATTGTTTTAGGGGAGGAATCATGCTACTGGGTAAGCCTCTGTCACTGAGACTTGCTGGACTTGTTTGTTCTGACTTGCCTATGACTCCTTTCTTTCTTAATTCAGGAGATAAAGCCTCAAGTCTATGCTGAGATGCTGCACAGTGTGTTGTGGTGTTCGGGACGGTGGATCTCCCAGAGAGAAAAGCTTCTTGCTCTCTCAGTGGTACTCAGAGGTGAGTGCCACAAGCTTCTGGCTTGCTTCTTGGTATTTTGGACAGCATGGCTACATTGTGTGTAGATTTATAGGGCAGTTTGAGCTTTGACCAAAGCTGTGGGGAGAATGGCACTAGTTCTGAGCTTGTTTCTGATTTGATCTGCCTTCCATGCATCAGTAATCCATCTGATATTTCAGCCTTTCTCCTCACTCAAAATGCTTTTGTTTTCTGAGAATTCTCCAGCTCATCTACAGCACAGTATGGGAAATCAAGGAGATTTGAGAGCAGGTGGAGAGTCGTCTCATGCTGCTCTGACTGACCTACCATTTGTGCTAGCACGATTAGAATGTGTTGCAGGCACAATTGCTGAACCAGAGTACAGAGCAGAGTACAGCTTGTAAATATGGCTTCTGGTGCTTTTGATTATTTTCATGGACTTCATATGCAGCCAGTGAAGTGTTAATCTGTGCAGAATCAGCTTGGAAACACACCAAATCTGGCACCTGACCATTTTGCCCGCCCTGTGCTGGAATGAAAATCAAACTGAAAATCCACAGAGAATATAACTGCTTCTATGGTGTCTTGCTTTTGGAGTAGATTTCAAAAAATCAAAGGACAAAAGGAGGCAGGCAGAGTTATTTTTGAGGGCTGGAAAACAGAGATCTACTGCTATAATCTGTGACTGCCAAACTAACAGAACAAGATACTTGTCTATGACCAAGACAGCTGGAAGGGGAAATCTGGGAGGTAAAGATGACGTAAAAGTTACAGAAATCTATCATAAACTGATTGCAGTCAGTGGCCATGTACTTAACATTTTCTTTACACTGAGATGGCCTCTCAGTGTTCATGCAGATTGTACGTCTTTGTGTAGTGAGTAGTCCTCCTACTTTTACTAAAACTTGTTTCAAGAACATGAGAATCTTTCTCAAGACATTGGCTGTGGCAGTCAACTGTAGAAAGACAAATAAGTGATAAAGATATCTCAGTCATTGGCATTAGAGTTACATTCCACAGACTGTTGTAGTGGTATGGGAGGCTACCTCTATCCCAACCATTAAAGAGCTCAAAACTTCCAAACAGTCATGCGCAAAATGGATGAGAGACTAAGGAACAGCAAACCTTTTGTGCTGATTGCAGAGCTGATTGGATAACCAGGGAAGCCTGTATGAGCAGCATTTTGGCATTACAGATATAGTTGCTGGGAAGCTCTGAGTTAAGCCATCCCGAAGACGGAATGCTGCCCTTGAATCTTGAAGCAAATGACAAGAACCACTCCGTGTTCGGAGCAGTTGTCTTTACCCAGCTGAAGTGTGCTCTGGGGAAGCAGCAAGACCTTGGTAAAATTGGATGGTTAAGGGGAGGAGCTCAATTAGTAAGTGGCAAATACATTACTGATGCTTTATCTGACTGCAGAGGGGTGGCATGCAGCACCTACTGTTTTTGTGGGCTGTTCAAGGGTGTGGGGAGATCAAGCTGATTCAGTATGACGCATAGAAAAACGCACACTTCATTTCCCTCAGCAGATCCCTTCAATGTTTGGAAGTCTTTCATTGTATCAAAATGCTTTAGGAGATATCAAATGTTGAGTAATTGAGGCTGGTATGTAACTGACCTCATCCAAACAAGGGTCTGGCAGTACTTAGGTAGGCACTAGCTTCTTCTGCTTCAGTTCTCAAAGTAGCTAAGGTTGTTGTCCCATTCTTTTAGAAGTGCCTGTCCTGAGTATGCCACAAGAGCACAGGAGAAGTGCTAGGCTGGTGTAGTTGTTTTTGGTAAAGGTTGGAGTGAATTTAGGAAGTCTTGCTTTGTAGCCCTGTGCTTTTTCTATAGGCCTCCTGGACTAAACCAGATGTATCTCATTTGCTGCCATTCCCAACCACCCTGCCAAGGCAGATAGCTCCAGGGACCTAGTCTGGATTTTCAAATCACACTCACCAGGCCAGCAGATTAGTCTGTTCAGTTGTCCTGTGAAAGGTCATATTTCTAGGAAGAGTATTGTAGGCATGTGCCTGAATCCATCAACTGGGAAAACTGGTCATGCCTATAGATGTGGAGAGACCCTCCTCATCAGATGTGTCACCCAAGCTCTGCCACTAGCTCTTCTGAGAATACTGGATTATCAGTTGGCAGGGGTATAATAATAAAAATGTAATAAAAAGTGCACTATAGGAAGACAGCAGCAGATCACGTAGAAGATGTTGCGTGTTTTTTTCTGTGCGGAACATGGCAAAACACTTTCAGTAAAGAGCTGGTACAAGAAAACATGGTGTGGATTCATCTAAAAGTAAATCTAGTTTGGGATGCTATGAAGTCGTAGCTTAAGAAGTCAAAAAATATCAAGGGCAGATCTGCAAAGGGTAGCTGTGCCCTGCTTATCCAGCAGTTCAGTGATTAGGGCCGCATGATAAAGTTACACTTTCTTTTCTTGTCTGAACAGATACTTTCTGATCAGTTTGCTGGTATTGCTCTTGCTGAGGCTTTTGATAACACACAGTAACTCAACCAGAAGAGATGGATAATCTCAATAAAGTGAATCAAATCCTGTCAAGCAGAGGTGGGAGCTGAACTTGCATCACTTGCATTGGGAATGAATATAGTAACCTTTCAGGGAGTTTGGTACAGGATGAGAGAGGAAAACTGGCTTGTCACCTGTGTATTGTGCTTGTCTTTTGCTTTTGGGCAAATGTTTCAAATTCAAAGGTAAAGAATTTATTTGGGACTGATCAGAAATTCAACCTGAAACCCTATGTGCTTTCTCATTGGTTTCACAAGGAAGACCAATTTTAGCTCTGTAAAATTTCAGTATAACACTTCTTCATAATATGCCAATAACCATTAATGTAGCTTTATTTCTTGCTGTATTTCACTTATTAAAGTGTCTTGTATCAAGGTTTGATTTAATGTATCTCTTTCTAAACACAACTTTAGTGCATTTAAAATACTTAATTACATGAAAACATATATACTTTCAGAATAATTCATTTGGATTTTTATTTTCAGAATAAGTTTTTAGTGATCAGAGTCTTTGTCTCACAGCCAAGGTTGTAAACTAGGAGATTTAACAGTTTGCTCTTCCCAACCCAAGTTAGCTGTGATATGAACTGGAGAGGTGCTGCTGTCTCCATGGATTATCTTGGGCCCCTTGGGAATGACGCATATTTTAAATGAGAACACAGATTGCTGGAGGAGGTTTAATGTTCGCTGATAGTATTGCCAAGATAAGCAGGTCTGTACTGAACTAAAGGATCTTGGGTTTGAAACTTCTCATTAATTCACTGTTGACTGAAAGCTGCCAGATATAGACCATGAAGAGGTGGTTTTAAGAGCAGAGAGGACTTGGCCTTTCAGGTCTCCCTGTGGAGTCTGGGTCTGATCTCTTGTTAGGGTTTGCTCCTGTGGAATTTGAGTTATCTCATTCATGCTAGAGGGTGAATGCATTGGTGTTACCTGAATTCCCCTGTCGGCCCCACTAAGAGTTAATTTGCAGCTTACTGGAGTTTGCGCAGTAAAAACAATCAAAGCCTGTGATATAAGGAAACAAGAAATGTGAGACTGTACAAAACACCAGACTCTAAAAGTCATCACACAAACAGCTGTGGTATTCGGGGTCTTCTGAGGAGAACACCTATCTATTAAGCAGTGTCTTTTTGCCACAGGAAGAAAGAAAGAATGCATCCATGGTGGGAGACTTTCATCAGCACTGCAGAGGATCAGTGTTTCTCTGGCCACTGAGTGTTGCTGGGTGGAGCAGAATTTGCTTGGTTACTAGAGTGCGGAGAAGACCATGTCTAATTCCTAAGCAGGGAGATCCACCTGCCACTAAATTATATAACTATGGAGCCGGATGTCCCAAGCACAGGAATCCCCATCAAGGTGGTTCTTCTGGTAGAGCACAACAGCCCTGCCCTCTGTGGCACCATAGCAAAAAAGGCTAGGGATGAAGAGCTGCTTGGAAGTATAATGTGTATGCATGATGAACATATTGAGTGGATATAACCTGAACGGTCTTTCAGTAACTATCCTAGCCTCTGTCTCAGCAGAGCTAGGCATACCTAGAAAACAAAAATACAACATGGGGGCTGCTGAGCTGGGTCCTGCACACAGACATTACAGTTGAAGGATACTGGTAACTATATACTGTGGGAATTGGCGAGTCTCTGTGCTTCCATTGCAAAAGGTTTTTTTTTCCTTATTCTGTTGCACTTAGCAAGATGGAAGTCAAAAACATCCTGCTGAAGGGACAAAACTGTTTTGGTTTTGAAGAGATACTTCCACTTTAATTTGTATATCCTATATACAAATTAATTTCCTTAATGTGGATGTTGGTTCGCACCTCGGGGATGTTGGTGGATGAGAAGCTCAACATTATCTGGCAATGTGCATTCACAGCCCAGAACGCCAACTCTGACCTGGGCTTCATCAAAAGAGCTGTGGCCAGCAGTTTGAGGGAAGTGATTCTACTGTGCTTTTACAGAGTAATGGAGTACTCATCCAGCTCTAGATAAGCCCAACATAAGAAGGACATGGATCTTTTGGAGCAAGGCCAGAGAAGGGTTGTGAAGATAATCAGAGGGCTGGAACAGCTCTCCTGTGAAGACAGACTGAGAGAATTGTGGCTGTTCAACCTGGAGAAGAGGAGGCTCCTGGGAGATACTATGAAGAAATTCTTCATTGTGAAGGTTGATGAGGCACTTGAGCAGGTTGCCCAGAAAAGTTGTGGATGCCCCATCCCTGGCTGGAAGTGTTTATGGCCACGCTGGGTGGGGCTCTGAGCAACCTTGTCAAGTGCAAGGTGTCCCTGCCTAGGGCAAGGGTGTTGGAACTAGATGATTTTTAAGAGTCCGTTCCAACCCAAACCATTCTATGCTTCTATTATATGAATGGTTTAAAATTTTTCTTAAAAAAATGTTAAGTGAAATCAGTATCAGAAGTGGCATAGGGTTTTATTCCTTATCTCCCATGTTTCCATTTCCCTCAGCATTACAGCACTCCCTAAGGTTTCTGTTTCCCTTTGCAAGTCTGTGTGACCTGTGGAGAATGAGCAGTTCCAAAATGTTGGAGGAAAAGGGGGTATGTACTGCCAGTGTTTGTGGCTGTAGCTGGTATTTGCACAGAAGGGAAATAGAGACAGATGGCTGGAAGGACACAGTTGCCCGTGAGATCATGGGTCTCACAGGCAAGGAGATGCTCCGTTTTTTTAAACTTAGGTTTTGTAGCTTTGGCATAAGGCCATGTTTTGAGGAAAACTATCTGGATACGGTTCACAAAATACAGCAGTTGTGATCCAAGAGTACAGTTGCCTCAGAGTCAGCCATACACTGCCAGGGCTCTGCTGTGTGTTCTCTGTGCTGAGAGCAGTGGAGGGATGGTTCTCCAATTGCCATTCAGATGGAAGCCCATTGGAGTGGGGACAACTGCAGGACAGGGAACCAGTCCGATTGAGATGGATGGGAGCGGCTCAGGCTGGAAGCAAAAGATTTCCAGTGGGGAGAGCAAAGTGAGATGCAAAAGCTGCCTCTTTCAAGCATGAGATATGGCTACTAAGGAGGGGCAGAGGTATGTTGCTATAGTGGGCTGTTCCGATATGCCAAGAGGCTTGCCCTCAAGGGTAATAACTGACTGCCCATGGGGTATGTTGTAATCCCCTGGGACTGGGAAAGGCTGTGAGATGGGTATGGGAGTGTTCCATGAGAGGCTGCAGCGTATTGAAGAAACTGAGGCAGAACAGTGCCACTGGTTTTAGGTTTTTATCTGAATCTCTTTTGCTGCTAAACCCTCAGAGCTGATGGATAGTGTATACAGTGAAGGTCTAGATGGTGACAAGCCAAGGCCTCAGTGGAGTCAGTTGAGCTCTAGTGGGTGTTATTTATGTGCTTATTGCAACTTGCAGTTTGCAAAGAAGTACTCTTGGCCAGCCCGGGTTTTCAGACTCCTATCAACTGCCCTACAGCCCTGACATCAGGAAACTGAGCCAGTCTGGTGGGGGAAAACCTGGGCTGTGTATTGCAAAAGCAGAACTTGCCCCAGTAAAGTAGGAACAACAGAAGGAAAGGTACTGGGTTTCTCCATAGCGTGTGACTCTGAAGCAGAAGACTTGATCTTGGTTGCCTGTCCTGTAGATTTTGGTAACACTAAGCTGCTGCTTGTGACTACCTGCAGTTGTGATGCTGGCTGAAGCTTCTCCATTTTAACATTTTCTTTACAGTATGTCACCTGTTTGAATAGGTAAAAAATTTGCCCATTTGCCTAGAACTCTCATTAGCCAAAATCGAGATTTTATATGAGGAGATTAAACTTTAGGTTCCAACTTCCCTGTCTCTTGCTGAATGCACCCTTGCTGTCTGCAGATCTCTCATTGCCTTCCTCTGTAGGGATATCTGATTGTTTGTTTTTTTTTTTTTTTTTTTTTTTTTTTTTTTTTTTTTTTTTTTTTTCTTCTCTGTTTGTTTTTCTTGCCATTTATTGCTTGTGGCTTTCCTTGGTTTTCTTCCCATCACAGCAGAGGGAAGAAAACCTCCTCTCTCACCACTTCACTGCCTTTTGCTGTCTTGGATTTGTGCACCAGATCCTTACCTTTACTGCTCATCTGCCCACTCAGCTCATTTCCTGAGATGGAGCCTCTACTGGTAACCTGCTCTGCTTTCACTGTGATTTCTTCTTTTCCACCTTGTAGTCAGAAAACCTGCAAACACTTATTCTCTCTGCCTGCCTTTCTTCCTCTTTCTGCCTGCATCTTCTTAGAATTTTGCTCAGAGATGGCTGTGCCATAGGCCTAAAAAGGGGAAAACAGTGTTTAGTATGTCTGGGTCACTGCAACACAAGCATGGATTAGGGGGCATGGTGAGTAGCATGGTGAGTAGCCAGCCAGTCCTCCTCCTGAGGGCTGGCTGCTGCCATTTGTCGCTCCAGGATATCTGAGAGATTATCTCAGGAGTTTTTGTGACATCTTGTACTAATGCAGACCATGTTGTGGAGACTCAGTATGTGGCATGACAATTATCACATGGTGTGCTGTGGAATTACTGGGGATCTTTAATAATTGTGCTTAAGGTTTTGCATCATCCTACAATAAAGCTACTGAGGGCATGTGCAAAAATGCAGTTTTCCTAATGTTCTGTTGCTTAATGCTGCACTGGAGGACATAAGTGGGGGAGAAAGTCTTCTGTGCCTTTGTCCATCTGTGAGTCAAGTTCTCAACCATTTTACAGGTCTGTTCTCGGCTTTCAGAGAGTTACTACTGAATCTTGTTGCCATATCACATTTACACACACTTTCTCTATAGATTGTCTGGCAGGAGACAGGATGTGGTCGCTTTCAATGTATGTGTGGCTTTGGAGCAGTAAGCCCCAAACCCTGTAGGTACTCAGTAAATGTTACTACTCATACCAATTAAATATGACCAAAGCTATATATTATATGGCATCTCTGGATGCCTAGAGTCTCCTTGGGGCAGAGGTTATTTCATCAGTCATGAATTATAACATTTATGTGCAGTTTAAATGCCTGTGTGGACAGCCGGCTGTACCTGAAATCTGTGTAATATTGCTTGAAGTGAAATTGTCTCTACTAGCAATACCTGCACAACTTTTTCTTGGGGTTTATGTGAGACAACAGAGGCAAGTTAGAACACAGGAAATTCTGACTAAATATAAAGGAAAAGCTTTTGCCATGAGGGTGAGCAGCGACTGGACCAGAAATCTGGAGAGACTGAGTTATCTTTCTCCTTGGAGGTACTAAAAACTTGACAAGGCCTGGGGCAACCTATTTTCATGGGGCTTAGCTTGAACAGTCATACCCCACCCTCAAAGTCCATAGGTCCTTCCCAACTTACCTCATTCCATGGGGGTTTTCAGCTGAGCTAAGCTGTGCCAAATAGGATTAGACTCTGGATGAACTATTGTCTTTATACTAGAGTTGAATTTCTCCATGTTGTTTTCTTCAATACAGGCAGTGATCCAGATGGACAGAGCAATAAGGCGCATAGAGCCATGGAAGATTGCAGTCATTGTTGTGTCAGTGATAGTAGGCTTAGCCCTCATCATTGGCTTGATTACATTTCTTTTGTGTGACGGTAAGTGCCCCATTATTTTATTACAAGCTTTCAGGAATCTGTTGTGTTTCACTTGCTACTGTGGTCCTGCCAGATGATTTAGGCATGCAATTTGCCCCTGGTATAAAACTCACATTAAAACTTTCTAAATGCTATTTGAGAACTAGATTGATCTGAAAACCTCTAAGAATACTTGAGATGTGCTTTACTTGAAGCAAGGATTTCAGTTTTAACCCTCCTTTTGTTTCTTGCCCTGGTGTTTCCATTGGTATTCAGTGTCTCCACTGACTGACCAAAGGATAACAGTCTTCTGTATAAGCCAGAGGTGTGTCTAGTGCTTAGCCTATGCATAGTAAGCTTAGTCTTGAATGGGGTTTTTGCAGAAGCTCAACCTGGCCCCTCTAGCTGAGAATATTCCAGAAAGAGAGAGGACAGAGCTTTAGGCTTTTCAGAGCTCAGGACTCAGTTCTGGTTACCAAGAGCCCAGTTTCAGTAGCAGATTATAGAATCATTAAAGTTGGAAAAGATCACCAAGTCCAACCATCTTGGCTCATGACTTGAAGACAATTAATTCCATTCCCAGTCACTTGCCTCATGAATGAAGTTGAGTCATTCCATTCCCAGTCTCTGAGATACCAGTGTGAGTTTATTGAAATGCTTTCCTGCTGGAATGGAATTAATCATGTGGACACTCAGCTCATCAAGAGTCAATGAGGCTGTGGCTTGCACTAGGACACCAGAAGGAGCAGTGGCAGAGATACAGCTCAGCCTTCCTTTTTGCCAACTCTGTGTTACAGGGCCCCTCTCTGCCATACATCTAAGAATCAGATTTTAAAATCAACCCGACCACTGAATGCATGCAAACAGCTCTGCCCCACGTGCCTCTCAGAGGGGCAGGGATGTGCCAGAGTGCAGCTGGGGAGGAGTGGATGTGTCTGAGTCAGAAGGGCTCCTTTGTCTCGTGCTGTGCTCACCTCAGGCCAACAAAAAGATGGGCCCCAAGGAAATGTTGTAGTGGGTATAATTTGGAGCTCTTTGGGATGGTCCTTAAAGAAGAAATGAGCCCCTAGATGGTCTGTGGAGCAACAAGATGGTCCAGAACCCGCTTTTCCCAAAGTGCTGCTAAAGCTGTAATCTCAGAGTTGACAGGATCACTGCCAGTGCCAGGGACCCTTGCTTGCGCCACCTTCTGTGAGATTCTGTGTATCCTGGAATTGTACTAAAGATGCTCAGCTACCTTTCCATCTTTTTCTCCTCTGTAGATCAAGACAGATATTACAATGCATCTTTCCTAATCACCAATGTCGACTATAATCCTCAGTATGAAAGGCAAACTACAGATGAGTTCAGGAACCTAAGCGAAGATATTGAAACCATGGTAAACTAAAAGCTTTTCTGTTTACACCTGACCTATGGTGAAGAGTTCTGCAAATATATGATTGAAAATAGAGGTGATTGTGCCTCATTCCTACATGGCTGGCCTTACCTTTCACACCTTGCTGTTGTGGGTTAAAGATGCATGGCTGACTTTGCTCATGCAGATGGTAAGCTCAGGTGCTGTCTGTTCCAGAAGCCCTGTGGTGGAACTGGCAACCACAGAGCAGAATGGACAGTGGAATCAGCCAACTCAGCTGTTTATTTTGGATCTGCATTATATGATGGAAATTTAGGGGTAGCTTTGGTGCAGAGGGGGTGATCTGAAGGCATTTTCATGTGTTTCAGAGGCTCGTGTGACTGTTATATTATAAAAGCATGTACTTTTTGCAGATGTATTTTAACAAACTCTTTTATTTTAACAGATATCTGCAGTATTCAGGGGGTCCTTTCTAAGTAAAAGATACATCAGGTCCCATGTGGTCAGTCTAAGGTAAGTAATGTGAAGGCCAGGAATAAGCAGGGATGTGTTAAATATCTTTTCTTCATATTTGTTGACAGTATGGAACATTCCTGGTTGCTCATGCTTTGGTTAAACCAGCAGAGTGACTAAGCCTCGTCTAGTTGTTGCTGTCCTCCAGTGCTGACAACACTGAGGACTCAGTTACCCTTAGAGGTCAGCAAGGAAGAGAAGTTGGGCCTTACACTTCTGCAGATTGGTTGCCTGTACACCAGCTGTTTGTGGCTGTGATACAGTAACTGGATTGTTGGGTGATCCCCATCTTCACTACTAGTTTACAGCCTGAGACATCCACAATAAGCTCTTTTTCACACTTATTTCTTCCTGTGTAAGCTCGAGCTGGTGTTTACCCCTCTACATGATGTACGGTAGGAGGTGATTATTCTCCTCCCTCTGTAAAAAGGCCTGAAGCAATAAATGATTCCACTGTGAGGTACTGCGATAGAGACGAGGAAACATAGACCTGGATATAGTAGAGGGTCCTGTGTGACAGATTTTTCTGTTTCCCGTGCAGTAACTATGTATCATTCTCAGTGGTAAGAGCCATTGCTTCCCTCTCTTCCATGTTACTTTATTTTGGAGTTGTACTTCCATAAGGCTCAATTCTGTTGTGGAATATTTTTCCCTAGATAGCAAAAAATGCCAGACTTCCCACAAACGTCCTTCACAGCACTTCTGGGATTTTTTGCCTTTACCTGTCTCTGGATGGAATGAGTAATTTCTTAAACTGCTCTACAGCATTTTCTGATGCTGGTTTCTTCCACAAGCCTCCCACAGTGTATGTCAAGAGAAATTGCAGAGCTTGGGAGCTAGAGTCCAAGTGACTTCTTCACACCTTTTAGGTTGATCTCTTCCAAACAAGTTTTCACTACAGATACTTGGTACAACTAGGCACTGGGGCAGTTTAGCTGCATCTCTGCTCTCTTTCTCTCAAAGTTTCAGTTGGTTTTCCTTTAGATGGTTAGTTTAAGATATTGGGCCCAATATTTTATAGTATCAGTAAGTGACCACAAACTATTGAGAATGTTTATCTAAACACAAGGGATCTAACTGGCCAATAAATGGACAAGTGACTTAAACGGAGAAAAATGCCCAAAGACCTTTTTAACTTCTGTTGTAACTGGATCTTTTAAATGGCTGTTAGGCATGGCCTGTTGGATATCTGTTGAAGGATTTTAGTTTGCTGCAGTGTTTTCTCTGTCATTTGTCTTACTGATAAGGACCTGTGTGGAGGCCAAAGAGAGTGATCCCTTCTTTGCTTCTCAGCTCTACTGTTCACACCTGTTCCCAGAAAATTCCCTCTGATCACTGTCATAGCAAGAAGCTTTTGCTGTCTGCTGACATATCATCATCTTCCTTTACTTGAGCACAGCCATGCTGTTTGTTCTGGACGTCTGTGCAGACCAGACCTGTTCTCATATAAAGAAGGCAGGCAGTACAAAGCAGAACCAGGAGCATTAGTAGGCAAAGAGAACCACACCATTTGTTTTTGTTGGTTTGTAGCCCAGATCCTGTTGGAGTGCTTGCATCTGTTGTTCTGGTATTTAAATTTCCCTCTGCTGACAGTGAAGCAACGACCTGGGGTCAAGTCCACCGTGTGTTACTCAGAAGACTGAAAGCAACCTCAACATACCTGGATGTTGACCAGTCTACTGTTAGACTCACAGGCAAGTGCCTTAGGTTTGTGTTTTCAGCTTGGAATTTGTTCCTTACATTTTGCTGTTCTCAGTGTAATACATTTCACCTTAGTATGCTAATATAGGTTATTCTTGTTTTCTTTTTTTTGCCTTCTCAAAATTGTCTGTTAGGCTGACAGCCTGGGAAGTTGGAAGACAGAGTATGGAAAGAACTAAAACGTATTGGCACTGATTTATGAGTGTGAACTCTTCTCCATGCATCAGAGGCTTTCCCTGTGTGATCTAGTTGTGTTGAATGAGATAGTCCCCCTCAATTAATCAAAAAAGGCTCAACTTTGTGACCATGGATTCACAAACAACTTTAAGACATACAGTAAATTGAACAAGAACTTTTATAACCAGGCACTAAAATGCAGAGTCCTCGAGCTTTTAAACAATTCAAGGCTGAGGTGGTTCCCTTCTCTACCCTCTGCCATTTCCTTTGTTATTTGACAGATTGCTGTAGGAAATGTCCATAGGAAGATCCTGAGGATCCCTGGGCAGTAATCTTCTCCCATGAATCTGTTATGGATTGCCATCTGACTCTGACAGAGGGGTTTTTGTAGGAAAGAAATTAGAAATGTTGCAATTTATCTGCAGACAATCCCAGCACTGAGGATTTGTGAGGACTCATCCGACCACATTGCCACACTAAACCTGAACAAAGGCCTGTAGGCATTTGCTGCTGGTTGTACATGTAGATGTAACTTGGACCCACTAGCAGTGATCTGCTGCTTTTGTTAGCTCTGAGCTAAGGCAAGGTGCATTCTGTGGCCTTTCAGTGAGGAAAAGAGACTTAACTGAACTTCTCCAACAGAGCAAATCATTGCTTCTTGTACTGTCACTCGAGGCAGAAATGCAAGCCATTTAATTTGTGTTTCATGGGTACAGGGAGAGAGTCTGGGCTAGATCATGTAGCATATGAGATAAACTTACTGTGGTCTTTACTTTTCATTCCAGAGTTGAACAAGGAAAAGGGAGATAACCTTTTAAACAACTGTAAGTACAAATGCTTTATAGTAAAGGTCCAGGGACATAGCGCTGGAGGTTCTGTGCCTACAAAATCCATATACTTTTGTGATACAAGTTGAAAATAGAATTTGTTGTAGATATTAGAGCAGTAGACAGTGCATGAGCCAGGGAAGACTTCAGCTCATTTCCTTGCAGTTTTTCTGGCTCTATACATTTATAGAATCAAACATTCTGGCTTGGTGGTGGGAAGCACTTGTTTAATGTTGGTTGTTGGAAGTAGGGGCATGTAGTGAGCTGCTGTTAGCAAGTTTGCAAGACTACAGTTTTGCTGTGGGCCATGATTCTTGCTGGAATCCTTTAAAAAGCATTTTCCCTCCTTCCCCCTCCTCCCTGAAGAAAGGTTTGGCAATAGATGTCTGTCAGATTTGAGCTAAACTTTAAGGAAAGGCCAGAGAGTGGGAGAGGGAGAAGAGCTGTCCACACTTAGAGTAAGGCAGCGGCAGCAACCCGGAGAGTGGAATGGCAGGTTCGCTGTCCTCCTGTTGTGCTCCCCCTTGAGGTCTTAGAGCTCCTCTGGAGACAGCATGAGAGCCCTCCCAGGGCACTCCACCAGTCCACTGAGTGCTCTTTGAAGCTTTCTATCTTCAAACGGCCTCTGAGAATGAACTGGTTTGAATCTAACTTTTTTCAGCTGGGTAATACCTGATTGTTGGCACAGTAGCTGTAAGTAAATTCTTGGGAAGGGGACACTATTTTTTTGTTGCTGCTGCCAAGGCTAATCTGGAGGTCACCTGACAAAACTCCCTTTTTTTCAGTGTCTCAGATACACAGCCTTCAGGTCCTATGAGAGTTCGGGCCTTTGGGCTTGTGTGGCTGAAAACTGGCTTAATGAAAAAGCACTGACTCCTCTACCAAACTTTTTTGTTTACCCTGCATCTATCCTGAGACACTTGTGACCTTGGCACTTGGTTTCCCTGCTTTAGGGGAAGGCTGTCTCTTGACAGAGACTCCTGCCCTGTAACACTTGTGCCTGCAGCCATGAGGGCCTTCAATCACCTAAAGCAGAGCTGCCTTTTCTTTGACAGGCTGTGGAATACGAAAACAGGCATTCTCCTTCACAGGAGTGGAAAGAATAACTGGTGGGCAGCGTTCACGTGAGGGAGAATGGCCATGGCAGGCAAGTATTCAGCTCGATGGGACCCATCGCTGTGGTGCATCAATCATCAGTAACACCTGGCTGGTGACTGCAGCCCACTGCTTTAGAGGGTAAGTCATCAGCACCTTTCTGATCCTACAGGCCTTAGGATTCTTGAGTTCTCTGACCTTTTGCAATCCTCTAATATCTGTATCTGCTGAAAGATAATGAAGTTTTACTCTTCCCCTTTGGCAGACCTGGTCACATTGCTTTTTGATGCTTAAATGGAGACCTAAGTTCCCTCAGGGATGTTGTTTTGTGTGGCCCTGGCATAACCTCAAACTTCTTACAGAGTAAGAGATCCTCGGAGGTGGACTGCCAGTTTTGGAATTCTGCTGAGACCTCCAAAGCAGAAAAAATTTGTCCGGAGGATTATTGTTCATGAGAGATATGGTGACAATCTCCTTGACCATGAATATGACGTGGCTGTTGTAGAACTTGCCTCTGCTATTGAGTTCACAAGTGACGTGCACAGTGTCTGCCTTCCTGAAGCATCTCACGTTTTCCCAGACAACGCTTCCTGTTTTGTCACTGGCTGGGGAGCTTTGGAGAATGATGGTGAGTGTCTTGCCTCCCTGTGCCCTGTCACACATGTGCCTGAGAAGATTGATGTTAGTTTTTGGGGGCTTTTGGTTGATTTTGAGTTCCTTAGACTTGGTGTTTAATAGGTGCATGTCCCAATGAGACTTAGTTTGCTGCTTTTTTTTCTGGCTTGGTCAGTGGATTAGAAAGGGGGGGGAAGACCTTGAAGGTTAGTCTTACTGGATTTAAGAGCAGCTTTTCTTAGTTGCTGCATGCACAGCACTAGTTGAATACATTCTGTTCTCCAGTCCCTCTGGGTTTAGCTCTGACATGAGTTCTTTTGCTATTCAGATTTTTTGTAGATGCACCATGACAATTTTTATCAGTTATTCTCTCTTTGGTCATATATGAGGCCTCAGCCAGTGATTTGAGTGAGCTTCTTTCAAATTAGTCTGTGTCATTGAGGTTAGAGAGGATGGGACTATAAATCAGTGAACTATATAGGTTGTGTTTCATGGGAGACCCTTGGGGTGTGTAGTGATTGCCCAAAGCTATGCTGCAGTTAACCAAATGGATCTTTTCAATGACAGCAAGGACATAACATGTAGCCTACAGTTGAATGCAGCACTGAAATATGTACAAAAATCCATTTGTCCATTATGCTAAAGAACATCTGGTGATGATGAAAGATGATAGGAGTTATGCTTGGGAACAAGTGAGGGACTTTGGCAGTGGGGGAAACTTTCTTAATCCTGAGACATTTTCTGGGTAGCTCCCTTGATTGCCTGTGATGGCAGAAAAGTGGCAGGAAAATTTGGCTAATCCTGATCTTTGAGGTTTTTTATATTGCTTACCCTGTCTGCAAATTCTAATGCCACTTCTCCTTCTAGGCTATAGTGTTAATCAGCTTCGACAAGCAGAAGTGAGAATTATAAGTACTGCGGTTTGTAATAGGAGACAAGTGTACGGTGGAGCAATAACACCTGGAATGTTGTGTGCTGGATACTTGGAGGGGCAGGTGGATGCTTGCCAGGTAAGTCTCTTTATCAGTAGCAGTAAAAAGGAAATAGGTGGGATGGAAGATGATGTTTTCTACAAATAAAATGTACTTTGGGCAATCTTAAGTTTATGAGTTTCAGTATCTTGACAGATACAAATGAAGAGCTTCGAGGCTCATGTGCTGGAATCTGCACTTCAGTTTCCATGAGGTTTATATACAATGTACAAGTGAGAGAATGCAGATATGAGGGTGTGGACTAGCAGAGACTGAATTAAACAGGCTGTGAGACTGTCTTGTCAGTAATCTGTGTGAAACTTGAATTATAGCTGAGGTCTACAGAAAAATACCTGTCAATTGTAACAGAAGAACTTGAGATTTTGAGTTCGTTAGTGAGGTGAACACTGTTTACATTTTTTTTCTATCTGTTGACATTTTTCTCCTTAGGGTGACTCTGGTGGGCCACTGGTGCATGCGAATTCCAGAGGAATCTGGTATCTCGTGGGAATAGTGAGCTGGGGAGATGAATGTGGCAAGCCAAATAAACCAGGAGTATACACACGAGTGACTTACTATCGAAACTGGATCCACTCCAAAACGGGCATCTGAAAACTGGAGCAAGTTTTGTGGGCTGTGTACAGCTATTCCTCTGACACATCCTGCTCTGTGGTCACCCTCTAAGCAGCCGCCAGCTTAGCTTGTGGTCGTGTATAAAGTACCTGTAAGCTTGGAGCAGTCTTGGACTTGAAATTGGTTTGGCCTACAGCCAGACAAGAACGGACTTGATCCATGTGACATTTGTTTGCTCAGGAAGTAGTCTGTCAGAGGCACAACTGCCTTCGTCTATATGCAATATATTGACCCTTTTTTCTCCATGGCCACGTGTCTTGGCCCCGGCTTTTATACCCAAGCAAAGTCTTTGAGCCCAAACAATAATCTACCAGCATCCAAGACAAGCTATAACTGAAACCTGGCCCATCCATTTGCTGAGTGCTCACAAGGCCCTATCTATCCAAAGACAAGCCACAATCCAGACCCTGACTCCAAAGGCTGCTGTACTTTTGAATTCTTGAGCTTTCTCCTGCATCATTCCAGGGAGTGCACTATAATGAAGAATGGAAGATGGCTTAGAGAAGTCCTGGTTCCTAATATCACATTGGACTGTTACTTAAGTGAATAGAGAACTTTTCCTTGTCTGAGAAAGAAATTAGTGGAAAACACCAGCTTGTGTCCACCTTCTCTGAACAAGTGAATGTATGCCCACTCATCAGTTCATATAACCAGTCTCCACCACAGCATTTGCCAGGGAAGCGATTGCTGGACTTAAGACCAAAAACCACTTTATGTTCATGCCAATTTGTTGTTAGAACACAATATTTGGCTGAATTAATTTCCACTTTTACCTTTCCAGACTGTATTTTTCTGAATAAAAGTTCTTTGCCTTTTGTGCAGGATGGAAAACTGTAACAACCTTAGTATGTCGAAAAAAGCTTCTCAAATTTCTTATTCTTGTAAATCCTGTTCTCAAGTCTTTATAGTTTTATATGTGCATCTTTATCTATATCCTGTAAAAAAAAAAAAAAAAAGCTTTTGCATTACAGTGGAAATGCCCCTCTCCTTCAGAGCAGGACAGAACTTCTGACAGACTCAGAGATCTCTCTCTTCTCACAGGAAGTAAGAATTGCTTGTATTGCATTGCCAGACTGTAACTGACTCATTTGATCTCAGCCACACAAACCTCATATTCTCTCTGGCTTCATGTTTTCAGGAGCACATGTTTCTGTCAGCCAAGTAGATATCCAATGCTTTCTACAACCCAGCAGTAGAACACACCTATTCTTTTTGGGGATGCTCTCTTTGGTGTGTCTGCAAGCTTTCCAACACTCCATGTGGATCCTGATCCTAACAACAGCAAGTGCTGTGGACTTAACTGCTGGTTAATGAGTCACTCAGCTGCTCTCTTCTCCCTCTGTGGTCAGAAGAGAAAGAACTCAGGAGAGGAGATCCTGGCCACAGTGCCAAGACTCAGAGCTGGTCCAGCATGGCAAGCAAGCAAGAATCTTCTCCCAGGCTAGAAAAGGGAAACAGCAGGCTTTCAGCATGCTCTTAGTTAGAAGGGCTGGGTGAAACAGGCTCTCAGTGATTATAGGCTCAGAGTGTCATTCAAGTTGAGCAGCAGTCAGCTGGCAAAGTCAATGGCAGTTCAGGGATCCCCTCTGGGCTGTGCAGCTCACTGACAGCGCTGCCAAACAGAACAGTGATCCTTCCAGAGCAGTGGTAACAGAAATATTTTGATTACATGTCCTGTGATCTAGTTGTCAGTCCAGAGAACTGACAAATATTCAATTATAGTGCTTTTCTAGAGCCTCAGTGGAGGTACTGGAATAGTTGGAAGCCCACAGAAGGTCTACAGCTGTTGTGTGTTCTATACTTATATATACCTGGCACTTGATTTTTTTTTTCCCCTTCAGAAACTTTTCTTGTGAAATGTTGCGAGCTTCAGAAACAAACTTGGTGGTTTAATTTCTACATAGGAAATAAACACTGTCAGACTGGTTCCATAGGTGTGAGCCCAACAAATTTCATTTCAGCCTCGTCAGCCGAACATGTCTTTGACATATATTATTTGTTAGAGGAAGCTTAAAACTGATATATGACAAATATATATGAAATTTTTTTCTTGGTTGTAGCAACCGTCTTGCCAACATGGTGAATAAAATTTTATATTTTCTTCATAAATATCGCTACAAAATGTTACGGATCTTCAGTTCTTGAAGCACTTTAGGCTTGGGTTTTCAAAGGGTGTAATGGTTTCCCCATCTGCTGGATTTCATGGTAACTTGCACACTTCACATTTTTAGGGTTACAAATACCAACTTTCTTACTGATTCCCCAAAAGAGATAAGTAGATGTCCAAAACAATAATTTTGAATCTGTGAGCTTTCCAATTTGTTTCTTTTGGGTACTATATCAGAAAGCCTTAAGCGTTTAGCTGAGTCTCAAGGGCTGGAGTAAATCTCATTCTCCAAAATAGTGCAAACAAAACTTAAAAACTCAACTTGTCATTTGCTTAAGGAACTGCCATTTCTGAGGGTTTACTTGTAGAGATACGGTACCTAATCTCCCCTATTGCAAAGTGCCAGCACAGTGCAGCCAGGTGGAGTGGGGAAGAAGAGCACCTGGAATTTACTTGGCGTATGTTTTGGAAGCCTTTATTCTGGACTACCTTGTGGAAATTCTCCTTATAGCATCGGGAAATTTCTGTTCCAGTTTCTTCTGGAAGCAGTGAGGCCTCTTGGTGATGCAAAGCAGTACAAATTGTGACTA
Organism: Chamaea fasciata; assembly: GCF_029207755.1. Lineage (NCBI taxonomy): Eukaryota > Metazoa > Chordata > Aves > Passeriformes > Sylviidae > Chamaea > Chamaea fasciata. The sequence continues at coordinate 45,001,850 of NW_027094091.1, read as the reverse complement.
TCAAGAAGAGCATTTGAAAGAACAGACTTCATTCCAAGGGTATTATTGGTGTGGTTGGACATGATGGGCCTGAATGCCTTACTTGTGGCAAAACTACACTGATCTCAACCTTGTCTGGCTTTTCATAAGGGAAATTAAGGAAACCTGAAGCCAAAACTTTTTATTTGCTTTAGGTGGTCTGGCAGACCTGTATTTATTTTAAGCTGCATTTTCACCTATTTGTGAAGCTACAAGCTGCAGTTTCTCTCATCTGTGTTTTTAGAGGAATTAACATCTTCACTCAAGGCAGAATGGGATATATCTAACTGTACAATCATGCATGACACACAGGAATGTAATTTATATGTAAATTTAATAAATAAAATGTGTTAAATTTACCTTCGGTTTCATGTACTTACTTATTCCCTGCATCCCAGTAAGCAACTTACAGTTGGAGACTCTTCTGTTTTAGAATGTTACACTGATCCTATACCATGGATTTATGTGCTGGCTTTTATGTACTTTTATCTGGCTCTTTTGATTGTTAGAAGCTTTTGGAGGAGCAAAATGTCATTCAGGCTAGGACAGAGTTGACCCATCTGGGCAGCAGTTACCCAAATTTTTGTGCCGGTAAACAGGTCCTGTGTCAACCACTAGAGGGTGAATCATATTGTACAAGAGGCTTACACCCTTGGCAGCTGGTGGTGCTCTGCTTCAACTCACTAGAGAGGGGCTGGAGGAAAAGGTGTTCCTGCTGCCTTGGAGATGCAGAGATGCTACACAGTTTGCTTGCAAAATCTGGGGAGGCTGCAGCTGCTTAAAGCTGGAGGCTCTAAACACAGGCATCAGCAGCACTGCATGAGTTTCAATGCTTCTCCCATGAGAAAGCTTGGCATCTCTCTCCCCTTTATGTATGTTAAATACAGTAGACTATGACTGTGAGAGCAAGGGCTGAGCAGGTTTTGTCTGCTTATCTGCAACAACAAAGCCAGAGCTTTGTCCTGTGGAAGAGTAGACTGGAAAGGCACGTGGTCAGGTAATTTTGGCATCATGGGTCAGTTTTCTGAGCTTGTCAGCCTTCTTGTAAACCAGATAGCAGAGAAGCAGTAATTTTGAGAACTTGATAGTATAAAGATAGCAAGGTTTGCAGTGGCATGCTTTGGTCTCCCATATTGACAATTCCTGATGATTCTTGTAGATTAAAGACACTGATCAGATTTCTTCTTCTCCGTTTCCTGTCATAATGGGAAACTTGGTACAAATTATACCATATTCTGACCTGGAAGGGAACTCATGCTGAAGTTCATCAATCCTGGTCTATAATACCTAACAGCCAGCAGGATGAACTTGGAATTTGAGGTTATTTAAGAGGATGAAAGGGAGTGTAACAGCTTTATTGCAGTATTACAGGACATGCCATGTTGGCTATAGATGGGAAGGTGGTCATTTGTTTGAAAGAAGAGTAGCTCTTTTGTCACATTTTACTGGGTCCAGTGCAAGAAAGGGAGTGTTAGAGACAGATTTCTTAAAGCACAAAATTTTAACAAATTTTTTTATGGCTTAGAAAACAGCTTTGTGCTGGGTTTCTGACAAAGCCTGTGTTGTGTATGTAACACTTAAAGCATTTATGAGCATTCAGTTATGTTGGCAACTGTGCCATGACCCAAAGATATGCTCAGCTGTTGTGGTTGTATTTGGCTATGTGGGTGGAGTTTCTGTCAAAAGGTTTGAAGTAAAGAACTGAAGAGAAGAATAATTCTTGTGATCTTTTGTATGCGTGGCTAAACAGCATCCTTCTATAAAACAAAGCTGTCAGTATTTCAGCTTGCTGGGTGTCTCATCTATAAAAGATTTAAAGAAAACTTTTCAAAACTCATCTGGTTGGAAGACTTCAGAAACAAATAGAGCAGATGGCAGTTAATCTGCTTTATCTTTAATTTTATTTCTAATTGAACCCTTTCTAAAATCACACTTCCTTTGAAGAATATTTTGTTTGCCATTCATTGTTTGTGGCTCTTTCTCAGGCTCCAAAAAATTGTTTCAATTTAGAAAGAGAAAAAGCTTTGAGGAACTTGTCACCCAAAAAATGGAACCCTCTCTTTTATATAAGAATGCATAGGTCTGAGAAATACATAGCATATCTCCAATTTACTTGATCAGCTACGGGATTCCTTTCTCCCTGCAGTATACCAGAGTTGTGCTTGTGATGTTGTGCTATGTGATGTTTGTCCCTTCTGTGCCTGTGCTTTCCACCTTCCAGTTGTGCCACTAGGCTGTCCCTTACTTGAGGAAGGACTTGCCATCAGCCTGGCATCCAGAGCCTGTTTTAACCACAGATTGTTCTTTGCAGATCAGTACAAACAAACAGCAATTGTCAAACATCCCTGGCCTTCAGCAGGCTCTTGGGATCATCCGCAGCCTTTAGAGCTGTGACTCAGACAGTCTGGCACTGTTCTCCAGGCCAGCACATGACCTGCATACCAAAGGGGGCTGTTGATGGCAACATTCCTTCTCCAGTGGACAGACCAGATGGAGGGACTGTGCTAGGAAATAATGTCTCCTCGAGCATGATGAAAATGTAAGAAAAAACTTCTTTAGTGTGAGAGTACTTGAACTTTGAACCAGGTTGTCAGGAGAAGCTATAGAGTCTCCATCCTGGGAGATACTCAAAACAGAATTGGACATGATCCTGAGCACTGTCATCCGCCTGTGCTTGTTTTGAGCTGAGATTTTGGGCTAGATGAACTCCAGAGTTCCTTTTCTGCCTCAGCTTCTCTGTGATTCTGTTCTCTCCAAGTGCCTTAGCAGCTTCAGGGAAAGGCACATGGCCATGGCCAAGGGGTAGGTACTGTCTCAGTGAACTGACTGCCCCCCTCAGCTGTGTCTGTGACAGCCGAGTGCTCTGGTAGCCAGCCTGAAGAAGCCTGACACCAGGTTCTTTTCGTGCTTGACCCTTTAGTACCGTAACAGTCCTGTTGTCCCAAACTTGCCTTCCACTGTTGCTTTTGAATTATCAATAGAAACAGCAGGGCATGGAAGGGAAAACTATCCATTCTGTGCCACCCAAGTAGAAACCAAGTTATCCGAGAAAGAGCTCAGACAGAAGGTCTCACAGGGAGGCAGCTAACCAAGTGGGCCCCTGGTTTGGTACTCTGCATGTTTCTATCAGAGTGATTGATCTCTTAAACTGTGGCTGAAAATACAGCCAGAGTCAAAACAGCTGCAGGATGGAGGTCTTGGACATGATTTTCATTATGTCAAATTTAGTCTATGAAGCCTTGAAGGCTAATGCAGTTTATGATAAATCAGGTGACCCCTGACAAGAATGCCACATAGGATCTTGCATGCTGCTGCAGAGTAAACTCGAACAGGTACTATTTGTGGCAGAAAGCATCTCAGACTCTGGCTTCTACCAGGCAACTTAGCTGCTAACAAATAACATGAGAGCAAATCCAAACTACCTATATCCTGAGGATGTAAAGATGTAGGAAAAGCCTTGTTTTGCATCTGCTGCTATTCGCAGAACTCTAAGTGCTCCCAGTAAGTCCCTCTAGCACTTCAGATGTGTAAATCAATGCTGCTCTTCATTTGTTCAATTGGACCTGTGCCTGTAAAAGATTTATTTGTATTTTAAAGTCCTCTGTTTCTTTATAGGCCTCGTCTAAGTCATGTAAAGATCACCTGTCTCTTTGGAGATGCTGTGTGCCTTAACAGGGAGAGGAGGATTCATACACTGGATATAGAAAGTGGCTTGTTAGCCTGACAGAAGAAGATGCAGGCTGGCCTGTTTCACTGCACCAAGCAGCAGTTCTGTCTGAGCAGCTGTAGAGGACAGGCACACGTGTGCCACCTTTTTGCCTCAAACAGGGTGATGGGCTATGAATTCTATTTTAATGACTCTGGCACTGGGGGACTTCTGTTGTTGAAGGGCGTTGCTGGTATTCTGGGCTGGCCTCCCTGGCTGCAACTCAGACGGGTGTAGCAGTTTCTGTTACAAGGGCCTGGAAAGAGGGACTGTTTGGAAACCAGCCAGGGCATGATCTAGCATACTTCAGAGCTTGAGGCCATTGCTGTAGCATCCCAAAGTCTCCACACGTTCAGTATCTCAAAGCCACATGATCATGTAATAAAACCTTGCCCCAAGTGGCTTTTCAGGGCACAAGATAAAGGCCCTGGCTTCTCTCCCAGCCCTCACATTGGCTCTGGAGAATAATTCTATTTTTAATGGATTTTCTGCTTTTGTTTTTCTACTTATCAGTTCTCAACTGGCATCAGTTATTAAAAGCCATGGCTATCATTTCATGTAGCATAGGAAAGCATGGGATAATAAACTGGTGACCTTTTTCAATCAAAAGAATAAAGTCATGTAGCATGTCCACAGCTGAAATTAAAAACTATAATGAAATGCAGCTCATTTAGAGTTTCTGCTGATTTTTTAAGGCCAAATGCAAGATGTTTTTGTGTTTTTTAGGAGGGGGAGGCCTGAAGCTGTAACTGAGCTGTCCAGGTGTGCTGATGGTAAAAGGAGTGGACTTGTCCAAGGGAAGGATTTCCTCTCAGTGTACCAGTTTGGTCTTGTCAGATGGTCACAGAGAATCACAGAGTAATTTAGATTGGGAGGGATGTACAGAGGTGATCTTGTCAAACCCCCTGCTCAGAGCAGCTCTAATTAATTCAGGTTGTTTAACATTCAGGCTGTTTAACAGAGTTTCTGTCAGTTCTGTTAAACATCACTGACAGGAACACTCACTTCTTAGTTTAAAAGTAATGATTGACTGCTGTCTTTAGTCTGAAATTCATGGCCTGGCTTGAGTAACTGGTAGACAGTTATGCCAAACGTCTTTGTTTATAAATTCCGAAGATGTTATTGCTACAGGACTGGCCAGTGGTCTTCTCCAAAGGTGTTCCTTGTCTCTAGAGCCCGTGAGTCTGTGTAAGTATACAAACACAAACCCAGGTAGTCTGTTATTACCATTCTTAGGCAAGCAGTCTGTCTGACCGGCTGGGCTGATTTTGCAGGGTTAAACTGAGAGCATGGTCATTACATCTTTTTACACTTTCATTCGCAAAATCCTGTGCACCCACATTCTTGGATTTCCACCCCACGCTTTGATAGCTAGTTTCCATACTGCTTCCCTGGTATTAACCAAGAAAGGTTACTAATTGCCTGGCTGACTGACACCCTAATACCAAGTTCATTGCAATGTGATAATTTATTGTGAGGAAAATTATTTGTTAATTATTGTCTTTTCTTAGTCTGTCTGTACCATTGTTCCTGGGGCACAGGTATGCGTAAATTGATTTTGCATCATCTGAAAGAAGCAAGTGTATTTCCTTATTTCACACTGTTTTGCAGGACAGTTCATATTAATGTTTAATTAATTTGCAAACAAAAGCAACCTACTTAAAGTTTTGTTAGGCAGGTTGCAAAATATTCTTGATTGTAAAAAAATGAAATATTTTTTTATCTTTGTTATTCATATTCTGGAGTAACAATAGGAATATTCTGTTGTAGTGTGATCTGAAAGTTACCAGAAGTTCATTCATCTGTTGTCCAATTCCTTTCCTTTGGCACTTCTTCCTGAGAACCTTTGCAATTCTAATGAATATTTTTCATTCTTGTTTCAGGGCTCAAGATTTCAGGTAAATGATGCCTCAAAAATCTAGCTGTTTGGTAAAACCTACTTCTCCTGTAATACGTTTTTTACCTGATCCAGGTGGTCAGAGTTTGCCACTGAACTTCTGCACACGTCAGGGAGAATTCTTCACATCTCACAGGGTAAGCACTTCAAGGGCCACTTTTTTCCCAGCATAAAATAGAAAAAAAAAACCACCCAAAAAACCAACAAAAACAAACAAACAAAACCAAACCAAAACAAACAAAAAAATACAAAGACCAAAGAGGAAAAAAGCCCCAACAAGGAATTCTAAGGTATTTTCTTGACTCTTGCATTGAATTGATTTGAAATCAATCTCCATCACTGCATCAAGTGCTTGAGTTCCTGTGGGGATGTGTGTGTTTCTGGGGGGAGCAGGGAATATTTTTTGAGTTTTACTAATTTTGAAAAAGAAAAATAACAGGGTGGGTGGTGGGGAATGGAAGGTACAGCCCAGGGAGGATATTAGTATTTGTCAGGTACCTGTGTACTCAGTCAATTAAAGCCTCAGGTAAGGCAGGCAACGGTGACAGTGCCCTTTCCACAGAGAGCTTGGAGAAGCCAAAAAACCCAATTGATTTGATCAAAGCAAATGAAGAAATCAGAGTTACAGAAACAGCAGATGCAGTTCAGCAGTGATCAGCTTTTCCCACTGTCCTCAAAATGGTCTGCGCAGACACTCCTACAATTGCATTGAAATGTCTGTGAATGGATAACTTTGGGGAAAGGTGAAAAATGACTTGGTATGTTCAGGTAAAATTTTCCTGAAATTTTCCTCTTGTCTTTTTTTTTTCCTCCCCTCCCTTTATGCTGAGGCTGTTTTTGAAAGATAGTGAATGTTCCAACAAAAATGACTGAAATCTTGAGACTTCATGGGAAAACCAAATGCTTCAAGCTTTTTGGCACAAATGCAAGTGCATCAAACAGCAGAAAACAGATTTGCTTTCTTGTAATTTTACTTTTAGATTTGTGATTTTCTGTTTTCGATGTAAGCGCACATTTTCTCACTAGTGAATCTCCATTTTTCCCCTTTCCAGCTGGCTCTGAAGGATCACATTTGTGCTGGGAGAAGGGAATTCCAAGGAGGTTGGTGGCCCTTTTCACAGAGTAAGCATTTTCCACAGGCGGGGTTATGCCAACCATTAAATGACTAACATGTAATTAGGAGGCTGGATACTTATAGTTGTCTTGTCCCTGATGCCAAGGGAGTCCAGCACAGCTGTGGATGAGTGAGCACCGAGGTAGATCAGGCTTGGTTGACCAAGCCATTTATGTCCATATTTGTTTTTGTGTTGGCTCTCTCAGAAGACAAGTGACTTAGCGCTGTGGACAGTGTGGTGCCTCTCCGCTGTGGGTTTTGCAGTGAGCATGTGGTAGAAGGTGCAGCCACTCAGGACAAGGCCTGCTGTAGGGATAAAAGCTGGACAGAAAGGGAGTGCTGGAAAAGGGAAATCTCACCCACTTCCTGTTTCGCTGTAGTGAAGAACAAGTCTTCTTGCTTGGGCCGGTTTATCTGCTCACTCCATCTCTGCCTGGGGAGCTCTTTGATGCGGAGCTGATCGGAAGGTTACAGTCTCCTTATCAACTCCATGCTTACCTCTGTTTGTTTTTATTCTGAAGTTCGTTCCCTCATTTTGCAATAACCCACAGGGTGCTGGGTGTTGCGCCAGCCGTGCCTCAATGAAGGATCTTCATTCAACACCATTCCCTTCCCGTCACACCAGTCAATGCGACTCCTGCGTTTTCCAGCACCATTCCCTGCGCAGCCCAGGCTTTAGTCAAGCCTTCGTTGACGGGCCGAAAGGCTACCAGGCCTACCGGGACCTACCATGGGATCTTCAAAAGTAGGTGGCATGTTTTAACCTGGCAAGTTTTATTTGGGGGCGTAATGGTAGTAAAAGGGTGCTGTCTTTGGGAAAGACTTAGGGCTTCAAGGCCATAGATCCAGAGGATAAATCTGTTTTCTCTCTTACCTTTGGTGCATCAATGCTCTACCTATGCCTCTTTCATCCTTTTAGATCTGGGGTACATCGTGGATCTGTTTGAAATGTGCAGCCTGAAATGAATGATAAACAGAGAAAAACTGAACAGGAAATTGCAGGATGAAAGGGTGGTTTTTGAGGTTGTGGTCTGGATGAAAAGAGTAACATGGCTCAAGTGAGAAATGCAGAAGGAAATCCTTCTCTAGCATGGCCAGGAGCACAATGATTTGCTGTCTGTTTAGAAAAATGATGTCAGGTTGAGGAAAACACTCATGTTTTCTTCCTTCTGATCATCTTATTCTGCCTGCAGCAGGCTTTTATCACAGCAGTGCAGAAACCAAGAAGCTCTTTTGTGTCACAATCAAGTGCTAGTGACGTGATTTTTGAAAAACATAGGGTTCAGTCATGTGTAGATGCAATATTATTTCCCCCAAATCCTGCAAAACATCCTGGTTAAAGAAGTGATGACTCAGCATGACTACATAAGGGGAACACTATAGGTGTTCATCATTCTGGTTTTAACCCTTGTATTTTAACAAAGAGGCCATGATTTTTAGGGAGTAGCGAGTAGGTGATTTGCATCAGAAAGTATTTCATGCAGTCAGAGATGCTGGATAGCCTTAGTTTTATTTTACCATAACAATATTTCAAACAGCACTGGAAAATTCAGAGTAGTTTTATAAAAATAAGACTTCCAGGTGCAACACTCAACTACTGTCTCTTGGGTCAGAACAGAGATTGGGTTCTAGACATACCAGAAACCTCTTGGAATTAGTAATTTCTGTTTAACTCACTGGATTATGGATTAATGTGGCAAGAGGGGGCTGCTCAGCCTCCCATGAGTTTGGTTTTTGTTGTTGTCTCAGCAGTTGATGAAGCTTAAAAGTATGACCTCAGGAACAAAATTCTAAAGAAATTCAATTATTTTTAACATCTTAATGATTTGGCTGGATGGTTGAATTTTTGTGTGTGTTATTGTTAAAGATTACAACATTATTCTTCTCTCTGTGTTGCTTTGGGCAAATGGCTGTGGATGATTGCTATTCAAGATACTACCTATTTTTTCCATCCTCAGTATTTTTAATAATTGGGTTTTTAAAATAATTTCAGAGTATGCTGAAATAGAAAGACTGCTTTTGGATGGACAAAACTTATTCTTTGTGCCCACTGAAGCGTTGCTCTCATTTTGTGGAAACAGTATAATTTCAGACAATAGTGCTGACTTTGCCAGGAGAGGATGAAGTTTATCTTTGTGTTCTGTGCTGCTTAGTATTACCCTGCTCAATACCCAAAGATTTTCTGCCCCATTTAATATCTATAACTTAAAAGATATTCTACTCTAACTGTCAGGTAAATCAGTTGTGATTACCAGTTTGTGTTTGTTACATAAAAAGGGAAAACTAAAAGAGAGTTCTCTACCTAACAGAATGGAAAAACCTTTTTATTCTAGTTAGATGTAAATTTACTTCCCATGTCCTTGTGATATCAACACTGGTGTAAATAATTTTAATGACAGTGTGCTAGAGGATAGTTAAATAACCTCCGAGTACAGTTTGCTTGCTTCCTACTTAAGAAAGGATTTAATTATTTAAATGGTTGTTTAAATTATTATGAAAGCCAAGTACATTAGAGGAAATCTGTGTTGGATAGTTAAATATTTACATGTTTGGGAAGGGATGGAAACTGCCTAGTCTTAATCAAAGCCCCTGTGCAGCCCGTTAGATGTCCAGAGTACTTTGCTGGGCAGGGATGTGGATCTGAGTGTGGAGCTGTAAGCTTTGCTCTTTGAGGTCATCCTCTTCCTCCTTAGTCCCTTATGGAGTTTCACTGTTACCTTTATCCAGTTCCAAGATGCCTCTTTTCAAAGCATTTCAAGCTAAGTTGGAACGTGTGCTCTGTAAAACCCTTCAGGAAGCAAATCTGCTGAGGAAAACTGGGTGGAGTAGACAGCCTTGCTGGTCTTGTCCCGCTGTTGTGCTGTGTCCTGCACTCCGGGAAGCAGGTGCAGTGTCCTATCTGCAGCTTCCTTGTGAAGATCTCGTGCCCTGGCAGGGTGAGGTACAGAGTAGCTGGTGTTGTATATGGCAGTCTAAAAGTGAATATGCAGGTGGAAATGCAGTGCCACTTGCACCAATTTGTCATGCAGTAGGTGGGCAAAATGAATGCAAATTATAGACTGCTGAGGTGTAGCAGGAAATAGATACCAGCCCTGGTGCAAGGACACTCATGTGCCACTGGCATTAGTGGGAGTTTACCTTGATTATTGCAGCACGCAGATGTGGTTCCTGCATGGTGCCAAAGAGAAAACTATTCTGCTCAGTGTGTCCCAGAGCAGATCCTGAATTCAGGAAACCCTATTGAAATACTCTTGCTTCTGGTACACACCACACCTGATTTGACTCACATGCCATTGGAACCATTGATGTTTCCTTGCTGATTTCCTTCAGTTTCTGGCCATTTTAGACAGGAAATCTAGAATGAGACAAGACTTCCTCCTGAGCCTTAAAATCTTGTCATCTTCACTCCCTGAGCAAGCCCCAGTGTAATCCCAGCAGCTTTTCTGGCCTCTGCTGTTCCTTTTAGAGAACGTTTCAGAAGTGTTTCCCTTTATTGGTTTTTTCCCATGCAGTTTTATGATTGAGCATTTTGGGTCAGCATAAGCTTTGCAAATCAAGGCATTCTGCTTCCACCACATACTCCTTCTCTCTTTGTGTTTTTTATTACATGCAGATCCTCCTTTTGGACGAAGCCAAGCTTGGGATGGCTTAATTTGACATGCTTCTGGTACAAGACAATCTGAAAGCTTCATGTAGTCTGTGGACAGATTTGGTGATAACAGGGGGACAGATTTTATATAGAATTGAACACGGGAATTACCCAATTTCTCTGCCACTGGAGAGTTGCCTGGGGTTTTAGTATCAGCTGAACCACCTGTCTATGGAGCTTTCTCTAATTTCAGAAGCATTTCTCCCATGAATAAATGTGTCCATCTCTATTCAGTGAAAATACATTGCTAGATTACAGCATTTCACTGTTTATCTACCCAGCCTAGCAACAGTTTATTATATATTGTGGTTTAACCTCAAACAGCAGCTAAGTGCCATGCAGCCACTCACACCCCACACACACCACCCCTCATCCCAGTGGGATAGGGAGGATATTTAGGGGGAAAAAACGTAAAAAACCAATAGGTTGAGATAAGAGCAGTCTAATCATTGAAATTATTATTATTATTAACAATATTATTACCATTAATAATATTAATGATGATGATGATGATAATAATAATAGCAAAAAAAATACCAAGAAGGACAACTGATGTACAATTCAATTGCTCACCCACTGACCAATGCCTAGCCCATGCTACAGCAGGGAATGGCCCCTTCCAGCCAACTTTCCCTCTCATTTACATACTGAGCATGAGGCTCTGTAGTATGGAATATCCCTGTGGCCAGTTCAGGTCACCTGTCCTGGCCATGCTCCATTCCAGCATCTACTCTCTGCCAGAGTGTGGGAAACTGAAAAGTCCTCGACTGACAGTGAGCACTACTGAGCAACAACTAAATCATCACTGTGTTACTCACATTGTTCTCACACTAAGCCTAAAACACAGCTCTGTACCAGCTACTAAGAAGAAAATTAGCTATATCCTAGTGAAAACATAAAGTACATGTTTATACACGTATACTTTAAACATACACTTTAAACATATTGTATGTTCCTCACAGTGAGGACATAAAGTATAAAGCACAGAAATATGTATTGTTATCCAGAAATACAAGCTTTTAAACTGCAGAAGAAGGTCAATGCTTTGGGTCAGATTCTGAGTTGACATAAGCTGTCACAGATGAACACCAGCAGAAGAGCTGTATCAGACTTGCAGTACTCCTTGGGAGTGATAGTAAGTATAGTTTTCATGTACCAGTAAAGAGATTTATTTCAGTAAACAACTTGAAGCACATCACAGTCCTACTATTTGTGTATTTTTAATATTACATTACATTGTAATGTAATATTAGAACCATTGCTATAGTGATTTTTATAATTTATTTTTTCTCAAAGCACCTTAAGAGATAGGGTCTATACATATCCTAAAGCAGTGGAGCAATTTTGTCAGTGTAAGCATGCCTCTCTTATAGGAAGGACTAAACGCAAAGGACATGTAATAGCCCACAAGAGATCATCTCTAGGTGACTGTTTTGGGTTTGGCTTTTCAGCAGTCTGTCCTGTCAGCACCTTTCTTGAGCAGCCACTGCCAGTGGGTGCGTGCCAAAGCAGAGCCTGTGCTCTCTTTCCTGGTGCATGCTGACTTAGCTGGACACTGCCTCTGACACGAAGCTCACTGCAGGTAATGGAGGTCTTCCACTGGTGTCCAAGTGTGCTTCCAGCCTTGGTGAGGAAAACCTCTGAGGCTTTTCCTCTGAGACAGACAGTTTGACTCATAGATAGCAGTTTTAATTCTGCTTCATTGTAAAAGTGAATCTAAATTTCAGTAGGTAAAAGAATCTAATTTCTTCTATAAACTAAGAGTTCCAGGCTGCAGTGAGGCAAGTGCATTTATGATTTATCTAATGCAATGTTTATCATTTGTTTATTAAACACCCTTAAAAATCCAAGTTAGGATATTAGGTAATATTTTTAATTTTCCTTTGAGATTAACATTTTTCTTTTAATAGTCTTCTCTTACTGAAAGTCAGACATAATTAAGTGCATCCTTCTTATGCCTTCTGAAATGCATAATGGGAGGGATCCCTCTGGCTCTGTATTCATTGGTGTGAGCTCCTTGTTGATGAAAAGGTTCCTGAAAGGCTTCTTTGTGTGTGATGTGAAGGAATCCAAGTATGGAATGCAGAGCTCCAAATCACATACCACTGTTCAGGAGAGGTCTCAGTGGGTATTTCTGGGAAAATGTCAGCTGAATGTCAGTTGAAAAAGCTGAGACAATATTGGGAATTACTAGGGAAACCAAGAGAGGACAATGAAGTAAAATTGTTATGCCAGTGTAAACAATTCTATGTCAGTTTTCACTGTTTCCCTCTGCCGGCAAGTATTTCACTCCTTTTCCTCATTGGAAAAATTTTAATCTGAGACTTGACAGTCTTCTGTCAAAAGATGAAATCCAGCCCTTGTTTGCAGTGCATTTAAGATTACTGCACAGGCATGGTTTCCTGGGAAAGAGCAGCAGTTTCTTCCCAGGAGAAGAGGGAAGGGCCACTAAAGCTGCAAGCAGAAGGGACCTTGTCAGAAAGCCCTCTGAGGTCGGTGGGGAGTTTTCATCTTCAGATATTTGGTTCAGGCATAAAATTTCCACTTCTACTCTGGAGGACTTCAGGACTTTTCCAGCTGGAGTATTTTTAATCTTAGCATGCATTTCTAGGCTTCAGTCCTGTCCCCTTGCTTAGAGCACATAGCTGCCATGGAGTAAGCAAAGACTGCATTACTCTTGGTCTGAGAAAAATAAATTCACAGCGCTGAACTTTTATCAGCTCTCTCCAGAGTGTTCAAGCCCTGACAAGTCATCACATGGATCTCAGTTGTTTCAATTCTGGCATAGTTATTTCTCTTGTGTGCACTGAATCCACTTGTTTACACAATGGGACACGTAGGATAAAATAATTAATTTTTGAGGAATGAACCGCAGAAGGTACAGCAAAACACTAATAAAGTTCAAAGTTAAGGGGAATTAAAAAAAAATCAGTTCAGTGATCTTTGTGGGTTTGTCTCACAGATATTTTTGAAAATCTGGATTAGAAATCCTCTTAGTCTGCAACATATCTATTCAAGATGTTTATCCAGAGGGTACAGTCTAACCAAGGATATTTTGCTCAAAAATACCCTTTGTTTTTAAAACCAATTTTCATTTTTAAAAGAAATTCGGAGTGGAGGATAAAATTTAACAGCTGTTTCTAGTTTATGTATAAAAGGAAGGAGGAAAGATTAAGACAACTCAAGAAAAAAGATATCCAAGTCCCAAACAGCACCTCCTCTCCCTGTTCAGTGACTTTCTAAGATGAATTTGTCAAACAGCTTCTTTTTGAGGAAATTCAGTTTAGAAACTGGTGCTGAGACCCCTCTGCACCTCTTTGAAATGATGTTCTTAAACAGGTTTCATGAATTAGGTGAAAGTCATGTGTGTGAGTAGAACTACATGTGTGAGTAACTGTTGTGGACTGGGGCTTCTGTTTGTTAATGATGACATGAAACTTGTAATAGAAGAAATAAACAGTAAGAATTACAAAAAAAAACTTACACTATATACAAGAGAATGCTGAAAAGGTTTCAAATTTATAGTACTCTATTTAACTGTGTCTCAGCCATGACACTTCTGGTCTGAAGCTGCTGTTTCACTGATATGATAGGCAGTAATTTCTTCAGGCTCATCTACTGTGGTGCAGAGGTGGCATTCAGCCTTTCAAATGGGCTTCTCCAACCCAGCATTTTGGTTTGAGGTTATGCCAGGACCATTATAACTGAAAGATCTTCCTAGTGTTTTCCTTCTGTGCGGCCTAATCAAGCTAACAGCTTTTAAAATGAGAGTATCTACAAGAATACAAGAGTAGGTTGTCTTACATTAAATGCATTTTTGTGCTAGTTTTGTTGGCTTTTCTTGTAACTCAGTCTCATTTCAATCACAATGCAAAGCATGTAAGCCGTGCAAAAGACTATTACCCGGAGTGAGGAAAAAAAGCCCCAAAAAACCATAAAACAACAAATGCAGTTGAATGACTTTATGATTTCACCTAAAAGCTACAACTGAGAATTATTCTTGTTAGTGAGGTAGAGTCCTTACTATTTACACTTCCACATTTTTCATTTCTCCAGTTGAAGTTTTATGGCAGTTTTCATACAATAGTCTCAGAAACAATTTTGGAGGTGCTCATCTCTAAACTGCTAATAGGACTATTTAATTTCAGTCTTTTTGGGGGGGGTCTTGTTAGTTGGTTGGTTGGTTGGTTGGTTGTTTTTTGGGTTTTTTGGCATTTGGGGGTGGTTTTTTTTGCTATGGAGTCACAAATGAGTTTTGATGCAAACTTGATGAGAGGTTAATGGCTGTTGTGCAGGATAGCAGGAGGGAAGGAAACACTAAATAGGACATGCAGAACAAGTCAGAACAGATCCAAGTGACAAATTATTACTCCCATTTTCATTCAATCACATATCATGATATTTGGCTTGAGTCAGTTGTTTTCCAAGCCAAAGTAATAAGATTGTAATTGTAAGGCATCACAATGGAATTAGAACGAAATATCAAGATCTTCTTTGGTATTTATGAGTCATGTACTGTTGCTTGCTGTCCCTTTCCTGCACACAGCTGCAGGGGTCACTTGCAATTATTTCAACTTATTTGAATGTTTTTAACTTCTGGCTCATAAGGTGTGTGTTCTAGGAATGAGCTGCGTGTACTTTGTATGTTGGAACTCACTGAGAGGCCTCACACCCTCAGGAGAGGATCCCTACAGCCTGCTTTTCTGAGGCAGGCTGTACTTTAACCTGCAGGAGTGCATGTCTGCATGAGTGGGGTATCTGAAATAGAATGAAGGACTCTTTACCAAGAGTTCTTGTTCTGTGTTTTGTAATGGCTGATAATGTAATATAAAAATGGCTTTAAGGTTCTTAAGGAGTCTTTGAGTTTATAGACAGAGACAGAATTTGCTGTAACCAACCTTTTTTTCAGGGAGTTTTTTTTTAGTACTACTGACTGTCCATTGGCTTTCCATGAGTTAGTTTGGATTAGTACCCATGTAGTTAAGAGCACAGCAGAGAGAAGCATCTGGTGATGTCCCTACTCACATGTCCTTGTCCTTCCCTGTCATTTTATCATTTCAGCAAATACTGCTTAAAGCAGCACTTGCCTTTGTGTTTAGATTCAGTCTGAGTAAGACAGGAAGCAGAGGCCGGCCCTCTGAAATCTCTTTCTCTTTTTTGTTCAGCTCTGTTTTGAAGCCTGAAATGGACTGAGCAGCTGGAAAAATATATAGATATGTACTATACAAAGTATGGGGTGCTTTTTACCAATTTTACTGCACAGAGCACTTTTAGGAGCAAAGGTGCCAGTGTATCTGATAACTGATTTACTTAACCTATTGAAAGCTGTATCCATTGCTGTGTGAAAGTTCACCTAGCTGAAAAATAAGTTTCATTCTTGCAAATTTCTAGTCAGGAGTCACACAAGAATCTTAGTGGGACTGACTCCTATATGATTTGGCCCTAATAATACTCAAAACCCTCAAACCTGTCTGTGTTCTTTGACTTCTAGCACATCCCAACATCTATTTCAAAATTGTCTTGTGTTATGGTTTCATTTTCAAGGCTGTTGGGTGAGAAGTCAATTAATATTGCTGTGAAGAATCAACCGATGTTGAGGGAGAAAACTTTAGCCTAATTTTTTTGGGGGGGGGGAGATGGGGGCCTTAAATAGAAAAGGATCTCTTAATAATCTCCCTTTGTTCTTATTTTTCCCCAGAATTCATCAGTCACCCATCAAAATAAGACATCTTGAGCCTTGGAAAATTGCTGTAATCGTTATTGGAACAGCAGTGGCAGCAGCAATCACCATTGGACTCCTAGTTTATTTTCTGGCATATGGTAAGTTTTGCATAATGCATCACTTCCTGTGCTTAGTGAATTTCCTCTGTGCCTGTTGTGCCAGATGATGCTGGGAGTTTTCACCAGTCTGTCTAAAGCTTATCTGGGGGAAAAACACTGGCTTCTCTAGAGCACTCTTTCCTTCCTCATTTAGCATCTTTGCAGATCTCCTAGGAACATTTCCTGGTATGCAGAGTGATTTAGGGCTGTGGTTTCTGCTGGGTTTTATTTACTTTCACTCGTTTCACATTTTTCTCATTATCTACTTCTGGGATGAAGTCCACATGCAAGTGTCTGGTCTCCCTTACTTGAGTGGAAAACAGAGCCTTCTGCATGTCTCTCTGGGGTGTTTCTCTGCTCCTTTTCCCTGATCTTCCTGCCAGGGCTTGGTGGTGAGTGGACAGGCCAGGAAGGAAGGTAACTCAGCAGCAAGGTGCAGCTTGTGATTCTTCATGAGCCCCATGTGCTGTTGGTTGGCCAGAAATGTAACTCCTGGGAAAACTTGGATTAGATCACCTAACTGAATCAAGTGCTCGCTTCTAGCTTTTGGAAGATGTATTTGAATGGATTGGATACAGGTGAAGGCTCATCCACTCCCTAGATGTCAGGATATCAGCTCCAGGTGTTACTCTGAAGTTCATTCTTCTTGGTGCTTTGAGTATTGCCTGTTCCTCTTCTTTCCCTTACAGATCAGAAGCTGTTCTATTACAGTGCCAATGTAAAAATCACCAACATCCGGTACAATAATGAATTTTCCAGACAGTCCTCAGGAAGGTTTAGAGACCTGAGCGAGAGGGTTGAGAGACTGGTAAGTTTGGATCATTGTGCCTTTCCATTAAGGACTGTGTGGTAATACAAGAGTCATTAATGTGAACAGCACACTTGGAGACCACAGGGTCTGGTGTACTTTCTGTCCCCCGGTGGGCAGAACTGAGAAATGGATAGCAGGAGAGGCATGATCATACCTGCCAGATCAGGCACTTGCCACTTGGCATCTTCTAGCCTGTCACTTCTCTCTATCTCTGCAGTGGTGAAGTAGATATTTAAAATAATCTCAGCTTCCTCCTATATCATTGATCATAGAATCACAGAGTACTCTCAGTTGAAAGGGTCTCACAAGGACCATCAACTCCAGCTCTTAAGTGAAGTGCCCATACAGTGATTGAACCTACAACCTTGGTATTTTTAGCAGCAGGCTCTTATCAAACTGAGGTAATCTCAATCTCATTTGTGTGTGTTCTCTTTCCATGCCCTGAACCTGGCTTTGTGATTTATGTCCCATTGTCTCTAAGGAAAGCATTCTTTTACACCCTCTCCTTTACAGGGTGGGGAACTCTACCTGTTGGGCTGTTACTGTGTGTTGAGAAAACAACACACAAGCCCTTTTCCTGCGCCTTTGGTATGTTTTGTTGGGAAACCCTCCTACAAATAGCAGAGGTTGCTGAGTGGCTCTCAGTCATAGAGTAGCTATGGAAATAAATAGACACATTGCAATTTCCTTTCTTGTTTTCTCTTTGAGACACTACCCCAGAGATGCTAATTACAGAGTTCATCTCTATACAACAATAAGCATATGATTGTGCTTGTATCTTTTTGTGTTTCATTCATCAGAATCCGATGCATATCTTACCTCCTGTTTGGCAACCATGCACAGATACCCAGTTAATAGGACAATGCTTTGCTCCCCACTATCATTTAATTTAGGGCAATGTCACTTGTCCACAACAAAATGTGAGCTGTGCTGGACATTGCTCTGGAGAAGTAGGGTGTTGTGTAGGGACTTGGCAGTGCTAGCATCTCTTCACAGCTCCGCTGCTGAGGGCTTCAGTGATCTTAGTCAAGTTGTCTTCTTTGTATGTGTCTGTTCTCTTTCTGCCCTCTTTGTCTACTGGGACCCATACCAGATTTCCCTGGTATGCTTCTGGTGCCTATCTGTATGTGTGGAGTCTTACACAAGCCGTGTTTGCTTAGGTGCTACCACTTTACAACTCTTACATAATAATTGCAGGCTTTTCACCGTGAGATATAGGACCTTGGAGAGGGAATGTTCTCCCTCACCAAGAAGACACTGTGTATTGCTGAGGGGGAAGGAAGGCAAGGACTTTAGAAGGAGTCTGAGGAATAACACATCATTGAGTACAGTTGTATTCCTTCCTCCCAATCCACTCCTTCTTCATTTTTTTAAAAAAAAACATGTGCCTCCTTTGGCAAAGAAACACTTATTTTAGCTAAGGAGCTCTTTCAGAGTGTCCAATGCAGTCAGATTTCCTCTGAACGTGGCTATCAATTTAGATGCTTGAATGGATGCCAATGCTTTAGAAACCCCATCTCCTCTCTGGGTGTTAAGCAGTTCTGACAGTAGTGACAGTAAATACCAGTGCAGGTTGAGCAGTGAGAACCATTATATCAGGGCATGTTAATTGTACCTGATAAGTAACATCATAACAAACATACACAGAACTGTGTTGTTTTTCCTTCATTGCTGTAACTTTTCTTAAGAGCTGTCCTTAATTTAGCCATTAAATTCTATGTTCCTCTCTCAAATTTTATGAATTCTTTGCTTATATAAATGGTTCCTACCATAATTTTGACTTTTTGTTGTTTTAGCTCCAGATGTTCCATTTAACAAGGATGTATAAGATTGAGAATTGTCCGTAACCTTTTTGAAAGCAACTCCATAGAGTAATGAAAAAGTGTGTTCCTTGTAAGTCTTATTTTATAACATCATAACTCATCTTGTGGTGATAAAAATCAGAGCAATCTTTCCAGACATATGTATCCCTATTGATATCATGACAGAGAGCTGTCTCAGAAAATTTGCGTTTTTATTCGCAGCATCTTCACAGCAACTCTATGATAGAGAAGGAGGGAGTTGAGGTCTTTATCACATTTTCTAATTTTTCTGGATTTATCAAAACTCTTTGCCGTCTTTCCCTGGCTGGTGTCAGGGTTTGGATGTCCAAGCCTTCCCATTGTCTTAGTAGTAACGATGCCTTAAGCTCATGTTGTGAAACAGTGAGTCAATGCAGATAAATGCAATGTCTTTCTCAACACTTGGTGTAAAGTGAACAGAAGTGAATCATCTCTGATAATCAGAAGCATTCAAATTACCTGAATTAGTGCAACTCCCTGCCAAGTGTTCCCTTCTCTGACTCCTTCCTGATGAAGCCCTCCTCCATTTGTCTCCAGAAAGACCTAGAAAAGAGGTCTTTTCAGAGCTGGTGTTTCACCAGGAAAAATGCTTTTGCTTCCATATGGAAGTCATATCGTGACTTTGGACCTGCAGCAAATGCCTGATGTTTGCTTTGGTTTCCAGATTTGAATAGTAACACCCATTGTGTGAACAACATTCCTGACTCTTATCTCATTGAAGGTGGGAGGGAATGCAGCCAGATCATGCCAGAGAGCTGATGAAGCTGGTGCACAAGTCAACATCTCAGGGCTGACTGGAAAGTCTGGAAAAAGTCTTCTGGGGTGGAGCTGGGGGGACTGAGGAACAGATGATGAAAGGTCTTTGCTCTTTGACTGGCTTCCTGTGAGTGTCTGTGAGTGTTCCCTTTGTGCTCTCTTGAAAAATCAGACTTGACTGAATGCCACTAGGGAAAGAGATATTCCAACTCACAAGAGCCTCCTCGTTTTTCTAGTTGGACCAGTCCCTCTTCCCTTGCCAAGCTAAAATGCTCTGTGCCACACTGTCCTCTCTTACACTGGATAAAAAGGACACAGTCACAGCCATATGGCTCCTTCTCCAAGGAGCCTCTGTTTTATAGTGGGTTCACTCATTGTGTGGCTCATCTGCCACAACTTTTACACTGTTTTTCTCCAACTCCTTCACCACACTTGGATTTGTTCTTCTTCTCCCACAAAATGTATTAATTCTTTTGGATTTCCCAAGAATGCCTAGGAGATGCTAACTACTCTCTTACTAACAGTATCCTGGGGGAGATTTCCAAGTCTCTGCTTTAAGCTTTGCTTCTTCAGCCTCTCTGGCATGCCAAAGAGTGGAGGGAGCTGTGACAATCAGATAGACCTGGGTGACTGGGATGATCCCAGTTACCTGCTCTGGGCATCTGCAGGAACTGCCCTGTGTGCAGGAAGAAGGGTGGAGAGGTGTTGTGTCTTACATAGAAAGTCATCTTTGACCCCAAGGAAAGGGGATGTGCAGTCAGGAGAGCTTGAAATGAGTATCTCAGTCTCAGTGGAAGTTGTCTCAGCTGAAGGCTGGCAAGTTTCTAGCTGTGAGAGAGAGGTGGATATCAAGCAGCCGTAGCAGGTGACCCCTTCAGTAAATGGCTGGTTGTTCAATGGAAACAGACATCAGCATTTACCCTGCCTACCAAGGGTTTGTAAATATACCTGTTGGCTCTTTTTTGCCACTATGATAAATTTCTGATACTTCCCCCTGGAAGTGGTGGGCTTTCCCCTCTTCAAAGAGAGCCTATGCAACCCTTCTCCTTTCTCATGCACCTTGTTATCTCCCTGTCTCCTTCTCTGGCCAGAGCTGTTTCCAGCCCTGCTGTGTGGCTGCTTCTCCCTGTCCATGTGTCTCTGTGGAATCTTGTGCTGGACACTGTACCCTTCCCAGCTTCTGGGGCTTTGTCCTGTTATTCCCTACTCACTCCTGCTCCCATGTGCTGGTGAGCCAGGCTGTGAGCTGAGTGGATGGATGTTCCTCAGCTATGAGTGTAGCATGGCTCCCTCCTTGGCTGGTTGGGTGGCTGGGTCAGGGTTGAGGTGCTTGTTTTTCCTCCTGGAGTGCCTTGAGCCATGGAATGGACTGACTTGGGTTTCTCCTTTTGTCTCATAACGCAGAAGGCACCTGGGCTACCCCCTTGTCCTTCCAGCATCTGAAAGCAGCACAGAACTAACTGGCTGGATCTGGGCAGAGGGGTTGGGGATTATATTAAAATGGTACCTGGACACTTCCCCTGGGAAACTACTGTCTATCCAAATATTTCTATTGAATTAATGGAATTTCATCAAGTATTTTCACCTCAGAACTCAGCATTGTGTATCAGGACATCTTTTAGAAACAGACATCTTGCTTCAGCTACTTCAAGTGACAAGAGAATCTTCTACATCCTCAAGTACAGGTGTTGGGGAAAAGTTTTTAATTAATAAATCTCTTGAAGTTTTTCCTGTCTGATAGAGCTGAATTAGTGTGGGTTTAATTTATTGTCTCTACTGGTTATTGCAGAAGCACTTGAGATTTCACAGTAAAACAGTGCACAGCAGTTCTGACAATGGTGCCTGTTCTTGGTAGGTTGAAGGGCTCACTGCTGAGTCCCTGTACTGGAAATGGTGAGGGAGGAGGCAGTTTTCTCCCTTGGCAGATGATGATTTTAGAGGCTATTAAGACACATCTCTCACTATGAATTGGGTGGAGAAGAAAAAGAGGAACAACCACCTCTTTCCTTGCCCCCCAGCTCTGATACCTGATAACCCTGTTTGGTGCAAGGGTTCGCCTTCAACAGGATGCTTGTAACTGAAAGGCTCTCTGCTTTATACCCCGGGATAAGCTTGCATCATCCCAATCTCAGGAAGTATCTTGTATCCTTTAAGTTGTGAACAGATTACTGTCACATCTGCAGGGCCAAAGGGCCAGTCAAAGTTCTGATTAGGGTTTCCACCTGAGCTGAACTCCAAGGAAGCCTTATCTGAAAACACCAAGAACACCAGTGAGTGAGCAGATGAGGCTGCTGTTTTATGGCACTTGGCCTTTTAGGGTCACAGATGACTCAAGTCTTCCTGGGGAGCAGAAGTGTGTGTATTTGGGAGAGAGAGTGTGGTGAAATAAAAATCCCTTCAGAGCACAAAGCTGCAAAGCCAGGTGAAACTGTGCATGAGGTGTGTTTGTCACACCTTCCACGTGGGTGTTTAGATAAAGCTAAAAAGTCTGTGGCTTGCTCCATCAGTGCCTTATGATCCTTGTGTTGGGAGGTTAACTCAGTAGGAGCAGATCCCCAAGGCAGCAGGATTTTCAAACTCTCCTGAAGAAGACCTGGTCTGGGAGACCAGACTGTGAGGATCATTTTAGAGATGATAAGTAAACATGCCCCAAGAAAATGGAGTGTGCTGAAGATCAAGAGAATCTAACATGACTCTCATTTTTACAGCAAATGGAAAAGTGCAGGTATCTATAAGTATCATGTAGCTCCATTTGCTGTGTGAGTAAAACCCCCACTTATTTTCCTCTCTTAGCCCCTAAAACAAAAGGAAATTTAATGTAAACTAGCCAAATCAGAAATTATGGTATCTGCAGCAGCCAGATCTTTCCAAGGACTTTACAGGGTCTTGCAGCACCCAGACCAAACTCAGTAAGAATGTTCTGGCTGTAATAAATTTCAAGAGAGATTTGGAAATGTTTATGGATAAAGATCGCAAAATCTAAAATCTAAGTCTCTATTTAAACTCAAGCATTCCTAGGCTTCATATGTGATCCCTCAAGTAATTGCATACTATCAATATGAGGTGAAAAGAGCAGAATTTTAATTGAAAGATTTTCTTGTTCATCGCTAAAGACAATTTTATTTACAAATGCATCTGTAGTACAAAAGCCAGAAGAGGATTTTTTAATTTAGCTTTTTAGAGACTTTGAAAATAACAGTCTCCTTTTTTTTCTTCTGAAAAACAATATTGTAAAATCGGGAAAAAATATTTTATCTATGTAAAAAAAGTTATTTAAGGAACATTTTGAGAAGAAAAATACCAAAATAAATTTAGGGAATTTGATAACTTTATAGGCTTAATTTTAAGGGAATGAATCTTAGAAATAGGAAGCATTGCCCTTGGACTAGCAAGGTACAATCAGGGTGCCCTCTATGGGTGGCTGGGACTAGAAACAAAGCAGAAAGGATTTTCAAGGGTAATTCAGCCAAGAGGGAAACTGGTGACAGCCTGGCAACATGTTTATTTAGCTCTGGAATCAGAGGTTGACAGTGCACTTGACTGTCAGTATGTATCTATACAAGTGCGCCCCTAAAGAGATAGGTGAAATGCTCTACTCTGACAGAGGAAATAACTCACAGAAAACAACTTGATCTCACTTGTTTTTAGAAGTTCCCATTGAAATTAAAAGAAGAAAAAGACCATTGGCATAGGTATATACTGCATCAATTTAAAAACCTGCATGCTTTCTTGTTTTTAATTTTGCTTCCACAAAACATGGAAACAGGGAAAATAGGTCACATGGAAACAGGAAAAACTAGCACAGGAAAGAGTAGCACAGTAAACTAAATAGTGAAGAAAATATGAAGCAATTTTATATGCTGGTGTGAGTTGATGCAGTGTACCACATGAAGATGTGGCTTAGTGCTTTTCCTCACCTCTAAGAGCTCAAACTTTCAGTGAGATCTACCTAAATTTCATAAATTTTCAGGATGAAATCATTAGTAATCAAAAATGTGCCTAATATCCAACTTTTTTTCTCATGTAAAGTCAGTGACCCTTCAACTTGTTTGATTCTTTGACTTTCTAATGCAGTACAATTTTCTCAAGTAATAGGCATGCAAGTTGATTTTTCTTTTTCATTTTTTCGTTGGTTCATCAAAGCAGAAGTTGTATCATGCATGTACAAATCCAGAAAAATCATAAGATGCCTCACCCCCAATAAACAAGTAACTCTAATACTGATCCAGTGTGCATCACAAAAAGCTCTAAAATGTGCACAAGGAGAATGGATGTGAACCTGAGGTGGAAAAAGTAATTCAAAATGAAGTAAAGCACAGCTATCGATAGTGTGTGTGATTAAGGGTAGAACCTTATCTTAATTATAGACTCACAATCCAGAATTACTGCATTGTTTTCAAGTAATTATATCAATGAAGTGATTCAAGATGCAAACCAGTGATCAAAATCTGGCTGGTCAAGAGAGTGGCTGCTTAGATCCTGGTGTTGTCCAAAGGGAGAATCCAAATTCAATACTGATGTTGTGTGGTTGGTGGTATTTGGGCACTTGTAAGCTGAGTACATAACCAACGATCTTCCTTGGATTTCACAAAACAGTTATTTTCCTAAGAGGTATTTGCTCTTGTATTTCAGCTCCTTACCTCTAAGTATTGTTTAAAAAAACCCCAGAATGCACATAGTAATTTTCCTGGGGAAAGCATGCTCTTTTGGGAAGAAGAAAAACCCCAGCCACAAAACTCTTCTCTGGATATTGGCACACAGGCTTTTTTCACCAAATCTGATTTTCTCTCCAAAAGTTGGAAAATCCCTCCCCCTGCCCCAAGTGGACAAAATTTTAATAGCAGTGTGAAAGTTTTAGGGAGATAATTATGGATAATTGAAAGCAGGGAGTAGGAATGAGAATACTTAGGTGACCTTAATTCCAGCTGTCACTAATACACATTACTATAATGAAACACTCATGTCATTACATGCCTTTGAAATTGGTTGCACCAAGCATAAGCATGGTACTTTAAATCCTGACGTTATCCCATATATTAGTCCTCTTAATTTCTTTTATCCGAAAGACCAATCTCTTTAGGAACTACTGTACAAGGACAATTATTCCTCTTTAGTGGATGTGGCCTCTGGGAACCATCAAGCTGAGCTCTTTATTTCAGTGCAGTACAGGCAGTGCTCACTCAGCCCTCAGCTTTAGGAGCCCTGTTAGCTTAAACTCTGTGAGAAGTTTGTGATGCCATTTGCTGGTGTTTGGGACCACGCAGCCCTTGCCTGCTGTGAGACCTGCTGTCTTTGTGTGTGTGGTTTCTGATGGGGAGGTTTCTGATCCTCTGGTTTGCTGGGGGCACGGGGACCATTGCACTTGCTCTCCCCTAGGTCCGTTTCCTTCACCTCAGGCAAAGACTGTGGCTGTAGGGCTGTGGTAGGAATTGGAATGTCTGTTTCCAAGGAGAGTGTGATGTCCACATCCTGGTTTGGAACAGTACCACATTCTTTTTTTTTGCTGTCCCTGTCAGTCTTTCTCCTCGTGTCCTCTCTCAACCCTTTAGCTGAAATCAGGGCAGTAAAAATATCAGGTTCTCAAAGGGGCAGCTACTGGATTTGTAATATGGTCAGCACTAGGGGTCTCAGCATGTTGAGCTGTAAATTGGGGAGAGTCACTGAATCAAGTGGTATGTTGAAATTAATATTTATGGTCAAAAAGCTTTAAAAATCACTAATAATAGGCTTTACATCCTAAGTAGCTACTGAGGTAAGAGGAAGAATGTAGTATGACGATAGCTGTTGAAGGACTAAACTGGCAGCAGGCAAAAAAGCAATTCTGTTGAGCAACAAGAGCCTTTGTGCTCCCAAGCCTGAACACTTTTGAACATCCCATGCAAGTAACTCAGTGCCTTCAGCAAATTCCTGAGGAGAGTTCTGTCAACCAGATTTAAGACAACTTTTTGATAAACCTTGTGACCCAGTGTGTGGTGGGAGAGGGTGAGGGCTTGACACAGCCAGCCTTGCTGGGTCACTTCCAGACACAGCCACACATCTGGGCAAGCCCAGCTCATGTCAGTTCTATACTACCCTGGAGTGATGAGATCCCTGTCGTGACCTATTCCCAGAGCTTGGGTGTTTTTTGGGTCCCAGGGAGGAAGGACATCGTGTGACTCTGAAATCATAAAGATTTTTACAAAAAGAATCATAAAGATTTCAATCGGTTGCTCACTGAAAGGGCCTTAGAAAGTCGAAGCATGGTGTGACACAAGAAAAAGAGTATGATTTTGAGATCTGGAGTTTTTTGAGACAGAATAGGAAAAGAAGTCTTGTTCATCAAAATATAAAACAACTTCTGACTACAAGGAACAAGGAAGCATTTCCTTCTTCTCTGGGTTTGTACAGGTGGGAATGTTTTGCCCTCTTACTGCATCTTTGGTGCTAGCCACTATTAGTTACTGTATTGGATGGACCAGCAGTCAAGAACAAAGTCCAGTTTGTCTAAGAAAATTGTTCTGCATAGAGAGAAGTGTAGTAAAAAGTATAGAGAATGTGAAATTAAATTGAGGAAATTAGAAATGTCATTAAGCCAAGCTAGCCAGCAAACATCAGCTAAAAGAAAATCTTGTCTGGACAAATGCTAAAACAAAGGCTGTCAGGAAATTACTTCTCACTTGAAAGGAGCAGGACTTGGCACTTGGTTCAGAATGCTCATAGACTTTGCCCGCAGCAACAGCTGTCACAGTTGAGCTGTTGCTAGACAAGGGCCAGGAAAAACAGTGAGATGCACTTAAACAGTGGAGAATTTAGGAGTGTGGTCATGACAGTGTCACCTTTGAGGGGCTGTAATCAAAGCAAAACATTTAAAATTAGTGTAAATGCTTCTCCCAAGGAGGAGTAGGTCACACCTAGTCATTGGACAAAGTCTTAGTTGCTTTTGCTCCCACGGTTGTAACTCAATGTGAAAAGAAAGCTATAAGCAGGCTGGAGAGAAATGTTTTCTGTTTGGTGCACGAAAGGCTTCACCAGAAAAAGAACTGTAAAAATACAAGGCAGAACATTAATCTCTGAAAGTTTTTATCTGAAGGTATCTTCCTACAGACTCTCCTCTTATATAAACTCTGTATGAATATAAAGATTACTCTTAATAATTCAGGTTACCAAAATCATGGGTGAAAGAAAGAAGAGATTTGGGTCGTATTTGCCAAATGAATTCATCAGCAGGTGAGCGGTACGCCACAGTGCTGAGGTTTGTTTAGCCTTTCTTTCATGATAAGACACAGTAGATTGCA
Organism: Chamaea fasciata; assembly: GCF_029207755.1. NCBI lineage: Eukaryota > Metazoa > Chordata > Aves > Passeriformes > Sylviidae > Chamaea > Chamaea fasciata. The sequence goes on along the minus strand of NW_027094091.1, from coordinate 44,974,964 downwards.
AAAGTAAAAAATGTTAGCTCATATTTGAAGGTGTTAAAGGCCCTGCAAGATTCACTGAAAACAAAGCCACTCTTCAGTTATTTTTTTTGTCTGTGGGTGATGTAGTGCTAAGGCAACTCTTAAGGGTGGGAAAGTTAGTGACAGTGTGTAATGGGAAAAGTGTTTACTTTCCCATTTAGATATGAAAGTGTGAAAGAGAAGGGAAGTAACATAAATTTAGTATAATTTTAAATCATATGCTTCCTGTTCTCCCCATGAAAATAACTAACATGCTTTCTGGATTGAATGTTCTGAAAACAGTGTCTGTTGCTGATAGTTTAGTTGCATTTGGACTCAATAGATTCTTTTTGTTAAAAGCACTGTGCGTAGTTGTGTTTTGTGAGATACCACTGGAAGTCTTTGTCTCTGCGGAAGCACATGGTGTTCCTAATCAGACAGTATGGGACATCTTGGTAGTGGTCCAGGCTGAGGAGAAAAGGAGAAAGCTGAACATGTTGGGAGTACAAAAACCACAATCACAGCTGCCTAGGCTGTAACAAAAATACACAAAAGAATGAGTGATAGAAGTAAGGACCCCTGTAACTGCTGCTGAAATACAGGTGGAAAGTGTAGCAAAAATACTTGACATCTGAGACAATAAGGTATCTTGAAAACACAACTGCCAGGAAGAGATAAAGGGTTTGGGAATGTTAAATGGACGCAACCTTCTCTTGCAAGGGATTGCGAATTCCTGTCCTCTTCACTTCCAAGCTGAAAGTCACTCTGCATTCACTGTACTTGTTAGCAACGCACCAGCTTGAGGTGTAGCTCAGCCCAGCTCAAAGCTGTCTTTTGATTGCAAAGCACTCTGCAAAGAAGTCCATGTCCCAAAGATCTCAAAAGTTCTCAAAGACAATGCAGCCGAAGATAGCACATGCCACTGCATGCCACAAAGCAGTGCTGCTTAGCCACATGCTTCTGCTTGCACAATCACTGGTGAAGCAGTTAGCACTGTGACAGAAATGATAAGCAAATGTTATCATTAAAAAAGGCAAAGCAATTTCCCTCTTTTTCTCTAAGGGCAACTGCTTCCAGTAACCAAGGGAAGTTGTGGTGGAACAGGATGCAGGAAATAAAACTCTTTTTAACTGGATGCATCATAAAATGTAGTGGTAGCAGCTAGCAATCTGCAAACTGAGAGGATAAAATGCATTCTGCATATCTACAGTAGCTTGTTGCAGTTGAGATGCCTTTTTCTATAGAATTTTGCCTGTTCCAAATGCCAAACTAATTGCAGATAACTGCCAGTAAGAGCAAGGTAAAACACCAGCTAAATGCATGACCATTAAAAATGTTTCTTTTTTTCCTTATTAACGTATGCTTAAAATCACCTTAAAATAATCATTGTGCAGTTTTCATCTTGAAATTATTCTGCTTCAGTATCCCTGTGTGATGCCATGAAGCTTCATCTTGTGACACCCAAGGCTGGAAAAGGGGGTGTGTGTGTGTGTTCCTGGACAGGAATCACCCTCAGACTTCATGCTTACATGCTTGTTTCTGTATCTGACATATTTCAACATACTAGTAGTTTGAGAACCATTATTTTTTCCTTTCCTTTGGAAAATGAACATCTTGAGACTTGGCTAAAATTGACTGGCTTTAAGGGCTAAAGATAAAAAAGACAGCTTACATGAGGTTGCAAAGCATTTCTGTGCAGTTTTTCCTGTAATGCATTTGATGTTTACAGGATATGTTCAATTTACTAGGTCTTATTGGTAGGAGGAGTTGCTGCATAACTCACCAGTGACTCTGCTATTTCTCAATCCTTCAGTTATCCTGAGCCATTCCTGGCAGAATTTCATGCCATGTTATATCACACTGAGCTGTCTCAGACTGATCATGCAATCTTGAGATGACATCTTGACAGGATGTGGTTAAGCAGGAATCAGTAAAGATGTTATTTGGGGATCGATTCTGCAGGAGTCCTAGATTTCCAGTTTCCTATGAGAATTGCTTGGCGATTGTCCAAGCATGTGGAAAATTACAAGGGTGATAGGGAAACATGATAATTGAATAATAAATTGAAATCATAGGTGGTTTTGCTATAGATTTCTTTAAGACCAAGGGTAAATGCTGTGTCAGAAGGGACCCCTACAAGAGAGGCTCAGTGCACTGCAGAGCACAGGATGCTCTATATGTTCTGTGGGCAGTCTTTAGGAAGCTGTGCTTTGGAAGACTGCACCAATGTGTTCCAAGGATGTTTATGTATCTCTCATTAATCCTGGGAGTGGACGGGACAGCACTGCAGTGGCACACTGTGTAGCCATAGGACATTTAGAAAAATGAGCTTGCTTTTTTATGATGTACCTTTTAGGTCAAATGGGAAATGGTTAGAAAAGATCTGTGACAAATGTTACCTAGAGGCTGGGCTGCATTATGTTTCTTGGCTCTTCAAGCTGTGAGTTTGTAACTGAATGCTGTTTTCTGAATGCTCCTTCCAGCAATATGTCTGCTTCCATCCTTTTTTGTTGTTATCTTATATTTTTCTTTTTTCAACAGATCGACAAGACATTTTACAATTCCATTTTAAGGAAAAAATACATCCGTTCACGCTTAATCAGAGTGAGGTATGTGAGATTATAATAAATGCACGCAGCTGAGATAAAATTAAATGTACACCAAGCCCAGCTAGATCTAATTCAGTAAAGTGTATTGTGTGTAAAACCAGAGCATAATCCCTAACTGAGCATAATCTGGTTCTGAACCTTGCTCTCCTTTGGATCTTAATGCAGAAGATACCCTTCAGTCAGTCCAAATTCCAAAAAGTTTGTGTTCAGATCTTGAGCAAGCTTTAGTTATTAAAGCAGAGATAACTAAAGCTATCTAAAACCAAAAAGGATTTTCAGAATTATTTCTTACACTGTAATGCAGATGTCGTTTCTAGCATTGCTATTGCGCTGGGCTTGTCAAGTAAAACCAGGCTGTGCTGGCTTGGAAAGTCCCACTTATCATTGTGGCTCTAAGAATGGGCATAAATAGGTGCCCAGGGAACAGTAGAAGCACAACAGACATGTGAAAACTGCTTCCTGGTATGCTCCCTGCCTCCAGGTATTTACCACTTGGGAGTTCTTGAAGTGGTTGTGGTTTATTTAGCAGCCCTCGATGGCATTATTTCCCAAGGACTTGTCTATTGTCTCCTGGACTCTTCCATGATCCTCAGTCCTTTAGGAAGGAGATAATTGTGAAGATCCACCTTCTTTGGATCATTCAATTACTCCTAGCTCTTGTGCTGAAAGAGATGATGAAAAGTTGATCACTACTCCTCCTCTCCATGCAATTACTGATACTGGACACTCCCATCATATCGTTTTCTCTCTTGTATTAAGTAAGAGCCACTGATTTTTTGTTTTCTGGTGGGTTTTTTTTTGGTGGGTTTTTTTTTTTTTTTTCAGTTGGAAATTCCAGTCTACTCAGCATCCTCTGCATTCAAACTGTTTCTTATCATCCTGTTCCATACATCTTTCAGGTCTGCTGTTCCTGCTTTTTTGAGATGAAGGGGTCAGATCCATAGTTGAGATTATCATCAAGCAATGTAGAGCTGTTTTTCCTCTTTTACTCTCTGTTCAACTGCCAATAATACATAATGTTTGATTTGATTTTTTTAAACCACAGTTAAGTGCTGAAAATTATCTTTTTATATAACTTTCTATGTAGTAGTAAGATCTTGTTCCTGAGTGACAGTGCCCATCACTTTGCAAATAAACCTTGAATCTCTTCATAATCATAGACTAAAGCAGCAAGACTAAGATCTAAAGATCTAATCCTTGTGAATGTGTTTCTCCTTGTTCTTACATGGTTTGTGACATCCTGCCTCTTCCTCTACCTTAGCTTAATCCCCAGTTACACACAAGTCATTACTAGAATGTAGCTTTAAGGATATTTTTGATTCTGACTAGAGTGTTGCAAGCATAGGTAGGGTGATTTAGGGATCTGAGAGGCCAATATGTAGGGATAGGCGGTATTTTTCACCACTACTTGTTCCCAAGGACAGACAAAAGTACTTGTGATGTTTGCTGTGTTGGATGCAAGATTTGTATGCGCCAAAACTTGTTTGTGTTTTCAGATATACATTTTTTATGCCTCTTCAAAGGCTCAGACAGCAAGTTCTTTTGACCAGGGTCATGGTTGTGAATTTACTTGGAAAGGACCATGCGTATCTTTTTGCTCAGTATGAGCAATGCATTAATAATAATGCCCACTGGTCACTGAGAAAGACAATACTAATCTGGACTAGGTGTCTTTGGCTCTGGATCTCTGCTATATAATAAGTGAATCAAGGTGGGCAGTACTTACCTGAGGGTTTCGAGAGGTGTGGTGTGCTTGCAAGAGCTGGTACGGTAATTCCAGTGTGGCATAGCACAGGAAGAGGAGTGGGGGGAGAGGTGAGGGAACACCTCAGAAATGCAGAGCAACACCCACAGTTGGATCAGATAGTATCTGGAAAATAAACGAAGTGGCAATCATGCTGAAGTTGGAACAAACGGAAAAAACAGTCTGTTGAAAAGTTCACATATGACTTATCAGTCTCAATTATGAGATCCTTGAGGCAAGGAGTGCGTCTTTCTGCTCACCTACGAACCACTTGGCATGCCTTGGTGTGCTTAGAACACATGGCCTTTTCTTTCTCTTCACTGAAAATACCAGGAATGTCTGTTTCAATTTGGTACATGTTCCTTTGAAAGACTAAAGCCTGATTGCATGAATTCTGTATAAGCTGCCTGTCTTCTGTTTTTCCTTTATGTAACTACAAATTTCCAAGACAGTGAGATACAACTAGGAGATCTTCTCTTTTCCTATCTAAAGACAGAGCAACCTGCTTTTACCTCTCCCCCTGTACTGGAGTAACTGTGATTTCATCTGTTGTGGCTTGTGTCTCATTGCTTCTTGGTTCAGGTGGGAGGAGGCACAAGAGAGAAGGTTCCTGGTGTAAGCTCTTATCTTCCCTTCGTGATGACCGGGGATAAGCCATCTGCAAGTACAGAGCAAGATTTACTATGCCAGATTAGTCAGTTTGATGTTTATAGTCTATCATTCCATCTATTGCAGTATCTGATGCTTTGAGGAAAAAAAAATACTACTTCCAGGTGAATTCAACCGATTACAAGACTTTTTTCCCTTTTCTTTCTTCTGATCTTACATTAAAACTGTGGAATTGTGTGTTTCAATGTGTGTGCTGTTTGCACTTTTCAATGAGGTGTTAAAGGCCCCTTTTGTGAACCATCCATTTGACTTTAATAAATAGACTGTGGGTATGCTGCCAAGTTTCATTTATTGTTGCACAACGTGAGGTTATTAGGAACATTCTCCGAGAGGTTGCTCTGGTAGAATTAGGTTGTGTGGTCCCTCCCCATCTCCCAAAAAGGCCCAAACACCTTTCTGGTGGTGATTGTAAATTTTTATTCTGTGTATGTACAAGGCCATTGAAAGAATTGTGTAGATCCCATTAATCATCTAACTCATGTTTCTGAAGTGCTGTTTATCCAGTTTTTCACTGTAATCAAATCAGTTCGTTCCGCTCTTCTGTCTCAGGCATGTAGTCAGCGACTGCTTTTCAGATTCTAATATTGGTCTGGCCATTTGTTCACAGAAAGTATCATGCCACCTCCTAGCCTATGATGCATTTGACTATTCAGTGTTCTTGGATTTCTCTTGGAAATTCCTTCTCACAAATGCTTGAAAATGTATCTAGTCTTTTATGTTACATTGCCATTGCTAGAAACGCTAAGATAAAAGCTAAGAAATGCAGAAATGGGCTGAAGGTAACGAGACTCTTTCATTGGTTTGTAGCCCAGATACTGATGGTGTGATGGCAGAGGCTTTGCTCACATTCTGGTTCTCCTCTACGGATTCTAGAGAAACATTGCGGGAAAGAGTTGGAAAGATCCTACGGAGGGGCCTGAAAAAATACACAGGACCTCTGCGAATAAATGTCCGATCTTCCACTATCTCAAGTAAGTATATTACATTTCTTTTACGAGTAATTCTTGCCATTTTTTGATTGATGGGACTTGGTTTTCTCTTTTGATGATAGCTTTTGGTGTTACTGTGTCTGAATGATAGTTTTTGTGCTCCTTAAGTAGACCAAAATCAGTGGCAAACCCCCTAAATCTTTTAAAAATACCTTAAATATGGATAAATGGGAGCAGTTACTTTGTGGTTTCACAGTACAACCTTTCACAGCCTCAGCCTTCCTCCAAACTGCAGTACTGACTTTATGTTACTGTCATGGAGTCTGAAAGTGCAGGAAATATACTTGGATGACAAGGGGAAAGAACCAATGCACTGAAAAAATAGTATTTGGTGGAAGGATCAAAATCCTTGCAAATTCCCCAGAGGACAGGCAAAGAGAGGCATGATGTTCTTATCTACATGACTTCTCAGCTAAGGATTCTATTCCCTTCTTCACAAAGCAGACATGAATCTGCAGGATATGAACATAAACTGCACTATCTTCTATACTTCAGTTCTGCTACAGAATTTTTGTGCAGGCGTAGAAATCTTGTCTCTGTCTTGGCTTCAGTTATACATAGTCAGCAATATTTCTGGGTGTCACACTTTTCAAGAAGGAGTTGCTGGTTGACAGGTAGGGACAAACAGTTGCTCCATTTCTTTTTGCAGAACTTCTTACTTCTAAGTGCAAGAGTGAGAGTACAGTAATTAGGGTGGGTGCTTGCTGCTTGCTGTTCCACACTAGACTACTTGAACCAGCAGAAATCTGCAGAAGTTAGACAGCTGTATTTAGAGAGCAAGGAACCTGGACAAGCTTCCATGCTGGATAGATCCAGACTTCCTCCCACTCAGAAATGAGCAGAAGCAGCTTCTTGTTCCTCCTCTTGGTGCTTAAACAGGGCACACATTTGATTGTGTAGGCATTGTGATAATGCAATGAAACTCAAATATGAGCTGTCACACCTCCATTGTTTCCTGATGGGCCAACCAGCCTTCCCCTTTGGAATGGCTCAGAATAATAGGTGACATCCCTCTGGGCAAATAATCACCATTTCCCTGCAGTGTTGTTTATATGCCAGTAGTTCCTGTTCAACAAAGTGCACATGTAAATTCTCCCAGATAAAAATAGTGTGTGGGCACCAGAGAGATTCAAAGAGTTTTGCTTTTTGTTTACACAGTTGGGTCATGGGTCTGTGACTTTTGAATCTTCAGTTTAATTTGATGCTTTACATAAAGGATGAAGTTGGAAAGAGTACAAAAATTATTGTTAAAAAGGGACTGTGGTCATATCAAGTCAAGCTGCTTTTATTCAGCCTGGTAAATGTGGGAAGCGACTCAAAACTGTTTTAGTTGACCTTGAACTGCACCAGGATTGTTACAGTAATGTACTAATAGCTAACTAAAAAATTGGTTAATACAATCGAATTGCAATGTTTTCATTATACAGTCTCACTAAGAGATGGCATCTGTGTTACTTTATCAAAGCTGGGTGACAAACTTCATGTTGCTTTTCTTGGCTCTCCCAGCCTAACCATAAAACACTGACTACACAGGTCAGCTGCTCATTACAGGACATTGTGCAAGTGCTACGAGTGACACAAAGGAACATAAACAACACCTTGGCATTTCTAAGAGACAACAATAAAAGGCTGTTGAAAATTTTTTTTTCCATCTTTTTTTGCTAATAGGATTTCAGCAGTGGTATGAAGCTTAGGCCAGCTCCTGAATGCTGTTGCCATTTCAGGTCGACTCAGGAGATGAGAGTATTGAATGGACAGCTCCTGTGCTTTTAGATGCTGGTCTCAATTTATAAAACTTATTCCTCACACCAGGGAGAAGTGCAATTTGCAACAGATCCTAGAGGTCCAGAGAAGAATCTAGGTTTTGCATTCTCTACTTTTGTCTCCCCTCCTGAAATATCTTGTCCACCATTAGTATTTAAACCATGGAAACCTAAGAAGCCCTAGATTTTTTCCATGCTCTGCAGGCACCTTTCTAAATCTTGCTTCATTGCACCTTTTTGCCAATGAATCCTTATTCATCCTAAGGCATTTTTAAAATGACGCTTTCATAGTGACTTGCAAAAAGTCATTAACCTGCTCTTTGTAACCACCTTATCAAAAGATTCTAATTTAGGGGCCATGATATATCTCAGTTTAGATGAGCATAGCTCACTAGTTGAACAAATCCAGGTCAGGCACTTATCTATATGGCATGCTAGGGGGAGTCTGATAAAGGGAACCTCCTTAAGTCTTCCTCCCCCGAAATAATCACCTTGTTGTTCAACACCATGTCTCAACTTGTGCTTCACTCACAAGTATTTGCCTTGAGAATCAGCTCCAACAAATTCCTCCAAACTGGGTGCTACACTTGGGACCTTCAAGCTGTTCTGGGCAGCACTATCACACTAAGGCATCTGCCAGACCAGGTGTAGAACTTGCTTTGCCTCTGCATTCCTGAGGATTGGGAATAAAGAGGGGATAAGGTCTAAACTGACAATTTAGTTAGTTAGTTCTTAGTTAATTTTTTTCTAAAACAGAAGCTTGATCATACATACGTGATAAAATAGAAAATGTGCAAAACTTCAAGGAAAACAACATATTACTGTCTCTGGTTTGTCTGTCACTAAACTGTAGATGTTCTTTACTTAAGACTGCAAAAATACATTTTTGTCAGGGTACCTTCAAATGTATTATTACTGAAGCTCCTTCTTTCTTATTTAGCTAGATATCAGAGTCTCCTGGTCAAGGATGGTTTACATCCAGACATTCCCTCTGATTTTGATAGAAAATAAGAATTCTCTGCACTTGTGTACAAACCCCACTAGAAGCCCAAATATTTTTTCAGTGAACAATTAAGCAAACTAATTTCTACCTTCCCTGAAGAGCAGTGCAAGGGCAATCAAAGTGAGACATCAAAGTGTCAGATGGCTTGGAAACACCCATGTTAGGACTTGCTCTTCCACTGGCACTGAAAGAAGGTGTTGCAGTTTGCCTTCTGTATAGTTCTGGCAACAAAGAGCTCTTCCTACAAGGCTGATTTATTTTCCTGAGGGTTTCTTGGTTAGAAGTACAGTCATGTGACAGTCTGGATCCGTATTAAGTAAAGTGTAGCGCAGCTTGCCAGACTACTTCCCTTTGTCAGGTAGGTTGGAAGTATCCCAAAATATATTTTTGGGAATGTACTTCTGACGTCAGAAAGCAGCTGGTTGCAAGATCACTGGCACTGTACAAAATGAGTAGGAAGTATTCCCACCTGTTGCACAGCCAAAGGTTTTGACCACGAATAATGAGTCATGAATTGGTTTTGATCAACAAGCCAACTGTTATTGTTTCTATTTATCTGCAATCTGGGGCTTGCTAAAGCTCCTTACAACTACAAAGTACAGAACCTGGCAGACAGATTCTTACTTCTTTATCGAGTCTTCTGTGGGAGTCACACAGATGAGTGTCTGACAGGGTTGATGAGGAATGTTCCACGTCAAATAATCCATGGGGCAGTCTTGATATTTGCTCTTTATCAGCCACAACAGCATCTCTGGGGAGTGGAACTGAACATGCATCTGTACATTGGGAAACAGTGGAGATCTGATAATCCCCCCCTTTGAGGTCACTAGTTTGGCACAAGGTGGTACATTTCAGTAAGAGTCTAGAGAGAATGATTGAAATGGAAGGCACTGAAATGTATTTTAGAATTAGTATTTTGCAAAGGTATACTTGTGATAAAGGAATTAAGCAGAAAGTCATCTTGACCTCACTTCTCATGACCCAGATACATTAATTTAATTGATTTTCTCACTCAAACCTTGTTTTTTCCATGCTTTGCCGGCAGAGGTTGAGAGCAATTTGGGCTGCCTTTACTGTAGTAAGACACTGATTGCAGCTGGGGCATGACTGTAGGTCAGGAAGAAAAGTAATGCTAGAAATCGTATCTGTTTTGATACTTGTTACAGAACTGGTACATAGCAGATCCCTCCTCGGGCTGCAGGACAACCAGATGGAGTTGGAAGTATGCTGTGAGGTATGGACCTGTGTCTGCCCCATGGACAGGATTAAGATGTTGATGGGGGACGGTGGAGGGAGTCATAGATGTAAGGACAGGTGCAGTGAGAATCAGCAGGGAGGGGACAGCTGGGTGACAGGACAATAGAGGCACAAAGCAGTTGTTGTGTCTCCATCAGGTTACTCTGCTCTGTTGAAGGAATGAGAATTGCATCACCTGTATTTAAGCCATGTTTTGCTACTTCTACAAGGGTGTATAAATCTGGAGAGGTAATTCCTGTTGAGAGAGCAGTGAGAATATTGGAAGGTTAGTAGAGAGACATTTTAGGACGTATGAACTATGTAACCACACGAGAGCATGCCTTTCCTGCTGAACCCAAAGCTCATGTTTTGCCATCTTTCAGGAAATTCCTGCAGTTCCTTTTGAGTGCAGTTTTTGGAACATGACCGAATCTGCTGCTCACTACTCTCATTCCCATTTCCCCCAATACTTCAGACCTTTATGGTCTTTACCATAATTAAAGAGCATCAGAGTAGAGCTATTATCCCCACCTCTGTCTACACCGCAGGACATGCACTCTGGGACATTCCTCTCAGCTGCCCAGTTTGGTGACCTACTGAAACTCACCAGTGATCCTCTTTTTGTCTGCATGCACAGTTGTTACCCTACATAACACTGGGTGAGGCCTCTGTTTCTGATGTAGCTGAGAATTTTGTAATTCCCTCTCCTTTCAAGAAAATTGTTATTAAAATGTGGCAATGGACAGTGGGAAAAATGCTTTCTCTGCTCCCTGGTGCATTTCCCAAAGCTGTGCTTCAAATGCATTTCAAACAATATGTTAGGAGTATTGAAGCACATACTCTTTCTTATTTTTGTTTACAATCCTTTCCTCCATTCTTATCCCTTTTAAAATAATCTCTACCTTACCTCCTCAGTGTGAAAAAATATCTTAGACAAATAAGATGTGGGAACTTGATATAGTATAGGATGGAACATGCAGTTTGCTTTTGAGACTAGGAGTTATGTTTTCACATTTAGAAAATCTATAGGTGTAGAAACCTAGAAAGTAATTCAAGTTTCTTTTATGAATCAAAACCTGTGAAACATTATGTAATTGGATAAAACTGCATCAGATTCTTAAAGCATTTATCATCTTTAATTTTGCAGCCATCTCTGGCCCTTTCTATGCTGAAAATGCATAATATCCTCTAATAATTAATTTGCTTGCCTTGCTTGCACTATGTCAATATAATGACTGATACACTTGTGTCACAGAGTTCTGTCTGATCTTTTCCTTTTAACATAAACACTGAACCCTGTGGATAAAATGAAATGAGGCAGTGGACACACGACTGATTCCTCTGATGCAGTGACACTGATACTATTTAGTAATGTAGCAAAGTGAGCATATTTTTCCACAGGAACCTCTGAACCACTCACAGATAAGCTATCCCATTCACTCTGCAGTTAACTATGAGCATTTCCTTCCATGTTTGCTCAAACATGTATGTTGAGGATTAAAAAAGTTCTTTAGTGATAATTCATTAACCTTAAATAGTAAATGCAAGTTAAACAGAAATTAAGAATCTAGTTGTTTTATTTTGTTTAATAAATATGTAAAATAACAGTATTAACAAAATTGCTTGTCCAGTTGGAGAACAAAGCTCTCTTCTGAGAGATGGAATCCCTAAGCTGCATTTCAATAGATTGCTGTGATTTTAATTTACACATTCATTTTCTCATTAAAGTTAAGCAAGCTTGAATTCATTAGCAAGCTCCATGTTACAGGTATTCAATGCAAGTTCTAGTCGAACTTGTTTACAGTAGAAGCTTGAACACTGCTTTGCTAAATGTGGCACAAACAACTACTTTTGAAGCCTTATGCAGTTGAGGCAAGATATGGAACTTTAATTGTTACTAATTGATGCTTTTTCTTGGTAGTGCAAACAACTAGGGCAAATACTAAATGAGAGGGCAGCAAAATTGTCTCTCGTGCCTTACAAGTGATTGCTTCAAGGCAGGGCTTGCAACACATTGGCTGGCACAATATGAACATCTGTGCTCTTGAACAGGCCAAAATGTGAAGCTGGCAACAAATGAAGGCAAGCCCCTAGCAAGGTAAACCAGTAAGCAACCTGATTTTCAGCGGTATCATGTAACCCAAAGTGCTCCCTGCTTTTGATGGGATCCGCTGTGGGTTCAACTTATCTGAAAATAGGGTCACTTCCTTCAGTTTTCCAAACACGTGTGCTTTGCGTTTGCGACCCTACCCTAGTGAATACAGCACTGAATTTGCTGACAGGGTATCACTGGCCTTTTTGCCTCAGCAGTGGGTGGGTAGAAGAGTACAGCAGTTGCATTGTAGTGATGCTGACATTCCAAGCTGTACAGATGGCAGTGTGCATGTGGAAGGCTTGTTTCTCCAATTACACAGAAGTTGATCCAAGTGGAATCAATGGGTAGAATTTTGCCCACGTGAGGTTTGTACATTTTTCTAGGTGCCTCATAAAAGGGCAAACAGAGATATAGACAGGTGCCTTGCAGAGCACCTGTGACTCACAGCAAAACGCCATGCAGTGGGAACATGCCAATTGAATTGCTTCCGGCACTGCACTTGAACAAGCTGGTTGCTCCTTTTGTCTTCTTGATGAGCTTTGCAACATAATGTAAGTGATAATAATTGGCTGCAGGCTTTATAATTATGAATTATGAGGTAAATGTCTCTCCACCCAGAGAAAAGCTAAAAAACACTGTTGTCAATATTGCAATTAAAGGCAAAAGGGCCTCTTTCATTGTGAATTACATTGGTTGGTTTCTTAGCAGTTTCCAGATATAAAGTATTGGTGTGATTCCAATGATAAATTAGTTCTGAAGGCTGCATGAATTTCTAGGAAAACACTGGCTGCTCATCATAGTTGAAAGAAACAAGTAGGGCCAGATTTTTCAAAGCACTTCTGGCCAATATAAATGGGAAGGGGCCAAATCCTTAGTACAGTTTAGCAAACAGTAATGTTTACACCACTGCTGCATCCCTCTGCTGACCTAGCTTTTGCTCTGTGGTATTATTCCATTTTGATGTAAGGGTTCTAGGAGACAAGCAACCATATTATCCATGGAAATTCGCAGAATACAACTATCTTACTGAAATGCAAAAGTATATGTCCTTTTAGTGTTTTCCTCCCTTTTTAGTGTGAATTGAGAAAGTACAAGTGAGCATTTTTATCTGGAAGAGGACCTTGGAAGTTGTGTCTTGCCTACAAGTGAAACAATTATCTTCATCATGTGAACAGTTCCTTTTATAGTGAATAAGACTTCAGTTTCTATAGTGAATAGACTGTGTTGCTATATAAACATCCAATTTTAACTCCTCTCTCATCCTTATAAAATAAAGCAGTGGTTGCAGACACACATGGCAGCCCTAGTGCTGCCTTTGGTCTGTAACATTCCCTGCAGACAAGCTGTACTTGTGCTGGAGTTCTGCCTGTTTCCTTTTTTTCTATCATAATCTGCTTACTGTCATATTAAGAAATGAGTGAGCACACATCTGGTGCTGGTGGATTGCAATCAGCCTGCATACCTGAGGATGTGTCAAGCCTGCAAGCAAAACACGTGATACAAACCCAACCAGTGACAAGTGTGAGCCAGACCCCTTTACATTCAAAAGAGACTCCTCCTGACTTGGTGTAGGTTTGGCTCAAAACTAGGATATTATTCTGTGTAGCAGCAAAGATAAATGAAGGAAGTGGATAAGGATAGGGATCTACCGAGAAAACCTATCCAGATACAAAATATGAAGTTGCTGACACTAGTATAGGATCACTATGTAACTAAAAAACTATATTGAAATTCTGGTTTTAAAAAAGTATTACTTAAAAAATTGTTTCAAATGCTGAAAACTACAGTGGTAGCTCTGGTGAAAAACAGCATTCTGGAAGAAAAGGGATAGATATAAACCTTGAGCCAATGCTTGTTATTGTCAGCATGAGCATGCCATATTTTCAGTAAACACACAACATGCATGTTAAAGGAGGAAATGTATTGCTAGAACCTGCTGTGCCATGCAATAAATTGCTAGGAACCACATATTTTAGTACTAATAGCGTACCAATAAGATAGGAGAAAGGAGACTGAGCCACTGCTATTGTAGGCTCCCATTGCTGCAGTGAAGTGAGTGCCCTCTGATCTTGAAGAGGGCACAGACAGAGTACCAGATCTCCTCTGGCCCTCTCTTGGGTGTAATATGTGAACTGCTGACTTTTTTTTTTTTTTTTCCAAAAAAGAGGATCTTCAAAAATTTCCCCCATATAGATTTCTCCCCAACAAAATCGTAGATCTTGCATAATACAAGACTTGTTTTGTCTGTACTCCCCTCCAGAAACACCAGGGACCAGCAGGATGGGCAGGATGAGTGCCTGGTCCTCAGACAATACTGACTGCATAGGAGGGCAACAGCCCGCACATGAACACGATAACATATGAGCTACACTGGTTTTCTAACAGCCCCCTCAGCCGTGTGTCCTGTGTGCCCTGAACTCAAACAGCTGTCAGGGAGATGACCATGGGGATGGGGAACCTTGTCTGTGCTGGCCTGGCCTTATCCTGACTGTTTGTTTTTTTGTTTCAGATGTGGACCCAATAAGAGCAGAAGCCATCTTCAATGACAGTAAGTGAGGCTTTTTTTAAACATCAGAAATCTCATCTCCATCTTTTTAAATTAGCATTAAGAGTCCCTGAGCACTTTTCCTGGCCCTTAAGAGCCTTTTCTCATCCTTCTGTCTAACGGATGTGACCTTGTACTCTTCAGAAATTTGGACTATATCATTTTCTTTAGCATGCATTGAAAGGAGAAAGGTACCACAAGGAAATGTATAGAAGTTACATCAGCCTCTGATTAAAATAAAAATGTTCTCGAATTTGCAATGGCTGACAGCACAAAATTGTTCCTCATGGAAATATATGGAAATGTGACTGGTCTTCTCAAAGCATCGCTGTAGGTGCTAGATAGAGATGCCTTGTTTCGTAGAGATTATTTTTAATTTTTCAGAGAAAGAAGTCAGCTTGCTTGCAGATTAAATAATCATAAAAGCTATCTCTGCTTACAAGTTGTGTTTCTTTTAACTCTGAGAAGGTTTAATGAGTTCCTTGGCAATAAGTTGTTAAACAATGGAAGATGAAATTACATCACTTTTTGGGTCTGATGTAGGTGCTGGTGTTCTGGGGCACTGATGGAACTGGGTTTTTTTCCCTTGTGTTTTGAACATTGACAGCTCAGGTGGTTGATAGGTTGTGCAGTTTTAGGATCAGTTACTGAGGATTAGAAAGAGCTTTCAGGAGGGAAAAATGTTAGTTCAGACAGTCTTATGAACTATGGTATATTCTGAAGTTTGTCTTTTACACTAAACTTTTGGACAGGTAGATTTTGATTTCACTGATTTCCTTCATTGTGGTTTTAAATCTCAGAAGGCAGCCGACTCTGCACTGAGCCCATGAACTTCTCAGTGTGGTGTAACTTTTCTTCCTTCTTCGAAATTCATGGACAGGTTTCAGTCTGCTGTGGTATTCCTGCCACTTTTGACCATGAAGTACTGTTAACATAATGTTGTGCAGATCCTAGCAGGAAAGGAATAACATTCTCTGTGGCTACAGTTTTCCACTTCTGAGGACTTCAAGGGCCCTGGGGCTGGCAGCTCCTCAGTGATGAATTAACGAGTTCTGCTTTGGCCCTCTCCTGGGTCAAAGTCTGGGAGATGAGCCATGCAGCAATGGTTTGGATTGTGTGGTCACTATGCAAATAATTCTCAACTCTGCCTCTTTTTCAATGAATTGGGATAGTCCTGTGTGTCAGCTTTCCTAATGTCTAGCTGAAATTGGGACCTGGATGAAAACTAGTGGGTCTTGGTCCAGGTATGATGGATTTGATGCTGTTTGGATGGGGGAAGACAGCTGAAGTAGGTCTGTTCATTGAGGAAGTTTCTAAAGCTATGCAGGAGCTTCAGGTGCTCCTGAATATCCTGAGTTTAATAGCTGAAACTATGGATATTTTCAGTTTCTCTCTGGGTTTGGATAAAAATGTTTATTTTGTGTCATGGATGCAATACCATGCTGGAGGTATCCATGCCTTTTGTCATCTCTGGTTGAAGCAGTGTGATGCTCTTTGCTTGAAGTGCCTCTCCAGGTCCACTTGCAGACTGCAGTGATCAGTTGCCTGTCTCCAGGTGACATCTTGCTGATGTAATCTGCATGCGTGCATGGCAAAACCCATGACTTGGGTCATTCCCATTTTAGGCTTTGCTTTTTTCATATTTTATCTTAAAGAGAAATTACCTGGGACATTAAAGTTGGCAATGCCTCTGGGAATTGTCTTGGGTGTGTGGTGAAGACTTTGATTCCTGAGTTGGGCTGCTTACACAGCTAAGCCTGAATGTTTGACCATCATGACTTTCCATGATAGTCAGTTGTTCATTCAGGCTTCTAACACATGGGTTTGTGCATGAGGAGCTCTGATTTGGGAGGGCTGGCGAAAGGTATGTTTTCTTGTTGATGGCAGTACATTTTTACGGAATGTACGGTGGTGTGTAATTTCACTTACGTTTCCCACAGCTGTTTGCAGGATTTGCTAAACAAAAGAACAGCTAAAACTCTCTTGGTCCTTTCTGACAGTCTGTGGGTTACGGCAGAATAGATCAGTGAAGTCGATGGCAAAATCCTCATCGCTGCGAATCGTTGGCGGATTGTCTTCTGCAGAGACGGGGGACTGGCCGTGGCAGGCCAGTCTGCAGTACAATAACATCCATCGCTGTGGTGCAACACTCATCAGCAACACATGGCTGGTGTCTGCAGCTCACTGCTTCAGAGAGTAAGTTGCCATCTTAGAATCCGCAGCAGAATGTGTCCCTTCCGTATCAAGTTGTGTGGCTTTCCAGATTTGCACCATACCCCTGACTCTTTCCCAGAGAAACAGTTTTGGAAAAGTCAGGGTTAAGTAGGCCAATCAGCTGGATGTTTCAATGAGAAACTAAAGACTGGCCCTCGGGAGCAGAACTGGCAATTTTATGAGTGAAAGTCAGTAGTCACTGGCGTACTGACCAAAGAAGTGCAGAAAAGGTAAGGTGAGTGGAATGGTGGAGTATTTGTTTCCTGTTATACATTCCTTAAACGTATTTCTTCGTGTTACAGTGGGGTTGTGTGGAGGTGTTACCTCTAGCAAGGTCTGGACAGAATACACTACACATGGTGGTATCTCATTCAGACTTGGTTGTTTATCGTATCTTATCTGTGGTACAGCCTCATGAGGTGTGAGCTCTAACAGGACAAGAAAATGTCTACTTCTACTTTGTTTCAAGGACTTTTAAGCAATAAGCAAAACCAGACAAAACCCAACATCCAAGTTCTTTTTATTTATAACCCAATTAAAGATCACACAATGTCCACACTGTGGTTTTCACAAACCAATTAGAAAAGATCACCCAAACCTGAAAAGAAGGAGGAAGAAGAAAGCAAAGAAAGAAACTCTCATACATGTGTGTATATATGTATATATATATGTATATATATATAACTATTCTATATCCTAAAACCCTTAACCTTAAATATTTCACCCTGTGACATCCCACACTTCTATATAACTGCACACACATACTCTCAGTGCTATCACTCAGTTTTGGAAGCTGTTCCCACGGCCTCAAGTCAAAGGCAGTACCTCTCTGAGGGTCACCACCTGTCAAAGCAGAACGCCTGATATTTTCAGCATCCAGGGTTCCAACAGGGTTACTGCCACTGCACACTGCTACCAGCAGTTATCATCTCATGTTCCTGTCCCTGTGTTCAGCCATGCACTCCCAGTATTTTTTTGTTTAAAGCATGGCAATTGTGAAGCTGCAAGATATTTTAAGATGGAACAGTTGATTGAACAGATTATCAATGTGCAAAAAGAGTAAGGGGAATGAAGAGTTTACAGCAGAAGAGCTTTTGGATTTGATGACACCCTACAGCCACACAATGGTTAGATCAGGGGCAAGGAGCAGGGGAGGAGTACAAGACCATGGCTGAGGAGGGAATGCAGGAGTGCCCTCTTCTAGAAGCAGCCCACAGTTCTGTTATGGAAAGTGATATATATCCCGCCTAGTAGGGAGCTGGTTTGAAGGAGTTTTACAGTAAAGGTACTCTGCAAATTTAAAGTCCCAAACACATATTTACAGCAAAATACTTACAGCACTCTTACCTTTTTCAGCATGACTCATCCTCAGAAGTGGACTGCTACTTTTGGAGCTCTTTTGAAGCCACCAAGCTTGAAGCGATCAGTCAAGACAATAATTATCCATGAGAAGTACCTCTACCCAGAGCATGACTATGACATTGCACTTGTGCAGCTCTCTAAACGAGTTGAGTTCACAAGTAGCATACACCGTGTCTGTCTGCCGGAGCCATCTCAGACTTTTCCCTACAATATTTACGCTGTCATCACAGGCTGGGGAGCTCTCACCAATGATGGTGAGTCCTGAGTTTGCCAGGTGACCTGTATGGTCCATAAACAGCAGCTCTGAGTGAACTGATATCATTTCTGTAGCCGCATGTGATATGACAGCAAGCCTAATGTTTGCAATAGGTTTGTTAAGTTGTAGGCATCAGTTTCTTGTTCTAAAACTAGAGTGGATAAAGACAGAACTACAGTCCACTGGAACAAAAATAAAAAGAAGACTCTTCTGGTTTTCCAGCCTTTCCATTTCATATTGTAAATTTTTAAGACAGGTAGTCCAGCCATGCACGTGTTCATATAGCACCTTAAAAACTATTTTGCCAGCACTAGTCAGAAGCTGTGAGCTTTCAGGTAAAGATGCAGAGTGACCTGTGAATTACTCAAGCTCATACTCTCACCAGGCCACACCAAGAGTAGATAGAGCAATGGAATCAAGATGTCCTCATTTTGTATCATCTGCCCAAATTGCTAGGTAATTTGTGTTCCATGGAAATTGTGTTATATGGAACATGTGTAAAATACATGGCTTCACACTTACAGCACTATGTACCGTGCGATCATTACTTCAGTCTTAGTGGTACAGTTCCTAAGTGAGTCTGTGATTCTCTGTACACTCTCCTTAAGGGCCTGACCTAGGGAGATCAGCAAGCAAAACCTCCACAATAAACCAAGCCAAGCTGGTCCTCCATAAGAGGACATTAAACACTCTTGCTGCATATTAACTACTGCAAAGTAATTTTGTTGATAAATGCCCAAATTGTATTTTCACTCAGGTCCAGCCCCAAATGCTCTTCAGGAGGCAACAGTGAAACTTATTGACTCAGACACTTGCAACAGAGAAGAAGTGTATGATGGGGACATAACACCCAGGATGTTGTGTGCAGGATACTTGGAAGGAGGAGTAGATGCTTGTCAGGTAATTGTAGCTGAAAATTAGAAAGGAAAACTATTTTAATGCTGACTCCAGTATCTTAATGGTTGACCAAATCTTAATGGACAGTGTATTAGTCCTTTAAATAGGCTCCATTCAAACAGCAATTTAGTTGTAAAGTGAAACAGCATTTAGTACATATTGTTTAGCACTAAATGCTGTTATACTAATTATGAACTAAAAATTAAATGTCTCAAGTAGCTAACACCGGACATCTGTAGAGGTAAGAAGGAAGAAGGTTAAAAATGTTAAGTTACCAGCAAAAATGCACTGTCACTCACTGAAATTAAATTCTGGACTGGATCATATCAAACCAGATCTGTTACAGTGTGATCTTTGGTCACTGACTTGGCTCAGTGAAAGGAGAACTGTCTGAAACAAAGATAACTATAAGGAAGGTAGGTGTAAAAGGATGGGAATGAAACATCCATGCTGCAGGTTTACAAATGTTGCAAGGAAATGCTTATTTTAAAAAAAAAAAAAATTCCATAGTGATAACTTTCAAAAACATAATTTCTATTTATGTTATTTTTAAAGATTGTACTCTTAAAGTGCTGGTTCAAAACAGACTCTTCCCTTAATCCCAGTCCTGCAGATTTTTGCCCAAAGACAAACTCCCTGCAGAATAGCCTGGAAAGCTTATTCCTCTGTTCCTGGCTCAGCACAGAAAAGACCTAAGCAGAAGGGTGCAAACTGCTGTTTAGTTCAGTAACTAATTTTGGTGAAAGCTGGGGAATTTGGTCTGTTGTGTGAGGATTGCCTCTCAGTCTGTAAGGTTTCCAGTTTAACTATTACTACCATGTCATGCTATTAACAGTATCAGAACTGAGCCCTGGAAAGTGGGCTCCAAATACCTTATGGAGATATCATCTAACTAGAAGACCAAGTTCTTGATGAAAGCTCCAAGCAAAAAGGAGCTCTAAGCTCCTTTTTGAAACATTATTGCTGAAAGTGACTAAAATAATTTATTTTAAGAATATAAATTACTATTAAAACCTATTCAAAAAAAGGTTCCTGCAGTCTTAGATTGCTGCCTATGCGGGTGTTTCCATACTCTGTACAAGGAAGAAGACAAGGCAGGTGGGAAGCAGTGTATAACAAAACAGAACAGAAGCTTTTTGTTAGGTTATTTTACCGAAACAGAGGTCAGGAGGTGCCCTGGCAAACAGGAAAATGCCACAGACTTCTGACTCAAGTTTCAGAAGCAGCCTGGATTCTGCATAAATGGCTGCTCTTGAAATACCGCTCGTTAACTTCTCTTATAGGATAGACCCTCCTGTCTATGGACAAAACTATATTTTCTCTTCTGATCAATTAAATATTTTTTCCCCCTCCTCTTTTTCTAGGGGGACTCTGGGGGACCACTGGTTACTCCAGACTCTAGACTGATGTGGTACCTCGTGGGAATAGTGAGCTGGGGAGATGAATGTGCCAAGCCAAATAAACCTGGAGTTTACACAAGAGTGACTTATTTCCGTGACTGGATTACCACAAAAACAGGCATCTAATTCCAAAGCAAAACATGGATTTAACTACATAGACTACATGTAACTCATATTTGTCTGTAATTCTGAAATGTTATTTTTTTAGTATACATATTCCTATGTAATTTTGGTTGAAGCAACCTTAGTCCACAGCAAGCGCTATCCTTGCTGTCAGAGATCCTAACCCCTTTTGAATTCATGCTAAATGTATGAAATTGTCTGCCTCATCTTTGAGCTGTGAAACTTTCTCCCTTACCAGAAATTATGAACTGACATCATTAAAATTATGCTTAAAAGCCACCAATTTACCTGCTTTATAAATGCAAACATTTTCCAGGGGAAGAAAAAAAAAAGAAAAAAGAAATTTTTCTTCAGGCATGGGCAAGGTCTACAGCTGAATCTTCCTCCTCCAGTGAAGCAAATGCTGACACAGCTGTGTTTCTAGCAAAGTGGACCCTTGGTGATTATTCTTGTTAGAGACTATCATCTGCACTAACTCCAGCTGAGAACCTGGATGCTCACCTTGCTCCGTGGCCTTGGTAACTCAAAGTGGATCAGCAGGACTGAGGTTAGGTCCTAGCTAAGGAAAAGTAGGATTTCTGTGCTTGCAGTAGGTTGGAAGGGGAAAGAGAAAATCTTGATGTACTTATTGCAAAGCACACTTTAAACAGGAATGTTTTTGTGGATTCTGTGAAGTTCAAGTTGCTATTGTGGAAGTGTTTCATCACAACATTGTGCTGCTACCTCTGTACCTGTTGTCTTCTACATCTACTCTGCTCAACACACTGTATGCTTAAGACGCAGAAACACAAGCTCTACCCAAACTGTTTTCTTTAAAAAAAATGCCCCCATGAACAATCTCTCTACAAAGAAATATGGCATTTAAATTTGTTTTAAAGGAAAAATAAATACTCACCACAATGGAACCGGGAACTACCTTTTTTGGTCAAGAAACAGCATGTTTTCCAAGGGCATGCCAGCCAGTGGAAACCATCTCACTGCAAAGAAAGTGATTACTGATACTTCACTGATGGATTAATCTCTGCTATGAATGAATATGATCCTGAATATGAATATGTCTCATGAGAATGAAGAGTAATTTCATATTAAAGAACAGTCCCAGTAAGAACTTCAGAGTAAATGCAATCCTTACACATTGATTAAGCTCTTTTCCTACCTCTGTGCACAACCTCTCATGGACTGCTGGTGGAAAGGGGTCCTCTAGAGCCAAGGACTTCAATATGGGGATCCAAAATGTCACTCTAGTACTGTCACCTGTAGTTTTCAAATGGCCACTGGACTGCTTAGGCTCTGAATGCAGGACTCACAGGAGTCTGTATGAATGAAACTGCAAGTCCCAAAGCTGCACCTACTACAGCTAAAATTCTGCTGAAGCATTCTGCCTCCCCCATGCTCAGGACTGGATCTCTCCTTGGCCTTCCTACGTGTAAGCTCTCCAATACTCAGCATCCCTGGGAATGAGATGTTTGGCATTTCTTGAAAACTCACAGCTGGAATTACAAGTCTACATATGAATGGAAAAACCTATGCTTAAGGCTTGCTGGTGTAGGAGGGGTTGTCTTGTAATTGGGCTACTTCCAGTCATTCTGTATATCTTTTGAATTTTGGTAAAACACAAGTTGCCTTATCTCAGAAAGGAATCTACTGAGGATTTTAGATTAGTTTTAGTTTCAAAATAGTAGTAACTTTATTCTGATTTTCCATGTCATTGTAAAAATAAAAGGATCTTGGGACAGTTAGGAGGATAGTTAGATGCAGCAAATCCATTTCCTTAATTTACTGATGAAGTTAGTAATTTATGCACTTTTGAGTTGCTGCTATTTTTCAGTTAAGAATTTACTCCAGGCTGGGTTCAGTTACAAAACAGCAACTTCACGGAGCTTTGAATTAGATAATGTGAACACGCTGTTTTCTTCTAGTGCTCAAGTCTCCTTTTTTCAAAGGCATCCTTTTGGGGGGGAGGGGGGAGAAGTTACATCTAGTTTTTTGAGCCTCTTATTGCTTTGAAGGTGAAAATAATGACAAGTGTCCTTTACAATCAGCTGATGAATTGTGACTGGAAATAAATTGTGACTGTCACTTTCATAGACAGCTAAGGCTTTGTTTTGCACTTAAATCTCTTTTTGCATAGCAAATGGAGGGGCAACAATAAGGAGGTGAGGCCCAGATACAGCCCCTAGAAACTGGTTCCTACCTCACACAGCAAGTGACATGTAAATGCAGTACCTTTAAAATGAGAAAGGCAGATAGTATTTCAGATTTTCTCATGAGTGGCTAAATAGCCAAGAGGTGTGTGGGAGAATGTCTACCTTACTCAGGGAGTCCTGAGCCAGCCAGATGCACTTTTCATAAACTTTTTAGCAAACTGTCTGGCCTGGGTTGGTCTTATATTCCATGTCAGTGTTTTATTTATGAGTCTGTTTGTCTTCTGCCTTAGAGTAAAACAGTGAGACTACTGTGTGAATAAAGGATAGGTTTTTAAAAGCCTTTTATTATTGTTGATGTTAAGATTTGGCAAGGATTTAAACAAAATAAAGGCAATATGTTTCGTAACATTAAATGTATTTAAAAACAAATGATCTTTTTCTGTCCATTTTCTTTGCATAATAATAATCAAGCTAAAATTTAAATATGACAAAAATAGACTAATCTTCCTTATTTTATATAAAACTATTCTAAAACTACAGCTTCCTGTCCAACCCCTGTCCTAGGAATTGTTTTGTTATTAACAGTGGTTGAACTTTACAGGTGTTTCAGTGAAGACAACATAAGACATTTGCATTTCTAAAATACTCAAAGGTGAATTTCAGTTAAGATAGTTCTATGCAAATTTGAGTATGGATGTGAAGCTTCATTCAAGACTTCACCACCTTGCTTCTGCCCTTGTGAAAAAACCTGTGTGTGATGTTGCATCCTTGCAAACTGGCTATTGGGAGCTCTATGCTGCTGGTACCAAATCTCCTGAAATTTCCCAGGTATATTTAAAGCATCAAGAAATGTGTTCCAAACCTCTCTTTAATCAAACTGAGTTGCCTGGGGCTTTCCCAGTGCTAATTTTCAGCTTGGAGCCGAAGTAGGAAAGAAAGAAGAGGCTGATTGCACAAGGCCAAATCATATGAAGGAGGTCTGGTTGAACGACATCAATCTGTCATCAGGATTCCTTAAGTAAGTAAAGCTTGTGGAAAATCCCATTCTGTATCTGCTATTCCTGTTAACAAATTAGATGAGCTGAAAGCCAAAAGTCATTATTTAACCCAATGAATGTTTATCTGGCAACTTGCAGCCTGTGATGCAGATTCACAGGCATGGAAAAGCTGGCTCTTGCTTTTGGAAATACATCTCAGTGTGAAATCAGTTTAGGTAATTGGTGCCCTTGTTTATCTGGATTTATCAACATTATTAACGTGGTTTCTAGGAAGGTGTCACTTGCTAGAGCGGCTTTAAGTGGCAAGATCCTTTGGCCCACCCTGCTGGGAAGCTGGAATCCTTTTAAATATGCCATCAAAACATTCCTACACTGCATGGGTTGCCAAAAAGAGGAGACAAAGCCTTTCCAGTCAGCACCTTGCCTATGGCAGAATGTTTGGAAACCCACTGAAAGATGATGTAGATTTATGGTAACTTCTGGACTGTCCAGTGCGCTAAACTGAACTGTGTTTGCCTTAGTGTTTTCAAATAACACATTTTTAGGGAAAAAATACAAGAGTTTTGTGTGCTAATTTGCTTATTAAGTAAAGCAATCAGGGAAACAAATGTACGTCCCCAAATCTCCACTATGAAGTCCCCACTGAGAATGTGAAATTGCACCTGTAAACCAGGAAATTAAAGACTAAAAATACCCAAGTGGCTTGGATTTTCCCAGTAGATGGAAAAGAGATTTACAGCTATTTCAACTTCAGCTCCTTTTGAAAATACTGGCTCTAAAGATGTACTCAATACCTGGATGCAGAATGAATCTACAGTGGTGCACATAACCTGAAATTGCAGAGATCTGGGACATAAATAGGCTCAAGTCTGGAGGAGGTGATGTTCTCCTGGCCAAAGCCTCATCCCACTCATTGCTTCAGCAAGTCTGTAAACTGACAGCTCTGCTTCCTACATCAAAAGCTATAGCTGACTTTAACATGATGCAAATATGGAACTGGGATTTCCTTTAAAATTAATTTATTTAACCAAATTTACTACAATCTTAATGTCATGTGTAGTTTTTAAGAAGAAGAATATGGGGAAAAATAAAAGTCAAATGACTCCAGATGTTTCAAATTTTGCAGTCTTAGAAAGGTAGGGAGAAAACTCTATGTTTTCTGATTTGGTACCATCAGCCTACAGAGTTCCTGAGTCCACCTGCTAATTGATGCATTTGGGAACTCATTTCTTTGGCTTCTGGGGTAAATAGAATCTGTCCATTGCTTTGTGGCATTTCATATTAGAAGGCCCATATTCATGGTTTCACCGATGGTTAATGTTTGCCTGGTTACTGTTAAGGGGTTATGTGAGAATTAACTGGATGTTGCCGTTTCTCCACTTAGGCAAAAGGCTTGTCAGTATTTGCTGTGACTATGCTAAATCTGTTTCATGTGAGATGACTGTATCAAAGTGGACTGGTCTTGAAAAATGTAATGACCTGGACACAAAGACGGTAGGTAGCAGATTTTAAAAATTGTCATTATTTTTTGTAACGAATCTGATGGGTAAGTGCTTGAAAATAAGAATGGTTAGGTTACCCTTGGAAAAAAAAAAGTTGATTTTTAAGGAAAGAAACCACAAAAATAACGGTAAAAATCACCGACAAGACTAAAAATTATACAAGTGACAAAACTGAAGCTGACTTTTTTTGGTGTCTTTAAACTTATCTTCATTCCCCCCACCTCCATTTGTCACTGGGAGTGCTGTTAATTCCGTTCATTAGATACATGCACTGCTCTTTGAAATTACTGTGTTGAAATAATGGAAGTAATTCTTCCATGTTCTGATTTTTATGCGCTACAGGAAAAAGCTACAAAGCAATTACCAGGCTTAGCATCAATTCCTTTACTGGTAAGGGTTGCAGTCGACACCCCGAACGGCTTTCTCCGATTTTCCCGTCCCTAAATTCGGCATTCCAGGCTTCTAGTGGCCTCTAGTGGTTCCCCGAAATTTGCCCACATCTTCTCTATTTCTCCGAGTGTAAAAAGCAGTGCAGCAGATAAGAACCTTTACCATGATCCTGCCAAAGCACAGCCCAAGTTTGAACGAGCAGTGTTGTCCAGCTGTTCTTAATCTTTGTTTCTAATTAAGTAAAAAGGCTGTGGGCTCTTGGACTGAGGTGCAAATCTTGGTTGCTACAACTCTGTTAAAATAAATGCCAAAATAACGCACCGGATGCTCACAAAGAGCACAACACTTGGGTCATCTTGGCCTTACAAGGTCCCCAAACCCCAATCAAGATAGACAAAAAACTTGCGCTTTTTTTTTCTCCTTGTGTACTGTAGGATGCAGGTAGTCGGTTGGTCAGTTTTAAAGTTATAAATATTTTAAAATACAAGGTGACCATTCTATATTCACCGTATGCAAGGACACTTTTGAGCGCTTGAATTCCTCCCATTCTAGACAAGATTTGCTAATGCTGTCAAGAACGATTTAAACTCGTCTCACCTGCTCCAGTGATCGGGGTAACAAAAGGGAAGGCAGGGTTCAAGGTGAAGGGAGATTAAACTGGATGATGGGAAGGTGGGCTGTGCTGGGATCTTCATCAAGAGTTTGGGAAATGGGTGAGAAAATATTGATAGGAAGAGATGTTGGGTTTACGGGGTGGTGTGGAGTTGGTGGTGGAGGCAGCGCAGTGGCTGCCATGGCTTCCTCTCTCCTGCTTCATCACCACGAGACCAAGACAAAAGGTTTCCACAAGCCTAGATACCACCCGGCATGGGCTGTACTTTGGTTTTGATAGCTCTTTGTAGATCTCCTCTACGGCCTTGGCCACTATCTAGTATTTCGCAGTTGGCTCCCTAGACCCTTTGAATGAAATTCTGCCTGTTTGTGTGGTCGGTGACATCCTGCTGGTGCTCTCCTGCGAGATGCAGAGGCAGGTATCGCAGGAGCAGGGCCTGGAAGCGCTCTTCATCATTTAACTGGTCATGCTTGAACCTAAGGAGGATTTATTAATTTTATTATTTTTAAGAGCTCGGTGTGCTACTTTTCGGGCAGAAAATGGCGGGGATTTCAATGGCTCAAGCGGCCCCGGTCGGGCATTCCCTGCGCAGCCCCTTCCGCTGCCGACTCGCGGCGGACGCGCCTCCTCAGGGCGGCACCGGCCCGGCCCCTCTTGTCGGCGCAGGCGGGGAAGCGGCGCGGCACCGGCGCTGCCGCTTCCCACCCCTTTCCTGCCGCTTCCCCTGTCGCCGGCGGCTGCGCTTGGGCCTGGATCGCCACGCCAAGGCCGCCGCGGGGTGAGGAGAGCGGGCGGCGGCGGAGGCGGGCGGGGCGCGGCGCGGCCAGCCCGGGCTGGCCCGGCCGGGCGGCGGTGCCCAGCGCCGCGGGAGCGCCCCGGGAGCGGCGAGTGGGGCTGCAGCCGCCAGGCGCTGCTGGGGTCGGGGTGGCTCCGAGGTAGCTCGTGATCTCTGTCGGTGTTCCTGCATTGGCCCGGCTGCGCAGGAACTGGATTTGAGCCTCCTCTCTCTCTCTCCCTCTCTGTCCCTCTCTCCGCCGGCTGAACAGGGAGCCTGCATCGACTGGGATCAGCTACTGGAAGCTCCGCGTAGGTGGGATGAGTCCAGGCCTCTGTGCCATCCCAGCGTGCTAGACATCGAGGAGTTAACACTGCTTCAGCCTGCGCTGACTCGGAGGTAAGAACACAGTGAAACCAGCACACCGCTACAGCTCCTGTGCCTTTGCTGCTCTTCAGAGCATCTTAGTCCTTCTTGGTAACATGTTTCTCGGTTTGTCCCTGGGGTATTTCATGCAGGCAGCTGAGGCTTTAAAAAATGAAGAACATTACTTAGTGTAATGCAAGGCTGACATTGAAACTGAATGTGTTGGCTTTTAAAAGGAAACAGACAAGAGTATAAATGTTGAGCTTCTGGTAAGAACTAGGACATACTGTTAGAATGACTTTTTTGCCTGCAATTCTTTGCAGCAGATTCAATACCGGTGGAACAAGAATGAGAAATAACTTGGATGCAGAAATACATTGACCAAGTTTGTCCTACAGTCACTTGACCATAGTGTCACTAAATCCTCCTTGTGGAAGGAGGTGTTTTGCTCTACCTGATGGGTGCACTGGCAGGATCTCAGTGCTGTAACTATGATTGTGACTGCAGGAGGAGAATGGGGAATTAAAAAGTATATTGAAAGAGTCACTGTCAAATGAGTCTGTGTGAAACAGGTGGCTGAGTTTCTCTTGCCAGTTGATCACACGTCGTAGTTGTTTACAAAGGACTGGGAGGGCACAGAGATTGAGGTGGCTGAATGGCTGAGCATTTTTATCCAGGGGTGGATCACCGTCCCCATCTTAGTACCCCAATCCTTTTAATGTTGTGTAGTCCCAGAGTGCCACTGCTGTTTGTGGAGGGTTATTGTGGTGGAGCAGAACAGCTCTGGTCTGTTAAAAGATGATGCTGGCTTGCTTTGAGGGGGACTTCCAGTTTTGTGTTTCAGGCAGTGGCTGAAATGAAAGCCCTTATTTAAGCAGGGACTGAGGCCTGTGACTGTAAGATGTGGTGTGTTGCACTCTAGCTTGAGATCTGGCTCTAGTAAAATGCTCATTGCTTGTCCTCAGCCCATGTGGTGTCAAGGGCGTGGGAGTTGCATGGAAGTGGCTGGTGGTGTGGACTGTGATGGAGCTGTCTCATGCTGACTGCCTTGAGTGCTAGCTGAAGGGTAGGAGTTAATATGCACACTGTAGAAGAGCTTTGTGGATGGGATTTGTGGCCTGTGTTCACTGTAACTCTGTCCCTTTCTGTGCTATTTCAGTGCTTTGTAAAAAACCAAAAGGAAGAATTTGGGGTCAGAATGTTGAGGTCTCCATGCTGTGAAAGACTGCAGGTTCCATACCTCAGAAATGTTAAAATGTTTGCCAGAGTCACCTGAACAGTGAATAGGAATTAGATTTTGGTCAGGTTTGAAAGCTGTTTTAGGGTATATCTGTGCTGTCAAAATAAAAGTCCTTAGTATGTCTGGGCCCTTACTTTTCAGTCTCAGGAGAGAGGGTTGTCAGCTATGCGTAATTTCCAAGGCAGTTTGGAGAAAGCTGAAATAAGATATGTGACCCAGAAGGTCAGTTCCTATCACTACTACTAAAGTACACACAGGGTCTGTTTGGGTCAGCCTGTTTGGTAGCAGTCACCTGCCAGGTTCAGGAAGCACCAGTTCCCAGTGTGCATAAGTAAGAAACAAGGTGCCCGGGGGCAGCTTGTTCCTAATTCTGGTGCTTAGCTATCACCAACTTAAGAATGAAAACATCCTTGTTAGTGGCCAAAGACCTTCATAGCATAAATTATGTTTTTTCTTACAATCCTATCAAACTGTCTAACTGCATGTCTCAGTTAAATGTTGCAATAATTTAGATCTTTGGGTGTTGGTTTCTTTAGTTAGCTGAAACGCTTGTTTCTTAAGGATTTTCACTTAACACAGAAATACTGCAGCATAAATGCCTATTTTTAGCCATTCAGTGATCTTCTATCTTCTTTTCAAAAAAACCCACTGATCAGATGGATGCAAGTTGATCAGCCTGGCGCTCTTCATATAAAATGAAGTTGCTTTTTCAGTAAATCTAACTTTGGCAGATATAAGAAGTAAGTCTTGCCTTTCCTCAGTGGGGAAATTAATGTTTGTATTTTGAAAGCATTTATTGATGATTTGGGGGTTCTTGTCTCCTGGCTGGTGTGTGTTTTCCTTACCCAGGTGCTGTGATGTTCCACAGGCTGCTTAATGTTCAAAGTGATTCCTGTGTAACATCACTTTTTTATTTTTCAGTTCCTTTAATGAAGACCTGGATGGGGCAGGGAGGGGCTGCCAGCTGTGAAATTGCATTGACATAACCAGCTCATTTCTTTCTGTAACCCTTCTAGTGTAAACAAATCACATTGAATCATGGCAGCAGACTCTATGGAAATTGATGATGCTTTGTATAGGTAAGATTGTCTGATTTTTAAGTGCTGCTCCTGACTTTTCAGTATCACTTACATTTACATGCAGTAATGTTATAATTTCACTCATCCCTCAGCCTTTGCTGTGCTTTTCAGTCCTCATCACCAATATCTCTGTTAGTCTCCAGACTTCAAGGTGGTGGATTTTGAGGAGTTTTTATAGATTTCAAAAGAAAATATTTTTCTTTCTTTTGGTTTAGTTTTGTTTTAATTTGTTAGCTGGGAGTGTCTTGAGATCACTTGGCATGGTAATAGTTCTGAAAGTCTCTACTGGGACAAATGGTACCCCTGTAAAAGCATGGTGGGATGAAAAGCTTCTTTGTATGTCAAAAAATAAAAAATAATTTTAAAAATGCTTGTATGCAGAACAAATAAGGCTTCTTTTTAATTCAGTGCAATACTTCTGATGTTGTGTCACTTTACTTTTTATCAGTAGCCTCATAAAGTTGTTCTTTTCCTTGGTGAAAAAGTTGATGTTTAGAATGGTATAAGTTTAATTACACAGTTGGAAGTTAGAGCTTTTTCAGATTCCAGGGTGAGCCTACAAAAGCTGTGTCACCCTCTGTTTTGAAGATTTCTGATAACAAAAAAATTCCTATGCATGCTTGTGTCTTCAATTGTTAATTCCAAAAAGTTTGTTTCTCCTGAAGAAGTTTTGCATTGATTTAAAATTATAACTTTATTTATCCTCTCTAAAACCTGGCACTGTACTAAATGCATTTCGCTGTATGCATTTTGAGTGCAAATCTTGTGTTTGTTTGATAAACATTTGAATTTTTAAGAAGTTTTTTAATGACTGGGAATTCTTGACTTGCTTTAATATGCTCTTGACTTTGTATCTTGTTTTGATCTGAATTTGTCTTTTGTTGTAGTCGCCAGAGGTATGTTCTTGGAGACACAGCAATGCAGAAGATGGCTCAGTCCCACGTGTTCCTGAGTGGTATCGGTGGCCTGGGTGTGGAGATTGGTAAGTTAGGTAACATTTATTTAAGAAGACACAAATATGTGTAAACATGTTTTCCCAGAATACTTGTAAGCCTTAAATTTAAATATAATAAGCATGTCTGAACTATCTGAGTGAATTTATGTGTGCATGATGCCTACATATTTCTAACATTGCAGATGCAGGAAAGATCCTGGACTTAAGTTCTCATTTTACTAGAACAACATTTCAAATTTTACTGTAAAATGTGCTTCCATAAGCCAGACTGCTTTACTTAAATATGGTGTCCTGGGTGAAGGTTTAGGGTAGGTAATCCAAGTTACTCATTTAGGCATCAGTATCAATGAATGTATTATAGGAATAATATAGCCCAAATTTTTCCCGTGTATGAAATGGGAGGGTGTTTAGGAGAACAGAACTATTCGGTGAAAATGCATAACTGCCCTGATGCCAGAGACTCCTTAACAATTTCCCTTACTCCTCATGAGCAAGACTTGTTTTGGCTGGTTTGTGCCTGGGGTATTACTCCTTCAGTTGGCTCTAGTGGTTCTCTGCACCAGATGCCAGAACAGAGTCATGGGGTTTTGCAGTTTATTGTCATTACTATCTCTGTAATCACAATTGTGGGATGAACAGCTGACAAGTGACAAATGTAGAGAGTCTTTTTAACCTTGCTTATGTTATTTTGCTTTCAGGGGTGCTGTAGAATGCTTGAGCCAAATGTAAAAGAGAAAAAACCCTTAAGCTGTGAAATTCTTAACAATGAAATACTGTCATTGTCCACCTGAATAACTATCCATTTATATAGATTTGCAAGTAATCTGCAGTAGTCCCTCCCTCTGTTTCTGCTTTGTTTTTTCAGCCAAAAACATCATTCTGGCCGGGGTAAAGGTATGTAAAACAGTTCTGTTGTTGGGTATTCTTGGGCAAGCATGAGAAAAGGGCAAAACACTACTAGCTAATTAATCTAAAATTTCTGAATCTGTTTTTCAGTAGAAGTGTTGCAAAACGTTTGAGAACATAGGGGTGAAAACTTTCAACAATCTCATGTTCTAGTGGTGCAGTCAAAATCTCATGTTAATGTCCACTGCACTCTGAAATAGCTCATAAAGTATTTTACCAGCTGCTGATTAGATACTGAATCCTTTTGTACAAAGTGGCTTCTAAATGCAGTGGTCCAAATTCGAAAGCCAAACTATTCAAAATATGTTATCTTATTTTGTGATCCTTTAGAATCCTTTTGCGTAGACATTAGAATGGTTGGGTGTTTTAATCCAACAATTTCTTTTGTGCTGCTGGGATTAATTTTATTAGCAAGAAGCCTTTTAAAACTCTTCTTTTCAACAGAAAAAAATCAAGTGAGTCCATTAATTTTCAGATCACAATTACCCCAGTATCATAGTCTGGCAAAAATCATCCTTCATTTTTAAGTGTTGTCTGTTACCACTTCAAACTGGGAGGAAAATGCTGAATGAAGTGCACGTTGCAGAATGTATTTTGCTCTCTGAAACAGTAAGAGTTTTCTTGGGAAAGAGGTTGGAAGAGCTTGTTCTTTTATGTGCTAGAACTAAATCTTCTGCAGTTTTAGTCCTCCAACATTTTATGTGAGCCTTAATCCATGCTTTTTGGGGCTGTGACCTTGTATATTTCCTCCAGCAAATACTTTTTGACAAACTTTTCTTAGGCACTTACAGTTCATGACACCAAGCACTGCACAAAATGGGATTTGGGGATCAACTTCTTCATCCATGAAGATGATGTTACCAGTCAAAGGAACAGGTTAGTGAAGTCTTTGGAGTGAGAGAGGACTGAGCTTGACAGTCTCTGTCATGGGCAAAAATAGCCGCTGGTTGTCCAAGAGCTGGTAGTACATATCAAATACCTGTTAAACCCTTTCTCTGGAGCTGCTTGCTGTGAGTACAGTGCCCAGGTAGATATTAGAGCAAGTCTAGACTGGGACTGAGGTTCAGAGTCACAAGTGTCACTGCTTGTAATGCAAATTTAACAGCAAGGGCCAGCATGCATTTCTTCCTTGGGCTTTCTCAGCCACCTGTACAAGCTTGGACAGCAGCCATGACAGCAGACCATCCGTGAGTCCTGTGGGATACTGGAAACAGCAGTTTTCCTCAGACTTGTTAGGAATTCAAGTGTGAATAAATTAGTTGTTGTTGTTGCCAGGAGACATTGTGAGGGTCTCTTGTAAAGCATGTGTAGTATAAAATTCTGTATTGAAAATAAAATTTTATATCAACATAAAAAATTTAAAATTGCTTTTCTTTCAGGGCTGAGGCCACACTTCCTCGTATTGCAGAGCTCAATCCATATGTCCATGTAGCAGCATCAGCTGTGCCACTAGATGAAACCACAGATCTGTCTTTTCTAAAGCACTACCAGGTATGTCACTCTTAAAGCAGTTGTATGTGTATTCGTGTATTTTGCTCAGAGCATACAACTTGGATGTTTTATGTAAGTAAATAGAATTAAGAACGTTGAAGTTTATTTTGAGATGGTGTAAAGAAAACAGTAGGTCTTGTATTTGGTCAGATGAAGTGTTGTGCTTGTTTTTTTCAAGACTGAAACAGTGGGTTTGTGTTCCCACCACTTTCTTAATGCACTTACTATGGAATTTGCTAAGACAATAAATAGCTAAGTGGGGTCACTGTACAAATTTTTTTCTTTGAAGGTGAAACTCTGACTTTTCCTGGCAGCTACGTAGCACAGTTGTTCTACATATATTCTGTGTGCTGTATTCCAGGCAGCAGAGGCTTAGGCTATATAATTTGATCATTCATGTATGTATGTATGTAATGAAATGTAGGTGCCTCTTTGTGGAGTGAGGGCACTTGCAGTTGTTCAGTCAGCTGTCTCCTGCCTGTGTGCATGGCTCAGTCTGAGTGGGGAGCCTTTACTGTGTGTCTTGCATGCAAGCATACCAAGTTTCTCAATGTCCAGCTACAGCAGGCTATGTGTAACTGAATGAGTTGCTGTGCATGTGCCTTGGAACCCAATACTGTCCTAGGCATTAAGGGAATGTGTGTAGAAATTCTACGTCTGCAGTTTTATGACCACAAATACTGGAAGCCTATGCAGACTTCTTGGTGTGCACTGATGAGTATTTTTTGTATTTGCTAGCTTTAATCCTGAATTTCAAAATCTACATTTTTGCTGAGATTATCCATAACTGTTTTGGTAAATATTCTATTGGGTTTTAAGTTTCACAGCTGCAGTTAAAAAAACCCAACCAAACAAACAAAAACCTGGGAATTTGCTGTTCCTGCTCTTCCTCATTTTTTTCCCAGAACTTATGGGGTGGTAGCCAATCTGCTTTAATAAGAAAACTTCCTCCAGACTGCTTTCTCTTAAGTGTGGAGGATAGGAGTCAGGACACCTAAGTAACTTACTCTAGGTACTAAGTTTTCTCATAGCCTGAAGATACTGGTTACTTTCAGTGTCTTAGAAGTATTTCTGTTCTTGTTCACAGTGTGTCATACTGACTGAAGTAAGTCTGTTGCTGCAGAAGAAAATTAATGACTTCTGTCATGCTCAGCAGCCACCTATTAAGGTAATAGAAAAAATGCAACACATGAATAATCTGTGGAGCGGGCATTCTGGACTTCCAGGGTGTTCTTTCCAAAAATGGAGAAAGCTTGTTATGAGGTATATAATTCAATGCAGATGGCATGTTGATGGAGCAGCAGGAGTTTTGGGAATACAGTGCTGCTGCTGGTATTATCTGGATACCAGCACAGGTAACCACAGCTTGGTCCTTAATTAAAAAGCAATTGTGTTAAAGAAATAGTTTGCACTGTTAACTTAAAATGGTTCTGAAGGAATGTGCTGAGACTGAAGGACATGCTGAGGCTAGATGTGAGGGAAGTAGAAATGGCAGCATTTCACTGTGTAGTAAAGTTACTCCTGTGTTGTGAATGGGCTCAGAAATGCTCCTGCAGGTTCAAGGCCTGTCCTCAGTGCTGTGCTGTGTAGTCAGTGGCCTGAGTACCCAACAGGTTTCCACTGTATTAAATTCTACAGAATTAAACCTGCCGGCCTTGAACAAGGTCCAATGTGAGGCATCATCTTTGGCGTGTGCTGTTCTAGAGATGCTCATGATTTTTGCTTTCTCTTGTAGTTCATCAGTGCAGATGTGTATGGAGTATGTTCACGTTTGTTTTGTGACTTTGGTGATGAATTTGAAGTACTGGATACAACAGGAGAGGAGCCGAAGGAGATCTTCATTTCAAATATAACACAAGTAAGGGATAAAAATTATTGTGTTGCTTTAACTGTTTCTAAAAGGACTCATTATCGGCTCTTTGAAAAGGAGAGTGCCAGAGTGCTTCACTTGAGCAGTCTGCTAATCAATTTAAAAGTGACACTATAGGAGAAGCAAAGCTACTTTCTTTACTTTGTTCTTACCCTTGCCTCCTGGTTGTTACTTTCTGTGTAACACACAATACTGTTTTTTTTAATTTGAGAGAATGAGAGAAAGAAAATAAGGAGATGTAGAAAGAAGAGGTTGTAACTTTGGTGTGGGAATAGGGTAAATCTTCCTTCTAAGGAAGTGTGAAAATAGGTGTGAAAATAGGTGTGAAAAGAGCCCTTTTTATGAGAAACTGCAGCACTTACAGGCGAGTTACTGGAATAATCAAGGGGGTTGAGAGGATATTTTGAAAAGAAATTTAAAGGTTTGTTTTAACCTACCAAAGCAGAGGCAACGAGAAGGGGATAATATTGCTAGTACTTCCAGTGCAGAATGTTAGGATGTCCGTTTAATCTTGTATTATTGTTTTATAAATGGAAATTACTTCAGGTTCTTTTTTCAGTGCTGGAAGTCCAGACAGTAAGCTTGCTCATCCAGCAGCAAAACTTTTGTCCTATCTCCTATCTAGATATAATAATAACCAATCTAGGAGGGGTTGTACAGCAAGTTGGGTTTGGTCTGGATTAAAGCTTATGATATGATGATTTGGGTAGCCTGTTCCTTGGTATCTTTTGAAGGGAATGGATGACGTGATTGTTCTCATTAATTATGTAAGGAATGCATAACTGAGTTTCATGGCTTGTGCTGATTATCTGCCAAATCAAGAAATGAATATGCATTTGTATATATGTTCTGTGTTTAATAATCTGTTACTTAAATTTTGTTGTATATTCTTCCACTCTGGAGTGTAAAACTAAGTGTTGAGAATTAAAACTTAAGTGCCGTCAAGTTCTTGTCCCATAGACAAGGTCAAGGTGGCACTGTGTCCCTAAATGAGAGCAGAATTTTCTCCAATCAACTCCTTTGTCATTGTTCATTGTCCACTGAGAATGTGGTCTACTGTAATTAAGTTCTTTGCTACTTAACTGAAAACTTTGTTATACTGGGGACTGAGGAAGGGATGAGAGGAGACTTTGCAGGCCAGGTTTGCTTGCAGATCCACCAGGTTACAGCCTGAGGTTCAGCACAAGGTCTTGATGAGCTGTGTTCAGACTGCAGTGAGGTCTCTATGTGCATGGCAGGTTGGCATCACATCCCAGAACAGGATGAGGTGTTGTCTGAAATTCCTGCAAGTGTAAGCTTGTCTGTGATGTGCTGAAGCTGTGTCTCTCTTGTATGATGTTCAGCTTTTTAAGCTTCTAAACTTTCGAGTTTGGATGTCCTCTCTAAGGATATCTGACAGAAAGGAAGCATGGAGTAATAAAGACCATTCACAAGACTATTTTTTAATGCCTCTGAAAATTTCTTTGCACATAGGGACTATTTTTAGTTTGGGAAAAGGGCATTAATCTGCTACTATTTTAGAACATGACAATGGATCTGACTGCTGAGAACTAGCAAATGCAGTTTGCTAACATACTGAGAACTGGCAACAGTGAAAATGACAAAGTTGTGTTATAGAAACACTGTTAAATTGAAAATCTTAGGACTGAAAAAGCTGTCGTGGGTAACTCTTGCTGTGACAGGAATGAGATGTTAAAAGCATTAGAGACTGCAGTTTCAGTAGACAGTAAGCTGTGTGCCTGCAATACAATGTGACCCCTTTGCACGAGGCACTTTCTTCCTTGCTGACTGCTGTTTTTTATTTCAGTCAAATCCTGGTATTGTCACTTGCCTTGAAAATCATCCACACAGGCTTGAAACAGGACAGTTCTTAACCTTTCGGGAAGTTAATGGAATGTCCTGCTTGAATGGATCCACACACCAAATAACAGGTAAAGTGTTGCTGACTCATTTGCAAGGTACTTACTTTCTGGCCTGATTTAGCCACAGAAGTGTTGGTTCCTTTTGGATGCTGGGGAGTTTTCCAGTTTCCACATCTGAATGTCTGTTTGGAGGAGAAGAGAGAGCAAGTGGGTGGGGGTTGTTTGTTTTTAACTGTTTTGTGGTCTGAGACAAAAAACAGTACCCTTGAAACATGTGCTTGAATCTGTTTCCTCTGGGCCCTTGCATTTTGCTAGAACTGATGCTGCAGTCAGTTCCTTCCTGCTATTCATGGCTTAGGTTTTGGTTTTAGTTTTCCATGAATTAATAATTTTTCTGTCTTTTTTCCCTGCCTGAATAATGCTTCCTGTGTATGAGGGGGAAGATATGACAAAATGCTTCAGCTGCCTTTTTTGATTGCCTGTAGTTCTCATCACAGGGCTAAAATCCTACTCAGAGCAGTTAATACTGGACACTGCTGTGCGCACTCTAAAGAAAATTAAACGTGATTTCATTTTTGTTACAGAGCTGTGGTCATCAGAGTTCTTGTTAAATCTGCTGCCACTTAAAAAGCTCATTTCACAACAGGTCATGTGAAACTAATACTTTGTCCCTCTGCCAGTTTCTGGGTTAATCCTGTTAGGAGGATCAGCTGTGCTTTTGCTTTCAAAACAAGGTTGTCCACTGCAAAACTGCAGCACAAAAAGCACTGGCAAACCCCCACTTTGTTGTATACAGAACTGTAGCATTCAATGACACTTTGAATTGTCTGTCACTGTTTATTCTTTTCTCTTTTCAGTGGTGTC
This sequence comes from Chamaea fasciata, assembly GCF_029207755.1. Classification (NCBI taxonomy): domain Eukaryota; kingdom Metazoa; phylum Chordata; class Aves; order Passeriformes; family Sylviidae; genus Chamaea; species Chamaea fasciata. Next base: position 44,937,004 of record NW_027094091.1, on the reverse strand, counting down.
ACCTTATTCCTTCAGCATTGGTGACACGTCAGAGATGGAGCCTTACCTGCACGGAGGCATAGCTGTCCAAGTGAAGACGCCCAAGATGTGTTACTTTGTAAGTGTGTGCTTGACAGAGTGAGCATTAATGCTCTGAGCACTGGAAGCAGAGTTCAGCACGTACATGTTTCCTAGAACTATGCAATGTCCTTTGTTTGGAAGGGACCCACAAGGATCCTGGAGTCCAGCTCCTGGTTCTGCTCAGGACAGCCCCAAGAGTCACACCCTTTTAAAGATGAGTCTTGCTACTAGGATGTGAAACATCTTTCTGACCATTTTTGATAGAACTTGCAGCAGATAATATTTTTAGCATCTAGTTTGGTGTGAATAATGAAGAGAGCAATGGCAATGCTAGTCAGAAAGGATATTTACTTCTTAATCACTATAGGAAGAGTATGTTTTGTCAGGTAGCAGTGTCTGTTGTGTTCTTAAGTAGTGTGTTGTTGTCATGAATTCTGTGTTTCCAGGAACGGCTGGAGAAGCAGATAACAAACCCATTATGCCTTGTTGCAGATTTTAGCAAGCCTGAGGTAATTAGCATGTGGGGATTTGGGCATAAGTGCTCTAATAGTAAAAATATATGGATTGTAATCTGTAGCTTTATGTTTAGAATAGTATAATTTCTACTTTTTGCCTTTAATGCTGGGCTTTGTTATTGATGTTTGGCAAAATGCAATACATTAAAATGTCTAGTTAAAGGAAGATTACTTCACTTTCCAATTTCAGCTCTAAATTCTTTTGGGGACTCTTCAGTTGGACTTAGTTGAAGTGGGTGCTGAATGTGTGTGAAGAGTGTTGCATTACTGAGCAATGCTTTTCAAAAAACATTAATAAAAGGTATTTCAAATTCACTTTTTAATGTTATTTTAAAACTTTTTTGAGTGTTATACTTGAGAGACAAAAAAAGAAAGGGTTCAGATAGTTGTTTTTGTGTACTTCATTTCACTCTAGTTTGTAACTGATCAACAGTTATTGTTGTCTTAACAGGCACCTTTGCAGATCCATGTTGCCATGCTTGCCTTGAACCACTTCCAGGAGAACTTTGGTCGCAGACCGAACATTGGGTAAAGCAGCAGTTCTGCATTTGCCAAGCCTTGAATCAGACAGATCTCTCCTTTTTGTGTAGTTGCTGTCTGGCTGTGCAGCATGGTACCTTCCCTGTCTGGTACCTGATAGACCACATAGAAATGGAAACACAAAAAATGTTACCTGATGTGTGTCTGGGTTTGTAACCGGGCTTTCCCAATACAGCAATGACACTTTCTGGGCCCAGGTAGACAGAAGATACTTCTGAAGGAAGTAACCTTCTGTTCTAGTTTTTTTACATTGTGGGATTGATATGGAAAAGTTGTTTCAGTGATCCTGAATTATCTTTAGTTCATGGATTTAAAAAAAATCTGAATAATTTGGGTTTAATTTTCAGTGTTTTTCATTCATCTGTAGTTCTTTATGGGTGTAATTTTGAATTAAATGAGACAAAATTACTTAAAAAATAGAAATCTTATTACTGTATTTGCACATGGGCTTTTTCACTGAGACTCCTGTTCTTGAGCTAACCCTAATCTTTAGAAGGACATCTTGAATGCTCACTGTTAAGGATAATGTGAGATTGCAAGCTTCCTGCTGTATCCATTGCTTTTTTCTTCCATTGATGGTGTTTCTAGAAGAACTCTGGAATGTTTAAGTCATCATTATTGTTTCTACCCTTGTGTCTAGATGCCTTCAAGATGCTGAGGAAATGCTGAAAATAGCCATGTCTATAAATGAAACACTGGAAAACAAAGTGAGTAAGGAATCATTATCATTATGAGTCATTTTTTTTAATGGGCTCATTTACTTGCCTAAAGGTCATGCATTTGTTGTTGGTCCTTGTTCTGGCCTTTGAATCCATCTTTAGATGGATCAGCTGGCTGTTTGAATGCTGTCTGAGGAAACAGAATTGGATTTCAGCATGGGTTCTACTGAATGTAGACCTGACATGAAGGTTGATCCTGTGGCAATGTGAATCCAATTTTTAGACAAATGCATATGATGAATTCAGGGTATATGGTGGATCTGTTTTGGCTGGAAACTTTTTTGCTAGTCAGAGTGAAATAATCTTGTAGTGAAGAATAATGGTTTGTGAATCTGTCCTACACTGATTTGTTTACTGTGGGGGTAAACCTGTTCCTGTGTCTTATTTTTCAGCCTCAGGTGAATGGAGATGTGGTGAAATGGCTGTCTAGGACTGCTCAGGGATTTCTTCCTCCTTTGGCTGCAGCAGTGGGTGGTGTTGCTAGCCAGGAAGTCCTGAAAGCTGTAACAGGAAAATTTTCTCCATTGCAGCAGTGGGTAAGGCTGTCTTGGATTTTGAATGGATAGCTGTTTGTAAATGGTGTATGATCAGAGTAACCTGAGGAACTTCTGTAACATGGAACTAAAAAAAAAAAAGATTTGAGACTATATTTAGAAAAAGCAGTGGTTTTATATATACAATAGAAGTTCAACCAGTTTTCGTTAAAATTTTTGTTTTGGGGTTCAGACAGCATGTTGTTTTTCCACACTAGTGAAAAGAGTATTGGCTTCTCACTGCATGGATGCAAAGGTGTGATATAGTGCAGATACCAGCTTAAGCTACTGTACATAAGAGCAGGGCTTTCCGACTCTCAGAAGAAATGTCAGAGTACAGTTGGATTAGAAAATTCACAATCTTCAGAGTTTTGTATGGAGGGATAATATGCCTGTCAGAAGTCAAAAACTTGTAGCAAACTCACCTGTTTGAGTGAATGTTTTTTCCCCTCTGTGTGCAAATGCTTTCTCCTGTCCACTAAAATTGTGAACTGTAGGGTACCAGATGCTGTGTAGTCTTTCACTGACAGTAAAAACTTAGTGCTTCTAAATTTCTAGACTCTGTTGTTCATACGAAGTAGTTAGTTTTTAAATTAAAATAACCTGAATGTTTTTCACAGGTCTTTTTTGGATTTTTTCCTTTTTTTCTCTCTTTTTTTTTTTTTTTTTTTTTTTTTTTTACAGCTATATATAGATGTGTTAGACATTGTAACACCTCTCAGGAAGGTGAGCTCTGAGGAGTTTCTCCCAAGGTAAATACAACTACAATCTGCTGGTTTATGTACTGTTCACATCTGAGTCTGAAGCATGCACAGATGTGTTTTAAAGTTAATTCAGTGCTGTTTGCTGGAGGGACAGGTTTGGGGTTGAGAAGGTGTGTTCTATTTCAGGATGGGATGAACAGAAATTATAGACTCTGTCTGACTTTCTTAGTTCACATCAAAGTGCAGTTTGGCATCAATGGTACTACCCTGATAAACAGTAGATTGAAGTCTCCTGTTTTTGTCTCTTGTACCTGCATAGGGGAGATAGATATGATGCCTTGAGGGCTTGTATTGGAGACTCTCTGTGCCAGAAGCTCCACGATTTGAATGTTTTCTTGGTGAGTATGACTGACACTGTTATACTGTTTGCAAATGCTTTGTTTGTACAGCTAATGCCCACTGTCCTCAAAATACATGAGGACAGCTCTGATGTGTGCCACTGCAGAATAAACGGTCCAGAATTGCAGTGGGACTTGTCTTTGTGGTTTCCACTTAACATTTCTGATTCTATGTCATGTTCTTTAGGTTGGCTGTGGAGCGATAGGCTGTGAAATGCTGAAAAACTTTGCACTTCTTGGTGTTGGTACTGGGCAAGAAAAAGGATTGGTAAGTCACCTGTTAACCTTACTTCTCATTAGAAGTACTGTGACAGGGAAGAATTAAATAATTAGACTACTAAAATTGTTAAAAGCCTAAGACTTATTTCAAGTTGATCTCTGCGCAGAGGATACAGTGGCCTTGGCATAGAACGGTGTGCAATTAGAAGCAGAATACACTTGGAGTAGTCTTGCTGTATTTTGATTTTAAGACAAAATTTAGTCCATCAGTATAAGGAGAGCTTTGGCCACAGTGGATGCCAGTAGCAGTGTTTTATTTGGACAAGTGTCTGTAGAAGTTTCATCAAGATCATTGCTCAGTGTTACACTTAAATTGTAACTTCAGCTGTTGCTTTTGCCCCTTCTGACTTAGGTTACAATTACAGATCCAGATTTGATAGAGAAATCCAACCTGAACAGGCAGTTTCTTTTTCGACCTCATCACATACAGGTAGGCTTGCTTATTCAGTAAATTTTCTGGACTGCTGTGTTTCCACGTCCTGTGTCCCCACAGAGAGATGAACTTGTCTGTACTTCTGTCCAGAAAAGACTTAAAGGCTGTAATGAAATGTAGGGGCTTTTTTAAAGGGTGCCTAGAAATCCTAATGGCATGCAACTCATCACTAGTATCAGTTGAGTAAAACTGGCTTGTCTAATTTGTACTGGTATTTTTGACTAATGAAATCTCTCAGATTTGACAGTCGGATGAGTACTGTATTGCGTAAGAGCCTGCCATAGGTTGCTGTATCAAAAATGCCCCACTATGCCATTGAAATTTGGGGGAAATAAAAAAACCAAAAAAGAGCGCTGGCAGAAGTGTTCATGATAGAGCTCAGTAGTGCTGCTGCTGCTGGAACTTGACCAAAGTTGATGTCTTCTGACTTAATTCAGTTTTCACTAAGATGGTAAATAGTTTTGAAATCCCCAACATGTACATTCAGTACATGCATAACCCAGAAGCTGTTAATTCTTTGAAGCAGAGAGAGCATCCTCTTACTTGCAAACACAGCACAAAATAAGAAAGGTGGCTTAGATCTTGACAGCAATGTGGAAAAAGGTTTCCCCTGCCCAAAACCCAGCAGTTGAATTTTCTGCCTCCTGTTTATGTGTAGTAAATCTGGGAACAGATTGCACTTTGGATGATGGGTAGGTAAATGGAAAGTGAACCCTGCAAGCTTTCAGAAGCCACAGGCTTGAGTGCTGATCCCTAGATAATTGTGGTATGGCTAGAAGTGTCAGGTAGATCAAGAACTCTATTTCAGTTTAGCTTCTGAAATCGATTTTGTGGGGAATACCTTGCAGTAATGTGATTATTCACAGGTGCTTGATATCTGTGCTGCACAGACACAGAGTTACTAATGGATTTATCCTGAGACTGTCATGAACTGCACCCTTCTTGTGAAGAAATTCTTACAAGAGGCAGCACGTGGCATCAGTTTCAGTTACTTGATAAACCATTTAAGCACTTCTACAAGTGGTCTCTGAAATACTTAATAAAACAAAAATAAAACTAGATTAATAAGATGTTTATAATTTTTATATGATAAAAAATTTCATTTATTGTCTCTTTTGCATACTAACATTACTGTCAGTGGATTTTGCCTGGTCAGTAAATGAAGTCGGTATTTCTGTGTTCCTGATATTCTTTATCAACATATTGCTGATCTCTGTGTTTATGCTTTCAGAAACCTAAGAGCTACACTGCAGCAGAAGCAACTCTGCACATCAATCCTTACATAAAGATTGATTCAGATATAAATAAAGTTTGTCCAGCCACTGAGAACACTTACAGTGATGAATTCTACACCAAGCAAGACGTGATTGTGACTGCTTTGGACAATGTTGAAGCCAGGAGATACATTGATAGGTAGGGGGTGGAAGGGGGAAGCAAGGGCAGCTGTTAACTTCTGATGAGGGTGAGAATACTCTGGCAGTTTTAAGGTTGAATTATTTAAGCATAAATATATGTATCTGAATATAAAAGTAGAGGTATTGACATTTACAAATAATTTCTAATGCTCATAATCCGCACATGCTGAGGTGTACGGTATTCTGATCTAACCTGAATAGTTCTTACTTAATCTCTTTTTTTCTTGAGTTTGGTGTAAGCTTTCCACTCTTCTTAAAGTGCCTAGAGACAGCTCTGGTTGCATTCCAGTAATGTTTGCAAGGCAAGAACATAGAGATTTTTCTGTACTCTGATAGTCTGTGTCTTTCCATGTCAGTCGTTGTGTAGCAAACCTGCGTCCTCTTATAGACTCTGGAACTATGGGAACAAAAGGACACACAGAAGTTATTGTGCCCCATCTGACAGAGTCCTACAATAGTCATGTAAGTCTTTCATTGCTCACCTTCTGTAGCTTGTCCCATGATGCCCTCTGATTCTTTGATCATTTTTATGTGTCTTTCTAAAATAAGTGGCCTGTTTGAGCTTCTGAAGAGCAGTACTGTTAGGAAATAATTACTTCCTTTGTTTCTGAAGAAAAACTCACAGGAAGTAAAATTTGAGCAGTTCTTTACAAGCGTACCTAACAGTTCTGTTTGAATGGGAAAGGGGAAAATCAACCTTCAGGCACTATCACTGATAGACACTACCTGCAGTATTCCTCTGTTTTAAGTTCTTGTGGAGAAATTCACGGGTTGAGAACACCATGAAATAGTGCCATGTGGACACAAAGACAGGATTTTCAGCATCCTAGTTGTCTTGTTAGGGTCCATAAAGAATCCTTTCTGGCCTTGGGTGACAGGGTATGCTTCATGTTGAAAGTGTACATGCATGCCAGCTGCACATCTTGCAGACAAGCTGGCTGGCAATTTCACCTGTTGTTTATGTTTCACAGTTCAGTTTTTCTTTCCAGTGTTGAGTTTAGACTATTACTGATAAAGAGGAATGGACAATGCTAGCTAGTGTTTGTAAAACAGATTGCTAAGCATAAAAAGCCACTTTGTGTTCTATGAGAGCAGAGTTTTTAACTTAAGTAGTGTACAAGTTCTTGGTAGTATTATTAACAATTAACCTGGATAAGCCTGCATTGACATGCAACCCTATTTAATTACAGCGGGATCCACCAGAGGAAGAAATACCTTTTTGCACCTTGAAGTCTTTCCCAGCTGCTATTGAGCATACAATACAGTGGGCAAGAGATAAGGTAATGGATTAACCTTTCTGGCATTCAGCACAACTCCATGTATGTTTGGAAAGATGGGCACCTGATATACTTCCTGCACAATGTCACATTTGTTCCTTTTTTTTTTGCAGTTTGAAAGTTCATTTTCTCACAAGCCTTCATTGTTTAACAAGTTCTGGCAAACCTACCCGTCAGCAGAAGAAGTTTTACAGGTAAGGGGATGTTGCCAAGGTAAAATAGAAGGTTTAAACTGCTTTATGGATTTTGTTTTAAGGCCAGTGAGATTAGGGTTAGTTCCTGACTTTTTTCAGAAAATCTGAAGATCTACTTGGCCAAGTCATTAGTTGATCATATGAACAGTATTTCTGGTGTGTCTCATAATTAAAAGCTTCTCCAGCTCATGGGCTCTGTACATGATGTAGAAATACCAGAAAGACTGAGACGCTGCTAGTGTGTGATTAGTGTGTGTCACACTAATGTGTAACTAGCTGGAGAAGGTGAAAGTAAGACTGAGTTTGAAATTAATTCAAGTAGTAATAAAATTGATTGAAATTGTTTACTATCCTTTTCTTGTGAGTTTGTGATGGCATGTGGTCCAAAGGGCTGCTGGAAGTAAATGGGGCAAAAACCCCCTTGGAGAGGAGCACATAAAGAATAGTATTTCACGAAGTGAACCTCTGTTTCCTCTTGCCTGTGGATTAATAAAAACATATTTATTGTTTGACTGGATTAGAAGGAATCTTGTCTGTTTTAACATTTTCATGTTTCTTTATCTAGAGAATAAAATCAGGAGAGAGCTTGGAAGGCTGTTTTCATGTTATTAAAACACTCAGTAGAAGACCCCGAAGTTGGACTCAATGTGTAGAACTAGCAAGAGTAAAATTTGAAAAGTATTTTAGCCATAAGGTAGGTAAGACCTATAAATGAGGTAACACTAGACTGATGAGGAATTTAGAAAACTTGGTGGCCCTAATAACAAGGTGTCCAAGTCTTTACACTCACTTCCATCTCTTCCTAAACAACAAATTATATTTGAAACCTAAAAAATGCTGCATCCCATTTCACTGTAACACTTCTAGGTCTGGTTTATTAACTCAATCTCAGTACTCTGTGCAGTAGTCTCCATGCAGTTTCTTGGCATTTTTCCAGTGTTTTCCACAGTATCAGGATTATCAAATCTGATATCACTTCCAAAGTATCAGTCTTTTATTATGTAGTGGGGTTTTGTTTCCCACACTATACTCCCGTTGCTGAACTCATCTTTGTACCCTGATTTTCTCCAAGATTTTTCTGAAATGAGAGCCAGTTATTCTAACAGTCTGGTCGACAGTATCGCTTAAAGTATGTGTGTAACTCTGTAGGAAAGATAGGATTGGGATGCTGTGGATTAATAAGCATTCCTGTGCATACAGAATTCCTGGTGGTAGTTGTCACATTGAGAAAATACTGCATTCCAAGTTGCGAATCCATAAGCAAGAATCCTAAAGTGACAGTAAGGTCACTAGGAGAATGCTTTGCTTCTTGGATTAATGTCCTGCTTGAGCTTTGTATGGATGAGGTGACATTGTCATCTCTGTTCTGTGAATGAAATGGACAAACACTCTGTCTAGTAGTACTTGTCTTTAGGCTGTCTGTCTTGACAAAGGTGTTTCATGATTTTCTTAATTCTTTAAATTACTTCAGCTCGACAGGCTTGGTGTAGTGTGGTTGTGTCAGTCTATTTGCCAAAATAATAAAGCTTCTCTGGCTTTTCCTCTAGGCTCTTCAGCTCCTTCATTCATTTCCCCTTGATACACGATTAAAAGATGGAAGTAAGTACAAATGCCCCTTTATGCCTGTTGAAAATTCATAGCATATGACATGTTGTTGCTGCTCCTCCTGGTTCCTTAGGATTTCATCTTAAGTCTGTTTTCTTACCAGGTTTGTTCTGGCAATCACCAAAGAGGCCTCCTTTCCCAGTGAAGTTCGAATTTACTGATCCTTTGTAAGTATGGTACGGTCCCAGATGCACAGTATAGCATCCTATAAAACTGACAGCAGGAGGTGCAAGGCAGTGGCTTTACAGCCCTGGAAGTTGGTCTGGAATCGATAGGTGTTAGTGTACATTCTCATCCTGAGGCAGATTTGGTGAGCTGTCAGATACTTTCACTGCAGATAATTTAACTTTCAGTGACATGAGATTGCAGGGTACTGTTTTGACTTCATCTAATGTGAAATGGCTTAGAACAACCCATTTCATGTCTTATATGGCTGCAGAATAACTGAGTGCTTGCTGTCACACCTCCTTGCCCCCACTGTCCACATCATAAAATGCAGGATGTGCCAAGTGACCTAGTGAAGGGACTACTTTCCTTGTTCATCACAATTTGGGTCTGATCTAGATGGCTTGGGTATTACAGATAATTTAAAAAATTGATGTCGTTGATGGATTAAACAGCTTTTATCTGCTGTATATCTACAATTGCTTTGAGAAACTGGAACACTGTTTTTAGTTTGAGTGAAAATTGACATCATGATAAATATCAAAGTAATTCTGAGATTAAGCTTTTTATCATATTGATGTCATGTGACCATTTTTAATTGTTTGCTTGACTGCAAAGGTTAAGGAGATATGGTTTTCATTAAGGAACTCCCCACTCATCAAAACTTGCTTAGTTTTGGGGACAACTTCTGAGTCACTCAAAATATGCTATTTTGTACTGCGTACACTGAAGGATGGAAATTCTGTTTCTCAGTATGTTTCTTCAAGATCTTGAACATGATTGCAAACATTTGGGCAACTAAAGTAGAAAAAACAACCAACCAAAAAGAATTCTTTTTTCTTTAGGCACTATGGCTTCATCGTGAGCACAGCAAAACTCTTTGCAACAGTATATTGTGTTCCTTTCACAGAAAAGGTAATCCAGACTGTAAGATTGTTCCCTTAACTTGGTGTTCAGTCTTGGCCGGATGTCCAGCTGCCAGTTCTTTTTGAGAGCTGATTAAATTGATTCTTACAGTAATCTACCATTCAGCACTGGCTGTTTGGCAGCTACTTACACTTTCTTTCTTTATTTAAATCCCTAACCTGGAGAAGAAATGAGTAGTGTATTGGGTATTTTCAGTAAGCACTGAACTTGGGAATTACTATTTTGATGCAATATAACAACTGAACTGAAAAAAAAAATCTCTTTAAGGCTTTTTTAAAAATTAAGTGTCTTAGGTATAGTATGGGGGGGGGGTTACTTTTTACTGCTTTCAGCATCTGCATTGCTTATCCTTTGTTTTTTCTTGTTTGTTTTCTAATTGGACCTTCCTGTAAGTCAGGTTTAAACTTCTGTATAGTTTTCAAGTGCTAGGTACTTAACGCTGCTCTGGTTTGCTGTGGCAAATGAATTGCCATTTGCTGTTTTAATCATGATGTTTGGCTGAAATATCATTGAATATCTGTGAGACTTTTTGGGTCTAGTAGTCTTTGAAATCCTGTTGTATCTACAGTCTTTTTGTGGAGGCCTTTTTGAGTTGATATGAATTTAAAATGTTTTTCTTCAAAATCGTAACAGGACTTGTCAGAGGAAACCATTTTGGGCATTATTTCATCTGTGAAGGTACCAGAGTTTAGGCCATCAAACAAAGTAAGTGTGATATTTAATTTAAAGAAAAAGAAGAAAATATTCCACAAGCAGTGTCCCACATAACCAATGACTGCATTGATGCTAATGAGAAATTAACACAAATTATAATTTGTGTTTTGGGGAAATAAGTGTTTTAAGGTTAGAGGGAACCTCTGAAGACCACCTAGTTCAATCCTCTTGTTTAAGCAGGGGCAGCTAGAGCAGGTCATCACGGACTGTGTCCCATTGGGTTATGAATATCTCTGAGAGTAGAGACTCCACAGCCTCTCTCTGCTACCTATGCCTGTGTTCAACCATCTTCAAAGTTTTGTCTGGGATGTTTTTGTTTGTTTCTTTTCCTTAGGAGTATTTTTGTATGTTTCTTAGGGAATTTTATGTGCTTCAGTTTGTGCCCTTGTGCTGTCACTGGGCACAGTGAAAAGAGTTTGTCTGTGCTCTCTGTACTTCTCCCCCAAGAGATACTTGCAGTCATTGCTAAGATCCCACTGGCCCTTGCCTTTTCCACTCTGAACCATCAGAGCTCTCTCAGCTTCTCCTCATATGAGAGATGCTCCTGTCCTTAGAAACTCTTGGGTGGAGTTGATCCAGTAAATCTATGTCTCTTGAGCTGGGGAGGAAAGCCTGGAAGAAAGACAGGAAATTTAAAGCACACCTGACACTTCTTCTGTATGAAGCTCATGTATTTCATTACTCAAGCACTGTGCACATTTGCAGGTTGTACAGACTGATGAAACTGCAAGAAAACCAGATCATATTCCCGTCAGCAGTGAGGATGAAAGAAATGCTATTTTCCAGCTGGAGAAGTCTATACAATCCAATGAAGCTATGGAAAGTGAGTAGCGCAAATCAGCTTCATAGTTTAGTAGTATCCTGCATTTGCATTTGCCACTGGTGACATTCAGACCTTTGGATGAAGCAGTTCTGGAACTCTGCAAGAAGTAGAGCTGATACCTAAAGCTTTCTGAAGTGCCGTGTCCTGTTGCTTGACATTACCCTGAGATTCTGTATTTCTGAGATTCCTGGAAGTTTTAGAGCTTTCTGTTACACTTGTTTGTAATTATAACATGGATGACAGTGAGCAGGCAGCAGCAGGGAGTTGAACTCTTGAGGGGGAAGAGTGCTGACTGGATCCCAGATGGACTACAAGTGATTCAGGCATGAGAAGGCTGAGTCACTACTTAGAGCTCTCAATCTGAAATGGTCCTAAATTGTAAAGACCTCAGCGTCTTCTAGATTTAAAATGAGGATGCTTACATCCCATTATTGTGCTTGGCCACGTGAAGGGGTCACTGGGCAACAACTACAGGCAAGCTTTTTCAGCCCATGAATCCAGGAGAAAGATTAGCTTATCCCTAACTCATCCCATGAAGTGTCAACCCAAAACCCTGCCTCTGAGTCCATATTTTGAAATTTTTGCAGATAAACTAAGCTTTAAAAGGGAATTTTCACAGGATGGAGCTTTAGTGAAGTGGGGTGTATGAGAAACATCCATAGGAATATTCAAAATCTATTGCTGGTAGTGCAAGCAGAGTAAAATTACGGAGCTCTGTTGATGTTTGTTTCATTATTTACTTTTAGCAAGTGGTATTGAGAGGGGCATTTCCTAGCATAGGAAAACAAGTAAGGCACCAAGCTCCAGGATGTGAAATTTTTAATTTGTTAAGGTTCTGGTTCCTTTAAATTAAGTTTAGGACATCTTCAGTTTTCTAATAATAATTTTTGCTTTTTTTTTTTTCTTTTTTTATAAGCAGCTGACTTGCAAATGAAGCCCATTTCCTTTGAGAAAGATGATGATAGTAATGGGCACATAGATTTCGTAACAGCAGCATCAAACCTGCGAGCCAAGATGTACAACATCGAGCCAGCAGATCGGTTCAAAACAAAGCGCATTGCTGGAAAGATTATTCCTGCCATTGCAACAGCTACTGCTGCAGTATCAGGGCTGGTGAGATTGATTTTTAAAATGCATATTTCTTTCTCTTACTGTTGTTGTCTGTTGTCTGGGTATTGATTACTGCTCCCCTGACAGAGGCTCATTTAAAGAAATGTATTTTTTTCTTATGTACCAATAGCAAAGGTCATGGCTGGTTCTAGATGTGGTTGCTGAGGAATACATGTAGTGCCGGTTGCTCAGTGTGGAGCTGCAGTCCCAGCTGAAGATGAAGCTCTGGGTGGGAGCCTCAGGCAAGAGGTTGTGAACTGATGCTGACCCATTGCACAACAAAGGGCATGGGGACGTGTGGCCCAGCCCGGTGACTGGACACTCAGGGATGCAGCAGGAGCCAAGGACTGAGCTGGAAGACCCTGGACTGTTGGGCACACAGACTGTGAGGGTACAAAAGCCCAGGCAGTCCTTTTTTCAGGACCCCTTCTCCAAGGCACCAGCTTCAGTTGTTATTCTGTTGCTACACCATGATAAGATTACTTAAGGAAACCAGAAGTCTGAGACTCTGCCTAAGGGAAACCCAGGGTCCAGCCAGCAAGGAAACCTTGTCTGTCTGTGAGAGTGGGATGGGTAGTGAGGCAGTGATTGAGAAGCCGCCCACTGTGAAGGGGATTCAGTCCCAGCAGTGAAAGTCTTTGGCGGTGTGAGTATGGCTGCTGGAGTGGGTCCTGAATGGTTAAAAAGAGAAGTTTCCTTAACATGTTGAGCCTTTGGTGTTTTTATTTTTGATTTGCAACACAGAAAGATGGGTTGGAATTCAGCATTTTGGTTTCTTTTTGGACAGTAATACTAATTTCCAACAGAATGCCACTGCCAAGAGTGGAAAGGATCTGTTCTGTAGTAGTTCATGTTCATGCATCTCAACATAACCTCTCCTTTGTGGAGATTGCATAAACCAAACCGTTTTGGAAGAGTACTACATTAAGAACAGTTTTGAATGTTTTAAGTATTTCCCTGGGGTGCAACAGAATCTATTTCTGTGGCACAATGGGTTCCATTTCTGTGTTACTTACTCTGCTGATTGGACAAAGGCTGATCTCATTAACGGCTTCCTTGGTAGTTGCTGGCCTCTGAACTACACTAGAGTTGATAACGCTAAAACCTAATAAGTAAATTCTAATTTACTGCAGGTTGCACTGGAACTCATCAAAGTTGTGGGTGGCTACCCAGCTGATGCATATAAGAACTGTTTTCTGAACCTAGCCATTCCCATAATGGTCTTTACAGAAACTGCTGAAGTAAGAAGAACGGAAATCAGGTAGGAAGAACAGTGTCAGAAGGGCAAGGACAGTACTTGGAAACTACTAATTGATGCTTAGAACTTGCTGAACCATTCCAACAGGTGTGAAGTTTGAATAGTTACTAAATCCAGATAGCCACATTAAGACCTTATGTGCTCACGTAGCAGAACTATGATGGACCCACAGCTCATGGCCATACTCTAGTTAAGCATTCTAGATATTCAAGGGTATTTTTTTGTTGTTTAAACTTGGAAGATGATGAATTGCTTCATGCTTGCTATCAAACTCTGCTATCCACTTACTGTGTACTGCTAGAGGTGTAAGTGATCCTTGTAATACGGCCAAGGGTGTCCCATAATGCATTGCCCAAGAATTTTCTGTTTGGAAAATGCAGTCCATATTCATCTGTCCTTGTTTAAAAAATAGTGGGTTTAAAGGCTTAGTTTGATTTTCAGTGGAAGCTGTTACTTAAGAGACTTTAAAAATCTAGAGAAGGTAGATTGTTCTTAGGAAACATCCAGGACATGCTTTTGCATCTTGTTTAATACAAGAGCTATTTTCCAGTATGTCTGAAAACTCAGTAAGTTCATTGTCAGATACCACATTTACTTAGAGGTCTTCCTCTGTCTTGTGCTTAGCAAGGTCAGAGGGCTGGAGAAATGGCAGCAGGGAAGAGATCTTTTTCTGAAGATTAAACAGTAGCACATTGCCAAGAAGACATGGCAGTTCTTCAGTACGCTTTTAAAGGGAGTGACTGAGTTCACATTCTAAAGTAACAACCTTTCACTTTTTAAAACAGAAATGGGATATCGTTTACCATCTGGGACAGGTGGACAATTTATGGGAAAGAGGATTTTACTCTGTTGGACTTCATAAATGCTGTCAGAGTAAGTTTTCTACTGTCCTGGGTTAATACAGGACAAGAGGAAAGGAATTTCTTGTTTTGGGTTGTTGAACTGTGTTCTGTTTTTCTTTTTTATTTCCATCAAGTTACTGTTCAAACCAGAACATTTAGTAATTAATAATTAGTAATAATTTTAGTAGTAATTAATGTCAATGGGGGATGTCTCTAAAGAAAGGCATCCAAGTCTGTTTTCAAATTCCTTGTTAATTCAGTTGGCTCAAATGTATCTTAATAAAACTTTCTATCAGCATCCATGCATTAGCAGCTTTTCTGGTTTGGATCCTATGGATTTGAATAATTAGCTGTAGTATTAGCAGCAGTAGTATCTGCTGGTTTGGGCAGCTGTTCCAGTCTTTAAACAAATTTTAATTTGTGAATTCCAGGAGAAATACGGAATTGAACCAACTATGGTTGTACAAGGAGTCAAAATGCTCTATGTTCCTGTGATGCCAGGCCATATTAAAAGATTAAAGTTGACGTAAGTATAATTGGAAAATTGATTAGGGATGCAATATAAATTATGTTCATTGGTTATATCAAAAGGACATGTGTCTGACAGCAGTATTTTCTCCCAGAGTGGTTTCTAGCCATTAATACTTTGGAAAGAAAAAAGATACTGGAAAGAAAAAAAATAATTTCTTACTTTTTGTAAAAAAAAAAAAAAAAAAAAAAAAAAAAAAAAGAGGAAGTAAATTAACTTCTGTGATGAGGAAAGGAGACTTGCAAAATGCTGCTTTAGCTGTTGAATACCAGAATGAGAAAGCTAAAGAAAAGAAGTCTGACAGTAATTTTTGCAGGGGAAATAATGGTTCAATTAGAGCAAGACTACTAGAACCTTTTGAAACTGGCTTAAAACTAATACTGATGTTTAGCAACTTAGCTCTGAAGGAATAATGTATTGCTTGCAGTTTAAGATTTTTATGGAAGTCTGTTCAGTTATAGTAATTGCTTGAGATTCTACATAACTTTAGCCCTTTTAAAAATGATGACATTCACAAAGGCTTTGCAATACTGCTTACACACAGGAAATGGAGGTATTTCACCCCGGCAGTTTGGCAGGATGTGAAGGCAGGTCATTGGGTTTTGACTGAAGGCCTTTCCAAATAACAGCCAGATTCATCCAGGTTTTGTTCTGCCTTGCATCTGTGGATTGAGCTACTTTAGCTCAAAATTTGTTCCTTACAGCTCCTGTGAAGTGTGTGCTAGTCACTGCTCACAGGCTTTGCTGAAGCAAGTGGATGCACTGCTCAGTACTGTTTTGAAGGCCTGCCAGTAGGTATCAGGCAGAGAAGTATGAGTAAGCTACTTCAGACTCCTGGGGAGAGAAGAGCTGCTAAGCTGTAGAGTGCCTGGCATGCTAAGATGAGAATTTACAGCCTCTCTCCAAAAACATTGCTTATATGCTTTCTCTTACAGCTGTATAAATAATATTGAATGAGTGGGGTATGCAATGAAGTCAAAGTCATGGTATGAAGCTGCCTTCTTGTGAATATCAGAGGACTTTTTACTACTCTGAGACTTTATTGGGCTGTGTCTGTCAGGAGAATGGAATATGATTTGCTGAAGCTCAGGTGGAGGAACAGCTTTTGTGTGCAATTTAGAGGTGGCTTATCCTCTATTTTAATTTGGTCTGTAGTATGCTGGACCAGTACATACTGCTGGCAGTGAAATTCCTCCTAGTCTGGCCCTGAATTCCCACTGCCAATCCTCTTGGTACATTTATGAACCATTCTTCATTTCTTTAATAGAATGCAAAAGCTTGTGAAACCATCAGCTGATAAGAAGTATGTGGATTTGACAGTATCGTTTGCTCCAGAGACTGATGGAGAGGAAGACTTGCCAGGGCCACCAGTGAGATACTACTTTGTTCAGGAAGAAAATTGACAGTAGAGACACAGAAGTCACTCACGGACCGTTTGTTCTGGGAATGTGCTAATTTTCAGCTATTAAAGATGGTACTATATATTTCTTTTTGGTGAAGCCTTAATTAAATGGTGAAAATCAGTGGCTTTGCACGGAAGACAAACTGGATTTGTTTCTTCTGCTCCTGTATTCTTCAAGCCTGTTTGCTCAAAGGAGGATTGGTCACTCCATGGGATGGAATGTCCAGTACAGTCCTTACCTTAAAGGCAAGATTGGTATTGAGGAAAGCAAGAAGAATGGTAAACCTAAGAAATGGTCCCCATATGCAAATTAGGCAATTTGCATTTACTTAGGGAAGATTGCAAAAAATAGGAAAAGCACCATTTTATGATACTCCTGGTGTTCTAAGAACATCTCAAATTCATTTCATATGTTACTTCATTCTCAAACAAGAATTCCATTCTTGCCATCTACATGTGAGATTTAATCCATCTGAAAGGCTTAAACTCCCACTTAAAAGCAGAGGATCTGCTTTCTTGTGTGGCTGGTTAGTGGTGCCATGGCCAGCACAGCTATCTTGTGTCAGTCTCAGCATGGAAACATAGGCAGGGAGTGTAAATTGTCAAAACTCCCCTGAAGTCCAGAGGGCTGGAATTGTTGGTTATCTGCACTGACTCTTCTTTGTGGAATACTGCAGTACGGGGAAAGTGAAAACCTATCAGAGAGCCGAATTAGCACTTTCAACAATAAAACTTGGTCTTCAACAAAGAGAAAATGTGGTTGAGCCTTTCTCCCCTCATTAAATTCACTGTAGCACTTGATGACTTTAAAAGGTAGGAAAAGACAACTACCTCTGGATGGTCATAGCAAACTGTTACCTCAGCTGCTCCTTTTGGTACCATTTCCCTATAGCCAATTGTGCTGTACACCTCTCCTCAGAACAAGTCTGAACTGCACTGAACAGCAAGGTTTTTATCCTCATTGGGTCAGTTATTGGGATATCTAATTATAAAATTCCTGCGTAATTGGAAATCATTATGGACTAATTTTGCTGCTGTGGTGAGGCAGAGGTGTGTTACAGAAACATCATCATTTAACTCATTTAAACACTTGATACTTGAGGTAGTACTTTTTTTGTCCCCATCATAGTAGAGCAAGGCAAGGTTAGAATAAAAATGTACAAACTGAAATACCTTCTCATAATGTTATTGAACATTATGTCCAGTTGCTGTTGGAAAAGCTATTAACAACTTAGCTGTTTATCCTCAAACATAATTTATTAAGTTTTAGGGATGTCTTCACGTTTAATTTAGTGATGTCACTTATTAGTGCTAAGGATCACTTAAAGGTTTAGGTCAAGTTAAAAACACCGTCACCTCTCACAGTTGGAGGCTGGGAAACAAATGAAAAACTTTGAGTAAGTATACTCTGTTGCATTAGTGTGGTGTTAACATCATGCTTATGAAATAAGCAGCATTTAAAAATAGTAGAGTCTCAGATCTATTCTGGAATGCCATATGACTGTCCTCAGGGTTTACAGTAAACTGTCAGATATAATTCATTCAATGGGTTTTAGTAATGACAACATGTATACCTTTGAGATCCTTGTAAAACTTCCAGGTCAAGGCTGGCAGGGATCACAGCCAGAATTTACAGATGTGGCTGTATCTTTATGCTGCTCTTACTGTGTGTGTCTGCTGGAAGGATGGATGCTCTGTGGATGGGTTCTGCTCAGTTAAAAAGTAGGGTATGGAAAAACTAAAAATGCACAATGGCTCTAGGTATTGATTAGCACGCCTTTGAAACTTTTGTATATAAATAATCTAGGTAAAATGTCACATCTAGTAACTTCAAGAGGACTTTCTGTCGAAGAACTTGGCATGTCAAGTGCCTTGTTAAAACTGTTCTTCATGCTTTAAACCTTTTTGAATTGCTTATATGGTGAGCAAAGGTGTTTATATGGAAGATAGTGGAGTGCACATTTCAAATTCAAATTTCAAATTCAGTGTGAATTTGTGTTTGATAGAGCCTGTTTCTCAATCTGTTCCTGCTTTTTATCCAAAGTCTCTGCAGGTGTTCAGCATGATCACACTAAAAAGGCTCTGTCAAACTGGGCAAGTGAATTTTGGAGTCCTGATCTTCCAAATCTCCAATGTTGTCACAGTGCTACCAAGCTAAAGGCTTGTAGCGTTACCCGGAATCTGAGAACTGCTTTTTCTCTTTTCCATTTTTTTTTTTTTTTTTTTTTTTTTGTTCATAGCAGTGAAAGCTTGTGTTTGTCTAGGACTGTTTGATGCACAATTCCTGTGGAGCAGCTAAAGGTTGCTGTCTTCCTGCAACAATGAAGAACTGTCTTTTCACTAGAACACTCCGAAAGCTTTCTTTCAAAATGTTACTCTTTGAGAGAGTGGTTGATTTGGAGGAATGAAGTTTTGTATCAGTGATGAAGAGCCTTCTCACTCAAATGCTTTCTTGAAGAGTTTGCTTGTATTTGCACTAACTTTCACTGAATTTCTATCACTCTTAATAGATACATTTAATTAATTTGTGCATGCAAAGCGTTAAGCAGCCAGATCAACCTTTCTCTGGTTCGTCAGTATGTTTATTTAATGTTAGGAGTAGTGAGGATTCTGTGTGAGGGTCTCAATTCTGTTAACAAGACTGCTTTGATGGATCAGATGGATTTAAGCTTTTATCTACATCACAAGTAAAAAGTAGATGTTTCCATATTATTTTCCCACCCTTTTCCTATGTATGGTGAAATATGTGACTGCTTATTAAAAAGATAAAGCTATTCAAGAATAGTTGTATCTAGGAAGAACAACTCTGGCACCGGTTGGGCTGTCACCTCTTCATGGCTTCTCACATCCTGAAATAATACGGGTTTGAGCTAGACAGAGTTCATACTTCTGTCAGACTTGTCATCAAATACAAGTAAAGATTTTAGATAAGTTCATGATCCTCATTTTTGTAAGTTTTCCTTCTGTCTTTGAAACAGTGTGGATGTAGGCCAGTTGTTTTAAGAAAGGAGCTGAATTTCAGCCAAAAGCTGAAATTAACTTGAAAATTTATCAATCCCTGTACAATTACAGAAAGCAACTGTGCAGCACAGTGCAGCCATCTAAACCTTTGTCCAAAGGTTGATACATTTGACCAGAGACCTTCTGAATATTTCTTTTAGTAAAGTTATATTGTGTGTGGTTGATGAAGTAGCTGGTGCAGGTGCTTATCCATGGTCCACAAAGCTTATTGAGGCTCGAGCTTAAAGGTGCCCTAAGTTCCAGCACGGCTGACAGCAGAACTGTGTTGCTGAAGAGTATCCTTTTGTATGGCACAGGTGAGACAGGGAAGAAGTGTTGAGTCAGCACTTCTCCCAGCAGCATACAAGTTTCCATTTCAGAGGGGAAAAGCTGCAACTCTGATTCCATACATACTGAGCAGCATCCTCTTCACAAAGCCATCTGAACTATTTTCATGGAAGGAAAGGTGCTAGCCTCTCACGTTATGTACTCTTAAAATATAATGGGCCTTCCCTTTAGTGGTCAGAATAGGAATCGGAGACCTGGTGTTCGGTCACAAGCGTGTGATAAAAAGCATCATTAAAACTGTATTTTTGGGCAGTGTTTTGCTGGCACTGTAAGGTACTGCGGCCTTAAGTTCTCAAACAGTTGGTTTTTTGCTCGTTATTGAGTCCTTCAGTAGAATTTTAAAGAAAAAAAATTGCAACGCCTCGTGATGACAAGGGATTTTTGTGGCGTTTGGAAACCCGACGATTTGAGCTAATGTTTACCTACGGGGTAAATAAAGGGAAGAGTTCCCTGCCCGTCCCCTAAGAGGAAGGCGGGGGTGGGGGCAGCCGCTACTTCTGCGCAGGCGCAGCAGCCGCGCGCGCCTAAATCAGCTGCCCTGTCTGACGCGCGACGGCCGCCGACCAATGGGACGGGGCCGGGGAGGCGGGGCCGGGGAGGCGGGGCCGGGGCGCTGCCGCTCGCCGGCCGTGCGCGCGCGCCCGCCTGCTTGCGAAAGGCGCGCGGGGTTTGAAGGCGGCGCGGGGGGCGCGCCCCCGCCCCGGTCTGGGATGGCGGAGGCCTTGGTGAGAGAGCGGCCGGTCTGTGTGTCTGTGTGCGTCTGTCTGTCTGTCTGTCGTGTTTGTTGTGGGCGGCGGCCGGGCCCGTGCGTAGCGCAGAGGTGCGGCCCTCTGCGCGCTCCTGAGGGGAGGGACGGGGCAGGTCTTTCACTTCCCCCTGAGGATAGCGAGGTGGCATTGGGGTTCCGCGCTCGCTCCGTATCCGGGCTGTTGGCACAGATATATTTGTGCGCTGAGGGCTGCTCTGTTGGGAGCCCCGTTCCTCTCAACGCACAAGTGTCTGTGTCAGACCCCGTTCCCCTCAGGTTGCCTCTGGAGAGCCGACTTCCACGGGTGAGTGAGCACATCAAGAGCAGGACTCTTGTGCAGGCACGCTCGAATCGTGGTTAAGTTTTAAAATTCTTCATGTGTAGCGCGACACGAACGCAATAATAAATGAACTGTTAAAGGCTCTTTTAGGTCCGTGACAGGAATTTTTTATTTCTTTAATGCGCAAGGTCACTTTCCAGTGCATTATGCTGCGCTCTGCTGCGAGGAGAAGGGGGTTTAAGCTCCAGTGCCGGATTGACAGCGGAGTGTGGTTCTGCATAGTTTCTGAAGTGGTGGCTTTTGGTCAGTTGTTTTCCTATGTCACCTGTAACTTCCTTCTGCCACTTTAAACTGATATTGAAAATTTGCAGTGAAGTCAATCTGTATGGAGTTTGGTTATTTTTGATACCAGAAGTAATATTCAAAGGGGAATCACGAAGAAGTGCAAAGTACTGTCAGTATGGCAGACTTCAGAAAAAATGTGCTGAATTCTCTTGTGTTAGGATTAAATAATCTCCACACTGAATATACTCTTTAAATTTACACAAATTAGAAAGAGGTTATAGTTGTTTTTCAGCTAAACATTTACATTTTTTTGAGATGTTTTCCTGTCACATTTGTGAAGAACTGCACTCTGCTTTGCTGTTGAATTTTTCTTGTTCTTTCTTCCCATTTTATCCTCTGCAACCATTGCCGGTTCCCAGGTCAGTGACTTTATTGGATTACACAGAGAACGTGCTGCTGCTTGAATTATTACTGCTCTAGTTGTGGAAAATGACTGGAGTCCTGCCTGCTGTTTGAATGACTTTGGTTATACTTGGGTTTCAAGTGTATGAAGAGGCACTGTGGCATTCTAAGAAAAACAATGCTGCAATAACTCCCACTCTCTCACTACTTTAATATGTCTCAAGAATCCTCAAGATCTTGTTGTTCTGTCAAGTGTCATCATGCTAAGTAAAAATTGATTCTTATATCTTCACAGAATCATTTAAAAAAAGACTACAGAGCAAGATTCTGCCATGGAGGAGGGTAATTTGCATTTAAACACCTATTCTTAGATTCTGGAAAACTTACCTTGATTTTTATCTGAGAGCTAAACGTCAAAACTACGTGATGTACCTTATTAAATTGATCAAATGGCGTTTGCCAAATTTCTCGTATTTCTTAGTGGTAAGAGGAGCAAGCTCGGTGGGGGGACATGGCTCCAAGGTTTTCCTTTGCTGAGGCAGCAGGTTGTGGTTTGGCTATGCCTAAGGTACCCCTCACTGGGCTGCCTGAGTAGGGAAACAGTGATCTGTGCAAACATGTTGCCTTTCAAGGAGTAGAGAAATGAAGCCCATGCAGAGTTGCAGCATATTTGGACCTTGCTGCTAAATGTTGGAGATGAGTTTGAGCACTTGCAGTGCTGTGACATTCTTTACATGTGTGTTCGGAGTCTGTGAAGGTTTTGTTACTGAAATCCATTTTTGGACATGAGCTTCATGAGCTTACCAAATCTACCCAATTAGTTGTTTTTAAAGGTATATAAAGACCACTATGGGATTAATACTCCATGGCTTTTCTAGTGTTGTTTTGGTTTTGATCTCTATTGTCTGGCTGGTGAATCACTCATTTCTTCCCTTTTCATTTGTGCTGGTTTGAAGTAATAATTCAACCAGCTGAGCTGTTCACTTACTTATGGATTGGATATGTCAAGCCAGTTCTTGCTACTGGAACTTTTGTAAAAGCACAGAAATAGCTTCTTTTACAGGGTGACTCCCTGCGTGGAGGGATAGATGTGTAGCAGCACATTTCATTTCTAGGTCTGCTGTGACTGTATCACTGTGCAGGCAACATAGCTCAAGGTCTGATTCATTAAAAAATTATTTATTTCAAGTGAGACTCTAGCCAGCCTAAAGGCCATTTACTTCAGGGCTGTTGCAGTAGTTACATGTTTTCTTTTGTATAGAGAGAATTCTTCATTCTTATTATAATCTGTGGCAGTGAGACTTCTTTTCCTGGAATTCATACTTAGACAAATTTCTTTGCAGATATCTATGCATGGAAATGGTAGGTAAAAATATATTGAAGTTGGAACTAGGGAAAATAATAACCTAAAATATTAAGAAGTAAAACTTTGCTGCTTTAATATTTGGGATAAGAGCATTTGGCATTTTTGATTGAGAATATTTTTTCCCCTCTTCTTTCTAGAAATAAGATTGATCTCCAGCCAGGTCAAAACGTACTGAAACTTATACAGGATTGTTTTGAAAGTAAGCTCTTATTTGGTGTTTTGCTTTATTTGCTGATAAAAAGAAAAAAGTATTTTCTTCCTTGTGTTATTTAGTAGTAAGTAGATAGAAATAAAAAATAGGGATAAAATGGATAAAAATAGTATTTCCCAGGGTTTTTAAGAATAGCCCCTTCTCAGCTTTTTAAAACTGTCTTAGCTTCTTATGATCGCTTTCTCAAGTAGCTGATTCCTTTCTTGTTTGGATTAACATGACATTAATAAGCCTTAGAATTGTTAAAATAAATGAAACCTGTACAATTCCAAGATTCCCATATTTAATGTTTTTTTCTTCATAGGTTGCAGCAGTGATCTTACTATAAACTCTCCAAATTGCTCAACCAATTTTTTGAAAAATAAGAAGAGGACTTCAGCGCAGAGACAAAGGATAAGTTCTGTCAGTGTCATAGGGCAGCACTGGGTACAAGTTCAATTATGTAGCATTTAGTTCTGGATGAGCACCTGTGAAAGTATATAGGCTATAATTTAACCATCTATAATAGCTGTTGAAAATGTGGGGTTTTTTCTTAGTTTGTTGTGCTTTAATAGTAAATATAAGTAGAATTATTTAATAGCTTTTTTCTTTGGGTTTTTACTAATGAAAGCTCCTTCAGCTTTTTGTCCAGGACAGTTAAATTTCTCATGGTCTCAAGCTGAAGCACGTTGCCTTATTACTGGTGGTGGGTATGGCTGTCTTGGATTCCACTGGAGTTGGTTGTGGTCACTTTGCTAGATAAATGGACACAGTTCTTAGCTATCAGATGGACAGTTAAATTTAAAGGTGATTCATGTAGAAAAGCAGCTGGTTAACTCCTGACAGTTATCTGTGCAATAACTTCATATGGCTGTAACTTTGTTGATGAGAGGAAACAAATTGAAGGCCTTGTTTTATGTGCTGCCTGAGAGGATGATGCCAATAATCTGGAATGTATATTTAGCTTTAATATTTTGATTTTACTTTTTTCTTTTAAATCGGATATTCTATTAATGGCAGGGTTTAGAACAGGCAACCTTATAATGGTGTTTGTTTAATTTAGTCTGATGTTAAAATATTATCTCAAGTCAATTCTTGCTAAATCTCAGCCTGTCTTAGTAAAGTGTAATTAAATAGTTTTAATAAATTAATACTAATGACAATAATAAGTAGTTTACCTCAAGATTAGCAGGATGTGTGGTTAAAGCTGCATATAGATTTCTACTGTACACACTGTTTTACCTGTTTTCTGAAATTTACAGTTACTTTTAGAAAGTTTTACACAATAGAGAGTGTTTAGGTAAAATAGAACTGTGATTTAAGTGAGCATGAATTAAGGGAAGGAGATTATATCCCCTTCTGTAGAAATGCATATTTCTGTTAAAATACCTCTACTTTATCAAATATTTTATTTTGTCTCAATATTTGTTACCAACTATGACAGCCCAAGGCAGGGTCAGCCAGCTCTGTGAAAAGGGCCCGTAAGTCTGCAGATCCCTCACCCGCATCACCGCTAAAACCAGTCAGCAGCAGAGGTTGGTCACACTATTACTGAACTAAGGTTTTTAAAGTAACTGTTTCTGGGGATTTTGTAGGGTTTTAAGTAAAATAATTGAACCTATTCTATGTATATGGCAGGACAGTCATGTGAATCACACCTGAAGCCTGCAGCACATGTAGCTGCTTCTGAAAACACAGAGTCTCCTGTGTCTAACAGTGAAAAAAAAAATACATTAAAAGATGCTGAAGCACTGGGGCAGCATCCAGACGTGCCTTTGGACTCTGAGAATAATCGTGGGTCTGTTGCATCGCCTGTTCCTGTGGAGGAAGCTAAGAGTTCTCCCGTAGCTAAGTAAGTAGAGCTGAACATGGTTGTAGTGTCATATTCTGTGTGTGCCCTCCACCTCAGGGTAAATCGAGTTTGGATTGTGAACTCATAAAAAATAATTCCAAGCTTTTTAGAAAGTTTTTATGTCTGGGTTTAGAAAGGGCAGAATTATTTTTTATTTAATATTCTGGTGATAAGTGCAGTACCCAAGTGAAGGAAGCCTGTCAAAATAGATTTAAACTCTTTTTTTCCAGGAAAGTGCACCAAATTATCAGCTTCTCAGATTGTCTAGACTTCTTCACTGAATCCTATTGACAGTGTTGATGTTAAAAGTTAACAAGAATTTGTTAAAGCAGAAATGAGCAGTTGTTGTTCCTCTTGCTCTGAATATGCAAATACTTTGTACCAAGTAAAATAGCTTCAGTTGTGATTATTATCTCCTTGTTGGAAGATTTGAAGCTGAACTGCAGCACTGGCCACTGTCATGGCCACAGTTTTGCTTTCCTAGAGGTCTGAATCTGGGGTGGATCGTAAAGATGGACTGACACTGATCCCATTGATTCCCATTGATGGAATGAGATTGGAAAAACAATGCACCTACAGTCTAGAAGAGCTGATAATTTCTCAAGCACATTCTCCTAAAATTAGGAATTCATCTTGCTGAGCGGTCTTTACTTTAATCAAGAATCACATGCTGACTCCATGTTGCCTGTGGACACTTGCTACAATGCTGGAAAGTACTGCTGCTAACCTGTGTTGCAGCAAGTTTCCAAAGGGAAGCTCATTCATAAGAAGTGAGATGCTGTCAGCCAGGAGCATCTGTTCATCCTCACGATACTGTTGTGCCCTCAGGATTTATAGCAACATGTTTGAATACTGTTTCTGATTCATAGGTTACATTCTGAAAACTGGAATACGCCAGCTGCAGCAAAGAGCCGTGGAGAAGTTGAAAATTTGGAAGGCCCTGAGCCTGGGAGAGATGAGCAGGTTGTTCCTGTGCTAGGAGCAGGACATATTACTGCATCGTCTGTTCGGCCAAACAAGTCTTTCTCTTCAGCTGTCTTAGCAGCTGTAGCAACAAGAACACTTGGACAGAGGTTTGTTGGGAGGCTTAGTACAATGGATGAGCTTTATAATAATTCTTCTGAGGAATGTTCTATACTGTGTCTAGATGTTGGGAGATTTGGAAGACTGGAAATCAATGTCTCCCCCACCCTGAATGATATGAATTTTTTTTCCTTCCATTCTTTAGATATTCAACCTTGATATCACCACCATCACCTTGTCCTGTGAAACATCAAGATATAGAGATAGAAAATGAATGTGAATTTTTAATTGATGAATCAGGTGGTGCATCTTCTACTTCTTGGATTTCGATACCCACTAAGAACAAAAAATCCAAAAAGGATGGCTCTGCAACTGTCACTTCTAAACCTCAGCCCTCTGAGAAGGAGAAGACACAGAATAAGAAAGTCAAGGACAGAAAAGTGCAGGTTAAAGCACTTACTAAACAGAAACTGGATCATCTGGATGTTGGAGCTTTTGACTTCAAAGAAATGTCAGAGTCAGATCCAATCCCTAATAGCGAAGAAAATGTCCTTACATCTCAAAGCCAAAAGAGTGCTCGTATTGGTAAGTTATTTAACAGCTCTTCAGACTTTTCCTTCCAGGTCACATAATTTTACTGGATTATTTTCTGGTGGTTTATAAGGAAATTATAATAAAGCAGATGATAGACATCAGTGGATTCCTTTTTGGTGTTTCAGTTGCACAGTTGGATTTGGGTGAGACAAAGCGGAAGTGAGACTGCCTTCACTTTTTTTGTCACACCTTTTACCTTTTCTGTTGGGACATAAAAAATTAAATTAGCAATGTTATCTTTTATTACGGAGAGTCACAGAAGGTAGGTACCCAACAAAGCTTTTATTCCTTTCTCCGTAGAAAAGTGGTTATGTGCTTTGAACAGAAATGGAATTGAGTTTTAGGAATGATTTGTCAAGGGTTTTGTAGCACAAAACACTGAAAACTGGAAAGCAGATGGAATGTAACATTTCTGCCACCCTTTTTTATAAGGAAATACTGGAAGTACACCAAAAAGTTTTTTGGTAGACTGTAGTTTAGTGAAAGCCTTCTTTTAGCCAGTGGTGATAAAACTTGTTTTGTGATACCTTCCTTCCCCATTTTGATTCTTTGGTTTGTTTGTGGTTCTTTGTTTTTTTTGCATTCTGATGTCAACATGTATCTTCAGGTTTAATGGGAAAAAGTATTAATGTCCAAATTATTTGTGTATTGACAGGAAAGACTA
Source organism: Chamaea fasciata (assembly GCF_029207755.1). Lineage (NCBI taxonomy): Eukaryota > Metazoa > Chordata > Aves > Passeriformes > Sylviidae > Chamaea > Chamaea fasciata. The sequence goes on along the minus strand of NW_027094091.1, from coordinate 44,909,810 downwards.
AAAAGGATGCACTTAGACAAGAGTCTCCAAACCAGAAAAAGATCACATCCTGGAAACCAGAAGCTGAAGACCTGATGTTGTCATGGTCTGGATTGGAAACAAAACCATCTGATGAAGAGCAGTGTAAAACGAGGATGCTGCCAAGTGAGGATTTACCTACGCCCTCATCTGGACATCAGGAAGAGCAGATTGTGTCACTAAGAAAGTCTTCCAAGTCTTCTAAGAATCTGCAGAATCTGGCCAAGAATCTGGCTTCTAAAACTTCTCAGGATTTAGTTAAGAAGAAACGAACTGCTAAGGAGAAACTTCCAAAAGTCAAAGTAGCTAAGGGAGGGACAGCAAGTTCATGGAAGAAGCTTAAAAATTCTGTCCAGAAAAGCAGTGATAAAAAGCTTCAGTTACAAAGAGAGGAGAGTTCTGACAGTGAACCTGGTGAAGAAGAGCTTGAAAGAGAGCCTATGGAATTGAATGAAGTGTGCACCACACCCTTGCAGCAGAAATCAGAGACTCCTGTGATTCAGAAGTTGACTAAGTCTGAAAAGCATAGAAATGTATTGCACACATCAGAGTCACCTGGTGGTGCAAATAACAGAACTCCTCTAAAAGCACTCCAGCAGCCCATGGAGAGTGTGAAGAATCCTGAGAAGAAATTGTTGTCTGCCAAGTCTTCAGGGAAGATACCCAAAAAGATTCCACGTAGAACCAGTAAAGCTCTTTGCTCAAGCCCTGAAGATGCTGAATCTGAAGCAGATTTTGCCAGCTCTTCTGTACGCGACATGGCAAGGAAAGAACAGAAGTTATCAGATATGAAAACAAAAAGTAACAAAAGAAAACATAACAGGCAGCGTGGACCACTGTAAGCTTTTTGTGTGATTCCTTACAAATTTGTGTAACTTGGTAGATGATTAAGCACATCTTGTCAACTTTCAAACAGTGATGGCCCAGTTGAAGTATGTGATAGTTTGAGGCTGGTAATAGAGAACCAAGCAGTTTAATCAACATTCTTTTCTGAAAGCTGGGTGCCATATTTGGTGTATCCTACATGAGGAAGCTTGTTCTAGTTAGTGTTCTTGTGAGACTTGCATAGCAGATCCAGTTGAACACAACCCCACCATCCACAGAGTAACTTCTCTGTCAAGTTTGTTCCTTTTAAAAAATAAATTTAGAAAGTACAGCTTTTAATTCTTCAGAAATACTTATTTTTTGTCAATCTAAAGACTAAGTTTAAGTGGTCTAAAATCTGGTTTTTAATCATTGGTCTTTGCACTGCTTTTAATTTTTTTAATGCCTTTTTTATATTTTTGTTCAGATATAGAATTATTGACCTACAGGTTACTTTCATTAAGTTTACTTAATACCAAATGTAATAAGAATGTTTTTTTTTCTTTACCAGGAATTCCCTTGTAGCTGAGAAGGTTGTGAGTTGTGAAAGGTAATTTCCTGAGTAGTCTGAAAAACGTTAATTGAATCCTACTTGTGCCCCCCTGAGACTGGGCAGCTGGTACAGCTGCTGTGTTCTGTGCCCTACTCGTGAAACACCAAGTAGAACAGGATTGTGATTCTGCTTCAGGGCTTTAAATACTGTGCTAATACAGTTAATAAAGTAATACAATTTTTCTTCCTGTCGTGAATGAGGGGTCATAATAAGCTTCTTGCCTTTGGGGATTTCTTTCCTTTGAGGCTTGCTTTCACATTAGTGTGTAATTTTTGAACAGAAAGACCAGTGCTCCTAGAACTAATTACAGCAGCACTGACATAATTGATGTCAAGTAGGGTATAGAACTCTGTCTACAATCCAAACTCTTTGTGCACGTACATAGGCATATATCTTCCCCTTTCAGGAGGTGGGAACTTAATAACAAAGCAAACAGGAGTGGCAGTCTGTGAATTAAATTCTTACGCAGTCATTCTAATGAACATGTTGGGGGATTTAATTCTAAGGGAACCTGCTGCGGACTGGCTAGGTCAAATTTGTAGTGTAGGTTTGCTAACCCAGATGATTGAAATGCATCTTTTGGAGTAGAAGTGGATAACACCTGAATTTCACTGGCACAGTAAAAGCAGTGAAGCACAGCCTCATATGGGGGAAGAAGGAAGGTCAAGGGTACTGATGCTAAGGCTGTAGGAGAAGTTCTGTTACAAGTGGCTTGATTGCTAGAGCATCTCTGTTGGAGTTAGATGTGTAAATTGTTGCCATTTTATGGTGGAGATTTCATGACAGACTACATATTAAAAGCTGTTTAACTGTCCTTTCCTTAGTGTATGCAAAACAATTCTTTAAAGCACTTCCAAAATTATGGTATATGGAAAATCGTTCATAAGGTAATGCTACAGAGGCAAGAAGAAGGTCTGTTCTGAAATGGAGAAAAAAGAAAACGTTTAGTAAACCTCTTTAGAGAGGAGGTCTGAACTCTAATTGTCTGCTGATGACTGAGTGGAAGAGTAATTCATGAACTTCTGACCTGTGATTTCTAAGGAGTAGTCACTTGTGTCAGTGTCTTAATTGGTATAGACTTGTTTAAAAGCAAAATGTAATCCAGCCCATGTGATCTGAAAAAAATTTAAATTCGCTATTCTTGGTAGTGCTGTAATGTTCCTTTGACACTTAACATGTTCAAGCAGGTGTATTTTTTTTCCTTTGCAGTGGGCCTGTTCTAGAAGATTGTGATAAACTTGCTTTCAGCACTAACTCTCCTGAACAGGATGATATATCTTCAGGTAATGTTTAAACGTGGTATTTCCTTGAATTTTATGTGTAAGCTTCTTAAAAACTGTAACTGACAGTTCACTAATTTCTGTTGTATTCGGCTTGTCCAGAGCAAGAAATGCAGATTTTATCGGCTGTGGTTACATTTTTGTCCGAGTGTGTGGTACAGCATGCCAGCTTTATGTTGTTAGCTTTGGGAGAACATAGTCCTCCATGGTTTGGCATCTTGCCTACCAGAATAAAGTTTTATTCTTTCCAAAATACTTAAACCAAATTTTTCAGGCTCAGTTTGTACTGGTTTGATGTGTTGCCATGTGATGGTCCTGTATGCAGTCACTTCTGGCAAACCTGAGCCAAATTACAGCATTGATAGAGCCATGATCTGTTCACCAAAGAATACTTTGGTTTAGTGGATTTTGGGGAGGATTGTTTGTTTGCTTTGTTTGTTTTTTTTTTGTGTTAGTGGAGTTTTTTTTGTTTGCTCTGTTGTGTTAAGGGGTTTTTTTATTAGTCGTTTGGTTTGGTGTTCGGTTTGGTGTTCGGGGATTTCTGTGTGGGGAGGGTTATTATTATTTGTTTGGTTTCAGTGTTAAATTTCACTACGCAATTCCATATGTTGTCATAATGAATATGAGCCCGGGAGATACAAAATCTTTTCTTTAGTGTTTCAGTGCCAGATGTGAATATTATTAGTCCATGCAATGCTTTCTTCAGATACCTAGTTTTCTGTGTGTTCTGGTAAAATATTGTTCTAAAATTAGGTTTGAGTGATATAAATCTGAGTGACTTTGCACTTTGATCAATAAAATTATATAGTTTATAATTTGTTAATGTTCACTTTATCAAGAGGAATAGATCTGAGGAGTATTTACTTGAATGTATCATTTTCAAGTAATTTTTAAGTTTACTCTGTTTAAAACTAATTGCAGATACTGTTTATCTACACTGGATTTCGTATATGTTTACAGCAAAAGGTATTAGTGGAAGCACTATCCTTGGGACTTCTGTTTGTGTTACTTTTGGTTGCTTCTAGTTGGCATATTGAATAAAAGTCAGGAATAATAAATGCCTTTGGTGGTGGGGTTTTTGAATGTGTTTTCAGATAATTCTGAGGACTTGAATCACAAATTAAGACATCTCTTGTCAGATGAAATGACAAGGCGTAAAATAGGTAAGAATATTTTAAAATATCATAATGTGTGTAAATGAAAATGCATTTTCAGCTTGATGTAAAGGTTGCTGAAGGAGACACAGGCAAACACCGAGAAATGGGTTCATCTGTTTGTATTTACAGATAGGGTTTGTTATTGCTTCAGGTATAGCCCTTCTCTTAATTTAAAAGTTATTTTTAAAAACTTCTGGTGTTTCTTTTTTTTATTGCTCTGTTCAACAGTTATCTTTTTAACTGCCACACTTTGGTTTTTCGTGGTATTTTGTTAAGGAAACTTTCATGTCTGACCATCCAGGAGCCACTCGGGCACTCACACTCCCACCACCACAGACTTTAAGTCCTGGGACTGAAACTCCTTTACAGTGGGTGGCTCCAGTGCCCTGACAGGTGCCCCATTTGACTCCCTTCACAGCCAGACAGGGTTTCCTTGCTGGCTTGACCCTGCTTTTCCCATAGCAGTGTCTCAGACCTCTGATTCCTTTAAGTAATTTTATGGTGTAGCAACAGAGTAACAGCTTAAACTGGAATGAAGGACTGAGTATCTGGGATTTTGTACCCTCACATTCTGTGTGCTTGACACTCTGGGGTCCTTCTGGCCCTTCCAGCTCAGTCCTCGGCTCCTGCTGTGTCCCTGAGTGTCCGGTCACCAGGCTGGGGCACACGTCCTTGTGCCTGTTGTTGTGCAAAGGGTGAGCATCAGTTCATAACCTCTTGCCTGAGGCTCCCACTCAGAGCTCAATCTCTGGCTGGCACTACAGCTGCACACCCAGCTACATGCACTGAATATATTCCTAAAACACTGAGTCAGGACAAACTCTTACTGTTCAGTAAGAACAGTAAGAGTTTGAATGGGTTTTATGCTGTGAAACTGAGGGTGCAAATAACCTGCCTTCTGTGGTGGTCTGAGTCTGGATAGGATGGAACAATGGTCATGCAGTCAGTTCTAGTCCCATGCTTGTCTGTTTTACATTGTGGGTGTTTTTTATTGGCTTCATTATTATTTTATGCACTACACTTTAGTTGTCTACCTTCAAAAACTGTTTAAGGAACTGTTTTGTATTAACCATTTTTAACATTTAAATATTCTTGATTAATTTGCTCTGAGATCTTAAGGGCCTTTTACTCTTTCTTACAGAAAAGAGTAACTTTCTGTAAGAAGGTAATTACAAACACTAAAATAATACTGTATTCATATATGGCAGCTTACACTACTTGAAGTTGAGACTATGTGATTAGTACATCTGAAGATAAATATCTGAGAAGTCATGGAAATGTGTGTAGTTTCTTTTTGCAAAAGTGCTGCTCTTCTGGACTCTAGAAACAGGACTTCTGAATCTGGAAGAGGAGTATGTACTTGTGCAGTCTCTGTTACCCTCCCCGTCCCATAACTGAGGCAGTGCCTTTTCATGGCTGCTAATGAAATCCCGCAGATTCAGGCAGGGTTCTTAGTCTTTTGAGAGCCTTGTCTTCACAGATGCAGCGTGTTTTCTGTCCTTGAGCTTGAGTTCCTAATGTCTGTGTATCAGTGGTTCACTAAGATAGAATGAAATCTAATGTTAAGTCAGGATGGTGATTGTTTAAGAAAAAGAAGAGTGATATACTGATGTATGCAAGAGAAGGCATTTGGCAATACTTGCATCCTATTTTCTTGACACGATAGCAATGGGAAGTGCTGACCCTCTTGTGGTACAGAACAAGAGGAAAGAGTACTTAATATTTTCTGTCTCTGAATTTTTCTTTCATACTTAATGTGAATGACTTCATTCTTCAACTCAGTAATGCCTTCCAACACACCTAACGTTCGTCGGACAAAAAGGATACGGCTGAAACCATTGGAATATTGGAGAGGCGAGCGCGTAAACTATACTATGAAGCCTTCAGGTATTGGATCTGAAATACCTATTTGCTTCCTTCTGATAGAGCAGAAGAGAGAAATCTGTGAGTTGATCTTGTGCTGTGCAAGCTTTGAGATGCATATTATTGGGTAACTTTTTAAAAAAAGATTGTTTGTGGTCTCCAGTTATTTAGTCATCTCTCCACATAGTTTTCTTCTCTTCTGACACTCCTGTGTCGGCTGGAAATAATATCAGCAGAGCAATTTAAGTACTTTTGCCTTCACTATTGAAGGAAGAACAGAACAGTTTCTCTGTACTAGTGGGTTTTTTTATGTCAGAGATTGTGCATGTTAGTGGAGAAAGAGGCAATCTACTGCATCATTCATTGGAGCGATTCTTTTTGTGTGAGGATTGTTTTCCAGAGCAGATACTATAACATTTTATAGTCTCAGTGTTAAATACCCTAAGTGAGAAAATAGGTCTTGTTCTCAGGAATTTTTTTATTGACAACTCAGCCTAATTTAGTCCTTACCTAATTAATTAGTTCACTTGAAAATAGTATTTTTTGTGTCCCTAAAAGTGGTATTTTTTCTTAAAAAATTATTTGCATGTCATGGCTTTCTGAAATCTTCTTTGACTGAAGTTTGATCAAATAATTTTCAAAATGTCTCAAGTTGCGTTGCAGTCCAAAGTGTTTAATGTTGAAAAGCTTTTTTGTTTGTTCTGGCTTTCTAAACGAACCTGAAAAGTTCAGCATCAGGGAAGTATATTCTCAATTGAAATGCTGGTTGGTTGTGCAAGTTTGCATTCTTTTAAATTTACTATGAGTTAGTGGACTTTGTTTAATTTCCTTTTGTTTCAGGAGGGCTTGTGATTAGTGGACTAGTGCATCCAGAAACCAACACTCCCAGGAAGAGTAAAAGGAGGAAGGATCCTCCCAAGCGGAAAGGAGATAAAACAAGTAGGAATACAGACTTTTTTCCTTTGGATACTTGTAAAAGTCTCTTTAATGAAATGTTCTACTGCTCTAAGATTTTTCTCCTCTAAACACTCAGTTCTCTCTCTGGGTGAAAATAATTCTATAGCATAATTTATTAATATGATTTGATGAGGGAAAACCTGCTCCTACTGGATCTATAGCAATGCTGTACATTCTTCTTGTAAAATTGTTCACTTAGCATAAGAAAGGAAGAAATGCTGGACATACCCAGAAGTGCTCTTAAGGCAGGGGCTGTAGAAACTAAACTGTACTTATTTTGTGTTCAGATCATGATGCTAGTGTGCATAGTTAAGGTATAAAAACTTGTAGCCATTTTACTGATACCTGTAATAACACATCTAAAAATGCAGCAGAGAGTGTTAGTAGGGCTTCAAGCTGTTGTAGTTTAAATGCAGAACCACAACATGGTAGGTGAAGAGAGAATTTTAAGAGCAGTGCATAAAATGGTTAAAAGTGGCCTATAGATCTATGTTTAAACAGAGACTCTCTGGCCAGTAGATAATAAATATATAAGTAGTGCTCAGAAAAAAAAGTCAAAGTCCAAAAGCTAAATTATTTTTGCTGTGCTCTTTGGCAGATGTTTTAATGCTAAAAAGCCTTTCTTTATGGGGACTGTCTAGAACTTTTGTTTGAAGCTCAAACATTTCTCTGTTTAGTTATAAAACTAATAAAACAAGTGCTAAAAAACATACAAAATGCCATATGATTCTAGCACTAAACTAATCAGGACTGACATAATCACCAGAGAAATAAGGAACCAATCACTGTTGGTGCCACTTTCTGATTTTACATGTGTTTCATGTAAGTTTTATTCCTTACCTCAAAAAGAAAGTGGTAGGACTGGAGAAGGTGTGGGGAAAGCTTATCAGAAGCCTAGAAGGACTTCTGTAGTGAAGGCTCCTTAGTCCTGAAGAGAATACTATGGAGGTCTCTAAGGAAGAGGTCTAAAAATGGCTCTGAAACATGGAGAAGGGAAGTAGAAGTAAATGGTCTTGTTGGGGTTTTCTGCTTGTTTTATTAAATACAAGAACTGGAAGGTGTGGAAGGAAGACGGTGAGAGCTGGGTTATTCAGCAAAATAAGGTGGTCATTCTCACTGTGTGCTTCCTGCCCAGAATATTGTGCATAAAAATATTTATGTAGTTTCAAGGCAAAAACTAGATACATTAACAGGAGACTTAACAGGAGAGTTAATAGCTCTAAATAAAGTGTGTGAGCTCCAGGTTAGAGGTGGAAAGTATTCCATTGAAGTGTCAGTATATTATTATGGCATTTTGTGGAATGGAAGGAATACCTCCTTTGGGCCACTGATGGGAGACAGGACCCTGATCAACATCAATATTTGATCTAAGTACAGTTTATATTGTAGTATAAATCATTTGCAGCCCATGACAACCTGAGCTGGTAGTAACTGTTCATACTGTATCTTGCAAGAACTATTGGTTGCTTCAAGTGCCTTTGAACTGTCTTCCAGAAGTGATTGATTTCCTCTGTGACAGACATTGATCCTCAGAGAGTCTTTCGCTCACATGCTTGAGTCTTAGTGATGCATGTAAGGCCTGTCAGCCACGTAAAATTTCTAGCAAAAATTCTTAAATGTTATTGATACAATAAAAAATCTATTTTTATAGAATATATCTACAGAGTTACACCTGTTGCTGCTTCTTTTTATGGAGATACAGTTATGTTGGAACAAAGCTGTTCAAACACAGTGACTTTCTTCCTCCCCCTGATTGTCTTGCTGTAAGAGTATTTAAGCTGTCATGAGTGCCTACAAAGTGCTATAACTTGCCTTTAGCATGCTTCCTCTGTCTGTGTTTAAAGAAATTTCCTGTGCACTGTAGAGCTAAAATTGTCTGCTTAAGAGAATTCTGCAAGAGAGCTTCGGGATATTTATTCTGCCATGAACATTATAAAGCATCTCTTTTCTGTTTGAAAAGCATAGTGTTGTCATCAATTCTTAGGGTATTTCTTTTTCTGGAAAAAACCCTTTTTATTGTAGCAATAGATCTCAGGTTTAGAACTTACAGTGAGATTCCTGTAATGTTATTTCTTGAGAAAAGGAAAATTGGACATGTGCTTCTCTTTTCAATGCTTTCTGTTTAAAGTCTCCTGATGCCCATCAACAGTAGGTTGAGCTAAAACACTTGTTCTTCACACACTTCATCATGTATTTCATATTCTCTCAGCATCTGTTGCTAGAAAAACACTTCTCTCAAAACATAGAGTTTAGTTTTGAGTAAATACAGTTGTTAATAGCATAGAATAAATAGTTGGCATTTCCCTAAGAAATTCCTTCGGATTTAGAGAGTGTTCATCTATTACACACAGATTTTATTTCAATGAAAAAGACATTTTCAAAGAATTGTTATGGATGGCTTTCTTTGTTTGAAGGAAGAGTATTCAGTCTATTTAGTCACGTACTAAAGAAAATGTAAGTACTTAATGCGTGACATTAGAAATGTGGAAAAGTTGTGGTTAAATGATCAATTGTTTAAAATCTATATTGACTACTTTTCTGGTTTTGTTTTGGTTTCTTTGTATCCTCAGATAAAAAAGAGATACCTGCAAGAAAAGAGGTATCTGCAAGTTTGGACCACATCCTAGCTGATGCGTCTAAGCCAGCTGTTGTACTGGACCCAGTTACAGATGAGGAAGTGCGGCTAGGTGAGTTGAATGGATGTAGCCAAGGGATTTCCTGAGCTGTGTAGACTTACAAGAAAAATAAATGTTCATGCCACACTGGGCATAAAAAGGTGAGGTTTTGAAATATTCCATTGCTCTTCTGGAGAAAGTTCTGAGGGAGACACAAGAAGTGTCCTGATTTTTTGCCTAATAATTGAGTCTAGCTTTTGTTGTGAAACAATATGTATTGCACTGAGCATGTAACGAGAATAATTATGTGGTAGCATTAATGCTAATCTCCTGGACATTTTTTGTAGATTGTATAAACACTGCAAGCAGTCCCTGTTACGTCTTCAAAGATGAAGCAGTAGAAATATACAAAAATTTGAACACATCTCTTTTTGCAACTGGTAGATTGATTCTGAAACCATATAAAGAAAAAGGCCACCAGTTTGTCCACATGGATACAATAGTAAGTGTGCTTTTGTAAAATTTTTATAAAATGGACTTTGTAAACAGAAGATCTGTTGGGGTGGTTGGAAATAACACATGAAGCTGAGAGGTCCCCCCCCCCACCCCCCAAAACAAACATTAATGAATAGTTTGCTGAAGGTACTTTGCATGCACATTGCCCTGCTTTGCATGTGCTTCTACTTTCTGGATCTTGCAGGCAAGATCGAAATATCAGAAAAATAAAATTGGACCCCATCTACTTTTGAGTTGTGCATCTTAGTTTTCACCAGTATAGGGAAAATGGATTGCAGCTCTGCTGGCTGATTTGGGTTTTTATCTTTGTTAGGTGTATGCAAGTGTTTTCTTGGATATCTTCTTAAATGTTGCTAACCTTAGAACCCTTTGGCTTCCATTAAGGCTTTCCATATTATCAGTGGCAAGGTTATGGTAACATTACACAAGACATCGTATAACCTGACTGCAGGAGACTGGTTCTATGTTCCATCAGGTGAGTGCATGTGTCTGGGACCCATTTGTTGGGAGGTGCACAAGATTAAATTATCATGCTAGGAATCAAAACCAAACAGAATGATTGAATAGAGAATGGGATAGTACAGCATGATGAAGAATGGAGTGTGACACAACACTGGACATTGATGATCTAATGGTTGAATGCAGGGATACACATACCGCTTGTTCATGTGAGTTGGTCTCAGTTTTGATGACACTACCAAATTCTAAGAGTAAATTTCTCTTGGTATTCTGGTTCTGTCACTAGCTGTAATGTTGAGGAAATATCACAGACAGCCTAATGTTACTAGTAATTAATATAATTGTTTCCATCACCATATGCTTCCTGCTTTTTTCCTGTGTAAAATTATGAAAATCCATTTAGATCAGTTCACCATATTTTGTGCTTTGTGCTTGTGGGTAGAAGGTTCAAACAATCTTGTTGAATCACATGAGGTTGTAAATTCATATGAGTTTTTGAGAATTTAAAGACCTAATTTTGTCCTTCTGATGTAAAAGTGACATAATTCCATATAGGAGGCTGTTCATCAGTGAGTTAAGACACTAGTCCAGAGATTTAGTAGTAGTATTAAAGCAGGCTGTCCATGAAGCTGTAGGACTTTTTACAGCTTTCTTGTGAAGAGGCTTATCTTTAGAAAATAAGGAATTAGCCCTTTTTTTCCTTGTTAACTTTTCAGCACAGTGTGCTGACTGAACAGTCATTGCTCAGTTAATGCTTGGTGCTTTGAAGCTGTTTTTTGATGTTTCAATCTTAAAAGTCTAGTGGGTCTGCAGAGACAATTTTGTCATTTGCTTTTTGGGAAAGCAGATTATACAAAATGCTGAAAGTTTTGTATGACCATAAGAATCTACACTTCATTCTTCCCTGCTTCCTGATGTCTGGTCTCAGTATGGCTGGATGGACAGTGAAGTGTTTGTGGCAGGTGATCCCTGTAAATTCATTGTGTGACTGTATATGAGTGTGAGGATGTTGCTTATTTCCAGTGTTCAGGGTGGTCATGTTAGATCATTTGTGGTCATGTTAGCATGCATATCTCAAGTGAAGATCTGCAGATAAGTTTCCATGTGCAGTTTTTACTGATAGTTTCTGTAGGAAGAAATTAAAGTAAATTCAGTCACTGTTAAGTTTTATTGTGGGTTTTGAGAGCTGAGAGCTCATGCCTGTTACATCCTTCTCAGTAAAAATCTTCTAAGCGAAGATGTAAATGACACTAGCTGTATTCCTTGTTCTCTCTTTGAAATGCACCAGCCTGTCTGTAGAAGTGGCATCCTAGATTAAGAGCTCATGTTCCTTCTGTTAAAATATATAAAATTAACTATACTTGACTGAAGACAGAGAGGACTTCAAAAATTGCCAGTGGCTCCTAAGAAAAACTTACTCTGTTTTTATTTGCAGGAAATGGATATAACATACGTAATCTTCTGAACGAAGAAAGTGTTCTTCTCTTCACACAACTCAAAGACAGGTGAAGAACTTTCTGCAAAGAAATTTGCTTAAACACCTGTCAAATTTTTATGTGTTCTGAAGTTCTTTTTATGTACAAAAATACTTGAATGGACCCAACCTAACATTAAAAATGAATACAGAGCAGCTGAAATCAACATAAGAAGAGTTGAGGGAAAAAAACCCAGAAGAATGTTGATAGTTTGCTGTCAAACTGAAATGACATACTGAAGGGCCTTGCTCTGCATCAATTACTGTTCTTGTGCCATCCAGTGACAGAAAGATATAAGTATGAAATGTGTGGGTATATTTGTTGTTCCAAATTGTATCAATATGCTTAATCTCCCTAAAGATGCTTAGCACTTGAAAAAACCCTGGCATCGTCAGCTAACATCTGATAGATAGTCTTAATGACTGCCTGGTACAACCTGCTTAGAATAATCTCTGTTTAAATGACAAACCTGCTGTTTGCATTCCAGTAATTGTTGTCTAGGAGATGGGCTGCTGCAAGGCTGCTGTGCTGGGGTCCAGCTGCCTTCTCATATGTTAACGACAGGCACCCCTTCCTTGTCTGGCAGCTGGATGATTAGTGCCTCCAATCTGAATAGGAAAATAGGAGCTCTTAAGTAGGAGCTTATCAGTTCTGTCTTTTGGGTGGAAGCTATGGCCTGATTAGCTCTGAACATTGTTGATAGCTTTATTTTGTGTAACAGTGATAGGTCATTGCCAAATGTATTACTTTAATATCTCCTTTTGATTTGCTTGCTATGTTCCTGGATAATAATGAGGACCTTTGGGAAAGCTGTAATTATACTGTATATTCCAGAAGCCAAGTCTAGACAGCAGATGGTATACATAGCATTTGTCTCCCAAGCTCTTCGAGGTTTCTTCTGGCTGAAGATAAGCATAAACTACAGCTATTCTCCTATGCTGCTTTCTCTCTCTGGTCATTGCTATCCTTGAAGAGAAATAATAATATAAGGAAAACTGAATTGGAATTGTGAACTTTAAAGGACTTGAGGGTTGAGCTTGTGCTAACCTTGTAACCAGTCTTGGCCATGATCTTTATGCTACATCTAGAGTATACATTTAAAGTAGGAAAGAGGAATTGGCTTTTAGGTGTCACCTAACTTCCTGTGTCTGTGAAAGGGCTTGGACACCAAGATTACCATGTCTCTATGAAAATCCTTTGGATTGGGGAATTTGAGCTAATACTTTCTGTCATTCTCTTTCAAGCAGTAGTTCCTATGGTTAGTGTATATATAGACTGACAGTGGAAGTACTTGGTAGAAGTTGTGTGCTGGCTTTTCATTCATGGCTAAGTCACGTGTAACTCTGAGAAGGTGAAACAGGAACATGCCCATTGCCATTTGGTTCTGTCTTGAAACAAACTACTGTCAGCATTCAGACTATACCAAAAGTCCTTTTTTTTCCAGCCTCAACTTTTGTGACCACTTTAAGAGTTAAAAAGGAAAAAAGTCGTTTAGTTACTAGGTAAAAATTCCATGGCAACTTTTGTAAATTTTGGGCTTGGGTTTGTCTCTTCAAGGTCAGCAAGATTCAAATAATGTCCTTCCTGTGCTGGAGCCATATGAGCTACCAGATGGGCACACATGCTGTCTCACTGCTTGAGGTGATGCCACCCCCTAAAACATTTAGTTTTTTAAGTCTTTCAACTCCTCAGGCCTACAGAGATCTGGAACTTTGCCACTTGGAAAAAGTACAGGGCTAGGATTAAACCAAAGACTCTAACCTGAGAGTCTTCTGCTTCTAACCTAAGCAGGTCTCCCAGTGGTCAGGCCATGGATGTGATGTCTCTGATCCCAGCAGCAAATTGGTTCCAGTTGAAAATCAGAACAAGAAAACTTTTCGGTTGGGTTAATGGCCAGGGAGTTCTGAAGAAAAATACTCTACAAATTCTTTTCTGTGTTACCTGTCTGTAGATTGAGCAGCAGAAGGATGGATACTTAAGGGGTTAGTGTAAGTAATTTACGTGGATGGACTACAGGGCTTGTGGTCCTAAAGGAGAGTGTGGGTGGCTGCTGTCGCAGAGCTGTGGCACATCAGGCACTGATGTGTCTTTGCCCACTGCAACTTGGCAGCAAGGTCATGAGCAGGTTTTCTTTTGGGTGGAGAGAAATAAGTCCTTCAGGATGGTTTCTTAAGCAGAATTAATGTGTGCAGACCTTTCCTGACATAGGCTGGAAAGTGCAGGTTTCAGGTCAGCATGCCTGTTTGTGTTTTCCTAATTCTGTGGCTTGGAGTGTCAACAGAACAGGGCAGATTTGGTAAAGTATGTCACTTTTTAGGCTGGCTGGTTTTGTTGCTCTCTGGCTGGTTGGTTTCTTGAGAGAAATGTCCTGTGTAGTTTGCAGAGAACATTTTGTAGCTGCACTACATCTGAACATGTTTATGGTTTGCTTTTTTTTTTAAAGAAGCAATATCAGGTTTGCCAAGGGACATTCTCTGGAATGTTGCTCTGGTTAGGAACAATTCTGTTATTTGTCAGTAGATGGGGCTTCAAGCACAGCTCTTAGTCCTTTGCTGGCTTCTATGCTCATTAGGGTCTGGTTTTGAAAGGCAGGAAGAACAGTATGTTACAAATGGAGATAAATTTAGTTGAATTCTCTTGCAAGGAGATGTAGATCAGTTGCTATTCACAGTAGGACTTAACTACTGAACGTTGCTAAGTTCATTCAGTTACATGGATGTTGTACTTGTTGCAGCCACTTGCACAAAATTGTTCTTAAAAACATTAGTACACAGCAGGACCTGGGTTGTTCAGCGTTTGTCTGGATTGCATTTCAAATTTTTTTCGTCAACTTGGCACTTGTTAGAAATTTACTGCTGTGTCATTAGCCTAAATATAGTGTGAGGAGGTGCAGGAGAATGTTCAGAGTGCCAGGACTCCTATGGCTGCTGAGCTGTGCAGTGTGTCAATCAATCAGTTGTTAGTCAGAAGCAGCAGATGATGTTTCACCTCTGCCGGGTCTTGTTTTGGTTCCTGCTTCCTGTGTTTTTGTATACAGGAGGCCAACTAGGATATTGCAAAGAAATAAGCCTTTTCTGAAATTGGGGAAGTTAGTGTTCTTTCTGCATATGTGTGAGTCTTTTTGCCAGCCTGTTTTCTGCTCTGCTGAGTAATCTCACTTCCACTGGCCACTGTGTTTTAGCCAGGTGTTTGTGGAGGTAGGCTGAAGTTGGTTAACCAGTGTTATCAGTTGTGATGTTGGGATCTTTGTCTTGAAAGAGACATGGCCTTTTCTGTTGTCTGTGAGATACACTTGATATTCCTGGAGGATACATACTGATATCCCAGTGGATATCCCTATATCAGTATTTTTATTAAATAATAATATAATAAATTATTGAATTATTGAATAATAAGTATTCATTGCCTTCTATCAACAGTAATTGAAAGAGTTGGAAACAAAAGCCAAATCACATATTTCAGCTTCATCTTAATAGGTTCATGTGTTCTATATCAGGTACTATGGTAACATCCAGGAACTTGTTTTAAGAGGCTTAACTGAGAAGCCATGCCCCAATAAAAAGTCAGAGTTTTGGAGGCTTTGGCTCCCTTCAAAAATATTAAAGGTTAGTAGGTTCTTTTGCAAATCTATATTTTTGTAGTTTCATTTGGTTAGAAAGCTGTTCCTTTTACTAAACAAAGCTTTTTAAAGCTTGAATTAGAAGAAGAATGATTGCAGAACAGTCAGATGTGTATGCACATCCATATTTGTACAACTCTGTAAACATAAAATAGGAGATTGTGAGCTGAGTAATTATAGACAAAATAAACAGGACCAATAAAACAAAGTGTTGAGGCACATATACAGCTTCTTCTATTTTTCAAGTGCACAACTAAATTGGTTATCTGGAGATGATTTTAAATTAACATTTGGGGAATACAATAAACCTAAAGAGCTATTTCCTCATTTCATAACAGCTGAGAAGGCATTTCAGCATGAAGGAATATTTCTTGTATTTCTACTGCTGTATAGATTCTGCATGATGTCTTTTGTAATACAGGATTTACTTTTAAGTGGTGATTGATTGCAGGTGATACATCTAGCTGAAGAGCATGGACCATGCCTCTTTAATGGTATTGACAGCTGTTGTAACTGAGTATCTTACTTTTTCCAAGCTGGTACATTTCCTTGGCAGAATCCTGTCACTTCCCAGATGTTCACAAATACAGTCAGAAGAGATCTCAAAGGCAAACTTTTTGGGTTGCATGGATGAACTTCAGTTAGGATTTGACAACCAAAGTGAGTCCTGTGATCCAGTTCTAAAATGAAAACATGGTTGAACATCAGTCAGAACAGTAGGCTGCAGATTATTAGGAAACAAATGTGTTAAAAGGTTTGCCTGCAGAGCTGTTCATTGTTTTTAGCCCAGTCACAGAGCTTCTGTTGTGATCTGCTTCATTTGAGCTTCCTTGCCCAAGTAAAGGCACAGCATAAAAGGTTGTAAAACCACAGGTACTTTGCACTCCTTCTGCAGTCCTGTTTGGAGCACAAGAGCAACAGTGATTGAAACAAGGAGCTGGAAGAAACAGAATGTTTACTTTGTCAGCCTGACTGTTGAGATGCAAGTCTATAAGTGTTCACAGAAAAGTATGTCTAGAATAAGATTTTTGATTTCTCTTTGCAGCTTGATAGGTAAGGACTTTTAAATTTGAAAACTGAACAATTTCAGTACTCTTGACAAATATTTAGGAAGTTTATTAAATGGGTGTGATAGCTGTTAACACACATTATTTCATTTAGCTTATTAAATTTTTTCACTATGATGGTGTTTAAAGATGCCTTTTCCTGTATTTTCAGTAACAGTATCTGAAATGAGAGTTGCTCAAGATGGCAGATTCATGGTAATGCTGTGAGGGTGTCTTCTGGAGTCAACATGCCGTAGAGAGGGAGAGGAAAGGAGTGATGAGAGGTGTTAACATAATGAAGAGCTCTATTTTAGTGCTCTAGGTGTTACAGACTGACTGGTCTAGGTTATGCGAAGCATTTTCAGTGAAGCTCAATAACTGTGAAAAGATTGATGTGGGAAAGGTTTTCTGGTGTTGATGCCACAAGGACACAGCTGTCTCTGCTGGTAACCCACACTCCTGGTTTGGGATTCTAGTAGTGATCTAATCACTTGCATTTAAGAGCATTATGTCATTTTATCTAAAACTACGGGGTTCAGCTAATGAGCATGATGTATAATCCATTGAAAAAGGAGCCTGAATTTAATGAATTTTACCCTTTCTTTATGTTAGCAACACTTTCGTGTACAGTGGGGGTAATTACAAGAATTGAAAGTTAATTGCAAAAAAGTTTTTTTCAAACATTATCTGAAATTTTATTGCTGACAAAGAGGGGGCTCCCATAGGATGCAGTAGCCTATACACGAAAGAAACTGAGCACTTCTGTATTTCAGTTAGTGCCAAGTGAGCTCTGAGGCTAATTAATCAAAACAAATTCACAATTAAACCCAGGAAGGAAGACTAATTAAGTAGACAGTTAAGAAAAGTGCTGAAGAAGGGAGCAACCTTAAGGGGAAAGTATGAGACTCCCAGTACTGGCCCATGAAGGACAATTAAGTGATAATTGCAGAGGCCTTTTTACATCCAGCAAATGTTGCCTGCCTTTTATTATGGCTGATTTTCTTAGTAGAAGCAGACATTTGCCTGATGAGTAACTCAGCTTTACTGTGCACTCTTAAGGTAATTCACAGGTAAAGCAGAGAGGTTGCAACAGCTATAAATTGGAACACAGCTCCCAGACTTGAACAGTATTTTAGGTAGTGAAAATGCCCCATTGTGTTTTAAAGAAAAACTAACTTTAAATGTTTGCTTTATTTCCCTCTTCATTTTGTGGCATACCGAGTCCGTGTTAGCATCCTGTTTAACCTCTCAAACAAATTACATGGAGTGAACTATCAGAATTTAAAATAGCTTCATTTTGTTCAGTTGCTCACCCCACTGAAGTTCACAGAATCACTACCTTGTCATGAAATGGCGTCTGCTACTTAGGTCCTTGTATTGGGTTTTGTATGGCCAGGTTTTGATAGTGGGGGGGGGTGGTTGCTGGGATGGCTTCTGTGGGAAGCCAGTAGCAGCTTCCCTGCGCCTGACAGAGCCAATGCCAGACAGCTCCGGTGCCCACCTGCCACTGGCCAAGGCTGAGCCCACCAGAGTTGGTGGTAACTATTCTGTGATAACATTTAAGAATGAAAAAATGTTACTGTGCAGAAGTAATTAATGCCAGAGAAGAGAGAAGGTGAGCATACGTGAGAGAATGCACCTGCCCGCACCCAGGTCAGTGCAGAAGGAGCAGGGATGAGGTCCTCCAGGCACTGGAGCTGAGATTCCCCTGCAGCCTGGGATGATGGGTGAGTGATCTCTCCCTGTCCTCATCTCAACCCAGGAGCCTTTCCTTATATTTCATCCAGCTAAACAAGGAAACTGTTAGGGCAGCTCTGGTGGGCACCTGGCATTCAGCCAGGATCAGCCCACAGTCCTGCACTCATGCTTCATGTTATATTTGTGGGTTTTGGTGGGGAAAAAAAAAAAAAAAAGAGAGAAGGAACCTACAACACTAGTATTGTTTTTACTGAAAATATTTTAAATTTTCGTCTGAAGACTTCTTAAGTTAGCAAAGCTAATCTCTGATGAGATGCTGAGGCTTTTAGATGAGGTGCAAGCCCCAGACCCCTCCTTGCTCATTTCCATTGAACTGTGATGCTAATGAAGTACAAAACCTCTCTTAATTAATTTGCCTTAGCATGGGCTAAAAATTTGCAGAAGTGTTCCCTTTTTTTCCCCCCCCTTCATATCTAGAACTTGAATTATTGCAAAAATTACAGTGGAGAGGTCTCCTCAAGTATTTATTGAAATGTTGATAGTAATTTCCTTTTCTTCATTAAATTCATTATGACTATTCTGCCACTGTGGTGTACTGTGTCTTTATATGCAAGTTGGCAGTTGTCTTCTTGAAGTGTCTGTCCAAGGTATGCTTTTGTCTCATTTTTTCGTCCTACTCTTGGAACAGGCTGCAGGATGAGGCATTCACCTGCTGCTGTTTCAGCTCAGCTGTCCCATCAAGTTTCAATCTGCTCCTTCATTTTTTGTCTTCCTGCCTAAACTAATTTCCTGCCCTATTTGGATGCATTTTCCTTACCAAAGGTTTCTTTTCTGTCGTTTTGCCACTTGCAAGGATTGAATAATTTTTTAGCTCAGTTCCAGCTGTTTGAATTATTTCAGAAGTGTTCTTGTGCCTGAAGGTTCCTTTGCTACCTCTCCTGCAAGTTTTTTACAGGGCCTGGCATAGCTCCCATTTTTCATCCTCAGGGAAGTGATGCAAAGCTTTCTTTGGTCTCTGTTCTTTAAAATACTTTGTAGTTTTAATCCCAAGAAGGTTGGCTTAGGAGGTCACTGGCAAAGTGTTTGTTGTTGTCATCATCTGCCGTTTTCCTGGCTGCAGAAGTGGAACTGGGACTGCTCTAGGCCCACTTGGTTGCCCTTGAACCTCATCCATCTGTTGAGGCTGGCACTGCAGTGCTGGAAGAATCCATCCTAGCACCATTCCCCGTGGCCAGACTTACCCTGGAGCACCATAGAATTGTGCTTTTTGCTCCTCTTAGAGCACTAATTCAGCGTGCTGGTGACTTCCTTTGGCTTGGCACAATCTTGATGTATGTCTGCCATCACTTAGGCACCACGCCATACCCTAATTTTGTATTGGCAGGCTAGTCCAGGCATTCACCTGCTCTTACATCTCCATTCCTCTTGCCTGTAGAAATGCTGCCTGGCACCAGCTAGTTTTGGCACAGAGGTGTGCCCACTGCTGCACCTGTGGGTGTGGATCTCTCATGTGCCCTCTCACACCCTGTTGCTGCTTGACTTTTCTGGTCAATTCCAGGAGAAAGTAATCTTCCTGGTTTTTAGTGTTTCTGCGGTGTCTAAGGAGTCTAGACTGAAAGAGCTATGAAGGCTGGGTGGCCCCTCAGGATCAGCTTCATACATTTCTCTTGGAGATGGAGCTGAGACCTGGCAAAACACATGTGACATACCCTTCCATGTGGAGCGGTTCTGTCCACAAAGTTCAGATCCCGTCATCTCCGTTTTACCATTCTTAGTGCCATGGGTGGGAGTGTGTATTTGCAGAGCACATCAGAGTGTTGGTGTGCACACTTGGCATCCTCATTCTTATTGCTGTGGTTACTGCAGAGAGGTCAAGAGGTACAGAAGAGATCAGGAAACAGAAGCTCTATGAGAGGAAAGAGCTTATCTGAATCCAGGGCAGCTGGCTCTTGGTGGTTGTGCTTGAGCAGAAGTGTTGGATCAAATGACTTTCAGAGGTCCCCTCTGACCTCAGACATCCTGTGAAGTTGCAACCTGTGCTATGGAAGCTGCTCTTTTTTAAGTTTAGTTCATGCTTTTGTTGGGAAGACCCTTACTTCTGTATCCCTCAAGGGAGAGCAATCTTTTCCATGTCACATGGCAGCCCACCAGTATTGCCACCAGAGTGCGGGGTGTGCCTGAGCCCCAGCCAGTGCCATCCCTTTCTCCACAGTTAAGGACAAAACTAGCACATTAAGTAGAGTCACGTTAAGAGGTGTCAGCTTTAACCTCACCTTTCTGGTCTTGGCTCTGAGGAGTCCCTCTAGGGCAGTTACATATCTAGGTTTGATGAGAAGCCCACTGCTCAGTTTGGGTGAATTAGCTTACAATTTTCTGCACATAAACCCCAAAACATTTTACTGTATTTGGATAGCGACTTACTATTTTCACCTGTAAGTCTTAATAGCAGTCTTTATTCTGTGCATGGGCTTTAAACCAGTTGAAAATTCGGCATCTTGCGCGGTCCAGGCTATCAAATGTCTGCTTTTCCCATATAATTCTACATGTGGAGTAACAGTCCTCAGCTGTCACTTGATGTGGGGAATTGCATCAGATATTATTGTCTCAGGAAGCATTTTAGTTCCTGGTTATTTTCTCTACTGTCAGCAGCTTTTTGTGACCTTTGGAACTGCAGACCAGAGATTGTGAACCATTTGTGTAAACCTCAGTTAAAGGGAATTAAAATACATGCAAGATCTTTATAAAAATTACATGAAACTCACACGCACATTAACTACTGAGGCCTCTTGGTCCTTCACAAGATATATTTTGTATTCGAAATAGCTTAAGAAAATACCTGGAGAGCAAGTGTCAGTGCCACAACCAGGTGTGGCTTTGACAGCTCCAGATTTTGCACAGATGAGCCCATTTGTCAGAGACCACTATTAGTTAAATTAAATTAGGCTAATGTGCTCTTTTGAGCATAACTGAAATGATTCTAATATTTTTATTGATTTGCCACTGAAGTAGGTGGATGCTCTGATGTCCTTGCTGCTGTGAGTACAATTTGAAGTTCCACTTTACTGTCTAGTAACTCCCCAATATTATGGCATGAATAGGCCTATTTTAAACTGTGTTAATTTGAACTAATTGCTGTTTTTTTTATAATTTAGAACAAAATAATGAAATGAGTTGTTGGACACCTCTTCCCCATAACTTTACCTGCAAACTGAAGATCATCTAATGCAGAGGAGTTCTAAAGAACGCTGAACATTTTCATCTGACACCCCAGTTTTAGGGGCATGTTGTTTCATTGATCTTAGAGATCTTTCTTCAGTGTAAATGGTAAATACATAGTTTGTTATGAATTATGTTTTCTTTTGTATCAATAAATATTAAGTAACGCAAATCAGTTTTGATTTCTTTGATTTTAAATAATTTTAGAATCAGTTTTCTAGCATTCCATGTGGTTTTGAAAGTGCAAGTAATTGCATGTGTTTGACTTGTAAATATTTATGAATAAATATGTAAGTTATCTTGAGTGGCTTCAAAGACGTCATGAACTGAAATGTTTTGCTGTTCTCTTGGAGTTGTTGAAACATTCAAAGGGTGTTTGAAGGTGAAATAGTTTTCAAAGGACAGAGTGATAGAATCATTAAGGCTGGAAAAGACCTTTCAGACCATCCAGTTCAACCACTAACCCAGGCCTGCCAAGTCCATCGCTAAACCATGTCCCTAAGTGCCATGTCTCTTAAATACTTCCAGGGATAGTGATACCACTTCCCTGGGCAGCCCCTTTCAGTGCCCGACAAGCGTTGGAGTGAAGAAGCTTTTGCTGATATCCAGTGTAAACCTCCCCTGGTGTAACTTGAGGTCATTTGCTCTCATCCTGTTACTTGGGAGAAGAGACCATCCCTCACCTGGCTACAGCCTCCTTCCATGTGGCTGTAGAAAGTGAGAAGGTCATCCCCTGGAGGTTCACGCCTTGTTAAACCTCAGATACCAATGGAGGTGAGGTTTGAAAAACAGTGTTTCTAGTTGCGAGTGGCTTTGGTTGCAGTTTGAATCCCTGGTGTTCCTGCCCAACTTACAGAGAAGCTTTGGGTTGAAATGGAGAATTCTTTTGGTTTTCAAGTAAATTGTAATCAGAGCTACATTCTGCTGCAGCATGTGATCATTCAGGGCTCTTCGTATTTTGTATGTGATGACTTATGCTCTCCTCCACGTTTTCTACAAAATTTTCAAGGTGTTTCCATTTAGCTGGAGATGGTGCTCCCTGAGAACAAATCTTGCCTAGTCATCAGGGTGAAATAAAAACACCTCCTATCCCTTCAAGGAAAATACGGTCCATTAGTTTTTCATTTGCCAGGAGCATCAGTTCTTAATGTTTTTCCCTTTCTCTTTATCTCCTGGGAATATCAATCTGCATAGATCTATTATTAATTCCACAGCAACGAGCTCATTTTCTCAAAAATCTTTACAGTGGATAGTAAAAGTAGGTCTTCCCAGGAATTATTTAATAGCCAAATTGAACTCAAGTGTCCTATGCATAGTGCTGGGTGGCTGTTGTGTTTCTTTTTGGTAGTGGTGGTTGGTTGTTTTTTCCAAAAGCATCTTTGCCTCATCTGAAGTCACTGTTTTCTATGGTAAGGTGACTGTTCTAGGGTTGTCGATCATTTAAAACTTGAGAGTGTGGATGAGCATTAAAAATAATTCTAGAATCAAAACAATTTTTGGAGGTGAAAGGGTGAGGAAAAATCCTCTTGAATAGCAGCATACTATGCTATGAATGATAGTGTATTGTATACGCATTACAGAGAAGGGAGTAAGAGAGGTTTTCCACTCCTGGAAAGGTTCTGGAAGCTCTGTTTGTAATGTTAATTCCTATCAGCCATGCCCCAGGAGCACTGGTGAGCCTTTTTGCTGGCAAGAGCCTAGCCAGAGGGCAGCATTTCCACCTGCAGTTCCTGTGGTTCTTGAAGCCCTGTCTCGTTTCCAGTAAGTATTTACCATTCACTGAAGCAGCAGAGAACCTGGCTCTACAGCTCAGCCTCTTGTGACCTCTTCTGTGCACCTGGGTAAGCCCACACCCGTCCACAGTGCTTGTGTCCCTGGGCTGTGCAGGTCGGGAAGGGGAGGGTGGTTGCTAGTGTTCTCCAGAGAGCCCATACTTGGTGTGGCCTGAGCACTGTTCTGCTTCGCAGCTGTGTAGGTCACTGTAGGATCTCTCCAGGGATCCCCTCTAGGGCAGGACCTGGATCTGGAGTCTCTTTCATCACCCTGACTCACTCAGACAGGACTCTTTTGCTTGTGGTTGGACATGAGGAATGATTACTGCTTACCTTTGCAGTGTTTAGGAGATGCTTTCATTCAGACCAGTCTCACAGTTAATTGGCTCAAACCAATGCACTGAACAGAAACAGCAATAACCACATAGATCATATGCTGTATTTTGATAGTCCAAGAAGATTGTCTTTTTCTTTTACCTGCCCTAACCTGGAAGGATCAAAACATTTGCCCTTCCTATGCCAGTTAGACTCAGTCATGACTCCATAGACGGAGGGCATTTCCAGTAAAATCTGCACAGTGACCCAATATTATTTTTGTAAGCAAGGAGCTTCTTTGTCTGTTACATGGATGTATTGTTTGGAGTTTGTTATGTCCCTTGAGGGTCACAGTTTGAGGAGCTATAAGAAGTGATAAACAGGTGAGGTGCACAGTTCATGGGGGCACATTAGAAGATGAGGCTGAATTTTTTTTTGCACGTGAAGGAATTCAACTTAAATCTTTTTATCCTAGGGGACAGAAAGCAGAGTGTGGGTCTTGAAAATTACCCCAGTCATCCGTCTTTCCACAGTGCACAGCAGGAGAAGGTGGGATATCCTGTGGCTCATTCCAAGCTAAGGTGCTGGTGTTTTTTACAGTAGCCCAGTTTTGGGCATGGCATGTGCCACAAACCACAGAGTCACTGCTTCAGGATTGCCAAGCCAATTCTGAGCTTGTGTGTTTACTCATGCCATAACACATGGTGGGCATAAAGATACATGCTTGTACTTGGGACTTGGGAGCAGCCAGGGAGCTTCATGTTGTTCTGTGGTGGTGGAAGAGATTATTAAAAGTCACATTTATTACACGTCTTTGGCAGCTCAATGTTGGTTTTACCATTTGAGTATCTTGTGTATTTTCAGTATCTCGAGTTTCTCTCCTGTAGGAAGCCACTTGGTCATGCTGATATGTGGTCTGCTGGTGCACATCTGTGACTACCTTCTCATGGGACTCAGCTGTTACTAAAAAAAGATTTTCATTCCTCTGCAGATAAGCATGTTTAACTTGTCTGTTAAGGATAGTGTGATTTTTATTTTTTTTCTTTTCTGTTTTCAGCTGAGTGTTATCCATATGCATACTTGTCTTGGTTTGGGTTAACCGAAAGACTATATATCTAACCAGTGCCAAATGTTTTGTGGCCTAAGGAATTAAGATGAAAGCGAGTGAGATGCAGACAGCTCTCCTGGCTGCCTCTCTTCACACTGAGGAGAGCTTTCCTGTGCCACAATAGCCTTGCTTTGCTTCAGGAGCTGCCCTAGCCTGTTGAAGCTCTGCCATGCACCAGTCCTGCTGCCATCGTGCCTGCTTTCTACTGCTCTGAGATCCCAGTCTGTGCAAGAGGCAGAGAGAAGCCCATTTCCAGCTCAAGCTGATTATATTTAATATTTTTTCTTTATTTTTTTCTTCACTCATGAAGGAAGTAAATAGAACTAATCTGTAGGATTTACAAATGGGAGCTCAGCCAGCCCTGAGGATTCAGGGTCTTGAAGTCCTGTGCTTGATTATTTTATATTTTTGTCATTAAAATTAGGCTGCTTTAGGTTATTGCTAAATGTTGCAGAAAAAAAGGCACTTGGACCAGCACTAAGCCAAGGATACTTAAACAGAAGGTAGCCTGGTAGTTTCCCTGCTGCTGGTTGCATTTCTCCCGCACAGTCACACAAGGTAGTGGGTGCACACACTTCTGAACTCACAAAAAGTATTGAAGTGTTGGCTTTTGGACGTTGGTCTTTTCCCTTCTCTCCTTGAAGGGAATGCAACCAATTTGACCAAACCAAATGAGTCAGAAGATTGCATCTGGCTTTCAAAAATGGGGGTTTTTTCAGATTTTTTATGTAGCTCACATCACCTTGCTCTGAATGCTCTGTTGTTTTGGCATGGGGTTTGTTTGCACTTTTTTTGGCAGTTCAGCCTCCAAAGAAACTTCTAATAGCAACTCCCTGTAACCTTGGCAAGCACAGAGACTGCTAAAATGAATGCAGGAGCAAGCAGACACAAAACCCACTCAAAATACACTGCAAGTAAGTTTTGAAGAAGTTTTTCCTCATGTTTGAGAATGCCTGTTGCTCTTTTCCTTTTCCCTGTGTGCCACGGCTCCCAAGGGCCAAGTGTCTGCAGAGAGGATTGAAGACATCCTGGGAGCTGGTGTGCCTCTGCTGAAGGCCAGCCAAGCAGCCCGCTCCGCGGGGAGGGTGGAGGTTCCATCTGCCTTCCACCATCTCTCCAGACTGCTGTGGCAGATGCTGTTTCCCAGGGAGCAAACCTTGCTGCGTTGCCCTGGGCTCCAGAAGGCAGGTGTTAGAGGAGGGAGGAAACCAAGCCAAGCTTATGGAGATGTTGGAGGATGGATGCAGACAGATTGTACTCAGCCAGACGAGGATGGCACTCACCAACACCAGCACCCCTGCCCTACTCAGGAGGTATCTGCTCATTGCTGGTGTGCACAGTTCTGCTGGGGGCACTGTTTGCTTTTTCAGCTGGCCCTGATTTTGAGGGTTCTGCTCTGCCCAATAAGATGTCTTGCTCCTGTCTCTTATCCAGTAGCTCTGTGTTGAGCCTTCTGCCCTCCATTCACTCACCTTCTCGGAGGTTTATTCCTCTGATTCTGCATAATGCTTTTTCTGATTATTGTTTGTTTTTAATGAATTGAGGAGAGGTGTCATCTTGTTTATAGCCATGGAAACTGGAGCCATGGGTTTCGAGTCATTTAATTTATATCTGGGCAGGACTGCTGTTGCAGTCACTGCCTGCTGCATACAGGCATATGTTTTCATTTTGAGAGCCTGGTTTGCAGAAGATAGCAACTGGAATCCTGATTTAGATTGTTCTTTACAGTCAAACTGCTGTGGTGTGAATACTGCAAGAGTTAACTTTCAGTGGAGCACATACAGTGGTGTCAAATTTCTAGCCCAAATGTAACAAACTTATTGCCTCTGTAGGTGAAATTTTATTTATTTTATGGCAGACAACTATGGCTCACTAGAATGGGAACGCATGTAGGAAAAAACCTAATATATAACTCAGTCTCTTCCCTGAATAATAGCAAAACCAAGACTCTGTATGTACCTGATGCAGAATAGTCATCCCTTTTCATCACATGCCTTGCATTCCTTCACCAGGTATGTATTCAAGCTCTGTGTGAGCAGTGGTGTATTTGTCTGTGCTCTGTAAATGAAATTTTGTGATCACAAGACATAGCTTCTGTTTTCCACTAGAGGCCAATGAAGCACAGGACAAGGCTGCTGCAAGGCTTTCAGGAAAAAAACCATCTTTTTTTTTCCCTTCCAGACCTGTTGCTGAGCAGTAGTATCTCCATCTTGATGATTATTTCTTCTTTTAGAAATGATTCTCCCTCTAATGAAGAGGAATTCAGTTGCTGTCTTCCTCCCAGCATTTTGTTCCCAAAACCTTCAGAAAGTTAAAGAATTGGCATCTTGATTTGCTGATAGGTGTTCCTTCCATGTTTCTAATTCCTAGCTGTTGACTATGTAGCACCCTGCATGGAATGAAGGGCACATCGAAAAGGCAGTGGAAACAGTGAGTAATTCCAGTGCTTGGGACTTTTGAGAGTTTCAGGAAATGGTACATCTTGAGCTACTACATTTTACTGGGGAGCTTCCTAAATTTTGTGCTTACAAGTAACTGAGCCAATGACATCCTATTCCAGCTGAGGCACAGGGTCTCCTGTCCCTACTGTGACATCATTCAGCCTGAGTGCCTTTGCCTCCTGACTCCTCAGATCGTATCTCAGTCCTAAGTAATAACACTGGCCTTTTAAAAGTTTTTAAGAGGTCCAGAACATCAGAAGTCCTCAAATGTGAGGCTGATGGTGCCAGCTCTGCGTCACAGACAGAAGAAGCCATCTGGGATAATGCTTCTTTGCCTGGGAACCACCCCATGTTTTCTGTCTCAAGTAAGTGAAGAATAATGCTGCCTAATGTGTTGGTCAAAGCCAGAAATGTTTACAGTAAAACAAAGGCACTGCTTGGGGCACTAGCTTGGAAGATGGTTTAGGATTTTGTTGCTGTCTGGCAGGGGCGTCATGTGGCATATATGTGTGAGCCTCTCTGGATGCCACACTGCTGGGCCTGGTTAGAGCACTGTGCTTTGGCTGCAGATCCTTAACCTGTGAGATTTCTCTGGGGGTTGTCAGAAACCTGACTTTAGAGGGAACTGGACTTCTCCTTTGGAGGGATATACTGCTATGAATACGCTGCTATGCTAGGAAGCAAAACTAAGGTGGGATTGCAGCTCAGAGGGTTGCCTGAGCCAGCTCTAATCACCTGGTGGCATGACATGGCTCAGTGTAGCCCTTTGAGCTAGGGCACACCCATGCCCCCTGCCCCCCCCCCCCCCCCATCCCAAGATTTATCAGCAGGCCCGCGACCCAGCCTATCAGCCAGAAGGGCTCTACTGCCGCCTATCTGTGGTTAGAGAAGAGAGGTCAAGCCCAGGCAGATGCTGCATGAAGACAGGCTATAACCCATGAGATATCTCTTCCAACTTCCTTCATCTGCTGTCTCCAAAGGATTTCCTAATGTGGCAGGATGGGCTGCTTTGAAGTTTATACCACAGAATATGGTAGCTGGCTCTTCAACAATAAATGGTGTTTGCAGTATTGCACTGTTTGCTAGGCAGGGGCCTCTGGAAACTGCCTCTGAGTTGCCAGTGGCTTCAGCGAATATTGAACACCTTACTGTCAACTGCAGAAAGCTGATTTATTACTATTATTTACTCCTCATTAGCACTGATGTAACACAGCAGGGAATCGAGAGCAGCAGCAGCTTCCTGGCCGTTATCTGATGCTGCTGATGGCCGTGTGTGTGTGCCGTGCTTTGGTGTTATGTTTGTGCAGGACCTGAGATCAAGGGGAGGTAGCATCTGGCAAAAATGGAGAAAAAAAGGGAGAAAAGGGAATCTAGCTTAGCTTTATTTATCCCCTGGTGCGAGTAGTGTCAGAAACACTCATACAGTATATCACATAAATTGAAAAAATAAGTAGGAAGTGAGACTGACACATCAGCTTTCAGTCTAAAAGAGTCTACAGCTATTTTTGCAAAATGAGCATTTCTCCCTATTACCGGTCACACATGCTGTTTTAATTTCCCTTGTTTTCCTGCTGTGCATCTTCTTTTTTTCTCATAGGTGGATGTCAAATAAAGTGTCACTGGGAATCAATGTTAAATTCTCAGTACCTGTTTTAGAATAGAATGACAGAATCATTAAGTTTGGAAAAGACTTCCAAGATCACTGATGATCGTAGACCTAGCAAACAGTGCCCCTGTCCGAGCCATGACCATGCAGGAAAATGCTGTGGGAAACAGTGTCCAAGGTTTTACTTGGAGTCCAGGTAGACAACATCCACAGCTTTTCCCTCATCCTCTACTCAGGTTGCCTGGTCACTAAAGGAGATCACGTTGTTCAAGCAGGATCTGCCTCTTATAACCCTGTGCTGGTTGGGCCAGATCCCCTGGTTGTCCTGTCTCTGCTGCATGATGGCGCTCAAGACAATGTCTGTAAATTTCCCCAGCACTGAGGTGAGGCTGACAGACCCATAGTTCCCAGAATCCTCCTTCTTGCCCTTCTTGTAGCTGGGTGTCTTATTTCTTCACCTCCTGTCAGCTGTGGCCTCCCAGATTAACCAGGACAGCAGGTTAAGTGAAGAGAAGTGGCTTGGTGAGCTACTTTGTATTCAGATGTACCTGAAAGATTAGGACCTTATGGTACAAGGTGCTGTGCAAAAAATCCCCCAGAATCTCTTCCTACGGTGTTCTTATTCTAACTGATAAGGGGAAAATAATTATAAGTGTAATTTTCCTAGTGTTTGTACACTCCTTGAAACAGTGGGGCCACCCTTATAAACCAAGTTAGTATTAATAATTCTTCATTTTCTGAAGGGTAGTGTTACAGGGTGACTGCCTTGCTGTAACTGAAGCACTGTAAAGCAGGTGTGTAGACAAAAATGTGAGCCCCCAGTTTCTTGGTGGAGTTTCAAGACAAGCACATCTGTCTGCTGAGGTTTGCCACGTTAGAAATGTTCAAATGAGAAAAGGGGCTTGGGGCATTTTCCTACCTTTAATTCCAAGGTGCTATTTCCCTTGGCAAGTTACATTACCTTTCTGCCCAGCTGTTTCACCCTCATGTAAAATGGGCGATTTGGAAACTTGCACTTTAGCAGCAACGGGGGAAGAACCTTGAGTAAGTACAAGTCTGGCAGATGCTGAGCAGAGGCAGTGACTCTTGCATCATCTGTGATGCACAAATGGGGGATATTATTGATGCTTCCTGATATGTTAAATTAGAGGAACATTCAGCCTTGTTTTCTTGGTGCAGGTATTAACTCTAGAGGTTGATTGTGTCCAGGGAATAAGTTCCTGCTCCTTACAGCACAGGCTGACTTTGGGTGGAGCTGGCAGCCCTCTGGCCGTGCTCAGGCTCTGGCACATGGAGATGGCAGTTCTGTGTTTGGCCAAGGCAGAGATGCTGGCATCAATCCTCAGCTGCCATTCAACTCAAGCCAACAACTGCATCAGGGTGCACTTCAAGCTGCTCTGACTGGGAATGGTACTATTAGATCAGTGCATGTAGTATTTTATAGTAAGCCTTTTATCCATCCCCAATATCACAAGTCAGCGTGATGCTTGCGAATGAGCAGGAATGTTTGATCTGGGCCTGTAATTTTGTTAACCATTTCTCCTTATATTAATTTACATTTGGGTGATTCTGTGAGAAACTATAGCAGAATTTAATAACACTAATATTAAAAAACCAATATCAGGTCTGCATATTTCAATCTGATTAGTAGTTTTTCTCCTGATTAAATTATGCATTTTTAATGCAAGCCCTTCATTTGTCTGCAATAACATGGCACTGTAACCCTCTGTGTAAAAGGGAGCACAATTCAGTGCCCTTTTTGCTCCTGCTGGTCCTGGATGCAAATTTCCTTGTTTCTCAGTAATCTTTTCTCTGTATCCATCATAGCACTTGCCATTGCTTGCCTAGAATAAAAGGTCATTGTAAATCCTGATTACTCTTGAAAGTTGCTCACACATTTATTTCCTAGACTTCATATATTTCATCCTCTGGTACGTTGGAAATAGATTTAATCAAAAATGAGAATTTGTCTGGGAGAAACAGTTCATGATTCTTTTTCTTTGTGTGTTTTTTTCCTCTCCATATAGAATGATTTTGATAAATATACCCCCCCTCCAATTTAAACTGTTTTTCATTTTAATTTTGACCGCTGACGTTGAATAATTATTCTTTTTAAAAATCTTCCTTTTTTTTTTTTTTTTTTTTTTTTTTTTTTTTTTTTTTTTTTTTTTTTTGCAGGGGATACAGACAAGAATTCATTCTTCACCTCGCTGTAACATTTCAGTGATTCTCCGAAGTCAACCCCACCAAAGTGTGGTTAAAATGATGACAAGAGAGCTCAGGATTGCATTGCAGTCAATAGCTAAAGGAGTGTTGGGTTTAGTGACACCAGGACATCATGCTGCTGTAAGTACATCTTTTCCTGATGCCCCAAAGGTTTATTTGGTATATATTTTTGTATAATTTTTGTGTGAGGTTGATTGCAAGTTTTGCCTTTTCCATGTAAAGAAACAAAGATGACACCTTCACTCAGATCACCTCTTTGTGGCTATCTCATCAGAACCTTATATTGGTCTGGAGAGCTGTGAAAAAGGGACAGCTGGGGCCTCAGAACCAACCTGATCTGCTTTTTTCTTAATTTTTAAACTGTCTTAAAAGTTTTTTCTTTAATATTGCTACCTGCTAGGAGGCAACAGTCCTGTTTGCTACTACCTTAATCTATTTTTTACTACCCTGTGTCTGCACAGGAATAAGCCAGCATGATGAGCATCCTGCATGATGAGCAGCTACCATTTTTGTTTCAAAAAACTTAAAAGATAATGCTATTTTCACAATGTAGTCTGACTATAATTTTCCAAACACCAGGCAAAGTGCTAGGCTGTGAACTTAAACCCAAAGAGAAAGGAAAAAAAAAAAAAAAAAAAAAAATGTTCCACCAGGAGATTCACAGCCAGCATTAGTGTTATAATAATTTGATATCTTTTTACCATGGATCTGTGATTTGTTTGCTTTTCCAAGCAGGACTGTTTCCCAATCTCTTTTCCCTTATATTCTCTCATATACATGTTTATCAGTTACACACAGAAATAAAACTGTTTTATGGTGAATACCCTCATTAATGTGCTTTAAACACTGTTGACTTTAAAATGATCCACTCCAAAGCTCCAAAGGCATTTTCGAGATTAAAAGTATCATTCCCCTTTTAGCACAAACAATGTGAAGGCACCAGGTAGAAGGCAGAGATAGGGGAAAACCATTTCCAAAGCTGAAAGGGATTCAGGAGATTTAGCTACAGCCTATCCAGCTTAAAATAAAGTTACAGCCCTGTCCTTTCCCGTGGCTCATGTCTCTGACAGCAAACGTCATTAAAGCTGTGGAGAGAGGCATCGCTGCTTGTTCTGAATTGCTGAAACTTGACGACCGAGAAAATAATGCCAACTAATGCATCCCCTCTGGGGCCCAGCCCTTTAGTGATATATATATATATATATATATATAGATATAGATATAGATATATATATAGATATAGATATATATATATATATATTTATTTATTTATTTATTTATTTATTTATTTATTTATTTTTTGCCTCCATTTGGGCAGAGAATACAGTGAAGGGGAAGCTGTGCATCGGGAGGAGATGTCTCTGGGTACTGGATATACATCTTGTCAAAATTTAGACTTTGCCCTTGCTCTGAGGATTCAGGTAGTTTTCTGAAGGACTAAGCGTCATTTAAGCTTTCCGATGTTTTAAATCAACTTCCCAATATGTACCAGCATGATCTCCTACCTCGTTCACCTGCAATGAGCCTTAAACCTAATTTTGCACATGCATATACTTGAACTGCCTTTGCTTTCACGTTCAGTTTCCCTCTTACTAAAAAGACAAAAAGGCAAAATATTCACTTCAATGGCAGACATCATTCAGGGACTTCCATATTCAGCCCAGCTTTACTGCATAGAAATCTCCCTTGTTTTTGTGTTTGCAGAGGAACTTGGCTTGTGGTCCTTTCTGCAAGACAGAGCTCTGGGCTCCCAAAAACTCACCTCAGCTTCTCTACAGCTGGAATTCAGATGCCCACCAAAGCCATTTTATCACTCCTCTCCTCAGCTGGGCAGGGAAGAAATATATCAAAAGCCTGATGAGTTGAGACGAGGACAGTGAGAGATCCACTCAGCAATTACCATCACAAGCAAAACAGATGTAACTTGGAGAAAAATTTAACTTTACCAATAAAATCACAGTAGGGTAATGAAAATAAATACTAAATCTTGGAAAACCTTCCCTCATCTTTCATCCTTCCTGAGCTTAACTTTACTCCCAAGTTTTTTACCTCCAACCGTGCAAAGGGATGGAATTGTGATCAGTTCATCACATTCTCTCTGCTGCTCCTTCCTCTTCAGGGGCAGAAGTCCTCCCACACTTTCCTTGCTCCAGAATGGGTCCCTCCTACAGGAGACAGCCTTTCATGATCTTTTGGCAGCATGAGTCTTTCCCGTGGGCTGGAGTTCTTCACAGTCTGCTCCAGTGTAGGTCTCTTCCACGGGGTGCAGTCGCTCAGACAGACTGCTCCAGTGTGGGCTCCCTGTGGGGTGACAAATCCTGCCAGAAAAGCTGCTCCAACATGGGCTCCTCTCTCCACAGGGCCACAGGTCCTGCCAGGAGCCTGTTCCAGCGTGAACTTCCCACAGCGTCACAATCTCCTTCATACATCCACTTGCTTAGGCATGCAGTCCTTCATGGGCTTCAGGGACACAGCTGCCTCACCATGGGCTGCACCATGGGTTGTAGGGGAACCTCAGCTCTGCTGCCTGGGACTCTTCCTGCCCCTCTTTCTCCAGTGACCTAGGTATCTGGAGGGCTGTTCTTCTCACATATTTTTGCTCCACTCTCTGGTTGCAGTTGCTCTTGAGGTAGTTTTTGCCCCTTGTTCAATCTGTCATCCCTGAGGCGCTACTGTCACCACTGTAGGGCTCAATCTTGGCCAGCAGTAGCTCTGTCTTGGGGACAGCTGGGACACACTATCAGACACAGGGGAAGCTTCTGGCAGCTTCTTGCAGAAGCCACCCCTGTAGCACACCTTCCTACTGTACCCTGCCCAACCCGGCCATGCAAACCCAACGCATGCAATAATATTGCACTTTTAAGGGTTCTCTGCACAGATGCTTCTAATTTTACCCCTGAGCCTCTGTGGGTGGGCTGTGGAATCAAAGATGTCCATTCCCATGGCTGCTCCCTGCTCCTGGCCCGCGGTGCCTGCCATGCATCCTCAGAGCAATAACGAAGCTGTCAGTTGCGACCAGCCTTTGCGGATTACCCATATACATTTTGTTCCTCTAAAGCCTCTATTAAGGATGCCATTCCGTGATACATATTTAAGTCGGTATCTCGGCACCACGGTTGCCTGCGTGAAAGAAGCTGAGAAACTATTACTGTGAAATTGCCTGCAGCTCTTGAGCACAGGAGGTAGCAACTGGCTAATAGTTTCTTAGACAGCCCTGGCAGATGTGTCAGGTTGCTTCGCAACTGTGCACCTCGTGGGAGAGCAGCATGTGCGAAGCTCCCCCCTCCAAGTGTCCCCTCCTGTAATGACTCCATAGCATCATTTCTATAGTGTCAGCAGCAACATATGGACCAAGCACTATTTTGCAGGACTAACCACAAAGAAGGAAGACTGCAATTAGGTGTCTGATGATTCTCCAGGGTAGGTGTAGGTTGTTTTATGGAAGGCAAAGGAGTCCGAAAGAGGTGGGATTATGATGATTGTGGCCATGGAAGATGAAGCAGTGGATAAAATTACCTTTCACCTTGTGTAGTGCTACTGTCTTACATTACACTGTTTCCAGTCTTGCTTACAATGGGAATTCAAAAAGGGCAGCTGCAAAGTAAAGCATCCATTTGGCATTCAACTTAAGCCAAGTTCTTCACTGCATAGTACATGTTGAGTGAACAGATAAAAAAGGGTGCAAGGCCACATTACTCTGATACCAAAAAAACAGCCTCCTCTTCCTGAAGCTTGTAAAGGGCTCCAGGGAGTTCCCAGTCAGAGGTGAGTGCCTGGGCATTTACAGATCTAGATTTAGGTGGAAAACTCCTGTAATTGTCTTTTAAATCCTACCCTAGAAAGATAGAACTACTTTTTAAGACAGGCTATCCTCTTTAACCCTGAATTAAAACAACTTTGTTGCCAAAGCCCTATTTACCAATTTTCTACTTAATTTATATGTTTGTATAAAATGCATAATCAGATTACATATAAACCGATTTATTCAAGGAGACAACTGAAAAAGATTAGACACATTTTTCAGGTCATATCCACATTGCAACAGCAAAACTCATGCCAGAACCCTGTAGGAGAGGTCAGCAGAGTCTGTGCTGCCATAAATAACCCCAAACCTCCCAGGGAGTCCCTGTAATGGCTGTGCACTGGATAAGTCACATTGGCTGCCTCCAAGGCTCCAAGAAAGTCCTACCAAAAAAACCCAAATGAGAGTTCGTTCGTTCGTTCGTTCGTTCGTTCGTTCGTTCCTTCCTTCCTTCCTTCCTTCCTTCCTTCCTTCCTTCCTTCCCTCCCTCCCCTTCCCTCCCCTTCTCTCCCCTTCCTCTCCCTCCCTCCCCTTCCTTTCTTCACCTCTTCCCCACTTCCTTCCTCCCCCCGAATTTGATGTTTACCAGGAACAATTTTGTCACCACTTCAAAGAAGGGAAAAGAGTTTACACTTAAAAAAATAATATCAACTACTTACATTTGATTTTGTCTTACAGAGATGGTGGAAATAAAGCTGTTATGATCTCTGTGACAGTCACTACTGCTAATGCCTGTCATAAAAGCCAGTAAGGAGGCAGATATGTTGATTTATCATGCATTGCTGCTCCCATATATCTACTCTCTAATAAAAATCTGTGGAATTATTGCTTACACTGAGGTTCATGTGCCCAAATTTGTATAGCTAACTTCTCCTGGAAGATTTCAAAGCTTTATTTATGGAAGGCTTTTATCTAGCCGTAAGAAAAGCGTTTGCAATGGGAGCATGCCTACCCTCGAGACTCATACCCGTTAAGCATACAGATTTATGCCACCCAAATTCCCCAGTGGAAAACATGCTCTGTATCTGCGCTCTCGATTAAAGCCTGGCTTCAACACATGTTTGCTGGCACTGTGGGTACTGGTAACCAGGGGTTTTTGTATGAGCCCCTGATAAGTCATCCAGCACTGTCTCTTCAGCAGGACCTCATGTATCACCTAAGATCAAGCCTTCCTTCTAAAGCCCCTAAGGGTTTTTTCACAGCTGTGGTTTTGTTCCTCCCAGAAGCATCGCTTTCTTGCCTGCTTCTTAATCTTATCACAGAAGGTGTTTTTTTCTGATTTTAGAAATCAAATTATTTTAAAGTTCACTACCTGCACACAGGATGTGCTGAGAAGACCAATGTGTAATTTTGAGCCAAACTATCTTAAATATGGTCTTCAGGACAAGATGTCTCCCTATATTTTCTCTACAGTTCTTGCAAATTATGATGAATTTTGCCAGATTCAAGAAACAAAGAAATATACCAAGTGTCAAGCTTCATCTCCACAAGGTTGAGAGATAGAAAAATATTGATGCCTTGGAGAAAAACACCTGTTTAAGGATGGAGGTAAATGCCGTGAGGAGTCAATTCCTGTTTCCAGCAGCAGTTTGGAGCTGTGTCCATCTTGCCTTGCCCCTCTGAGCCCTTAGATTCATGCTGAGAGTATATACGTCCATGTTCAAGTGACATACCATCACAGATCTGCCTTGGATTATGGGGAAGGATCAGCACACAGTGCTGAGTTAAATGACTTGTTTTTGGACAAACATCCCAAACCAGAGCTGACTCTGGAAATTTCTCTGCACTTGTATTTTTCCAGGTTTGGGACACAGTATCCTGTCCATGTTTTTGTGAAATCTCACCAGGCCCCTTAGGCACAGCACTAAAAGGGACATGCAAAGGACAACATTCTCAGCACATGGCATTACTTGAGGGACAGGTTTGTGTAGCATCCAGCAATAGTTATTTTCAAAAGCTAACCACTGCTCTGTTTCTTTCCTTGAAACCAAATTGCATCCTCTTGAACCTCTCCTTTTTTTTTTTTTTTTTTTTTTTTTTTTTTTTTTTTTGTGGACCTGTTAGTGAAGTGGGAGGTAGTGCACTTCATAGCTTCAAAAGACCATAAGAAAAAAACTGGTTGGTTGGAAACTCTAAAAAAAACCCCAGTAACTTCCCCATTTCCCATCCTGGTTTAGACTGAAGAGTTCAAACTAATTGTTCTCTCGGCATTGAAGCCTTGCTTCTCTTTCTCCCCTCTAAATATTTCTTCATTTTCAAGGTTATGCCAACATTCTTTTTCAAGACACAGAGATGATCTTCAGCACTAACAAGAAGTTAGCAGAGCAATCAATGAGAAGGCTTGATGCTTCAGGCAAATTGGGTCTGAGCCAGTTAAATATTTATATGGGGAGAAAGCAAAACTCTCCTCATGTATGTATCACCCGTGCTGGAGTGAGGGCTATGTTTGCTATAAGAGTGCAGTCTGGGCTGATGCTCTATTTTCAAGTGTGTTCCTGGAAGCAGTTTTTGCATGAAAGAAAGAACGGATTTTTTCAAGTAGTATATGAAAACATGGTGGAATTGGGAAATAAAAAAGAAATGCCACAGTTTTTAATTTTGGGAGCAATTGCTTTCAGCAATATGAAAATCCTGTCCTCAAACATGGAATGAGAAATTTCATTTTGAGTCAAACAAGTTGTTTTGGTTAACCTGAAGTGTGTCATATGGTGCTGCTCACATCTTATTTTATACACCATGGGTCCTTAATCAGATGGAATAATTTGGAGGATTATTCTGCAAGTGGAATAGGTTTTGTAAAATATTTGCTACCATATATGGCTTCCCTTGCATGAGAAGCATGCAGATAAGGAAACTCATTCTTAGGAACTTTGTGCAATTTTCACCCATCATTGTTCTCTTTGAACAAAAAAAATCCTTCACTATATAACAGCATCAAAATATTCAAGCAAGTAAGTAGTTCTGATAAAACTGGGGCATTTGGACAATTAGCTTGTGGTTGAGGATGGGGATGAGAGACCATAGGTGTTCACCAAGGCATTTGTCAAAGCCTGTGTAAGTACAATGAGCCAGGGACCATGAGTTTGGGGTCTGCACCATTGGTTCTCTGTGCCACAGAATGCCTGGCCCACAGTAGCATGAATACTTTTGCATAGATACTTGGTAAGTTGATGCAAATACTGGCATGGTGATGTTTTTGCAGCTGCCCCTGGAGGCTGTGGATTCCTTAGAGATGCCTGGAGGAAAAAAACTGAGATGAAGGGAAGCTGGAGAAAAAACATCTTCAAGAAACCTCACTAGAAGTACTCCAAGGGAAGCAGTGTGGATGTCCTGGGGTGCTGGTGAGAGTTTGATGGGGAAAAGTAATCTTATTTGACCATACTTGGACTTTGCAAGGCAGAGCTGCAGCTGAATTGCAGGTGGGTGGTGCTTCCCATGCTGGAGCTGAGGAAGGCTGTTTCCATTGGGTGTAATGGGGCCACAGAAAAACCTCCTGTTGCCTTGCCTGAGATGTTTAATTGAAAGGAAAAAGTCTTTCTGGTCAGAATGACTGCATCCCTCCCTTTGGGCCAGTGTTCAGTCATGGTATCAGATATTGCTTAAGAGGTGGGGATGTAAAAGCCATCTGCAGTCACAGATACATGACCCAGTGGTTAAGTAATGGAGCAACATGCCAACACAGCTGGCTGCTCCTTAAATGTGTGTCCAGAAAATGTTGGATTCCATTTTTGAATTGCTTTGCTGGTGCTAAGTGGAGCTATTGCATTACCAACAATTAAGGCGCTTTCCCCCGAGGCTGCTCGGGTGCTGCTTCGCCCCAGCACATCAAGTGATGCAAGCTCACGTAGAGGGTGGGCTGACCTGTCACAGAGGATGAGGATAATGGAAAGCTTTTCTTATCCCACTGAAAAATGAGCCTTTTTGGAAGATTCTGCAAAAGTGTCTCTGTATCCTGGGAGGTTGCACCCTTTGCAGGAGGCTTTATATGGAGTGTGGTAAGAAACAGATTCATAGAATTCTTTAATTTGAGAGGGACCTTTACAGGCCAACTTCCCTGCAATGAGCACGGACATGTTCAACTAGATCAGGTTGCTCAAAACCCCATCCAGCCTGATCCAGGCATGGGGCACCTATAACCTGTCTGGGAAACCTGTTCCAGTATTTAACTGTCCTCATAGTAAAATTTTTCTTCCTTGTATCTAGTCTGAATCTACCCTCCTTCAGTTTAAAGCAATTCCCCCTTGTCCTATCACAATAGGCCCTGCTAAAAACTTGCCACCCTAGGCTGGCTCATCACTCATCTTCATTTACAGACAGACTTTCTCCAGCCAGTTCATAGCATCTGAAGCACTCACTGCAGTAATTTTTATTCCTCTCTTTTTAAGGCATGCCCTTTTCTTTCAGAGAAGATAGGTGACATAATGGTTTCCCAGACTTACATGTAATGAACATGCTCTTCCATACGTGCCTTGGAGAGTTGAAAAAAAGAGCTGGTTTGAGTAACCTGTGTGTAAGCAGTTTTTAATAAGGCATATTCATGTGCTGAAGTGAATCATTCTGGTCCATTGAGTAAATATGTATTAAAGTAATTTTCAAAATACTTTTCTGCAGCCAATTAGCTGGAAAGGGTCAGTCCAACCATGCATTATTTTTCAATGCATACATTTATTTATGGAATAAAAGGAGGAACACAGAATTCTTCTGTTTACCTGCCTGGACAAATGCATCTTTAATTTCTTCAAGCAGAGCTATAATGTTTGGAAGGAGAGTCAGCAATGCTCTTTCCTGGTGTTGGGATTGCTCAGTGAAGGGGTCTATATTTACCTTATGAAGGCGAGAGCTGTGACCACATCTCTCTCTCAGCAACAGCTCCTGTTGCTTTTGGCATGAATTCCTAGGATACAGGAAACCTTGGAGCAAGCCCAGGGGAAATGGGTGAGGTACTCTTGGTTTGAGGTTGTTATTAGAATTGTATGGAGCAGAAATCCAGTGGCCTGGCCTTGATTTTTCCAGTGTGCACAGCAGGTCTGGAGCACCTGGAAACTTTCTGGAATTTTAGAATAGTATGATTTTTTTTCAGCACCATGGCTAGTCTTTGGTCATTTAAATTCCAAAGAGGAACCTAAATTTATTTTTTAAAGGGGATAAAACATAGGCAGTACCCCTATTTTTGAAGATGTGCAGCAGGGAAGTTGGAGTCAGTAGCAGAAGTGTGATTAACCTTGGATTCATTCACATGTTTTCAGATTGATTTTCATTTTGCAAGAGTAAATCATAAAACATCTGGGACAGTTTGACATACACACGCAGGCAGCAATTAGTTGTAGCCTAGGGGCAAGAGGGCAGAGAGGGAGTTTTTGCCAAAGTCCGAACATTTGTGGATTACTTTATGTTTATTGTACTTGTGTGGACTTAACACCTGGAAATGGAGGCATAACAGCAGAAATGCCCATTTTCCACTCCAAGCACCTAAACAACAGAAGCAGTTAGTCATTTGCCTCCTCTGGAGAAAAAGAGCATTTAAAAATATATCTCAGGCAGGAATATGCATGTGTGCCGTATTCCATCATTAATGTATCTCCAGCCAGTGTACTTTATAAATATGCACAGATGGCTCATGTTGCTGGTTAGGATTTACAAATTAGGCAGTTCATATTTTTAAACAAAACCACAAGTGCTAAATAAAGACAATGTCATGACTCTTTCACAATGGGGGAAAAAAAAGTCTAGTTCAAAGGCACAGCTGTGGGACATCATGGGAGTAGAATAAGACAGGAGGTCTTTCCCTTCAGGAGCTGGATATCGTGCATTTAAACCATTATTTTTGTGCGTACAAAGTGAAGTCTGAGTCTGGTGTCACCTTATGGACCTTCTGCCTCCTCAGATTACTTGGAGGGGCTGGGAGCCATGGGTTGCTTTGCATCTGTTGTCTCCCCTGAGTACTGGTGGGTATGTTACAAGAGCAGCCAGCAGCTCCAAGAGAGTTGGGACTCTGAGGCTGCAGTAGCAGAGCAAAAAGAGATGATCTGTCCCAAAGAATCTGCTCCATGAGGATGGTTATATCCGTGTGTGTATATATATGTAGATGAAAAAATATAAACAGTATACCCACCAGCACATTTGGGTGATGACAGATGGTGTTAATGGGGATAATAATAATGCATAATTTTCTTTTATCTGCATTTTAACTTACTATTGCAGTGAAATGGGCATCAAACTGTTCCTGTCTGTGCCTTCCTTCATACAAACAGCTGGGGAAACCCTTCATTTAAGTTATTATCAAAAAGAAAATACTAGTGAATTAGGTTAAGGGGAAAAAAACCCCAAACAACCAGACACTACTTGAAGCACTGCTTTAAAGTCAGTAGAATTCTCTGTGTTGTGTACATGAATATTTTTAATTGTTTGGTCTGTGTTAACCTCCTGAGCAGTGTGTGAGGTTCCCTGAATTCTGTAAGATGCTGAGCTGGGAAATAGCTGGCCTCTTGTGCCAATCTGGGGAGAGTGCTCAGCTTCTTGTTTTTAGTGTGATTATATGTCCTCAAAGAAGGTCCTGCTGAATGACAGTCTTCTTAAAGAGGCAAAGCTAAGAGGGTAAGGTCTGTATCAAGCCCCTATGAAGATGCTTCTGAAATAACACTTTGCATTTTCTGTGATTGCCGTTCAAAATGAAAGACATAGGAGCTGCCCAGAAGCTCTGCACATTCTGTTTGACAAAGAGAAAAGCAGAAAGTGATTTGATCAAAGACTGAATGTAGCCATGTTTTCTTTAGCTAAAGAGCTCTTCAGTTGAGCACACAAGGGTGTGTTGAGATCTGAAGGCTGAAAGCTGAGAGCTGCAAAACAAAAGGCAGATTTTAACAATGAGGGAATTAACTCTGGAAGCAGTTCACTGAGATGTGGTGTGTGTCCTTTAGCCTTAAGTCTTCAGAGCAAAGCTCTGTGCTGTCTGAAATATGTGGTAGGACTCAGACTAAAAGTTTCCAGCCCAGCTGCAGGCATAGCTGGGTAAGAAGTTCCCTGTTCAGTGTTTGTAGCTTTCAGACCCTTAAAAATCTTCCTGGCTGAGCTTTAGTTAGTTGCTTGTGTGAGGAAAAATTATAAAATCTCCTTTCAATCTAACACTGGGAAATAGTTTCAGAAGACCTTTGCAATCAATTCTTTTTTTAGTAGTTCCTGATGGTTTCTCTTCGTGATTTGAACTGTGCTGAGCTGAGTGAGGTCCAAGAAAGCTGAACTATGCTGAACTTGACAAGACCTCCTCTCTCTGGATTTGCTCCCCTTTGCACTTCTTAATTTGATAGCAGATACCCTGTTAAACAGCTGATAAACAATCATAAAATTCTTATTTTATTCACTTGCCTAAATTAACACTCCGTTTTTTTCACCATACTCATCAGGCATATTTCACATCCAAAGTGAAGTTCATTTTTGATAGTGATGGTGCTGAACAACTAATTTTCATGGCACTTAGGCTTGCTTAGTCATCAGGAATAATCTTTTAATTGTTTTCCATCTCTCAAAAATGATAATTTAATGATGACTAATTTAAATAAGTCACAGCTGCAGGAAATACACCTCAGCTCAAGCATGGGGCTTCTGCTCCACCAGCTGCAGGGGGATCACCTTATTCCCCTTCCTCTTTTTGCTCTGCTTTCAGGGCATTTTCCCCCCTCACTCCTCACTGTTGGCTTTTTGCTCTTTCTTGAATGCATTTTTCCCCTGAGGTCCTGGTGTGGGGTTGCCGCAGAGCCGTCACAACTCGCGGGGAGCTCCGCTTTGCAGGCCGGCACCTGCCATCGTCGCAGAGCCACAGGCATGGAGGTGTGAGGGCAGAGCAAACATACTGCTTTTCCACGGAGTGTTGGCTAAAAGTGTCTTCAGCTGAGCTTCGCCTTCAGGCCTTATTTCAGATCAGCTGGCCCTGGGGCCCAGGTGCGGCTGTTTTGTGGAGTCCTGGGGTGGCTCACCTGAGGCAGCTGCCTGGCTTTACAGGAGGGAAGAACTCGCTGATCTTTCTTGACAGATTTTGTTTTAAGACTGTGAATGATAGTTGGTCTTTAAATTTTTTTTTTTCTTAAAAAGGCTGAATTATTGTTTTGTTTATTTTTAAGCAAACTCTTCTTCATGTGATCAAGCTGGTGACTTGAGAAAAAGCAGGAGGAAAATGTGTGTAGCACCCCATGCCCAAGGACAGCCTAGGGTTTGCCCAAGGCCTGCAGTGCTGGGGAGAGCTCTCCTTTTCCTTCAGTGCTTTTCCCTAGTTTTATGACTGCAATTTAGACATCTCCTACAAACGGTATCACGAAAAGGTATGTGCAGTTGGGTTTTATTTCATTTTTATTTCTCTGATGTCTGGTCTGGCTCTTTTAGTGGCTTGGCATTTCTGTATCTTAATCTTCCCAGTTTGCTAGCAAGGAGAGGAAGAAATGTACAAATACTGGAACAAATATTCAATAGAAAGACATTTATCATTTTTTATCATTTTTAATTTTTCTGATCCATCTTGTGAGGGGCCCAGGAGTTGAGAGTTTTGCCACA
Source organism: Chamaea fasciata (assembly GCF_029207755.1). Classification (NCBI taxonomy): domain Eukaryota; kingdom Metazoa; phylum Chordata; class Aves; order Passeriformes; family Sylviidae; genus Chamaea; species Chamaea fasciata. The sequence continues at coordinate 44,866,663 of NW_027094091.1, read as the reverse complement.
AACAGAGGATTTCAGCTGAACAAAAGCGAGTACAGAGAAAATTGGGCAATTGAAACCATGTTGACCTTTGCAAGGTTGTGTTCATCCCATTTTCTGCCACCTGGTTGCATGGTCTGTGTATGGGGAGCAGACAAATGCACACGTGTTGAAGACCTTCTCCATGTGCGTCTGGTTTTTAAATCTACCATATGACTTGATTTCCCACAGGAATTCCTCATCTCTGGTCTGTCTATGCATCTCCATTCCATGGCAAGCATTTGCACTGTGGCTTTACAGTAAACTAAGTTTCTTCTCTGTCTGTATTACTCAGTCTTGATGAGGCTACATGAAACGTATCCACTTAAAAGCATGCTTCATAGATTTGTGGTCTTTGATTGAGATTTTCTGCACTGAGAATCTGTAGGAGTTACCTTAATTTTCAGACAAAAATCTTATTGAAATGGGTGAAGAAAACTAGGGCTGTTATTGAGGTGCCTGAGTACAAAGTCAGCTTTAAGCACTGAGCTCTGCCAGTCTCTGCTAGTGCACTCAGATGCACTCACTGCTAATTGCATAACAAATCAGGGCAAATTGCAAGGTGCTGTGGTGCTCTGGAGTGGCCTTTGCAAACCTGCAGCCTCTGCTCACCAAGCAGCCCTTGCCCCATGTGAACTTACTGTCCTGCTGCTCCTGGATGCATCAGCTAAAATTAGTTATAACCAGACAGGAAAACATGTGTGCTGGTGAATTGATGAACCAGGGATCCCTGGGGTTTAAAAGCATTAATCCTCTTAATTTCAATAGCAGTGAAGCTTCTTAATTGCTGAGATTGTCTTCCAAACATTCCCTAAGGGAAAAGCTTGTCTTAAAAAAAGAAGGAAAAAAACAGGAAAAAGCTTCCCCTGTTGTGAGGTTGGATGTCTTCCTGGGAATATAGATGGAGCTCATGGGAACTACAGCTAGGGACTGGACTGGATCTTGGGTAAAATTGTCCAGTATGTTGCAGGTTCACGTGTGTCTCTTACTGTGGTGGATAGACCTCTAGCAAAGGATGAAACTCACGCAAATGAGAGGCAGCTGTGGCTTCTTGAGCCCTAAGGGTCTGGGAGCAATGTGTGCTGGCTGTCTCCTGTACCAGGAGCAGTTGTTGCGATGGGGATGATGGTGTGTTGCAGCATACTTGCAGTTAGGTTTCATTTACAAATAATTTAGTAAGGCTCTTCTGGTTTTACTTATTTATTATTTATTATTGAAGGGCAGGCCTTTCCCACTGAGTTGTCAATTGCCAGACATCTAGGTGTGTTTCCGTCCTTTCATGGTGATCAGAAGAAAAAAGAAGAGGGAGTGCAGCAGTGGTTTTGTGTTAGTCCTTGGGGATACAGTCCTTGGTGTGAAATGTATAAAGACCTTTTTATATGATAAATCACAACAGAGACAGGCACGTCTATCACAAACAGATTCCTACTCCACAAGATGCTGAACAAACAGGGAACAAAAATCTGGCTATTGTCCTAGCTAAGTCAGTGGGACAGTTCATATGTAACCTGAAATCTGTGCGCACAGCTCCTTGCATTGGTGCCAAACACAGAATGGTGCTCCCATCCCATGTAGATATTCTGAGTTTCAGAGGAGTTCCCAAATACAGCCAAATTCTGACCCAAAGCTGCAAAAATCAGAAGAAAGTTTTTATGTAGCTTTTGAATAAGATTTAAATTTAAGCTAAATTTAAGTACTTTTTTCACAAATTTAAAATTTTATATTGTATAAAATTGTATTTATATTCATTTTTACATTTTGTTTTTAATGATACCTTTTTATTATGAGGTTTCTAAACAGATGAAGTGAAAAAAATGGGATTCTAGAAGCCTAAGATTTTCTGTTCCCTTCTTCCTGATTTTTTTTTTTTTGTTTTTTTGCCATCAAAAGTTAATCACAAATGACCCTTTTATAAAAATGGCTTTAATTTTGACAAAGTGTTTGCTTTCTGATGAAAAACTATTTTGGTAGAAAATCTCCAGACAGTGTCAGTAGCGAAGACTCTTAGCCTCTGTACCTTAAATATTGTTGGTATGTCAGGGTTTTGAAATTAACTCAAGGATCCAGATTTTATGGGGGTTCAAAATGAAGAAAGTCCCAAGCTGTAAAACCTGTTTTAGCTTTATCTGCACACAGCTCTGCCCTGTTTGTTTGTTTCTTCTGAGAATGAGTATTTGTGTGTGTGTGTTCTGTTTAGTGTTTTATATAAGGGCAACTGGTGAACAAGCACACTGGAGATAAACTATTTCTCCATGAGTTTCAGGCTGAAGCCCAACCTGATTTATTAATGTTTTTCCCTATTTGTAACAAATGTTTTTCTATTTCCCCTATCGGTTGGTGACACCATTTCTGTGGTAAATGAACTGACATGTGAAGGTAATGATGACAAGGGGCTGATAATGGATGGTGAGTGGAAAGGGGGAGTTCAGTGCAACAACATGCATGCCCTACTGAGGTTGATCCAAGGACACTTATCAATCAAAATGGTGACAGCAGTCAGGGAAATTTAATTGGAGATTCATTGAACCCTTAATGATGTGACAAAGAAAAATAAGGAGGTTAAAAAAGGCTTTCGGGCTTTTCTTCCTCTTCATTCAGCCAGTTCTCAGAAGGAGAAGGGGACTGTGAGATTGCCAAAGGCTACTCTTGTCATTGCATCTGTGAGTGGTAACCATCATGCTTTGAAAGGGAGCAAAGCTGAGCCAGTATATATATATATATATATAAAATATACATTTTATTGTTTCAGTTCAGAAAGGAGGTTGCCGAAGACGTTTTCTTTCGCTCACATGGCAGGCCTACCTGCTCTTGATCATAATTGGAGTTATGTAACGAAAAGCTAACAAGGTTGCCTGTGCCTTGCATGTAAATGGGGAAAATCCATATACTGGTGTGGACAGTGTTCCCCATAGGAAGCTTTATTCCAACCCCCTTTCTCCTAATCTTGTTTTATCACCAACAAACATGATGAGTTACATTTGGGAGTGCGCAATCTGCTGGAACTTGAGAGCTGAATTACCTGGCTTGTAAATGACAGGATAGATAAAAGGCTACCATTCCTTCTGAGCTGCCTTTCAAAACTAGCGTGGGTATTTAGTGCACACAGATAGCTCCTCTTGTTTGGCTTTTGCATACATTTCCATGAATAATACACTATTATTATTTTAGTGGAATGCCCAATATCTGGGATGGACTCTCTGCAGATGCAGAGAATCTGTTGTTTTTTTTTTTTCACCCAGCAATTCTCTGTCTTTGAATATGCCATGTAAGAGATGGCTCTTTGGGCTGGAAGGACTCTGCTTGGAAAATCCTTCATACACTTGAGATATTATTAATCTTTTTTGTTGTTTGAAAAACCCATTCCCTCCCCTGTTTTAATTCAGTTTGCTTAGTTCAGTGTTGAATCTTGGTAAAATGACAGTGAATGGTGTGTTTTATGAGATAATGGTGAATTTTATCTGTATCTTTAAGTTCTCTTTAGTCTGATCCATTTCCACCAAACAAGACTAAGCCATGTACCTATATCTGTCTCAGTGATAGTCCTGAAGTACAGCAACAACTACTGCAGGCACATCTAAATATTTGTATTTTTAAAGAGCTAAATACCTTTATATTTGGATAGCTAAAGAACTAAATACCTAAATATTGTGGTCACGAGCCCAGTCACTGGGCAGATGTAGCCATTAATGTGATGGTCAGAATTTGTTTTGGCCAAATTTGTAAAGATGTGGGCAAAATGAAAATATAAGGGGAAAACCTTCTTGGTTTTCCCCTCCCTTCCCTCAGTGAGCTGAGAAAAGCTGATAGGAACTGATCAGGATGTAGAGTGTACGATAACACACAGCATAAGATGGGATTCAATAATCCTCATCTTATCTCTTCTTATTTCTGAAGCTGGTGATGTGCATCGATAATTAAAGTGAATGGCAAGCTGCAGTGCCACCCTGACCTCTGGGATACCAGTTGTCATTAATAATAATGCAGTCAGACAATAAGGTGTTAGCACCACGTTAACACAGACAGGATGAGAAAAGGGGGATAAAGCTGAAGGGATAAGCCAAACCCCTTGGTTTCATCTGGGTATCCTTTCATGCTGATCTCTCCCTTCATGCTCTTTGATTCCAATTATTCCCCTCTCTTTATAGGCAGGAATATTTGTTTAATTATGCTATGGGATGGGAGGAGCGAGGAAGAACAGATTTGGATCTACCCTTTTTGGGTCTACTAAAGTTCTATTTGCTCCACAGAAATCCATACTCGCCTTGTTGGAGACTGCATTTGGAGACCTTGCATGCCCAACCGGACCTGCAGATTGGCTCCACGTAGTTTTTAGTCAAAAACCTAAGGGCCCATGCTGGAAAATTCAGGCATGACTCCTTTCCTGCCAGGTGAGAGTGTGGCTCACAGCATCTTTGAGCTCACACCAAAGCTTTCAGGAAAGAGCACTTCTCTGTTATGCTGCTGTCAGCATAACTGTGTAGCTGAATTAGCCTGGGTTTATCATTGTGCAGAACTTTCCCAATGTAAAGTGAGAGCATCTACATTTGCCAGCCTCCCTGTGCTTGCCCTAAAGCCCACAGACACCTGTGAGATATAATACCAGAAGAATCTGTGTTAGAGCCTGCATATCATTCCTACACATAAAAAAGGTAAAGGCATTTCTAAAAGCTTTCTACTTTGCCCAGGCTTTGCTGTTTGTCAAGGTAGGTGAAGTTTTGCCACCAATTTTTATGACTTGCTGGGCTTGGAAACAAAGTCAGCCCTGTACCAGTGTCCTCTACTGCTCCTCTTTGTGCCACAGTTCAGCAAAATGCCTTGAACCCCTCATAATACAGGAGTAGAAAAGAAAGTTTTGTGTCAAATAAAAATGTTTATATATAACAAATAATTGTTGTCAGAACTGGACTTGCAATTTCTTCGTCCTGCCTGAGAAGGCATTTCACAGCAGCATCCCCCATGAGCACAGCCCACATGAAGAGGCCTCCTTTTGTCTATGACTTTGCCGGTACTCCCTGTGCACAACCTGTGGGACCGCACAAGCTGTTGTCATTAAGCTGCCCAAAGAGTCTTACCATCCATGCATAATCCAACCAGCCTCTGGATAATGTATTCACAGTCATTTTTGTATGGTTAAAGACTGGTCCTTCTCCCCTTCTCCATATTTTCACAAATGCAGAGCAGTTTCTCTTTCATTTGACTTACAGCCTTTCTGTGCGCCTCTTGAAATTGTTTCCCTCCCCTCACTGCATTTCCAGTTTGGCAGTGCTTCCTATTGCCAGCACACATTCTCCTAAGTTTAACAGTTGCCCTTGAAATGAGATTAGGCTTTCAAATGCATCTGGCACCAGACAGATTTGTGAGAGGAGATTTAGGGTGTTACAGGGTGTTTAGGGCCACACAGGGTGTACTGTGTATGGGAGCCAGTTAGCAAGAAACTGATGTTAATCTGTGGTACAAGTCGTATGCACTTCATCTGCTTTTACTGCTCTGCTTAGCTCTCAGAAACTCAGGTTGGCACTAATCTTAAAATTGCATCTTTTCCAAAGGGCATTTTCCCTGACTCCTTCAGCATACCTGTATCTTCACCCTTTGGGACAGCTCTGTTGAGCCAGCATTTTGATTATGGTTGATCTTCTGGCTAAAACCTCAATATGACCACTGGCACTGCAGCTGTCATTGTGTGCCATTTTCCCCCCAGTATTTGTACTGCAGGAAAATGTGCAGAAAGGAGTGATTTGGGAAATCATCTGGATGGGAAAGGTAGTCCCAAACACATTTATTTCAGAAATGGCTTTGCCCTAGAGCTCCATGTCCCAACAGTCCTGCAAACTTGGGAGGAACAAGAATCCTCCTCTCTTCTTAGCCATTTCACCCAATCTCCAGTTAATTTGATCTCTATCTGAGACCACCAGGGAGAGAACATCTATTAAACAATAAAATAGACCGATTGTGATGTATTTTCAACCGCTTTGGGGGAATTCTACAAAATTAAGTATCAGAATTGTTTTTCTTATTGGCAACTATTGATCCCTGGCTGTGCCAGTTTCTCTCATTAACACTTTTATTACCTTGTCAATCACAGCACAACCTGCACTAACCAGAGGCTAAAAGGATTTACTGTTATTAACAAAACTGTCTGGTGCCTCAGAGCAATAAAAACAGCTGAAACCACTGGGGGAGGGAGAAGTCTGCAGAGATTTTGGTACCATTTTAGTCTGGAGACTGTGATTCAGAGGGAAAAAAAATCCATAAAATAGGAGCCAGTTTCTCAGCTGATGCAAATGATCAAAACCTGTAAGAAGCACCAGAGTCATGGGGCCCTCTGTCTGCAAGCAAAGGTCCAGTCAAAAATTCAGGGTAATATCTAAAAATAGAGTAACGCTAAAAATGCTGTTTGTGAGCCAGAAGCCTGGTACACGAAGCTGCAAATACTGAATGAGGCAATGCCTGCCCAAGCAGACGTGTGGTTCAGGGGCTGTGACTGCATTCCACAACCTGAGAGTACCCTTTTGGAGACTCTGTAACTTTGTAAGCCAGTCCCTTTGGGTTTCCCTTTACATGTGTCTGTACAGACTGGAAAAATATGTTTTAGGCTTTTGAGAAGCACACAAAAGCCTCTCTGTGAGGGGGACTGACTGCTGGCAGGGATTGGGTGAGCACTTGTCATGAAGCTAGGGGCATCTGTTATCATATGCACATGATAGGAGGGTGACAGCAAATGAGATAGTGATCTTGCTGCTGGCACCTTTCAATAATAATAATAGTAAATAAAAAAAAATCACTTTCTTCTTAAAAGTATTCTAAAGTTGGTAGTTTGAAGGACTTGGTCCTTGGTATGGTCAGAAGCGGAATTCAGTTGCTTCAGGATGTGATGTCCCAGCACTCTGAAAACTGACTCTAAACTGCATTGGGACATGGTTATTGAGCTTCTGAAGAGCTTCTGCAAGCCTCTCATGCCAACCTCTGAAGTGAGGTACTTGGTAACACCTTCTGGCAAGATAAGGCATGTTGTTTTTACTACCTAGGTCTTCTCTCAGGCTTAAGTACCTTTAAAGGCACTGTGTTTAAAAATCTCTTGTAGTCTGTGGTGCTACAACATTTGTAAATAGAAGACTTTATCCTTTTTCTCAATTTCTAGGTGACAAAATAGAAGCCTCAAGTTCTGGTGTGACTTGCAGAGCTGGCCCTCCAGTTCAGTGTGAGAACGTGCTCTTTAACACTGATTGGGAGAGATGCATGTCATGGAAATGCAAAGATGGTAGGAATGGATGGTGTCATCCTGAGTATTTAGCATCCTTCAATACCTGAGCACTCAACTTTCTTGCTTTCTTAAGGGAACATTTCCAGCAGCATTAATTTTAGCAGTACAAACTACTGGTGTGCTTGCTGTGAGCTCAAGGCAGCCACCTCACAGCCCCACTGTGTCTATGGATGGAGGAGCAGGGCCCCTGCCTGTGCCTCAGGCCATGGGATAGGTTATGCTGTGTATGCTGGACCACAAGATATATATGAAACCCTCTCCTCTGCTCCACTTCTCCAGACCAGCTGTGTGATGGAGTCAGACCTGGATCCTGGCTTCACTCCTGAGCTCTGCAATGTGGCAATGAGCATCTCATTTCTCCCTTGCCCTTGCTATTGCTCCTGAATGGGCAAGGCTCCAAGGTCTTTCTTGTTTTAATTTTTTTTTTTGAAGAAGGGGGCTTCCTTTTGACAGTGTCTTTGCAGCACAGTGAGATTGTCTCATTACTGCTTGGAAATATAGTCCAGATTTTTTGTCTCTTTCCTAACCTCCAAGGTCACCTAGACACTTCAGGGATGCGAGACTGCTCACTGGAGTAAGAAAGCAATTGACACAAGGCACAAGATGGGTGAAGACAGCCATTAAAATCCTGCTCTGGCTCTAAATATAGCAATCTTGCCATGCCAGTCTCCTGTAATTTGCATGTTGAATTAGCATCTCATTAATATCTTATTAGGGACACTGGAAACCTAATGACAAAAACAAACGCAGCATGTGCAAAGAAGAATAATAGAAGGAATGAACTGAATAGAAGAGCTTCCCCCCCACACACCTTTTTTTCCCCTTGTGAGTATTCAAATGAAGGCTCAGCTGCACTCTGTCAGCTGGGCTGTGGTTTCTGACCATTTCAGTGTCCTCTGAGCCAAGAGGCTGGAGGTGCTCCCATTGCACAGATGATGCCAAGGGCTAAAGACCTAAAGGATGTCCACAGACCCCCAGTGGCTGGTGTGCCTTGGCATACCTTGCAGTGATTTACATGCAAGATCAATTTTAGTGGAGACTCCCTATATCATACACAGCTTCCCCAGGACTTCAAGAAGTAAAGTATTTAGATCAAAGATCCTGAGCTTCAGGTTTTGAAAAAAGTCATCCCAATAGATGAACAATAAGAGAGAAAATTTGTTGGGCTTTTCTGGAATCCACACAGGCTTCTGTTTAGTTCAGGATTTCCTCTTTCACAGCTCACCTCTATCTAATTTTCTGAGAGCTCACAGCAATGAGCCCAGTCACCACAGTTCATATGAACTCTCCAAATGACCAAGCACTTCAGTGTGCATGTTCTTGTCACTGATTTTGCTGTTAAAGTAATATGATACCAATTAGATTACCTCCCTCTGGAAGTATATTGCAGCTGCAAAATGGACATTGTATCATTAGCAACTTTCCCTTCCATTGTCCCAGGGGATGGAAACACCAGGCAATGCAAGTAGCATAGTGCCAGCAGCCCTTCATTTTTCTGGTGGAGAAGTGTGTTTAAAGGATGCTGCCCATATTTTCTGCAAACTGCAGTAGGGGATAGCTGCTGGCAGATTTTCAGAGTCTGGAAGTCAAAGACTATCTGATAGAGAAAAACGACTCTCAAAAATGAGAAACTCGAAAGCTGAAGCTAGGAAGTTTAAGGGAGAGACATGGTAGGAAAATGATGTACATCAAAGGGAAAAGCATGGTGTTGCATAGGCCACAAGTGCGCTTTGCTGTAAGGGCAGGATCAGACCTCAGAGCAGATGAGAGAAGGGATGTGAGTGCCCCTTGCTCTGCAACCTGCAGTGAGTGGCATGTAGGCTGCAGCTTGGATAGGATAGGTTGCAATTAGAAATCCAGCACAGGAAAGTGAAATCAAACTCTTGTAAATCAGGTAATACAAATAATTTTTTCCTCATCAGATTTAGCTGTAATATATTGGATTACATTATTTAAAAACCCACACCAGTAATGCAAACCATGCAGGGCATGGAAATGCTCTTCATTTCCTCTTTATAAGCATGTTACAAGAAATAATTTGGGTCTGTATTCATGTGAACTGTTGAGTTCCTGGGTGCTGGCATTGTACAGTGTAAATGAGTTACTCTAAACCTGTTTTGCAGCCTCACACTGAGGGAAGCAGAAATTATGTTCTCCACAGTGCTCTCTGACACAGTGCATGGAGCCTCACATGGTGAATGAGCTCTCCCTGTGTTCCCCACCATTGCATGCCAACCCTGGCTGTCATTCCAGAAAGTCCTCTATGTGTTTTTCCACAGAGAAGAGATGGCGAAGAAAGAGAAAGTGTTTAGTAGAGTGTGCAAGGGTTTGTGACTCCTGTGTTGTGGTTCTTGGGTGCTTATGGCGGTTGGCAGCATTTCTTGATCTCGTCTAGTGCCTCCAAAGCATGGGATTGAAACAGATGATAATTTGGTAATGGGTAATGAACACATTCTGTGTAGGAGTTTTCATTTTTTCTGCACACTGCCATTGCACAGTGCCCTAGATTGCCTCTGTGTCAGCGGATACTTCGGGTTCTTTCCTCTGAACCACCTTGTAGTAAGTTTCTCTCTCTGCAGAGGCTCACCCCTATGCAGAAATCCAAGTACAGGAAATCTGTTTATGTGACCCTCATGAAGAAGGAAAATTGGACAGTGGAGGTTGCTACTGGGCCTTAGCTATTTTCCAGATTGGAGGGTACATTGTTTCAGTCAATCAGTGATCCAGCCAGAAATTTTAATCTTTCCTGTCTGGAATTTTAAAACAACATGACCCAAATCCTCAAGAAGCCCTGCTGTCACTCACAGCCCTATTTTCCCACCTTGCTGACAAACGCCAAAATGCATCAGCACATTGGCAGTTGGCATCTGTCTTTCACAGCTCTTTTTTACATAAGCAAAGTGATTGATCCTTTAAGCAATGGTTCACTAATCATATTCATTTATTCAGGTACTGCCCTGCTACATGTTATGAAAGAGCAGAGTTGCCTTGCTAGATGTATATTTCAAAGATCTTGAGCGCTGAAATCTGCAGGGGACGGAGAAACAGGAAAGAGAGGGCAGTGATTTTTGTTGTTCATATGTGTCATTATATGATGCCAGGGCAAGATGGCTGTACACCATGCACTATTTTCACTCACTGAATATGCAGAGAGGTGACATGTTGAGTATTTTATCTGGGTCCAAAGTGTTATTGATATGCTACATTGACATGCAACTGTTTAAGTGTCCTCAGCAAGCAGCGTTGTGCTTTTCTACTATACAGAACACTTGCTGAGGAAGTGAAAAATCCAAACCAATTCACATTTCTGCTCCACTCGTGGAATCTCTGATGAAGTCAGCATTCCTTATAGGAAGATAGACAAGCTTTGGGAAAACTCCAAATTCCTTTTTCAACCAAAAAATTAAGACAGTTTGTCTTGTCATTTGTGGTCCCTGGGGTTCCTCTCATTTTGGAGTACTGTGACTCTACCATCATGCCTACGTTGAGCCTCAGTGCTGCAAGAGCTGGTTGGTATGTCCCCCTAGCTACAATAGTTGCTTTACCTCATTGCAATGAAGAGGTGCCCTGCATAGGAATGAGACTTTATCCTGAAGCACTAGATGCTGATCTATGCCTTGCTCAAAAGAATTTGGGCTGGTTTTTGGTGTCACCTGACCTTGGGGATGTTGCTTAGCCTTTAGTCTTTGAGGCTGTTGCTTCCTGTGTGATAAGATAATCATAACAGAGCAGAGCTGACAAGTGGTGTTTTGATGTAAGCAATGGGCAAACAGACAGATCAATAAGTGCTGAGCAAGGCACGCTTCACCTCATATCGTATCGACTTACTGCAAAAATAATGGGGCAACAAAATGAAAATGTGTTGTGTTCTGAGTTATGGTCAGTGGTTATATATAATATAAAACAATATATTAACTCAGATGGGACTTGCTGTTGAAAAAAATACAAATGGGCAGGCACAAAATGTACTGTCTCTTGATATACATGGCAACACATCGAGATTAATTACACAGAATATGGGAGGAAACCAAAGCAACAATAAATTTCTATTATTATAACCATAGAAATAACATGAGAAAGATTTATGGCACTAAGAGCAAAATTTCTGTGTCCTCTTAGTCTGACTGTCTAATGTGTGAGAGATTTATGAGGCTAGTGAGTAATGATCAGAAGTATTTATAAAATTTAGCATTTGTGAGATTTTTTTTTTGCTCTCATTGAGGCTGTTTATGAGCAGTGGAAGGATGACTCTGGGCTGACTGGCTGTTGGTGGGAGTTGTTCTATAGGTTGGTTATAAACATTTTGATGTCAGCAGCTCTGATTTCCAGAAGCCAGATGGCAGCCAAGGTAGAGGGAGATACAAGAATACACTGAAGGAAATCTGGTGTGCTTAGAGACTTTGGGCTCATGGAGGTGTAAGTGGAGGTGCACTGAAGCAGGGAGGCACCCTCTGGTGCTAAGGGTGCTTTTTATGCACCAGAGACTCTTCTGCTTTGCCATCTCTTGCTTTTGCTGATTAATCCTGATGGGCACACCTGTGAGGGTTAAATTTTTCTGCTGGTTCTTGATTTCTCCAAGTGCAGACAGGCATTCTCTATCTGCTACTGCATGCCCATACTTTGAGGAATGATGGACAAGTGGATAAACAAAGCTGCTGCCAGGAGAGCGGCAGAGTGCCTGTGATAGTCAGGTTGCAGGAAGAGAAGGGTTATGGCCGAGAGCAGCATAGCACACTGCTGGGCATTTATTGCCTTTGAAATGGATTGCGTGTAGCCAGGAAATAGGACGTTTCTCACAGCTGTGTGGGCATCTATCTTATCTCTCAACAGCAGAGAGCAAACTGCCTACTCAGAGGCTTTGCAAGATGGATGGTTATTATGGCTGCTTGGTTAATTGTGATATGACATGACAGGGAATATAATTTACCTTGATGATAATTATCACTGACCCAGGTAGTTTTACAAAGCTTGGACAGAGTGTATCGGGTTGCTGTTACGGATCAGCTGCTTCCAAAAAGGCTCTTCTCGCAACTCTTCAGCTTCACAGGCCCTTTCTGAGTGTGCTGGGCTGTTTTTCATATGTTTAATGTAAGAATCCACACATAGAGATAAAAAAAAAAGCCCAAGGTAATATGCTCAACCCCTCCCTGCAAAGTAAGTATGTAAATCTGGAATGCCTTTGCAATGGGTTTTGGCGGCACAGAGATTCACAGAATCAAATAGCCATTGGGGTCACAATATTGAATCCAATTGTTCTGTCCTTCAGGACTTGCCAGGACTTGCTGTCCTCTTTTTCTTTTTTTTTTTTTTTTTTCTTGTGAAGCAGGGAAAATCTGTAGTTTTGTCTTTGCTGTGATCTTAGGTCAGGCATGTAATAAGACTCCTAAGCACAGACTGGAGAAGGGAAGTATTTTAAAGCAAACTGCAGCATTTTGAATAGTTAAGTAGTTTGCCCAAGTTTGCCCAAATTTGTCAGGAAATTGTAAGATTTTGAAAAAGCTTTTTTTTTTGCTGGTAACATCATTCAAATGATTAAAATATTGTTGTCATCAAAATACTTCTGTGGCCAAAAGGAATTATCAAAATAGTTTTGTGCAGACAAAAGTCTGACACTACAGACAGGATTTGCTAGACAATCCCAGGTCATTTAAAAAAAAGTAAAACTGTATTTCAGATGTTTAAATGCTAAAGAAAAATCCCGTTTCTGAAAAATAGATGCAGAAAAATACTTGAATATCTACTATTCAAAAAGATCTGCCAGACAACCCTGAACTTAACCTGATAAAAGAGGTGACTTCATTACTTCAAGTAACCCCGGTAGAAATGAGAGCAGAACCTGGCATAGTGAATAGATTCTTAGTATAAAATGAGTGTATTCAGGCAATTCATCATGGTGCCTGATTTCACAAAATTATGCAGAGCTCCCAGCAGCGACTAGTGCTGTTGAAAGGAAGGGAAGGCCTGCTATTTAGATGTGAAATTTAATTTGAGGATCCTGTTACTGATAGCTTTTGTCTAAAAAAGTATTATGTGCTTCAGGGACCTCTGACTGCATTTTTTAAAACCTTCCTGTTACTCTTTTGGGAATTTTGGAAGGAACTTCCCTTTAGAGACTCTAAAAAAGGTGTGAGTGCTTGCAAAAGCCTTTAGTTAGTGGGAATTGTGTGACTCTTGAGGACTTCATCAGGGCCAATGGGCATGCAGTTTTAGGATCTGTCTTTGTGGCTGTGACGGTGTTGTGGCGCTTTGCTCCTCCTGCAGATTCGCCCCCTGGGTCAGAGCAGGGCAGCATCAGCTGGCAGAGCTCCGTGGCTTGCATACCTTTCTTACATGGTTAAAAACTGCTTGCAACAGTGGCTTCTTGCTGAGACCAAGTTGTGTTTTCTGCTCATGCCTGTACCAATGGCTGTGGTCTGGTTTTTCTGCTGCATCCTACTTTGCTCAGGGACTGAGCTCTCTCTCCTGCTCTTTCATCTCCACACCTTTCATCTTGTGCCTCATTTTTGAATGGTGACAGAAGTATATGGCAGGAAAAGATTGAGAGGATCAAAGATACCACTTTAAAGTCTGAGAATGCTGACTAATGCAAGGTGAAAAAGGGTACAGCAGGGTCTCCTGGCCTAAAGAGGGACAGGGGCAGGGTTTTGTCACTGAGTGGATTTTGTCAGAGTCACCACTTTCCTTTTCATGGGGTTCAAGGATCTGAGGCCATTGACTGATGGCTTTGCGGCACGTCAAATGCTTTCCCTATGCTAAATAAGCTGGAAACAAGAGAAAAAAATATGAAAGAAAAGTGAATGGGAGTAATTTGAAACACAGAACAACTGTGTGTTTGTTATTTAAAGAAAAATAAAACAAATCCTTAAAAAGCCAAAATGGTCTCTGAAGAGCCCTCACTTAGCAGGTGAGGACTTAGACAGCATCTACATGTAGAGATTTATTTTTCCTGCTTTCTCATCAGTCCTTCCAGGCTGGAGTCAGCCCACAGCCATTTGCACTCTGACTAAAGCCTCACCAGTACTTGCTCTCTTGCAAGTTTTGGCTGGGGAGGAAAAGGAGCTCCAAAAGGAACCCAAGAAGGAACTTAAGTGAAGAATAAAATCAGGGGGAAATAATTTGATTAAATGTCTTTTAGCACCTGCCAGGAGCAGAATACACCTGACATTGGGTGTTATCTTCCTAGTGCTCTGATAAAAACTTAATCTGCTTGGGGAATAAGGCTGAGGTGTGGTCATGATTTATCTCCCCTGATTGCTTACAGCCCTGTTGCACAATCCTGTTTGTATGGCTATCAAGATCCATTTTAAAACTCATGGACAGCTCACTCCTGGAACTGTGGAAACCTTAGAGTCATTGAACTTTGCCAGCACCATTTGCAAACATCCTGGCACATGCTGTAACATGAGTGAGCTGTCTCATAAGTTAACCTAAAAATGCCAGAAGGAAATGGCTTTGTCCTTGTTGTATCAAATCTAGGCCTGATTAGAACGGGAATTTTCTAGAGGAATTTTTTTGTCATGGACTATACCCAGAAATTTGCAAGTCACACAGTCTTTGTAAAAAGACTGATATCTTAAGTACTGTCATGGTGACACATCACACTATTAAGACTCAGACACACCATAGCAAAATCATGAGTCTGTCCCAGCTGTAGTATTTTAGCTGTAAGATAGCAAAGAATATGTGCAAATTGCTAGGGCAGTACCTTCTTCATTTCAGATGAAAGCTGTCTGAGATAAGGAATCTCAATTTCTTCTCCAGGATGAAAAATAAGGAAGGGGTTTTGCCCCTGAAGAAGCACCTTTCCCAGGTTTCTTTGCCAGTCTGATGGAATGTCCATGAGGGTCAAAGGTCTTCTGTAGGTGTGCGTGTTCTTCTGCATGAGGGTCTGTATCAGCCATTTGAATCAAGATCAGCTTGCCTTGGGAGGAAAGGATGTGCATGGCAGCACTCAAGGTCCCATCAAGCATCTTTGCTTGCTTATGTGATCTCATGAAGACTTTGTAAAAATCTATGCACACTGCTTGATACATCTAATTGTGTGTTGTGGTTGTGTAGAACCACGTTTGCGATTTGGATGTGGAAAACAGCTGTTGGGAAAAATATTTTTGATTATGTTGACTTTTGAAGGAAAATAGCTTCCGAAAACCAAACCAGTAACCTCTCCAGAAAAATGATGGGAAAGATACAGATGAGAAAAAAAAGTCTGATATTGTGGTTAATCAGTACGGGAAAGAGAAGGATGGAGACCCGTGTGCTCTCTGTGAATATTTGCAGGCAGGGATGTGCTCCTTTCCTGCAGCTGAACAAGTTTCATGGTCCTGGTGAGAGTTTTGCTGCTTTGTCTTAGAGCTGTCCTGCAAGGCTGCATATTCAAGTGTTGTGCACGGGAGAGTGAGGCCCTCCAAAGTCATAAAATTCACAAAAATGGCAGAAATTTGGGGTTTTGTTTTTCTCTCAGATTTGTGGAAGTGGCTTCTGCTGAATTACTGGCCTGAGGGGCTTTAGGACTGGCTGACTGTTAATAGTAGCATTAAATAAATCAGACCTTTTCTGCATCAAAATAACACTCTTCCAAAAAATATTCAGAACTTGCAGACCAAGACAGTTTCATATCAGGGAGCTTTGGAAGGTGTCTGGCACGATTTGGAAGAAAGCTGCCTTTGGTGGCCCATGCTGAGATACACCCCCAGTGCCTGCAAGGCTCCCCTGCACCAAGAGGAGTGCGAATGAATTAATTTTGTCCGACCAGAAATGCAGTGAGGATCAGAAAAACTGCAAAAGGCAGGAGAGAAGTGTCTGGCACTGTCCTAGATCCCTGCTTTGGGCTTCAAGAGAGCTCGGTGCAAGGCTTTCCCTGAGGTCTTCTAGCTCTCTGAGGGCTATAATGTGCTCCCAGCCTCCCGCGGAGAACCACTGCAGCGCTCTTTGCATGCAAATTGTTAATGCATTGTGCATGAGGCCTCTAATTAATACTCTGCTGCAGATAACGATTTTACATTATAGCTATTAACCTTGGCATATTTCAAACTAAATGCTGGTGCGTTGGGGAGGATTTTGTGTACACTGCATTGTGAAATAATGAATAATGTTTTTGCATATTTTATACACTGATTTTCTTTAGTCACACTGAGACTAATGCTGGGGAAAAGAGGCATGCAGTGATGTATTTGCTACTCCAGTGGTAAGGGTATTAGCCAGCCATTTTGGAGGTTTGGGTTCAGTTTCTTGTTCTGCATTTGTCTTCTGCAGGTCCTTTAACCTTACATGTGCAGTGGAAATAGAATTCATCATAGAGATGGATTCATAGTCCGGAGAGAAGGCAGCCCGCCTTTTCTGTGCCCAACATCCCTTTAACTGAGATTTTATGAGAAAATCTCCTTGATTCACTTAGGTTTCCATCCACAGATCCAGATTCCTGGATCAAGATTATGAACCATATATCATGAAAGTTTGCATGCTAATGAGTTTTTAAAGTGAGACTTTTAAAAGATTTCTCTCTGGGGTTTAATTAATTTGTCCCAAATAGTAGACCCGAATTGATGACAAGAAGTAACAATGCTGAAAGCCTGGTCTGGTGGGGTTTGTCTGAGGGACACAGTTCTGAAAAGAACATTTGGTTCAGGCTGAGGACAAAGACTTGGAGGCTAAACACCACTTCTAGCTTTGAACCCTGGTGCTAATGGGGGACTCAACTGTTTCCACCTGCAGTTCTCTGCCCTTTTGTCTTCCTGGGGTTAGGAGTGACCATCTTCCGTTGCCTCGCCTGAAAAAAAAAAAAATTATACTTGTCTACAAAGTGCCTTATAAACCAGGTTCCTCTGCCAGAGCAAGTGTAATGCCCACAGAAGGACTACAGTCTGCATTTACTTTGAGGAGAAGAATGTCTAAGGATTTTTCAGTCCTTTTCAGCTCACCCATCTTCCTATACTTGGTCCTTGAGTGCGGTTTAAATTCAGAATGACCCAAAGTGTCAAATTTTGAGGAAACCTGGACCTCATTTACCCTGCAGTTGCCATGATGTGTAATGGAAAAAGGATGCTTATAAGGCCACTTTCCTTCAGAAGAATTTTGTTTCTGATCCAACTGGCAATAATATAACTCTGCGTAAACTATTTTATGGATCTGTATAGTCAACAGATCAATTTTATTATACTTGGCCACAGCAGAAAAACTGTAAACTCCTGCTGTTAGCTGAAGTCTGGGAAATATGTTTACAACTTTATTCTTTTCCTTTGGTGGCATCAGTGTGTTTACTTTTTTATTTAATAAAAGATGTGTTGTGCTCTCTCCCGTACTATTTTATCATCCAGAACTTTTCCACATGGCCAGCTCTAGCACAACATATTGCACTAATCAGAAAACAATTCTAAATAATGACAGGTCTCTTTGATTTTCCTGAGCTGGTAGAAATTCAGTTCTGTTTTGTCTTTTGAATATTAGGTTACAGTGGGTTTAGAAGTATTTTATGTAGTATGCTTGCAAATATCAGTTTCAGCAAAGCCCTCAAAGTGACTGAGACAGCAAGATTTTGTTTCTAAATGAGCTAACTCTCTTTAACATTATGTAGAGAATATTGAATGTGTAAGACTGAGTTGCTTCTATTTGCAGCCAAGGCAGCCAGTATGTCAGAGCAGCTTCCTTAGGTGGCCATGATACACCCTGGACAGAGGTAGGGCTGGGAACTGCCCCAAGCACAACCCTCTTGCTGTTTAGTTGGTTTATTCAGGGAGTTGAGTTGAGACAGTCAGATACTCAGGGACCCATACACTGCTTGACTGAGAACCAAGGCTTATCTGTGGGACAAACTGATACCTTTTTGCAAGCTGGCACTGCCTCTCCAGTAGGATATATTAGAAAAGACTGTTGGATCAGTAACTTAAGCTGGTTTTTAAAAATAATCAAGTTTGGGAACATGTTTACATGTGATCTAAGCTTCCTCTAACCCAGTACCCCATATGTAAGAAGTACCAGGGCCAGATGTTTCTAAGATATGAAACTCCCACAGCAATAGTTCTGTGATTATTTGCCTTAAAGAAAGGTCTCACCCTGACCTTGCACAGTTACAGATCAATCCTGGAGCAGGTGTTTTACTATGAATACCTGGTGGACAGAGAAAGCTCACGATACGATATAATGAATTATACTAAATAAAAATATACTGCTTCCTGACCACTCTCAGCTGCACCATCTTTTTAGGTACACTAAACTGTCATTTTCCTTTGCAAAAGAACTGATTGTAGACTCACAGGATAGGCAAAGTAGGAAATGACCGCTTGTGTGGGCTTCAGAGATGGGTCGCGTTTTTGAATTTTAAAATTAGCAACACAGAAAACAAATTACAGACCTTTATTACTTGAGTGGGCAACAGTGATAAGTACTCCAATGAGCCTTGCATTTGCAAAGTCACTTTTTGCAGTGAGTCACACCTCAGCTCTTTCTAAGGTATCTTGGTAACTCTATTATTTCACGTTTTCTCTTGGCTCCTATGCAATTTGCACATTCAGGGTCAAGCCTTCGCTAATGACAACTCCTTGCGTTTCAAGGTGGCCGAATCAGCGGGATGTATGGCACATATCCACAGAGCTTTAAAAATATCTCTACATGACATATGTTGTTTGTCCCTGAACACCGGATAGGTTAATTGTTAAAAAAACATTAATAACATTAACTGATGGTATGGCTTCCCACTGCCTCTGCCCTGGCAATCTCACACTGGCAAATGGATTAATAATACTATCGGAAATGAATGTCGTTGCTATGCAAGTAACTCCAAACTAGATAATTTAAGAATAGTTTGGATGATTACTAATTAGATCCACCGACACGGGGGAATTTGAATTATTCATGACTGGCTGAAAACAGCGGGTAATTCATTTGTTCACTTCTCTGCAACTAATGTGGAAGTTGTTTATTTTTTACACGCGCGCGCGCACACACACACACAGAGATGATCTGCTAAAAATGATCCCTGGTTTCAAAATTGATTGTTTCTCTGTGAAGAAATGTCAGACCTGCAAGCTTAGGATATGAAGTCTTGAAAAGTTAGTTGGACAAGCCACACTTTGAGACAGGGCTCATTCAACATCACCCTGTTTCCCTGCAGCACAGGCATCCCTGCAGCACCCTGCATCATAGGGTGAACACTCTGAGGATTTACCTCCTCTGAGGACCCTGTGTACATGCAAGTGTACATGCAAATGCACATGCCATTCAAATCTGACACTCCCAAATCTGCCTCCTTTGCAATTCTGCACACAAATACTGCTGGACATGGAATTTGCTACTGTGAGCTGGTTAATTCTGTTTGAGGACGTAGGAGACAGTGAAAGGTGGTCTCCAGCTGCACTCTGCCTATCCTTAATGGCAGGCAAAAAACTTCAAAATAGTGTGCGAAAGCTGTCTGGGCTGTCTGGTAGCTGCTTCTGTCCTGGAACTGAGTTCAGAACTCCAGACAAATGAATTTAGGACTCCTCCTTTTTACCTAGTTCCTTCCCTGAAATGGCTCTGATTAGTTTGAATAGCAGAGAGAAAAAAAAAGAGTACTTGAACAGGAGGATAAATAACCCCACACATGAAATTATGCAGCTCGTTCAATATGAGGCTCAGCATATCCTATTCCCTTTATGAATTTATGAGCTTTATTATCTTGATTTTTTCATTAAAATACAATAAGTTGGTCTAACCCATAAAATAGATAAAGTGCAGGACAATAGTTCATTTAACATTGATCCATTTTTGTTACCCAGAGTACACGATGGCTACGGCTGTCATATGCAAAGTCATAACCAATTCAGAAGTGCTATACAACCATGAATAGCTAAAGCAGAGAACAGCACCTCATCCTTCTGCCCTGGCTCTCCAGCTTACTTCTTGCTCATATTTTTACCAGGTTCCAGCACAGCAGCACTGGCTCATGTCAGTGTCTTAGATGTGTCATGTATGAAAGCTGCTTTAGAAGAGATTAATATACAAAATAAGACAGATAAAGCACACCATGTGGCAGTGAGCAAATTTTAACCATGAGAGGCTTGCATCCTGTTTTCTTTGTTTTGTGTTTTGTGAAATACTAACTCCAGGCCTTTCTTACACCTTAAACAAGCCAACATTTGAAGACAGGATATCTGTGTTTCTCTGCATGTGCGTGTGTATGCTACATATATCTGTTACTGGATAGAAGAGATAAAAAGCCCAAGCGCCCAAGTGTGTTTTCACACTAATTCCCATATACTTGAACTTCCTAGAATTTTTCTTTACAAAGATGCATTAGGAAGCAGATGAGTAACATGAATCCCCTAGAGAAGCAATGTTAATTGTCTGAAATGGTTTTTACAGCAGTGGCTGTAGTCATGTATTCCTCAGCAGCCTGCAGCAGACACATGGCTCTGTGTACCCCTCCCAACTTCATCAATGATGAGCTACAGTTTAACCTGGCAGCCGTCTCCTCATTTTGGTATTCCTCAATAATAGCAGCACTGTGGGACCAGAGACAGCATGAAAACACAACAAAAAAATATCACTCTGTGACTTTTGCTTAATGTATATTTTTATTTCCTCCTCCTGGCAAGCAGGGGAAACCTAATTGGCTATTTCATACCACTGTCCCTTTCACCTTGACCCCAGACATTGCTTGCTGGCATCTCCAGCATCCCTCCATAAATGACAGTAAAACACCTGATGTGGCAAGTGGGTGCTTTATGGAGAGTGATATGCCATCAATCATAATTAACCCCCGTGTCCCTGTCACAGGCTGGGGCAGGCCCCATCACATCTGGTTTCCTGTTTAAAAATACTTTGGTTTATGTAGGTTTCACTGAAAACAACCAAGAGACTGATCTTTAGGCAACAGGAGCTGGTAAAAGATGAATTATTTGTCACTCAGAAGGATGCCCTGGCTGTGGAAACCATCAAGCACATTTGTAGGTTTGCCTCCTCCCCATGCTTGGTGTTTTTTGCTTATTGGGTTGGTTAGCGGCCCAGCATCTGCTCTCTGAGACTTTTGCAAAACACTTCAAGGGGTGCAAAGCACCTGAGTCCCACAACAGCATGATTTTACAGCTGCTCATAAAAGCAGGGTCATTCCCGTTGCTTCTTGAATGAAATGCCACACCGTGAGCATTTCAGACCTGGCATCTGTTTATGCACAAATAAATATTAGTCCAGTAGGTGCAGAACACATTGATGCTCTGCATTAGCACAAGAGCTGCTGTGGCTTTTGTATCACTGGGCTGTAAAGCACTGGAGAGTTTTGCTGCTCATTATTGGTTCTTAAGGCAGAAATTGGCTTCCAGATCCACTGGGTAAGTGGGATTGGGATTGTCCTTTGTGCTGTCTGGTCTGAGTTCTTTTGGCTGCTTTGCTCCTTCTTGCCCAGCATTACAGCAACTTCTCCTTTTGTGCCCTTAAGCATTAAATCAGCCCCTCCACATTCTAATCTTCAGCTACAGCTTATTGGGTTTTTTTGTTTTGTTTTTGTGGGGTTTTTTTGGTTGTTTGTTTTTGGTTGGGTTTTTTTTTTTTTTTTTAAATACAGCATAGTCCTGTACTGTATCCCATTGTTACTATGGCAATAGAGGGGCTTCACAGCAATCACTGATGCTATAAGGGATAGTAAAAGTGTACTATGGGACATTCACTTAACTTCACTCAAGAGATATTACATTGGTAATACAGTATAATACCATATATTGATATTATCAGTATAATAAGAGATATCATCTGGAGTGCCATGACACAGGATGTGTAGGACAACCAGGGGATCAGGCCCAGCCAGCATGGGCTTAGAAAAGTCAGGTCCTGCTGGACCAACTAGATCTGCTTCTTTGCCAAATGGCAAAGTTGCCCATTTGGTGGAAAAAGCTATGAATGTTGTCTGCCTAGACTTCAGTAAAGCCTTTGACACTGTTTCCCTCAGCATTCTCCTGGAGAAACTGTCTGGTCATGGTTTGGGAAGGCATATTGTTCATTGGGTGAAGAACCTGGCTGGGTGACTGGGCCCAGAGAGTGTTGGTGTATTTATATCCAGCTGGCAGATAACCACTAGTGGGGTTCCCCAGGGCTCATTTTTGAGCCTGGGGAAGCCCTGCTTAAAATCTTCATCAATGATTGGGACAAGGGGTTTGAGTACACTCTCAGTCAGTTCGCAGACAACACCAGGTTGGTTGTGAGTATCGATCTGCTGGAGTGAAGGAAGGCTCTGCCGAGGGATCTGGACTGGCTGGATCCATGGGTGGAGACCAGCTGAATGAGATTCAACAAGGCAAGTGCATCCTGCACTTGGGTCACAACAACCCCAGGCATTGCTGTAGGCTAAGGAAATAGTGACTGGAAAGCTGCCTGGTGGAAAAGGACTTGGAGGTGGTGCTCAGCTTCCATCTGAACCTGAGCCAGCAATGTGCCCATGTGGCAATGCATCCACGGCCAATTGTATCCTGGCTTGTATCAAAAATAGTGAGGCCAGCAGGATCAGGGCAGTGATTGTCCCCCTGTATGTGGCACTGGTGAGGCCACAGCTCAAATCATGTGTTTAGTTCTGGGCTGCTCACTACAAGAAAGACATTGAGGTGCTGGAGTGTGTCCAGAGAAGAGCAACAGAGCTGGTGAAGAATTTTGGGCACAAGTCCTGTGAGGCTTGGCTGAGGGAGCTGGGGTTGTTTAGCCTGGAGAAAAGGAGTGACCTTGTTGCCCTCTACAACCACCTGAAAAGAGGATGTAGGCAGGTAGGGGTCAATATCTTCTCCTAAGCAAAAAGTGACAAGATGAGAGGAAATTACCTCAAGTTCCACCTGCATAAGTTTAGATTGGATATTAGGAAAAATTTCTTCAAGGAAAGGGTGGTCAGGGATTGGAACAGGCTGCCCAGGGAAGCAGTAGAATCACCATCTCTGGAGGTATTTAAAAGACATGTAGATGTGACACTTAGGGGCCATAGTTTAGTGATGAACAGTGCTGATGGCGGTGCTGAGTTAAAAGTTGGACTTCATATTAGAGGTATTTTTTATCCCTAATGATTCTGTGATTGTAGTAAACTCTTTTTCTTCTTTCCTTGCCCTTCAGATGGATGAGGAGGCAAGCAGGATACAGTTTTGGGTATTAGATATTACTCTGTGAATGATTGCAGTGAAATTCATAGAAATGGTGGTGAAGGTGATGCTCAGCAGGAGTTATTGATATTGGACTCTGAACTTGAAGCATTTAGAACATAACTGATCCTAGCACAGCTAAGGAATTGCAGTGCACTTGAGGATTTAAATCCTATTAAACATAGAGCCCAAGCAGCCTTTGAAAACACCGTGTGGAAGCCCAAATTGCATTGGGCCCCAAACACTTTTGCTTGCTCTCAGGCAAGAAGCAGGAGCTGTTGCATTATTCTCTTCTCCACATATTAGCCTTCCTACGCATGACTATATGTAGGTTTCTAAACTGGAATGATGTTTTTATAATCTAGTGTGTCCCTTCCAACTATCAAGACAATTGCATTCTCTTAATGTGCCTTACTGGTTCATTGTGTGCTGTGCCTTACTCAACTATTGGAGTTGTTAATGCATTTAAAAAAAAATCTTGCCTACTTCAAATGTGTGCACTTCTTTCTGTCCTTCTGAACAGCGTTTTGTCTGTATTGAGAGTTAAACTGGTTGCTGTCTTGGACTTGACGTGGTAATAAATCTAAAAATGTCCAGTTAACAGAGCTAAACACCTCATTTGAGGAAAAATGAAGCAACATTTTTCCCTGAGCTGTAAAATATGTTGAGTGATTTCATTTCCTTTGTATGGAACATTAGGGCTTGGCACAATCCTCACTCACTCCAAAAGAGCATAAAAGTAGTCTCCCATGTGATAGCACAGTTGCCTCACTGCCAGGTACCCACTGCACACTCTGCCCTGCCTGGCTCGCTTCTAGCAGTAACATGTGTGGTTTTCCTTCTTACTAAAGAGAAAAGAAAACAGGACTGTTCTGGGATTCAGTTGCAGGCTGTAAAATTGAAATTAGCAGTCAAGACACAGCTGTCACTACCTACAAAGGGCCACCTGCACCACTGATGCTTCGCTTTCAGACATGTCCCTCAGTCTGTCAGGGTCCAAATGTGAGATGCATTTTGTGGACAAGTCTTAAAATTATGGATGGATGAATGAAATTTGAGTGGGGGCAGTGAAGTGCCAAAATATTAAATTTTAAAAATATAAATGGCTTTCCTAATGGCTCTTTCTGGGTGTTTTTATTTCTGATACAGATTTCAGTGGAGAAGTGTGGGAAAGAGAGAGATTATTTGGGAAGAGTCTTAGTAATTTCATTACTATTGTGACTGAAGTTCCATAAAATAAATTCGTTTGTTTTTGGAAGGCAAAGGAGAAGGATGCAGGGAGGAATGTTGCAGGCCTCAAACATTTCTGTTATCTTTGCTGTTTGATTTCTAAAGACAGAGCAATTAAGAATATTTTGGGATACAGCTTTTTGAGATTTACTGTATAGAATATCCTGATGAAGTTTGGCTCCCATTTAGCTCTATTTCAGCTCTATAAGTACACAGATGATGATGATGATTATTATTATTATTACTATTATTATATTTTATATTATAAATATTGAATCTTCTTTTTCTATTGGATGTTTTGTCATCTTAAATGAGTACCTATTTATTTTTTCTAGTCCTTTTCATCTAATTTCTGCAAAATCAGTTCCAGTTTTTTGGACTGGACTGTGTCCTTTTATTTCTATTGAAGACAACCATTGCAAATAAATATGAGAATAAACATATCCAGCCCCTCACAAATGTGTATACACATGTATCTGTCATGGTTCTCGTAATCCACCTTTTTTAAGCTTATTCTTCATGCTCCAGATACAACTAAATCTTTGCTTCAAACAACTTCTGTTCTTCCGGAATGTAATTTCCTTGGTCCTTTCCTTTACACCACAAGCTTCCTTTTCATATCACCAAGATGAAACCAAAAGCATAGCTCCTTGTGTATCTCCGAGTTTTTTACATTGATTATATATGGATCACTTGAAATTGTCTGTTGTGGAGAGACCTAAAACAACAACAATGTTTTAAGCCCTGCTCTCAGTCTTACCACTAAGTTCCTGTTATATGTCTGTGAGCAGGTCATCAGTAGAACATTGTGCCAAGAGCCTTGACAGACTGCATTTGTTGTTGAGTTACTGCATGGGGTGCTGTGTGTTGCACGTTTCCTCAGCAAAGCTGTGGCGGAGCACCAGGAAGGAAAGCTTCCGATTTGTGTTGATTATAGCAATTGATAATAATAATAACAACAAGTGGATTCTAATTATCATGGATGCAATCATTTCACACCTGTAATGACGGAAGACGCATAGACAGCTGGAAAAAAGTATGGGAAGACAAGTGGAAGAGCTCTTTGAATTGCTTGTTCACATTTTGCTGCCTGAAGCAAGGAGAGCTGAAAGAAGCCAGCTTGTGGACAGGTATATTAGGAGTATTTGCTCTTAGTCCTTACTGAAATGTCTATGGAAAAATATCTCCCTTTAAAATACACAGTGGTTTAAATGTCAGTAATAACCAGCCCCCGATTTTTTAACCTTTGCAATAGCAGTTGCTACTTATAAGGAATTTCTATGTTGATACAATTATTCCAAATGCTCTGAAAACATTCATATTCAACAGGAATTAAAATAAGAGGAGTATATATTGAAATTTTAAAAGAAGACATCCAGTGACACTTTGTAGCAGGTCTCCTACTTTCTACTTCCTCTGATGATTCTCTTTGGACAACAGGTCTATCCTGTTGGGCCCATCCTTGTCTCATCATGGATACTATATCTTCACTGCCTACCTGCTTGCCTTGCATATGTAGAAAATAAGGATTAATTGCTGGGCTTCTTACAGCTTCTTAGCACTGTAGTTGTCTCATGTGCAAATGGAGAAGGCAACACTGAACTCAAGCTGATTAATTTTCCTTGTGATGTGAGTTAAAGTTTTGGGCTAGCCTGGGCTATCAGGGTTAGTAGTGACAGAGGTAGGAGGGACTGATTTGCTCTAAGGTATCAGTCATAAGGATACAGTTCCCTGTTCTACTTGGATTTGAGTCTCCCACCCAACCAAACTGACAGGTTCCTGTGTGATAACCTGGGGAACCATAAAATCCATTTCCATTAAATGGGTCTATGGCCTTCCATAAATATCACCGCTTGCTCGTCAGTTGTGAGTCTGCAGATCCAAAGAGCTGGAATGTTACACAGTTATGCAGAAAATGAGTTCTGTGGAAGGAAATAGGCTCCATTATACACTGTTTTCACATTAAGCAGAAAAATTCGGAGGTTCTTGTCTCAAAATGTGGAGATGAGAAAGCACAGAAAAACCCGACAACTGCAAATCCAAAAACTTTTGGTTTTCAAAAATATTTCTCCCTATTTTTAAAATATCAGGTGTCATTTGTTTTGCATTTTCAGATATTGTTTTGCCCTAAGGAGAACTGGCACCTTAAAAGCAAGCTGACCCCCTGCTGACAGTTAGTATTTTTCAAAAATTGCATAACTCTGTGAGTAAAATGTCTAAGGCTTGCACCATGGCCTTGCATAATCCTCTTCCCGTTGTATCCCTTGTTAGGTCTGCAAAGCTCTGCTGGATTAAGCGTGCTGAAGACCTGCCATCTGTGGTGTTAGCAGCATTCATTAGAAACCACAGTGCTGATAAGTGTTGCCATTTATGCTGCTTTCTGGGCAAATGACTAAACTTCAGTCCCACTGATTTTTACTAGAAGGGTGCAGGACACCACCTACGTTTTTGTATTAAACCATCTTGGCTACTTCCCGCTGCCACAGGTTGCAATAACATCTTTTCCTGTCTTATGGCTATTGCTTCTGTTGACAGGCTGTAATTTAGGTTGGCATGCAATAATTCTGTCACTGAGTTTTTTGGTGAAATAAAGTTATTTTTAATAGTACTAAGAATCTTTACAAAATAACACAAAGAAAGGATTTATTACCATTTCATTGCTATGTTCTCAAAATCTAGCCCCTTCTCATCCATTCTGCAAAATTTATTTGGACTTTGGCTTCTTGAGCGAGTGATGAACTTGGAAGGTACTGGGTTTCCTTTATAATTATGTTCTCATCCTGCTAACCTCAAGTGCTCAGAAATGGAGTGAAAAATCATAGCTTTGGGATAGCAATCTTTGTTTTCAGAACAATTTTGTCTTTGGATGTCTTATTTTAATTTTGCTTCTTCTTTTTTTTTTTAAACTTGTGTTTGAATTTTGATGTATTCTTTTTTTATATTTTTCATTCCCAGAGTCCTAAGAATTTTATTTTGAATAAAAATTGAGGTTCTGACATTTGAAGTTGGGCTGTTGAAGAAACCCCCTAAAATTTACTCCTAGGAAAATCAAGGATTAACAACTTGTCCTCTTCACTGGTATTGCTGTGGCTTATATCATGTTTTACCTACATTCTTCTTTAATGTAGTCCGTGGATGATACATTGCTGTCAATTATTTATATTGCAGACTTCATTCCCCAGCACTTGTTAGTTCACTTCAAGGCAGAGCCCAGTGAAAGGTCTGGAGGGTCTTTATGAGAAATCAATACCTATGTGATTTAGACTGTAATAATTAAAGAAGGGCAATTAAATGATCAGCTTAGTCTGTCTCTATGCAGTGCCCTTTTGTCTTGTAAAAGTGAGGTAGTTCATGTATGTGGTGATTAAAAGTCACAGCGAGGTGTCTCTTACTGGAAAGTGTCCTTTCCAGCTGCAGGGTGCCAAGGTAGCTCAGACATCTCCATGCAACTTATGGTCTCTCTTAATCTGGACTTGGGCCATTTGGCTAGTGCATGCTCTCACTTGCTGAGCTGCTGCAAATTTGTCTGTTTTAAATTAAAATTATTTTTGATGTATTCACAGTTGCGTATAACCACTTACTGTAAGCAGACTTGGGAGTGCCCAGGTCTGTGACCCTTCTCCATGTTCTCCTTCTGCTCCACACAACACTGAGGTCACATCTTTCCCACCTGTGCTGTGGTTCAGGACACATTGCTTGGCGGAGTGGCACATGCAGGCAGGTGGCTTTGGAGCAGGATACATTGCCAGAAGGGACAGTAACGGTAGAGAAAGGTGTGCTTACAGGCTGTCGTGTGGGATCCAACTCCTGTTAAGGGGCTTGTTGCAGGCTTTGACTTCTCTCTAATTGGGATCATACTGATTGGTTGCTAAAATGATGCTCCCAATAGGCCAGAGTGAGTTTTCTTAAGAAAAGACTGAATCACGTCTCTCAGCATGGTAGTCTGGCTGACGTGAAATAAAAGGTGTTTGTCAATTTAGTGTCACGCTTCCTCCCTCACCTCCTGCTGGGGAGTAGGGCTGATATGATTAGAAGCAGCTCAGACTTGCCTTTTGGATTGCCTGCAGCAATACTAGCAGGGACTTTTGTTTTTTGTTTTCCATTTTTAAAGCTGGGCTTGGTTTCTTCCAGTTCTGTTTTTCTGTCTCTCTTCTGAAGATTGCTCAGCTCACTGAATACATACAACTATTAAAGCATTGCTTAAAATAGCCTCAGATTACTGTCTTAGGTCACAAACTAAGGAGTGAAAATATTTAGTCAGATATAACCTGTGTGTTTAAGCAGCAGACAGCAATGTTTGCAAATAATCTTGAAAAATAAATAGGGACCTCTCTGGAAAGTCAGAAATGAGGGTTCAGTTGGGAGCCTGCAGAAGTTGATTAATGGTTGTGTTTGCACTGGCAGTCAGGAGGGGTGTAACTTGGAAGGGCAAAATCCACAGCAACATTTGCAACTTTGATGCCACGCTTTGTGTCAGTACACACTGTTTAGACTGTGCACACCTTCACTTTCAGATGTGCACAAGGGAAAATTGATTCAGTACTTTCCGTATAGATGGTATTGTGGCCTATGTGAAACAAAGAAATGTAAAATACTAAGGCATGCAAAAGCCTAAATATCTCAGACCTTTGTGGGTGAGCCTGTGATTAGCTTTAAGTCCAGTTTTTCCAAAGTAGGCAAATAAATTTTCAACCACCTCTCTGCAGCCTAATTTGGGAAACTCAAGCCCTCAGCTCTAGGCTATTGAGCACTGGTATTATAATTTCTGAAAACTTGGGCTGGGAAAAACATTCCAGGTCTCACTTACTCCAAGCATGTGTGATCAACAGTCCTGCTGTGTGTGCTGTATTGTATCACAAGCCCTTCACTGCTGCCCTTTGCAGTATCATCTCCTTTTGCTGCTGGAGCTACGTCCCAGCTGACAGTGCATTACTTAAGAGCTGTCTGAATTTATGAGGACTTTATGAAGACCACACTGAAAATCTCTGTAGCGTCTGAACCTCCATTAGCTTTTTTTAGCAGGCTCCATGGTACAGAGGGAAATTTTGGGTTCCCTACTTCACTCTAGAAGTGCTTTATTCTTGCCTGCAAAGCCCCTGTCTGGACAGTGTGCCATTGTCTTCAGCCTGCAATAAACTGCCACTGGCTGATGGTGCAGTGGGCATCTAGTTTAATGGTACCAGTATTATAAAAAATGTTGTGTGATGCTAAATTAGCTCTGCTAAGGATTGATATGACTTTTATCCCATTTTTTAAATACATATAAAAGTGTCTGTGCTGTAAAGCTGCCTCCTTTGGCAGATTTATGTGCACATTTGGGAATAATGGTGCCGTATGATGATTATAAAACTATATAAAGCATCCTTTATTGTTCATTACCATTGTTCTATATTAACTCACCATTATCTCCTGATGCACTGCAATTGCAAATCCTGGGCCCCTCCACATGGGAGTCTGAACAATCTGATCTCATTTGGACACTAGATGTTTAGGGGAGGAATGTACTCTCACTTGTTTTCGTGCAGAGGCAATGGCCTGTCTTCTTTCTAGCAGCTTGCAGAGTTTCCCAAAAACTCTGGAAATGAGTGGTGGGAGGTTTTTCTATGGGCTGTGGGCAACTTATTTTTAACCCATGTTGCAAATATGCTGATATGCCCCCAGGCAGTCAACAGGACAGTGACGTTCCTCAGTACAAGAAGCCTGGTCAGCTCAAAACCTGATCAGGGACTTTAACAGATGCCATAGCCAAAGCAAATGCTCTTCCTACAAGGAATCAGTAGTGGTGTCACTTCTAAACCTAACGGGCTTCAACAATAAACTGTTGCCAAATTTTCAGCAGCTCTTAGCATGTTGCATACCAATAGAGAGACACTTGAAAAAAATCTGTCGGAATTACATTAGCAGGAGCTGAGCCTCTTTTGGATACCTGGCCTAACTGGTGTGAATTTAACAGCAAAAAAATCCAGCTCTGAGCACCTCTAAACCTTTGTTTTTTTGACATGAGGCAATTCCCAGAGATGGGCATGAAAATAACTTTCATTTCCTTCAGAAGGATTGGGATAATGCCATTAGCACCCCAGCTGCTCTTCTTTCTGTCGGTGAACACGTATATGTGGGAATTGCCCACTGATTTTTTGAACATCAGACTTGCATCAATTAAATATCACAGTGTACTGGGATCGCTCCTTCACTGCTTGTGACTTTTGTTTGCGTATAAGACATCTGGCTCTGTGAATGCAGCATCAGTTTGATTTTTTTTTTTTAGTTGCTTCTTTCTCTTTGAGTAAAACAACTCCCATCTTCAATGCTTTCCCTGAAAGCAAGAATACACATCTATGTCTCATAGCCATGCGTGCAATGGCACCCTGATTGCATTTTGTGTGGCTGGCCGATGGTAACATTTTATTGAATTGGTGCATAGATTAAATCCCTTCAGCCATGACAATTAAATATGAAAAAATGTTTATGCCATTTACAAGGATAATATTTAATCAGAAATAGACAAGAACATGAGTCATCAGCTCAGGAACAAACCCAGTCCTTATATAAATTCAATTGTACTTGTTCCAGCTGTTTGCAGCAAAAAAATAGCATTTTTCGTAGATATGGCAATTTCAACTGAGCCCAGCTGAACATGACCAAAAGCAGAACCTTCAGGGCACTTTGTAGACCTCACATCACTGTTTATTGATGGCAGCTGTGGAAAATAACTAAGCAGTGGCAAAGGCCAAGTCACTGTGGGAGCACTGAGGGTGCTGAGCAATGTGAGGCTTGAGAATAAGGCACACAAACTTTGCATCTCACTATGAATTCAGTTTGCAGATATGCATGGCTGCCAATAGCTGCCATGCTCTTGTCCTGGCATCCTGACTACAGTGACCCTGCCTACCCAAATGGGGCAGAGACAGAGAGGGACAGATGTTTTAGGTGGAGCCACAGCTGGAGCTCTGTGAAACAGATTTTTTTATATACAACCTGTTCCTGTTAAGGACAACACAGAGAGCACTGGGCTGCATTTTTGACAGTCAATTAGTATTAATAAAACACAATACATAGAGATAAATTATTAAGAATAGTCAGAAATGAATAGCAGAGGGAGGTCTGCTGGGACAACAGCAGTCTGGAGACGTTCCAGTTGTTTTCAAGTTTACTATAACCTCTTTGGCAGAGAAAGCAAGCTGGATGTTTCAGGCTGACGGGTTTCATTGCGCAAGATGACACTACAGCCTGGCTGGAGACAAAAGCAGGAGGAAGTTTCTCATTGAAACTTTGCTCCTATGTTCAGGGTATGTAGGAATTGCAAATGAGTATGCATATCCACAAGCAACATCTTCTTGTCTGCTGGAGATTTTTCCCAAAATCACGACTTGTCAATCAATTCCTTTAAAATCCATTCAATCTGTTCATCTGGTTCCAAACTTTAACGATTGAAGTTCTTCATGGTCCCAAGCACAGAAGTCAGAGCAGGATGCAGTCTTTATGGCAGCAACCTTAGGACTTCTCCAAAATTAGTAGTACATTATCTTGACAGGGTCTTTTGCCCTCATAAACCCATGTTAAGTGAGGTTAATTATTTCAGCCTTTTATTCCTTACTAACCCATTTCCTCTCACCTGCCCAAACTAATTTTGACTGACAGTCCTGTACATACTATTCCCTTTACTAGTTTTTAGGCCTGATTCTTGTATTTATTTTATTCTGGCCTCATGAGATCAGGATACATTCCAAGCTGAAAAATCAATGATGATTTTGCTGAGTGCCCCTCGGCCACCTCTTTCTAAAAATCTTGGCTATGAAGTTGACTACTGCTCTTAATATGTCTGACTTGAGTAAATGAACTGGTTCAGCCTAGATGGGAATGAGTAACATTAGTTTCACCTTCCTAGACATTTGCCTTAATGAATGGCTCAAGGAAGTTTCAGTGTGGATCAGCTAATGACACTGAAATCAGCCACTCTGCTAAAAAGACAGGAAAATGAATTTATGTCCTCAAGGAGACCTTGTGCATCTGTGTACGGCTCAGTAAAGAGGATATGCACACATTTACTTAGAGGAAATGCTCAATCACTCTGCTGTACAAGCAAGAGCATGAATGACAACATGCAAACAAGTGACACACGTGAGGGTATTGACTACAGCAGCGCTTTTCCTGGCATGGTGGTAATGTCTCTTATTTACCAATCCCTTTCAGCCTTCTACTGAGCAGAGATGCATTTTCAAAAATTGCAAGAGGTAACATCTAGGGCAATTTAATGTGGTGTTTAATCAAAGATGGGGAGTGTGGGGAGAAAAAAATCGAAGCACTCTTTTAGGAGAGAAAACTGAAAATTCAGCATGAGGCTAGTGTAGAGGAACATCAGCTCATTCTCTCTCTGGAGGTCTATCTGCAGCCCAGTGTGGGAGCACAGTTTAGGTAGGTGTGCCTGAGATCCCACTGCATGTACAATTTGGGAACTCATGGTCACAGACCTGCAGCTGCAGAGACCAGCACATAGTGTGTGCGCATCAAAATAGAAATACTCCTTTGGCGTCAGCTATTTGCATGCCAGCTAGACTTGTCTCATGCCCTTGAAACCCTAAGAAAATATGTTTCTATTTTCATCAATCATTCTTCTGCAAGTGCAGGCTCTACTGAGTGCTAGGACAGCAGCAGGAAGGTAATATTCTCCAGTCTGTAAGACTGACTTGCCTTGCTTGGCAAGCTGGCTTGCTTAGTGTGTGAGGGAGAAAAAAACAAGTGGATCAGCAACTCAAAGATGCCCACAGTAGGCAACAAAAAATAGGCAAGTACTTTAGCAGTACTGGCTCTACAAATCCCCCTTGTAACCTGCTGCACAGCAGTGAGCTGCCAATGCTCTTCTTGTGATGACAAGAGTCTCATTAAGTAGGGATCTACATGTCTCTGACAACCTCAGACTCCCTGGCTGTAGAAATAGCTGGTTTTTTTAAATTGATCAGGTGTGCTCAGTGTCACCTCACTTTCTCTCCTTCCTCACCATTGAAGTCTCCTTGGGCCACCAGGAGCGCACACTGAAAATAGGCTGGAAGGAAGTGACACAAGGGGGAGAGCAAGTTACACTCATGTTTGTTTTTTTTTTGTCCAAGAAAGCCATTTAGATGTGGCTTTCCTTAATGACTTTATTTGATGACTGCCACACTCAGTTGTTATCCAATAGTCAGTGGAGCCTCAGATTGAAGCTGGGAAAAATCTATGGCAAATCAGATTCCTTCTACAAAAGAAGTTGTGTTATAACTTCAGTCATAGCTTAGCTACAGCTGTCTGCAGGTACTCAAAATATTACAGGTGTATCCTGTGAAAGAACGTCTCTGACATCAGGCTTTGATTGAGGGTGAATATTACATTATCTTTTTCCATAATACTAGTAGCATATTTCAGAGAATGGAGGTGCTCTCTCTAGAAAAAGGAAAAAAGACACACAAAGAAAAGTAGCAGACAGAGCAATGTGTGTTCCTGTCTGAGGGCAAATAGGTCGCATTTAAGACGTCAAGGGGGACTTGGGAGATTTATGTTCAAGCTTCTCTGAAAGCAACTTTTTGCGTGTCTGGGAGCAGGTCCTTTAACCTCCCTGTGTTGCAGTGACCTGTTTGTAAACCGCAGACATTTTTTGCTTAATTTGGGCTTGATGATGCCAGCAGATTTTTTCATGTGACCTTGGCAGGAATTGCTCATATCCTGAGGCTCTGGGGTCTTCAGGAAGACTGGAAATGTATGATTGACTTACGGATGTTCTATGAGTTTTTGTGTAGCATCTTGCAAGGTGTGATCCTGATGCTCTTTACGTACTGCCAAAATATGTGTCATGTTTAGTAAAACATAACCTTTCCTGTTACCCTCTGCCTCAGTTTTAGTGTTGCTGGAAGACTGTAGTATGAACTGGTAACATGTCTCTCTGTATGAATGCACATGTAGTGCTGTACTAAGTAAGTAGGAAGCTGTCACTGTCCTAGGAAGTTAGGAAGCAGGAAGCTGTTAGCAGGACAACTATTATAAGGCACAGAAATGTTTGTGTTCAAAGTAGACAGGCATTTCCTTATAGGCTGTGCTAAATTCGTAGGCAGGGAAATAAAATGTGTATCTGCTTTGACAAGTTCATGCGTGCCTATGCAATAACTGCTAGAATAGTATTTTATCCCCATCTAAAAGACAAAAACTTTGCTTTTGTTGTTGAAGAAGGCCTGGTTGAAAATTGTTTAGGAGCTTTTCTTTTCCCTCTAGATCTGCCTGTGTGTCTGTGTGTGTGTATGTGTGAGAGAGAGGGAGAGAGAGAGGGAGAGAGTTGCTATGGTGAACAAAGGGTAGGAAGAACTCTGATTTTTGTCCACAAAACTATAATCTTATTCATCCTGGTACTGCCTCTTTTCTGAAATATATATACATATGTATATATTTATTTGAAATATATATATATGCATGCAGTCACACACATTCATGCACACAAAGCTGCTTTGGAAAAAGGGATATGTGACTTGTCACCGTGTAAAGCGACAGGCTTCTAGAGCCACAGAGCTATTTTTTTTGTGAATGGCTCAGCTGGTGACATTACTTGGCTATGTTTCCAATTTAAGCAAAGCAATCTTGGGAGGACTGGATGAATCAGAAAAAGACTTCCAGATTATTAGCATTTTAATAGCAAAATGAGGCCCCCTCCCCTTGCAATCTTCATGTGGAGGTGCAGTAGGAATGTGTATGAAGAACTGGAAGCTGTAATATTAAGCCCATCATCCTTAACCACTGCAAACTGAAAAATGAGCAGGGACAGTTTTCTATTTAATAACCTACATTTCTTTGTTTAATGTTTTGTTAAAATAGATACAGTGAGAAAAGTTTGAGCTCAATGGTTTTATTAAGGATAGAGAAGGTTCCAGCTTTGTGTTAATTTTGCCACAGCCGAATTTCTTTTAGGTCTTAAACCTGTGGACTGCAGCACATTCCTGCCTTTGCAGTGAGCTTGTGGGAATGTTTTAACCCAAATTCATATCAGGGCTAGAGAAGTTTATGTGAGTGCATATTGTTTTCCACTGGGGACTGACAGTGAGCTGAAAAGAAAAAGGGAAGCCTTTCAATGGCATTTTAAAACTTCATCTTGAAATACAGGTGACTTCAGAGTATACTGACTCTAGCTTTTTAGACTGGTGTATTTCAATGTACTGCTTTAAAATGACTACTTGTTTCAATCTGTTTCTCTCAAGCAGTATCATTTAGCTCTATAAAATCAGAACTGACATAACTTTATTTTCACAGAATAAACTTTCACCAGATAGACCAGATAAATATGGTTTAAGTAAGGAATTCCTGCACATCTGTCTCTCCACTGCCTGGGTTGTTCTTTTTTTTTTTTTTTTTTTTTTTTTTTTGGAAACCCATCCAATTTTTTTTCTCACGTGATGTTTAGACATTTTAAAAAAGATTGGAGTGCCTGGCCCCTTTTGACTAAAAATACTCAAAAGTGGTGACGCTGGCATCAGACTAGGACAGATGCTTGCTAAACCCCCAACATTTTCCAGCACTTTCGGACACAGGTAATGCAGGTCCATATGGAGAGCCTGGCTGGCAAATTTCATGATCCATACTGTCATAGTATATCCTACTCTTCAATACAACAGGGCAAAGTGTCTCAGTGGTCATTAAACATAATTGCTATAATTTTTGTTCTATGGTTTTGTAGCTTTATTATTTTACAAAGGTCAGCATTAATTTAGCAATTTTCTTGCTTTTGTTCCAGTAAAAACCTTACAGTAACAGTTTGTTCCTTACAGTTTATTATTCTAAGCCTAGTGCCTGCTGATCAATGCTTAATGGAAATCCTGCAAAATATGATTTCTCACCTGTCTGTGTGAGTTTAGTACTTACAGCAGTTTTGACTAATTTCTTAATCTGCTCTGTCCATAATTACAGCTGTGCCTAAATATAATGTGTAGTCAAGCTAAAAACAAAGGAGCTCTGCTGATATCCTGCTTGATTTTATTTTTAAAGTGAAGAACAACCAGAATATGAGGATTTTTTAGTTTTGCAAGCATTTGAAATTGTATTTTGTCAAATTATATTTTGTTAGCTAGGTTTAGCTCTTAGCTTAGTCATAGCCTGAATATCCTTGAGCAAATAAGTGATGCTGAGGTCTCCACCTGGTGAGGACAGAATCCTTTTTTAAGGGCTGGCAGTGAGATAAATGCCACTGACGAGTGCTGCATATTGAAGACTGTAGTGACAGAGTCCAGCAGAAGTGCTCGAGTACCGAGGCATCTGTCTCTTTCTTTGTCATGCCAGGTTCACCCTGCTTTGCCACCCTGAGTCTCAGCAGGGCTTTCAGAATTAGCTTTGACCTTTTAGGTGGCTTGCTTCCATCTAATGAGCGTGGCAGCTTCTTTAACGAACATCAGAGCCGGGTGCCGACTCAGCTAATTTGATTGCGTTTTATGCATTAATCAAAACCCTCATAGTAATCTGACCTTGACTAGGACATAATGATACTGAGTGCTGGTCTGCACTTCCCTGTCAATGCTATGGTGGAGTGTTGCAGTGAAGAAAGTCCTCTGGGCCAGAGTCCAACCTGCCCTCTAACCCCTTCTGTAACATATATTCCCTGAGAATCTTTACCCTCTGCTTTATTCACAAAGGCACAGTGGACCTTTCTTCTTCACCTACAGATATAAGACCCTGATAGTTTATCTCCCATCCCATCTTTTAGGTCACCATGCTGTGAAACTTAAAAAAATCCCATGGAAAACAAAGTTCTCTTGGAAACTGTAAGAGTGCTTTTATTTAAAGGGAGGGCTGCTCCCTCATTTGTGACATTATTAATGGAGAATGTTGCCTACAGGCTTCTAGCAAGGCAGCTAGATAACTTTCATAAAATATGAACTCCTGAAAGGACTTTAGAACATGATGGTAGACAGTAATTAATGTAATAATTACCAAGGTATCGATTCATGATGTCTTTAAGTTTTTGTTGCCATTGAACCAACTAATAACTTGACGGAAGTAATGTTGGTTCAATGTTTCTATCAAGCATCCAGGCTCTGTTCAATCTATCAATCAACTGGACTCGGACTTCAACCATCTCCCACCTGGCAAAAAGTGCACAAGTGCTTTCCTTTGGCTTTCCCACACCTGAAGAGGGCTTCAATGGCTTTATTACAGTAGCAGCCAACATGGAACAGAGGTGGAAAACTCAGCACCTCTTTACATGACCCCATCAAGGGCAGAGACCGCCAGAGGTCTAAGCCTTGTAGATTTCTGTGCATTATCCACATAAAGAAATCCATCATAAAAAAATGCTCTAGAGGTGAAGTCACATACCCATGTACGTACCCACATATCAGTCTAGCAAATACGTTTCCAATCAATCCTGCTGTTTATTCTCAGATGATCTCGCCTCAGGTTAGTTGGCTTAATTATTCAGAGGAGTTAGATTCTAAAAGCAGCTGGGTTTGTTTTCTGGACTATGAAAGAAGATAGACCTTAGTCCATCTGCAGCTGTTGGTACTGTAAATGTGTGAAGTTCGTTGCAATTCTGTCCATATCAGTCCACCCGTCTCATGTGTTTCCCATTCATGGATGTCAACAGTGGATTAAGGGCTCCCAACATTCCTGTAATCATTTTTTTGTGTGCGTGTAATTTCTAACCATGAAGGCAAAGACAGGACTAAGTTTAGTGACCTGCCTAAAACTGCACATTGACTTACACCTGAACTGTAGCCAGCTTTCCATTCTCAGTAAAGAACTTAAGTCTGGGCTCAGAAAAAAAGGAGAACTCTGGACTTGGAGGAAGCTTTGACCTTGGGGGAAACTTTGGTCTTGGATAGCTGTGTTTAGAGTCCAGAAAGCTCCCCATCAGAGCTAGGGACTTCAGCTTTAATCCCAGGTTTGTGTCTGATCTGATGAATCACCTTGCTTAAATAATTTCTATTACCTGTTCTTATTTCCCTTTCCTCAATCTGTCTTTCTTATCTGACAAGAGAGGAACAGCTCCCTTTCACTTTAGCACGATGGGGCCTGTGGTGTCTGTTGAAGCTGCTAGTTGCTACTGAAATGTAAATATTGATTATGTAGAGAATATATTAAAAAGCTATTAAAGCGGCAGATGGGACAGTCTGAAGGACAAACAGGTCAGCTTTGGAATGCCTCTGTTGTCAAGAAAAGAATTTTTGAATGCCTTTGAAAAAAGACACGTCAAAATGTCCAGTTTTCTTTAAAACAAAAGAGAAGTTTTGTGTATTAATTTCCTTTGCTTTTTGTTTCTATTTCTGGGGGAAAAAAATCACCAAAAAGAATTGCTGTTTGTTGTACTTCTTTACATTAAAAATTCCAGCTGCATTTGCAACTTTAACACTCTTTCTAATTGTACAGTATATTGGGCAGGTTATTTCATTCAAAGCAAAGTGAACCCTTCTGGTTTTGCCCAATCCCCTTTAATGTGAAAACCGTGAAAGCAGTCCCAGCTCACAGATCCCTCCTTCAGACAGCCCTTCATATGTTACATGTCATATATCACATGGCATATTCATGCTCTTTCAGTCTGTCCTACTGTAGCCATCCCACCAGCTCAGCTGGCATGTCTGTCCATCCTGACTTCTGTCAAACACTCCCTGAATGCCCCTCTTCCTGTTTCCCCTATCTGTCTTTCCCTATGCCCTATATATCCCAGATGTTTAGGGCTTACAGCGGTCTTGTTGAGAACACAATATAGTAGGGTCATGTTGCCTGTGCACGTGTACAGGCAAAGTCCCCATAATTTGCCTCTGGCCTTTGTTCTTACACACATTTTATTCTCATCCTGCTGCCAGACGCCTTTGCTCCTGTCTCACCCCAAAGGGGTGCTAGCAGCTCTGAAACTACAGCTCCAAAGAGGAATAAGGGCAGGAGTAATTCCATAGTCTGCAATGGAATAACTGGCTTGACAGACTGAGGCAACTATTGATCTTTGAGTGCTCACTGCCACAGAGATCGTCAGCACTTCTGCAATTAGCTGCTGATCAGGGTGAGAAAAGATTGGCAGACTGACTTCTTCTGCACAGAGACACCACATTACTATTTTTTTTTTAGTGCCACAATCTCCTTTCCAGCAAGAATAATTTTCTTCTGCATTTGAAGGTCTGCAGGTTTTTCAGTCAGTTTGTTCTTCCGAGTTCCTGGTTGGCGCTATCCAGTTGAGCAATATTCCCAGGGGACAAATTTTAAGAGGGTTTGTAAGAGGAGAAATAGAGATGTCTGAAAACTGACAGGATTCTGGCACACATGAAATTAAAATATTTCCCTTCCATGGCGGTGCTTTTGTCAATTCAAGACTGACATCCAAGCATAACCTGGAAACTGAGACCTCATTAGCAATTCTCTAAATTGCTATGTTGGGGTATATCTCTTTTGAGCATAGGCACATGCTTATTGGTGTGACTGAAGTGGTTTCTGTGTGCCACTGATTGGTTCATCAGTGGGTCCATCTCTCCATATCTATACACAGGACCACAGATACTGTTCTACTGCCATTGCTGCTTCACAAAAGAGAATTTGCCCTACTGTTTTACACTTTACTGCTTGAATTCCATCGCAAAAGTTATTTGTATTTTAATTCTGAATCTCTTCAATGCAGATGAGAGCTTTCTTCACTATAATGAGAGAAAAAGACTTCAACATGTTTGTCATGGGATAAGGTTTTAAAAATGCCCCCTATCACAATTTGGATTTATTATTTTTTTCCTCACACAATTCTTTATTCTTTTCTGATTTAAATTTAAAAAAACCCAAAAAACGATTCACAAACCTCAGATATTCTTAACATATCTGGAGCTAGGCTGGGATGGGAAACTGCAGGATTGGAAGAAAGTGCAGTTGGTGACTAGGGTAATAAGGCAAAATAACCTGGATTATCAGATAGCCAAGGAGCGGAAAATGAACTACGGTTCCTTGTATGAGAAAAAAAGCTGAGGGACTAGTCAGGCTTAGAGAGTCATGCAAGCCATGTAAGAGACAAGGTGCTTTTTGTAGCCTGTCCTTTGCCGGTAGTTTGTGCCTTTTTCCTGTGGACTTGTTAGCTCACCTCTGCCTTGAGCTTCCTCCACTGTTGGCCATCTTGTTGCTGCGTTGGGCACAAAACAGTCCCATTGTGTGCCCTTCAGCGAAAGGTAATTCCTGTTCCGAGGGAATTACCATCTGAAATCGGCAAAAGCTTGAAGGAGATAAAAGCCGAGGGATGCCCTGTTGTGTCAGCCAGCAGGTCAGCATTGCAGCCGGGCACACAGCTCAGGTCGCAGCTCCCCCCGGCGCTGCCTTCCCGGGCCAACAGGGTCACTGATAAAACCAATTTGGAAAATTAAGCTGTTAAATATAAATGTGATTTGGCTTTAACAGCAGTGGAAGGCTGGGAAGCAGGTCGTGTCGGAGAGGGCTCTGTACAGCTATGTTTGAAAATAAATTGTTTCTCTGGAACAGATATGATGGGAGATTGGGAAAATTGAAAAAAACCCCATCAAATCTACCAAAAATATTACAGCAAAATTCTGTATAAACATATACAAAGCTTGCTGGCTTGTCTTTTCATGCAGACTCTGTTTTATGCAAATAAAACCGAAAAAAATTTAAAGCAAATCACCTCAGAGAGAATGAGCAACTAATGCACATTGAATATAAAAACCCATGTGAGTTCTTTCCTTTTTCAGAAGTTAGCAAAGGTCATTGAATCCTTTGAAGATTAATTCCCTTTTTTAAAATCCCAATTCCCCCAGATGCAATCAAATTGTTTCTTCCAATGACCACAGATACAATCTCAGAGCCAAATGCTGTATTGTGCATCTGTCAGAGCTGCAAATCACTGTCCTAGTATCCTCTTTCCGAAGAATGGATGCAACCTTGTGGCGTGTTCTTGTTTGTTGTCTGCACTCACTGCTTCTGTTTAATAGCGTTGGCTCCCTCCCTGTTATCTTTGCTAAGAATATCTTTGAGTGAATTGCACAGCCTACCAGTGGGAACCTCGACTCAATCTCTGAGCCAAATGTACCTTTTTCAAATTGGGGTAGAAACCAGGGTGCCCTTTTTGTTACTCCTCCAAATAAACCAGTGTAAATCCTGCTCCTTTCCCCCTGCTGTTTCATTTGGCTGCAGCTTTCTTGTATTGCAGATGGAGTCCAGGTGCCAGGTACCAATGCAAATGTCCCTCTGTTCACCTGTCTCCCTTCCCTGACTAGCCAAATTGACCTGCACTATTTTATGTAACTTGGAGGAATGGTGATTGCAAGGAGAGAGCAAATCTAAGGGTTAAAAGCTCCCTAAATCATGTGTTTTTCTGCTGACTTCCCTTCCCTTTCCTTTGAGCGCACTGATTTTGCAAGCTTTTCTGCATAGCCCATAGTGCTGATTGCATTTGAGATTCCTCTGTGATCACATGAGTGCAGGAGCCAGTGTTTTAAGAAAGACAACAAATATTTTGTGAGTCATGAGAGTTGAGGCATGGTGTTGTCTTACATCTCTTCCCAGTGAAATCAATATAAATTTCCATATGGACAGAGATAAACCACTGCTAAGTGCTAAGTCTGGTACAAGATACCGGACTATTCATCTTACTCCATCTAGCATTGCCTTTTATGGAGTAAGAAAATTCTGGTCCTAGTCTGGCCTTGGTAATGCTAAACTTATACAGTTAGTCCTTTCCTGGTTCAATGGCAAGAAAGGATTCCTGTGGAGCAAAATCAAAGGCTGTAAGAATGGAAAGGTCTATATGTCAAAAACCCCCACCATCCACTCAAAAGCAGTTGAAGCAACGATCTCCTTCAGCAGGTGTTCTCCAAGGGAGAGCCACTTCTCTGTTAAATGCTGCATCTCTCATTTTATTCTGAATATATCCAGCTTCAGCTATCTCAGCCTCAGTTTGGGGCACTATAGAAAGGCTTGGCCTATATATTAGTCTCTCAAGTTCAGCCCACTAAGATGAAAAGACTTAAACATGCCAGTCACTTTGAAATATTAGGACTTTGAATATATATTTATATAGTCAGAAATATAACAATAAAAAGAGAGAGTGTTTGCTCACTGTTTTCTTCTTGCTGAATTTTATTTGTATGTGATTGTGACTTGTAAAAATAATTCCCTCACCCCAGTAAATTTTATTCATTCTGTGTCCTTAACCGAGTTCTCTGGTTTTTTCTCACTCTTAGATAGCAGGCTGATGATGTGACCTACATATTTGACATAACATCAATGAAGAAATAATGAATTGAGACCTTCTTTAGTGATAAAGCCCATTTTTTAGAATGGACAATTGGAATGTGTTGGCTCTGATTGCTACATCAGGTGATAGCAGGTTCTTTGTCATCTCTAACTTTTATTTTCAGTAACATTCTCTTCTGCCTTATGGGATCATTTGTCTTCTGTTGGTAAATTTCCATCTACACTCAAAATGACTTTTCAGTGCTGTATCGATGGATGGATATAGTCAGCCTCTGTCCCTTTAGTCTTCATCTGTGTCTGTCCCCACGTTCTTTTGTATCACAAATTACAGAAGGGGTCTGTTTACAAAACCACTTCTGTTGTCATTTTTATGCATGTCAATTTATCAATATTTCTTGCTTCTAAAGTGATGTTATATCTGGAGAAAAAGAAAATGCCATTTAAAGCCCATTTAAAGTACTTCAAGAAATAAAATAGTATTAATAAATTTTGATGCAAAATCAGTTTGGTTTCCCTGAAAGTCAGAAGTCCGTATTTTAAATTTTATTAATTAAAGTGATATAATATTTTTGTGTCTTTTTTTTCAGGTATGAAAGTAATCCTAACAATCTTCTTGGGTACTTTTGGTCCTCCAGTCCAAATCCATATATTTGCCTACAGTATAGTATAGCTTTACATGATGCTGAGCTTCTGTGAGAAGATTGAATCAGAGACTACATTTGTCTTTCCAGTCCTTCATTCAGGAATGAAGAACCCACTGGAATTTTCAGCAGGAAACAGTCCTTGTGCACTCAAATAACAGTGCAAGGCTGCAAGAGCTGGAGGAGTTCTGGCACAGCCCTCAGGATTGGTCATGATTGCATGGCTGTCCATCATGGAGACTTGAGTGATCCCTTGATGGTGAGGTTGTCCCTGCCCTGCTAAATTTTACTTATATAACTTCTTCCAAAATCACTTTCACCTTAAAGGCACTGCATAGCCAGAATGAAATACAAGAGGGCAATATGACAAAAGAAAAGTATGCAACCTATATTCTATTGGTAAAGCACAGTAGTTTCACTTTCAGTCTAAAGCACGTGCCACGAGCAAATGCCACTTCTGTGTATCACAGGCAGATTTCCTTTTAGCTCAGTTTTATCTCTTTTGGAAAAGTTTGCTTTTCTTTAGCCTTTTAAATGTCACGTTTGAACAGCATTACTGTAGACAGCACTACTAGTTGCAGAATTTTTAAGGCCATGTGTGTATGTACTGCTTATCTCTGTGTCACAAGTCCAGACCCTAAATCCACAGGCTAATTTCAGCCACTGTCAGTACTAATTCCCTAAAAGGTTTCAAGTGCTTTGTCTTTTCTGAAGTATCCTCTGTGAACTCTGCTGCCCTAACACCATCCATTTCCATCCTACTCCTGTTTGCAAGGGTCTAACTCTTGCTATCACTCCTATTAACCAAACTTCATGACATAAAAAAATTTGAGATTATTTTTCTAATCAATTGATGGTAAACTATAGAAAGAGTAATTTTTTCCCCTCTGGTATCTGGTTACTAACTCTCTAGTAAATACTAAGTGCTGTGATATTAAGTGACCGTTCTTTAGGATGTTTAATTATCCCCCCAAAAGGCCCCAAAGTGCTACTAATGGATCCTCTGGCTCACGACACACATTACTGTCAGCTTCCTTTGCATCTGATTCTCATTCCAGTAACACCAAAAAGTGACACAAGTCCTGGGAACAGAGGAATTTTTTGCAACATGATCTCAGCCTACTTCTGTTTCAAAACACAACATTTTTGTAGTTCACTGACCTCGAGACAATCTAAATAGGTCTCTTTTGGGGCTTACTTTGCAGTGTGGTGAAACTGCAGGTGCTTTCCTTTCTTTTGTGCCATGGGAAATCAAGTTAATGTTTCAAACCCATTCCTCTATGGCTATTTTAGGTATCTTGGCTATTCATCCCAATCCTTACATTCGTTACTACCCTGCCTTCCTCTGCAGGGAGGAAACAAATCCCTGATAGTGACAGGCTACTGATGAAGACTTCTCTCCTTGAAGTAGCTGAGTCCCTTGGACAGGTGTAT
The DNA here is from genome assembly GCF_029207755.1 of Chamaea fasciata. Lineage (NCBI taxonomy): Eukaryota > Metazoa > Chordata > Aves > Passeriformes > Sylviidae > Chamaea > Chamaea fasciata. The sequence continues at coordinate 44,821,823 of NW_027094091.1, read as the reverse complement.
CCTTTGGCCTCATAGAAAAATAGAGTGAAAAGTCTGAATTAAATGGCAGCAGAGCAGTCTCAAAAAGCCAGTCAGGGCAAAAGCAGTCACAAACACCAAGTACCTTTTCTGAACAACCTTGGCAAAGATGGCCAGTTGTCTCAAAACTGGCTTTTATTTCATTTTTACATCTGTATGGATATTAATTGCTGTAGCTTGAAATACATCTAGTCTGATTCCTGGTGACGTGATGTGTCTGGTGAAAAATGAGGATGATAACTTCCCAGGGAATGGCTAGTGCTTCAGACCAACTGCTCTGTTAAGCGTCTTGGCTGCCAGATGTATTGCAGACCTGCACTGCTGCATTTCATAAGCCATGGAATACAGTTTGTAAGAGCAATCATCTTCCCAAATTGGTCATTACCAAAGTTAATGACCTGTTTATTAGAACATCAACCTTGGCTTTGCCTCCTGCTGTTAATTAACAAATCTGTCATTAACTGCTGGTAGCCATGACTTTGTGCATGTGTGTGTTTATGGGGGAATAGGATAGAGATCCTACATCAGGCATATTTAAGGTGGTATCCCTGCATATTGATAAGACCTCATTCCTCTACGATTCTTAGAGAGTGCACCATTCACATGTCTGTGGATTTGGCTAACCCCTTTAGGGACCTGCTTTGTTTACTGTTTTAATCAAATTCTGCATCAGTTTCTGCAGGTGCTCCCTGGTTCTCATATACAATATATTCTCAACAAATGACAGCTTTGCACTGACTTTACCCCTGCCATAGCTGTGATTTGTGATCACTGTGCATTTGGAAATGCACCCAGAGGGGCAAAGGGTTAGCCTCAGAGCAAAGAAATTGTTTATTATCAAATCTTCTCCCTGCAATAAAATTTTTTGTTAAGCAAGAGGTACCCATAACTAATTAGCTATTTGTTATTTTCAAGAAGAATGAAATCTATAATTGTGAGGTCTGACATAACATCTGTCTCCTTAGAGAGGGTTTTGAAAACCATAATTCAGGTGAGAATCACAGATTTTATCTACCTTTGTTGAGATAAATGTATTTTGCCACTCCTCCTAGCCTCTAGTGCTAATTACACTGTCATAAAATGCCCTGGATTAATGAGGTTTCAAAACACACACATCCATTTTGGCCCCTTCCTTGGTTCTGTCATGAGGTCTTCCTCCCCCTCTACAGGTGAGTTTGTTTGACTGTGCAGCTGAGAGTGACTTACCACAAGGTCCTTTGAGTTATGCCCAGTGTGAACAAATTTGAGAAAAAAGTCCAACGAAGAGGTTTGTAGAGCAGGGGCAACCTTCTGTGAGGTGACTGAGTTGGTGTCATGATGGTTTTCCCAACAGGAAGATCTCCCTATCCCAGCTCCTATCCATTCATTCTTTACCTGCCTTGGCATCCATCACACTTGGCACCGGCCCAGTTCAACTCACTAACCCACTGTGAAAATAGCTGTATTTTCATGCTCAGTTTTACTAAGCAACCCTGACTTGAGGAGGGTCTAGCAAACATCCTGTCTGGGTGGAGACAACAGAGCAAGTGTGGCTGAGCACATGGCATGGGAAGGACAAACGGAGGTGCAGGGACCTGGCAATGGTGAAGCACCCAGGCAGCTTGATCCAGTCTGTAGCACAGCTCTCTATAACAATGAACTCTCAGACAAAATAACTAACTCAGAAAAAATAGCTACTTGGGCAGATACCCCATTTTCAATCTGATGGGAATCTGTTTAACAGGGCTACTTACGGACCTGAGCTTGTTTTTGTATGTGCTCAGGCAGTTTGGAATCCAAATATCTCTCAAATCACCTGAAAATTAAGTCCCTAGAGTACAATTAAAAATTTCCACCTTTGAGCTGTATTAGCTGAAGGTGTAGATAACCTTTTCAAGGTCATGAAGAAAGGCAGGAGTTAAACCTTCTCCAGTGCCACTCTGAGCAGGGTGTCCTGCCACTCTGGCACAAGATAAAGGGAGATGATGCTGAGGTTACCACATAGGTTGTTGCTGTTTTCAGTCTCTGTAAGGATTGTCAGCACCCAAAGCATAATGTATTCTACAGAGAATAGCTGAGCAGTCCTTTTACTTCCTTGGTCATTTTACCTGGTGCTCTGGATTAGCCAGGAATTAAACTGTTTGCAAATAGGAGCTCCCTCACACTGCAGACTCTCTTTTTCTTCTTTTTTTCCATGGGGACTTTGCTGTTTTAAAATAATCTGTCAATATTTCATCAGTGGACAAAGGAGAGAGAAGAGGAATGGACTGATGAGACCAGGGTGTTTCATACATCATGGACAGATACAAAGCAAAATAAAATGTAAATTTTAAGAGTCACTCAGACGAAACCTCAATCCCTGAGCTCACTCAACTGGCAAAAGACAAACCCTTTGCTTTCCATCAACTCTTAGTTTACACCTGGAAAAACAAAATAAATAGGGTATTTCAGAACAGGTCCTTCAAAGCTATTTTTACCTTTGAAATGAACCACTGAAAACAACACCTTCTAAGTAAAATAAAAAGAAGAAAACAAATGTTACCTTATTCACCAAGTTTTCAAGGAAGGAAGGTAATGAAAGACTCAAATCTTGAAATTTGTGTCTTGGTTTAACCTCTGATAGCAAATAGGTGCCATGCAGCTGGTTGTTTACTCCCCCACCTGAGGGACTGGGGAGAGAATCAGGAGAGTAAAAGTCGGGAAACTTGTGGGTCGAGATAACAATAGTTTGATAGGCAAAGCAAAAGACACACACGCACAAGCAAAGCAAAGCAAAAGAAGGAATTATTTCGCAGCTTCCCATGAGCAGGCAGGTGTTCAGCCATCCCCAGGAGAGCAGGGCCCCATCACACATAATGGTGGCTTGGGAAGACAAACACCATCACTCCAAATGTCCCTCACATCCTTCTTCTTTCCCCCTCCTTATCTACTGAGCATGATGCCATATGGTCTGCAATATCCCTTGGGTCACTTGGGGTCAGCTGTCCCATCTGTGTCTCCTCCCAATTTCCCATGCACCCCAAGACTTCTTGCCAGAGGGTCGGTACAAGAAGCAGAAAAGGCCTTGACATTGTGCAAACACTGTTCAGCAATAACAAAGCCATCTCCATATTATCTACACTGTTTTCAGAACAAGTCCAAATCACAGCCCCACACTAGCCACTGTGAAGAAAATTAACTCTACCCCTGTCAAAACCAGCAGGGACAGCAAGTCCAGTTTTAGGGTGAAAACATTCAAACATTTTTTTATGACTTTGGTTGGCAGGTGTCTTAGCAAGTCTGAACTCAGAGGTGCTTTGTAGGCTCCAGACTGCTCTACCACCTAATCAGAGCCCTGGTCCCTTTGGAGGTCTAGTGTGATGCCTTGAATATCTAAATAAGAGAAGCCATCAAACAACCCAAAGCTTTGACTGGACACTGGAGCCTTCATTGAAATGTCAAGAAAGTAAATGATTCTCCTATTTGTGGCAAAAATCCTACCCTTTCAGTGTTTGATGTGCTAATAATAATCAGGCTGCTTACTGAATGCATTTAAAGGAGGAACAGGGACAGAATGGAACTAGAAACATCATGTTTTCGGTAAATAATTTCTTAAAAACAGCAGTCTCCTTACCAGCTAAAGATCCACTCATCTTAAGCCCATCTGGCATTGTCAACAAATCCTGTGTCTTTTTGCTTGACTGATCATGGAGTTTAAAGAAGTGGTTTTGTCCATCGTAAGATATCATATACATTCATCTATTACAGAACTCCTGTAGATAATTAATCACTGCCATCAGCTCATTACAGCTTTTAAGGGTATGTGTGATTCTCTAAGTTAACAGAACAAAAACTCCAGGTGGAAGGTTAATAGTACTTTTAAAATCAAAACGACATTGTAGAATAGGTCAGCCAGTGCCTTTGTGGATTTGGTGCTTGCCCCACAGGATCTCTCAAGACACCATTTCCAGTAATGACAGGCCAAGGTCACACCTTGTGGGAAGCAGAGTAGTGCTGAAATCTGGGGAACCGTCCCTGTTGGAGATGCAAAGCTCTATGGCTACTGTCAGCTAAGAAAGAACCCTGCCTTGTCATTGGGAAGTGTGACACAAGGCTAAAAGCAGAACACAAAATGTGTCAAACACACACAGCATCCAGCAGGCAAACTGCCTCTGGACCTCAGCAGTCAACACTAGGTGTGATCATTTTATGCCTCCCTTCATTCTTCCTAGCAGTGGGTAAGAGTGGACCTGCTCAACAGTGATGATAAATGTTCACTTTAGGAGAGGTGATTGTCACACTACCAGTTTGTTCGGTGTCTGCATTGTTTTCTTTCAAAGGCTTGTCTTTAAAAGCAGCAGCATAAGATCGACTCTCCTGCTGAGCTGTTGGGAAAGATTATAAGGAAATTTTTTATTTCTGCCAGCAGTGGCCACATCAGATAGCATGAAATCTCTCACCTGTATGTGCACAGCTCCTTGGGAAGCCATGGACCTCACACCTTGCTAACTGATGCTGTTCATTTTGATATATTACCTCCTACTGAATCTCTCTCCTTCAAAGCCTTTGGGGAAAAGTGCAGATAAATGGTGAAAGTTTTGTTTCTTTACCCACACAGTTCACTCATTGGTTTGTACAAATACCTGTGGGATGTCTTGAGCCAGGCTGGGCTATGTTCATGCAGAAAAGGTCTTGGAGGGACCAGTAGAAATGACTGAACGTGCTTCCTAAAGGATTTTTTTCATAATCAACATCGAGGCTCTTGCTTGCAGGGTCTGCTCAAGATGTGGTAATAATAACTGCAACAGAAAAAGAAGTTTCAACATGAAACAGTCAGGAGAGCATTTTAGAAGAATAATTTTCAAAAAGAAAGACTTGTTTTGCATGCTTCTCCAGATTTCTGAGTAGGATTAGCACTGTATTTGTGACTTTCTAAAGGGTAACAGTTTTGTAGAAAACATTTACTTTTAGCAATGTATTTCTGAGATGTAACAAATTTGAAAACAGTCTTGTTCTGAGATTAGAATGTTCTACTTTTTGGTTTAGAATTGTTGCAGCAGAAGGAATAAAAGGAATAAAAGCTTCAAGGAATAAAAAGCCAGGGTTACTCTCAGTCTTTGAAATAGACTGTTGAAATAGATGAATTTAAGCATACGCAAAGTAAGTGGTTGAAGAGGGCAGAAGGTTGTGGAAACAAGAAGATGGTGACAATGGGACAAATGGTACATTTGAGACGAGTTCTCCTTTGAATTACAAGAGGAATTTTGCTTATGGTTTTCTCTGTCAACTGTAATAATCCTTCCACTAGTGAAACAGGGAAGAGCTCTGTCAGGGACTTCAGGTTGGAGCTCGTGCTCAGGAGAGCTCAAAACAGGCAATTCAGGCCTTGATCAAGTGAAGGATCTCAGCACATCTTTAATTTGACATTAATGGGTAATCACATCTTCAAACAAGAACAGTTTGTTCAAGTTTGCTCTGCAAGATGGTCTTAAAGTGCCAAAAGTCCTTTCTTTAACCTTGTTAAAAATTCAGACCCATGTTTTCAAAGGGAGCCCATTCACAGAGCAGACATAAAACTTGGAAATCATGAGAGAACAAAGATTTTGGCTTCGCTGAAGCCAGAGAAGCAATGCATAGAGCTACAAGGAAGAAGAAACAATGCAGGCAGCTCTGCTTGCCAGTGATGTACCAAAAGCCCCAAAGAGTTGGATTTTTTGAAAGCTGTTGAGGGATATGAACCCATACACTTAAAAGAAGTTGCCTTTTGAGCAAAAAAAAACCAAAAACAAGCCAGCCCTATCAAAGGAAGGACTAAAAGCAACTTGATGTATTCTGACAGTGCAATTAGAAAGCAGACATGTATAAAAGCCAATGAGCAAACTGTGCAAGTCAAGAAATGTGATGTGCCCTGTATTCTTTTAATAGTTTATTACTTAGAAGATTACATGATATTGACACTGGTGCTTGAAAAGTCTCCTACTGTTTAACAGTACTCTGCAATAAAATGCTGTAATCTGTTAATGCACCATACTGTCACTACAACCCAGAGTTTGTGGGGGAATACTTCCCTTCCTTTCAGTATGTCTGTCATTTTGCTTAAAGAAAGAGAAGAAAGTGTGACTTCTCTCCACCCTTTTTTCACTGATTACATGCCCCCAGCCCTGATTGTTGCTCACTGACAGCTTCCTTCTGCCTGGGTTTTCCTTGCAGTTAGCCTTTCCTGGTGTTGCTCAGAGACTGCAGAAGGAATGGCAAGAATACACAGAAGATCGAAGCAGAAGCAGCAAGGCAGCAGTAGGTGGAGGGAAAGTTGCCATGTCCCTCATTCAGGGAAAGAAGTTCTGCCATGGCAGAGGGCAAAGGGCCCTCAGGCATGGGGAAAGGCTCTCGTGCATGGGATTAGGGCTCCAGCTGAAGGGTGCTGAAGGGGGAATGATGTTGGTTCAAAAAACAGGCTGGAAAGATCATCACTTGGCAGCATTTGGAGTTGGCAGTAAGGGATAGGGAATAGCTCCAGCAAAGGATGAACTCACCAGGCAGACAGGAAAGGCTAGATCTTGGAAATGTTATCTAGTAAATGTCCAAGATATGGATGTGGCTTTAGCTGGAGAGAAGGCCACTTAAGAAACAAGACTGAAATGAAGATAAAGAGTTTGGTGGTTTTTGCTAAGTGTCTGGATGCAGAACTGAATGGAAACATGGAGCAGAGCTCTTAGTTTTTTCATCATAACAGTGTAAGCAATCCCTGACAGTGCATTTCTTTAATATTTCTCTCCTTCAATAGTTATAGCAGTAGCTGCTGGAATTAATTATGATTAATTTAATTATAGGTATAAACCAGGTCCTTTTCAAAGTGAATTATAGTTTCCTTCAGTAGTATGTGGTGGTTAAGTGCTGGTAATTAAGGGTTTGAATGAGGGCTTGACAGTGCATTTTCCCATAATTGAAATTCCTCTGCAAACCCCATAGTGTTTGCAATCCAGCACACAGCAATGAGATTTCTCTGGGGGTTTTTTGGTGGTATTTTTGTATGTATGTATGTGTATATGTATATGTGTATATATATATATATATATATCTATATCTTCACATCCACCCCAAGTAAGAAATTCCCCCTACCTCACAAGTCACAGGCAGTTTCCATGGCACTACAGCACAGCTCCGGACTTATTTGCAGAGCCACCCCCCAATGCCCCACTGTAGGCTGAAGCAAAGGCAAGACAGTCTGCTGTGGCAGGTACTGCTGCCCCATTTCATATCAAACACAGCAAAACACAGCTTTCCCACTAACCTACAGTAACAAAGAAAAGCCCAATTCCTTTCCTAAGGCAGACAGCAAGTGGTAGACAACCACAAGAAGCACATACCTGTTTCTCTTCAAAGTGGAACATCCAGGTTATTCCTTTACAGCCAAAGCACCAATCCAATATTCTTTTCTTCGTAGGTCCTCACAGCCTTTTCCCAAGCTCCTACTCTCTGCTTGTATGAACAAGGTTTGCATTTCACAGATGGATCTCACTAGACCTAATTTCCCCAAGACGTTTGACACTAGTGGAGGTGATTTTATAGCCCTTACCAACAACAAAGCACCTGGGAACCCAAAGCCCACCAAAGCCTAAAACTTGAAACCACCCCCAAGTTTAAAATCACAAAGCTTACTTTTCTTTCACTGACTATGCTATGACTTGAAACAAGAGTCAAAAATCTCAGACCTAGAAATGCTTCTTCAGACCATGATTTTCATGTTTCCCAGCTAAATAGCTAAAAACCTCTAGCACTTTCTCAAGGGCGGGGGCAGCTTTTTACTTAAATAAAACCCCAAAACAACAAACCAACCAACAAACAGCAAAATGCCAAACCAAGCCCAACAAATAAAAATAAAAACAACCCCAAACAATTAAAATACCCCAACCTTGGGCTGAGTATCATCTCTGTGTAAGAATTCTCAAGGGTTCTCTAAAATTTGCGTTAAATGTTCATATTATTAAAGTTTCCCTTTGCAGCTACAGTATCTAGAAACATGTCTCCTGTTTATTTGCTTATTTTGAGTGTTTCATTCCTCCACATGGAACCCTGCAGTTGTAGAACTCCAACAGTTTTTCAGAAATCAGCAAATACCATGACAGTGTGAGAATGAGAACTGACAAGACTGCAGATCTCTCATAGCAATAACAGGTTTTTCCTCTGTGATTGCAATAAAATACATGAAGTTACATGACAGATGAACTTTATTTTAATTTGCTCTTTAAGAATAAGCCTGGACATTCAGTTGTATGTAGGCATAGGGGCTGGATATGTCTCTGGGACAGGGTTGCTGCTCTTGTCCATCAATGCTGTATGACCAGTGAGACCTATTGAGCACAGGACTGTTCTTTCCACAAGAGAAGTTCATATGCCCTGGTTTTGGCTATTCTCCCAAGTGTCTCTTAGGGTTCTGATGAATTTCTCTGGTGAATTTTGATTTTGTAGTTTAAATACCTTTACTCTTGGAGGCCAGTGCTGGAGGCAAACCCATGTACCCCTAGGAGCAGAAGAAAATCTGCTCCAAGACCTCAGGCCCTGAATATAAAAGCTCTGTCTCTGTTCCAAGCGTTGGCAAACACAACTCCCCACCCAGACACATGACTGTGACCTATGGCAAATGTTCTCTTTGGCAACTGTATGCAAATACAAAAGGACACAATTAATGCACCCTTCCTTCCAATCACACAAAATACATATTTATTTGTTTTCTCCTTTGAATTTGGATTTTCATGCTGAGATGGGTGACAAAAGGACAGACAAGTTTTGAGGTGATAGCCTCCTCTCTGTGAACAAGGGGAAAGTCTTTTGCAAAGAAGAACAAATTCTGGCAGAGAGCTTTGCATTCAGTTATGCCGAGGTACTTTTCCTTGACTGTTTTTCTTGAGCTCTTCAGCCAAGATGATGTCACCTCTGGGAAAACACGTAAACTTTCCTGGGTCAAGACTGTTTTGTCAGTGATGCTAACTGTAAGTGATCTTTCTCTCTTTATTTTGACCCATGAGCCTATTTTTCACTTCATTTCCCCTCCTCTCCACCCCCCATCCTTTTGGGAAGGAGAGTAAGCCTCCAGGTGAGTACCTGGTAGCTGATCACTGCCAACTTGCCACACCGGCACCACAACGACAGTTCTGCAGAGAGAGGATTTGGAAGGAGCTCTCTCGTTTTGGAAAAGAAAAACAAAAACCAGCCTAAGAAAAAGTTTGTGACTCAATCTGGAGATTCACCAGTTAAAAGCTTTTCTCAGGGACATTTGTGCTCGTGGGCCCACTGCAGCCTTGCTGGGTCTACTTGTAAGAAGGCCAGCATCTCTTTTCTTTTACTTCTGTTTGCTGGAGGTCTGGCATGCAGCCTGGTTTACCACCTTGTTCTAAATTCCAGGACTGTGGAATAAAAATCATTTGCTGTTAGTCAACAAAAGCTGTCTTTTCTCTCTCTCTATTGATTACTCCTGAATAATCAATTGACATTTGGCACAGTCTTATTTATAATAATTCAAGTCAGCAGCAACATAATTTAGAAACTGGCTACGAGGCATGTGTTGGTAATGAATCGAATCCATGGATAATTCAAATTCATAGACTAAAAAATTACATTTAAATAATGTTAGGGTTGTGACAACCTGACAAAATACCACAAATTTAATATGAAAACTCTTCCTCCTTCTATGGCTGAGGGGAAAGCCCAGAGAAGACTTGAGAAGGGACTGGCATTTGCTGCCTCCCCCATGATCCTGCATCTTTGAGTTCATACCTAATCGACACCACCTTTGTGATCAGCTGAACTGAGTCCCTGGTCCTTCTTCACACGCTTCTGGTGATGTCATTTTATCCCATGGAGGGAGCAGAGGAATATTTTTACACAACAAGTTGGCTGACCCAGTACAAAGTCAATAGAGTGTGGTGTGCAAACCTCCTCTAGTTTTGTGGGTTATGGAGCTGTTGCATGGATGCAGGAGAGACCTGAGCCATTCCCTGCTGGGCACTGAGCTTCCACTTACACCCATGTCTTGTCACAACCCCAGAAACTGCCTTTTCTCCTTGTTGCACCCTGTGACAAATTTAACTCTGAATAGAACCTTAATGGAGGTTTACCCTTAAACCTAAAACAAGAGACACACGGAAATTATAGGTAACTTCAAGCTGAATAAACTAATGGCTCTTTTAACAGCTGGTTAACCAGTTCATTTTCAGATAGGATTAAAATGCCACAGAAACCCACCTGGTTTGGGTGGGCATGCCTGCAGTCAGTCCAAGAAGGACAGGTATTCCTGGGAAGCAGGTGCTGGGGTGCTTTGTGTAGAATGTGTTATTGGCACATGAGTTATAGAAGTGCACAGTCCACAAACATATCTTCTGTGAAATAACTGGCTTTCCCTGAAGAATGTTCTCCCAGTAGTCTTCAATAAACTATTTCCCCTTGGAGGGTCAAAGACGTCAGGCTCAGTGCAAATCCTCTGTGAAGAGACTGCAGAGGTCTTGAGGAATTATTTTCTCCTGTACCCACAGTCCCTGTGCAGGGCAGGTGTGCAGCTGTACACCTTCCTGTTCCCCGAGCTCCACTTTTATCCAGGAGGGCTATGTGGGTAGACCAGTCCTCTTTTTTGGCAATATCCATGGGTTACTGTAGCTTTTGGCTTTACCCCAAAGTAAGCACAAAAAAATGCTCCAGCATCCTGAACAAACCTGCAGCATAGGGCATGACTAGACTGAAGCCTCATCGGAAAAACATTTTTTTCTTTGTGCCAGTCTGGTCTGGGCCACTTTGACTAAGTTTGCTGCTGTCTTTTATGGCCAAGCCCTCATACCTGACCTCTTGGGAAGAATGTGCCTGGCAAAAAAACTTAAGGAGTGCTTTTGAACAAGGTGAGGGTACTTCTACTTTGTGCTGCTGGTGGTGATTTAAGCACAGATTAAAGAGGTGGAAAAAGCTCCTTGTAGTATTTAAATAAAGATACAGCCTGAGCTGTTTAGTAGGGAAAATTTTTGCAGATGGTGATGAGGAGAATGGCAGCCAAACCATTACAGAGAGCTGCAGGTTTCCACCAGGCTACCAGCACATGCAAGCATCAGTATTTCAGCTGCTAAAATATATTGCCTTTAATTCTTCTTTTCTATAAATTTTAACTGAACAGGAAAGAAGGATGTTCCTGTATCTATGTGATCAAACAACTCCCTCTTATCTGGGCTACCCTCCACACCCAAAGTGCTTATGGAACAGGTGACTAGGATGTGCTTTCAAACTGACTGCCAGCAAGTCTTTTGTGCTAGACATCCAAACACCACTGAAGTGACAAAATGTTCCAGACGAGTTGTAATTATGTGCACATGTGCTACAAAGGCTGCTAATACCAGAGCAGTTCAATCTGTGAAATATGTTGGCATATAAATGCTTAGCATCTTTCTGAGAGACTCATTTCTATAATGCTTTGTGTTGTACCAAAAAGTTTTCATGCGCTGGAAAGTTTTTTAAAAAAAACAAGAATTAATTGCTTGGCTTGAAATATAGTGGAATAACTCAAGAGAACCAGGCTTTTAAAAGTGACATAAATCAATGGGGGCCCTAACTTGGGATTTTCGGCAAGCAAGAAGCAATCAATGTGCTTGGAAGGGTTCCTTACAAAAAGCACCTTACTTCAAATTCTTGGAACAGCATCCATGGAAAAACTAGTGTTTTCTTAAATTTTCTTTTCTTATTCTTTATACCACACCTTCACTGAAGGTCTGTGGTGTGGGCATTCCCAGAAGGACTGCCTGCTGATTATTCTGTTTTGTGGGTTGTGGAGGGTGACTTTAAAGCAGCAAAATGCTTATCAAATTAACAGTGGCTTTCAAGGGAAAAACTACAGTGGATTGTTTTGTGCTTGCCAGTCCAGCAGTGTAAGGCATTGTTTCATTTCACATGAATCGCTGGCTGGGAATATGGTACTGGAAGCTTCTGCAACAAGAATGCAAGGGTTCCCTGGTGCCCCACTGGCAGAAATGCAAGTTTGCTCTTCTGCAGCAGAGTCAAGACAGAGCATCAGGTGGCTTGGGGCAATACTTCTCCAAGTGGCTGCTGAACATTCACTGGCCTTTGTGATGCCAGGTAGTTCTGTTCCCCAAGCTGTGCAGCTGACAGTGGCTTTTGCTGCTTAGAAGTAGGGTGGGTTGAGTGACCTCAGCATGTTTGCCCCAAAATGGTGCAGGGTGGGTGCCTCTCTTGCATGTGTCATGTAAGGAATTTTGAGGAATACAGTGACTTCACTGAGTGGCTTATAGAAGGAAGTACTTTGAGATTTGTCTGGATACAATTTGTTTAGCAACTTGAACTTCTTGCGTCTTGATGGCTGCTTAAAGAAGTCTGCAGTGATTGAAACCCCCAAAGACACCCAGTTCTGTGACAAATCTCACAGGGTGGCTACAAATAGTTTTTCTCTGCCTGCTGTTCTTTCTAATCACAGGATGATAGTTTTTATCCTGAGTTGTGCTTTTATCCTTCAAGGCATTTTGATGTTGTAATGGAGAGCGTTGTGTGTAGGCAAGGCTGGTAAAACCCCAGTCTGTGCTTATGAACAGAGGGGATAGATGCTTTTTCAAGAAACTGAAACTCTCCAATTCCAAGATGCTTTTCCCCTCTTCCCTTGGTTTCTAAGCGCAGGGAGCACTGGCAGTACAAGCACACATCCTCTCCTTTGAGGAGCACAGGCAAATCCTATATGGATGAGATAAAATTAAATCTGTGCTGTCATGGCTGGACAGTAAGAACAGCACATGCAGCACATCATCCCTCCTGTGCTGCCTGATGAAGTCTGTATGCAGTCATTACCAGTACCAGGGAGCTGGGCTGCTCAGCATTGCTGCAATTTGTAAATGGCTTCATTTAGATGTCACCAATGAACTAATTTATGGAAGCTGTAATTAGTGATGATGGGACTGCAGGTGGAGAACAGTAAGTGGTGACATTACTTAGTGACTTCATGAGGGATTTTGAATGTCCAGCAGTTGGCTGATGCAAGTAAGGGAAGAATGACAACAAATGAGGAAAAACAAAACAGCAATAACAAAAAAAAACCCAAACCAAAACAAAAAAACCCCCCGCACAAACAAATAGAAATACATCTGGGAGTATGGATGGAAAATTAAAATCACCTGAGTGATGAATAACCTGATTTTAGGTGGTTACTTTCCAAGCAGAGAGGCACAATGCAGCCATATACATCCTGTCACAAATGTACTGAGTCAAATAACTTCCTAGTGGTGCTATGTTTGTTATTCCCTTGAGGATGCCAGTTAATCTCTGGGAAAGTGGGCTCTGTGGGAAGATGTGTGCCCTAATCTAAAGCATTTCAGTGTAAATGGCCTGTCCTGAGCACCTCTAATAAAAGAAGTTACGTGTGTGAAGCGGGGGACAAAGAGTAGCCTGACTTTAAAAGCAGGGCTTAAAATGATTGTTTGCTCCACCAGGAGATGCCTACCCTCTCATACCTGCAACTTTGAATGCCGTGTTTCCTTGCTGTATGATGCTCCCTGGGAGTGTATAGGAAAATGCTCAACTATGGTGAAAAATGAGGGGAGAAAGTTAATTGCTGTGCTATCTGATCCTCACTGGAGGGCTTATTCAAAGGGACATAATTACTTGTCTGTGGGTGCCAGGTTAGATCCCTGCAGAGATATCATGTTGTGGATGTTGCACCATTCCTGTTAGAAGCTGCTGGATCTAGTCCTTGCTTGTGCTGCAGCAAAATGAGGGGAAAAGAAACCCCAAAAATGAAGGAAAAAAAAAAAAAAAGGAGCAGAATCTCAGCCACTGTCTGCCAGTGGGGAGTTTCAGCTTCCTAAGGCTGTGTAAAATGAGTTTCTGCCTTGTGAGCTGAAGTTTCTGTGACCCCCATAGAAACGTGTAAGAAATAGCTCTGTGTAGTGAGATAAGCAAGTTGTGAGGGCATGAGAGGGAAACTGCCCAAAGGTAGCATTCTGAGCTGCTGGTATGACTTGTCTCCTTATGCCTGCTGCAAGAGAAATGTGATGAGTACCAATTCTGTGCACACAGGAGCAGTGGGAAGAGGCAGTCTATAAAAAGTGATTCTGTAGTTGCTGTGGGGTTTTTTTCTGTGCTCTCTTGTGCTAGTGGCCTCTAATGAACTCTTGCAATATCCACAGTGTGGGGATGCATGAGAGATTGAACAAATGAACACTAATAACGTGCTCTTTGCACTCAGTGAAATAAAAGGAGTGCTGGAAGCAGAGTAAGATGAGTACCTTGAGGGGTTTGAGGCAGAGGTGGTTTTTCACATGAAGGCCGCCCACCATGAAATATCCATGACAAGCAGCTGTTGGCCACTTTCATAAACTGTTTTCTCTGTGTGAAAGGAGGGAATTGCAACACAAGTCTGGTGGGAAACTCACATGGGGCAGGCTAGAAGGAGGGAGGGAACCAAGCACAACAAGTGTTCTTTTATCTGGGAGAATGGAAGTACCTCAGATGCAAAAGGTTTACTTTCTGGAGGTGCTTTCTCCTGTTTGGCATTGCTAGTGACTTTCGCTTTGCAGCTGGAGCCAATAGCTCTCCAGTGCTTACTCCATTCTTTGCCCCACTAGCAGGGTGGTGCCTCTATAGGTTGGGTTGTGTTACTGTTCTTCTGGCGTTGAGGGGATGAAAGAGCAAAATGCGCACATTGAGATACTTTCATTGTGACTCCAAAGCTTGAGGAGCACATCTGTAACCTCCCAGCTGCTGAGCTTGGCTGGAGGAAGGTGATTTCTAAGTTGGCTCTGAAGTCTCAAGCATGGTAATGTCCCCCTTTCTTGCATGCTAAATCAGCATTATTTTTTTTTTTTTTGCCATAATGCTCCATTCCCTGGACTTGTGATAGATACTGAAATTGCTTTTCTGTTCAATTAAAGAACTACCTTTTAAGTAAAAATGGTAGGAAGAAAGAAATGAAGTAACTGTGTCAGTCTTTTCTTGTTAATCAGGGGAAATTTCTGAGCTACCACCAATGTTTAAAATGCTGTGAATAAGGAAACTCTATTTCAGCATATCTTTTGCCCTAACTGGAGATTGAAAATAATTGAATACTTTTCAATTAAATATTGAAATGCAACTTTCAGATTCTTTAAATTGAATTTCATACTCAGTTTTCCTACCCAAGTATGAATTGTCACATTTTTGATGAGTTAAAAATTAAATCACCATTCATCTAAAATGCTACTCTGCCACAAAAACTAAACCAAGAAAACCCATTTTGCTTCATATTTTCCTGGGCAAAAGTATTTTTACTTGTGTTTTGTAGAAATTATTAGATAACTGTAACAGAAGACCTTAATGAATTGTTCTGTTAGTACCTTTGATTCAAAGTTGAACATTGGGCTTTTAACACAGTGAAGTTACCCAAAGTGGGAAACAAGGAGTTGATACAATTTAATCATGTACTGACTAATAACAAGTCAGTATTTGTGCAGCCTAGGCAGTCTGAGAACTGCAAATTCTTCAAAATGAAGCTGGATGTGGGGTAGCCACAAAATGGTGCAAAGCTGCATATGCGGACCAAAGGAGCAATGCTGATATCTCAAAACCCCTTGTCCTCAGAGGAAAGGGAGCAGTATTGGTGGTTTGCAACCTGGCATTGCCATGCCTGTGTACTGTCAGAGAGTGAGAGAGAGACCAGCACAGGCATAATCAGTTTAGTATTCCCCTTGGGTTGTTATAAACAAAATCAATATGTACTAATGACTGCAGCAATAAATTTCATCATGCTTCACATGGTAACATTCTGCACTTACCCGGTTGTTGGTTTGACAGAGAGCAATAGAGTTTACCCTTTTAAAGTTGTAAATTACTATAAAATTGCTGAGCCTCATGATAAAATATATTCATGGATGATTTTAAGCTTAGGAAATATTGTAATACTTTCACTAAGCATACTATTAATATAAATAAATAGTATTTATTGCTTGGTTTCCTAGCTGCAGCTGGGTGAAGAAACATGGCATGCATGTTTATCATGCCACTTGTGGTTTCATAATGTTTATCTAAAATTGATTCTCAAAGAAGCTGTCTGAGAAGCCTATTTTTCCACATATTTGTCCAAAGAAAAATCTTCCCTTAACAGATTTCTAGCAAGTAAAATCTTACCTTTTTTTTTTTTTTTTTTTAAAGTGCTGTTTAGTTTAGCAGATGATTTTCTATTTAGACATTTCTTCTTGCCTGTATTTTTTATTTTTTTCTTGCTGGCAAATAAGAACTTGGAAGTTGGATTAAATGTTTCAGCCCCAAATGAAACATTGCAGAGTTTTTGCTCATATTATATTCCAAGCTTCAACACTCAATGCTTTTTTCTGAATACAAATAGAAGCGCTGAAATTACAGGAATGTTCCACAATGCAGAAATACAGATTTACTTTTGTCTACAGGTCTGCTACCGTATCTTTTTTCTCTCTTAAAATTTGGAGCTTGTAGGGTGATGGAAAATCCAGGAGCTTCGAATTATACACTTATTATTAAATCAGTCCACCTGAAAAATCCCAAGTGTCAATTTTGAATAGCCCTCAACTGTTTTGCAGTCACCTTCACAAACTCCACTGAACTGTGCACTCTGTCGCCCCTTGAAAGCAACTTTTAAGCCACAAGTCTTGATAATGCTTTCAGAAAGGATCTAGTTGAAGCACAGGAAAAACAAAATATAACGCTTCTTTTCATTATTTAAGTTAAATGTCATCATCTGGTTGCACTTATATCCAGGTAGGACTCTTTGAGGAGCGTGGCGCCATCCTCAGGGAGGAGCAGATCCATCTGAGTGACGCCCTGCAACAGCCTTGGCTTCTGCATTAATTTAGGAAGTTTTCCTAAAGCTCATCCACTGCACTCCTAACACAACTCAGAGAGAGTTGTCTGCATGTGAATGATCTGAATAATCCAGGCTTCCCATCCCTGAGGGCAAATGACATCTACTCCCCAAGTCTGCTTCTCCATGATGATTTCTCATTGATCTGGAAATAAAGCAAGCTGCCAGAAGCCACAGTCTGAGTGTGTGTTATAGTTGAGAATAAATCAAACCTGCCGTAGTATTGGCAAAGATCAAGCCTGCCCTGCTGACTTAAATTCTGTGCAGTATGGTTGCACAGAATTTGGTCAAAGAAAGCAATAACAAGTGCAGATTAATTCTTTGGCAGCTGCACCTCTGTGCAGGGAAGGGAGGAAGTCTGGACTTGCTGCTGTTCTTCACAGCCAGCTGTTGCTAGAGTTTGGCTCCACGAAGCCAGACCTGCACTACCCAAATGCAGTGGGTTTGCTGTAGTAGAGGGATCCTTTCTGCATTTCCTCACAATACCTGGTAAAAGGAAATATCAGTCTGCAACTGCATTGCCCGTGTCCCACACTGAGAGGACCTCTGCAGTGCTCAACAGTAAACCTTTTGGATGTGAATCTCTCCATCCTGGAGAAGAGCAGTCATCAGGTTGCAGCAAAGCAGAGCCAGCAGCATCACACGTAAGGGGCTTCTCAATGCACATGCTGCAGACAACTGAAGGCTGACATCTACGCTACATTGCTCTGAGTTTTTTCAAGTTAAGCTCATTGGTATGTAGAGAAGACCAAGCATGTGGACACAAAAACACCTATTTTGTCTTATAGTGTCCTGACTCTGAAATAATTAATAACTTGGGTGGTACACCATGCTCCAGTATCCCAGAAGAGTGGCAGCTCATCAGTACCACTCATCTTGCTCCCCTTCTCCTCCTTATTTCTTTTGGGTACTCTACACAGAGTACAGCTTGAGAGATGCTGCTATCCCTGATCTATTTCCAGTACTACCTAGTGGCATTCTAGGAAGGCAGTGGGTCTTTCTCCATAAGTTTATTGCTGTATTAGACAGAGGTAGCAGATGTGCATTGTCCAGGATGATCTCGGTATTTTCCATGTTCCCACTTTTCTTTTGTAAGACTTACAGTTATTGCAGTTGAAAGAGCTACATATCTATGCAGAGGGAAAACATGTTGAAAACACTGCTGTCCTGAAAGGAAACATTACAGTGGCCCTGCGCCATACACTTAATGACAAATCCCTCCAGTGCTGCAGCTTCTGAGATTGGGAACATACAGGCAGAATGGGTGCAGTGAATGAAACTGTATAAACATAAGATTTACACAAATCCAGGCTCTGCTCTAAGCCTTTTTCCCTGTCTGGGGCTGCACTGCAGTGAAGTGCTTTCTTCTTTGGATTGGTATGCGGCACTGGGGCACTATAGCTATACTTCGCCATAGCTTGCTCTGCCATCTCTTTCTGGGGGCATGAACTCAGCCTCAAAGAAGGGAGGCAAATGAGCACCATGAATGCAGTTGCCTTTTGCTTAGAGGGCAAAGGCTGCTTCTTCCCAAAGTATGTTCCCTGCTTTCATCACTGTACCTCTGAGCTCCTGCTGGCAAATGCCCTAAGGTGCTATTAATGGTTGGTGAATCTTCTTAGAGGTAGGGCTGGAGGTCTGTCATTTCTCTTTTGGGGGGATGGAGACATCATCTGTGCTGTGATTTACACTGCTCAACACGTGCTGACATCTCAGCGCTGCCCTTGAGCTGAGCTTTGCTGTTCCACACACAAATGGATCAGATGCAGCAAGCTGGTGACTTTTTACAGCTCCATAGGCAAGCTGTCCATTTTCCATGCGAGCTGAAGCTCAGGCATGTGCAGGGAGTCAAATATTGCCCCGTGTGGTGGCAGAGAAGCATCCTTTGCCAGAGCACAGCAGCAGCTGTCTGGGTCAGACTGGTGCAGTCAGCGTGCTTGGGTGGGGCATGAAGCTCCTCACCTTCTGCTGGTCTGTAGCTGAGGGATTTTCTAAGCCACAGGTAGTATCGCTGTCCTTCCTAACTTGAGGAAGGTTTTTCAATTCGTTAATTTCTCAAATTCCCAGAAAGGTTTTGGCATTTATAGTATCCCATGTCTCAGCTGCACAGCTCAACCATACATCTTGTGAAAAGGTATCTCTTTTGGTCTGCTCTTGAGCTTAATGGGTTTTTTTATTTCATTTGATAACCTTGAGGTTTTGCATCAGAAAATTATGAGCAGTCATTCACTGCACTCTGCCATGCTGTTTGTGACTGTTATAGGCTTTTACCATATTATATTTTCCAAGCTGGAGTCCTATTCTTTTTAAGTCCCTCTCTGCATAAAAGCAATTTTATTCCCTTAACTCTTTTTGCTTTCCTTCTTTATACCTTGTCCAGATCTACTGTAATTTTTTGGCAGGTGAGGTGGATTTTGCTTGCAGTGTTCAAGACACCATGGGTTTGTATGGTAATACCAAGATGTCTCCTCTTTCATTCTCTTGCACTGTCAAACTGGGAGGACTGTGGGATTAAATAAAATGGTGCTGCAGGGTGTTAATGAGCTGGCCCCAATCCCGGGCTGTTACTTTCAGTGTCCTCTGCTGCAAGGTATGTTTTCTTGTACCAGAGTTCTGCTATTTTGGAATACCCAACCGTGGGGCAGACCTGCCTGGGAGCTCAGCAGATTTCTTGGCATCGTGTTTTGGAATCAGCAAAAAAGGGTTCCTCTACTTTTCACATGTAAAATTACTATGAGCAGTGATTTCCTGCTATACCAGGGGATTGAGTAGAGAAAAGAGCTGCTGTAAGTGCATTAAACAGAAACATGATCTGTCCTGCCACTTTGACTATCCCTGCTGTCATGGCTTGAGCGGTATTTCCCTGGGAGGCAGGGAGCAGCTTGCATCTTTGCTCTTGTCCCCTACCTCCCAAACTCACCACCCTGCAGCTGCAGCAATTCCAAGCCAAATTGCCATCTTCCACCCTGCTTCTTCAGCTAAAAATGTCCTTTGCTGTGCAGTGTCAGCCCTGCTATATTTCATGTTGAAAAGCTACATTGGGAAGGGATGGGATCAGACAGCACATTACATTTCTAGTTTGTCAACTGTCTCAAGGCTGTCTACAAAAATTAGTTTTATATCATAACTTGTCTGTATAGAATTACATCCCACAAAACAATAAATTGCGTTTGAGTTAGGACATGAAGCTGCTATCAATGCCTATGTTAATTTTCCATGGTTTATTAAGAAAATCATAACAATGCATGCTATTTATACAGGATGTATTCAGAGATTTATCTCCTTAGTTGCGTATTGAATTAGAACGGTAACATTAGAGACATACAGTAGAAATGCTAGTACATTAATCTATCTTAGAGCCAGGATTATATCACAAAAGGAATTAGTTTTGTGATCTCTTCATAGATCCATTTTCAGGGCTATCCTTCACCAGCTCATTGACAATCACAGTCACCTAGACAGATATGTGTTTGTGTCACTTTTCTTGTTATTCTCTTTGCTATAAACAGTGGGACACTGGGAATTTGAATGCTTAACAGGATCTGGTAAAATAGCTTGTTCTACTGCTTTAATTCTTACTTTTGGGAGTTACTCAGCCAATAGTCCATGTTTCTTCCACATTTGTTGCAATAATCCTGATGGTGGCATCATAGGGCATTGCAAAGGCCACATTCTCCTGCTATGGCTGTCATTCACTGAATACATATGATAGAACAAAAACTTTATTTTTTGAACAGAGGTTGGAGTAATTGGCCTCTCATATTTGAATAGTTACATTATCTGTGATCTCAATAAAGAAATTGAACTTTTTTTTAAGGAGCAATGTTGTGAAATGACATAGAGAGGAACTTGTGCTGTGTGCCTTTTGGGCTGGTTATATGATAGGCTGCAATGAAAGGCACCTTAAGGCTGCCTCTTGTCTGTTTTGTTGCTAGAAAATCAGGAGATGGTTCCCACTGTGTTAGTTCTGATGCAGTTTTACAGTTTTGATGTAGGGAGTAACATATAGACAAAGTGCTTTGGAGGGTGGTTCATGAGCCCTACTTCTGGGTTGAGGTTTCAGTTTTCACACCATTAGCTAGGACTGCAAGTGAGATTCGTTCTTTGATGAAAAACAGTGAGAGAAATCACCCCATGTTTTCCCCCTCCAGAGAACACACAGCATTCTCCGAAAATTAGTCTGAGATCAGGGAAATATCTACAGCTGCTATTTGGTTACCATATGGGTAAAAAATTTTGTTTACTCTTCTTCCAAGACAAACTCAAATTGCTCATTTCCATCACTGAAATGCCAGTCCTCAGAAAATTGGCTTTTGTTTAGTACCAGCTGAAATCTGTGAAAGTGGCCTTCTTCTTTGCTCTACTCTGTCCCTGGGGAGACCTGGGCACATGGGCTGAACTGAGAGCCAGAAAAATCTCCTAGACTCTTCTGCATATGTATTTACAGTCCTTTCTGTCATTTTCTGAATGCCTTAGCTGTCCTGAATATAAAGATGTTGAGGCAATGATTGTCCTGTAATGTTTACCCGCTGCTGATAGCAGTGGTGCCCAGCTGCTGTCCACTGAGCCCCCCACAGCAAAAATAATATGAATTTAAATGAGATAATTTCTTTCTCGGTTTTTCTCTTTTTTTTCCTCTCTTTACACAATTAAATGCAGAATGCAGCCAATGTGAAAGAATCTGATAGAAACAGGAGATGAATGATTTAACTTTGAAGCTGTGTGACATTTTTTTGATTCTGTAATTTCAATGCAGTTTTGAATGTTAAGAGAAATGAACGATTTGGTTAGACATCACTAGGATTTTTCTTTCTCTATCTATTTTCCAAACAAATCCATTTAAGCCAGACTAATAGTATGGAATATTTCAAAATCTCCTGTTTAAAATAGAAATATCTACTAAGAAAATGTTCTTGATCATCTTGTATATTCCGTTCTAAGTCACTTAATTTTTCAGGCATATTTCACCCATAAAACCTTTTGCTTTCAGGGAAATGCTATAGGAATGTGAAAAGTAAGTAAGTAATTAGCTAATATTGTGTGTGCTGCAAAGATCAGTACATGCCTTAGATGTAAAGACAGTTTGAAGCTCATCTTTTAAGAAAGAAAATGACTTAAAAGTATTAATCCTCATTTGAGATGCAAATGTTCATGTTAGAGAATTCGTGTGTGGGTGGGCTGGCCCTGGCTGGATGCCAGACGTTCAACCAAGCTGCTCTATCACTCCTCTTGTCAGTTGAACAGGGAGGAGGAGATATGTTGAAAGGCTCCTGAGTTGAGATGAGGTTGAGGAGGAGATTGCTCAGCAATTACCATCATGGGCAAAACAGGCTTGATGTGGGGAAAATTGATTAAATTTATTACCCATCAAATCAAAGTAGGATGTAGAGAAATAAAAATTAAACCTTAAAACACCTTCTTCCCACCCGTCCCTCCTTCCTGGCCTCAGTTTCACTCTTGGTTTTCTCTACCTTGTCCCTGAACTGGCACAAGGGAACAGGAATGAGGGCTGTGGTCTGTTGATTACACGTTGTGATTCTAAAACAGCCTTTAAAAAGAAAAAAAAAGTCAACAAATACTCTAACAACTCACAAATTCCTGGAATTTTTTAGGCTTTCAGAGATTCCAGTCTCATTTCCATAGTAATGCTATTTGAAGGTTACAAAATAATACTGCACAGAGTAAGTTGTGTTTTCACTGGTGCTGCTCTTGCTTCTGGGTCTTGATGAAGCCGGTCCCTGCATCACTGGCTGTGTCTGCTCTGCAAATACACAGCCTTCTCTCTGGTGATGCTGTTGGGTGAGTTCAGGTACTCTGTTTGGTCAGTCAAGTGAGGCATGTTTGCTGCTTGCACAGGGGCAAGCTGGAGCTGAAGGATGTAAAAGTAGCTGCTAGTGCTGTTTTGTACAGTTTTGAGCTCCATTTACCAGAGCTCTCTGGTCTTGCAGTGCCCACAGAGGCTTTCAGCAAGGCTTGGGGCTCATCCGTGTTTCAATTTCTTCTATGCTGCTATGGAGGAGTGGCAGTAGGTGGGTACCAGCAGCACCTGAAGAGATGGAGAAAAGGATATGAAACCTTCAGTGTACTTTCCCCAGGTAGTGGACCTCAGTGAGGAAAGGTACACATCATTGCAGTAACTTTAGCAGTGCTGTGAAGTGTTATTTATCTTAGTGTTTGACATTGCGGGAGACTTCAAACTGAGAGCTGGCTTCCTGTGGTCCTATGATTTTAAGATTTTGTTCTCTGCCTGAAGCTGATCCTTTGGAAAAGGAAAATTATTCAATCCTTTCTAGAATCATGGCTAAAGAAAAAGGGAAGTCTATTTTCCTCTCCTTTGTTGGACCCAAATACAGTATAGGAATTTTCATTTTAAAAAAGTGAAATCAGAGAGAAGCTCCGTCCTCTACCTGTCTGTCATTTCATCTCTCCTTGGCCAGATGAGACAGCCTTAAGGTGAGAGTAAAAGTTTCTCATGATCATTACTAGGTTTTCTTTTCACATTATGCAGTGCCAGTCTCTGTGCAACCATTTTGGGCTCAGGGCTTGCATGAAAGGAGCTGGAAATGAGCACCTAGCAATGTGAAAGGGCCCTTCTGCATTAAATATCCTTAGTACAGCAAGGAGCATTGGGCAAAGGTGTGTGTCTGAAGTGGGGCAGCTTGGGATAAGCACATGGGGTAAGCCACATTCTTCTCGGGGGTAAGCCACATTCTCCTCCCCACATATCAGTATTTTGGGACCCTATCACACCCAGTCACCGTTGTTTGACATCACTCACACTCATCTCCAAACTCTGTCACGTGTTTCTGAGCATGCAGCCACTCTTAAGGTGCCTTCTCCAGCCACACTAAGTTGTGAAGCTGCAGTTGACCATATGTGCAAAGCCACCTGAAGCAAGCCCAGTACATTGTGACTGCAACAGCTATTGGGCTTCCTCCTGGGTTAATTCACGGCTTTGCTGGTTTGTCTCTGTAATCACATAACTTGCAAGGGAGATGACTGCAGCTGACCTGCGAGCTTGAATGTGCAGGAGGTGGTGTGGCTGCATCCTGCCATCATCGCAGCCTGGGACTGCACAAGCATGCTGCCCAAGCTGCACCTTTGGGTAGTCAGATGAGATGATGTCTGTAAGCCAAGCAGCATGTGTTGATGATCCTTGGGGGGCTTTCCCGCTGCAATTTCTCTCTTTGTCTAGAAAAAAACATGGCTTCATTCACACATGTCTCTAAGTGTTCAAGCATGATCAGAATATTCTTCTGGAAGACTTGTCAACCATATATCTCCATTAAATACTGTTTGTCATCACTTACCTCTTCTGGCTAAATAGTCAGATTTTTCAAAGGTATATGCTTGACTAGAATTGGTTTGCAGTTTAAATAGTCCTTCCTTTAACTTAAATATCAGACACAGGTGGATTTCTTTAGTTTGCATGAAATAGTGATCAAGCCAACATGTCAAGTAGCTCATCCCAGACAGCCCAGAGAGATGGTGCTTCTGGCTGAGGGTTTATCTCCCTTGTGTTGGTTCAAGTTAGTGTTTTATTTCTTTTGTGTCAGAGAAATTTGTTGATCAAAAGTGCTGGATCATCTTTGTCTTTTTTTTTTTTCCTCATGCTTCAGAAGACTTCTGAAGTAGAAGACTTCTGATTCAATGTAAAGGGGATTTTTAGTTCAGCTGGAGAGAACCAGGGAAAACTATGGATTGATTTACCCCTGCATTGGACAGTACTGGTAGAATAAGCTTGAGTTTTCAAAGTTAACCCATCATTTTTGGATGCCTGAATCAGCACACTACGAGAGGGGTGATCCTTTTCATAGGCCCCCTAAATTTGGGCCTTCTGAATTGGCATTCTTATTTGAGGATGCTATAATTGCTAATAATTCCTGTATTAATTAGGAATCTACTTCTGAAATTGGGTGTCAGCCAGACAATTTTTGTTACTTTGAGCAGATGAAAGATGCTGAAAATGATGCTTGTAGACTGCGGATCCTGTTAGTATTGGTGAATAGGTTAAATTGTAACACAGTTTAAGGAGAAATCTTTTGGATTTTTGCCTATCCACAAGTAGATTAATCTCCTTTAAAGTTTTATATTTTTATTTACACCTCTTCAGGCAACAAAGGTTGAAGTGCAATGCCACATAGTCTAAGCAAGCATGAGATGCAACTCATGAGGCAGGGCAACGAAGCAAGCAAATTGATTGATTCTGCTCGCTCTCTGTGTGATCTTCTGAATTGTCTGTTTGAACCTTCAGATTGTCTAAGAGTATAAAAGCCTCAGGCTCAGACTTTATTTAGGATGGGTTTCTGATACAGGCGTAGACAACCTGAAGATGACACACATCAAATGCATGTATTTCTGAAGAGACTTAGGTTGAATCCAAATAATGTTGAGCTCTTGTGTGACATGTACACAAGATGTGTGATGAAATCCCAAGACAAGGTTGGTAAAGCTTAGATCTACAGTGGTGTATCTGTAACAGCAATTAGAGGATTGTGTTCTTGGCAGTTGCAAGATAAATGGATAGTTTACCACACTTAAGGGACCTATGAGCATAATGTTTATTTTTTGAGGTTTCAGCAGTGCCTGATGCTCATCAGCAGGAAAACCTCATTGTTAAAATGAGGATACTGTTTGAGGCTACTGGTTCTGACCTTTTGAGTTGGCATGAATAAAAGCCAGGTTAATGAAATGTGTTACTCCTGTAGCAAGTTAGGAAAAAAAAAAACAAACCAAACTTGTCTGCTGCTCGGAAAGACAATAAATGCCAGAGAGATTTATGCAAAACTTTGGTGTAGCTCCATAGTCATGTGAGCTATCTGTACATAAGATACTGGGGAAAAGAAGTCACTGCTTGGATCTAGTGAAGCACTCAGCTCCTGATGTCTCAAGGTGACAGATAACAATGGTCATAATGATTGTGACTTGCTTGACACAATTCATTTAGCATTCTTGCCCTTATCACTTGCCCGTTTCAAATCCGCAGTCCTGAAGGGCAATCAGGAAAACTGCATTTGACATGGCTTGTGGAAGAACAGCATAAATCCCCCAGCACCAAGCACTTACATGTGTGTTAAGCTGACCACTAAGCGCCCATTCCCTGAGGAGCACCCAGAAAAACTGGCTGCTCATTAAAATCCTGGAGCTGGCACTGATCTAATAAGACTGGGTCCCTGTTTGTGTTTTCTGGGCTCATGCTTGTGTAACGACACAAACTCTTGCAAGCAGTAATTTTTAAGCTCAAAATATTAATGTAATGTAAAGTGAGTATAAAATTGGCTAGGGCCTTCAATGTCAGTGCTTAACAAAGGAAACGATTTCTTGCTCAGAATGACTGTTGTTTGTTGGATTATTTGCTCTGCGGTAGTGCCGAGGTGTTGGCTCTGCAGCTGTGCAAGCAGCTGGACGTCGCTCTGCGAGGCAGCGGGAGGTGCCTCCCTGGGAGCTCGCAGGCTGTGTCTGTGAGGCAGCAGGGGCGCTCCACAGCCCGTGCGTCCCAGCGTTGTGACAATTGTGTGCAAACCGCGGCCAGCGAGCCATTTATCACCGCTGTGCAAGCCAAAGTCTTTGCTGCTGCAAGCACAGCCTGCTGCTATGGGACTTGGGGGCGGTTATCTTGCTGCTACATCTCTTTGCTCCTCCCTTGCTTGTAGAGATAAAATCCCTTTGGAGGAGCTAGTACTCCCAGGAGGGAGCAGGACAGCTGGGATGCAACACCGACTGTCTTCAGGGTGACGTAGTGGGCTCCTGCTTTTAGTCCATAGCAAGAACTCCCAGTGCTTTAGGATTGGTTGGTTTCTGGATGGGATCTGGAATTGAAAAGATCTTCCTTGTCAGGCTCTCCAGCCCAGAAACTAAAACTGGCTTTGTAGTTAATAGATGTACTGCTATTTGGGATGGAAGGAAAATTATGGGGGAATTTTATATTTCTTTGCTTGTGCCTCCCCACATCCCTCCTAAACACGGGGAACAGAAATGCTGTGGCAAGGCCCATTTTAAAAGCAAATCTGGTTGTTTTCTTTCTAGCCTCACTTTCCCTGGAGTAAAGTAAAGTACATTTCTTGTCTTAATAGTGTTGCCCTGGGGCACCACTCCTGGCCTCCAGCTGCTGTCCAAAAAAGCAAAGCTCTTCCTTAGCTCCCTTCTTGTCTCTTTTGGGCCCCACAGGAAAGTTTTGGCCCCACTAGAGCATCTTGAATGACACTGGGTGCTCAGGCAGTGGCACAGAATCTATCCTCATGTCTCTCTCCAGACTCAGCTGCTTGGAAGGATTGTGGAATGAATGAAAGCCTGTAGATAAAATTTCATAGTGGGTGACTTCTTTTCGGGGCCATTAGTAAGACTGAAAAATCAGACTTTATAATATAAAGCAATCTTTCACCTGAACTCGGGACAGCTTCTCTAGTTTCACAATATGTTATTTAAAGCCTGTTTTATAATAGAATTTGGTATTGCAGTATGTATAATTTATAATATATTAAAACCCATTTCATAATATATTTTAATCTCTGATGATGAATAGCTGGGACAGTCTTTCAGGTTCTGTAATATCACTATGGCAACATCCTTTAAAAAAAGAAAAGTAGGACAATTGAGAGATACCAAGGACTGGTCAAGGAAAGAATAATGACACTTGTCAATTTGCATTTTTTTCTATAGTTCATTTTCTTCTTGGAAATGGCACCTATTCCGATGTTTTTGCACGTGTTTTCAAGAAATCACTTGCAACATTACTGAAACATTGCACTTCCTTTAACATTTGAGGGCTCAACTCTGAAAAGATTTGTTTTTCTTCTCAGTGCTAAATGACTTCACCCATCTATGAAGATGAGCAGAGTTCAGTAGCTATTGGTGGACTGGAAATAGGTCTTCCGTCAGATTTCTGGTGTTTCTCAAAAATCAAAATAGTACTTTGAGTCCAACCTAACATGCTTAATTTAGAAAACTGGGACTTATCTTCTGTACTAAATGGAAAAAAAATCAGGGTGCTTGCTTTGAAGTCATACATTTTAACTAAACATCTAAATAGCAATTATTCTTTTCTTGAACAGTACTCAGCAAAGCATTCATTAGAAAGGAAAGAAGAAATTTCAATTTGCCTGCCTTTCCAAGCAGCAGTGGTGTATCTCTAAAAATGTCACTGCAGTGTCTCAAGTGATAGGGATCAGAAAGCCTGGAGATCTGTGGACCACTATTTGCTTAACAGGTGTCACGAGGCTCATTCATGGAAGACTGATTTTTGTCATTTACTGTAAATCAGGCAGCCTCTTCCTGAAGAGCAGACTTTCGAAGTTCCCAGATCTGAGGGCCAAACAGCAGCAGTGCACCATGTAGCCTTTTGAGATGTTTCTATTGCTGGGTGTAATCCTTAGTCTCATGCTTTTAAGCATGGGAAACATACTTTTTGAGGATGAAAGTTCATGGTTATGCTGGTTTATTTTCTGATTGGCTCTTTTGTCAAATGCTCCAGGCGTGAGTTCCCTGTCCACAGGGAACAGAGTACTGGGAACTGAGCTATGTAAGAGGTTCCGTGCCCTTTGTGCTTCCTCCTTGGCTTTTTTTAAATACCTCAGGCCTCTGCTATTTCAATAAATTAAAAAAAAAATTCTACTCTCTCTATTCTTTGTGATTCTCAGCACAACCGGTTTCCTTCAGCCTCCAAACTCTTCCAAGGGCTACCCCTTGCCATCAAAGGTTTTAACACTCCCTTGCCCTTCTCCAGCTTTTACAGAACAGATTCTGATTGATTGCTCCTTCTCCTTCGTGAGCTAAAGTTTCTCTAGTGCTTTCCAGCACCCAGCCATGTTTTGACTGGTGGCAGGTCATGTGAACCAAAGGCAGGTATTTAATAGCCCTGGTTATGTCAGCTGATAGGAGGCTGAAGGTAAGAATACACCTAAAATGTCTGGGCATTCATTTTTTCCCCTGTTCATCCCAAAGCAGAACACAGATGTTGACCTTTACCTAACAAATCCACCTGCTTACTCAGGCTTTTGCTTGAGGGGTGACAGCAAGTGAATTTCTGCCTATAGGGCAAATTCCAGGATGTATCCATTACTGTGCCATTGACATTTGCCAGCCGATTCTTATGTTTTCAAAGTAATTTTGTTCATGTGCCCAGGGAAATTAGCAGTGAACTGTTACCGCGGTTTAAAAAGGATTTCTGGAATAAAATTTCTTTTAACTCTTCCTATTTAAGTCATTGCTTGCATAAAGCTCCTGATTAGAGAAGAGCTGGAATCCTCATGAGAAACAGGAATAGTGAACTTGATGAGTTTTTATTATTTTTTTTTCTTTTTTTTTTTTTTGGTTCTGCAGTTACAGAAAGCCTTTTGCCATGGGCACCTCATTTGTGACATGGATC
Source organism: Chamaea fasciata (assembly GCF_029207755.1). Lineage (NCBI taxonomy): Eukaryota > Metazoa > Chordata > Aves > Passeriformes > Sylviidae > Chamaea > Chamaea fasciata. The sequence goes on along the minus strand of NW_027094091.1, from coordinate 44,792,640 downwards.
ACAATCTGCAAATAATGCTAGGATTTAATTTTTCCAGTTTCACTGCTCTTGCAACATATCTTGTGAATGTGCAGCTCAAATCCTGTAACTAGATATCTAAACTGGGAGGAGACAGTCATTTTCCAGTGAAGGAAAAACTTCTATAATGATGGGAGTGGTGGGATAAAGATCCAGCATTACATTAGGTCTGGTGCTCACATTGCAGCTCTTGTCCGTTATCTAGAAGAAAATACAACTTATACAAATCATGAGAGTGTATGAAAATGGAAACATTGAGTCTCTTAGCAAATAAGATTCTAAGGTGGGGATCTTTCTGATTTGGATAATGCTATTAGAGTTGATGGGCTTTCTTGGGGTTTCCTCTCTTCTAACACATATTGCCAGCTGAGAGCAGTATCACATAAATCTATTTTCCTGTTCTTTATGGAAGATGAGTACTTTCTTATCCCAGAACCACTGGGCCCATTCATAACTGAAACCTTTAAAGTTTATGAACTGTGAAATTAGGTGACTAATAGACAGGTGAATCATTAGGCTGGATGCATTCAGAGACCTCCTTGCTCCTGTTTCTTGTACCTCCCTGTAGACAAACACATTTACTTCAGTACAGAAGAAAAACAACATGAAAAACTCCTCATGACACTGAGGTCCTACCTAATTGCAGGAGAATGGGATTTTTGCCAGGGCACAGTGAATGCCTACTGTATCTGTCCATTTATTTTCTCAGGATGTCATGCCTTGTGCCACACTGGGTCATCCACAGGCATGTAGGAATCTTTGCTTGTTTTTGGTTTGGTTGTTTTTTCATTTCGGTGTTTTTTTCTGTTTTGTTTTGGTTTGGGTTTTTTTTTGGGGGGGGTGGGTTTTTTTTGAGGGGGTGGTTTTTATTTTGTTGGGTTTTTTTTTTTTTTTTTTTTTTTTTTTTTTTAGGTAGTGGGGAGGTTTGTTCGTGTCTTTGCGCGTTTTGTTTGTTTGTTGGGGTTTTTTTGCAATATGTAGGAGAATATCTTTGTAGCCTCTATCTGCTGGAGGTCTTTCTATTTCTTTTTGTTACACCAGTCTGTTCTGTGCAAAGAGGTCTAAACAAGTAGAAAGCCAGGAGAAGATTTGTTTCAGGTACTCCTGCCACAGGAATATTCTGATAATAAAATCCTTCCAGCTGTTTGGAAAAGCTTCAGCATTCCCTGTGAGTAAGAAATGCCTGACACAGTCCCAGGAAAAAACCAACTCAAACCAACCCAATCAATAGCACTTCATTTGCTTACTGGAATGAAATCTCTAGAAGTGATTTTGGAGTGAAGAGGAGACTTTACATTGCAGTTTTGCACATGTCCTGGCTTTTAGATTTTACATAGGATGTGATTCAGGAGCATTGAAGTGGTCCTCCTCTTTATCAGAACTCCCCTCCAACTTAGCTTCACCAGTTATTTATTGTCACATGTGGAATAGAAGTTGTAGCCAGGCTGTATATCTTAGTTAATTAAAAGGAACATCTGCTTAATATAATGCATTATATAAATGGTATTTCCTTTGTACACCAGGCTGCATGAAATAATCTATTGGCTACTGACCCAAGTTCCTGCATGCCTATCAGATAACCCACAAAACACATAAGATCTGACATCATGCATGTCCCCTCCAGGCAACATATAGAATAAATACTGTAGGCTTACATAGAAGCAGGTGAGTCCAAAAGAGAAGGGCATCTACACATTCCTAAAACACAAACTTAAGTGGTAACAGATGAATCCAGGAAGTGATTATAAACCCCAGAGCTGATTAATACACTTCTCAGGCTGCAATCTCTAGAGTCTGAGGGCAAAACTTTCTGCGATAGGCTTGTTTTCATGTCTTTATAGCAGGAATAAGTTCAGTTCTTTGTATACGTAGGGGATATGGATAAAGATACTGATGTTGTTGAGTGGTCTGAATGCTCAATAGCAGTGAAATCAAATTAGCACAGTTGAATGGTGAAACCATTCATGATTTAGATAATTTTTTCTGGTTTTATGCAGGCAGAGCATTCTCATTTGACCTGCCATATTTTGTAGATTTTGTATGCATAAGAAGTATTTCAGCACTTGTTTTTTGTTTACAGAGCCTAAATTTCAGGTGGGACTTTATAGAAGGAAGAGTTGGATCTACTGTCAGTAGTCCAGGGGATTTCTGGCTGCTGATTTGCCTGTTCCTGGAAGTTAACACAAGAGGTCTTGTGTTTTTGGGTAACTGTTGGGGGCAGTAAGGGTGTTGGGTGCTTTCTGTTCTACATTGGTAATTTGGTGCATTGCTTGCAAGCTGAGAAGAGGATACTCTGTGGTGCTCTGGCACTTCAGTACCTGACTCATGTTGGTTAGAAATGAAAACAGGGATGGACCTCACTGTGCTGATTCCTAATCCACCTTCATCGTGTCCCTTCCCTGTTTCTTCCCTTTGTTTTGGCTGCCAAAATGGAGATGTGCTAGAGCTAGACATGGCTAGAGGCAAGCCATGCTGACATTGTGAGAGCTTTTGGAATGTATAAGAGAGGCCAAGACTACAGAAGAATTTATTTGCAAACCTCTCTGTCTAGATGGCTGACATAATTATTTTCTGTGCTTATCCCACTTTATTCAGCACACAGCTCAGAAGAGCAGCCAAGCCATTTTAGATGGCTTTGTTGCCTCAGACGTGGGAGCACAGGATGCTACCTCAGTAGGCTGGGCTGTGTTTGCTGTTCTTATGCTGGAATCATCATCTTTGCTCTCAGGGCGAAGCATTTTCAATGGCCTGACTCTGGGATTCCCCTTTAATCCTATGTGCTAATGTGCTGGTTTACTGTATTAATGCAGATTAGCTGCTGATAACGTCAGTATTTTCTGCTTTTCTTACACTTTATAATCTCTTTGCTTTGGGTGATGTTTATTACATCCTGAATAATGGGGTTAGTGCTTTCATGACCTCTGTAACATGTTCTTTTTGTGAGTCCACTCAGAGCTGCTCTTGCTTAGCAAACCTTCCAGCCAGGAATCAGCCCAGCCAAGTCACCCTGGGCACTCTGGCAGTCATTTTGAGGACTCTCTTGGGTTGAGTCCCACTGCAGATCTGCTGCAAACAAAACAGGCATTTGAGCTTATTAATTCTGGCTTATTAATTTCTTTCATTGCAGCTGCAACCAAGCAAGAACCTTCTTCAGCCCTCACCCTACCTTCTCATCACCACCCTTCTTTCTCATCTGCCTTGTTTAGGATGAAGCATAAGATGTTTGGAGGCTCACTTTGCAAGGTTGAAAGAGGGCCTTCTTGGCTGCCAAAGCATTTAAGACCACCTTAGAAGGGCTGTCAGGGGGATTATACAAGCACAGAACATATGGGGAGGATGGCCTGTATTTATTTTGGTTGCTAACAGACTGCTTCTACTGCATCCATGTGTGTTCATATTGAGCTTTGTGTATCTCAGTAATCTCTCTAATCTTCTGGCCAGATGTTTGATGGTATTGGGAGGCCAGAGGTGTTAAAACTTCAGAAGTCTACACAGATTCCACTAGCTTAAATGCTATGTGTTAACAGATTTCTGGGGCCTTTCTTATGGTCACCATCTGTGCTCTTTCCAGCTCTTTGACTCTGCTAACGCTGCTGTTTGCTCCCATCTTTGTTTTTCCTCCCTTGACTCCCTCCTTTCTGTATCTTCCCAAGGATGTGTTTCTCGCAGCCTCCATTATCTTTTCTTCTCCTGCAGAGGGGATCTGAAGTTACACAGCCACAGCTGGCACTTTTGTTATTTTTGGCAGAGTTTTGCCTGCCCTATGTTTTGGGTGGCAGAAGCTCTGTGGGAGCCTTGCTAGGCAGCTGTGGATGGTAAGCATTGCTGCTGTGCCCTGTGTTGTGCCTGGCTGTGGTTTAGGCCCCTTTTCCCTAAAGAGCTGCTGCTTGTGCTGGCCTAACTTAGAGCAATTCTCTCAGCTCTTTGAAAAATTTCACTTTTTAAGAGTGGAAGCTGGACATGTGTCTTTAATACAGAGCAGGAGCAAAGAGGAGGTAGTCAGCCTTCCTAAGAGCAATTAATTTTGCTGCTGACAGTGAGCCCATGTGCTCCCTATTCTAACTTTCTCTTCTTTGAAGGTGACTTTTACAAATGGAGGGAGATTGTCAAAGCCTTGTAGCTTCAGGTACTATGCCACCTTTAATATTGAAGTGAAATGAGTCTCCACCATCTGTCATTGCCATGAAAATGACAACATTACCATTGCTTCTGTCTTCACAGAATTAAAACATGACATCAGAGGCTGTCTGCGTTTTCTCTCTGATTTTTGTGCAAGGATTTTCCCCTCCTTTTTCAGTTTGCTCCTGTTTGGAAGGTAATGAGGGCTACTGTCTTCCATGAGCTTTTTATCAGGGAACAGTGCTCTTCAGCAGACTCATTAAAATAATGCATGGCCTCAGATGGTTAATTATCTCTGAAACGTTCTTGCTGTCCAGCAGCAGGGAAGCTTTCTTACATGGGGTATGGATAAGAGGTATAGTCTTACAATAACGGTCCTTCTATGATATCCCTTAGACATCTGACAGAAAAATAGTATGTTGATACCACCAAACGCAGATAAAATGATTTGTGTCATTTAGGTGTGTGGCATTGTCTTGGTTTGGGAAGACAGGTATCTGCCAGGTAATAAAAAAAAAAAAAACAAACTGCAGTTTCTTTTGGAATGGAGAGTGTAAACCCCCCCCCCCACCACCCTTTTTTTTTCTTTTTCAATTATAAATTACAATCAGAGGCTCTTAGGCAAAGATTTGGGAAATAGGAATAGCAGTTCTTTACTAGTATGTATTACAAAGCAAACAAACACAAAAAAACCCCACCAAACAACTACAGCGTTAATAACAAACGAAAAACAGTACCATGAACCTTGAGGGCTTTGTTTCACAAAACCCAGGGCAGTTTGGTTTCGGTGTCCCTGCAGGATCCTCAGAGCACCAAGCTGAAACAGTGGAAAAGTCCCGGGCTGGTAGCTGGGATGGCAGGGTGTCCCGGCAGGCAGGGGCAGGATGTCCCGGCAGCGCAGGGGGTGCAGGGTCACGCTGTAGCAAGACGAGCAGCGCCGAAGAAGCCGAAGGCGAGGCAGAACTGGCCCAGCTCCTGCGGGTGGCAGAGAAAACTCAGGATTCAGGCCGAACTGGTGATAGTAGATTTCCCAGCACTGGATCCCTTTGGCCACAGTGAAACTCTTCCAGCCAGCAACAGCCGTTCTCTCTCTCCCCGAACGCCGGAAAAAGAAGAGCCCGCAGCTGCCTCAAGCTCTGTCTTTTACCTGCGTTATCTCCCCCTTCCACCTTTGTCCACCTCTTTGTTTCGGTTAAGTACTCTCAAGTATCCAACACTTGGTCTCCTTGGTAACTTATGGGTAAAAAATTCTTTAGAGAAAGAAGGAACAAACCTAACTCCCAACAGGCATGATCAGTTTGACAATTGGGAGTGGATGGATTTTGTATTGGGCAGAGTACAATAATTCATCTGGTGGATGGGAGTTGCAGTGGAGTTTGGGAGGCATGTTTTAAAGGTGGATGAGAGAATTAAAATGGCATAGCTTCTTGAGACCATCAAGATTGAGGGGAAAAGAACTTGGGTTCACTGAGCCCTCTAAGCTGTCTAAGAATTGCATATTCTGGTTAATCCATCTCTTTTGATGACAGGTTGCATAGATGCTCTTCCTTTGCCCAGATTCTGATTCCTTAAAAGCTAGCTTTGAACAGTATTTGTTAACAGCAGAGAGTTCTGCTTTTGCAAAAATTAAAAGAGCGTAAGTCTATGTCTGCAAATACATCTGTTTTGCTTAAAGGAGTTTGCCTTGCCTTAAATAATCTGGGTCAGAATTCTAGATACATTTGGTGGTCCTGACAGCATCTGGCCATTTGAGAGCTCAGGTCTCCTTTAGACACAGATAATAGTGCTACACACTTCTTTGGACTTGGCTGGGGTTAGTGCTACTGTTGAGCCGTTGCAAAAACTCAGCTGTTCTGTTACCTTACTAAATGAGTGCTCATACAGTCAGGAGCTATACAGTTCTGGCGCTCAGGTATGTTGTGTGATATCCAGTATAATTAAAATCAGGATTTGTCTTCAAACAGCCATTAGTAACAGATAATCACATTCAGATGACACAGCAGGATGTACAGGAACCAGGTGCTTTGGGAAATCCTATGCAGAGTTTCAGGGGTTTTTTTGCCTTTTAGTTTACCTAACTATTTCATTGGAGATGAGGACCTCTGAACTTGTTTAGGGTGAGTCTGTGACATATGAGATGAAGTCCATTCTGCTGTGGAAACTGAAGGAAAAAAAGAACAAAACCCAGTAGTTCACAGCTCTTGAAAATCCTCTTTTTTTGTATGTGTACAGGTGCCTTATATATACCTTAGTAGAGGTGAGCCCCAATCATGACCTGGCATATGTATGTGCTGTTTTAATTCAAATAACAACAGGTGCCTGTTTATAGGTTGCATTAAAAGTATCTGGAATTACTCACCTGGGTAACGTTAGAGATCAAAGCTGTAAGGAAGTGTATGTATGACCAGGGACCTAAGATTTGATGGGTGCTTATGAACTGTAAGGAACATCTGCTCTGAGTGGGCAGCAATTGCTTTTCCATATTGAATACTGAAGTGGGTTATCACACCGTGGAATAGGTTTCTTTCTTCCTTTCATCTCCATGGTATTTTTTTCTTCATGTTGTGATTTCATAAAGATTGAATAGTCACGATGAAAGAACAGTAGGCAAATGCATACAGAAACAATTTAGCTTTCTATGGTGTCAGATGCTGTAAGAAGAAATAAAGTTTTGCAGGTTTCCACTTAAAATCATAACCAAAGAGCTCTGGCCTGGCAAGTGTGAGCACCTGCATAAGGTCTGCTGTCAGAAATGTCATTCAGCTGTCTTCTCAGATAAACGTGGCCTGCTTGACATGCTGATGTGGCCAGCATGAAGAATTCAGACTTTTTCAGAAATTAACCTCTAACGTTAATTTCTTCTTAAGAACATTAAATTCCTGGGCATCACAGTTGCAAGGAATGCCTTTAAGATGTGGCCCAAGAATAAAGGATGTCTCTCAAAGCAAGTCCTCTCCTCTGATGCTTGGAGGATTCAGAGTTGGTGACTATACCTTAAAGTTAATTTTAAACATCTTAAAACTTTTAAAAGCCATCTCTGGAGGCTCCAGAGCTAGGAAGGAGGAAGTGCATCATTGAGTGCAGGATTGGGAAGAAAGACTCAAATTTCACTTGACAATTTACAGCTCTTCTGTTGATGGCCAGGAGCCATGTGCAGGCTCACAGTGTCAATATCCACCTTGTGTGGCCTGCCTCCTTTATTGGAGGTCAGTCAAACCAAATAGATTCAAACTCATCTTCTGGATGGTCCACCTCCATCGGTCCCTTGCCATCTTTCACATGACAACTGACACATTTAGGCTTTGTGGCACACCATCTGATGTTCGAGGACACCTGGTGCACTGTTCCTGACTGTCCTTCCCTGTGCCAAGTCTGCTCCAGATCTTCTTGGCACCCCAGGAGCAAGAGAGTGAGTTGCAGGCCAGCCTGAAATAAGCTTGCAGGAGAGTGAGACGGAAAGCATTTCTCTGGATCAGTGGGTGACAAGTTCCTGTGTTTTGTGCAGTGAATTATTTAAGAGTCTAGTAAATAAGAATTTAGTGTAGATGAGACCTGCCTCTGCCCGACTGTTCCCCCCTGCCCCAAGAAAAACTGACTGAAGGCAGGAAGAGATCTAGGTATTTTCTGGAAGAATTTGGTGAGAAATACTCAGCTGTTCTTCCAGAAGAGAGGGTGTATGGGGAACTGACTAAAGCAAGGAGAATGAAGCACTTAGCTTGACAACTGCATTTAGTTCCCATTCTGCATAGTCCCAAGTGTAAAGATAAGAAACCATTGTTTTTTCAAGACACTGCTGACAGCTCTTGCCAGGAAGGGCTGGATTGACTTTTTACTGGCACCTTAGCATTTTTGATCAATAGCTTCACAAATGGGAGGGAATTAATACTCTGCCAACTAAGCCTTTTTCTTAATTTTTTAAATGCTTTATTTTAATCAATCTTTTTTGTCTTAGTAAGAAAAAGAGTAGTATAAATGATCAAGGATTAAAACAACTTTCTCAGTCCAAAAATGTGAATTTGTCACTTCAAAACCAGTTTCCTTTGAGAACGCAAACACTGGATTAAAGCTTTACCCCAGACTTATAATTAAAAGGCTAAATCCCATATATCGCATTACAGCTATAATGCAACAGGAAGAGGATTTCTTATTACAGCCCATAGGGATTTCTATTATGGCATTGGGGACTGATAGCCACCCCATCTTGCCATGAATTCTCTTAGGGCAGACACCAAACCCCAAAGCATTGCGTTACAGCTCTTTGTTGTCAAGGTTTTATGCAGACACCACCTTGCAGAGAGGATCTGTGGATTAATGTTTTTCCCCTGCCAGACAAATGCTCATGAGGATGCACCTGCAATAAGCCAAAAGACATCTCCATCTGCCACAGAGCCATTATTCCTGTCTGTAGATCAGGTCCAGCATATGCATTTAGAGGAGAAAAAACCATACCAGGGCTCATGACAGCCTCTGGAGTGGGGTCAAATTACTCCTTATTTCCCAGAACAGGCCAGCAAGGAAACCTAATTGCCAATGAGGTCCTGCTGGTGACTAGCACCTTAGAATAGAGGAAAAACTGCTTCCCTTCCATTTGTTTGCTTAAAGACCTTGGGAGTTCACGGAGTGTGATTTGTGAGGACAGGTCTCCTGTGGTTTGCAGATATATGTACCAGAGGCACGTCTACCTCCAGATTACAGTATTCTTATTAAAACAATAGAAGCTTTAGGTATGTATTGTATGTATTGTGCATGCCTGTATATTGATAAAGGTCTGCCAGCAACCACTCCTGTATCACACAGGGTCCAGTTTTAGGGCAAAAGTAGAAATGGGACCCACTAGTATGTTTACTACCTAACGTGGTAAGGCACCTTTGTTTAAAAAAAAAAAAAATCAGCAAAACAGAAAAAAACTGGCAAAAATGGCAAGCCCTTGGTAAACGCTTTCCGCCACTGCATCACTGTCCCTTTGAGAAGTTATTTTTACCCATTCCCTTCCGAGTGGACTCAGGCCCCAACCCTTCCTACCTTCGTCCTGCTGCAATATTTAGTTATTCTGCATCTGCCTCCCTGGGCTAATTATCTTTTAAAGCCAGGTGACATCCCCTCTAAGTGCAACAGGCAGGCTTTGACCAAACTTGACTTTTATTTACTAGACATGGAAATAGCTAGTTGCACAAAACACGGGAGCATGTAATTCACTGATCCCAAGCAATTTTTAAAAAATTCAAATGTGTGTTTTGTGTCATGTCGATACCACACATCACTGTAGTGTGTGGATATGGGTGTTCGTAAATGGATTTTTCTGGTTTAAGTCTGGTTTTGTGAACTGCATTGTTCAGAATTTTATGGTTTTGATGTGTCTGTAGGTATTAGATTTTCAAGGCAGCTTGACTTCAATGATTATATTTGACCACATTTCCTAGGAATTTAAATCATCTATTTTACAGCAAGTAAAATTATCTTGTTGGAAAAGCTGATTTGGGTCTAATAGAAATGGTCATTCGAGAATATTTTAGCAGTTCCCTTTTTTAATATGTTGCTTAAAGCAATCAGACACCCAGACATTTCTGGAAGAACTTTAGTCCCTCTGAAGCCAGAGTTTATTTACATGAAATCTGCTCTGCATCGGCTTGAACTCATTCAGATGAGACTCTGCCTTGCTAAAAGAGACAGGGCTCCAGTCCAACAAGGCTGGGACAGAATGGCTGACAGGGTGGCACTCTGTGCCAGTTTATCTGAAATACATCTGTGCCTGGTTTTGGTGGCATGGGGATGCAGTTATTTGGGGCTACTGCTGCTTTCTGCTTTCTGTGATTTTAATATGGCCAATCAGTGGGTTTGAAATAAAAGCTGAATATGAGCACACTCAAACTCTCTTCTCAAACACAGAAATCAATCATATTAAGAAAGGGCCTGGTCCTCTCTCTTTTTCTGTTATTTGTTGCTTCTTGTGCCCTCAGTTCCCTGAAATACTGAAAATATACACAAACCCATAGCCTTCTGTGAACTAGCAGAAATCGAAACACGTGTAGCAAGCAAGTACATTGCTACAGCAGGTGAGGAGACACTTAAGGAATGACATTTTGGGCCACTGTAGCATTATGATACTGAGATTTTCACAGATTTGAGACTTTTATGGAGAAAATTGCTGAAATTTCAAAGTCATAATAGCAATATAAAGAGTCTGAAATATTCGGAGCCATCAAAACCACTTTTCTTTTGAAGAATTACAGCTGAAAGCTCTCGTTACTGTGTGTGGCAACTGTCATGCAAAGTGGACCCCATAGACAGTAGATCTGTGTTTCAGCACTCACATTGCAAGCTTCCTTTGGATCGGCTCTGTCTCACCCCCACTCAAGCAGTGTGTGTCAGTGGGAGCCCTGCATCCTGCTTGGCTCTTGACCACAAAGTAACTTTTCAGTTCTGGTCATCTTAGGTCTATAAACGTCCTTGGGAACTTGGCATTTCAAACGATTGTAGGAAAAGGTCATGTCAGACTGACCAAATCATCTGACTCCTCATCTCATCTTTCTTCTGTGTTTATCAGGTCATTTGAAGCTATCTATCTACTTAGTTGTCACTACATTGACTCTTTGCTATTAAGGATCATTAATATTGTAAGGGCCATACACTGTCTGTGTAGTCCAGCAAATTGTAAAAGACAAAACAGGTACCTCACAAGTCATGCCTTATGGAGGGAATAAACCCGAAGGCTGCTGTCAAAGCTGTAATTTAAAGTCAAGCACTGGAAGCTGCAGTAACAAAGCACTCATGTGGCTGTTGTGGGCACAATCTAAGTTACACTCAAAAAAGGCTTTTAAGTCAAAAGGATAAATTCTGCAGAGCCAGAATTGACTATGATTTCTGTAAAAGTTTTGAAAATATAGATGGACCTGAAAATGGAATTGCAGTTTTATAGTCCTTTTCTGCTCCCTTAGAAAAAAGAAAAACTGCAGTTCATGGAATCTGGTGGACTTGCTGGACTCCAGCTACTGCATACTCCTGCTGGATAAGTATCCTGAGCCCAATGGGCTACTCTGATCCTCTCAGAGATGAAGAAACTTCACTGTCCCAAAAGAGGGTGGCAGAAGTCACCACTGTCCCTCTGGCTTCCAAGAAGCCATCTCTGTCCTTCAGGCAGGAAGTCAAGGACTGCGGGAAGTGTTGACTGTTTGGTCTGTAATTAAAAGAAAGGTACTTACAAGAACCTATTCATATCCTTTATGATCTCCCCCAGGATCATTTAACTGACTAATTTGGACAGCCTAGACAACAAATGAGGATCGGTCTCCTCTCTTTCTACAACTCTGTAAACATAATCCTTGATTGATTGGCCTCTAATACATCAGACCTAAATGAAAAATTAATTAGATTGGCTGCAACCCTGAAGTGAGCACTTTACCACTTTGTTGTTTTTGTACATTTGATCCTTTCTTCTTTGATTTATGGGCAAAGGAGAAAGGGGAGAGAAAGAAGAGGAGGAAAAAGAGGCTTGTTCTCGCTGTCCCTTGAAGTCAGATGGGTTTATTGAAAACTGAGCTCTGGCTGGCCAAGAAGCAAAATGAGCAGCAGCAGCAGTTCCCTACTGGCACATACCATACAGGTAGAAAGGTCCAAGGAGAGCTGCTCCTTTCCCAAAAACTATGCCTTTAAGGAAAGCCCCCACATTAGTTTTGGCAATTTAGATTTTCCCTGTATGTGTCCATGATTCCAGCATCCTAGTTTGCATGGCCCTTCCCTGTGATTAATTTTTTTCTCCCTGAAATAATGGGGCCATAATTTGGATCTGCCCTTGGAAAACCCAATAAAAATGTGTTTTGTTGGAGATAATAAGGATCGCCATTGCTGATTTTCACCAAGAAGTGCTGAAGGCTTGTGAGAGCCAGCCAATACGATTTTGGTTTGTCTTGGAAAACTTTTCTGACTTTGTTGAATACTGTCACATCAAAACAGTAGCTAAACACATGACATTCACCATGTTTCACAATCTCAAAGGGTGAAGCATACCTCACAATGAAAAATAAACCCAACACTTTCTAGGTTTGTAAAGTATTGTAGCATTCAGAGCAGAGTTAGATGATGCAAAATAAATTTTAAAAACCCTCAACAACACAGTGAAGAGTGGAAACAAAAAATCTGAGCTTAGCACATCCACCACGGGTGAACAGCAAGGGCAAGTGAAGAGCATGTTGTTAATCACAGCAGAATTTTTACCAAAGCCTGAGGCCCAGAAAGGCAGCTGAAAAGTAGCAGTATATTAAACACAAACCAGTCTCATGGCCAGGAGGAAATAATGCAACTCTAAAATGAGGCACAGTTGAAATAAGAAACTTTTATGTTATTTAAAGAGTTATTAAAAGTGATTGCAGAAATTAAACTGAATTCCAGAGAGCATTTATATGGGCAGATATATAGAAAATTTTGCCCTAGTGTGGCTTAATCCTGAAAAGGAAAACATTTGGGCCAGGTTTGAAAAATAAATTTCTTTTTTTTTTTTTTTTGTAAATAACAGAAAGAAAACTCCAATTTGAAAGAAAATACTTTGATATAAACAGTGGCCGATTTCAATTAAGCTTTTATTAAATTACTAAAAGCAAAATTAATAAAAATAAAAAAAGCAAAATTAAAGTATCATGTGCATGTGATGTTTTTAAGGCTTTGCTGCTTCCAGAGAGCTCTTCATCAGCTATCCAGACACAGGACACCAAAAAAAAAAAAAAGACACCCATGCTGGAGTCTTGACTCCTGCTCAGAAAATGCTTTCTTTTCAAGCCATCTCTTCTGCTTTCTTCATCTTTCCTTTCTTGATTTGACAGGATTCAGCCCCAAAGCACTACCTTGAAAACTAGTCTGAGTGGTTTTGAGGCAGAAACTGCATGGTGTGTCTGTGTGCATGTTTTGCTGTGCAACATTTTAAAATATATTTTAAAAAAGGCTTGGTTATTCCATGTTCACCTGACTGGATGGGGAACCAACAGAATTCAGATGTTTTCCATTTCCAGGTCAAAACGTCCAGGATTAAGTCAGGCAGAGGGAGGACTTCTGCCAGGATTTCAATAATCCTTGCACTGATTAATTGGAGGACCACTGCCAGCTCGGGGGGCTCTACCTCACATGAAAGGTAATGAAACCTTTCAAAAGAGCCCTCTATTTTTAACTGCCACAAAAGCAAATTTACGGCCATGGTACTTTTTCACTAAATGGATGCACAAGTTTATCTCTAGCTGCTGCATGGTGGAAGCCAGGCTTGCTCGCAAGACAAGCTGGAAAAAGCTCAAACTTCAAGCCTTGGTAACGTGTATGGGACAGGAAGAGAAGTTGCTGTAGCATGCCCAGGTTGAGGGAATATGCATCCAGTAGTTTGGGAAATGTTCATGGGGTGGTTTGGATGATAAAGCCTGAGATTTCTAGTCCTGAAAGGAATTTTCCTGTGCGTGCAGGCATGGCGTTGTGTTTCACATGTAACCCACAGCCTTGCCAATAGTCAGCTAGTTTGGTCATCTCTGAAAAGGATTTCGGCTTGTGTTTCCCTGGTGAGATTGGTTCCTTCTACTGTGGTGAGAAAAAAACAAAACATGGTACACTCAGGACTCCCGTCCCAATTTCAGTGCACCTTTTCACCTGGGATTTTTTTTGCCCTACAATGCTGTGGTGAATTTCTTGGGATTATTTCCAGGTTTTCTATGGGCTTCTTCACTTTATTATCCTAATGGTGATCTTTGAAAGTTGTGAGAGACCAAACTGGGAAAAGGTAGCTGTTTTGCCCAAAACTGTTTTTGTGCTCGACAAAGATGATACCTTACCTAAAATGGTACAGTATGAATATGCTCCATGGGACCATAAGACCAAAAAAAGCACAGACATGGGCATTACTGTGTATTTTCTCATTACAGATTTCAGATTCATATCCCCTTGACTTTTATAAAATATCTACTATTTCTAAGGAAACAGTATCTCTGAGAAATTAATTATAGTAGGTTCTGCTCTGGACAAGAAAGGCCTGGCTGTGGTAGGGATATCAAATCCACAGCATGACTGGATCAGGAAAGCAAAATCCACACAGCACTTTGGGCACTAGAGGTTTGGTGGCTGTGGGCCTGTGCTTGTAACTGCTGTTGTGCCAGGTGGAATTTTCTGAGGCACTTAGGAGCCATGTGTCTATGGTATCTGGCTACTGAACACCATTACTAAATTGCGCAGAAAAGCCCTTCATGTTCTTTGTGGCTGTAACAATTCTGAAATCTGCCCGTATCACAAGCAAGCAAAGGTAATAACAGATCTCCTTCCTGACAGGGTATATGTAAACCATTATGCATATCTGGTCAGCTTTTCTCCTAAGATCTTCATCACTTTCTGACCCAACCTTTTGGACTTCTTTTTGTGTTAAATTAGTGATATCTAAGTTGTTTGGAGCATGGTGTTTATACTGTGAAGGTCATGAGTTTGATCCCCATATGGGTTATTCACTTAAGATTTTGGCTTGATGATCCTTGTGGGTCCCTTCCATCTCAGAACATTCTCTGATGCTGTAATTTTGGTGATTTTTTTTTTCCTACGAAAATTCCAGGGGAGATATTTTTTGGAGCAGAACGGAGAGCCCCAACTAGCAGTATCCATGACTCCTGCGCCCCTGCTGCAGACTGTGACCACTGTGGTGCTGTCTGAGACAGGAAGAGCTACTGCTAGAAGAATTCACTGAGTGAATAGCTTTAAAATTTCAGTGAAAACCACTGACATTTTAATTTTCTGCAGATGCTTATTTTCTTTAGGCTTTCATTTTCTGCAGATTGTCTTGGGGGAAAAATGTTTTACATAATCTCTTTTTCTGCTTTTGGATGCTTGACCCTATTTCTGGAGCAAATACAGGTAGGGAGAAGCAATTGTGGTGCAACTTTTAAATACATACATTTAAGAATCTACCACCGACACTTTTTTATAAGTTTTTGGATATCATCAAATGAAGCCATTAGTTTCTGAAAAGGATTAAAATGAAAAATCTTTGAAGTCAGAAAAATGTCCTGGTGAGTTAGCTCTGTGAGAATGGAACAGCTTGGTTTTTTGTTGGGTTTTTTTTTCCTCTCCTTACAAATAGGAAAATGATATGTTGTAACTTTAAACTGATCAGATCAGTGTCTGAAAACTCAGGGTGAAATATTATCCCTCTTAAAGTCAGTGTCAAAGTCCCTGCTGATTTCAGTAGAGTTATGATAAATCCTTGTGGAAAATGACACATCGCATTACAGTATTCTCAACTACTTTTTTTTTTTTTTTTTTCCCCTAAGTAATATATCTCACGAGCCATACACCTGGTGCTTTCTCTCTTCTCAAAAAAAACAACTTTCCATGAGAAAACCAGATATGGGATCCTTTATGTCTCATACCTGAAAATACTTCTATAATTTTTAGTGTAACTACTACACAGTATGAGGTGTGGGAACAATTTCCTCACTTCCATCTCAGAAATATGTTGGCATCAGGAATGTTTGTTCAAGTCATAATAGTCAAAGGACTGGTTATTCAGCAGGTATTCCTGTTGATGTTATTAAGTCCATTTCTGAGCTGGTGTTTTATTTCTTGCTGGATGGAGCAAATGAAGTCGCTGCTTCAGACTTAGAAAGGTCATATGGAATAGTCCATAGATTTGGGTTAGAGGCAGAAATGAGACAGGGTCACATTAGTGGTGACAGCCTTCAGGAGGAACTTTACTCTTTCGTATTAGCTCCAACACAAGCAAATTATGACTACCTTTCTGCCTTCTGTGCAGGGTGATACTGTACCCAAAGGACAGAGGGGTAAATATTAGTAGACTGCCATTTCAGAGGGCCTTCAGAGGAGCTCAACATCAATCAGTCACCAACATGAGCACCAGCAACTGCAAGGACCCAGTATTAAGATACACAAGCTTCAAAATGGGGACTGAGTTCATTTAGGAACCCTTCTCTGACTTCTCTTTTGACCTGGTTTAGAAATCTGTCCCTTTAACTGCAAATTTTTTTTGACTTGCACATTGATCTGATTATTGCAAGACTGTAAATAGCTTCTATGATGCAGCTCAGTTACATTACTTGTTCCAGATTTCCATTTTGCTTCCCTCTGAGTTTATTTTATTATAGGGAATTATATAGCCCAGAGGATTTTTCTTCATATCAAAGTTGCCAGCATGTTCCTCATAAAATGTAGTCTGTATGTGATGGAAGTAGGCTCAGCCTATAAGAGAAATATTCTGAAGGAATATCAGCATTACAGATCTCTCATTGGTCTGGAATTATGTAGGACCCAATGGTGAAGACATCCTCATGAATAGTTTACACTGAATTTACCAAATTCTTCTCAATGTCAATGAAGCTGTTGTAATGTAATATGCCTAACAAAATTTGCTGGATAGGATTTTAGGCTTTTTTTTTGGCATAGCACTTGAGCATGTGGTTAAAATTAGGAAGAGGTTCGTGTTCAAGGTGAAGCACGTACTTTTTGTTGCCAGACCAGGATGCTTTTCAGTCACTTTCCTGTTTCAGAGGCCTCTTTCCCAATCAAGGCCAGGTATCTGGGCTTTTCTGCCTGCTGAAGCCTGCCTAAATTTAATAAGGCTCCTGGCAAGCAGGGCTTTAAGCTCAAGTTGTGAATCGCAGCTTGGACTTTGCAAATAACAGCTGATGACAGTTATGAGAATGGAGTAAATATTCTGTGCCTTAACTTACTAGCAGCTCATTTCATCAGTTTCAGGTCACTTTGTGAGACAGTGCTAATGGCTGACTTTGGCAAGCTGCGTTTCTGGTCAGTGCCCAGTGTGCTGCTTAAAATGGATTTTGGTTTCCCATCCTGATTTTCCTCAACCTGTTAGTGGGTTTGGGATATTTGGGGTCTTATTTTTGAAGATAATTTCTTTAAAATTCAGGGATTTGAAGAGTTGAATTAGCAGCCTGACCTGCCAGTCAGATAGCCCACGCTTTTTGCAGACTATTCATGTATATGCACCCTTAACTCTCTTGCCTTTACTTGAAAATAAGGAACTGGGGATGCCAGTCTTGTAAAATGAAGTAATTTTGCCTTCTAAAGAAGCCAATAATGAGGGGAGGGAATGTAATCACTGAGGGACAGAGAAGGCTTAATCTACAAAACATCCTGCTTCATTTTGATAGCTTACCTGTTTTTAAAATGCTTAAATAATATCCCAAGTAATTTTCAGTCAGGAATTTTTAAGTTGTAAAAAGTCAATTGCCTTGACCTACTGTTGCTCTTGTTCATTGCCCACAATTCTTAGAGGAACCTCACCTGGATTATTTTTTTAAATTGTTGCCAAGATGCCAAGAATTGAATATCTTTCATACCCTGATTACTCACCCTGTTCTGATAACTTCTGTTCTGGTTCAGAGCAACTATCTTATGTTGCATGTGAAGAAATTTGATTTTTATTTCTGGAAGTGGAGGACATTTTGGGCTATACAATCTTTTGAGGGAGAGGCACAGAAATGGAGAGCACTTCCCTCGAGGGATGGCTAGCAGACGGTTTCTCTCCAGAAGGCCTCTTTGTGGCCCTTATGCTGGAATAAGACGCCATCAGTAAACCAGCCTTTTTCTGTCACCTGTTTTTACTACAAGAGGTTGCAGTCTTCCATCAGATAACGCTCAGTGTATCCCCCGTTCTTGATCCCAATTTTTTAAGACTGGATCTTTTTTTTTTTTTTTTTAAAGCAGTTTAGCCATTTTGCTGGACTTGGTGCCTGACTCTTGTCCCATGTGACAGCCGGAGATGATCCAATGTACCTGGGAGAGGAAATGGAAGTGCTGGGCTGGCCCCGTGCCTTGGTTGGTTTTCTGTGGGGCTGCTGTGCTCAGCCCATGTGTGTGAGAGCACATGGCAGCTTGCACAGATGCAGTGCCACACCAGTGCCAGGAGTCTGGGGCATCCAAAATGTAGGTGAGGGGAAGGCAGTCAATGCAAGTTGGGTACCAGCCCACTGCCTTACCTAGAAGGACTAACAGATGAAAATAAATGCAAATCCTGATTGGAATCACTGACCTGATATGTCATGTTTACTTAGTGGATAAGAGGAGGTGAATAAAGCACTAAGGACAACTGCAATATAGTCATTGAGTACTTAAGCTTGAGAGATTTTTCCAGTGGTAATTAACATATTTAACTTATTTCTAAAGATTTACAAACATTAAATGCCACTAAGCATTCCATGCCATGAATGTCAAAGAAGCTGATGTAACTTTGGGAGCATATATTTCATCCATCATAGCACTCCTGTCACTTAAATGGCACTCAATCCACTTAAAATTGCAGTGATTATGGAAGAACATCAAGTTTCATCAGCAGTGATTACGCTGTGATTATCACACACGTACTTCTCAGGGCTTCTTCTGCTCTTATGCAGCTGCCAGTTTGCAAATACGTATTGGGGAAGAGTCTTTGGGGCTCTGTAGATAAACCTGGTGTTTCCATTCATCAGTCAGTTTTTTCAGCATGTTAATTTGCACTTTGGGCAGAGAAATTTAACTCTAAAGAGGGATTTGGAACAGGAAAGAGGTTAAAGTGAAGACCTTTTCCACCTGCAGAGGACTATACTGGTTAAATTAAATGTAGGAAGATTTTGATCAGCCACTTTGCCTGACTTTCATCAATCTACTGACACCCTTTAGAGGTAGTGAACCACTTTTTCCAGCCAAGGGGATGGAGACCTAATTAATCTTCTCTTTGGAGAAAAGTAGAGGGGAATCTCTTCGTTCCCTTAAAACTCATATGCCTGACTTAACCAAAAATTTTAGGGTGTGTATCTCCTCAGGAAGAAAATAGAAGAGACAGATGAAAATGGAAGGCCTAATCCAGACCCAAGTTGCTGTCAGTGGAAAAATTTCTGCTGGTGCTACTGATCTTTAGGTGTCAAGAGAAAGCATGGGAACTGGGGGAGAGGGCAGGAAAAACAGTTCAATGTGGCCAAAATGTGTTTCCCATGAAGCTGGTAATAAAGCTAAAGCACAGGAGAAAATATACTGCTTTTATTTTTTTTAATATTACTGTAGCTTTAGAGGCCAAATTTCCAAAAGGACTCAGCTTCCTGCAATGCCTCCTGAGAAGACCAGTGAAGCTCTTTTGAAAGTAAGAATTTCATACAACATTTGTGTCTGACATACTGCCTTCCATATTCCTCTGTCTTTTTGTGTTTGCCTTCCATACTGTAGCAAACACTTTGAGTAGCAGGTATTCTCTCTCAAAGAGTGGGAGGTAAGCAAATGTAACACAATATTTGCAAAAAGCAAACCATTCACTTCTAAATCCCACCACTGCACACAGAGCCCTGGAGTCAGGTACACAATATTCTGGCTGCCTGCTTACTAAGCCCTCCCTAGTTTTTTTCCCCATTTTATTTGAGGAGCACAGGTCAGTTCTGTGATTTGCAGCCTAGTTGCTTGAAGAATTCCACTGGCAGCAGTCTGGGCTTTCTGAGCAGGCTTTGCCACTTGGTCCAGCCCTGTAGGGGACAAGAGTCTGTGTCAGCTGTCAAATAAGTGAATTTATAAGGTGACAATCCATGTGTGATGAGCACTGACTGATCTGCCTCGCTTTGATTATTTTTGCTATCCAATATCTCCAGCTGCTTGCAAACAATCTGTGCACTCAAACTGAACCAATAAAGCCTTTCAAAATTTAAATCTATATATATCTACCTGCACATTACACTTAAGTAGAGCAGGCTAACTTTTCTAGAAAGATATTTTCTGGGAAAGTATTTACTTGACCTGACACTTGATATATTGGGGGAAGACAAAAATAGGGGTTTATTCTCTAGTTTGCTAATTCTGCTGATCCTGAAAATACCACTGGTTGTATCCATTGCTGTTTATGTTTACATGAAGTTGTAGATATTAATAGTTGTTGATCACATATGTTCATATCTAGACTGTATCCTTGAAAGAAATGCATTTCCTTTCTTCAATGGAAAGAAGAAAAACTCTGCTCAGAGAGGCAGATTTTCCAATACGTCCTTTGACTGCTGCAGATGTATGCACTGAGGCAGGTAGTAAATCCCTCTTAGTATTGATCCCAGGTTTAACCAGTGAGTGACTGAGCGGATTTGACCTTGAGAAATGGCACACATGGAAATGATGTGTCACAAAATCCTAACCTATGCCATGGGGAAAAGCAGATTTCTCCTAACCATCCCCGGGAATTAGCAGTCTTAGGTAGCTCTGCCCTCTATACAGCAATGTAGTAACTGTATGAACCTTCATGCTGGGTCACAGTATCTCAAACTAAGCCAGGAAATAGGGACTGTGTTGAAGCTTAACATCCACATCTACTTCTGCACTCTTAGATAAATATTGTTTAAATGCATAAGAGTGTGTATGAAGAAGTGGAAGGAGAAGTGGAAAGGCTGGAGCCTTCCCACTCTCAAGACATCCTGTGCTATCTTCTGTCTCTTTTCATTTTAGAGTTGGTCCCCCTCTCTTCTTTTCTCTATTCTATTATTGAAATGAATAGGCACTCCTAGGTATATTTTGGTTTGATTCTTATCTTTTAACATGCCTTTTGAATACCTGGGAAATGAACAGTGTAATAGGTGGGATTATTTAATTCTGTGCCTTCACAGTTTTTAATGGTGGACATTTTGGAACGTTGCAAGTTACTGAAGAATTAATTTTCCTCTTTTAAGCTTGAAAATGCAAAGGTGACAGAGTGAAAGCCCGTGCTTCCCGTTCTCCTCTTGGCAATCCTGATTCTATCCAGATTCAAGTCTATAAAAAGGAAACACCCCCAAATTTCTGATGTTGGTGGTATATTTTTAGACATAAAATCTCCAGAATTTATTTGAATTTTTTTTCATTAATAATCAGAAAATCTGACCACCCTGTCAAAAGTGACTTTTTCTTGGATAGCAATGGATTTATTAATTTACTTATTTTGAAAGTCCATTTTTCATGAAGAAGGTTTGTTGAGTTGGAACATTTCTTCACAGCTTATCTAAAGACTTGATCATGAGGAAAGTCACAAAATGTCTGAGGGAAAGTTCATAAATAACAAGAAATGAAGCAACTCCTCTGCAATGAAGCAGGAAATTAATGCTGGCATCCAAACTTTCTGCTGTGATAGATACCCTAGGTGGATTATTACTGTTTTTTATCCCTGTAAGTTGGAAAGCAAAGCAAACCTCTCCCAAGAGATAAAGTTAAAAACACTAGATTTAAGTTTTGTTTTTAGCTGTCTGTCTTGTTATTGGTTTATTTTAAATTGTTTAGGCAGACAGTGCTAGAGGAGTTGCTGTGCTCTGCAATGGAAGGAAGCAATTTTTGCTTGGAAAGCTTACTCAAACTACCATAAAAATAGTGATCAGAACTTCAAACCTTCTCCATTGAGTAACTGTGCATTTTATTGAGAAATGAGGAAACTCCATTCCTCATCATCTCATATTCCTCATCAAATCATATTCTTCATCTTTGGCCAGATGACCTTATGAGTTTTTCAACTTGCTTATCCCAAAAGATTACCTTTTTCAGCCTGGAAGTCTTGTTTGCCATCCTTTCAGATGGTCAGAGGGTGCTCGCAGCAAAAGCATCATCTCTTGTTAAACTAGCTAATATAGTTGAAAAATAATATTTCAGGTAGCAGGTCTTTGCACAGTTAAAGGAAAGGATTTCTGAAAGCTGAAAGGATTTGCTGGAAGTCCACTTTGATGTGTACCTGTTAAAGTACATTTGAAAGAAAATATTACACTATAGGCTGGTGTCTACAGCAAAGCAGGAGCATCAGCAAAGTGATAGACAGGTGTCTTTATCTTCTGGAGAAAAACAAGTAGTCCTTTCTAGCTTGTGAAACAAAACAAGGTAAGAAAGGGCAGAGATTATACTGTTTCATAAGACCAATACTGCATTGAGTTTTCCAGTTCCTGGTACAGCTGTCAGTCTTGTTCTTATGTTTGCTCTTGGATGGCGTTTTGCATGGCTCAGAACTGGCAGAGCAGCTCAGAGGTGGCTCAGAACTGGCAGAGCAGCAGCGGAATGATGTTTATGTGTCTTCCCCCATCAGCAGTGTGTTCCTTATCGTGGAATGGTTATGTAATCCATTTCTAGTGCAGGTTGCCTCAGCCATAACTGTATCAAGATAGTTATGGTGGCATGAGGGAGTGCCTTCCTACTGATACTTTGTTTCTTGGCTTAAATATCTAAACCAAGACAATATCCAAGTTTATATATAGGAGAAAGTATTTCTCTGTCTTGAAGAGCATTAGTTTTACACTGGCAATGGTTTCTGGGTTTAAAAAAGTTTGGAGAAAATCATGTCACAATTTCACTGTATTTCAGTAATCTGAGGCAGTGCTGATGGTTCCAATATTTTAAAGAAAATGACGCGCTGCAATAGGGAAAAGAAGATATATTTCTTGCTTTCCCAAGCTGAATATATTCCCTCCCCATTTACTCCTACTGCAAGGGTCTGCTACCTCTCCTGTTTGTAACTATCATGCTTTCCGACTAAATTTATGTACAGTGGAGACAGATCTAGCCATGCTTATGTTAACACTGGTTTAAGTTGCCCCCTTTGGATATTTCTGAAAAAGGAGGAGAAGCTGTGTGCCCTCTCAGCTTTTGTTTTGCAATGCAAAACATGGCAAATTATTCTAGTTTCTTATCCTAAATTGAGCTGACCACTAGCCTTTTTTAAGTAGCCCTAGTCAATATGTTATTCTGTCTTGGCCACAAGAGATTGCAGCGGCACTTGAGCTCCCTCCTGCTTCCTAGACTGTGTCCACCCCATGGGAGTCCTGTCCATCATTCACTGTCACCGCCGCAGGTTTGACTTTCTAACAGCACCTTCAGACAGGTGATTTGAAATCATTTTACGAGCTGCCTGTCCTCCCAAGGCTTTTTCTGCCATCATTTCACACAGTGAAATCATTGAAGGTGTTGTCACCAGTGATCCCAAATTACTGCCCAGAAACCTGCTCAGGTCTATCCCCTGGGCCTTTTCCCAGCTAATTTTGGCTGCAAAATGTGGCAACTTAGCCATGGGATGGCAGTTCATTCCAACATCATATCATCAGCAAATCACATTGGTACGCTCCAGAACTCATGTAGAGGCTATTAATTTAAATAATAAAGAAAATGATTCCCCTGGCCAATTTTTACCTTCCAGACTGGTTCACCCTTCCCCAGTGCAATCTGTTACCTTTTAGTTGGTTTCATAACTGCTTTTAGTCCCTCTGATAATCCCCATTTTCTCAATTTTGAGTATTTCCCCTGTGATATTATAACCAATGCCTTATTTGAAGTTTGAATAGTCTCCAATCTTGTGTGCCCTTTATCTAGAAAATGAGTTATCTTTTTAGAGGAAGGTACCAGCTAAGTCTTGTATGATCTCTCTTTGGTAAGCTCATGCTACACTTTCCCCCCTTTGTCCGTTTGTCTGCCTTACATTGTTTATTCCTCAAAAGTTGTGCCTTTGCTGTCAAATTAATATTTTGTAATTGTCTCCAACTCACACTTTTCCTCACTTCCATGCTCAGTAGTTTGGTATTTTTCACTCTGTGACACTACTGTGTATTGCCAGATTTAATAAAAATCCTTTCTATCAGCTTAGTGCTCTCATGAGATTTGTTAAAAGAAATAAAAAGGCAGTGAAGGTAGAGGGCAAGCTCATAGTGGAACAGGAGATAGAGCCAAAAGAGGTCAAGGAAGTGGATTTACACTCCCTGAGCTTAGGAAAAAAAAAAAATCCCTCCTTTCTGTATCTACTGCCAGTTGAGCATATCTTCCTTGCTCTTTCAAAGTCCTCAGGTGAGGACCAGTTGATTCAGAATGTTCTCATTTTTTAGACTGAAAGTACATGGATTCACCAGGAATAGGTATGAAGTGTGTCCATTTCTGGGGTAGAAAAAACAGTACCTGCCCTGCGAAAAACCAAGGTGTCTTTGCACAGTGGTGGGCCCTATTGCACATCTGGGCAAGAACACCCTCAGGAGTTACAGCCAGGCTGTCCCCAGGCCAGCCCTGCCTTGGAGCTGGCCACGTGTCATGTTTCACACCGGGCAAGTGTGAACCCCTTGCTGCAGCCAGGTTGGCAAGGTTCAGAGGAACACCGGCTTCTACACCCCAGATATTTGCTGCCCTTAAGGAGTACTTTGTGCTGGAAATTATGCTTTTGTGAACAGTCCTGGGATCTTTTTGTTTGTTTGTTTGTTTGTTTGTTTTTGTTTTTTCTGTTTTTTTTTTTATTTTTTTGTTAATGCTCTGGGGAGGAGCTGCTGGGCACCTCCTTGGGTTTTTTTACCACTGTTCAGCTGTTGTCTTGAGAGGGCACGGTGCTGTTGTACTTGGTGCTGTATAAACACACTGAGGTGATTCCTGCTCTGAGGAATTTCTAGTCTAAAGAGAGGTACTGGGAGAAAGGATTTATGGATAGTGCTTAGGAATGGAGTGTAGAAAGTATTTTGCGATAGTGACCCTGCACAGGGCAGAAGTGAAAACATAGCTCAGTAACCACGACTTCCAGTTCTGTAGCTTGGTTTATCTATAGTGAAGCTTGTACTTTAATTCTGTATCCCTTCATCCCTTTTCTTTTTAAGATTGATGATTTAAAATCTCCATAAATTAGCATACATCAGTAAAAATTAATGTGACTTAATTATCTTCCCTGCTTTTGCAAATTGAGTTTGGCCTCTGTGACCATCTTTAAATGATCACTGCCTTTCTCGCTTGTTCTGTGAAGAAGCAGAGTCCAGTGGTGCTAAGTCACATCCAAAAATGATAATAGGCTCCCAGTGTGGAGAAATTTTTGAAAATCCATCCCAGAGAAAATTACTAGCTGGGAAGCAGCAAAATTCAAGTGTCTTAGTTAATGGCCTGCCCATTCCACAATGGACATGAAAAAGAGGAAAGCATTGGAAGGTGAATTGGAGATACAGTGGAAAAGGTTATAATTGGAAAACTACATTGGATCTCCTCCATCAGCTGATCAACCATGCCCCTGAGACAGCCCTAGATTCAGCGCTATTTTGCCAGTAAATAATTTTAGGATTTTTTTTAAAAAAATTCTGCTCTCAGAAATAGTAGAATATTTTTGCTTTGGCAACTGTGGTTTTTGTGCTAATATCCATAAAGGCATTTTGTAGCCAGGCTTGGTTGAACAAAAAAAACAAAACAAAACAAAACAATTTTTTTAAAATCATCTAGCTTTTGCTATCCATGCGTACGTAAGAGCTGTTTGAGAAACTTTTCAGAATGGTTGTATATTTCCTCTTCAAAGTAGTCATTTGTCAAAAGAACTTTTTTACTGTAGTGTACTGGTCTGATATAATGTTCTGTGCAAAGACACTGCCTAGACATCAGATGAGATGAAATTGTGTGACCCTCATTATATCCCAGAGCAGTCACCAGCCCTGTGTTTGGGGCACACAGCATTCAGACTGCCTGGCTGCTAGTGCTAAAACCCAGGCTGTCCTATTTGATCTGCCTCTCCTCCTCACTACACTGCCATGTTTTGTTTCTCTCTGTTTTATCCCTTCCCCAGACCATGTCTCCCATAGCTCATGGTGGCCTAGGACATTGGATCAGATTCTTCTCCAAATGATGTGTTATCTATTGAATGGAAACAAGAGTCTGGAACTGGCCATATTTCGTGGTGGACAAAGAGGGAGCTGGTACCCAGTCATTTTTAGTGAGAAGTCTGATTCTTTGCAAAAGTCAGTAGGCCTCTTCAGGAATCCTCTGGGTGAGGGGCTCTGGGAGGGCTGGGAATTTAAACCAGTAAGAGGAAAGTTAAAGCCAGCATGATACTGTGCTGTATCTACTTTATATGCACTTCACTAGCGGGAAAGCTACCCTATATGAGAAGTTTTTGATAGCTAGAAACCATATAACAAGAGCCAGGAGCTGGAAGCTGAAACTGGAGAAACCCATCCTCAAAACAAGATATACCTTTTTTTAAAAAAAAAAACCCACCAAAATCCAGCAACCCCCTTGCCCTTCTCAAAAGTAAACCTAGACATTAATCATCGTGACAGTTTCCCAGAAGATGTAGTGGATCTTTATGGACCTCAAATTTGAAATGACTTGTTACTTTGAAAATAATCAGTCTAGATCTGTACAAGTTTTAGAGGAAGATGGAAGAACTGCTGTGTGACATCTTCTGCCCATGATAGAGATAAAATTAAGAGTTCATTCCTGAGTGTCACTTTATCCCTAAACTTTCAGTTACTCGATCTCCTGTTAGTGTTTAAGTACTGGTAATGAAGTTTTATTGATGCCTTTTAGATTTTATCAAGTGCATATTCTGTGTGTTGTGTTGAAGAGTCTAAGCTCTTCA
Organism: Chamaea fasciata; assembly: GCF_029207755.1. Lineage (NCBI taxonomy): Eukaryota > Metazoa > Chordata > Aves > Passeriformes > Sylviidae > Chamaea > Chamaea fasciata. The sequence goes on along the minus strand of NW_027094091.1, from coordinate 44,766,206 downwards.
TATCTGCAAAAACTGCAAAATGCAGGCCTGAGAATAAATGTATTTTGCATGGTCAGTTTGCCTTGATTTGTTCAATTTTTTTTTTCTTTGCTTTTGCTTTACTTGAATCTGATTTAAATGCCCAATGGTAGACATATAATTGAAACCTTTTGTTCTCAAACTTGGACAGTCATATGTGTTAACACAGTCTCTGCTGCTCCCTGTATCACCTTGCTCACCTAGATGCTGCTTTCTTGTGTCATGTCATGCAATGCAGAACACACCCTGTGCTGTCACTGTGGGGACAGAGCATAGAAGGAACTCCGCTCCGGGTCAAGGGAAACAGGTGTCCCTGTCCTTGGGAAACACTGACTTCCACCACAGCACCAGTGCCCAGAGAGAAAATGCAGAGCTGGCTGTGAGGAGGCGGGATAGGAGCCAGCGGGTGCATGAGTGCGCTTCCCTTGCTACTCACGAAGCTGTAACTTGGCACAGTGATGCCACTAAAGCTGCCCCTGCAACCAGATGGCAGGTGGGCTTGAAAGATGGAGCTAAGCAGTAATAAATTGTATCATTACTGAAGACTTCTGCATAGAGGGGATGATGGTTTGCAAAGGGAGGTGTTGCAATGACCTTCCTTACACATGGCAGTTTTGTGTTAGCAGTCAAAGAAAAGAACCTACAGATCTGTTTTGTTTGGGTCCTCTTTGTATTTAGCATGGAGTCATCCCTACCACAATTTAGGAGGGAAAAAATCCCAGCCTTAAAAGATTGAACTAAAAATTGCATCTGTGTACTGGGAAAGAACAGGGAAAGCAAATTTGTATTACGTATGAAGTTAGCACAGTGGTGCAATAAACTTCGTAGAGGACTTGGAAAGTCCTCCCCCCCTCCACCCTCCAGGGTTTGAAAAATACTTTTATTTCTATCTGAGACATACAGATAAAATAGGTTCACCCACGGTCTATGTCATTGTAGGAAGTGACATATGTGAGCCCTGGCTTTCCCCCTGATTGTGAGCTTTGTGCCTCATTCATTTGTGATGTGCCTCCTCCTCACTTGGGGCAACAGTTACCCAGGACAATGAGGTTCTTGGCCTATTCATGGTTTGTGGGTTGTAAATTTCAGAAGGAGAGACAGTTTGAGTGAACCTCGGTGCTGTTACAAAGGCTGGCTGCGAATAACCCCACTTTCATAAGATAATAAGCACTCTTGCTTTGTGGCATCAGTTCAACCTCCCTTTCCATCTCCCACCTGTTCTTCTCACCTTGACCTGAATCCAAACAACCCCAACTGCTGTTCAAGCTGCCTTAGGAGTGTCAGCTCCCATGACTTCTCCAACAGGAGGGACTTGCGGGGAACCAGCTTTGCTGAGAAGCTTCAGACATGTCACTACATCATAGCTAGGCTGCTTTCCATCTAGCAACCTTGCAAGAAATGGGAGACAGCAGCAGGCTCAGCACAAGCCTGGACTTAGTATTAGGTGTACTGTGTGAGAAGACCTGTGGAAGAGCAGTTTGGAGATGCTTTGGAGACCTTTCCCAACAACATCTATGGGGTCCAATTTCGGTAGTGACAGAGAGAGAATTGGAGCAGTAAGAAGAAAGGAATTTAAGTATCTTAAGTAGGAGGATTGGTGAAGACTATGAAATAATTTCTGCATGGCATTTTTTCATAAAGCTAAAATTCTGAGTTTCCTAAAAGGTAGAATCTTTGGAAAAAGAATTTTGACTAATTATTTTAAGATAATTAAAGCCACCAATGGTACCATCTCCCTTCTGCACAGAGGAAATGCCAGACATTGTTTAGTTTCTAATTTAAAAACAGAGTTATCCAAAACTAACTTTAGCACTGTAAGAGCTGCTGCTAAATTCAGTGAGAGTAAGATGATAATCTGCACTTTTGAATGTTAAATCAAACCATTGGGACAAGAGAAACTGGAAATTAGATGCATGCTATCAGAAAACTTGACTTTGAAGAGTTTGTCCTGTCTACATGATATACAGTTTGTTGTTTGTTTTAATCAAGAAATTTGTAAGAATTTGTTACATGATGGTGCAGTATGACTTGATACCACAGTTCAGATTAAGTGTTCAGCTGAGTTATGTTAAATATGGAAGATATGGTGGAAACAAGATTTTCCCTAGTATGTTTTTATTAACAGCTTCTGATGGAAGGATAAGTTCAGGCAAAGACTTAAAGAGGGAAGGAAAAGCAATACAGTATTGTCTGCACAAGCTATTGCAGTGGAAAGTCAGGATAGCGAGGAACTGTTGGAGAGAGGTTCAGTGGTAGACTGGAAAGAGCTTTTCTCCACTTTGCTGAGCTTATATTCTTCTGGTTTTACTTCTACATATGTTGCAAGACTTTATGAATTAAATATGAAAAGAAATTTAATTTTATAATTTTCCTATAGCTTGAACTAATTGTTTTGGTATTGTTTTTGATGCTATTGGCAGTGTGCTGCTTAGAATAGGGTAAATACTTCTATTTATGTTTTAATATTATCTAAATTACCCCACATTCTGAAGATGAGGCAGCTTGTAATGCAAGGAAATCAGACTGCAGAGTTACCGTTTGTGCCATTTCTGTGCTTTGTGGTTTTGCCATGTATCCACATGGATCTTAGCCAGTGAAGATGGGTCTTTTCTCAGCTCTGCTGAAGCCAAGCTTCACTTCAGCCTGTCTGCTCAGTATTGGCTTTCTTGGATTTTGTATAGAGCATTGTACAGAAGAGATTAAGTGTTTAGGTAAGAGAACTCTTGTGGCTGCTGCATAGCCAGAAACTTGAACTGGTTGAGGAGATCACTTTGGTTAAAAACAGAGGAATTTTCACAAGGTTCTGATACGTTCCTGTTCGCAGTGTTTTCTGGGTATTTGCTCAGGGTCCCTGTAGGAGACAGGTTGCAGGGTTAGATGGATCCTTGGATTATTTCCTGTTCTTACATTAATCTCTTCATTTGAGCATGGGAGGGTTCAGGTCTATGTAGGACTGTGCAATAGGTTTGTCTGGGCTCCACAGGTCACGGCCATCCACTCCAGAGTGGTGACGCTGAGCCGAGCAAACTGGACTCAAGGATTGCTTGGTGCTGCTGGTGGTGCCACCATGAAGTGACCTTGCTCCCTGTCCAAGCATGGCTCAGTTCAGCCCTGATACAGACACCAGCTCCAAGAGGGGCTTGTGCAGTGCAGGTGATACATGGGAAGGAGATGAGTGACCCCTGACCATAGGGGATGTCACCCTCGGGGGTCCTGGGATGGCTCAGTTTGGTGGGTAGGAATTAAATGGGATTCAAGAGAGCAGACACCAGTTTAGACACTGTCGACAGGAAGTGCTGGTTTAATGAGCATCTCTTGGTTTCTGCTCAAAACATTTTGGTCTGAGATTCTTTTTTTTTCTTGCATACATTGAAAAACAGGGGTATTTGAACATTCAGATGACTTGATTTACTGTATAAGACAGTTGGCCAGTGAACTTGCCAAACACCATTTGGATTTGATTTTTATTTTAAAATATCTGTTAAGTCACCACTATTGTACAAAAAACAGGACAGATTTTACTAACTATAAACCCTTCCTATATTGTCTGTGCCCAGAGAGGGAGAAGTCATGACTATTTTCTCCAAAAATTCTGAATTTAGAATATGCGTTTCTCACTTCTGTGCCACTGGATGTTAGTAGATTATTACATTCTTTCCAATTACCTGAGTAGCCCTCAGGTTTTTTAAAATAAATAAGATGTCAGGGTTTGCTGACTCCATCAGGAAAGTTTGTCCATTTTTAGTTTTAACTATAAAATATGCACCTTAATCTTAAATATCATGTAAGTCGCCATTATTATCTTGGAGTCAATAGTACCATTAAAGTTTTCTCAACTTTCCAATGAGAAAATAGCTTAATTTTTCTCCTTGCTTTTTTGGTCTATATGAGAGTCACACAAGGCTGAGAAAATGTCCTCTGCTGAGCAACGTGTTCAATGTGCAGTAGAGCTAAGAGCTGGACTGTTATGGGAGCTCAGCTCCCACTAGCCACACTTCATCTCATTAACCACCTCAATGTGGTAAGAAACACTGTCCCGTTTGATAAGACAGCTGTTTAAATACCTGAAATCAAAATAAATTTTCTGCCATGTCAATCTCTATGATATTGCATTCTTTTGGTATTTGTATATTGCATGTCTGGTTTGCACACAGCTACCCAAGTAACTTCTGCACAATCTCCCTCTGAGCTAAACCCGAAATCTTCCCAGTTAGAGCTATCTTCTTCCCTTCTTCTGAAATGGACTTAGTTTTTCAGTCTGCCTTTTCTTGTTACGTAAAAGCTGAAATGTTGTGTGGAGGTTTTAAATCAGGACTAGCCAATCCTAATTTTATTAGGAGAGGGGAAAAATTAAATCAGACTGCCTGTCATGAAGAGGTCCTGGACAGAAATGGCCTTGGCACATCTGCATTAATAGAATCATTGTGGTGCTCTAAGCTGGCTCCAAAATCAGCTGCACTTTTTCATGGTGAAATATCAAACATTTTTTCTTGTGCTCTTGTACTATTGTGATTACTTTACTCACTATAAATCTTAGAGAGACTTTTGGATTTTGAAAGAGAGGGATATTTTCAAAAGGTATCTGATTTCTTCTGATTGTGTGAGGTGAATGTCATACCATATATTATCCTGCCTGATATATCAATGGCAAACATTGATTCCAACTGCAAGGGCATGTGCTGCTTATACAAATGTCTGACACTGGATGCAAGCCACCTTTTTACCATGTTAATTGAAGATGGATAGCGAGGACCTGAGATCAACAAATGGGCCTGTTTATCATGTTGTTAAAACTCAATCTGTCTGACACTGAAATGTTTTTCAGCTCCTTAAAATGAAAGGGAAACTGTCAGCCTGAAAATCACATGTCTAACAGAGCTGTCATCTTTTCCTTTTCACAATACTCCTTGAATAAGAGCTCAAACACTGTGGCTGGGGGGAAAAAAAGGCTAGAAAATGCAAACTTGCCTTTTATGGAGATGTGGAATATACTGTCCAGGCTGGATTGTGGTGAAACAGATCCGTAAGTACTGACTTATGTGTTCCTATGCCAGCCATAGTAGTGCCTTTGGGAACGGCAAAGGCTGGGTTTTGGGGAGGCTTGGGACAAGAGAAACAAGTGTGCACAGAGCTGTGAGCATCATCCCTCCAGAAGTCCCAGAAAAGTGCCTCAATTTTCATTAGTGTTGGTGGCACAGTGTCATTTCATGTGAAACTTTTGTTAGCAATGGTCCCAGGTACTGCTGCTTCCCAACCTGAAAATTTTATTGTAAGATGCTACACAAATGTCTGTGAATAACTCCCTTCCTCCACAGGGTGGATACTGCATTCCCTGCTTTATTAAGATCTGGCACCTAGGTTGTTGGACTCTTGTGTCTGCTACCACAAGTAGCCCATTTATTTGTGTCACTCTTAATGTTAAAAAGTCATCCCTGTGTTCCTTCTCCTTGCAATACTATGGAGGAAACTTGAGTTTTCAATTTATAAAGGTTTATGAATGAACTAAAAAAATCTCTACAGTGAGTAGCCCAAGGGTATGCAAGCTAATTGTTCACTAGCAGCTGACGGTGAGCTAAGTGAAATGCAATTATTTGGAAAATAATTTGTAAAACAGTGACTTTTGCTTCTCCCCACCCCCATCTCCATGATTGTCCAAGGGGGAAAAAATCCCTTATGCTGTAAGTGCTGAGGAATGGATTTCTGCACAGTGTTTGTCTTGACTACTTCTGCTTGGCATTGTCTCCCTCGAGAGGGTATATGAGCCCTTCACAGGCATGACTGTGTGTGCTCTCTGGGCTTCGTTTTTATCAAGACATGCAAAAATAGGATTACTTTTCTTAAGCTGATTTATCCCCCTCAAGCATAGTGTTTCTTTAAATCAAGTGAGCACATTTAGGAATATCTTAAACTGTGAGATTTTAACGTATGTGTTCATTAATTTTAATGCCGTTCAGTCAAAATCTGAGATGTTTCCAATTCATGCTGCTGCTTCCCTCTTGCTGCATTACACTGAGATATGAAGTGGTGGAAGAGATTCCAAGGGATGTGTGTGAATGTGGATAAGTTGCTGTAGGTCTGGTAATTTGAGAAGGTGTCTGATTTACACTGGTCACAGGTCTGCCTTCACTTCCCATTTACATTAATGGGCATCTGGTTCCCCCGATATACCACGAGGAAAATTGGTTGTACAAAGATTAACACTAGGGTGATCATAATATCCACTGGTTGTTACAATAAATCTGTTTATCAATAGACTCTAGACACAGTCAATATTGGTATGTTTCATAACAAATTACTGTAAGTTGCTGTTCTGTTTTATTCCCTTATTGCATTTTCACAGCACATTATAGGAGTGATAAAATTCCGTGAGCCATAACTCCTAATGGCAGCAATGATCAATTTGACTTCCAATTTGGAAAAAAAACACCCCATACACAGTATACACTCTGCCCTAGTGCAGAATAACAGTTCTGCTTGTCTTTCTGGCAATATTGGGACATTAGCAGTAATGATTAGCAGTAATAGTTTTTAACAATAATATATTTCTAGGTATGGAAATGTAGTTGATTCATTTGCCTTGGAACTAATGCCAACAATATTATACAAGCATGTGAGAATATGCATATTTGAATACATCTATAATTCAGAGCATCCCTGACATCTTTTTAAGGCACAAGAAGTTGTGCCCAAATAGATGAATTTTTGCCCACAGTTCTACCACTGCAGCGTAACCCATGGCAGTCTCTGTGATGGGTACCTGCAAATCTCCTGCAGAAAGAAAATTAATGACTTAATTTCAAAGTTGAGCTTGCACTTCTCACAGCATCGTCACAGTTCTGAATTTTTTCTTTTTTATTCTTTCTTGAAAAGAATAAAAGGAGGATTCTTTTTCTTTTTTATTCTTTCTTAAAATTTTCATTTAGAAATTTTTTGAAGGCTGATGGGCCACTACTGAGCTGGAAGCTCTCTGGAGCAAAGGTTAGGAGGGTTTGGACGTTTTCCTTTTGCCAACTAAACAAAGCAAAAACTACACGGAAGCTTTCCAGTGACTCCTCCAGAGCACTAAAAAGTGCATCTCCCATTTGCAATCTATTGTCTATTCAAATCTATTTAATTTACAATTAACAAGACACTTCTTACTCTTTCAACTTAATTAAAGAGCTACTGACTCTTAGAAGAATTGAAATGCAATAAAGAAGATAACCTAGTTAGGGTATAATTAAGGAAATTTACGTAAGTAATAAACATGGTATTGCTGCCTTCTAAAAAAAAATTACCCTGAACTTGTGTTAATTTCTAGAAAAGCTTATCTTAAAATAAGTGTTCAGACATTTAATTAGAATAAGGCAAGGTAGCTATTGCGAATTAATTATATGTAATTTCCTTTAAGTAACCATTGAAAGCATGGCATACCAAATGGCCTCTGTGTGATCTGTCAGCAAGCCAGGGTTTTAACCTCTGTGTCTTGGATTAACCCCTTCTGCACGGCTGCTGCTTTTAACTAAATCCTACAGGTGCCTATTTCATACTCTCCAAAAAGGAAAATTGAAAAGTGATTGGAAGTATGAAATAAAAATGGTCTCGTTGTTTAAACACTCACTTGACCTTGGGTTAAAAACAAAGAGTTCATTTTTCAGGACTCTGACTGGAGCAGGAAGTAAGGGACAAAGCATTGTTGCTGCGCACTGGTGGCCGGTACTTATTTTGCCCTGAGTGTTATAAGCCCAGTAAGCACTGCTGCATGGGCTTATAATAAACCAGAAAATATTCTTATTATGGAAGAGGATTTTGTTGCCAGTCCTAGCAGAGGCATCTGCCATGAGTTTCAAGACATAACCCCACTTTACTTCGAAAATTGTTCAGCTTTTTGAGTAGGGGAGAAAGAGTCCAAGCATTGGTAAGTGAATACTTGGTGCAGAGGTGAGCCTGCAACGTGTTCGCTCGTGGTGCAGGAGAGTGTGGTGGCTCCTTATGGACCACCATGGTCACAGCTTGTGTGGAACAAATCCCTAAAGCACCGCAGTTGGGTTTCTTGTAACTCAGCTTCTCTTCGACCCAGTGAGTTTGCAGCTGTCTGCTTGGCCAGTGGAGTGTGAAAGTACAGTCCTGAAGCTGCTTCACCACCGCCAATGGTAATTGCTTCACTCCCGTGTGTGCCTTGCTGGGGGCAGAGTGCACACCGTTTATTGTGCACAGGGACCTCAGAGAGAAAGACTCCTTTTTTTGGTTCCCACACCATTAGGCTGGGGATGAAGGTAGCACAGCTACACATTTAAATTATGTGACTGTGGCAGTTAAAGCTATTAGTGCTGGTGACAGAGTGGCAGATGCTTTCTGGTTGAAAACAAAAAAAACCTACCCCACAAATTACATTAAGCCCTTTTTTGCATTTTAAAAGGCAATATGTGCTTTTACACCTGCCATAACTGTCAGCTGGCATGTGCTGACTTCTAACCAAGCTGACTTCTGCAAATTCATGATCTGGACTGGTACTTCCACATACAGCCATGCTTTTCCCTGCTCTGAAAAGCTCTTGCCTTGTTTGCTGGTTGTGCTGCATGTAGGTTCAGTCTGAGTGGAAAATTAGGACTTTCCCAGGAAGGTTCATGCTTTTCATCTGGTTTGAGGGACTTCAGAGATGCCTGGTTTTAATTTTGGAGTTTTTTCATTTTTATTAAAGGGGCTATTATATATTCGAACTGTATGATTCTAATGAGTAATGTTTCTATTTCTACTCTAAACTAAGGTCAGAGTGTAATTCATCTGTTTCTGTGTATTGTCACCTTAAAAACCTCCTGAGGAACAAAGGCATCATTGCTGTATTTAAACTAATCTTGTCTGGACACCCCGTTTTGATTGATGGCTGAAGTGCTTTGAATCAAAACAGATATTTGGAGACCATCAGGCCAGGTCTTCTGTCAGTGCAGTGACACTGTTCTGTTAGATGTGGGACTCAGAATATATTTATATACCTGGTAGCCATGTAACGAAAGATGACAGATTAATTACTGTTGGAGATGGGCCAAGCAGAGGACATGGTACTCTAGCAGGGGCCCCATTCCCCATGTGATAGATCATGTTTGTTCAAGCACTCAGAAACTCATTAGGTTCAACCTGAGTTATTTGGTAGAAACTGTTTTTTAGGTTATTGCTGCTGTGTTGCTTGGGTGAGCTTGTGTTCACAAGACATTTGCAGGAAGGCTATTGGGGTCTGGTGGGCTGTGGGGCTGCAAAAGAGGGTTAATCTAACTGGGAGCAGAAGAGTTACGATTTCTGCTTGGGGAGGTATCCTTGGCTTGAGTTTGTCTGAACAGCCATTTGGTTCCTTTACTATTACAAACTTCCACAGGGGAGAAATTGGGGGGGGTAACTTTTTTAAGTTCAAGTCTTTTAGAGAAAAAAAAAAAAAGGAAACCCAGAAAAGATAAAGGAAGAACTTTCCTTGTCGCAGTGCCTTAGAGTAAAAGAAGGAGCCTGAGTGGGAATGTCTTGGTATGGCATTTGGTCTGGAGCTGCCTTTGACAAAGAGACAGGAGCACTTTTCCTCCATGCTGTGGCATGAAGGACAAAGGCTGGGGTTTTTTTAGTGGTATAAAAGGGGAGGAGGTGCTGTTGGGATCACCTTTCCCCTCTCTGCTATGCTCTTAGGGGATTTCAGTATTTCTTACTCAGGCTCAGATGTTTTTTCTGCTCTTTTACCTGCTTCACCTTTGTTGTGGTGCCTGCCCACTGCAATGGAAATTGTCACAGGTAGGAAATGTTTACAGGAAGGAGCAGAATAATTTATTACCAAAAAAAAAAAAAAAAAAAAAAAAAAAAAAAAAAGGAGAGAGAGAGAGAACATTGTTCCTCCAGTCAGATGTTTATTTAGTGTTTATTTAGTGGCTGCATATCAATTATCTGTTTGAACAGGTTTCATTACAGAAAGTGCAAAACCCCTGAGCACATTTTAAAATATGCTAATCCTTACTTAGGCAGGAAATGGAAAAGGCTCATTTACAGTTTAATTTCTAATCCATGTGGGTTGCCATGTTGTATTCTGGGACATAAATAGAAAAGTTGGAGAGGACAGCTCACTCACAATAAACAGGTGCTGTTGCTTCGCTTTTCTGCTTACTCACTCTAATCATGTGTCATAGCACAAGCCACAAAATGTTGGGCACAAACTCTGCCAAAACCATTCTATTCTGTGCTTTTCCTTTTGAGGGATAGCATATGGGCAAGAGCTTGTAAATCAACACTGATGAGGAGGGAATGAACAGGTTCCTATCTGATGTGGTGAGGACCCGCACAAAGAGCTGCTACAGCCCTTTCCTTTGGCTGTCCATATTAATAGGACAGGATCAGCATACAGCCCCACAGAACACACACAAAAAACAAAATCACATTTCCCACTTAGGTTCCTGCTGATGCTAGAATGCTGCTGCTGAAATGTGCCAGGACAAAGAGAGTTCTTTCTCTTTTTTCTTGGTTTTCTTTCTCTAAAAAAGTTGTTCTGCACTAATGAGCTCCCCCTCCAACTTTTCCCCTTTAGTTCTTTATAACATTAATGAAATCAACTAATCCTTCTGATAAAATATTTATTCAGGCAAGGCTACCAATTTTGCTGTCAGGCTTCCCTTATCAGTGTTTAATCAGTTGCCTGATGCTGTTTTCCCAGGTGATAAAAATATTATCCCCTACCATTTCAGACCCAGGCTGTGGGCTCTTCCCCTCTGAGATTTCTGGAAAGAAGACAGAATTGGCAAACTTTCAAGTGCAAATCTTTCTTGAAATACCTGTCTCTGTAGTTATTTGAGAATCAGGAGCGGGGAAGGCATGTTAGGAGCCTGTGAGGGAAAATCCAGCTGTAGCAGGAGATGCAGCAGCAGTCCTGGGCCCAAGCGGTGAACTAAAAAGGGACATCCTTTTTTCAGGACTGCTGCTAACACAGCCTTGGCAGGGCAGTGATAGATATTTGAAGTGATGGGACACAGGGTATATTTGATATAGAGCAGCAGAGTTTAATTATGGACAAGAATCAAATTGATATTCATAGGGTGATAAATAAATAATGTGTATGCACTCACACAGAAGGACAAGAACATTTTTCTCAAGCGAAAGAAATAAAATCAGCAAAACAGAAATTAAAAATGGCTCTATTTAGCAGAGTTTCTGGTTATGTGATTAATACATCAGTTGGTGGGCTCGATCCTTCTGTTCCTCAAGGAGTCACTCACAGCTTGGCTAAAGGCTAAGAAATGGTCTGGGGTCACATATCTCATTCTCTGATCTCTGCTCTGAGATTTCCAGCTAGCATTTTTTTCTCCTCAGGGGGGGAATTGAGCCTCAGGAGGTTTAGCACCAGCAGAGAGCTAAAAGGAAGAGAGGGAAACTGGAGGAGTTGATTTGACGGTGTTGGAGAGAGAAAGGAAAGTGGAACAGTATTCTCCCTAGCTGGCTGAGCCAGGGGTACAAGCCAGCACACACCTATTCAGCAGGAGGCCCTTTAATATGGGTTAGCTTTTAGTTCGACCTTTTCAAAAAGAGCTGGGAAGTTCACATAGGAGGATCAATGTACCAGTGCTACAGCTGCTGTTTTATTTTCCTAATTTCAGGAAATGTCCCTTAAACAGCTGGTGCTTCTGACAAAGTTCCTCTCTGAAATACACGTTTCTTCAAGATAAGGTCTCAAATTTCACATATAACCTGATGTTTCTTGTACTAGCAGCTATGGACATAAGCTTAAAAATAGGAAAGAAATTATCTGAAATGAAAAAAATGAGTAAGAAAAGCAGCATGTTATGCTTTCAATAAAATGATTTAAGTTTTACTCTTGGGGAGTAGATTTGAGCCCTCACCTCATAATGATTTCAATATGTTATGCTATCAATATTGTGTTTAAAAAACGAGGGAACTAACAAAGACTGACAGCAGCTTGGATGCATCAGGGATTTGGGTGACTTTCATTTGTCCACTGGGCACCTTTGCATGTTTCAAAAGAACTGATTCCTGGCTATGCCTGAGTTGCTGATTTGCTAAGGACCAAGCAGCATTTATTTCTAGAGATAAGAGAGGTGAAAGATCACATTAAAATGAGTGTGTGTGTGTGTGTGTGTGTATCCATTTGTACGTATAAGCTTTAAAAAAGATATAAAGGGGGTCTTAGGTCAATGCTTATTGTAGCTGTAGCTCCATGGGGCAAGGCAGCTTCTTGATATTCCTTTGCCTCCCTTATCCCCTGCACTCAGCAGCCACCTGCCCCAGCATCTGGGGGGAAATCTGAGAAATGCTGCCTTGGCAGAGGAGAGCTTGACAAGCATGGAAGACTTCATTTTTAATTAATTTTCTTCTTGTTCAAAGAAGACACAGAGAATGTAGCATGGAAGAACAAGATCTGAAACAAATTGCTAACTGCAGTAATACTAATTTTTGTCTTGGTTATAAGTTTGTTTTATTAACCTTGGCTGATGGAACTACAAAAAAGTCCTGTAACAAGGATTAAAAGAGCAGGCAAAGGTGTGATAGACGCATTTCTTTATTTTCAAGTGACCTAGGAGGTTTTTCAAAGTTTTCCAGGAGGTGTCAGCAGTACTTTAAACCTTTCATTTTTCATGATGAAGAGTTCTGACTAAGTTCTTTTTCTAAATTAAATAAAGGGAAGAATCTCATACTAAGGAAATAGTAAATATCATCATCCAGTCCTGCCCCTGAAGAGATGGATCCTTGCTGCTGGCTCAAGCTAGGTTTGCAAGCTTTTGGGCACTGCATGTTTTGGCAGAGCTTCTTACCACCAGACTCTTGGCTAGTGGGTTGTGTTGGCATTGTTTCCCTTCATGTGTTCTCGGTAAGCATCAGCCCTGAGGCTGGCTCTGGAGATCTTGTTAAATCATGGGTCTTGGCAACTTCCAAGTCCTGCAGAACCTAAGCTTTCATGACCATAAAGCAAATTCTTGCCCAGGTGCCGTGAGAAAAATCTTGAAAAAATATAACCCTGTGTGCATACATCAAAGATAATCAAAATAATTTAAAATACTTGTTTTTTTCTTTAAAAAAAGAAACAACCAACCCTGATTTTGGGATTGGAAGTACTGTTTTTTGGATGAGGGGAAAACCAGCTCTATTTATACTTCTTTCATTGTCCATAGCTGGCTTTCATAGGAGCTGTTAGGATAATCTGGTCCAGGTCCTCTGCTGGTGTAAGCTGGCAGAGCTCAGCAAGCTTCACAGAGGCTGAGCCAAGTTATGCTGCTTTAGAAGCCAGGAAAATAATCATAACGATAGAGAGAACACTTTCCACCCGAGGATCAGAAAGGAGACAGGAAAGCCCATGGAACCTACGAGGGAGAGCATTACTGGAAGTGGCACTAAGCTCAGCATTCTGCATCTTTTTGTGATAATAAAAAGGAAAAAGGAGGGAGGATGCGCAGCCATAATCTGGTGCAACTGGGAATGAAAAATGCTGTGCTTTAAATCCTGCTGTTGGTCGATGCAGCAATGTCAGTGAGAGACATAGGTGATTTTGCCAGTCTCAGTGTTTTCAATTTGTTTTTACATGGCTAATTAGTAAAAAAAAAGGGTAATCAGTGGAATAAAAACTTGCCAACATTTCATTTCAGGGTTTGCTGTGAGAAGGCCTTTAAAAAAAGGCACAAGCATTGAAAGGAGATAAGGCATTTCTATTTCAAAATCCAGCAGAATCCAATAAAATCAGGCAGATTGACAGGCACAAAGAATTACAGTCAATTTACTTTTGAAAATGAGTACCATTGGGTGGATAGTGGGTAGATTCACTCACTAAAATCTGCTTTGGGACTATTTGATCAAACTCTTCTATGTGACCATAGATATCATCTTAAAGTATCATCATACTGACGAATGATTTTTCACATTGCAATAATTAAGTGCTGGGATGCTCAATAAATGCTGGGGAGAGCTTGGGCTGATCACAGCAAGTACTGAGCTAAGAAAGCCACACTGCTGTGACGTATGTTTTCTTAACCTCTTTTACTTGGTTCTGGCAGGATATTTTATGAAATGATCTTTTAAAATAGGTCAGTTGTGTAAACATAATCAAGACGTTTGCCCATGAGTTAGAGTGGCTTATTAAAAAAAGCACCGCACAGTTCAAACCATTAGTGGCCAGCAGACTTAGAGATGAAAAGAAGATAAATCTGTTGCATAGGACTGTGTGAGATGGAAAGTCCTCTGCAGAGTGTTTGCCTGAGTCTTACCCCATGCTAGCAGGTTTAGAAAAAACAAGTTGCATCAGCCCAGAGCTAGTGGAGCCTAGCCAAGTCCAGCTCACTCTCATGTGGGTTTTGTTGTGTGTAATAAACTTGCCCTTGGTACTGATGAGGTCTTTCCTGTCAATGCTAGCTTGCATGGAACTTGTAGGAAGCACAAAACAGAAAAGGTAAACCAAAATTGGGCAGTGGGCTCAATACATGATCACTGCACATACAGAAGTTTTGTTTCCCCAGAAACTCAAATTCTTTAGGTGTCAACCTCTCAACTGAGCTGAAAGGCGGAAGAGGAGAAGACAGTGAAGGATAAAACCCAATGTCAAGATGTCCGTTAGTGGGTTCATAAGGGCAAACACAGTAACTGTGTGAGAGCAGAAGCGCAAGGGGAGGTTTTTGGGGAGATTGCAGGGATCCAATCTCTTTGCATCATCCCTGTCCAGCTTTTAATCCTGCTTGACAATTGCACTCTGCCATGCTTGGCTGGGCTATTAGAGAAGACGTGATCATTTCTTCCAGTTTTTTCTTTTTACTTTTTTTTTCTTTCTTTCTTTCTTTCTTTGTCCCCCCCCCCAAAATTGCTGGACATCCTTTCTGGAGCATCTCCTCTCTGCCTGCCTCAGCCCTGCTTGGCAGCAGTGCGCCTGCGTGCTGCAATGCCCCGAGCCGTGCTTAACGTGTCCCCAGGAAACCTGGCACCGCGTCCACTGGGACTGAATTTCAAAGCATATCCCTATTAGCTTATTTTGATGTTTTTATCTTTCCGTGATCGGGAACCATTCTCTGCAGCCAAAACAGACACTTTCCCAATGGCATCGAGTGAATTTTTAGCTCTCCTCTGAGGAGAGGCCTTCAATAAAAGATGAGCCACTTGCCACGCTGACTGGCTGGAGCTCTGTGGCGTCTCCGGCGGTTCCTGCCTTTTGCTGTCAGTTTACACTTGTATGAACATCGGCTCGGCTGCCCTGTGTTGCTGTAAGTGGAGGTTTGCACGCAAACATGGCCTCCACAAAAGCCACCTCAGGCGAAAGCACTTCCCACTGCAGTGCTACCCGGGGTCTCCAGTGGGTAACTCTGCCAGTGGTTTGGCACTGGGGCATGTTTTAGTCATGAGGGATGGAGGTCCCTTCCCTCCCACATCCCCCCTGACCAGGGAGCATGGCAGGCTTGCTCAGAGGTAGTTGAGAGCAGCTGGCCAGTGATTTCTGAGGAGGGGCACACCACCGCAAGGAAGTTTGACTCAGCTGTGGGAGTGTTTGTTGAAGGCTTGATACACACAAAATACACACAAACCTTGTGCTCTAAAGAAACACCATGGAAGCCCCATCCCCCTCCTTTAACTCCTGAGCTCCCACCTTCAGTTCCTTCAGCAAATAAACCCACCAGTTTTCATCTGTAGCCTGGTAGGTGAAGAAGGTCTGTGGGTCATTCAACTTCCTCTTCTACTGAAGCTGAAATGACTGAAAATCCATGGGAAATTCCAAAATGGGGAGGCAGACACACACAATAAATCAGGTTAGATTTTGCACCTGCTGAAATCTCCTGGGTTTCTTTTCTTCATGAGGCTAATGCTTCTGTCTTGCCACCCCTAATTACAGGTTGGGAAGGTCCTTGCTGCTTCAGGGCTACCCCTGCACTGTGGCACAGATTAAGTGCTGGAAATGTCCCTGGGGTGTAGCAATTCCCACCAGCATATCGCTTTTTGCCCAGAGTCTGTAAAATACTGGTGAAAAGATGAGGATCCTGCATGGCATAAACCCCACAACTTCTGGTCTCACCCAGGTTGCATGTTTAATGGGAAATGTGTGCAGAGGTGAGGAGGACCAGGTGAGGAAGCTCCACAGGGGGCTTGGGGCAGAGGCATGGATAAGAGAAAGACCACTGTCCTGGCAAAGTTCTGTGAAGTTGGTAGAGCGATCCTCTGAGCTATTTCAGTAGTGTTGTACCCAAAATGTAATTAGATCTGTGTGCCACTCACTAGTTCTTAAGAGTTCTAAAGATGTTATAGACATCTTTATGGGAATTTCTAAAGCAGCCTGAGACAGTCCTACATCCCAGATGGAGAGAACTTGGCTGGATAATAATTTCCATGGGCTGTCGTGCTTGTCTCCCTGTGCCATGCAGCCATCTGCATCCAAGTCCTGGGGGAGGCATATTTGAAGGTAACGCTGAACCAGGTTACTAAAGGAGAAATGCTGGAAGTTTTCAGGAGATGAGACCTGGAGTGTTTTAGGAGGCTGCAGGGTGGGGGAGCCACTGGGGGGGAGAGGGACACTCACAGAAAAGGTGCTGAAGCTACTTAGCTAAAGGGGAGATTATTTGCTTTGCAATATATTTGTAGGAGAACTGACTTTTTGGCCAAATATTTAATTTTTCTTTAGCAACTTATCCTTCCACAGCTGTCAGCACTGCAGCAAAGCATGTGGGAAAATGCTGCTGCTGAAAGTGGGAGTTGATAAAGGGAAACTTTTGACAAGCCGGTGGCTCCTTGTGGTCCCAGGGCCCACTGAGTTTCAGTCAAGTTTACTCAGGAGCTTTTGAAAAATTACTGAAAGTCTCTCCCCTCTCATTATTGCAGGCTCCCCAGCAGGTAGCTCAGGCTTCTATAAACCTTAAATCAAATATGACAGCTTCTCCCCTATATTGGTTTTCATTTTCACAGCGTCTTCAGGACAGATATTTCTCTTACTCCTTGTTTCCAGTGGACCGATGCTAACCATTTTAAAAGAAGCAACAAATATTATCTGTTTTTGTATTCAGGTGTGCCAGTTAATGCCAATTGCTGCAGCTTTGGGTAATCCTGGAAATTAAAAAGGTAGTGCTCTAAAAGGAAAGCCAGATCCTTGCTAAATGCAGTGGTATTATTTATGTCTGCGTTTGCTTTCTGTTTCCCAAAATCTCCTCTGTAAAGTTAACATTTGGCATTAAAATCTATCTTAAGATATCAGGCTGAAGTGTGCAAGGAAAAAAACAATAACTTCCAGCAGCACATTTTCATTACCTTGGAACTAAAAAAGTCCACTAAGAAATAGTGGAATGTTTCCTTGAAGCTTTTTTTTTCACCTTTCCATACATATTTTCTTAAGGAGTCTAATCAGCCAAAAGCTTACTTTATCATTTGACTTTTTTAACAAAAGATTTATTTTTATTTTTTTATTCCTTCAGTGTTCCTGACCTTTTGGGAAATTGCTTATTTAAAATGTTGCAAAGAAAGCGCCGTCCGTTATTTATCGGGTTTTATGCCATGATTTGGGAAAAACGACCTTGATTTACTTGTCCCATTAGAGACTGCATGAAAGGAATAAACGAACATTTTCAATAGCACTGCAAAGTAAAACCAGCGAAGTCTGTCAGTCACTTTTTCCAGGCTGTGTACTTGAAAAAGTAGGCAAAAATATTAATTGGCTTATTGATTGTATTGATAGATCCAAAGCAACTTTAAATGCCTTGAACTGGTTAGTGAATATTTCCTCACTAAGACCAGTATTTAAAATTCTTTCTTATATAGTCCAAACTGCTTAACCAGGAATGGGAATGGAGAGGTGCTTAGAGTCCAGTTCTGTGGGAAGAGGTAGAGTGGGGGATTGAAATGAAAAGGCAATTATTTCGTTTTTAAACCGTTCTTTAAATAAATGCGCAGCTCTGCAGGACATAGTGAGAATCACTTTTTGGGGTCTGGGAGGGCAAGCACTGCCACCAAATATTTCTTTGCCCGGTTAATCCCTTTGGGAATTCTCATGTGCTTAAAATGAGGTGCCTGCTTGAGTACCTTCCCCAGTCAGAGCCGTGGCCAAGGAATAACAATGATGTCGATAGCAAATGCAGCAGGAAATAAGCTGAAGATGAGGAGTGTTCAGCACCCTGTGGCTACCTGTGTTACCGGGCATTTGCACATAATTTTTAAGGCTTCCTCCTGCTCCCCGCATTCTCCTTCCACATAAAAGCTTTGGTTAGAATTCTACTTTCCTTTCCCCTAAATAATTGTTCCAGCATATGTGGTGAATTTTTTAGAGTAGGAAACCCCCCCTTTTAAATACATCTAGCACCCACTTCTCCATTGCTCCATCCATTCCTCTTTGATTAGGAACTGGAGAGGCTCAAGAGGTGCTCACAAAGAACTGATTACAAAGTCAAGGAAAATGAGACATTCTCCAAAAGGGCTTCTCATCTGCTGCTGCCGTGCTTTTCCTGCAACTCTGGACCATGCCTGTAATAGCTTTGTACCTTTTTTTTTTTTTTTTTTTTTCTGAAGGACTCACTGAACAGGATGCTTATTCTGGGAAGCTCCTTTGAGAGGCTGGAGGTATTTTTTAAGAGTCATTCCCTACGTGTTTAACATGAGCAAATATTTTAGAGCTCCACTTTGACAGTTTTAGGTAAATATAACTCTGGTTTCACTGCACAGAAAGAATCTGGACGTTTCACCTGTAGAATAAAAGAAGTGGTTTTTTTCTATGCATTTGCAACCCCTATCCTCTGTAAGCAAAGCCACTGCATTTTGTATTTTAAAAAGAGTTTACAGAAAGTGTTTACAAATTGCATCGTGTGCAGTCTGTGGTAGAATGTAGGCTGGCTGCATTTTATGGGTATGGTGAATACAGCTTTTGATGAGAGTCTCAGCTGTAGATGTTAAGTGAAGCAGAACAATAACAGCAAAAACTTCAAATTTGTGTACTTTCACCTTCCCTCCAGATTCTCACTTGAGAATGAAAAATCAGCAGTGAGGTCAGACAACTGGACTGTGTTTTGCAGTAGCAAAAGATAATGTGGAATCTTCTCATTCGGGCAAAAACAGGTTAAAAGACACCAGATTGTGGCATAATTACCAAATTACGACATCTAATTTGTAGGTTTAACTTGCTAATTACGTGTGATACGTGGGTTGTGAAGGAAGAATACCAAGCACTAGAAGGTTTCCTTTTGTCTTTGGGAATTTGTTTTGGTTAGGGGGAGGAAGAGGGAAAAAAATGTCTTTACCACATGCAACTGAGCTTTATTTTCTTGTGCCAGGTGGAATAAAAAGTAACTATACAGAGTGGTGGGTGATGTGTTCGTTTTAAGAGAAATAGAGGGTGTGATAGGGATTTTGCGGCATTTAGATGCCTCTAATGTATGTACATATGCTTTTGTGAGAAAGAAATTCTTAGAGTGAAGACTAGCACCCTGAAGTTTTTATTGCCAGAGTGTGTTTCCAATGCCTGTCAGGAGTGCCAGTGTCGATATTTAAGATGAATTTGTGTTTAAGTGCCAGCTCTGCCTGCACAGACAGTTGCTCCACTTTTTTTTTTTTTTTCTCTGCTTTGTAAGTAACTGTCAGAATTTGCTAGCCAATATTAAGCAGGACTATTTACCTTGTCAAAAATGCATGCTTTTCAATTAATTCTGAAGTGGGGAATATACTGTTCTCCCCTGCAGTTGATAGACAGGGTTAATACTCTGGCAGCTGAAATCTGAGGACTGGAGCAAAATGCAAATGGCCACGGAGGGGGCTTGAGAAAACGGCTGGGCTGCGCGTGAACTTGACAGTGAGGGAAGCAAGAAGGAACAGAATGACCTACATTTGCTGGGACAAACCTGGTCATTAATGAAAGAGAAGGGCATACAGTCATTTGTACTTTTATGTGTGTACATTCATAATGCTCACACTTGCAGCAAACCCACAATCTGTCTTGAAATCACTCTGAGGTATTAAATAGCTCTCTCTACAGCAGATGCATTTGAGCTGAATCTTGTAGGACTGCAGCAGCTGACTTGAAAAATTTAGTCAATATTGGCCAAAATTGAAGCACTGCCTTTTTTGCTCATGGACATGTAAACATTTTAGTTGTTAAAGGAGGTGCTTCTCTGCAGCTTTTAGGTGTGTTTTAGTTAAAACAAACCAACCCCAAAGAAAATCCCAACCTAATTCTGGCAACTTGTTTCCTTTGTATTTCAATTTTAAGAACTCACACCCCTTTGGAGAGGGAAGGGGGAATGTTGCAGTACACACTGATTAACCATTAGGAATAACACAATGCACTCAAACGAAATCCTCTTCAAATCAATAGCAATCCTAATGCATGATGGATTTAAATTCACCTGAGAACTGTATTTTACCTTGGAGATAAGGGAAGTGGTTGCACTGGGCTTAGTTGCATTAATAATAATAATTACATATCGAATTAAATACATTCTGTCCCACATACAGCACATTTCAGCAGCAAAAACTTCATTAATAAGAGATGCAGAAATGTGTTGTATGGAAGAACGAAAACTGAACAGGGATTACAAATTCACTGTTTTGTTTGTAGGTTACCCTGATTCTGGTGTTATTTTCAGAAAACTGGTTATGACAATATTTATTATTACTGGAAACAAGAGTTACAGACCATATTGTTGTACCTTGGAAATCTAACCAGCTCAGAGTTTAGAGCACATGTGGGAGGACCAGTACAATAATTAAGGGACATCTCAATCATTCACAGCAATCTTTATTTCAGGGAACTGTATCCATGCTCAAAAGCCTAAGAAATAAATATGTATAGTTTTAGAAAATAGATGGCAAATGTGCATTCTGAAACAGAGGAAAGGCTGAAATTGAAATGTCATAACCAGACAGGGAGATGCACTTTCCAGCGTGCTCTTGTAATTGCAGATGCGTTCTTGAGATAGCAGATCCACTTTCTGAGTCTTGCTTATTTTCTCTTTGGTCTGGTGTTTGGAGTCAGAAATACCTCAGGTCAGTAATATTCTTACTGTCAGAAGAGCCCTGCAGCTGACTGCAGTTTGAAGGGGATGTCCTTTCACAACAGGGGGGCATTGAACAAATATTTAAGGAAAAGGGGGAACACAGAGCCTGGAGAAGCTATGCTGCAGGCAAAAAATCTGCTGCTGTCTAAAGCAGCAAGTGAGGCATCGTGGGCCATTCCTGCCTTTCTCAGTTTCTTTATAGGCTGTGGAATTCAGGGGTGCAAATCTCCCTGGCTAAACTCTCATTTGTTCACTTACATGCAATATTCTCACAGTAGGGATGACAGAATGTGAGAGGCTTTCTAGCGTTTGAGTTGCACATGTAGATACACTCATAGCTCCATTTCCCCTGGCTAATATTCATTTCCCCATGCAAGCCATGTTTGCACAAGGAGGGTACACCTTTCAGGGACACCTCTCATGTCCTCCACAGAGAAAGGAGAACCATCTCCTGGACATTGTTGCTTTAATACGGGGCAAAGCTTACCTTCCAGCATCTGTCATAATTTATCTGTTTTTTTCTGCAGTTTTACCTTGCATGGCTCAGCATGAGTGGAACATGTTTGATTTGATCCTAATTATTTTTTTAATATATCCTAAATCTCAGATGTGGAGACAATTTACATTAATTAAACTTCAGTTGGCTCTAAAATTGTCATGTATCAATTTTAGCAGCATTTATAGAGAACAAGATAGAGGATTTAAATTACACACCATATGGGGCAATGCTAGGGACATTTGCTATTGTGTTAATTGCTTAGAGCTACATTTTCTATCCTCCTTGTGAGTGAGACATTTGCTCTCATTCTTGCTGAATTAGGTGAAGAGTTTCTTGCTTAAATAGAGTAAGCACAGATTCCTCTGCCTCCTTCTGGCTTTTGGTCTGCTGCAAGGATCAGCTTTTCGGAGGAGCTCTGCTGCCACCAGCCTCACCTCTGCCTTTGCTGGGAGGCAGAGCAAAGGTGTCTGAGGGGTCCCTGGCTGACACACCACGATCCCACAAATCATCCTGGGGGTAAAGAGCCTGATAACTATGAAAATAAGCAGCTGTCTTCACTGCCAAGGTGGAGACAGGCATGCTTTGTTGGATCCTGAAGTGAGCCTGAATTTTTCAGACGCATTTCTGAGAGCTGTCATCACAGTTGTGTCTCAGCTTTGTTGGCACAACAGGGACAAGCCTGACAAGTGATCCCCAGCCTGCTTCTGCTGCAGGGGAATTAACTTTGCAAGGTGCAGATACCAGTTTGCAGGTCTGTGTTGAGTGTTGGCAAAGTGGTGCCAGACATACTGCTGGGAAGGGGGATTGAGTCAAAACCAGCAGGCTCCTATGGATGAATTTGTACAAATAGGGGTTATGGATGCCACAGCTGGCCTGGGAGGAAAGGGCTTTCCAGGGGGAGCTGCAAGGCAGCATCACCTTTTTCCTAAAGTTTGCAAGTGATGTTTTGAGCAAGCCTACTGAATCAGAGTGTTTTCATTTGAGGAAAACCAAATTTAAATGCCTTAACAGCTCAAAGAATATAAACTAGGGAGTAGCATCCTCTTGAGAACTTTGGGATTAGGGATACGCTCCTTGGTGAAACATCTCACTTTTCCTTGTCTCTTTAAAAAGATCCACATCCTTCTTAAGTAAGAGACATAGAAGTGGTCAGATAGTCAGTGGAAAATTATTCAGTATGCTCAGCAAAGCTTTCCTTCTTGGAGACCTCTCCAGGTGAGCCTTCAAAACCTGAACAGGATGAAACCAGAGGTCTTAGTCCCCATCTGAATCCCTGCCAGGCAGAAACTTTTGCAAAAAAAGCCCCTTCCAAATATCAGTACAAATCAATTTTTGCTTTGCAAGAGCAGAAAGCACTCGAAGGTTTCCCCACAGCTGGTTTCAAAGAAGTGGCAAAATAAAACACAGAAAGATGTTAGGGAGGTGTTATGTGCATTTGTATCTACCAGTTTGCAGAACCTTTCTGCTTCTGTCTGGTGTTTCCTGCTTGGCAATATTGTAATGGGATTCTCCCATATTAATATTTTAAATGAATAAATAAATATCTGATGAGAGACTGTGGATCTCTGCAATCTTTTCATAAATTCTGTGGAAGGCAAAAAGAGAATTAAAGATGAGATTAAAACAGCCTGGGTGATGTATTTCTCTGGGATGTGGTAAAGTCTCTAGGTATTTATGCTGTGCTGTTGATGTTACAAGTTATATCTATATTAAAAAGCATGTGGCTCTCTCTCTCTCTCTCTCTCTAAAGGCCATGCAAGCTGTCATCAAAGAAGGTCCTGATTTCTGCTAGAACTGTTGTGATAATGATAGCCTATGGCAGCATACTGTTTTTAAAGCATCAGTGGTTCATATGTTCTCACTTAATTTTGGTCTGAATCTGTTCTAGCAAGTAAGTCAGCTGTATGAGGATCTCATCTTCCTGATATTTGGGGAAATGTAAAGCATTTTTTTCCTCTCTGGCTCTGCATTGCAGAGGCCAGTTCTGGTATGAAAGGATGCTGAGCCTTTATCCACAGTTAGCAAGAAGCACAGAGTGAGAAAAGATGATGGAAAGAAACCACCCTATCTCCATTAACAGAAGTAGAATCTCCAAAAACCTGTCAGAAATGCTGCTGTACTCCAGGACAAATACTAATATTAATTCCAACATTATAACTGCTTCATTTAGCTGTTAACATAGATCACACCTGCTAGACTGAGTTTATTCGTAAAATGAAGTCCCTGGTTTCTGCAGGACTGTGCAGGAGCCTCAGGAGTACCCTTCATTGGTCTGACTGCTCCTAAATCAGGAGACCTTGCACAGACCTTGCCAGGGCCAGGCATTTAGACTGCTCCTTCCCCTTCCTTCCAGATGTGCTGGAGATTAAAAGTTTGAGGTTAAATTCTCCTCTGTCTCAGATGTGAACATTTCTGGAGGTCCAGGACCCTATTTTAAGTTCACTTTAGTGCTAGTGTGAAGAGGATTGGTTATTACAAGTACAACCACTGCATCTTGAGACATTCTCCAAATGAAGTCAGGTGTGAACTAAAAAACCTTTTTTCATCTAGGAATGAAAAGCATGTTTTTTCTATTTTTTTTCTGCATTAAAAAATACATTTATCTTTCCCTGCTGTACAGCACCATATGAGTTTGTAGGGGACTGGGGGAAAAGGATGGGTAACCCCCCAAAACTTGTTATTTATATCTGTTATTTATCTCTGTCATGTCAGCTGTAACACAACATGACCAAGATTTCTCTGAGTTAATTCCATATTTAGGTCCATTATTTGTTTCCTGTATCTAACATGGGGTTTTGTTCGATATTTCTAAATGGCAAACATTTTTCTTGATGCAAAATGTACAATTGACAAACTGCTGTTGGGAAAAGCAGCGTTATTTTCACCAGGAAAACTCTTAATAAGAATAAACTATGACATTTAGTCATTTTTCAAAGTGTTCCTCACTGAAACTTTAATAACCTCCTGCTACATATCCTAAGTCATTGCTCAGCACCTACTGTGAGCCTTCCTACCAGGCAGCTGTGTTTTGCAGGCAGATGGAAAAGTCTCATCATATTTCGGCCAGGTTCTGCCTTTGACCTTCAGCTGCATGCAAACGGAAAGCTCCCAGCTCAGTGCGGGAGCCCCGTGGTCTCCAGAGTCATCAGCTCCCCCGCAACTCGAGCGAGGAGCCACGAGAGGGGATAATTGCTGTGCAGTTTCCAAAACATTTTTCTGCTATCTGCTTCCATGTTTGTGCACCGCATTTCTGGCTACCTGTATTCATCAAATTCACGCTTGGAATAGGCTATTGGCTGCACGCTAATAACCCCTTGTTCTTTAATGTTCTCTTTCTAGTTAATTAATCTATTTATGGTAATAGCATGTCTCATTTTGTGCTTTCACTCTAGAGGGTGTGTTTGTATTATCCTGCTGTATAGTGTTGACTGGTCCTATTATCATTTATCATTAAAGGCAGCAGCAACACTCTGGCCTGGCCTGCCAATAACTTTTCAATTAATTGCTTAGCGGTTGCTTTTTCTTCCCTTTAGGTTTTTGCCAGTGAGTACAAGGTCTTTAAGGTTTCCATCAGACTTTTTCTTTTTTTAAACTTTGCAGCTTTTGGCAAGCTTCTTTTATGCTGAGGTATCTGAGGCCTGTATTGTGTGGAAACGACACAGGAGGGCAGGAAGGCAGAGTGGGCTGTTGGGAGCAGCATCGAGGAGGGCAGACAGGCAGGGCTGTGAGCCAGCAGTGCTCTGGGTTATACTCCCAGATCTACCCCTTATGGGAACTGGAGCCCACAAACGGTAGTCCAGCAAGTTGACAGCACCACACCTGTGTCTGGCGGGTGGCACACTCAGGCCTGGGGCTGGGATAAATTGTAAAAGTTCAAGGGATGGCTGCAGCCTTGGACATTGCCATGGAGTGGCTGAGAATAGAGTTGCTGAATCAAGTCCCTGGGTTTTGCTTATAGGATCCCTTGTGGAACAGGGTGGCAGCGACAAGCTGCAGCAATAGGTTTGTATGTTCAAAGTTTTGCTTTAACCTAGCTGTGGTCTGTCTCCCTTGCCATAGGGCAGCTGTTTGCATGTTGGGTTCCCATTAACATTGGACCAAGAGGGCCATTTCTAGTGTCTTCACCCACTCTGGATAATTGCAGAATGTCAAACAAGACCGCACCCTTGGTACCAACAGCATATTGCCCCCAACTTCCACTCTGCCACTGTGGGACACACATTGCAAAGGACCACAGCCACCACCAAATACATCTGTGCCTTAGCTGGCCAGGCTGATGGATTAATGCTTGCATTTGTCTACTTTTCAGCCCTCTGGAGCCATCTCAGAAAGAATGAGAGCACATGGGTTTAGAAAACAGGATAGCTGCAAGCCACTAAGTACATCTAATGAGGGGGTGTTAGTGAAATAATTAGAGCTGATGATTAGTAGAAATGTTTGGATTTTCTTTGTTTACAAGCACTTCATTATAGGCTTGACCCGCTTACCTTAAATTAATTTTGTTCTAGCCGCATGGCTACTTCTTTCCTTCCATTCTCCCAAGTGTTTTATTTTTAAGCAGATTCTCCTCTGGACTGTGTTCATGCCAAGTTTTGTCTTCTGTTCTTTATCAGTACAACAATATGAAATATTTAAAAAGAAGTTATCACTGTGCCAATATGAAAGATTAAATAGGTTTGTCAGCCTCGGTTCCTGAAGGAGGAAACCTGGTAGGCAGAAAGAATCAGAAGAAACAGCATCAAATATACAGATGTAGAGTTGGATCAAAACACAGGAAGCTCTGCTTCATGCTCAACAGCTTCCCCCTTTGTCATGCCAAAGGCAGGGGGGAGAGAACAGATCCGTATTTGAATCTAAATTTGCTGTTTGAAACTAAATTGGCCTTCCACTGCAGAAGAAGGGGCAGCATAGCAAGCCCTTGTGCACAGAAGCACTGCAAACGCATTGTCACCTTATTGGCACATCTGTGCTTTTATCCTGGTTCCCTCAGCCTTTATTTCTGCTTCGGAAATCACCTGGCTTTTACCCACACTCCTCTGAGACCCTGCATAAGTTATTTAAGTCTCCTGATTTAATTTTTTTTCCTCCTGTTATGCCAAAACTCCCTCCTCCAAAAGGTTCTGTCAGTGTGTGTATGGCAGCTTCCCGTCATGTCTGGTGGAGGCCTCTTGAGGGATTGATGGGCAGGAGATGGCTCAGGCAGCTTTGCACAGGCAATATAATGGTATGTCTAGACAGGAGAAATGCTGAAGCAACATTCCCGGCAACAGTGGTGATGCCAGATAGCAGAGCATGCCCAACCCTGCTGGGTATCAAAGGCCCTTTCTGTGCGTGGCTCACTCTGGTGCAGGCATCTGCCTTTCCCAGCAGTTTGTTTTGGCCTGGAAAGAGCCTCTGTGTTGGCTGCCCCACTGAGGGAAGCTCTTTATTTCCAACGTGGCTCATGCCGATGAGCTCGGTGTGTGCTGGCAACAGTGCACATTTCCTGCATGTGAAAGTTAGGAGGGGAGTGGCTGTTAAGAAACAATTCAATGGTTTCAGTACCATGTAGCTTTAATAATGTTTTAATTCTTGTAAAATAACAAACAGGACAGAAGTGGCCTCAGAGAGGACTGATAATGCCTGCAGTGTGATAAAGCATGTGTTGGGGGCATTTTCCTGTTTTGCTATATGACTCATAGAAAGGTTGTAAAAACCATATCTAAATTTTCACACACTTCAGTGTATGGCTTTTACTGTCAGTACCCTTTGATCATCCACGTACCTCTTACATTCTTGTTAGCCTCTTTGATGTTTTCCTTTGTATACCAACAAACAAAAGCTGAAGTCTACTGATTGCATCACTATGTTTTAAAAAGCACTGAATAAGTAAATGCTATAAAGCTATGATAATTTAAAATTGCTATTGTTCAAGTAGGCTTTGTATGTGCATTACACTAACATGCATTTATTTTATATAGGTCAGCTCTGTCACTGTTGAAATGCATCCATGTCAGAGTGCTGAGGCATCTCCCAGAACACAGAGTGCCCTGTATATAAAATGTGTATGGGGCATGTAGAGAGCCTAAGTATTCAATGCTAGTCATGCAGGTTTAACCCTCATCTTCTCTAAGCCAAGCCAGCCGGTATTCGGAAAATGCAGCCATGCCTTTGGGCACAAAAGGTTTCCTTTTTTGTAGTCAGCAGCAGGAGTAGTAAATTCTAAAGGAAAATGTAAGGTGAGTCGGAGCACCCCACTGATGAGCTCCGCAACTAACTAAACATCTCTGCAGTAACAGGTAGCTCATACCAACAGTGTGGAGGGCACATTAGCAAGGCAATGCCATAACAAAGGAGTTGTCTCCTAAGGAGACAGGGTCTGTTCCTGGTCTGGAAATGCAGTAAACAAGCAGCATTCTGCATTTGACAGTGGCTAAAAGCAGATTGTTGGAAACAGGCAGCTCAGAGACACACCTCTGCTACTTCCCTCCCCTGTTCTGTTCAGTAGGGATGCACACAGCTTTCACCTGCTTTTGGGAGGTGGGAGATCCCTTTTTTGGTGATTCTAGTCTTGAGCAGGCAGTGCTGCAGTTGTTAGTAAGAAATACCAAGTGGGCAGCAGCCATGCTACCAAGGACTGATGAGAAGCAAAATTATTTGTGAATGGGGAGAAGGAAAGTTGCTGCATATTCTTTCTGGTTTTATCTCTTGTTGTTGAGCCTAGTGGCGCCTTTCTTTCTGTCACCCTATCTGCCTATAGAGATGGAGCAGGAGAAAATGAAAGTTGTGTACTTACTACTCAAAGGAAGCCTTGCTGCTGACATGGCTTTCTGTAACGAGAAGCTGAGGCCAGAGTAAGAGGACAGAGGTCATGCCCAAATGCTTGTGTGGTGCTGGTGCCGGTGAAGCACTCAGTTCAGGGACCGTTAAATGGCGCAGGAGCATCATGCTGCCAGCAGGACCCCTGGCTAAGACAGCCAGTCGGTTCCTGGCCAGGCTGTTTCACTCCCGTGAGGAATCAGCTTGTATCACGTCTGGAAGCTGCAGGGATGATGTTTGCTGTGGATCTGGTCTGGGCAGAAACGTGCCATGGTCACGCACTGCCTAGTTTCAGAGGCCATCTGCCCGCTTGAATACCTGTCCTTGGGGGTGACTGCTCCCTGCCTAGCTGCATTGTTTCTTCCTATGAAGAACTCATGGGACGAGAAGTAAGGAATAGAGACTGGTTTGTTTCAAAAAGATTAGTTTCTATTTTGCATGAAAATTTTCATATTTTTGAAAAAAACCCAAACCTCATTCCCCCTCCCCTTTTCAAATCACCACCAGATTCTACTGCTTTAGAGGAAGTCAGCATTTTTAAAAAATCTGTACTTTGAAATTAACTAATATTCAAAGAACCCCTTCCTCACTCAGGAACTCTTGATTTTTGAAAACTAAAGAGAACTCAAGGGTGTTGACAAGTGCAGGTCTTCAAAACAGTCCCAATGGTGCAGATTTGGAAGCATTTATGAGTTGTTTTGATAATCCTTCTGCTGAGCTACTTTATAACTTCAAGTTCCAAAATACTTCCCTGACTCTGTCCCAAAAATGAAATTTAGGCACTTAAATCATAAATTATTAGCAGAAAAAATTTGCACTGGTATTGTATAAGCCCTTTTGAGAGTATGACTCCATGTCTTTGGCAGCAAGTCCGTAGAACCCACACGTCAGACAACAAAGCAGCTTTTGCTAACAAGAAAATCCCCTCAACTCTGAGAACTAAACTGCCGTGACACCCTACAAGTCATGTGCTCTTTGCAGCAGCCTGTCATCAAAGCTCAACATCTTATTCAGGTCCCACACTGGTAGAACAGTTGCCTACACAAACCAGAAGCTGCTCAGGCACTCCTCCAGAAAGAGCGAAGTGTGACAAATTTCTTCTGTGTCCCATCTCATGCAACAAAATCAAGGAAGAGTTTTAAAGTAGTACTCAGAAACAAGCAAAAATAATTGGTGTTGCAAAGTTAGATGACCTATCTAATTACACAGTAAACAGGTAATGCCTTTGTACATACATAGGGAAGGGGAATTAAATACAGATCCTGACCTGGATTCTTCAACAGGAGAGTGTGGTTGGTTGGTTGATTTCTGCAGGAGAAGGGGAAAACAGCACAGTCAGGAAACTGCAAATGTGTGAGGTTGTAACTCTGAGTGTGCCCTGGACTAAGGCTGCATCTAGAAATAGTTTAGATGTTTGTTTTGTCTAAACCTGCATCTCTGCTGTTGCAGGGCTGGCAGACAGGAGTACAACCTGCAGGAGATGAGGTTCGGGAGAGGCACCCCAATGCTTGGCTGTCCCCTACAGAACAGGGGAGACATTTTTACCCTCTGTCTGCAGCCTGCCTAAAGGTGAGTTGGAACACCTCACCACATCACAGGCTACGACACTTATGCAAAGTGTTGTGATAAAGTCCTTTTACCTGTGTATTCCTGCCTATTTTCCTGTGTGCCACATGGTGGATGCACCCTATTGAACTTCCTTTCCTAGTAGTCCAGGAGCTTCTTTTACTTTCACATATTTACCTTAGGGGTGAGAAGAAAATATAAAAAAAAAAGGCATCAATGATCTGGTTCTTCTGTATTTGTAATATGTGCTTGGCCTGGGGGCTTCTTCTTTTTCCAGACTTGGTGCTGAGTGGATGACATACATATATGTAATATAAAGAAAGTATTTACTGATTGAGGTATGAGTTGGTTATTGAGCATTGATATTTACAGTGGATTCTTTTTCCCACCGTACAGACTGCTCCCATTAAAGAGTCCCTGAAACAGTTTGCTCCACAGAGCAGTCATGGAACAGCCTTAAAGACAGTGCTTCAAAGTCTTATCTGTTCATCAGTCATATTATTCACTCTTTTTCTGTGTCATGGATTTTGCTGATCAAAACCACTGGTAATACTTTGTTTCAGGCAGCTTTGTAGCCTTCACATCCCCTCATCTCCTGTCATTTGCTTGTTCCTGATGCACAGTAGCAGATTTTTAACAATAGTAGAATCATAGACTATTTTGTGTTCTAAAAGACTTTTAAAGATCATCTAGTCCACCCTCCCTGCAGTCATTAAGGACACCTTCAAATAGATCAGGTTGCTCAGAGCCCTGTCCAATCTGACCTTGAATGCTTCCAGGGTGGGACACCTACCACCTCTCTAGGCAACCTGTGCTGGTATTCCACTACCCTTATTGTAAAAAATGTCTAGTCTGAATCTTTCTAAATTATTGAAAGGTCACAATAAGGTCTTATTCGAGCCTTTTGCTCTCTAGGCTGAGCAAACCCAACTCTCTCAGCTGTTCTTCACAAGAGAGGTGTTCTAGCCCTTTGATCGTTTCTGTGGCCTCCTCTAGACTTGCTTGTCACCAGTAGAGGGGCAGAATCACCTCCCTTGACCTGATGGCCACACTTCTTTTGATGTAACACAGGACACATGTGGCTTTTTGGCACATTTGGCTTTTTGAGCTGCAAGCATGCACTGTTGCCTCATGTCCAGCCTCTCATCAACCAGTGATGCATCCCCTGCTAAGCTCAGCTCCAGCCATGCCTTGCTCTTCCTGACCCAAACCCTTCACAATCAGGCAGTGTCCCTATATACTTCCCAGGATACCTGTCTCTGCTTCCACTGCCTGTGCATTTCCTTCTTGTCCTTCAGTTTGTCTAGCAGATCTCAACTAATCCATTGGAGTCTCTTGCCATCCTTTCTTGATTTCTTACACCTGGGCATTGCTAACTCTTGCACTCTGTGCAGCTCCCTGAGGCCAAGGGGACAGCCCTGCACAGGGTGACTGTCAGGATGCTGCCTGATCCTGCCCGGTTCCTGCCACGTTCATGGGGTGGGGTGGGGGGAGTTTAGTACCTGCTCTCTGCAGCACCAGGGGGACTCTTGAGATAATTGTAAATAAATTGTTGTGATCACTTGATTATAAGTATCACAGTTTAATATTGAGTATATGTTGAATAATCAACTTACAAGCATACAAATAATAATGAATTACTAGTTTACAAATATAGGCTGATTATTAAACACTTAATTATTAGTTAATAAACAGAGAAAGTATTATTCAAGTGTAACATGCAAAATTGAAGATGCTTTTTGACCATTTTCTCACTGAAAAGTGTCTTCATTCCCAGGGAGGGAAGAACTAGTTCAGTCCTGGGTTCATCTGCAAAGAGTGAGGGCAACTAGGCCAATAGTGCTGCCCCACAAATTGCAGAGAAGGAGCCACACATGTGCTCGGACAAATCACTCCTGCCCTTGAAAGGAGATGGGGAGAGACCTGCCCAGGGTTCACTTAATCCATGAGGAAGAAGCCAGGCTGCCTGTGCTGAGGATAAAGCTGCTGCCTGCTCTGCTCCTGGCTGGGGAGAGCCCTGCCCGTCCTGAAGCTAAATTGCAGCTTCTGGTCATTAGAGCAGTAGGGGCTTTGACAAGATCATAAGTCAATCACTGTTCTAAGAATATGAACTGTCACGGTTGTACATTGTTGAAATATGGACTAATGAGTTTCAGCTGTCATGCACACCTTGAGTAAGGAGCTGCGCCCATGAACACAGGAAACATGAACCCAGCTTCCAGAGGGTTTGGTTGTCATTGTTTTCTGTTGTTTTGGGCAGGGAGCCGTGGGAGCCTCCCCTGCCATCTCGCCTTTGTTCCCGGTGGTCATGGGATGTGGTGTGCCGGAACAGTCACTGTCTGATCCTTGTCTGGAGAAGCCATGTGGACACAACCTATGACAAGAGTCCACCATCTTGTTTTTGATCCTGGTGGTGAACACCTTTTTGTAAGTAAAACACCCACTGTTTCTGCATGCTCTTGTTATGAACATTGTGGTTGTTATTGTGTATTTCTTATTCCATTGCTTGTGCTTTCAGGAAATTGTTATCTCAACCCCATAGGCTTTGTTTTTCTCCCTCCCTTACCTAAAGGGGTGGAGTAAGAGGAGTGGCTTATTTGGAGTTCAATTTCCTGCTGGTATTACATCACCACAGTGAGCAGAAGCTGAAGGACCAGGAGTAACATCAGTAGCTAGAAAAATAGTGAGTTTCAGATAAGGAAACATTTTTCATTATTTCCAGATCTTCTCTCATTCTGCTGCTGCTCCTTCCGGGCTGTGGCAATAAGGACCAGTTTGATTTCTGGTATTCACAGGCAGCATTTGTGCAGGAAGGAGTACAAGCCATTTCTTGCAACGAGTACATACAGACACACAGGTTCAGAAATTACCTTCACCATTTGCTCACCCAGCAGGCTGCTATGCCACTTGGACCAGGTGGACCTTTTCAGCCCCACAACCCTACTCCTATGTGTAGCTGTTTGTGCTTAGTACAGAGGTGTTTTCTAACGGGCCTGCTTTTCTTAGCCATTTTGCTGAAATAAAGGTGGTTTGGGATTTTTCTGCCTTTCTTTAGCACACACAGCTGCAGCATTTAGTGTTTGTATGGGCTATGTAGCCTGCAATCATGCCATGAAGTCCCGCTCTAGACCCAGACCCTGGGCATTCACTAATCCTCTTACCAAAGTTAATATCCTCTGTGCCTCCATGATAAGCAAGAGTGAATAGAAATTCTCAGTCTGCTTATGTCTTGAAGTTCAGGACAGAAATTGACACACATGTATAATGAGCTATACTTATATAATAACAATATTGTTTTTAACTAGAAAAATGTTCGTGCCATTTTCCTCCTATAATGGTATATCCATTTAATTCTGCTTTTAACTTTCCATGGAGGCAGACACCCTTTGATGCTAATTCATGAATGCTCAGTGAATTCCCGTCACTCCTAATCCCTCAGCCTCTCATTCTTTATAAAATGTCTTAATGCCTTCAACAAGGCCCATTAGTACTGGAAACATGGGTTTCCTTGGCCCCCAGCTGCATTAAAAGGAAGCAAAAGTGAGGGCCTATTTATAGGATAATCTTGTCCGCCATCTAATCCTCTTTCATTTGGGTTTATTTCCTGTTGGGTTTTTTTACCTCTTAAATAATTGCATTCTGGCACCAGCCATTCAGAGCACATTTCTCTGACTCAGCCTGACACCTGTAATGCCACCCCCTGGCACAGCTCAGGCTTTCGGATCAGTACCCATCACTACTGCTGGTCCTCATGCAGGCAGGTAGAAGCAGCACCTCTTGGTTATGGGAGGGAAGGCTGCTCATCTGCCAAGCTGGGTTACTTCCAACACAAAAGCAGCCCCTCTATCCTTTTCTTCCTGTACTTTCTTTTTGGTTTAGGCTTGTACAAGAGATTTTTAATTGCTGAAGGTTCATGTAATGTGCAGTTCATAAGCAGCTCTTGTGTTCCAAGTAGAAATAAAATGATCCAGTGGTAAATTTTTTTCAGTTGAACAAGGGAAAATTCAGCTATGATACCAACTGAGATGCTACCAGTTAGAAACAAGTGGTTTCAAATGAAGTTTAAAAGTCAGAGCTGGCATGTAAAACTCAGCCTTTTCTTCCAGATATAAAGCAAACAGAACCAAGCTAGACTTTCAGAGTTTGTATACTAAGTATGTGGTTCTTATTCAGTAAAACATCATTATGTTCAGTCAAGACAGGAATTTAGAAGTGCTTACAGTTGCAGTTGTGGACCCTCTTAAATGTTTAGTCTGGTGCCGATTAATCAGCACTGATTGCTCTTACTTTTAAGGAAAAAAACCCGAACATCCTATCACCTCTGCTGAGAGTTGTGATAACTCATTGATTTCAAGGGCACAATGGACAACTAACTTGCTTATCCTATTCCATTAATCAAAGACCATTGTATTTTGCTAATTTCCTATTTTCCTCATGGTTTTGTTGAATAGTTAATTATCCTTTTTTAAAAAAACCCCAAAACAACCAAAAGCAACAAACGAAACAAACCCACAATTACAAAAAAACAAAGCATAAATAGATATTATATAATAAGTATTATAATATTCTATAATAGATATTATCTGGCTTTGGCATCAAGATGTTTTTCCTTTTACACCTTTTTTTACTGGTATCCAGTCCTCTTGGTGAAGATTCATATGAGCCCATTCCCATTCTGTGTCAGGAGAATGTACAGCAGCCATTGTTCTGTGACAATCATACAAGTAGGATAATGTAATTTTGACTGCGTTTGTCCTTTGTTAGAAAACCTTTGTTTTTAGCACAGGATGGTCAGATATAGGTTCTCTGTGCTGCAAAACAGAATCATGTGTCTCCACAGTGGATTATCCAGCACTAGAGTCACACTTGCTGAGCTAGAAGTTTCCGTCTATGCTCTTCATCAAAAACCTTGGCTTCTAAAGCTGATGGAAGAAATGCTGATCCTCCTAAGGCTGTGTCTCTAGGCAGAGGGAATCCAACTGGATTTTTAATCCATGCACCAAATTATCACAGTCTGAAGGTTGCCAGGCTTGCTGATGCAGCAGTAATGCTCAGTTTTCATGTGTTTGAATGGGATGCAGGGAGCTTTGGGCTTTGAAATTCTTCCTAAATTTCAGTGGGTTTGTGTACTGAATTTTTCTGATGGTCATTTGGAATGTAACAACTTATTACAAATTAATATCCACACATCATGTAAGTATTTCACTGAGGAAATTAGCAATTGCTGTGGTTGGAGTGTTTAAACTTGATAAATCAAGTGGGTTTCCAACTTCAAAACAGCACTTTTCTAGATTGACCCTTATTAGCAAATATTCACTGCCAATGGTTAGTGCTTAATCATTATCAGTCGTTAACACTACTTATTCAAACAATTAGTCTTTAACAGTTTTATTCTAAATTAGCCATGAGTGTGAATGAGGCTGTGTAGCTAACACTGATGCAGCTCGTGGTGCTTTCCATGGCTGAAACCCTTGAGATCAGATTCAAGAGCTCTTCCAGAAGGGAATCCGGAAGAGAAGTTCATGATGTTCTTCATCCCTGTTTTGCCTTATTACCCCTCCATTTCTTTGTTTCTAAGCTCTTCCCAAAAAGTGAAGGGATGGGAAACTCACCTCCCATCATTCTTTAACCTGTTTTTAGGATCCAAGTCTCCCACTTTCCCCTTTGCAGTTCCATGCAATTTAGACACTTCTGCTCAGCTGTATTACAAACTCTCACCGTGCTGATGGTTGTTACCGATGGTCTATGGCAGGAAACACTTGCATACCACATAGGTCAGGCCGGTTTCGTGTGTTTATGTTTGGTTTGAAGGCAAAAAAATATTGATTTTATTTTTCTTTGAATATTTGTAATTTACACTTCAAACAGGCCCTGTCTTTCCTACAAGCTCTTTTGGTGGAATTTGGATGGTCAAGTTTTAGTTTTTTAGTATATGAGTGCACACTGGAATAGAAACTTCTCTCTCAGTAACTAAGGTGGGGGAAGTTGACATCACCAGAAAGTGGGAAAATTTATCATATTTGTGTAAGAGCATAGATAATAGCAAGATATGTCTTGCACTAAACTCCTTTGAGAGTCTAGAGATCCCATTGGTGTGGTGGTTTCATGTGAATACAGTTCAGCAAGATTGGGATTCTGCACTGATTTTTCCCAAGCTCATGCTGTCTGAAGGCTGAAATGAAGCTGTCACTGAAGGAGCCCACAAGGTGAGGTGACTGCATATCCTCTCTCCTGAAGTATGACATGATTTAAAATCAAAGCTGATACTTTTGAAGGGCCCAGGATTTTGTCGACTCTGTGTCAGTCTGCAAACAGCTAACATTTTCACCTTTGTCACACTAGGTTTAATGTATCTAGGAACACAGGGAATCTGATAATGTATTGCTACTATTGACTTAAAGGAAGGTGCAGGAGGTGTGCTCTTCTCACAGAGATCTCCTAGGGAACTCAATATTTGACTACAAAAGCTGTGAGTTCTTTTATCCAGGCACACTTGATTTTAGAGGTGATATGCAGAGCATGAGCCTTGCTGTACATCTTACCCTCAGTGAGTTTTAAAAGTCTGCTGTTCCATGCTTTTCTTGGCCAAATGAGACTGTTCCCTGCCTGAAGTAAGGCATTAGTAACTGAGGACTAAATTGCCCAAATGCCAGATTTCTCTTCTGTCCACCAAGTGTCCCCTTTGCAGCACTAGAAAATTGCAGGTGTTCCTGTTGGGGCTTTGGGCAGCAGCTCTGTGGTTTCCTGTAGCTTCCTTGGTGTTAGTCACTTAGGTACCAAGTGGATGACTTGCCTCTCCAGGTCAAAAGAAGAATATTTTGCTTTTGTTTTTTACTAGGATAGTATGTCTTTTTCTTATATGGTGATGGGTTTTTGTACAATGAAGGGATGAACAGTA
Source organism: Chamaea fasciata (assembly GCF_029207755.1). Lineage (NCBI taxonomy): Eukaryota > Metazoa > Chordata > Aves > Passeriformes > Sylviidae > Chamaea > Chamaea fasciata. The sequence continues at coordinate 44,729,476 of NW_027094091.1, read as the reverse complement.
GTTGGGATTTTTTTAGGATTCAGAAGATTTAAACAATAATGGCCTGACATGAAACTTAATGACAAAAAGTATTAGTGTAAAACTGAAGTGATCTGAGCCTGCAAGCCCCCTATGGGTATTTTTTTTTAATGGAACACAATGCTGTTGTTCCCAGTCATGGAGCAGTAACATGTGGCAGGGGCTCTGTCAGTGTGGAAGGCCTTTGTGTTTCCCTGAGGTGTTATCTGAGGAAAAATTCTGAGCCAGCATGAATAAATAATGTGCTGATAAGTTTGTTCAGCAATACCCACTCTACAGTTAAGAAACCTTAGGTGATCAGCTGGAAACCAGTGGCCTTTCAAGAGTGTGTTGATGCCTAGAGCAGAGTCATAATTGTTTCTTCCACTGCAGTACTGTAAGTACGCAATGCTAAAACCACCAATAGTAAATGAGAATGAAACATGGCATAGACAGCACAAAAGTGTCAGACAAGATCTCTTTCTGATGCTAAAACCATCTGTATTATAGTGCCGCTCCAATGAGAAGCACCAGTGGAGAGATGACTCTAGATGGGAGTGAGCTGTCCTGACACTAATGGCAGCCAGTGAAGAGCTGTGACCTGTAACACATCCTCTGGGTGTCAAAGTTGAATTTCTTTCCTAAAGTATGCTGTGAGCTTTTAAACAGTCCTCTTCCATTTGTGGCACGTGGGCATTTTTAGGGAAAATTCTGACAACCCTGATGCTAGGATCTCTACCAGCTAAGGGGAAATACAGACAGAAAAACATGTGGAGTTTTTAAGAAATGTTATTAGCATGTGCATTAGCTACTGACAGCCTAGTTCTCTGGTTGGGGGCACTCTGGCAGCCAAGGACTATTACTACCTTTGCCTTTGACAAGTGATGAGGGCTGAGCAAGTTGGGTTTCTCTCTCTGTGTTCTTGGTTCTTGAGCTTTTTATCCATCAAGTCATTTCAGACCTCTTCAGTGCTGGCTCCCAGAAGTCAGCAGTCACTGTGTGTTTATGTCTTGTGTAATGAGAGGCTGCCGTTGCTTGGACCTTTAGGCTCATAGCAAAGCTATTAATAAAATACAAGTTCATCAGACTACTCTGGACTTCAGCTTTGTCACCATCATTTCTGAAATAGCAGTCAGGGGATCCCACTGACTGTTTCTTCCAAATTACTTGCTAATGCAATGCAGTAGTTGAGCATATTTCCAATTAAATGCAGCTACTTTATAAAACAATGTTTAAGTTGCTGGCCTAAATTACTCCTTAATTAGGTCATTTTTTTCCTAATTGATTAAAAATAGGATTTCAAATTAAAACAGAGAAATTGAGTAACATCACACAAATGATATTATTCAAATCTGAAAGGAAAAAAAATCATGAAAAAGAAAAGAACCATTATATTGAATTGCAGATCAGCTGTAGCTAGGACTTTTGGGATTGTTCTCTAGAAAATCTATTATTTTCCGTCTTTGAAATTAGGGCAAGGATGCAATCAAATAAAAAAGTTTAAAGCCCAGAAGAAAAAAAAGCCATTACAAGACAGCCGATCAAATATGAAATTATTATTATATAATGTTTGTAGTATGATAGTACCTAGAGACCCAGACTAAGGCCCCAGAGAATTTGCAATTAAAGTCAACAAGACAGAGGATGAGATAAAAAACCAGAGATTACGAGTTTAGCTTCCTAAACCTGTAAGAAAAGTTGGAGGTAGCTCAAGATATAGGGCCTTGTGTCTCTGAAAGGCCACAGCTTTGTGCTACTGTGTCTGCCAAACAGTGCTACAGCACAGAAATCTGGTGATGGAAGGACTCCAAAATACCCTAAACTATGCTCTGTACTCTAAAACACTATAGCCCAATCTCTAGTAACTTTAGCTCTTGTCAGTGTCATAAACAACTGAAGCCACAAAGAAAACTCAAATGCCTGATGAGGCTTTTCAGAGAGTTTCCAGTGTGGTTATTCGGGGTTTTTTGGTGAAAGAAAAAAAAAAACCCCACAGGCTGTCTGACTGAGATAGATAACATTTAATACACCTACACTGATTTCTGTAACACTAGGCAATTCTGGTATATCAGTGTTGAAGTGTATTGACTTTGGTGAAGAGCTGTCAGATAGTTGATTCTCTCTCTTTTTGCTACTGCCACCCTGATTTATTTGAGATGAGAAACTAGCCCCTGATTTAAGCTCAGTTCTAGCAGTTTAGCTGATGTTCCACAGCATCATTTCCTTAGCAGAGTAGAAATGCAGACTGTGTGCTCCTGATTTTCTTCTCTTCCAAAAAGCTCTCTCCTGGCTGTGTCTTCAGTCAGTAGCCAGCAGAACTTATGTAGGCTGGTTGCTTTCACAGCCAGATTAACTCTCCATCCCTGCTGTATTTATGATTTGGCTTCAACCTTAGTCTTGTGTGTCAACAGTAAGTGTCCATCTGCTCCTGTCCCCTAAAGCTTATTATCTTCTACTCTTACTATCTTCTGTCTTTTCTTTTTTTCAACCTCCATGGTGTCTGAAACCACTCTAGGCAATTTTCTGCCATCGTTTCTACCTGGTCATGCTATGCCCACGAATGCAGAGTAATGCTCCAAGAGCTGTAGTGTGGAATATGTGCTGCAGAAGGACTTGGGCTCCACTTGAGTAAACACATGCAGATGCCTCATGTGCCAAGGCAACAGCTCTTTTTGGGTCACACCAGAGCTCCCTTTCACACAAGTAGGCAACACCACGGCAAAGAGAATAACTGTACAGCAATACCCGTGCAGCCTCTAGTGATCCACATCTTGGTGGAGGTCTCCTGAGTTAGCTGTGACATCTTCCTTTCATAGGCTTGAGCTGTTGGCCTGTATGAGTTTGTACAATTACACTTTGCACCCATGTGAATTGATGGTGTACTGGGGAACATGCTGAATTTTTTCAACAATGTGTGGCAAGTAGTTCTTGGGTTCAAATATGCAGTATATGTAAAAAAATCAGTTCATTTATTTCTAATCTGAATGCTGAACATGAAATGTAGTAGCCTCTGGTTTTTGTATTCTGAGAAACACCAAACAGTAACCATTTTATTCCCCTACTCTGTCAGGTGAGATCCTTTTCCTCATAAACCCCTCTGTCATCTCTTTACTATAGTACCAAAGCCTAGTCAATCATCACTCCTGGACAGGAAGCTGTCCAATTCCTTTGATTAGTATTATAATCCATCTCCAGACTCTTTCCAGTTATTCTTCGATCCTTGCTGAGACCAGGACCAGAAATGCAGCTGGTATTTAGAGTGCAGACACATATTGGAGTTTTGCACCAGCATTGTTATGCAACAGTGTTGTCTCCTGTTATGTTCTTTTTGTCTTTTCTCTAATTTATTGACTTCTTAGACCAACACTGATGTGTCTCTTTCTTAAGTGATTTAGAGATGCCATTTCAGATACCACTGAGCATGCATGCCTACTGCTTTTTTTCTTCATGCTTTAGTTTTCATTTATTGAACCCAACCCTCATCTGTGATTTTTATCTGCCAGTTTCTGATACATTTTTCTGCAAGCACTTAAAGTTAATTCTTTGTTTAAAAACTTTGAATAATTTAGGAACACAAGCAGACTTGTTGTGCACAACCTCTTACCAATAAGCTGAACCAGTTCACCGCAAACAACTCTGAAGAAAATCTAGCGCTAAGCTGTCTCTATTCATTCCCACTTCTTTTGTCTGTTACTTTAATCAGTGATCTATGAGAAGACCTTTTGTTTACTACAAGCAAACATGGATCAGAAATAGAAATTATGAATGTCCTTGAGGCTGTTTAAGTTGCTCCATAGTCTTTAAACAATGTTAACATCAGAGATCTTTGATTATTGTGTGTCTGTCACTTTAGATATTCTTGTGACTTGAACTCTGGGCACTAACTCAGTGAATCTCAAATTTCTGTGCAGAAAGCTGACAACTTCCCATGCAGAAATTTGCTAAGACTATAATTCAGAGAATGTGGGTATCTGGAAAGCACAAAAGCACTCCTCTCAGGCTGCAGTTTTGAAGAGGAACTCTCACCTGCTGAACTTTTTTTGCCAACTTTTAGTATTTACAGCACTATCTTACAGGTGTTTGCTGCAGAGCTGTCAGGATAGTGCAGTCTTCATAGCCATGAATCTACATAGCTCATGTTCTCATACCTGCAGCAGCTTCTCCATGTATCTGTTGCTGTCCCCACTGTTCTTTCACTGACCTTTTATTTACAGCCCCCATCTTATCACAAATATGTACATTGCCTTCTCTAGCACATATGACCTTTCTCTTTTGCTAGGCAGCTGTCATGCACAACAGCTTCAACCATTTCCCCAGCAAGATCTTTCTGCTATCTGGCCCCACCTGGCTAATCCCACAATAGGCTGGAAAAATCTGAGCGCACTTGTTGGAATGGATCTTGTCTGCCTTTTTTCAGAGGCAAAATTAATTCCACAGAACATGTTGAATGGACAAAAAATCATAGGGTAGTGTTTAAATAAGTCTGTCATGATTTAATTTTTCAAGGCAGTCCAAAAATAATCAATTATTATTTATACAGTTCTTTTCATCACTAAGGATTTAAAGTGCTTTCCAGAAAGATACACCTATTCCAGTCACCACTGAAATGCAACCTCTGCTTAACCTTGATATTAGTTTACAGTATGAGGAAGAGAAAAAATACAATCTTTTTTAAAATACAGCAATTTTCATTCAAAATTATGCCTTTTAGGAAAAAGACACCTATAAAAATCTGCATGATTTTGGTGCATAAGATTGGGCCAATTATATGACATTTAAGGGGATAATAACATTTCTCATGCCAAGAGCTATAAATACTTTTTGAATGTTTCTTGTGGCATCTTGAATTCATCCTCACATCCTGAAATTTCTGTAATTTGAAACATACTGTAGTTATTGTAGGTATTCCGAAAGTTCTACAGTGACTTTCGAGGAAACTTTGCTTGTTTATTGCATCAGAAGCCTGGGCTGTGGGTAAACATGAACCTGGCAGTACATCTTAGGCTTTGTCACATTCTGTGTGCTGAATGTGGTACGTGTGTGATCCACCTCTTGTACCCTTTAAAGAAACAGCTGAGTTTCAGTAGTAGGTGAAGTACTCCTAACTGTATTTTTTATGTGGGTCAGAAATATAATTATTAGTCACTGTTAGAATTTTTTGATAGTCATTTATGTACATTTATCCTCAAAGTAAACTCAACACACGTAACTGTTGATGCCAGTGGGAAATACTGCTGTGAGCTCATTTATGACAGTAACTCTGAGGATGCTGACTTACATGATGTTCTCATCTCTACTTAAACAACCTGATGGAATGGCAAACTGAATAACACGTTTGCTTTTATTTAGTTCTGGCTATCCCTCCAAATCTCCTCCTGCCTGCTTGATAATTGGATTTAAATGGTTTTTAATTACATTGTCTGAGGCTTTGTTAACATCATCCCCTAAGTATTTGTACTATATTTTTGGGTGCCCACTTAAGATTCCATGAGGTGAGCAGGGCTGAAGGGCAAACTCCAGAAAGCTGCATCACTGCAGTCTCAGAGTCATTAATTTTGTGCAATGATAACTTTGTACTCAGAGAGAAATATTCATTATAAGCAGGAGGGGAAGCATGCGAGTCCTTAATTAACAGTAGGATATCATCAGCATAAAGTAATAGTTTAATGTTCTACCAAATCAGTGTTATAGCCTTTTAGACTGTTGGGTTTTCCATTTTAGACAATACCAAAGTAAGACTGTAATTGACTGGATGCCATTACCTGGCGCTCATTATTACTCTCCAGGCACTACCCACAGCACCCCATTTCCTGTAAGTGACCAACAGCTTCTGTTTAATGACCCAGATAAATGTCCTGGTTTCCAAGAGACCTCCGTTTCCATTGTGCACATGAACAGCAAGTGACTTTTTCCCAAAATCCAACTCAACCTGCTGTTTTGCCTCTTCACTGGCTCACACAGAGGGCAGATTTCTGTACCAATGGACATATTTGCAAAATGAACAAGTGGTTCATTTTATTTGTAGGACATGCTACATCAAAGGAGAGCCACCTTCTCTTCCCTTCCTGGGTGAGAAGTTGAATTTTTGTCATCTTACCAGCATCACCCTGAAAACAGCTAAAAGAGTAACTTTCAGGGACCAGCAACTGCTCAAGGAGTTAGTTCCAGCATCAGTGTACTTGTACCAACCAGCAGGCTCTACAGCCTAAGTGAGTCTCCAACACTCAGACACTGCCTTTAAAAGCAGCACAAGGAGGCACTGGACAGGCCCAGCCTGTTAGAGCACTGTTAGGCTGGGACATCTGTGGGGACAAAAAAGCCCTGTGGATTTCTTGCCCCCATGAAATTAATCTCATATCTATATTCATAGTCTCTTGCATCCTTTTGCTTTGATTTTTTTTTTCCCCACAGACTGGAACTGAGGCATCTTGAAATCTTCACATGGCTGACACTGCACAAAGAAGTGCCTGTTCCACTGGCACAGGTTTGTGAAGACAGAAAGTAAGTAATAAACTTTCACTATTAAAAAAAAAAAAAAGAAAATGTAATTAATACCTTACACAAGAGGGACAGTTTGAACCTGGTGTTGTTTCTCAGAGGAGACTGACCACTCTGTTTCTATGTGTCCACGGCTGTGCAGCAGTGAGGCTCAGTGGAATTTCCCTGTGGAAGCAGAATACATTACCTTCTCAGCTTTACATATGAAGACTAGGACTCCTAGATTTATTTTCAGTGAAGCTTAGGAAAGACAGAAAGGTGTTTCAAGGTTAATATATTTGTTGCACATTTCAGGGAGCGGGGGACGAAATTAATTCCCTGAAGACTAATTCTGCGTGAAGGGGAGCGCTAATTTTGGAAATGCCATACCTCTGCTCTGTGGGTATAGCTAATACTTGTGGGCTCTTCATAGAGCTACATACTGTGCTTCAGCAGAGAACTGACATTGAACCCATATCCTCCCTTCCTTACTTCTTGAAAATGTAGTACTTTCAAATGCAGCTTTCATTGTTCCTGTGAACAAAAATTGTCAGTATCAAACTGTATGCTTCCTGTTGTGTTTTGGGAATATTTAGAATAACTGGAATGCATGTGTGTCAGACAAGGCTACATGTGCCTTTTCTGCTTCTATGCATACCTTTTCAAGGTAAATTGACACCTTTTTTTCCAGACTGAAAGCATTCTTAAGGAACCCACGCCTTTTTATTTGGCCATCAGGTAGCATTTAGTTGTTATTTGAAGCACACTTAAAGCATGACTTACTCTGTCAAATCATGTAGTGGAGTAGGCCATAGGCAGTTGCTTAAAATAGAGGATTTGTTCCTTTTTAAATCAAGGTGTCTGCTGTTGATCCATTGTAGTTCATACACACTTTTGTGAATGCTTTATTTCAACTATTTTTTTTCTGAATTCTCTGTCTTAATTAAATCCCACTTGTTATTTTTTCCTGAAATAAACTGCTGAAGTATATTTAAAATAATGCAGTATTGTTTTCAGTCCATCATGACCTCTACACAGAGAGAAGGCATATGATTATTAGAATGCGTATTTATATTTAATTCTGTCCCAATAGTTTCCTTACACTTACTGTGTAATTAGAAGAGGAGAGAAAAAGCTAAACATTTGAGCTAGAATTAAAATACTGTGGGGTATTTGTCCTAGCTCTTAAAAAGGACTGAACTGCTTCAACTATACTGACATTTAAACACACAAATGCTGAGGTCACCTGTAGTGACTTACAATTGATATCCTTGACTGAAAACAGGTTTACCCTCATGAGGATGGCTGCTTTGAAAACTTAGCTACCAGAGGACAGAAACAAATACGAACAAAAAGCAGAACTGCATCATTTACCTGTGTCCAGTGGCCTGGAGATCTATGGGGACTGCTGGATTTAGTCCCAGTGACAAACATTCTACACCCAGCAGACAACTGTAATTAATTTTCTGTTTAGTGATGTGCTCCAGGCCAATGACTTTGTCATGCAAGAAGAAGGTAAGAGCTAATTTGATCAGAAAAGGCATAATCCAGAAGCTGACTGAAATGGGTAAATAAGTTTTAATTTTCTACAGTAGAGTCTGGCTAGGACTGGGATGAACTCATGCCTCACACAGAGTTCACACTGCAGGGCTTTGTCCAAGACTTCACTGGACCACTTCTGCCAGTATGGCTATTTTTTTTAATCAGAGAAACAACCAACAACCCAGACTCAAATTTTTATGATGCTCTGAATGTAGTACTTATTTTCTTCCATCAGCTTGTTCTAAATCCCATTCTGATTTTTAGATTTGTTTTGGGGTATTTTTTCCCAAATGTTTCATCCATTTGATTGATGTAGCTGGTCAGCACTTCACCACAATTAATTAAACTTAGTCACACTTGAGAAATTTATGACAATTAATTGAATTGGTATTTAAACTGTACTCACTGGAGTAGTGTGCTGACAGAAAACAGTGAAAATATCTCTGAATTCTGCCTTGATTTTTAAAAATTTCATTCCTATTTAAACCTACCTTACATCAGCCCAAATTGCAGACCAGCTTCATTGGAAAAAAAAAATAAACCTGTGTTTTTTCATAAGCCAGACACTGAATGAATACACCTGTTTTTTTAGAATTCATATATTGGCAGAGATGGGAGCTGAATTTCCATCTGCAAAAGAGAATCAGTTTCAGAAAACATTTATACTTTCTTGTGTGATTCTTGCTATGCACCCAAACCCACGACACTTACTGAACAATACCAACATCCAAATGCAAATTGAATGACTTGCACTGTCTCCTTTTATGAAAAGAATGTATTTTTCTCTATATGAAATGGAGTTTTCTGTCTGTCATTCATGAATTATAATAGTAGAACATATTTTGACATTTAAATATTTACATACACAGCTTAACAGGTCTTTCAGATACCTGTATTGTTTTAATGGATACATCCACTTGCTGACCTGGCTCTCTGTGGTCTCCAGGGCAGGCCAGAAGATCCAGGTTAAAAACACTGCCGAAGAAAAGCAATAGAGGCAGCAGAAGTTGGAGCACTGGACAACTACAGTCCCAAGCAGAGACTCTGACCATTCTTATAAAGAATGCTCAGGCTGAGTCACTTGAGAGATGACAGGCCACTTCTGCCATCCCACTTACTTTGTCGGCCTAGAGGAACAGTCATTCTTCTAAAAATTCATCAGGAAACAAAGAGACTAAGATTAGCAACTCCCTCCTACAAACAGACATGGATGACAGCAGCATCCTAACAGTCACCAAAATATGTCTTCAAACATGTCACCTCATCTGTGTGCCAGGCCAGTGCTTAGCCCTTGCCACAAAAACAGGGTGAACACATACAAATTTATTCTGCAAAGGACTACATCTGTGGCCCAGAGCTGTCCAGCTCCTGTTACCACAATCACTAGCACAACATCTTCATGTTGAAAGGACGCATGAATTAATGAACCAAAAGCTATTCTTAGGAAAAGCAGGAAGTGCAGTTGCACAGCTGATTGGAACTTGGTCAATACGGTAATGCCTCTGAAACATGAGAGAGATACTTTCTTTTTGCTGGTCTCAGTTTGTTCATGAAGCAGCAGTACCTCAGGAATTCTGTGAATATTCTTAAAACCATCGTGATTAATATGTACTGCTGGGTGCTGGTAAGGCACTAGACCAGGAATCAGGTTTTTCCTGGTTTCCTCTAACAAGGTTCAGTGACACATCTGTGATTTTCTGGAATAAATAATTCAGATTAGCCATCTTGAAAACTATTCCCTGATCCTGAGTTCTGAAAGGAACAGAGAACAGCTCTTTAAAAGATGAGACACCAAACCAACAAATAACACAAAACACCAGTCAGATTTAGCACTTTCTTTTTACCAGCTTACATCCTTATTTCCTGAATTTAACAATGCTTCCTTGTAAAACAGTCTGAGACTGAAACACAGAAACAGCTATTAAAGCTATTACTATTTTTGTTTTGATTGTCATTTTCTATTTCTGCTGCTCTGGTATTTGATTACATTTCAGACTTGGGAATATAGAAAAGAATGCCATTATAGCTGTTCATTCTTCACAAGGTTACTCTCAGGCATGCTCACTCACACATGCAGCCACACTCCCATTACTGGTAAATTCCTAAGGCAAGGAGATGTGCTGGTTTATGGACCATCTGTCAGGCGGCACCAGGGCCCTGTACATTGATGCCATGTTTGTTGCTAGCCCTTATTTGAAACAAGGTTCAGTTCAAAGTACTTCCAAGTACATAGAGAGGAGGTAAAAAAATATGTCAATGTGTTTAGATTACATTAAAGTTTTAAGATTAACTAAAATAAAGGGAAAAAACAGTGTGCTAACGGGTAGAGCTCAGTGAAGAGCATTATTATATTACTTCTAATGCAATAAACCATCTCCTATTAAAAAGGGATGGCAGTTTTACATCCTATTAAATATATCAAAGCTGTTCTTCAATTACAAATCCTTTTATATGCATGTTTTAACAAATATGTCTTTGATAATAGAGTGCAGCAGTAGTTTTTTATATGCTAAACAAGATCCCAACAATACAGCACAATGATAGAAAAGTACCAGAAGAAAGTACCAGTCTGTTTGGCAGGACAGGGAGGGACTTATTTCAATATTTTCATTCCCTTTGTAGCTCACAAAACAGAGTTTTCACACCATTGCAATGTACATATTAAGACACTGATAAAATAGCACAACCTGCAAATGGTACACCGAAGGAGTTTGGCAAGATGCTATTGTTTTTCCACATTATCTTTGAAAGCAAGCAGTGTGCTAATAATGCTAGGAACAACAAAAATAAAAGCAAGCCATTCTTGGCTGCAACCTGCTTTGGAAAACAAAATTTCAGCCAGGCCTGAGAAAAGCATCTTCCCCAAAGAAAGGAGAAGGGAATGAGGTGACATTGCACATGGTCCTGACCTTATGGACTTACCCACAACTATCACTTCCACAAGCCACCAAAGTCTTGATGCTGCCCTGGGAAGCCCAGCATGTGAAATTGTGCAGTGGCCAGTTCTGACCCAGGGGCAACAACAGTGTTAGGATAATCAAAGAAAACCAGAGAGGGACACAGTGTGAGCCTCAATTAAGTTATTAAGCCCCTCCTGCCTCTTCAAAGAGTTGGTAGGGCTGGGCAGTGCACTGCAGATTTTTCTAAGCCCTCTTTGTGCAAAAAAACAGCCTCTTTCATTGCCTTCCTATAGAAGGGGCCTCCGGAATGGAATACTGGCATTTTGGATTTCAGCCCCAGAGACACAGAGTTCAGATCCCTGTCTCTCACCATGCACACCCCAGGTCTTACAATTATGCAAAACCCAAACTCCATTCCTACTCAGGAGAACTGGACTCACAACATTAATTAGATAGGGCAGCAGGCTGCCACAAACCCAGCTCCATTTGCACGGATCAGGTATTATTGACATCTGGCACAGGAATGAGCCCGTGCCTATGGAAATATATGAACGTGCAATTAGCTTTTTCAGGCTTCTGATTAATTAATTGAATGGAAGTTCATGAATCTTAAAAGGAAGACAAAAGATATGATAATAATAAAGAGCAATAATAAATTCTGCTTAGCCTTTTGTCCCTCTGGTTTCTTGGTTATGGAGATACGGAAAGCTGGAGAGATTTAGTGACATGAAATCACTTAGCTAGAAAATAAAGATGAGCAACAGCACTGTAGTATCATAACTCTCATGCCCACAGAACGAGCACCAAGGCTGTCACAGCACTTGCAGAGCGAGGTCTTGCTTTGCTTGTCCTCTGCTGCTGTTTATGCTTATGTGTTGTACTTGGTTCTGCTGGGCTTCTCTGCACAATATGTGAGGTCTAATGCCCAGTCTGTCTCCTCAGCAAGGTAAAAAGGAAAAAGGGATATACATCTCTCTCTCTCTCTCTCTCTCTCTCTCTACATATATATATATATATATATATATGCTATATATACAGCAGCAAACCTGCCTGCAGAAATCTCCACAAAGGGAGTCAGTACAATTGGAGAATTGGTCCCAGAATTGCGGTAAGATGGCACCAGCTGTGAAGTAGAAGGATAGAACCAGAAGAAATTGGCTGTTGTCCCTAATTGCTATCCCCTGTCTAAGAAAGATCCACAGAATGATAAAACTCTGTGGTACTCCATGAGCAATACACGCCACTTCTAGGACAACCAGGTTGTGCAAGACAGATGCTGTCTGCCTTGGCTTGCAGAAAGATGTCACCCAAAGGAAACACTACCTCCCTTTGTCTCTGGGCCAAATCCTCTGTGTGATATAGATCAGTATCACACCATTGAAGTCAATATTACAGATTCCAGCTGGTTAAATTGGCTTCAATCCACCCAGTCAATGAATCAGATGCTCAGCAGGTGATATACAGTGTTTGACTTGCCTAAGCAATCATTACATCCAGAGACTCGGAGATATAGCCTGGAGTCTAAGCAAACAAGACAAAATGTGTTCCTCTTTTGGCCTCGTATATATCATTTTACATTAAAAAGATTTCTTGGGTTGGAGGCATCAGCGTTACTTCCAGCAGTTCCTGGTGCTAAAAACTGACAGTACTTATGGCTGTGGTTATTTGTGCTGATTTTTTTTCTCTTTCCAGCTGCCTCTGTTAGCACAATGGCTAAATGCAAATTGAAATCACTGTGGTGATTAGCTGCAAATATTGCTTTTTGCAATAGGTTTGGTGTTGCAAGCAAACAAAGGACCGTTCTCCAGTGCATTGCAGACAGTATGACTGTGTACTTCACAGATGTCATCATGCAATCACTTTTTCATTAGTGGCCTAAACATAACTTTTGATAGAGCTGAGAGAAAAGAGTGGCCTGCGATGGGAAGCAATAGTTCCCTTACCTGGGACACAGTATTCCTTCCCTGCAGACATATTGATTACTGAGGGGCTGTTGAATGAATGAGGTGCTACTCAGCATGAGCATGGCTGGAACAAGCCCTGTATAATTAAAGAAAGGAACAAATGACCTGTCCAAAAACTTACAGTGACTATCCCACAGCATTGTAATTCATAACCAGGTGCACTTGTTTTACTTTTTCTCTGCTATTGGTTAAAAAAAGGCAGCTGAAGGGTAGCAAATATACAAAAAAGGAAGGAGTTGTTTCTAGAGCTAGGGGATACTGGGGAAAAAACCTGCTGTCTCCTCAACCAGGAGCTAAGGCATCTTTCTTCAAAGATGTGAAACCTGCTTTAAGATCTTTACAGTTGGGCTGTAATGCTACACAAGCTCCTCAAGAACAGTAAAAGTTCTGCAGAAATGGAAGAGCTGACCAAATAACTTGCAGGGCTGCAAAAGGCAGAAATTAAAAGCAGAGTCTGTTCTCTCTGTGCACAGTGAGCAGATCACATAGTCATAGCTGAGGGAGATTTAGATTAGACATGTTTTGAACGTCAGAAAATAATTGCTGTGCTTCTACCATGGCTGTCTTCAAGCTAGACAAACATGGACAAGAAAAAGGTAGAACTGTTCTCACCCTGAAGAACAAGAAGACACTGGATGATCTCTTAAAGTACCTTTTCATCTTTTTTATTATTATTACTATTATTATAATCTAGTATTGAATTAATAGGGCCTTAGCCCCTGGAAACCACAAAATTCCCATCCAGAGAGAACAGGAATCTCTATGTTGAGAAGGAAGCAGTGACTGTGCATCTGTTCTACTGCTCTGTTGGCTTCCTCATGAAGAGAAATTTTTGTACAAATAGGAATAAAGGAGCATTGAGCAAGCTCTCAGAATGTATTTAATCATATCAGTTAAAATCTGTGATGCTTCACCACATCCTTATGTGCCTTGCTGGGATGGAGATGTGATTTTTAAGGCATGAAGTTGAAATAGTGGAAGAAGAAAGGCAACCCTGCACAGCAAACAGGAACATTGCAGGATGTCAAGACAACCCAATATGAATGAGTGAGTAAATTAAAAGTAAGGAAGTATTTTTAAAAGCCAGTACAATAGTAAGGAGATTTTTAAATTCATAGTCCTGGACTGTGACACTGTAGGAGAGGAAATAAGGCTGAAGATAAATTTCTGTTCTGACATGCCACTGTTCTGGTAAATCAGCTTTTTTTTTTTTTTTTTCAGCAAGGGGTGATGAGAATAAGGTGGTAGAGACAAAAAGAGATATGGCAAGACAATCACACCCAGCCACACAACAGCATCTGCTGGTAACATGATGTGCCACTATAACTGTAACCAAAATACATGGAAGCAGGAAAGATAAAAAATGTTCCAAAGGGATTCCCAGCTGGTCCCCAGGCAAGGATTTGGATCAGGTCTCTAAGATAAATGACTGAGAAAGATACAGTCTATTCCTGATTTTCTCAGAAATCTTCAGTGTGGCAGTGCAAATAATTTCCTCTTTTTTGCCTCAGTTTCTCCACTATTTGTTTATATTCACTCTTTACAGAACATCATGAGCAAATCAATAAATAAATGATCTGAACTGAGAGAACACAGTACAGGAAAGCAGACCATCCTCTGCCTGAGACTTTCTCCAGAGAAGTGCTATGAAGGTCCCACTCTTAATAAAATTTCTTAGTATTGATAAGATTCTGACAACAAAAGTGGGGCTTCACTATCAGTGAGAAAACTGTGGGTATGGTAAAGATCTTCTCAAGGCTTCAATGTTTAAGCAGTCTCCTAAACATCTTTTTTTCTTTTTTTTTTTTTTTAACTTCAACCCTTGCCTTGTAGCCCGAAACAGCGAGAAAGGAAAAAAGGAAACGAAGTGATCAATAATTAAAGGACTGGAAATGAACAAATGGAATTAATTGTTCCAAGAAGGCTGAGGAATGGAACCTGAGAAACATCATCTATCTTTATCTCTCAATCTGGCAGGAAAATTTACAAAGCATCTTTAGAAAGAGAGAGTCTGAGGTTATATATTCCCTGGTTCAGGTTTCTGAGTGACACAAATTTAAAGGCTTTTTTCAGGTCGGGTGTTTTTATTTCTTTCTACATTATGCTTTCTCATTTTATGACACTTCTCAGACTTGAATCATTCACAGCAGATGGCTCCATGAATACTGGATATTTCCATAAATAATGACAGATTTCCCTCCAGTCTCCCCACCCTCCTCCACTCCACATGCCCAAATCTTTTGTGTGTTATCTGCAAACACGCATTCAAATTCTGGTCAGCAAACAAGCCTATCTAGTACAATTGTCACTCCTGCAATCCCAGTAGAATCAGTAAAACAATGAACTCATCATCCCATCTGATTCAAGAGCATTTTTTTCCCAAGAAATTCAGAGACAGAAAGGAAAATCTGCAAGACACTTAAGGGAATTTAACACCTCCATGGGTAACAGTAGAGGACCGCTGCAAAAAGCATCCTGATAACCCACAGCACTGGCGAGACAGATTTCCTGCATACTGACTTTTAGTTCAGGAGTGGACAGGAAATATGCTCAGGTCCTCTGAATACCCTGACCACCAAAGAAGCTCCAAGCATTATAGCAAGTGTGAAATTTGCCCTGAATTTAGCTATGGAAATGGTTTGCACAGGTAGAATTTCTTAAAAAAACCAGATGCCTCAAGAGCCAAAAGCGGCACAAAATTCCTTGATGTTGGGGCATGGTATTTTTAACTGATATACATACAATAAATTATATGTGATGATACAGTCCTAGTTAAAAAAAAATGCAAGGTAGCTTTTAGTTTGGGACATTAAGAGGAAAATATGAAAAGATTCGTATCAAAGCAAAAATTTATGGTTAACTTATTGGTTCAAGTGCTCATAATCTGCTATCTATATACATTTCTATCAAATGACCCTCTTAATAATTAATAGATCTAATTCTGTCAGTGTTGCCAGGGCAGGTTTCCCTGTAGAAGGTTAATGCTATGATTTAATTATTTATTTATGTTATTAGCAGCCCCAGTCAGGCTGTTTTAATGAGGTCGCAGGTAGCAGATTATCACAACCGACTGGCCTAGCAGGAACCTTCAGCACTCTGAGTGGTTCCACTGCACAGTCCAGATTCCCACAGGAAACTGCCAACAGGTATTAGGAAGGTATTAGGAAGCAGAGCCAGGTCCCTAGCCAGGCACCAAACGCTATTCAACCCTTTCCAGGAAGTAGTACCAAACCATCCAGATAAATCATGGAAACACAGGAATTGCTAAAGTTCATCAGCTCCACGGTTTATCTATGCAATTCTGTTGTTTCATTATGCCCAGAAAAGCACAGACAAGAATATCACTATAAGAAGATGCAGGATCATTTGGTTTTACAGCAATGCTTATCTGTAATAGTTAGCATTTGGATTCAATCCCAGTGATGATCCTCCCCATGTCAAAAGGGGTGCCTGGCAGTTATGAGATTCTTCACACTCAACCCTAGGGAAGGAGCTGATAGAAGTGCAACATTTTAAGAGCTCATATATCTGCATTTCTATGTACTCAAAAGATTTAAGCACACAAAGAAAGCAGAACCAGTGTGCCTTTCTTTTATTGCCTTGCTCGTTTTTCCATTTTTCCCCTAACATGCTCCAGCTCTCTAGAGCTCTCTCCAGGCTGCTTAAGGTATTAACGGCCAAATGCCAATATTCATTTTCATAAGGACACTAGAGACCAGAGCATTCACCTTGCACTCTAACATCCCACCTAGCTGGTGTCCTCACTCCTCGGGAGAAGGGCTATCCAGGGACGCTCTGCTCTCAGCCATTCTGGTGTCAATAGGTTGACAGTAATAAGGGAGCCCTGGAAAAGCACAGCCTGCCTGGATAGGAAATGGTGAGATCTCTATACTTTGTTATTCAGTCTCCATTCAGGCTGGTTGAGAAGGGCAGGAGGAACAGTTCAGATGTGTCTTTTCCTTTTTCTACTTTCCCCTTTTCTCTGTCAGCAAAGGTGTCTTTCTACCTCTTTTACTGACCAGCCTTTTTGTTCTGTTTTGTTTTCTGTGGGGTTGGTTTTTGTTGTTAGGTTTTTCTTTTTTTAATTATTGAATGTTGTTTCCCCAGCCAAACTGCCTTCAGCTCCTGTTCTGTTTATTATACTTGGCACAGAAAGGGATGAAAAGGAATGAATCTTGGAAGAGAAACCAAAGCCTGCAATAAGCTGTATTCTGAATTACCCTGTAGCATGCTGACTGGGAACAAGAAGACTTGCCATGCTGATACATACAGCTGAAAATTGGGTTTGCCATGTACGGTGGTGTTAAATGAAAGCCTTTCACTGCATCCCTCACAGACTGCCACTGTGCTGTGCCCTTCATGAACACTCCACTGCTTATTGGCACAGGTATAAAAATGTTCTTTGGATGACAGACAGCTCAGGTAAGCTCTAGAGAAATCAAAGCAGGAAAGCAGTTAAAAGGCTAGCGATATTTCTATCACTAACTCATGGATAGGTTTTTTCTTTCTAACAATTTCCACCTTGGAAAGCTCCAGGTCACTAAATCAACACCCAGAACAATGAATAGAAGATATTTAAAAAGATCACATAAAATTCAGTGTTCTCACAGAAATGTAGAAGCTCCTTCTATTTCCATGTGTTGGCTAACCCCAGGCTTGCATCAGGTTGAGCACTTTTCTGCCTCACTCACACACTGCCTCAGGTTTCTGTACAAAATCCCTCTGAAAAGAATGGAAACTCATTGTGCAAGATAAATTGCATTAATTTTATCCACAAATGGGACCATCCCAGTCCTCTGATCAGATTCCCAGGGGGCTACAGACCAAAGATTCTCACTTAGGAATTTCTGTGCTATGCACAGGGAAAAAGGCCTGGTCTCCTGCAGTCAGAGACTCAACATCACAATCCCTGGTGGTTTAAGTTACCATTTAGGCTGCAAGTCCAGCAGCTGAGGCACCACCAACCAAATCCCTCTACACAAACCACAGCAGAGGGGCAGGGATGACAGCGGCAGTCACAGAGTATTTGAACTGTCCCAACAGGAGTGGGAAGCACAGGGGTCATCGTCCAATGATTTGGCTGCTGACCTGGCAATATTCCCACCAGGAATCCTCTGCAGGGCACAGTCCAGTGATGTAATTTGGGTTTGGTATAACTAAGCAGGAGCAGGTGATGTAAAGCTAGTTGCTCTCTGCATAATTTCCCTCACCCTTACCCTGACAGGGAACGTTGGCCCCTTCTTTCAATGTGACTGCTTTCCATCATTTTAAAAGAAACCACAGGAGTAGTGGCAATATTTTCCCTCAACAGGCAAATAAAAGAGAGGAAAATGCTGAGCCCACCAGCACTGTCTACTCAGGCTGCAGATTATTGCAGGACTCAGGAGAATAGCTGTAGAGAGCTTTCCTAAAGACCCAACTGAGGCGGTGTCACATCCAGAGCAATGTCCTCGTTATTCTCATGCAGCCGCAAACAGCTGCCGAGGCCCGGGGGACTGGGTGGGAGGGAGCAGAGCATCCAGGCTGCCTCTCACACATCCTCACCTGCAGCAGCTCCAGCAGCGGGCAGAAAGCCAGCCTGCACCGGCGGAGGGGAGGCAAGTGCTGCCCTTCCCATTGTGCTGGGTGCTTTCTGGGGTTTGGATTACATTCCTGTTTTAAGGAAGTGTTTATCTTCTGCCAGTTTTCTGCTTGTTTGCTTTACAAACAAAACCTGTACTTAAGATCTATTACTCCCACATATGTCCTTTGGTTTTCCGCTAAGGGAAGAATGAATCCTAAAAGCAGAGACTGGTGAGAATTCTTTTTCCCATATATGTCACTAATTCAGAGGGCACGTTCCCCTTGATCCCTCATGTCTTTAAAAGCATTGTTTGCAAAATGCTGTTCTCTCTGATAATATGTGTTTTAACATCTAGTTTTATCCCCTGTAGTTACCCCACTTCTATTTCACATCCTGGTTCTCTTAAAAACACATCCTAATCTGCAGGCAGCTCCAAGTGATGATTATTTACAGTTCTGGGTCTTTTTTTTAGTAAGGTACTCACTTCTGTGCCTGTCTTCAGATTGGGAGATAGATCAATGATCTGCAGGACAGTTTGGAGATCAAAGCAAGCCCAACTCCTGGATCTGTGCCTAGGCTAACATGAGGAAAGGGGTAGGAGTGCTGCCCTGCCCACACATTCACTCCCCCAGTGCTACCCAGCTGATTAGTAAATCATGATTTTAATCTCAAAACCCCGTCTGGCTTTTTGCCACTATGATATTTATGGATGCTCCCATCCATTCTTTTATTATTCTGTTATTATTTGAGCTTCTATCAATGTATTTATTATGCGATTCTCTCAGAAAGCAGTTAAAAAATTGTGTTACACTGGTCCTTACCTGCTGGTGCCAGAACTCATGCTGGGGGATGATACAGTTACCACATGAACTGTTTCATCCGTGACATCTGATAGGAGAGGAATTCTGGGGGAACTTTTTCATGTTCCACCACAGCAAAATCACAAAACTTTTACTTTTTCTGAACACTTTCTGCATGTTTATTGTTTCCTGACCCTACAGACTCCAGCAAGCTTCCTGCTTCACATGTTTGACACAGGACTTTAGAAATTTTTTTGTGTTTTCTGTAAGTTTCTCCAACTCTTCTGACCTTTCTGATTGCATTTTCCCCTATAAAATGCCTGGGTTTATGAGCCTATCTACTTTCCTCCTTTGTCAAGCCCCAGCTACTTGAAAAATGCCTTCTTGCTTCTAGTATGTTTTACCTGCCATTCAGCCATTTCAGTTTCTTTGTGCTTTTTTTGTTTGGCTGGTTTGGTTTTTCTGTTTGTTTTCTCAAATCAATGGATAATTTAGTCCTATTGTAGCATTTTTCCTATTGAGGCCTAAAACTGATATCTGAGTTGCTGACACGGCTACACTCTAGGGATCTGATTTGGTTCCAAGACTTCATGAACACAAAGCACTACTCCTCCACGTACTTGACTGTCTTTCCTTACACTGAGCTCCTTGGCCCTCCCTCCTGCCTCTCTGAGGCTTGCAAGGCTGGTGTGTCAATACCCGGGCTTGAAGCTATTTCTTGGGCACCTACATAGAACCACATGATCTACTGCCTCCTACTGTCTGCAAATGACTCCAATGACACATTTAGCACTAAGTGTAGATTACCATTCTTGATAGATCGCTGCCGATTTCTGCCCTGACCTTTAATTTAAGGACATGGATTTCACCTCTCAGAGAACGTAATGTCTCAGAGCACATGTGGTTTCTGGAAGGAACTGGTTTAGACTTAAATTCTTAGACATCCTTAGATGTTTTTCTGTGTCCTTTAGGCTTAGTCCAGTTTTACAAAGTTTGTGTCATAATCCTTAGACACATTGGGGATAACTTCATCTTGTCCTGCATGCATTGCTTGTACAAATCACATCTATAAAATCTTCTCTCATCTCCTCTTTATATGAGAAAGGGGCAAAGAGCAGAGATCTTACCAGACTGCTTAGTTCTTATCAAAGACCACTACATATACTTATATTCTCATGCACCCACTGATAATAAACTCGTATCACACAGACAGATCTAAAAGAACACTATGAAGTGACATTTAGGCTGTGAAGCCTTAATTTAGGCACCACAATGATTAGAGTGTTTTAATATCATAATAACTGATAAATAGACTATGTGTCAGACATTTCATTCCCTTTTAATCAAAACTCCTAGTCTGCTAAATTAATCACCCCCTTGGGGTACAGTAGCAGATTTCCAATTTAGTCATAGAGCATCATTAATAATGAAGAGTTCTGGAGGCAAAGTCTGCTATTCATGTTTCTTTGTACGATCCTGCAGGTTTAAAGAGAAAAGACAGAGAAGATAGAAAGCATCAACACCTTGCAACAATCCAATAAACAAACATCATTTTGGATGTCAATCTTCTACGGATTCTCCTTGAATATTAAGGATATCACAAAAAAACCAAAACCAACCTGAAAAACAAACAACCAAAACAAAAGAGTTTTAATCTCATCCAAAAGGTGTTACCAATATCAAAGCTAAAATGCATGAGGAATGAAGGGCAATGCTGTATTTTGAACAGCTCCTCTATTGTGGTGCTGTATATTTGGTCTCTTTAATTGGCTAGTTTCAGAATAAAGCTGTTTCTGAGCACATGTTCTTTATCTGGCATGTCTTGATTTTTATCACCAAAAAAAATCATTGAAGGCATATTTTCTTCTCTTTTGCCTAATTACAAACAAATACTTGCACAGAGAATAAATTTCTGCCCCACCCACTAATGGGTATCCTTCATTTTCTGTTCAAGTGTTGCCTAACCACATTTAAAAATTTGTAGAATATTTGATGATAGCAATATCTGGGGAGAATGAGTAGCACTGATTATGCTGAGCTAATGGCAACACTAATTTTGTTAGATATTAGGGAAGCATTTTCCCTAAAAGAAGATACATATTTGTATCTTCTAATTCATGCAGAATTTCAGGCTGACTCTCAGCCTTTTCAGGACACACGTAAAGCCACATTTTAAACTGTCCATTAATTTCTTCCTGTCTCTTACGTTACGTGCTGCAGTGGCACAAGAACTTGGGAGTAAGTTCATGTAGCCATTCTTTGTCATTCCCACAGCGCCAGGCCTTTTTCTTTCAGCACTTCCAACAGAGTAAACATAGGGAGAGCAGAGCTTTAGGTAGCCACCAGCTAGTCTAGATTCACAAGCTGATAGTCTCCAAACACTTTTTTGCTTGCAGCATATATTGGGCTATCACATTTAGTACCAAAAAACCCCAAACCATAATGCATATTCACACCTTGTTTGTGCATGGATGTCAACCAAAGTAAACACATTACTGATTCAGAAATGGCTACAATTGTTATCCCAGAAAGTATCTCTGTACACCTATATCTGTATCTCAGTTGTCTGTGGTGAGAGATCATTTAATCCTGAGGCACTGCTTGACTTTTTGCCCCACGAGGAGCAGGCAGGCCTGTGCTGCATAAGCGGGAGCGCTCTACCTACAGGAACAAATTGCTGATTAGAAGATTTCTTTCTGTTCCTGGGCTTGGGGGAGTTTCTCCAGGTGCATGAAGCTTTCCAATAAAACCCTCCTGCAAATCATTTTGGTGTGTTGACAGTGATACCACTCCTGTCCCTCCTCCACTGGGAGACCCATAAAAGTCCAAGGCCAGGGACTGCTGCTGAACCAACAAGCAGGAAGGATTTACAGCCGACAGTGACATCTGACCTCATCAAACTCCACTCTGAGCAATTTATCACTTCTCCGTAGGAAAGCAAAAGCATTAGGATTGAGAAGGAATCAGTGGAGACAGAAGGAAGGGGGAGCAAATCAGAGTCACTGTAGCTCCACTAAAAGTTATAGAAAAACCACCAGCAATACAGACAAGTGCCTAAATGCCCTTGAAAACCAGTGTCTTGGGAAAAAACCCCTAGGCATTAAGTGAAATGGGATTAAAACAAATGCTGAAATTTATCAAATAGCTGAGCAACCCCTTGTCTCTAAAGCTACGCAGCTCCGAAGAAGGATGCTTAGGACAAAAAGTGAGAAAACGTGCCACAGCAGGCAAGAGCATGTGAAAGAGACTGCCAAAAAAGCTTTTCTGTTGAGTGTCTGTCACAGATAAGTTGACCAATGTGCCTTTGTCCTAGGGGAGAGAGCAGGCAGACCTTTACAGGTGGAGTCAGTAAAGGAAAACCTGTCTGCACCCTGTCTCAGTCTCATTGTCATGGTGGTGGTGAGGACCCAGCAGAGATCCCAGCATGGAGTTATGAACTATGGTGTTTCAGCATCTAACCTGCTGGTACGTAACACATTCAGACGGCATACCAGCAGCCAGGGAGGCTGGCTCTGGGTGGGGAGGAAACAGCTGAGTGCCTGTGCTGGACAGATCACAGACTGGTGAAAGAAATAAACTTCAGGGGAAAACCAGTGGGACAGCTGGACTGTGTCCTGCAAGAGGCTCAGAACAGAGAGATCTTAAATGAATGGTTTGGAGGAAGTCAATCAGTCTGATCACCTGAGCCTTTTACTCAAATGTTTTCCCAGAGGAACATACCTTGACATTTGCCCCACCTGAGATGCCCACACCTTGGCTGTTTTTCCTCCGCTGTGTATTCTTGAAAAGTATACACAAAGAGAGCTAATGAAAGGTTCTTTAAGGGTAAGAGCAGAAAAATCTCTGTTTACAGGGAGCAATAAACGGAGAGCAAAGACTTAATTAAAAAAATCACTTCTTTTTTTTCGATCTCTCCTACCAAATTTCAAGCCCTCCTCCCATTGATGCATTTAGAGAGGAGCCTAAGAAGAAAGGCACTCCAATCCCTTACTGGTTTCCAAAAATCTCAGGTTTGTGTTTTATCAGAGCAACGTGAAGCTGAGATGCACCGTCATTTTGCCTGAAGGTAACTGCTGAGAAGAGGATCGTGGGAGCATTTGCCAGCCTTCTGAACCACATGTATCAGCTTAATTAAGGCAGCTGGGACTCCAGTGGCCATTTATACTATCAGAAGAGAGCTGTTCTGCATCATAGCCACCCTGTTCTCATCATAGCATCAATTTCTAACAAACTGATGTTGAATGTTAAGGTTCAAACCCCCTGACATTAACAGTGAAATCACAAGTTCTCAAATGATCCCAAAGGGCTGAGGATGGACAAAATTTCTATTTCACAGCTGATTCACTCAGTAATATGTAAATAAAAGATACTGACATAACACAGTAAATGCATGGGTGGCAGTAATAGGCTGGGAATATATAAAGATTATGGTCTGAGAGACAGCATGGAAATGAAAAACCATGCAAAAGTAAGGCAATTATAAACAATCAAGAACAAAGATAATTCCCCCCAAAAAACACTCACAGAAAGTTATTGCTTAGGAGAGAAACATATGTTTTGTAACCACAATAAATAGTCCTCAAAGAGAATCTCAGCATCTGCAGATGGAAATCCTAACACAAGCTCAAGAATAAAGAATTGCACTCAAGCTACCAGATATCTCTTTTATTGTCCAAAATTTTACAACGCTAGCAGATGTGCTTTAAAACCTTATTTTATCTTAATAAGGCATACTATATACGGGGCATTGAGGCACTGGAGCTACTTCTATTGACTTTCTGCACAAACCTAATACCTTTCTTGCAACCCCAGTATCTTCTGTGTCTGCTATTTCTCAGTAACATAAAAAACCCAGTTGACTTAAGTTTTGGCTACTCATATTCACCAAACTACTACTTAAGATTTTTATCTCTTCTGTCACTAAGACACCCAAAGTTTTCCAGCAGTTTTCTATAAATAAAGGTTCATTTATGAATGAAAAAGAATTTTATTTATCTTTGAGAAAAGTTTATTTAGGGGTATGCAAAGCGAATTTATTCTTAGAAAAATTGTCTCTAAAACTGAAAATTTTCTATTTAGACAGTAGTTTGAGAGGTGCAGTTTGTGTTTCTCACTTACTGATTCTCTCCCCCATGGATCTGGTGAGCTCTGTCTCTGAGGAAGAAAAACCCATTGCAATGCAAGGTCTGAGGATGGTGCAGCACAGTAAACACAGCCTGGCTTCTTGGGGCCAATTTAGATTACAAAGAATGAGACTGAGACTTCAGAGCTGCAGCTTCCAGAAAGCACCATCATTAAGAAAGGCACACACACCCCCGAAACAAACAAAAAAAAGAACAAACCCAACTCTCAACAAAAAAACAAAACCCACAACATCCCTTCCCCCAAGATTTCTGAAAAAAAAAAAACCCCACCACTCTTTCCCTAAAATATGTTATTTATTTAAAGGCGGAAAAGAAAGAAGAAAGAAGAAAAAAAACGTATTTACCATCAAAAGTTAGCACTGGCTGACTTTTCAGTAATCCTAGCACCAGACAAATTACAACATTCCTCACTTCAGCTTTCCAACCCAGTAATCCTATAAAGAACTGTGCAATCAGAATTTTAAATGCCCTGGGAACTGAGTTAATACCAGATGGTATCCAGCTATATTCATCATTATAATTTCCTAATATTATATTAACATTTACTAGTTTAGCACTTGAATCATGTAGCACGACACTGCTAAAATGTATAGCCTGAACTCAATATCGTGCAGAACAGTTTTCCCTCTATCTCCTTGGCTGTCATTTCTTCAAGTTTTCAATAATATTGTTTTCTTAATATTTTCTGGCCTTATGAAAATGCAGACTTACACATATAATATGATTTTGTCTTCTCAGTTACGATAACAGTATTAGATCAATCTATAGGTGCTTCTGCCATTTCAAGAGATCCCACATTTTTAATACTATCAAGATGAAATTGTTGCTTTCTTTCAGACAACGTAAAATAGATGTATGAGTCAAGTGTGCATTTTCTGCATGGGGGAATTATCGGAGCTGTGAATTTCCTTATGTTGTTCTTCCCAATACTGCATTACAAAAGTGCTGGAAATCTCCAATTGCATGACTCTTTCTCCTCCACATGCAAGTTTATGACACTCAAGGTATATGTTTCTTATCCCAACTTCTAATCCAGTTAATTCACTAAGTTATACTTGTCTGAAAGACATTAAAGTGATAAACTCATTTTACAGAGGAATTTGTTCTCTTCTTAATCGTATCACATGCTTCCAAACTTTTTTGGTGAACATTTTCCTTAGAACATGTCTACACTTTTCTTTTTTAGCATTCGGCTTTGTTTGGAGAGAAAAAGCATTTTTGTCTCCTACCCTTGCCACCTTCTGCCTCTGGTGTGTGAATATAATATATTCAAAACTTGAAAAGCTGACTTAATCCCTGCTCTTCCAAGAAATGAACCGTTTTCCAAAGCAAAAAAAGAATCAGCCCACCAAGCAGCGTTTTCTTGGCTTTTAGATCACTAGCATAGTATTTTGAGCAGTTAAACCATTTCCTTTTCACTGTGGTATGAATGAGCTTGTGAAGAAACACTATCTAAGGCACACATTCACTTAAGCTATAAGACAGTATCCAACATTTGTAGTGCAAGGCATATCCATATCCCTGAACATATATGGGAAATCTTCCACATAGTCTCTTCCAAAAATACCTATTCATCGTCACTAGCAAAGCAGCAATACTGAGCATTTTCTACTTGAAATTTTGCTCTTTAAGAGCAGTCCCTGTGAGCACACAATACTTGGTGCCCCCTCTTTGCCCTCCCACTTTATTTACTCCAGGCACGCTACTCATGCACAGCAACCTGCCCGGTCAGTGGAACTGTATTGAATGTGCATCATGTTAAGCCTTCTTCACGTGTTTCCTCATTTTTCTGCATACCAAGACTATCCAAATCTACCATCAACATCAGAAAACACTTTGAAACAATTACCCAGTGTTGTGCTCCAGGACATAAATTGTTCAATTACAGCTCAGCAGAAGACTTACTGTAGATGATCATGGGAATATGTGATTATCATTGTTATCTGTTTACAGCACAGGTCTTAACCCTTCAACTGGTATTTCCGATTCTGCCACTGCTGGAAACCAGGTGGCCTTTGGGTTTGATCCAGTCTGGCAGTTCCTGGGAGTCCATGTATTTGGATAAATGGTGACCCAGCCCAGTTAGCCCAGTTAGAGCATAATAAGATTTGCATTCTCATTAGAAATGCCATTGTTCCTCCTTCAATTATCACTCTACCCTTTGACTCTCTTATTCCCAGCATGAAACTAAGAGGTACATAAATGATACCACTGTGCACAAAACTGGCATGTGAAGCAAATGTGGGCTCTGCCAGACTGATAACCCGCTGTTCAGCTCCTCAGCTGGGCTACACTGCTGAGCTGCTCGGGATGGCAATTTACTTGGGGGATGATGTGACCCCATAATGCTATCTCTGAAAGAAGATGCATAATTTAACTCCACAAAGATGATTTCAGGGCTGGACGAGACTCCTGTGATCACCCAGTCTGATGTCTTACAGATCATTTCACTTTGTGACTCTTAGATCATGGAGAAACAATGCACAAAAGATGGCTTTGAAACCTTGCAGCAGTTTCTAAAACATCATTCTCAAACCCACCATTAATTAAAAAAAAATTGACAAAAGAGCATGACATCAATTTTTTCTCTGAAGTGGGGTTATCAATAATGCATCATTTGTTTTAAGAGAATGGATGCAAAAGTACACAGGTAAATGGCTACAGTAATTTACTGTGCTTCCTTATTGCAAAGCAGGCTAAATCTGGGGTTTTTTAGGATTTTTTTTTTCCTGCAAGCAAGCATCTACTGTGCCTTCTATGCATTAATTTGGGGAGTTTAGCTCAATCTCCCATGACATAAGGAAGTGAGTAGCCTGCAGTACATATGCCTGAATTTTAAGGAGATTTTTGCCAGTTCTGTGCTAACATCATGACTTATCAGTGGCAGCACTTTCAGCATGTCCATCATCTTAGGAGCCTAACTACCGCTTTCAAAATTGAATTTGGTGGATAGGTGCTTCAAGATCAAAATAATTAAATTGCAAGAGTGCCATCTTAGCTCAAGAGCCACTTGAAAGTACAGCAACAGATCAATAACCTCCACAGGAACTTGGAGTCTTAGATTTCCCCAAGATGCATCCAAGTAAGATGTCTGTGAGGATCTAATCGGGGGACAGCTCTAAAAACGGCACACTTAGGATCCAAGATTTCATAGCAATTCCAGAAAAAGTTTGTTCCAGAAACCACTGGACTTCAGACACTTCAGTCTGTAGCCTCATTGTCATGGATAGGATTGGCAATAGCTGGGATATGATGTCATAGCCTTTTTGCGTGCAATGTATTTCTCGTCTGGTAAAATGAACAAAGAATTTATCAGAGCAAAAAGCATCCTTGTGGAGACAAACCATGTGTATTAAGAGTGCACCAAGTTTGCATAGTCAGTGTCCTCTGCATCTTCAATTTAACCTCCAAAAGACTTCTGATATTCTCTACCTCTGAATCAGGCATCCCTTGTATCATGGTGGAAGATGACCACCTTTTCTCATTCAAATCCTATCAGGCACTCCCTGGAACTGCACTTAGCCCTACTCACTATTATTCTGGACCCCTAAATTCTAACTGGGCAAACATAAAACATTACAAGTTGTCAAAAATTAGTAGAAAAGAAAACTATGTGGAAGCTGTTAGCAGACTTGCCCTGACAAAGTCAATAAATTCTGAATCAAGTTCCTGCATCAGGAGTCTGTCTGAAGAGTGGCAGGTACCTCCTTCAACAGAGCAAGTTCTTTTTTCTGTTTCTCTTACTGTCTTTCACTAGCATAAAAAAACCCCACCCCAGGCATTAATTTGGCTGGAGGACAATGGAAGAACCAGCTGGATAACCTACTCTTGATGACATTCACTGATACACAAGACCAAGGTTTCAGTCCCTATTCTCCTGCACACCTGGTGAGTAACTTGAAGAGATCAGATAAGAGTAGAGGGGTTAATTAAGAAATAGCAATTTGTATTATATACCAGCATGATCCACAGTCCACTAAAATCAATGGAAAGGATCCCTGTAGTTAATTCAAATTAATTAATCCGACTCTGACTCTCGAGTGCAGTATGCAGCAAACTGGAAACAGTTATATTTTGCATCACTTTATGTCGATAGGTCAAAAAGCCTGTATGGTCAGTACATATGAAATAGTATTTTCTACATGTTCCTTGAGTCATGTGCCCCTTTGCATGCTAAATTTTAGCTGTAATCCCCCAGGCAATTAATAAAAGCCACTGTCTTTTGCAAATCAATTAAAAATATATACGCGTCTTTTCTTTTAGAGATGAACACTCTTCACTGAAAAAGATTCTCATTAAATAACGTCTGTAGTAACAGGAATGGGAGAGCAGAACTTAAACTTCCCTCTTTGAAAAAATATTTTTTGAATGCAATTTCAAAATAGTGCAGCATTATCTAAACATAAAGCAGCCACAAGCATGAATTGTGTGGCTCAAAATGTGCTTTCCCTGCTAACCAAAGAATCCTGATCTGTATGCTAAATTGTTGGAATGATGCTTATAATTCATAATCAAGTGATGAGAACTAATAGCAACATGCTGAGTCTTGCTCTCAGCAAGGGCTCTCAGTCTGCTCTCGTTCCACAGCAGAGCTGCTTCTGATCACAGTTACTCCTACTGCCCATCCTTTCCCCTTAAAAACCTCTGTGTCCTTCCACCCTAGGTGATCAAAACTTTATTCTCCACCAAAAAAACTGCTACTGAGGAGAATACAAACTATACTGTTGCATCCTATGGAATGGTGCATGAAGTCAAAAGTTCTAGTTTAGAACTGCTGAGATGACTTCTTTAAGCATGGGCACTGTTTGGGATTATCCACCAGATTTCCCAGCCTGTCAGAGACATGATGTGTACCAGATGGGGACAAGCCATGCACACCCTGACTGTCAAAGCCAGCAGTCCTGCATCCCCCTTTTAACTCAATGTTAATATTTATAAATTGGTAAATAGATCTTCCAAGGTATTGAGCAACAAACAACTTAAGGAGGTTTATCTTTAAACATCCAGAGCTTGCAGCTGAAATTAACTCTCAAGAGGAAGACAGACACAATAAAAAGGATCTGGATATTTGCTAAAACCAAAGTGATTGGTTGAAAAACAGTTTTCATTAACTCGCCCTAGTAAACAAACTTCCATTAAATCTGGCTCAGCACCAGGCTGACTACTACAGAAACCAGAATTTTCTGCATCTGCAGCTTTTGAGTGCCCCTCTCTCAGGACCAGGAAATTCAAAGTCTCTGGGAGTTTCTAGAAGTCTGTGCAGTTAATAAACATACTACATCTCTATAAACCCTATGTCTATGTCTTTTAAAGGAGATTGTGGTAGCAAGCTTTGGTTTTGTATATTTTTTTCCTTTAACAAATACCACACAGTGGGAAAAACACTATGGAGGCTTTACATCCAAATCAATGAGCAGTTATTACCTCCCCAAGGTCATTCTGACAGTTTTATTATCAGTGACACAGGAGCAAATGTTGCAAAAGCAATGTGGCAAAATCACCTACGTATTATGCTTCTGTGCATGGTCTGAAGCTAAATTACTTTGGATATTGTGCCAGTGATAGTTCTGATAATACATTTAAAGACCAGACATGGGTCATGTCACATCCACGGATTATGTATGGAACTGTCAAAATTTCCAAAAAACCTTCTGCTGCTTTGTGTGCTCATCTGTGTGCTGGTAACCAAGTTGCAATATTATTTATAATTATAAAGTGCCAACAAGTATAAACATGGGAAAACATTTAGGATTTAGTTTTACACATATTGAATAACAACATACTCGACTTCTAGCTGATCATGACAGACCTTAAGAATATGTACACTTTACATCTTGAAAAGCATAAAAAAGGGAAAGCAAAAACAAGAGGGAGTGTGTATAATCCAGTACATACAGAGACAATGCAAGGTTCCTCCTAACAGTGTATTTCCAATGAAAAGCACCATGACATCTTAGCAAAATTTTCTTGCTGCCAATCACAAAATGCTGCATGAGTTGGCTTTCCAGCCCTACCTGGAAATTCCTCCTGTGGATGATGTGTTCCACTGTCTTGCTTGTATATATATGCACACAGACAGTGTTTGGGCTTGCAAACACACCAGCCCCAAGCTTTTACAGAGGTTTCTTTTGAGAGGCATGCCCAAAGCAGATGGAAATATATCCAAGAGCACTGCAAGCAGTTTTATGGGGAAATATGATGCTGGAGTTGAGTTGGGTTGATCTCTGATGTTAAAGGCAGTAGGGGCTGTTTTGCTCCTTTCAGCAAGTAGCAGGGATGTCTGATAGATGGGAGATCCTGCTCTGGGATCAGCTGAAAAACACTGGGATTTTCTCTCAGCTCTTGCTTCCGTATAACTTCCTCTACATAACACTTTCTCCGAAGAACTTTGTTATGTTTTTACAGCTTTGCTCTAGTGCCTAAAAGGCAGGAAACAACTAGAAAGGTGTTTTTAGCACACAGAAAAACATAAGCTTTGACAACCCCTGTCTTGAAAAACAATAGTTCCCTTCCTTTGCAAATTAATTTTAATAACTGTGGCTAGTTTGCTGTGAGTTGAGTAGTTTTGCATGAACACACACAATTAAATTAATATGCAAATGCTCCCATTCCTCTGAGAATACGGAAGCATTCTTTACAGTGTGTGAGACATGGAGACAGAAAAGAAAAAAAAATAGCAGGCCCCAAAAGATTCTTGTTTAGGAGGATGGGATATCTTTTCTTCAGCTGAGCCACTGAAAGGGAATTCAAGCCTGACTGAAACAATGCTCGTTGATGAAGCACAAATAAAGAAGGAAGAGGAGCCTTTAGAGATAAAGGAAAGAGGAAAAATTGGAGCATCCCAAGTTGTTAAAAACTGACCTCAGCAAGTCTAAATCTTCACAAAAGTAGCATTTACTATGTTAGGCCTCACAAAGGTTCCCATTCTTCCCTTGCCTGCTGGGACCCCCTCCTTCTCCAGCCATGTTTGAGCAAGGGCCTCAGACAATTAGCGCAGACCCTGGCCCTTCACCCTTTGGCTGTCAATCACCTTCCCAAGCAGATGGCAGCAGAACAAGGAAAGATGGTTTCCAAGCGGCTTTGCCCCTCGGCTCATCTCTATGTGCTGGGCCCCTGGGAATGGCGGCCTGGTGGGGAGGGACGCCCTGACAGCAGACACCGCTGCTCCCCGGGACACTGCTGCATCCAGGCACGGCTCTTTGTGCAGCTGGAGCATGAGAGTGGGAGCAAGGACAGGCTTCCCAGGAGTCTCCGTCCTCTGCCACAAAAGACCCTCTGGAAGCTGAGGGGCCAGAACAACTCAAGAGTCACTAAAAGTTATTATGGAAAAAGCAAGCCTTTCACTCGAGCTTGCTGGCTTTGTAGGCTTAGACAAAAACAACTGCTATCCAGACAGCAGCTACATCATAGGAGCATGCATTTGTGACAGAAAGATAGATTAGAAAAGACTGGGAACATGGAGGCAAATAGATACAGATGTGGGGAAGGGAGGGAAAGAGATGGGACGCCATGGTGCCCCCGTGCTGCTGCTGTCCTCAGCTCAGAGCCTGTCTCTAACCTCTTATACCAGATTCAAGGGAGTGCAGACCACTGGTTATACTGCACTGGCACCAGGTGTGAAGCAAGGCCAGGGGACCAGGAAGGAGGACACAACTCCCACTTCCTCTCCCACAGGCCTGTCCCAGCCTGGGAATAAAAGAGAGGGAAGGATGGTGGGATGTGTAAAAATGCATGAGCAGCAGGGCAAATACAGCCTGGTAGGCAGGGAAGCCCTTAACCCTTATCTAAACAGCAATGAAAAAGCAAGTGGAGAAGGGAGAAAATCCTGTTTTGAGATTGGATGAGTCAGTATAAGTCTGAGATCGACCGGGACTAGCATGGCTCTGATCTGAAGCCCTTCACAACTGACTGTTTAGCAGGTCCCAAAGGACAAATAGGGTAATTCTGCTCATCCTTCTTGGCTGTGAAAGGAAACAAAGTGGATGGAAAGTCCCCATATTCAGTGGCCTAGCATTTTCTCCTTACACTCTCAACTTGCACAAGATTTGGAAGATCAGTGGCCTGAAACAAGCTCAGACATGTGACAAGAAGGGAGAAAGCGGGGTGACACGCCTTTCACCCATCCAGCATGGCTCGGGCAGGGTGACACAACGAGGGTGACATTCAGGGGTAATCACCACTCACGAGAAGCCATGACATTTAGCACATTGTCACATTCTCTATTTACTCTTCACACTGTCCTTTCAGGCATGAGAGTGCTGTGAAGGAAGGAAACTCAAATTCATCTAGAAGAATCTGAGAGTCTAGGTCAGTAATTGCAGAAACAAGTGTTTTACTAGGAACTGCACCCATTTCTTAAAATCTCGTAAGCATAAATGCAGGGAGAGGATGCAATTTATAAATGTCCTCTTCTTCTGCTGATGTGAACCTGCTGTCCCTCATTCTGAGGAGTCCAACCCATCTGAGAATGAACATAAAAAGCTTCCCTCTCCAGCTAAAATTCTACAGCTGGTTAAAACCTACCTGAGATTTTAATAAGAAGGATCCAA
Source organism: Chamaea fasciata (assembly GCF_029207755.1). Classification (NCBI taxonomy): domain Eukaryota; kingdom Metazoa; phylum Chordata; class Aves; order Passeriformes; family Sylviidae; genus Chamaea; species Chamaea fasciata. The sequence continues at coordinate 44,696,540 of NW_027094091.1, read as the reverse complement.
ATTTGTTTTTATTTACCTTCTGGTTTTAAGTCTTTAAAACAAATTGGTATGCAGCTTTGCCAGCAAAAAAATTAAATCGTTACATAAATTAATCAACAAATAAAGTGAACAAAAATAAACAAATCCCTTAAAAAAAAATCCTGACACTTCCAAAATCCCCTGCTCCCAAGAGTTGGCACAGTGAGGAGTGCACCAGACTCTGCCATGCTCTGAGAAACAATAGCAAAATTTATTAAGACTTTATGTATCTTGTTGCCTTTTTGCTGTTATTACTGAATCCATTCTACTTTTCTCCTTCCTTGCTGTGCACACATTGTCTACTAGAGTACCAGGTAAACAAGAGAAGAGTATCATTATTTGTAGGCACAGACTGAGGCTGCAGCACATACAAATTAAAAAGGTAATGACAGTCAATGCACTAGAAAGCTCAGATATCAAAGAATAGGTGGGTAAGGAAACCTGCAGAAACAGTGAAACCATTCCTTGGCCTTGAGGGTCTAGGTTTTGATGGCAGAGGTGATGCCCTTAATTTTAATCTCTTTGAGGAGCACAAAGGGAAGAAGGATTTACGACATAAATAAAGAAATTACTATGAATAAAATGACTCTCTGACCTACAGTGAAAAATGCCTGGCCCAGAGTTTTATTGTGTTTTTGTTTAACCTCCTCACACAAGGCAATAGGAAGAAACAGGGGAAGCCTCAGCCAACACCTCCATACTGGCAGCAGCAGTCAAACACAGGCCACAGGCATGAGCTCAGCTCTTATTTTGAGTGGGCTCTGGAGTCCCAAAGGAATTTGCAGGCACAGACACAAGTTTTTTAATATGGATTTGCAGGTACTAACAATATTACTTCATGGGCACTGAGGTCCCAGCTGCCCAAGACCAAATATTCCACCAAACCACTGAGACTGAAGTAAATTGCTGGGAAATACACTATTTTCTTTCTCTTCTCAAAGCTTACTTTCTGGGGAGCTCTGGGCCAAGAGCTGAAAACCAAGAATCTAATTTAAGGATAACGTCCTTCGTTGAGGAGGAACTGCCTGGAGATGAAACAGAGGTGCAGTCTCAGGGGTGCTCTATCTTCTCACACAAACACAAGCTATGGTGTAGACTCTGCTCCCCAGTTTATATCATAGTAACTCATTACTTCTTGTGTTTACAGTTAGCCACAAGCTTAAGTGCTCAGTGAACTAAGACAGGAGCTCCTGCTATTATTTAAACAAGTTTTAAATATATTTCAGCCTGTTTACTCCCTTTTATGATTACTGACTGTTTTTCACTGGATATCCTCTAATTTTATGTGGCTGTATCTGTACATCAGTAACCTCTTAAGGAGCAGTTAGTCAGTTTGAGAAGCTTTAGACCTTTGTAATTCAGCCTGTTACTCAGCAGCATTTATTTTCCTGCTCTGAAAATGTGAATATTTTAGAAATTAAAAGCTGTGACCTGAGTGCAGTGATTTCACAGAGAAATAAGACCTGCAATAACAGACAAACTGAGATATTCCTAGAATGGCTTTCTAAAAGCAAATGCATCCTGTGAGGGCACTGGTAACAATCTGTAGTGGATAAAAGCACGTTACTATTACACAAAGCTGTAGCTACTTATGACAAATCTCAAAGAGCAGGTGAGGATGAAGTCAATTGATTCAGAGCTGTTTGCATCCATACAACCTCGAGGTATTGACATCTTGACTTCGCTCTGGCCTGGGGAATTTGCTCATTCATCTTTATGAATGAAATAAGCAGCAAGACAGTGATACAATGAGAAAGGACAGACGGATACAGGAAAACCATGTGTGGCACAGCAAAGAACGTAATAGGAGTACTAAAAAGGAATAATTGAGGCAGATTAATTCAGCAACATAGGGGATTTAGACTTGAATTTTCAGAATCCTGGATGATTTAAACACAAATCTTCTGCTGTGTCTGAAGTGGGATCTGCTTGATAGCTTAGTCTTCTGTATTTCTTACAAAATGTCCTTTTGCAACAGGTAGAGGCAACAAAAAGACAGCTAAATTACAGATATGTCAGGATCTCTTTGTACTCATGGTCTGACACTCAGAAAATGGAAAATGCTGAAAAACTCATAATACTTGTGAGAAGAGATGGAGTCACTGTGCTTGTGAGTTTGCATGTCAAAGGGTCCAAATAAAAAATTACAGAATAAGTATTGTATGGTCTTGGTTAATATGCACAGAACAGGAGAAAGGAAGAAAAATTTCCTCTTCCTTTTACTTGCCTATGCTGGCCTCAGTCACACCACACCAAATCAGGTATCAGCCAGCTTCCAGGCCTCTCACACCCAGTCCAGTGGCTCAGCCAGGCCTTTGCCTGCATGGTTTCTTCCCCATTTAGCGAGGATGTCTGGGCACAGAGAGCAGAAATCAGGGCAAGGCAAGAAAGCAGCTGGGAGGCGGATCCAGCTGTAACAAACCTGGCTCATTGTCTGTTCCTTAAGAGGCAGCATCAAGGATGGTGATGCTGGAGACCTGCTGTGCCACAGCTCCACTTCTCTCATTTGGATGAAGATGCAGATCCCCATGCAAGCCCCAGGATACACGTTATTGTCTGTAATCACCACTGAAGTTTCAAGGCTGAGGCAACATTGCCTGCATTAGCTCTCTTGCCATGTGCGTCTCACTTCATTTGTCTTTTCCCAAACTCTCTATCTCTAGCAATCATTCCTAAAATAAACTGAACCTAGAGACTTCCTGAGATGAGGACACATTATGTGGGTCCTGAACACACAGTCCTTAGCAACCTTATTTCATGCCAGAAGAAAAGACAGAAGGCAGTTGCAGCTTGCACCCAAGGTGACCGACTATGAACAGATCTATGACAAAGGATTTCAACCCTATGTGAAGAGCAATGTTGGTTTAATGCATGAAAGAAGGTCAAAATAGGGAAGATGAGAGCAGTGACATCACCATGACTCAGCTAGGAAAGGCATATTTGGATTTTTATAGTAAGGGTATGTTCTTGTCTTAACCAGCAATCAAGGACAACCAACAAAAATATTAACATTTCAGGATGGTTTTTTTTTTCCCTCACAATATACAAACTTAAAAATAATTGTTAGAATTGAAATCACTCAGTGACAACTCTGTAGAAATCATGCAAACCTCTCATGCGTAGCAGGGACCAAAAACATGATAAACCACACAAAGTCCTCTTTGAACAGGCATTTCGGCATTTTATGAAACAATGACAACTCGGTTGTTTTACAGTACAGACTATTTCTTTTACAGAAAGACTTCAATTTTTCAAGGCAATTTTGAACTTCCCATCTCAGACACATGAAAAGCAAGATGGATTGAGATACACCTTAAAATATATATCTGACTGCAATTCCAGCCAGTGTTGTCTATAGCAATAAAATCAAAAAACACACACTTTTCTAATGTGCTCAAAACTACCCAGAGCAGGCTCTGCTTTCCAGCCTCTTCCTGAGGGATCCATAAGTGTCCAACTGTGCTATCACACACCTCCAGGGCTGCACTCCTAATGAGAAACCTAGGTCATGTCATTTTTGTACTTCCCTTAACCGCAGCAGCATCCATGAGGAGAAGCCAGCAGGGACTACCCTGCTGCCTAAGCACCCACAGTACCTTGAACTCTTCCAAACAAAAGCTAACCCAGTCTGGCCCAGCTGAAAACACGACAGGGAGATAAAAGACAGAAACCCTGCTTTGTTCAAGATGGAGCAAGTCCCAGATGAGATTCTCATGAGACATGCTCTTCCCACAAAACCTTTGATCATCTTTGTCCAACTTCAATGCGCTTGACTGCTCTCTCAAGCTTCAAGAGTGACTCATGGAGAAACTCTTCAGCCAAGCCCAGCTGAATCCCCGTGCCATACACCCCCAGTACATCCAGTCAGGGCTACGGTGTCTTATTGTTGCCAGAGTACAGATGCTATAAAAGGCAGGAAACTTTGATGTGAGATTAAGTTGTTGATGTGTTATTAGCACAATATATCACACTTATCATAGTAAGACAGAAGACAAGCCAAAAGGAAAAAGGCTGATTTATAATCTAAGCAAAAAATCCTGTTTATTTTCACCAACTCAATACTCCCAAAGTTCTCACGGTGGAGGTTAGAAAATATCCATATCAGGAAACTGCTGGGTTGCTGCTCAACCAGGTGGAGCCACACAGCAAATAAACCAGATCTCCTGATAGCAACATGAGCTCCAGGTAATCACAAGAAATCTTTTTGATTGCCTATTCTCATTCATTTGGGAACAAAATGGGATCTTTAATCCAACGGTAAGACATGGCAGAGCGAAAACCCTCAAAGCAGAAAATGCAACCCCTTCTCCCATGAGTGGGGATCCATAGCAATGTTTGAAAGGAACACACCGTCAATCCTGCCTGGGGAATGCCCAGCACAGCCTTAAGCTCACTCTGTATCAGACAGTCCAGCTGCTACATGAGCCAGGCTCCATTTCAGCACAAGAACAGCTCTTCTGGAAATGACAGATTGCCTTGATTTAAACACCGTTGTTCCCAGGTGCAATAAGCTTTATGTTGAAAGCATTTCATGCTAAAATTACAGTGAATATGCAGGGCACTGCTGTGAATTATGTCAAAATAATATCTGATACATCACAAAAATAAATCCATGAGTGCATGCTTTCCTTCTAATTTTTTAAAATTAGTTAAGGATTTCGCACACTTAAAATCTTTAATATGTAATCTCTGTGCATATATCTAAACAATACCTTTCTGTATATGGTGTATAAAGACATGCAGGGCTATAGATTTACTTAAGGTAATGTTTTACATTTGCATGGAATTTCTGCCTATTGTTCAGCTAAATTCACACACCTAGTCCTGTTGCTCTGTATTTGTACAGAAGCAAATGGAAAAAACAGGCAGAAATAGTGGCTGCAAATAAAGACTCTCTGTGTGGTAAAGGAATTACATTGCTGAAACTGGAACAGGTACCCTTTTAAAAAATATAAAGAGGGTAGGTCTTAGAAAAACTGTTGATATTATAGCAAAATAATGTTTTCCAAAGCAAGTTTCAATTCCAAATGCCCGTTATTAGATTCGATTGGCTAATACATAAGAAATCACCATAATCAATCTTTTAGTTAATCTCCATCGTCCTTCAAGCATCACAGTGACATGGCTGGGACATGCCAGCAGTCGCAGATGCTTCATTAAGTAGCTAATCGGCAATGGCTGTAGGGGTAATTCAACATTTTCCAAAGAGTTCAAATAGTACTTTAGGGTAAAATGTGCCCCTCCATTGATATCTTTCTGGGTTGTCATGATTAAGCATAATTAAGTTCACCATCTCTCTTCCAAATAACAATAATAATAATACATTAGAGGCTTTTGAAAGCCAGTGGGTACCTGGCACATCAAACCCATATTTTAGCAGTAGATGGGTTTTACAGCCTGGACCAGTGGAATTTAGCAAGAGTGGTCTGTTGTGTATTCCGGAGAATGTTCTGTTCTGAAAGCCCCACAGTGAATACTCTCTGTGTAAATAGTTCACTGGTAGTATGTAAAAGCAAACACTGATTTACTGAGCAAACTAAAAGTAGCCATGCTATAGTGTGCTTGTCTCAGATCAAATGCTTGTCCAAGGGAGAATCGCTTTATCAACAGCAACATAGACCTTTAGCACCTAGAGAGCACATGAACTATTATGCCTGCAAAAAGCATACCTAACACCTACCAGAGACAGGGCACCCTTCCAGCCAGCCACATACACACAATTGTCTGTGTGGCACCAAGGTTTCCACCAGGTACACTGTTCTCTCACTCGAATTGTCAGTGAAGTTGGTCAACCACTTATCACACCATGAAACAGCACAGTTTGCCAAACAACCCCGATTTCTCAGAAAATACTCATCCAGGTACAAGCCTGTATTTCAGAAATGAGTTTCAAACCATGATGTGTATTGCCACTACTCACTGTCCACTAGACACAGTCACTGGAGTACTTAATGACATAACTAATCTTCAAGGAGTGGTACCGAAGAGCTCTGGTCTTGGACCACCCTTTGGTCAATGCACAGAAGGATGACCTGGGTACTCAGAAGGTATTGGTGTCACACACTAGTTTCCAAACCTCATGTAGATTTTCAGAATAATTCAGATAAGGGAAGACTGAGTTTCTTCAAGTATCTTAGTGAGAAGGGTGGAACCGATACTTTGTGCTCTAAATCAAGGCAGCTTGTGGCCTTGCCGAGTTCTTTCATTAAATTGGTACTCACTCGACTCTCAGAACATTTGAAAATGAGAGCTCTCTGAAGAGACACTGAAATGATTTCAGTGTTTCTATTTGTCAAAGCTTTCAGTCAAAATTAATTACATGCCAAAGATGTCATGCTGGCCAAGATGAGTGGCACTCAAGGGCTGCTGAGCATACAAGCTCTGGTGTAAGCATCAGCAGCCATGCAGAAAGAGGACACGTTCAGCCCTCCTGCAACATGCAGCTAGTGGAAAATACAGTGCTGGTCACTCACTCCTGTCCTTTCCTGCTAAATCAACCTGTTGCTATCAGTACCAGTGCTCTCTTTGCTCCTTTCCCTCCACAGAAAGAATAGTCTGATACATGGATTCACTGAATAAACAAAAAAATGCTGGTCAGGGCACTGGGGTGTATTGCTGAGAAGAGGAGGAGGAGGAAGTGTTCATTCACCCTAACATACTGATCGACAAGGCTGGTGAGAGAGACCAGCATGTGCAGTGAAATACTTATTACCAAGGCATAAAGGAAAATAGGATCTCATGCTGTAAATCTTTCAATACAGTAAACAGTAAAGAAAAAAAAAAAGCTATAAAAGTGAAACTTCTGGATTTGACAAATATGCTCTTCTTCAGATGATAACACACTTCATGGTATTTAATGATTCTTATGGTCATGTCCACATTACAAATACTCACCAGGATTCTCTTTTAAGTGCATATTGTGCAAGTGCACTGCAAAAAAAACCAAACAAACAAAAAAAAAAAAAAAAAAAAACACAAACAAACAAAAACTCAGCTCTTAATATTCAGATCTATTAGGGTTTCACAGGTGATACAGGATTGAGCCATGTATATAAATGTATGTGAGGACCATGGAGTCATTTGAAAGTATAATTTCAAAACAATAAATAAAACTTACCAGTGATTTAAAAAATAAACCAAACGAACAACCAACCAAACCAACAAACAGACTTAACAGAAGAGAACAAAACAGTTCAGAAGATGGCCAGGTTTTACTGAAAAACTCTAGGAGAACTTGCACCACTTTCACAGTGGGCTGCAGAAGAACATGCCCCCATCCTCAACCTTCTTCTAAGATGGCTCTTTCAGCCAAGTTACGAGACAGTGGGAGACAATAATACAAAGAAGAGCTGAGAGCTGCTTGTTTATACTGCTTCATCCTCTTTGAAAGTACAGATCATCAGTTTCAGCTGGACTTTGTGGATCCCTACAACTAAGTATATGCTTGAGGGTTTGGAGATTCACATCCTTAGCATGCAACTGTCTGCTTGCTATGAACATAAGAACATAAATCCATTACTGGAAGTCTAAAAAACTTTGTGTGCTGTTTTCAGAGTACAAGTATGTCTTTCCTTCAAATATTTGGCAGGTCTTCAATTTGAGCACTGAACTCCTAATTAAAGCTTGCAGGATTCTCTATTGTCCAAATACTAGACTGTGAAAGAGTTTTCATTTTTTGACTTTGCTTGCATTTTAGGCAGTTTTTGAAGCTTCCCATATATTTTTAAAGCACAGATGCTCTCCCTTTTGACAGAATTATGGAGAATATATTTTTCTTTATCTTCTTTTACTACTTTCTCCCCTCCTACCATTTGAGAATATACTTCAACCTTGCTGATGTATAAGTCTCATTTCACTTCATATGAACATTATTTTTTACATTACAGAAAACACACACAGCTTTATTTACAGTGAAATAATACAGGAATCAATTAATTTAGGACTTGATGGAAAGTGCAGTGAATTGATCTTGGCATTCAAAGCACAGCAATGGTACAATGATGCAATGTAGGTGCAGTTTTATTCTTGTGTTTTACTAACAAAGTGTATTCCCAACTTGAGAAATTAACAGGTTTGCACTAATCAAACTGCACTCAGCTTTTGTTTCACTCTCCCAGCCTTTGATTTTGTCCCTAACACTCTGTCTTGCCCACGCAAAGCCCACTGAAAGACAAAACAGATGATTCAAAGGGAACTGATGAATGGAATGTGTTGCCTCTAAGGGAAGGCTTTGAAAACAAGTTTACTACTGAAGCTTAGACAGAAGAGCATAAAACTTGATGCAATAATCACAGGGTAAAATTCAATAGTCTGTACTACTCAAGAGGTCAGGCCCAATGATCTCAGTGCCTTATAAGTATGAAAATTGAGAGATGCTTTAAGATTTGTGGGCAGGTCAATAAAATTTACACTGTTTATGAAGTGCTCCTGGAAGACATAAAATTAAGTCTCTGCAGCTCCTTGTTTGTTTCTGCCCCTTATAATTTCTTTTCCAATCCACAATCCTTCTGCTCGTGGGTTTGTTGCCATGTCTGCTGATGACACTCCCGTCTGTGCTCAAGATGTCCTTCACCCTGCTCTGCTCCCTTACCCATTTGTTTACTCCCCCATCACCCTACATAACAGCAGACATGAATCTTGCTCTGCCACTCAGGTCTTCCATACATGCACTCTCCCTGCATTTCATCACTGTCAACCTCCTTTTTATTTTTGCCTCAAGGGAGACACATCTGAGCAAAGATCTCTGGGGGACTGGCAGGGAGGGGTTGACAGGGACTCTGTCATACAGCCACTGGATGCCAACATGTTGAAAACTTGGGTTAAATAGCTTCTGTATCCTTGCTCTCATGATTGATCTCTTGGGTTTTTGCTAGGTTAATATCTGGACTTGATGATCTTAAAGGTCTTTTCCAACCTGAACAGTTCTATGATTCTGAAATTAATTTGATGCAGGAGATTTGATACGTTGGCAAGTTTGAAAGGAACCCCAAATTTTGGGACCACTGAACTGGAGGGACTTCCAAGATCATCAAACTGTCATCCCATAAGTGGAAGAAAGTTTAAAAAAAAAAAAAGCTAAATCCAAAATGCTCCATGCCAGCTTTGCCACGTGATAGTCACCACAAAACACTGCTAAGATAGAGCAAACCAAATGCTCACAGCACAGAAAACAAAAATCTGCAGCACTATAAACAAAATGAAACTAGAGAACAGTGCTATAGCTTCTTACTAGAACAGAGGAGTGCTTCAGGTGAAAATTTGTCACACAGACTGTCCTCAGATGTATGGTTTTTGAGTACAGAAAAGAATGGTCTTATTTGCATGACAAGAAGGTTCAGAGATGTGTTTCACAGCCACATAGAGCAGTCAGTATTCCAAATGTCTCACAAAGCCACAAAGGAGAAGCACTCCCATGAGGAACAAACTGATGGGCGCACACTTCAGAACCTTCATATGGAAAAAGCCAGGACTGCACAGGATCTGGCTGCACAAAGGACCACCTTGCCAAGCTACTCTGCTGACTGGAGATGATCAAAGTAAAGAGTAGTTTAATTTCAAGGGGGTTCATATCAGCTCCCAGGCTCCCATTTGCCATGCCTGTGAACTAGATATTCCACTGTAGCCTTTGACACTGAAAATTTCCCCCAGTGTGTTTCAGCTCACAGAGAACCTGAACAGTAACTGGAGCATGCCACTGGATCACTGATCAATCCTGAGTGACAGACTGTAGTTGGAAGCCACCACTTATTTAATTTTAACGGGTTTTTTGTGATAAGATTTTTCAAGATTACAGATAGAAACAGTGTCAAATTACCATGTAATTTAGTGTTTCAAATACTATTTCCATGGCTTTATTTGCCTGTCCCACTCCTCCAGTAAGTACTGAAATAAGAGAATTAGTTCTCAGGTTGACAAACACAAAACTGTAACATTTGTCTTCTACAGAAACCTATTCCCTTTCCTCTGATTCCCCTCCCCTCATTTTAGGGGAAAGTGCAATACGCTCTTGATTTGTCAAAATAGTTCACTTAGTTGAAAATAGAAGCTTCTCTATGGAAGAATGTGCTTTTTCCCTTGAAAAGTTAGAAATTAACTGAAGAGAAATGTCATTCAGATAAGAGAACCTGAAATATTTCAACATTTTTCCAAAATTCTTATCAACCTTATCCTCCCTTGGCTGAAATTATTTGACCTAATTCATAAATGCTTTTGGCTAACATGAACAAGGTATCACTGTTAGGGAAAAAAAAGACATAAAGAAAAGAAGTTTTGTTTGAATGTTTCTTTATTTCTAGCCAGAGGCAAAGCAGTCACGGTGTTCACTGGAAGAAAAGCTGGCTTCCTGTGTCCTCTAATTCTCCTTCACGGTTAGTAAATTACCATTCACTTTTCCTTTTACGCTGGGGAATAAAGTGCTAAATTTCACTGGGGGTTTTCATTGGTTTGTTTTTCTCCCCTACCATTAATTGCAGTGGCGACCAATTTAAAAGATACCCAATTAAAATCCATTAAAATCTTTACTAATGCAAGTATATTGGGTAGGGATGCTGGCAATTCAGAAACTAGCAAACAGATAAATATATGGACAGCACCCATTTCCACATATTGTATTAGGGCTAAGAAAAGAGCTACAGAAAGAAAGGAAGGGAATAACGCTGCTGAAAGTAGAATTTGCATCAATGACATTTAGGGAGTAAGCTGCTGTGAGGAGTATCAGAGTGCTCAAAACAACAAAGACATTAAAAGAAGGTGGTAAAAATAGATAAGAAGCTTCAACATTTCCCTTGGAAAAAGCAAGGAATTGCTTTCCTTTGGATCTGACTTTTTATTTTGGTAGCACTGCTTTGTGAAATTTGAACACAGAAAGACAGGGACCTAAATCACAGACATAAATTTCCCGAGAGAAATATAAATGGGGTATAAGAAAGTCCAGCCTTAAAGGGGCAATCAAATTCCAACTGATCAGGGCAACTACTTTACCTTTGGGTTCAACAGGCAGAGGAGAGCCAGAAAGGAGCGTCTTTTTTATCTGGGTGTTAATTCCAGCTAGAAAGGACTGGTAAGCTCCAGCAAACTAGTTGTTTTGGGGTATGCTGGAAGGTGGTATCAGCTGCTAAAAATTATGTGTGTCCAAACATTCATATCCAGGTTCCTCTGAGTGCCATTCGCCTTTAATAAGAATGTAAGGGCTGCACTTTCCCTCCATCACATCCTGACTGCGTGAAACTCCTACATGTTCTGTGACTACACATCCTAAAGTGATTAAAATTTCCTGTGGGAAATTACAAATGCCTTTCATTTAAGGAAATTCACAACTTTTGTTTAGAAATTATCATTTTGATTTGTACCTTTAATAGAAGGGAATACTGTAAATGGATTTACATATTAGATTATAATTATGAAGGTAAAATTAATTACATTTAATGCTGTCTGGGTAGGCACTTAATGAAGGAAGTAGAAATTCAAATTTGTCACTTGGAACTCAGTACTTTTTTTTTTTTAAATATGAACTGTACCTGGAAGTGTTGAGGTGGGTGCAACTGCATTTTGATCATCTGGCTCATTGATTTCTGTGCCATTGCCTTCAATTTCTGATGGATGGCATTTTGGAAAGTTCAGAGATTCTAACTATGCCATGAACATTTTCCTCCTCTATTTAGTTGCCACTCACTATATGTAACTACCAGATTTTTCTGTGCCCAAAAAGCTAATCCAAATGACCTTAGATACATAATACTTTATACATTTCTGACAAAAGGATCTTCACAAAACAAAGAACTTTGAAATCTATTTTCAGCTGAAGAAGGAATGGGAGCTCAATCCATTAACAATCCAGCCATATAAATCTTGGCTAGTGCACGTATTGGATTTAGTTTTTGTTTCATTATTGTAACTGAAAAGTGCAATGCAATTCCCTGTGGGATGTTAAAAAATGGGTAGGATAGGTCCTTCAGGAAATTCAAATGCCTAATTCTCACCCAGAAGCAAACTTTTATGACAGTTTTTAAAGCTTCTGAAAAACAGTTAGTTGCAGTGATTGGAGCGGAAGTGAGATTCACATCCATTTTCTAATGCCTTAAAAATAACAACAGGAATAATGGCCTTTACACAATAGAGTCGTAAAAATTAGAGGTTTCACCAAAAGAGTTATTTAGATGAGAAAATTATAGCTGCACGTTTGCACATCTGCACCTTGACAATCATATCCATGAGAATGTTGTAATTGCCATGAATTATGCAAAATGCTAATTAAGAACTCTAATTCACTAATCATCTCACAGGGTCATAACTAGAGCTGAATTTTATTAAGGACATACAATTCTGTGAAATGAATTTCTGCACTATACATCTCTTTCCAAAGGAAAGAAGGGAGGGCATGCAGTCTTTGTGATTCAGTTGAAACGGAGGAATTCAAGAGGAGGCTGTCTGGACAGGCTAGACCCTGACATCCTTTATGACTTCTGCTGAACATTTTTGATCTTCATTTTCCCTCTGTAAAAGATAGGAGACTACCCGCCTACCCTCCTCAGGAATGCATAAGGCTTAGTCTGCTCATGTTTATAATGTCACCTATGTAATCCTGCACCTCTTCAAAATGCTACTTGAATTTGCTGACATCTCTGCTAAAAAAAATATAACAAAGAATTTTCTGCTAATATGCAATCGGTATCTCTTACAAAAGTCTGAGGCAGAGGAAAAAAATGGCAGTGACAATCCCGCAGCAAGAAAGAAGAAACACACTGTAATTCAGGTCACTATTTTGCTGATGAACAGGGAGGATCACAGGGAAAGATTACTCTAATTTGATATGCTATATTTGCAAAACATTACTGACCCAGAGATGACAGAAATAACCTTCAGAGATTCTCCTGAGGAAATATTTAACAATAGAAAACTATAAGACCACATCAGCTTAAGGAAGTTGCACCCATGTGGATGAACACAGTGAGACAAATCTTCAGAGGAAAATGTAACAATTAAAAAAACAAAAACAAAAACAAACAAACAAAACCTCATTCCCATTTAAGTAGCTGGGGGTTGAAGCTTTCAGATCCATTAGCTGGTGCTAAAGATCTCAGTTACAGAGGCTGGATATCACATCTTGGAAATACAGGAAGTAGGCAGGCAGATGATAGATACAGACACAGAAAATGAAACCAACTATTCTTTCCTGTCCTTGTGCTATTGAGTTTCTCAGCTAAGCTGTAGTTACACATTGAGCACATGTGCTGAGAAGTATGGTACTGCTAATACAATTATATCAATGTCTATCTGCACCAATCTTTCTCTCAGAGACAAATCTCTCTCTACAGCACTGATCAAGGCTTCCAAACATATATTTGACCTAACAAGAAATTCACACCGAAGTGTTCTGGCAGACTACAGAAATACACTTCAGATTAAAGATGCCATAAAATATTCGCTGTAAAGGAAGCTGCTTTATGTCATCCATCTAGTGGATAAAGCGGATGTGGAGATCTACATTTGCTGAGAGAACACATCAGACCTGTTATAGCAATAGCAGGAACTGGCACCAACCTCACAACTACCAGGGGGATTCCCAAATTGGTGACAGCCAAACATTTATTTCCCTCTTTTTGAGGTCTGTCTGCTTCCATAACTTATGTTCTAAAATTTACAGCCATAATGCAGCAGGAAGAAGTCTCAGGACTAGTCACAATTTTATAATCCAAGAGTCTGTTGACACCCAGGGAGATCCAGCTGGATGGAGTACCTCTCATGCTGGAGCTAGGTAGGGCCCCAGGACACAGGAATCTAAGTGCAGCACCTAAGGCTGCCTCCCACCTGCTCAGCATCCTCTTTTCACCAACCAGGGGGAATGCAGGAGAGTAGTTCTCAGGAAGGAAAATAAGGATACCAGGAGAAAATGTGAATCATATAGGGCATCCTTGTCATTTTCTATGTGCAGCCAGAAACATGAAGAGGAAGCTGGAAGAGAGGTTGAGGTGACACTAGGGTTTCCTCTCACACCTCCCGCTGGAGCACCTCATCCCTGCCCACAGAGTGCCAGCTGGGGAAGACCAGGAAAAAGCCACAAGTGCCTGCAGGGAAATGTTTCCTCTCCACGTCTGAGCTACCAGTGCTAATTACAGCTTGGCAAATCCTTCCTGAGAACCAGAGACTCACAGAAACATGCTGCTCTTTGCTAACAACAAAGGGGATTACATAGTTATGGGCCAAATCCTGGCCTCGTGCAAAGCAAGCTCAGCTAATAGAAGGGATCTAGATAGATATTTTCTGGGATAACTGCATCTACTTTTTAGCAATGGGCAAAGAGAAAGGAAATATATTAATTAACCACAAAAAGAAATCTAATTAGAAAAAAAGGTAATTTTTAATTTCAATATTTTCTAATTTATATCTCATATTTAAGTAAATTAAATACAACAAAACTCATTTAAAAATATAATCAAATTTCAAGACCTGTCTTGCAGCATCTACCAACCAAACAGATAGAGGATTCTACAGAAAAAAAAGAGAACAAGTAATTTTTCCTTGAACTGACTGCCCTGGTATTACTGTCAAATAACAGAAAGACATCCAGGGAACTCAGTGCTGGCAGCATTGCAAATGCTGCCTAGAACATGTTGTGATTCTGCTGGCTTGGCTAAAATTGTTAGTCTTCATTCTGACTCCTGTGCTGACGGGTGTGGACAGGTGAGCTTGCGGGTCATAATATGGGACTGAACCAAAAAAAAGTAGATTCATTGTATGGATCTGCAGTAGACTTGCTGTGGGAGCAAAGGGAAGGTCATTTAATCAGGCTGTGAATCCAGGATATCATCTGTGATTTTTTCCGTTCCTGCCCTCTAGTTTGTTGAGCTATGAGCAGTGTGACTGACAAGCTCCCACTGTGAATCTGTATTCCACCTAATTCAATGAGTCTTCAACCCAGAATAAAGCCTCTAGGACAGCAGGAGCCCCTCAAATCATAAAAACTCATTATCTTCTGGGTTTTACATCAAAAAGATGAGCTTTTGCCATTTCTTGGAAAGGTTTCATGGCTGTCAGTTGCTACATACTTCCACCGTGTATTCTGTTTAATATTATGGTTAGTGTCAGTCATAGGAGTGTGGATTTATGATAACACATAAGATAGAGAAACTGCAGAGATGCAAACTGGAAAATGAGCTGCTCAGGTCAGAGAAAGGGAATGACCTAAAAAGCTGTTCAAGATACGTGGCACCAGTGTTGATATGACAATAGCAAAAAATGGCTCTCCAGCTGCTGGAAGATGGGGCTGGATTACATGTCTTGCTTAAAGCAAATACCCACTGGGGCTCTCCTCCCCTCTGGCAGGAGTTCCACGGGCAGCCCTGGCCCAGTGTACTGCACACCCCAGTAATTCAGTGATGAGAGGGCTGAACACAAAATCTACCTGATGAAGCACAGGGATTCCCCTCATTTTAATCAGAGCAACAGGGAACACCTTAATTTGTTAGAAGTGATGAACAACAAAAAAGAAGAGCTGGGAAAAGGGGCTCTCTCTGTGGAGGGGACATGCCTGCTGACTCTTACAGTGACCACAAACATCTTCAAGTGCACATCAGCTTGAGAAACCGTGCCTTGATCTCACAAGCATGTGAAGGTCACTGCTGAGCCAAGTCTTTCCCTGGTGGGAAAATGCAATATTAAAAGTGTTCCATTCCTGCACCATTTGCAGTGGATTTGAATGAAGGAAGCAATCAGTTTGTTCTTTAGGAGGAATAATCACAAAGCAGCAAATGGCTAGAAGTCAATATTTATTAAACTGCAAGCCAGTTGTATTTTACAAGTGCCAAAAGTGAGAACATTATTATAAGATCTGATAAATCAAAGCGCTGAGAGTAAACACACTGTGTAAGCTACAATTATATGCCTCTGCAAGATCAATAATTCAAGAGGTTTCATCCACATTATGCATGATGGCCTATGGGAAGTTGGCCTCTGGAGAGTGCTTGCTTGGACTGAGAACAGATGCAGGGGCTTTTGAAGAATTTCTGTCTCCAAATTTCAAGCAGTTGACTATCCCACTTTCAGAGATGCAGAAGTAATAAAATTATCTGTAGTGGGTGGGAGGGCAGCCATTTCTCCAGTGCTAATACCTAGTGCAGAAATCTCTACAGGCATGGTTATCACACACACACTCACAAGCTTTTCACAGAGTGCTTACCACCTCGGGGAATGCTGTGCAGTCAGGATCTGCCTGGTGCTAATTAAGAACCAACAGGGTATGTGAAGGATCACCCGTTTGGTGGTGGTACTGAAGTGCCCTCCTCAACAAAAAGAGCTTAGCAGAAGTGCTCCCCTCTCTCTTACCACAGACTACAACCAGCACAGCATCTGACTGATCAATGCAAACTTTAGCAAACCGTCATGCTGGTTTCTCTCTCACTCAATATGTGCAGACTCAGTGTATCACATGGAGCAGAGGGAGAAGGGGAAGAACCTCCCATCCTTCTCTTCTGGCTAAAACCATCTGCAGAGGCAATGGCAGATATCTCTAGCCAGCGAACCCTACAGAGAACCATGGGAAGTTGTAGGGGAGAGCTGATATTATGAAGAACCATCAGAGAGATTGCTCCTCAGTTCTCCCGCTGTGCTATGAAACTCTCACTTCTCATGTCAGCAGCACCTTGCCAGCATTTTTGCTTTAAACAGGTTATTCTGGTGTCTAACTGTAGATGTAAATACCACTATGAAGCCCTACAAGTTGCTCTCTTGCATTGTGCATAATCAATATAACTCCTTCTTGCCCTCCCCGGGAGAGCAGTTGTATTTTTCTGAGGAATGCTTTCAAACACAGAGACTGCTTGACCTTTACCATCTATCCAAGGCCTGTTTATTTCTGAGCCTTCTTGTTTAGGAGGGTACCTGGCTTGCTGTGACTCACTTACAGTCTGCTGGAGTAGCCTCCATGCTGAGTCTACTGATTAGCCAAAGATTCATTTATCAGCAGATGAGGTTATGAGGTTGTCTTAGCTACACTCCCCAGCAACCTGCTTGATACTGATTTCATTTGCAGTAATAGTACCATAAAGTAAACGGCCTTGCCTTTGTTATTTTCTTTAAAGTAATCAATGCAGTGTGCAACTCATTCACTCTGAGGCTTAATCAAATTAACTATATTTGTTCCCCACTTATTGCTATGGATTTCAGTCCTAATTAAGCTCCTAATCCATGAAGCTGTTTTCTTTCTGGGATACTATGGGAAAGGCTGTTCCCACCTCCTCCCCACTCTCTCATACAAGGTTCTGTCACTTGGAAAGCCGTTTCCTTAAAGAAGATGCAGTTACTTCTGCCATCAAGTTGCCAAATCTCAATGCCATCGAGATTCTAATTAAAAATCTAAATAATTTGAAAAGGGCTAAACAAAACTCCAGAAGGGTAGTCAGTTAGTTGGGCTCGTCAGAAATATGTTGGCATATGCCAGCACAGAATCTCCCTTTCTAAGGATGGCTTAGGTTTTAGGGACACTTCAGCAATGTGTTTATAAAACCAGATTGCTTCAAGAGGGAGTAAATCTCTCTAGCTGGGAATACTGTCCTTTCTTATAGAAACTGGAGGCATGCACTCTCTGTTTTGGTCTAGCACTCCTCCATCAAAACCTCCAAACTTTTTATTCTACTTAATTACATTTGATAGGAAGATGGACACTTCAAGAAATATTGTCTTCATGCAGTTGTTGAACACATCTGGACAGGGAGGTGAGAGACCCAAGATACTGCTCAAAGAGCAAGAAGCTGCATATGTATGAGTTTAACCACATCCTTAGCAGACAACAGAAAAGCTACAGGGGACAGAGTTGAAAAGAGTCAGAAGGACCTACCAACTCTGCCATACTTATGGCTGCTACCAGCACCATAAACATTCTGCTTCCTGCACACCCCTCCAAATCTATTCTCACAGTGGCACTACCCACAACCTCAGCCCTGCAAGGAACTGGACTCCTCTGCCGAGGATTGAAAACTTTCAAAACTCAGTATTTTTTTTTTCTGTGGTTTTGCTGAATCAAATTGTTTTGGACTCACCACGATTTAATGGGTAATTTTGGCCCACTGATAAAAGCTTGTTTAATGCAGGAAGGACTTTCTCTGAAAGAAATTTTCTGTCGTAAATAAGTTTAAGCTTGTGCTTAAGAGCAATAATTAGTGTTTGAAACATTGACTACTCCTATTAATACAGTCATGAAACAACCCAGAGAGATAAACAGTGGCTATGATCTGTTTTGAGAAATCATTGTTCTGCTTCTTTTGAGAAATCCCAGCCATCAACACCTCACAAAACCACATCATTTCAAACCTGCCCAAGAAAAAGCAAATATCCTCATTTTTCAGGTCAATTTCTCAGGACTGATCAGTTAAGCATAACTATTATCAACCATGTCTTGGCATTTTGCCTAAGAAAAGTATATTAAAATGTCTTAAATAAAATACTTCAAAATTAGGATGAATAGGAAGTGGGGATTATTAGGGGTTTTTTAATCAGAGGGGTTTTGCCCCTTGTTTTTTGCTAGCCATGTTTTTGAAAGGCAGGGGAACAGCACAGCAGGGACATTATTCAATGTCACTTGTGAAAATTCTTCTTGAAAATATTTAGATATTATGCTTCTATCCAGGAAGTCCCACTTAATTTATATTACGCATTTCTATATTAGTCAAAATCTTATGTACCTGTGGCAGCCAATGTAAATGCTACAAAAAGAGGTCTGAGTACATCTGCAGTCACCGAGGCATCAAAAGTGCAAATAAGAACTTGGGCAGTCATGCTGCTTAGAGGCTTTTCTGCTCACAGTTTAAGTAGGATTAAAATCGAAAGGACTGCTACCTTCAAAACTCAAGCATACAAGTACATATCTACATACTTTCACTTTTATGAGAACTGAACTGATGAAAGCAACTCCAGCATGCCCTCACTGAAAATGTCTGGTTAAGCACACATCTAAAAGCTTTCCCATACAGTGAACACAATGCATAAAGCTGGCCAAGCGGAGAATATTAGAATGAGGGATTTTTGATTCAACAACCTCATTTGCCATAAGTATAACTGCAGTTGTGATTCCCCAGAGGCAGCAGCATTTCAGAGAGGCATCCCTGATTTTGGCACACAGGCGCACTTGTCAAAGGCATCAGCCAGAAGCGTGTGGCTGTCATAGCTCAGTTATCATTGTTGTTTCCCATGGTGATTATGGGCGAGCACCATCTGCAGTGTGCACACATGGACAGCGCTGCCTTCCAGCCAGCATCCACCATCCTGCCTGTGGAGCAAAGGGACAGATCCTGATTGATTTTAAGCAGTTCTAAGTATTCATAGGAAACATTTCTACCTCAAGTCTAACATTTTAAAACTTGGATGCTTTAAATTAAGCTATTAAATCCATACTTACTCAGTGCATAAGTGTCCTGAATTCCTGAACAGCTCTCTAAATCAAATCCTTCCCAGATCAAATCAATCATTTTAAGGTTTTTTTTTTTTTTTTTAAAGTCTCAGCAGGTGACTTTCCAGGGAAACTTGTGGAGCTACTGAGTTTGAATTGCCATTAGAAGACCTGTTTTGTTCTCAAAAGCTGCCAGGTTTAAGAGCAATCCTGCCTCAGTGAGAGTTTGGGGTAAACATGACTCAAGTCCCTGTTGCAGACCCAGTCTCCTCCAGACAGCAGAGTGGTCCCCACATACCCCATGCCACCTTCATTCCTGGCAGGTACAGAATCTCTGCCACTTTTCAATGAACTTCCTCAAGAAAGAAAGAGTAATGATGTTTTTCTCTTCTTTGCCCTAATCATTACACACAGCCTGACAGTATTTCACGGTGGTGCAAGAATGAAATGGAGCATATTCCTGTGAAGTGCTCCATTAAGCAACAGCAGAAAATTAAAAGGTACCACAAAGTGATCAGAAGTGACTCACTGCCTCCTCTTGGCTAGAAAAAATAGGTTTTGATGGAAAAAGAGGAGAGGAATCATGAAGCAGGTACAATAATTGTGAAACTTATCAAAGGAGAAATGGCAAGGGATTCTTCAGACTCCATACAAAACCAGGCAATGGGACTGCAAATCATGTTAGAAAAGTCAAGAAATAGATTTTGTATGTTGAAGTAAAAAATCTGAACCCCTCACTCATTTACCCCAATCTGCGTTTATGTCCCCAAAGGCCTGAGTTTGGCCTCTTGCATCTTGTTACCTCTGTTCTCCTTGTCTGCCTCATTGAGGGAGGTGACACTTCAATCTCAATGAAGGCATCTCCAGTTAGCAGAGACAACCACACTCCCCCATTGCAAACATCCATGATTATGTCCCCTCTGACAAAGGCATTCAGAGGGTTACTGACAGAGTAGGGCTGGCTTCAGTCAGATTTCCACTGAGAAATGGACAGCTCTGGAAATGCTAAACATGCTACAAATGAAAACACATTTTAATACACAGAAAAAACATCAGAATTTAAAAAAAAAAATCCTCCCCAAACCACTGCAGAGCTTCCTGAATCTGAGCAAGGTAAGTGTGGCTTAGGAGCTAATTCCCATGCCAAGGAGAGAGTGAGATATTTACTCTGTAAAAACAAGCCAGAAAAGAACTTTCTGACACAAGAGACCCTCAAAGCCAGCCCTCCTCTTCTACACTGCAGCTGATGCTGAACTACTCAGTCCCAACACCACTATGAAGACACCACATCAGCACACAGACTGAGCACAGCCAGCAGAAAGCTGTGTACTAAAGGGGCAATCAGATCATCTGCAAGGCACAACCAAAGCACCGGGTCTTGGTCACCTTTGCCCAAAATACTCTGTCTGCATAAAGCTTTGATAGCAACCATCTGAGAGCCGTACATTCCTAGCCAGGAAATCTACTTGGTAACACCAGATCAGTGCACTTCTTAGGCACTGCAGAATAAATATAAGAAGTTGCATTTTTATGCTATTCCAAGGACTGACTGACAGCACTGTGAAAATGTAGCTTTCCTGCCCAGGACTTTGAGTTCCTTTCTGCAGCAAGATCAAAGAATGGTTTGAGTTGGAAGGGACCTTTAAAGATCATCTAACTCAATCCTCTCACAATGAACAGGAACACCTTCAACTAAAGCAGTTTGCTCAGAACCTCATCCAGCCTGATCTTGAACACTTCCAGGGATGGGGCATCCACTCCCTCTTTTGGCAACATATTCCAGTGCCTTACACCCCCCTCATTGTAAAAAATTTCTTCTTGATTTCCAGCCTGAATCTATACTCTTTCAGCTTAAAGCTGCTACCCCTTGTCCTATCACTATTACACAACTTTGCAAAAAGTTTGACAGCTTTCTTGTATGCCCCCTGTAGGTACTGAAAGGCTGCTCTAAGGTCTTCCTGGAACATTCTCTTTTCCAGACTGAGTAACCCCAACCCTTTCAGCCTTTCCTTATAGGAGAGGTGCTCCAGCTCTCTGATCATCTATGTGGCCCTCCTCTGGACTCAATCCCTAGGTGTCCATGCCATTCTTGTGTTGGGGGCCCCAAAGCTGGATGCAGCACTCCAGTGGGGTCTCACCAAAGCAAAGGGGCAGAATCCCCTCTCTCACCGTGCTGGCCACACTGCTTTTGGTGCAGCCCAGGATATGATTGGCTTTCTGGGCTAGAAGTGCATGCTGTTGGATCATGACTAGGTTTTCATCCCTCAGCACCTCCAACTCCTTCTCAGCAGAGCAGCTCTTGATCTGTTCATCCCCCAGCCCGTGTGGGTACTGAGGGCTGTCTCAGCCCAGGAGCTGCACCCTGGACTTGGCCCTGTTCAGTGCCATGAGGTGCACATGGGCCCATTTCTCGAGCTTGTTCAGGTCCCTCTGGATGGCATCCCAATGTGTAACGATCCATAAAGCCACTCTGTTAGCCTGTTTCAACAAGGTTTGTGGTGCCAGCTCTTGCCTACTGCAGTGTGCCTGCAACCATTAAAGGCATGATGGCCTCTGTCAGCTCCTGAAGAGCTGAACCCCCTCATGGTTGTTACAGCATCAGAAGGAATGGGGATCAGGAGCACGACAGGGATGCTCTGAATTGAAATTCCTGCTATCCTGCTGAGCAGCTGTACATGCACAGTTGCACAGACTCCCTGCCTTCCTGCACCTTTTTCTTCCTTTTTCATTTCTGTCAGCTAAACCAAAGATCCAAGTGTGAAATGGAGCACTTGGGAAAATTATGTGGGTTTGTGGTATTCCCTGGAGGGCTCTGGGTCTGTGAAGCAATGAATGGATTATAATGAGTCATAAATATAGTACTTTCATCAATGACAGGGTCTTATTCTGCTATTCATATAATGTAAAGGCAAACTGCCCATTTTCTCCAGATCAGTAATCTGAAATCTCAAAGAGGGAAAGAAGAATAAAGTATTTCTAAGTACAAATTAGGCAGACAAGTACGCAAGACAACATACTTAGCAGTAGGTTTTTGAACTTTGAATAAGAAAAACAGGTGTGATTGTCTTTTAATTATTTTGAAATGAAATACTGGAACAGCTAGATCAGAAGAGGAGCACCATATTCAGGAGAGGAAATGAGGATGCAGCTGTACTGATGATCACTCTTCATTTTTGTGACCCCTTTGGATCACTTCTGCTGTAAGGGACATCCTCAAGTGCTACTGCAGGTTTTACAAATTTAGAGCTATCTACAAAAAATTACTGTCCATCCAGAGAA
This sequence comes from Chamaea fasciata, assembly GCF_029207755.1. Lineage (NCBI taxonomy): Eukaryota > Metazoa > Chordata > Aves > Passeriformes > Sylviidae > Chamaea > Chamaea fasciata. The sequence goes on along the minus strand of NW_027094091.1, from coordinate 44,673,865 downwards.
GGAGCCTTTCTTCCTCCATGTGAGTCACCTCATATTACAAATAGCTGAGCTCTGGCTTGCCTGCTCAGCTACACTGCCTATTTGCCTGCTTTTCCTAATATCAGCTTCCATTACTTTGACAGCATGCTTAATACAGAGATCTTTTGTATCCAAGTTGGTAAGTAACCAGCTTCCAGCCTGTCTGCTGCACTCTGTGCCTGGAAAAAACTGTCAGTCATCCTCCTTTAAAGCAGCATTTGCATAAACCAGATGGACCATTCCTTCTCTGAAATCACACCCACGGATTGTATCCATTGCACATGGTAAGTTTACATGGGTTAAATTGAATGACAGGAGACAGATTGCTGATTTCCAGTAATTATGTGGGCCATCTTCCTGGGCTTTTCTGCATAAAAGAGGAGCACACTATTCGTATGTCAGGCTGGAAAAAGTCCTGCCATGGTTGTCCTCACTGCAGCCTGATTCTAGTGATAAACCCCTCGATGTCCCTACACCACACTGATGTCAAGAGTAAATAAAGAACAGGGTATCACATGCCTGCAAACACAAACCACTGTCGGCAGCAGTTCCCAAAAAAGACTGAAGGACTTCTTCACTGACTAGACCATACACAGGTAGCAGGCATTTGAAATATTAAGCACAAAGACATTCTGAATCAGTTCAATGCCTTTATCAGAGGGATGTAGCATAAGGATTTAGGAGCATTGAGGGAAGGGGGTATAAGTAAAGATATGCAAGATGACAGCAAGGACTAACTTTCCTGTGCTTTGGATTAGTACTTTAGCATGCACCTATGGAGAATTTTGGATTAAAATATGAACAAAGAATGTGGGACAAGCACATATACTGAACCAGCGGAGTTTGTCTGCCATCTAACAGCACTAACAAGCACACAGCTCCAGCAGAGCACTGAGCAGAGGTATGAATGCCAACATGTTTCCAAGGCTGAAGAAGAAAGATTCTTTCTTGATGTTTTTCCCAGCTGTTGCTAAGAAGTTTTGCTGGATTTTTTTTTCCCCCTGTATTTGCCAAGAGACCTTTCTAGCAAATTTGCATATGGATATTACCCATTTAAATTGGAAGAGAAGGAAGAGAAATTATGACTCAAGTGAGAGGATTCTCTGGAACTAACATAACTAAAAGAAAGTAAGTGGCATCAATGAAAAGAAGTGGCCAAGTTTTTTTTCCAAAGTAGGTGGCAACAGTCACTTGTTTTCTCTTTAATGAAGACTGCTCAAACCAGTATCGAAAATCAAGTTACTTATTTTGGTATTTCAATCCATCCAAACAGAAATTGAGGACTGACTCAACTAAAAAAGAATCATGAATATTTCCATGTGCTTTGTACTTCAGAATTTCACCCCCACCCTGCAGGGTCCATTTTCATATAAAATATTTATATTCACATTAGAATAGCAAACCCAGAATTTCTTTTCTACTGAGAGTGGTTTTTTGAATCTTCACTTCAATTTCTAGTAAAATTTCCATTTCCAAAATAACTTAAGATTTTCCTCCCTTCCTTCTACAATTTCCTTTTTTTTTTTTTTTGGCATATGCTTGTTCATAATTTTAGATTGCAATTTGAACAGCAACCCCCTGCTTCCTTGCAAGGACTTTCAAAAACGTTGAAAGAGTTATGCATCCAACTCCCAGGCATATAACTTGTTAAAGCATCGCTGAAAGTCCCAGCCCATATGGAAAGCAAAAACAGTTTTCCAGAAGCAGACTTATGATCCATCAGAAGGCCAGTTTTCCACTATTTGCAGCCATCAGTGGCTCCCTGTTCTGTAACTAGCTCCACATGAGGGCATTCCCATCGGCTCCAAGAGAACTGCTCAGAGCTTGAAGTTAACAATAATTATGCAAATCTCACAGAACACCTCCTCTCTTTCCATCTCTGAGAGATATTATTAAGAAGGTCAATACTTTTATTCCTGTTGTACAGGTGAGGAAATGGAGGTGATATGACTCGGCCAACCTGAATGGCAGAGCCAGGATAAATACCATTACAAGGAAAGGCTACTGATTATTTTCCTGCTTGTAAAGTGTTTAATAACTGAAGCCTCATAAGAAAATATAAATAAAGAATCCATTTCCCTGTTCTCCCTCTTTCTCCAGCACTGATTCCAGCTAATCATCATTCATCCTTCGTGCCATCACATGAAAGTTAACTACAGAGAGAATAAAAAGAGTATTTATACAGCTAAAGAAGGATTTACATAGCTGGTTCCTTAGGAGCTTTTACCACGTACTGGATCAAAAATCAATTTTTAAAAAATTGTCTAAATAAATACATATTTGCCTTATAGACTGTAATAGCTCATTCAGAGCCCTGATGGTGCAGTGAATAAACAAATTTCACTCTTGGATATTACTACAGGAAATCCTGACTCATCCACGGGCGAGCAGGACCACTCACCTCAACCACCACTACTCTGGAGTTCCCACTGCAGAGGCTTTGCTTCTCATACTTGATGGACCATGCCAGGTCTTGTGACAATCTCAGACCTATCCAGAATACCCTGCTGTTTGCTGTGCCTCTCCCAACCCTTGGCAAGCCAAAAATCATATGTTGGTTTTCACTTGAAGTAACAGATGTACATTGCACCTGTAGCACTGTAATGCAGAGGACTTGTTCTCTATTTGTTCTTATATTTGGGACAACCAGGCACCAAAATCACTAGAAACACACGAAGGGTCAGTCTTTTTATCAGCATCAGAGGTTTCCTGCTGCCTGCCCTACAAGTTTGATAATTAGAAACCAACCTTCTGTAGCAGAAGGGCTATATATATCCTGGATCTAGCGCATCTTCCACTTCCACATAGCAAGAGTTAGCTTAATGTTAAAAATGTTGTTGTTTCAGGCCTTCATGCTTCTGGGCACTTAGAACAGAGTAGGCAGAGCTGTGAATATGTAATACTGGCATGGTTTTCACTTTCCATTTCTTTACTGGCCACTAGTGGGATATTACAACAAATATATTTCTGGCAGAACCAATTCTGCAAGAGATTTCGATCTCCTTTTGCTTAATTATTTTTTGGCTTGGGCTTTTTGCTGATTATATTTAAATTAATTGCAAGATGAGGGGAAGATTTCTTTGAATCTTTTGGTCTCAGAAATACTGGAAATAATTTTTAAAATTCTGTCTAGTGCAGGCATATACAGAGTGCCCATGAGAAAATTTATGAACGTTAGCCAAGAATTTCTCAGGTTTTTGATGCCTTGTAAATCTCGTTATCATTCTCCTCTTATTTCCATGCCAGAGTCAAGAATTTTGTTGCTTTAAATAAAGCACTGGCTTTCTTTTAAAGCCTATATCAGGTGCATATCCCAGACCAGAGAGACAATAACCTGTGTTCACCTTCTGCTGGTTCAGGTACCAACACAACATTCAATGCTCTGCACTGCACTGGACAGCATTATTAATTTATGCAACACGGGTTTGGGGTTTTAACTAAATTACTCACAATCCTGGGCTGCTCCATCGAGCAGTTCCCCCACGATTTTAACTTTAAAAAAAAAAGTCTCTTTCAACTTCAAGCCATTTTCTTGCCTGGGGCAGCAAGAGTGTTTCGTGCTGTTGGTTCATTTTGTTCAATAGCTTTTTCCATGGACAACTTCCTCATACCTGATAGCCCCCAAAGCTCCACAACTACCTATCACCAAATACTGCTGGCAGAGAACCTGGCACCTAATTTTATGCACCTGTGAAATGTGTGTGTAAAAATGACAACAAAAATTGATTTAGCTATTACAATAGCCAGAGCATTGCCTCTGCTCTTTTTGTATTCTGTTGACTACAGATGGAGCTGGAAAACCCAAATGAAGGGCTCGTGCAATCTGAAACAGGAGGCATGTATTTAACATTTACAGCAAGAAATGCAAACACCAAATGCAAATAAATAGAATTTCCCACAGGCCCCTTTCTCTTTTGCTGCCCAGTGAGTACTTTCTAACTAAAATGTTGGTTTTAGTATTGTATCTGTGTGATACAATAAGCCTTACAGAAATTGCTGCAGAAAGTCTGCGGAAATGCACATTTAGATTATATGCTGTTACAAAACTGGTGTTTGGGGAACCATCTCATAAAAATGTAGTTTGCACCCTTGGGGCTTAGTTTATGGGGGAATCCAAGCAGCATTTTATCTGATTAGAATCAGGTTTCTGCCATGATTTTTAAGCTTACTATGTTGACTTTGGTATCTCTGACTAGACATTTTTCACTTCCTGCATATGCAATGTTTAGAAAGGCACCTTTCTCTCTATAAATTATTTGAAACAGCTTGAAAAGACATAGCAAGCAATTCAATTACAACATTTTATAAACACTAACAATCCCTTATACAGGAAAATACGCAAGGGGGTGAAATGTGGAAAAATTATTTTAAAAAATCCTACAAAATTATTTCACAAGAACATACTTTCATGTTTTACCATAGATTTTCCCCAACGTAAGACTATTTTCACTTATCAGATATTATCTTTCTCCCTCAGGAATTACTTTCCTTTTCATTTTTTCCCCCAAAGGCATATCTAACATGTCATAAGTTATCTTCTGTGAAATGTGATGATTTTAGATCAACAGCATTCCCTCTTACAGGGGTCTCAACACTTCTGAGTCAAAACACTCTTCATGTAAGAGAAGCATCTAACTCATAATTCTGCTGGAATTTAGGGAAAGATTGACAGCCTCAGTGCACAGGCATGGAGTCTGGTCTGGCTAAGAGGATGGGCAGAGCCATTTGGCCAGACACAAGCCACTGCTTCAGCCTCCACAAGACTTCTGCTAACAGGCAAAGCACATGAAGGACTTTGATCCCAGCCAGTCACAATGCAAAATTCAAAAGGAAATTTCAAGAGCAACATTGGATGCCTTATTTACATTTATTCTCTCACTTTGTGTACACGGTAGTTCTTTGTTCAAATTGAATCCTTTGTAACAATTTGAGAGGAGAATTAAAGGGCACACTGCTTTGGAGTATATGGGTACATGAACCATGGTGAGACACATCATCTGATCCAGCATCTTCCAGAATGCCCTTCTCATGCTCTCCTCTCACTACAAGGCTGATCTCACCCATTGACGGCCACGCTGGCCAAGTTGCTCATGGCTTTCATTCTAGGGACATCCTGCACTGCTCTGTGCCATTTGTGCAGTTAGCAGGTCTGTTGGCATTTGCTCACACAGAGAGAGAAGGAAATAAACTGAGAGCAGCAGACAAGGCTTGCTATTGATTTAGTTAGCAGTAATTTATGGAAGATGCGTGCATAAAGTTCATTGCTTAGTTTCTCTGACAAAGATTTGTCTATAAAAGAAAAGTGTTGCAGATCCAGGGGTGCTGCAGTAAATGCAGATTAAGAGTCTTTCTCAGTTCCTGCAGTCCCAGAAATGGCCCCTGGAGGAGAGTGATCCTCAAGAGCACCCTGTCTCCTGCCAGCAGTAAGACAGCACAGATGGATGAGAGCAGGCAACTGGTTCAAGCAGACGAAAGAACACTAAAGCAAATTAACCTTGACATAACTTCTGTAAGGCTTAAATTTTGTTTAAAAATTTAGACAAATTTAAGATATTCTCCAGGTGTCCACAGAGCCTTTACACTCTGGCTAATTTGATTTTCATCTGTGCTAGAGACACAGTGGCAACATTAACTGCATAGATGCCCTGAAATCTGGGACAGTGCTGTACTGAGCACATACAAATGCAGACAGAACCTGTACATCAGTATCAGATAGCTCAGTCTTTGACCAGCCATGACTCAATTGCCTCTTAAAAGCCTTCATACCACAGGAAAGAAATTTGGTATGGACTTCCAATCACTTTTCTTGAGATTACATTTAACACACATGTTCACACCACCTCATTTTATGCTCTTGAGTTAGGTGCCAAAATTATTCAAGTGATCAGGCTGCTGGAGGGTGCCCCAGAAGACTCAGTCAGTCTGCCAGTTCCATGCCAGCCTCTGATGGAGATTTCCCTTTTGCCAGCTACGGTAGGAGGTGTGGATTATCTCTACAAAGTATCTCACCTCAGTCTTTCAACTAATTCTGCCACTAAACACCTTGCACTTTAAGGAGTGCACTTAGGAGCACTAAGTAGTTCAGTGAAATTAAAGAAGTTGGAAATATTGTTAAGTTTGATTGTGAACCTGAAGTCCACAGGACTGCATCCTGCTGTCAGGCCATCAAGAAGCAGGACACAGAAGTCACTCCATCTCATTGCTCTGCCTTCTGCAGATTTACTGGGTAAGGGAGAGTCCCTGCTGTGAAAGTTTTACAATCTACGTAGAGGAGCCACACACCAACACAAAGAAACCAGGGATAAGGACATGTAGCAAGCTGGGAATAGTGTGGATACGGGTACCTGCAAGCCTTGATTTGGATATCCAGCTACAGCACCAGGACAAATACCTCCAAAACAAATGAGCTATCTGCTGAATCTACTGTCTGCATTCAGGTGCTGAGCAACTCTCAGTGGGATTGTATAAACATTCTGCCCAGTGGACATAACATTATTGCACAACAGAGGAGCACTTTCATAGGGTTTGTCACCTGGTACTTTCTGGAAAGCATGAACAATTGATTCCTATTGCCCCAAAGTGCTTATTAGAACCAACACCATTTTAAATGCCTGCATGACAGCTGCACATGATTATCTGTCCAAGAAGCTGCTGCCACATTACTTGACCTGTTGGAGCAACAAGGTCCCAAACTGAACTTGTCCCAAGCCCGTGAGAAGGGATGTATGGGGGATGTGAGGAGACGAAGAGAGAGCCAGTAAAAACTTTGTCACATGCATTTGAGTAAGTAATTGAAGAGGGAAGACTTTTGCAAGCAGAAACAAATTTGATTCCCTGAATAAATTATTCATTGAAAATTATTCACCCAACTTCAATAAATAGAGTCTCTCTTTGCTTTTTTGGGGAAAAAAACCCCATGATATTCCACAAAAGCCAAAAAGGAAATATTAGAGTTATTATTTACACTCAAACAGAACGGATTATTCACAGGGTGCTGAAAGAAATCTTTCCAATTAAGTGATGCTTCATACTGTCAAGAAGCCAAATTTTCAGAAGGGCTCAGCACCCAGCAACTCCTGCTGAGAGCAGTAGCCTATTGAAAATCTAGCCACTTTATGGGCCTGCCTAAATAAGACCTGGCAGGTTTGGAAGCCTGCCCCTGCCTTCCTCTGCTCACCCACTGTGCACTCTGCCTTACACAGGCCAGTCCACACAGCCACATATTCTCTCTTCAATGTATCTGCAAAGTGACAGTCTGCAGCATCTTCAGATACAGTGAGGGAGAGTATAAAGTGAAACCTCTGCATCCTTGCTACCCTTCCAGGTTTTTCCAGCTCTTTAAAGGGGCCAATGCAGCCCGCTCTCTACAGTCTGAATGCTGGCAAGAAGAAAGTAGCAAGACCAGAAGAACAGACTCTCTAGTTATAATAAAGCTGTCAGGGTTGACATACAGTATCTACTGCTTTTCCATTCTCCATCTCAAGCAGGATGGAGGGATTATGCAGATGAGCCACTATATTGTGTCAGGCTCAGAAACACTGTCCTGTATGCTTGGCATAGCCTGAATTCGTTTCTATATCCCTGAATGCCCACAGCTATGAACTGTCTTGGTGGGATAAACACCTTAACAAAGCTGTTTAGCAGATTTAGTAAATGGTTCTGGCAGGCAAAAACACTTCCAGTGAATGGGAGAATGTGCTCTCATCCCCATTCCTCACTTTCAAAGCTTTGAAGTTTTATTTATGATGTATATAAAAAATAAGACACTTAATCGGGGCTCATGGGCTCTTAAAGCTACGCTGCTTCTTTCACACAAGCACAGAAATGTCATCCCAGCTGTAAAACCTATTCCACTTCCCAGCCAGAGAACAAGCCACCACAAGCTTTTCACTCCTAGTACATCCCTGCATACACCCACACTTCAGGAGGGACGATGAAAAAGAAGGGAAATTTTGTATGCAGCCGCCCCATTCAGGTAAAGAGAAGCCAGGTGAGGCCCTTCATTTCTCTCTCCATAAAACACATGTTCTAGAAAGGAGATAACACAAACCCTCAGCCACCTAAAGAGGTGTAGAGTTCAGAAACCAAGGAGCTTTTATGGATTCATCAGGACTGAGCCCTTATATTAACACAACTGCTGGGAGCAAGTCCTATCACTGTTTCACTGCTGTTTGCCCTTGTGCAAAAGAAGGCATTTTTCATGTACAAATATATACCCAGTCCTAGTCACTCAGCCACCCAGAGCCACTGCAGCTTTCTCACCCAGTCTTTACATCTGCATTTCACTTCCACCACCACAACACATGATCAGGACAAACACTGTGTGCATGGTCTGACCTCACCCAAGGCTCCTCTACAAATTCACACAGTCAACAATAACATGGAAGACCATACTTCTGTTCTTTAATATTATTCCTTTGCTGATTATGCTCTCCCAGAGTCAGATAAATTATACATTATTCCCAAGAAGAGTGAAAAATGACAAATCCTTAATTTGAAGCCTCTCAGTGGAACAACTGTACTAAGATTACACACTTTTATGACAAAACTGAAGCCATGAGAATTCATCCCCAACTGATCTCTTTTAAGAAGGATACATCCTTGTACAACCTGAAATATTAACAAAGCAAAAGCTTGGGCCAGATGAAGCCTGAATTCAGTAGAGGTGCTTTATCAAGTTATCTCAATTCCTTTCCTGCACCTGGAGCACCGGCAGTTGATTACAGTGAATCATGACAGCATGGACTGCTAAAAAGCAAGCATTGTAATTTGATTGTTGATCTGGTATCTATTCTTTCTCTTTTGTGTCCCTCATAGGGAGAAAAATAAGAGGTAATAGCAAATCAAAACAAAGAAAGCTTTAAATACCAGGCTAGCACATTACCTTGTCTTCCTTGTTTTGTTAGTATTTTAAGAAAGAATTGACAGATTTGACAAGATGGGTATCAGAAGAATCTGAAAAAATGCCAAAGCTACAGCATCTAATCAAGACAGACTGTAAAGCCAGCTCCTGCAGAAGAAAGGGCTGTGTGCAGGTGGGCTGCATACTAAAACTCAGAAGGGCAGGCAATCACTGGAAGTTTTATCCCTGATTTTAAGGAAACAGAGATCGATGAGCAATGTTGAGAATCCCTCCAAACAAACAAACTAAAAAAGCTTCTCCTTGCGCCTTACCCTTCGTTGTTAGGCAACCCACCCACCCACTCTTTCTTCTCCCCCGCACCCTGATTAGCTCCATTAACCTCTCACAGGGGCAGGTTGAAGCTGTGGCTGATAGCAGGTCTTTGTCATGCGAAGCGTGAAGCTGCCGCAATGCATCTGAAAAATGGCAGGCTTCTTCACAGCACATTGCCTCGGGAGGCCAGGTCCACTAAGAATATCACCCGAGATCAGTTTTAATTTAGCTTCTGTTTATGACTACTTCGTTTAATAAACTAATTTAGTTTACTGTGCAAACAAAACTAGAAGTCTGGGAAGGTGAACAGATTCATAAGATGGTTTCAGGAGAGGCCTTCTACCTCAAAGCTGCTCAAGAAGCTAATGACTTGGACTGTGACTATCTCAAATAATATCTCCGTGGTTCTGCTTAAGTCTAGGCTTATTCTTTACACATTTCTTTGAGTGAAGGAAAGGTGACAGACAAACAGTAAATAGATTTAGTAAATAGAGATTAATAGTAAAGAGAAATTGATTAATAGTAAATAGTGATAAATCCAGTTGTCTCACACTTTAGCAGCAGCAGAACCCTGATTCAAGAACACCCTTGGGCACAATTAAGTGCTCTTTCTCCACATTTCTGTATTGTATTAGCTGCTTTCCTTCCCGGTTCTTTGTCATAACCACATTTCCCATCCAGTGTAGAGGAGGTGGTCTCAAGCAATTATATCTACTTGTTCAGCTCCTCTCTTTTTTCCCCTGTTATCCTTTTTCTGTAACAGCCACTCACCACACACCCTAATTCACCTCTGGCTTATTAGTCTCTGCCCAGGCCATCCAATTCTGAGTAGTCCCTGCTCTGCACCAGTCTCGCTCGTCAGAATCCCCTCTCACAGCTTTCTCCCGAGGCTCTGTACCTGATGACTGTTTTCTAAAGCCCTGTGTCTGTTCTCCAGGAGAAAAAAATTACAGTAGCCTTTTTTTTGCTGGATGCCTGATGAGCAAAAAAGATGCAGAAGCTGGGGAGGGACATGGTGACGTGTTCAGGGTTCTTAGATGAAACCAGTAGAAGAAAACAGAGCAACAGCAGGGTCATTTGCATTGGATCCAGTGCTTTCCAGTAACCATGCCTGAGCAAAGGCTAAGATTGAAGCATCTCATGTCCTATGTTCTGGAAGGAGCCCAGCTGAAAAACTGGGTACCCATGGCATTCAGTGCAGAGACATGGGAAATGTGGGAAAAAAAAGTGGAAAAGTTAAGCAAAATAGCAAATTCTCCCCAGGCATTTTTGTCCCTGCAGCATGGCACTTAAAATTGAAGTCAGTGTAGGTGTCAAAAATTTGTTATTGCTCTATGCAGGAGACATTTCCCTGATATCCACCCAAATGTTCCATTGCTCCTTTTGATTTCAGGAAGATCCCTTGGAACTTTTCTCTGAGCAATCACTTATTGAGTGTCAACAGATACTTTAGGTTCACCTCATCCATAAAGGAGTCCAAACATCAGAGGCCAAAGAAAGCTGCACTCCTTTAGTCTATAAGCAACGGTGCTTAAACAGTTCTCAAGCACTCTCAATAATTTGCAATCCTTTTTTGCAAAAACAGGACAGTTCCACCTGACAGATGGTAGGTTCAGAAGAGCAACGAGTTTTCCAAAATCCAAACTAAATGGTACAAGATGGGATTTGGAGAAGCAGAAGAAAACATTTCATAATCACTACAGGAACCTATAGCAGCAAATGAGAACTTCCATCCCACTTCTAATTCAAAGGACTTTTAAATGTTTCTATGTACTGTGAATATGTCCTTCACGATAGCCCCTCTAGCACTGGAGGTTTAACTACAGCAGGATTATACATTACACATACAAGCCATGGCTGATGAAATTCTGCTGAAGTACAGCAAAAGTGAAAAATTCAGTTGAGTTTCTCAGGCTTGATGCTCCCCTAATTAAAACCTGGTGTGAGAACAATCTCTTACTGTCACCCCCACATTCAACCATAGTATTATTTTTTGCTTTATATTTCCATGTAGAAATACAGATCTCTAATCCTCACTTTACTGTTTCACGCTTGACATTCTAATTTATGCCAATGCAAAACAGGTTTACTGCACTAGCAAATTAAAGTAGTTATTTTACCCTAGTTTAGATGAACCAAGGAAGCTCCCAGTAATGAAATATTAGGTGTTCTGCATTTCGGTGTTAGTGTCTCAGTTGCAACCTCCAAATTTGACCTTACAGCATCTGAGGAGAGACAATTAACATAGCTCACTATGTAAATATTCCAAAGTCATCATCCTTTTCAACCAACATATAAAATTAGGATTGCAGATGCAACTCAGAAATGTAATTTGCAAGAGCAAATTTGTGTATTTAATTATTTGCATTATCTGCATAGTTTCTCTTAGTACACTCACCTGGGCAAGATACACACATCACATCTTTTCTGAAATAATTTCTAGATCTGCCCTTAAATATAATGGAGAGCTGGTTGAAGTACTTATTGCTAAGACAAATATTTTTCCAGGAACTCTTTTCAAAATACACATCATATTCCAGATACCTCCAGAAGCTTTTTTTCCTTTTGACAAAGAAAGACCTCTCGGATCTAGGGTCACCTTTTCTCTTCTTATTAGAAAGACCTGTAAGTTGAAGGTGCAGCTATTGATGCTATGTAGTTTCATAAAACATCCAGAAGTTCCTGGTTTTCAAAACAAGCACAGATTCTCAATCTTTTTTTTGAAACTCTGAAAGCTGTTGTGAAACCAGTCTGCTCCACTGCAGGGATCTTTTCCAAATCTTGAACAAGCCTTTTCTTTTCTTGTACATCCACATTTGTACAGGGGACAGAGGAGAGAAATGCATAACACCTCACTATTTTCATGCCCAAAGCAAAACAGTAGAAATTAAGTTAATTCTGAATTTTTCTACCACAAAAGTGAAATAACCCCTATAACCCCTTAGAACACTTTCTGGCAAACCCATGTTCTTAAGAAGGTTTTTATGTAGCAATGATGTATAAAGGAATTATCCAATACTGGGTGCTAAATGCATGAGAGGATCTGCCTTTAGTTCCCAGGAGTATCTCTGAATCTAGTAAAATAAATCAACACTTAATGTCTGTGAACTTAGATTGTCGCTTTGGAGTGAACCAAAAAAAAATATTTTGGCCTCCACTGACTAAGCAGACAGACAATAAAAAATGGATATCAGTTGAGATTTGTTCTGTCCCTCCATATACTCGTACTGGCAGAGATACTAGAACATGTGATACTTGAAATCTACTTCTTTATTTTCCATATTAAACCACAACTGGTGTGAGGCAAATCCATAAATCTGCCAAATTAATCAATTCAGCATTTGCAGAATATAAAGCAAACCTGACAAATAAAGCTGGTAGAATGAAAGCAGAGACATATTCAGAGCACGTGGCAAAGCTCCTACTGTGAGAGCAGTGGAAGAACACACCCAAGACTACCTGCAGAATTGATGCCAAGCAGAAAGCAACTTCTTAGGATGGGATTTTTCAAGGAATCTAAGATGTCAGGCACCCCAATCCCACTTTAATTCAGCTTATCAGAAGGTTCAAGCTGTTCCCCAAACAGCTGGGGACCTAAAATTTCCATTACAGTTTTATGATTTGTTCCAACACAGCTCTAAACCTTCTCTGACACCGGCTGGAACTCACATTGCACTGTATGACAGCAGTGATACTAACAAATATTTGCTAATACTTGCCAATATTTTCTCTTTCTGCTTTGTTAGCCTCCTTACTCTAAGCATCCATTTCTGATTACTGCTGCCACACTTGGGCAGATGATTGAAATTAACAGTCTGCCTGTCATCACCAGTCTTCACACAGACATTGCAGAAAGAGCAGAGGTAAAGGCAAAGTTGTTCTGGTTGTCTGGAAAAAATTGCAGGCATTATCACTAAGTTTAAAGAGACCTATCACTAGAAAATGCCAGCTACAAATTAATTTCCATGTTGTCCTGTTCTGATGAATAGGCAGTGGTTTGGATTTATTCTGCTTGCTTGTCCCTCAAACCATCAAGTAACATTTCTCCCTGTCAATCAGTGTCTTTTTTCCCACCTGGAAAACACTGGTTTGCTCACCACTGCATCTCCTTCTGTGCAAGAAGCTGGCATGCAACTGCTTGGTTTTGATTTCTTCCTTATTTGTGTTAGCATTGTCTATGGCAGCTCAGCTTTGGGAACCTGGCTAAATTCCTTCCTGACCTCTCCTCCTGACACCTCCCTCGTCCAGCAGCAGCATAAAAGCTTTCCCATACACAGGCGGATTTTAAATACCCACTCAGTGAAAGGTGGGTGTGGCTGAGCACAGTTCTGGTGGTAGTCAAGGCAGTAACATTTTGGTGCAGAAGAAGGAACCTAGCAATTCAAAAGTCCATTTTTTTACCACCATACTACAGTACTCTACCACAACACAATTGTTTCCTGGAGATACACTTGCCTACATCCTCAGCAGCAACTGGGCAGGGCTATAAGTTTGATATGAGACAGTAAACTGCATCTTTTTCAGTACAATCAAGGATTGAACTTCAGTCCTTCAGTTCCAAGAGCTGCCTTTTCTGTTGAAAGCAACAAAGATCAGAAATAGACTCTACTCTCACATCTTCAAATCCCAAAGGATTATGTCAGAAACAGCAGGTGATCTCCAGTCCTGCTCTATCCTCTGCACAGATAGAAAAGGGCTTAAAAGAAAGAAACTGAAATTTCCTCCCTATGCTTTTTTTCCCTCCACTACTTTTCAGTTCCAAAAAATGTGAATAAAATGAGATAGATAAGGAGATTTGACACCCTTCAAGTCACAAAAACATACAAAGAATAGGGAAAGGGTCTGGTTTACATAAAGAAACAAATACATAACCACAAAATAAAACTGGCAAACAAGGAATTGATTTTGCCTTTTGGCTATTTTTTGATTTCATTTGAGATATAATAGAGCACTGAAACAGCTTGCTCAGAGCAGGAATCTGCCCTTGTGCTGAAAAAAGTCCTGAGCAACATGGTCTGACTGTGCTGTTGGCCCTGCTCAGGGTGGGTGACTGGACTAAATAGCCACCTGAGTACATCTGGTACACCTGCAATACTGCCACTGCTGTTGCACATTCTTTCATTTATTTATGCAAGATAACTTACAACAGTTATTTTTGTTCAATATTTTTAAGCAGGAGTATCCCCAATATAAAGTGGGATCTCAAAGCAAGTCCTGAACCTCTCCTGATTTGACCTCTACCTCATTCAGGGATGATGAGAAACCACCATATAGAGCTGCATTACAGATGTATTTGTACTTTAGCCACAGCATCCTGTATGGGCTGGACAACTCTCTTAATTCCTCCAAGTATAAATCACTCTTCAAACTAATGGGCTAGAGAAATTATAGCAGGAGAATGTTATTACCTTGCAGTGTTAAGATACTACCTCTTTAGGTATCTGAGCAACATAAGACTGATTTATCAATGGAGAAACTCCCTGTACCAATGCTGAAAGAGGTGTATATTCATACAACTTTCAGAGTTCATATTTGCACTAGGGAGAAAAAAACACTGAAATATCCTGCAAGGAAGTCAATACATCACTGCAGACAACAAATAAACCTTGACTGCAGTCTCCATCTCTCTGCCTTGTGCTCAGTCAAAGAGTAGGATGCCCAGACACTGAAGATGGGCCATGACAGTAAAGGAGCTGACAAGTCTTCCACAAAACATACAAACCTCATTTGCTAGGCAAGCACAATATTCATGGCTATCAAACTCAGCACCAGAGAGGGTATTCTGTCCCCACCACATCTATATGGGATACCCTCGGACTTGGAGAAGCATCATTCTTTCCTCTGGCTGTATTCCCCGCTCTGTGTCAAGCCCACTTCAGATCAGGGCCAAATTCCTTTCTGCCTTTTCCTGATCTCATTACTTTAAGAGATAGCCCATATCCATCAGCTTCTTATCCACACTGTCTTTCTTCTAATATGCAGAGGGAACAGCTCTAGATCTAAGAAGTACATTTCTGGCCCTCTCTAGATCTCAACCCTGCAAAACATGCCCACTGACAAAGGAAGCATTAATTCAGTGAATTGCTCTTTGCCGCACATGACCCATTCTGTTCACTATTATCTTATCCTTACCTCAATTTATTCTCTCCACTAAGAACTCTTTTCCTAAGCCAAAATTAAGTTTTTTGGACCTTTTTAATTCAGGCTTCTGAAAAGCTCTCAGCACCCATGCCTCTGAGCAGCATTTCAAATAGGTGTAAGTCACCTTTAACTGCATGCATGAAAAGCTGAAAGTTTTCAGACATGCCCAGCACAGCAAACAGAGGCAGGAATTTCAGCATGAACATTTCAGCATGAGTGGCTAACCAGGAACTCCAGGAGCAGACCTCTAAAAAAAACCGTCTCTTTGACAGCATCCATGTTTAAATGGCAATATTGATGCAACTGTCTCATTCTTCTCTGTAACTGAGTGGTCCATTTCTGGTCCTTTATTACTGGTTTCAAGAATAATCTTCTGCCTTATGTGGCAGGGAAAGGAAGGCAGGCAGAAATCAACATTTCTATTGAATGGGAAATTCTAGTAATTCAATCTTTATTTTCTTCTGTGTAAGAGAAAAGAGAAGTGCTTACAAGAAAGCATTAGCTTTTTGAAATTTTTTTCCTCAGAATGAAAGAGTTCAGGAAAAAAAGCTGTTTCATTTTTATGGAACAGCTTCTCAATTGAAATGATTTGTTTTACCTTGCCCCCTGAAGAAGTTCCACTCTCTTTTGCTGAGCCAAATACACACCAGTCATGTTAATCCTGTTCCACTAGGCCTGCCTGAGACATAGCAGACTCATTGCTCCCTCTTTCAACAGGAGAACATGGAAATACCACATGCCACTTCAGATTCCACAGGACTGGGAGGATGCATCATTTCCTCATATGCCACACAGTTCTTGGTACGATAACTTCCAAATGACTTGGGAAAGGGGCTGCACAGAAAAAAAGATACACACTGACTAGCCTTCTTAATCAGTACAAACTCCCTTCCATTTAAACAAAATTAAATACTCTAACTTCGTTTAACTCTGTTTCAAAACCTATGTAAGTCTTTCATTCACGTATCAGAACATAAATTGTTGTAAAATTACTTGCATCTTGGCTTTGCTGCAAAAGCAGGTAGAGTAGCAAACTAAACATTCACATCTCCAAATCACAGGTATACCTCATTCCACACCAATGAGCCTCAGCAGAGCTGATCTTCAGCTGATGCATCCCTTCGGAGTTCTCATTTCCAAGCTCATCTGTCTCGCCACACAGTAACAATGTCAAGTCAGTCAGATCCTTGGAAAGCACTACTTCACACAGCTCCCAGCACCCTGAATTTGATTTACTCTCCTCAAGGACCTTAGCCTCCCCACTTCACCATTTGCTTGTAGAAACACCTGAGATTGCAAAGCAAAACTTCCATTTTTGTGGAAAACTACCTCCACAGTAAGCAACGGGGAGGAGAAAAAAAGAGGCCAAAATACATCTCTATCCTATTTACAATTTTTGTCACCAAACATTCTAGACAAAACATGAAAGTGTGCAGCATTTTCAGTAGTTTATCAAAAACTGCATTACCAAATAGCCAGTAGTCATAGCACTGTCATGTTTTTTGTTGAGAAATCAACTGCCTTGAAGGAAACCCATGCCACTGTTCTCTGCATTTATCCTGCTATGCCACAGGGCAGCTCCCAGTATTATCAATATGTGTGCCTGTGGAGTAGCCATTCCCCTGTTGAGACACAGAGGAACGTCCCTATTTTTCTTCCCATCACTGAGATGGTAGAGCCGATTGGAATCTCCCAGTCTGGAGAGACCATTGAGCTCCTGAAAGTGGAGACAGAAAATAAGGAGAAAGGCAAATAATTGTTCTCCTCAGAGTTCTGGTATGAGCCCAAAACTTCTCTGTTCAGAGTTGGAGATAACAGAATTAATAAAGTCCTGCAGGAAGAGTGTTCTCCTATTTTATATTCTAGCCCAGCTGCTTGCTTCTCTATCATTAAATAATGGCAAGAAATCAGACAGCTTCTTTTCCTTTCCCTTGATGCACATATTTTTTGGTATAGCATTCCAGCTCTACGTGTGTTTTCATGACCCATCTCCAACCTGATTCTGCAGTTAGTGGTGTTTGCACAATAAAGTTACCAAAATGCAAACTTTGGAGCACTTTAATCATACAGATACTAAGTTCTCTATCATCTGACAACTTCCATTAAATCTTTCACAGAACTCATTTTCCTGACTCAGGGCAACCACAAACTACACTATTTAAATTGTAAATTACAGCCTTTTATACTATTTAAAAGCCTAAATCACCTAATTGCTAAAGAGATTAAGTATTTAAAAACAATTTTTCTCTCCGACCTTTCCCATTAGGATTAGCTGAAAATGAACTAGCACCCAGTGGACGTATTTCCTCTGTCATTAAAATGTGAGATCAATACAATGAAGATGAATATCAGTAGTACTGAGTCACCTTTTTTGTGTCTCCTGTTAGACTGTTCCAAGCACAAAATGCAAATGTTTCCATTGCTTGCTACACAAGCTTTAACAACTCAAAGCCCATCTGAATGCACTATACAAAATTGAAATTGAATACAGTACCACTTCCTGCCTGGGTAAAATTGAGTGGCCCAGGACAGGCAAACAAAATTGTGCAAAACAAAGGTAATTATAACACTAGGCAAGACCATGATTAAAGATAGAAAAATAGAACTCTTTTCTCTCCTCCTCTTTCTGTCTGTTTAAGTATTGTTACAGGGTTGGGTTTGGGGTTTTTTGGGGGGGTTTTTTGTTTGTTTTTTTTTTTTTTGGGGGGGGGGATTTGTTGTTTTGTTTTTTTTTTTTTTTGGTTAGGAAAAAATAGTAGCAGGGGCAAGAAACAAACCCATGACAAATCAGCACAGATAACATGTTTTTCCCTTTTCATACTTTGAAGTTTGAGGGAGAAAAATTGGCTAACTTTTTCTAGCTTTTGCTTGTTAGAAATGATCCTGTAACTTGACTCACATTTGCACGTGCTCTCTAACAAGCATAGCAAGAAGAAATTGTTGACCTTGTAAAAGCATAACCTCTAAAAGCAGATTGGCAGAGACTTTTCTTTAGCTAGGCAGGCCCCTCTTAATACAAGTTTCACATGGCTAAGAACAGTCAAAAGCATAGGAATGGTCGTACTTGGTCAGTGCAAGGATATGCCTACACCCATAGATCCTCTTGTACAGAAGCCATCCCCACTTATCACCTGAGGCATCCATTAACCAGCAGGTATGGTGTCTTCCTCATGGTCTGTGGTCAACAGACAACTTCTGGTGGTCTCCAGGACTTTGTGCCAGATGTTGTTTTTTATGTATTTAGCAAGTTTAAATCAGTTTTTTTTCAATAAAGCTCAAGAATGCCCACGAAACAGTGAAAGCTTTCCTCATTAATAAATGGCAACCACTATATCATGTGGCAATTGACACTGCAGATAAATTCCAATGAAGACCCATGTCCTCTTGAGTTCAGCTGTGGTCTCTCTGGTTTCCCCAGAGATGCTGCCTGACATTGTGATTTAGCACTTAGGACTGGAACAGTGGGGAGCTGGGTGAGACACGGCAGAGGAATGTGGGTGGCATCAGTACTTCAGCTTTGACATCAGTGCCTTGCTACATGATTTCTGCAAGTGTAAAATCACTGAGACACACATGGTGCTGCTGGTGTAAGTTGAGTGGTGAGATTCATATTTTTTAGATGGGGGACTGGGATGTAGGCAGCATTCTAATTTGATCTCTTAGGTAATGGCAGCAGCAAGGAATTTAATATACATGGTAAAAGAGAGTGAAGATGAGCCTGGGAAGAAAGGAGGGGTGAGAGGGTAGATGTTTTAAGATTTAGTTTTTGTTTCTCATAATCTTACTCTAATTTGATTGCTAATAAATTTATCCCCAAGTCAAGTTTGTCTTGCCTGTGACAGCAACTGGTGAGTTGATCGCTCCTGTGCTTATCCCAAGCCACAAGCCTTTCCTTGTATTTTCTCTTATCTGTCCTGGTGAGGAGGGGAGCCACAAAATAAGACTTTGGTTAGCACCTGGTGTCCAGACAGGGTCAACTCACCACACCATGGAACGAGCTGCAAGGTTAGCAATTATCTCAGCAGAGGTGAGTGCACAGGATGCTGCCTGAATGCTGCTGACCTGGGGGTGCTGGTGCCAGGAATATAGCAACCTGGCTTTTGAGCTAGTAGGATTTTCTTCTTGCTCATTACGTTCAAGCTCCACAGAAATGTAATTTCCCAGGAGTCTGGCACCTCAGTCAAGACCATGTTTCTGAACAAAAGAATGACTTTAGCATAAGTACTTCCTTATAGCAGTGACCCTGCAGGAGATGAAAGCCATGTTTCTGGTGTCACTTCATTAATAGAAGGCCTTTATGTCAAATTACAGCTACTTGAATGGATTTCCCATAGATTTTTCACCAAGTGTAGGGATTGCAGCAGGAAACTTATTAGAAGTAACCTCATCAGAGGGGAGAGAAAGGTGAGAAAAGGTGATAGATTCATGAAATCAATTTGGACATGCACAGCTGATATTTAGAGAGTGAATTTTCTTTGCATGTTCCCTATTTTTAATAAGCCTCCTTCACAGTAGAAACTATTTTCTTCTGCCTTGCTTCCTAGGGTTTGTCTTTAAAGAACTTACCTCAAATTGCCTAAAAGTAAAGCAATCACCTATTTTTTTGGTGAACCACTGACTTTTTTTCATACCACTCTGGTAATGAATGACTTCAAAATGGGAAGAGAGATCAAAGACTCCTGCTAGCCTCAGGACAGGTGGGGTTTTGGACGAATGTCTCAAATACTCTTCTCTGTCTGTGTGCAGTAGGAGATACTCTGAAGAGTGATGAGAAGTGTGTTGTGTGGTGCCTCATCATTCTCCCCACTACCAACCTCAAGAGAGAGGCACAGCCACACTTCTTTAGTGCCTGGGAGATAATCACGCTTGCTACCGGTAGGAAAACATTTTCTCTTATGTATAAAAGGCCAGGTAACTCCCTATTTCTACCAGCTCATCTTTAGCCATGACATTTAGTATGCTGGGGAAGATCTTGTGATTGAGCTTTTGACTGTGTATTTTTACACCTGCCGCCTCCACACTCTTCCAGGGGTTGGTCCACCTGGAAAGTGTCCCTGCCCATGGCAGGGGATTGGAACTAGATGATCTTTAAGGTCCCTTCCAGTCCAAACCATTCTGTGGTTCTATGATTCCATGATTGTGGCTACTTATTGTTCGTGTTGTGCTCATCTGAGTGGTCTCATCTGACTTTTACGCTGAAGCTGTACAGCAGCAAACAGTTTGCATGAAGGCATTTAGATCCCATTCTGTTCCCATTTGTTTTTAAAAAGCATCCTCCATGAAAGAAACATCCCAATCTGAAATTTGCCCATGGCAATGTATGGTAGCAGATTTCAAAATCTTCCCTCTGAACTGACAGGTCTGTCTAAATTGGTTGCACAAAGAGCTAAGACCTAGGGAACATTGAAGGTCACAAGCAAGTTGTAGAGCTGACCACAGTAGCTGGCAGTCCAATGGACTGAGAGCCTCTAACTCCAAACCTTCCTGCTAATAATGGCCCTTTCAGGGGCTCCCTGCTCCTATGGGTGGTTGAGGGTACAAAGGTTGCTGACTTTTTTAAGTGCAGACAACTGCAACAACACAGCCATCTAGTCACATACTTTTTATGCGATAACACTGTGTTATAAAATTCAGTACAATGTGCTCCCTAATCAAAGCAAACTGAATAGAATGTATTTTATTCGCACAAGGGACTGCTTTTCATCTCTCTCCCACTGCCATCTGCCCCAATGTTCTATCAGGGTTTTCTCAAAAATACTGTGTTTTTCTTTTTCATAACATCTCAGATTTCCGTGATTGTACCATCATTTTAAAAGTACCCACCTTGGGAGAAGCGCTGCCTGCATTAGAAATGCGGAGCCGAGGTTCAGCAGAGATGATTTCTAATTCCAGCCTTGCCATTGCTTTACAAATATAAACAAGTCATAGAGACATGCTTGAAAAATTATTTCCCCATTGCACACAGATAAAACTTAAAAAAACCCCAAATACCTCTTCAGCTGGAAGTCTTCAAAAGATTTTTTTTTTCCAATGGACACATTGGTTCCAAATTTAAAAACTGGTCTGTGTGTGAGTACAGCATAGAGGTGGAAGAGGGTGCCTTATGAATTAATTAATTATGAATGAATTAATTATGAATTAATCCAGAGTTTCCAAATGGAAAAGTGCCAGACTTGCATCAAAACTACTTTTTGAGTGGAAAAAATGCAGTTTTCTTCTAAAGCTTGCATTTTTTACACGTAAACATGTCTTCAAACAGTTCTCATGCCCAATATATCAGTGGCTGAAAACATACAGAGTGCAAGCAGCTTCCATCCTGCAATAAATACTGTATTTACACTGTTGCAGGCTTCTATTTGTTAATAAATGAAGAGAAGTAGGTAGGACCAAGGCAGAGGACTTCCTGCTGAGTACTTGATATCAAGCTGATAGACTATTATGTTCTAAATAACTAAACATATTAAAGTCCCATTACTTAACACTAATGACAATGTGAGGGCGTATTTACTGAACAGCCTCTGTCTTCTCAGACATCAGTACTCAGCAGACTACAGGAACAGAATTTCAACAATCACTCATTTTTCTTTTAGGCTTCAGCAACACACTACACTTAGGAAAGACAAAATGCAATTTGGTTCGGTCCCACCAGTTCTCCATCCCTCCTCACAGCACTGCAGTGGGCTTATTGGGGCCCCTCCTGTGTCTGTTCAATTATAGATGATAACTGAAGGTATTAATCACACATTTACAAAATTTTCCACAGCTGGTGACACCCTAAAAATTATGTGATCCGGTGTCCATCCACTTATTTATGTTGCTATGACTATGATGTCCTGGGTCTGAAAGAAAGATACAACCGAAACTTAATGGATTTTCACATTAAATTGGCCGGGCTTTCAGGCTGGCACAGTAACTTAGTTGACAACGACCCTCTCCTGACTTTCATTTTTCCTTATTGCTGTTGGAGAGTGGGAGAACTCATCCCCAGAACACTTAGGAGCATGCTTACCAGTAAAATAAAAAACCTGATAGAGCTGCTCTGAAGTCACACCATTCACATCAGGTATGATAAACAATTTCAAGTGATGTGGTATCATTCTACCACGTTAACTCCAACACTAGGGAACATACTTTCCCCTCATATTGGATGAATTAGAAACTTGAAATAAGAAGATTGAGGTAGTCCGCAATAGGTAGGTAGCTGCCCAACTTTGGTGACCAAAGGTCAGGGAAAGTTTTAACTTGTAAATTTAGCCCTGGGTGCCGAAGTAGAGGCACAAGAGCCTGAAATATAATTTCAAAGGCAGTCTAAGAAGTTGAAATAACAGAATTGGGTGAGATAACAGAAATAGTTGCAAACTGAATATCCAACTCCCTTAAGTTTCTTGTAAATAAGGATTGGGACACAAGGCTAGGTATGTGATTGCAGGGATGTAACAATGGAAAAACCTCACAGGAGCAACATTTTCAGAGATGTCCCCTATTAATAATCTTTATTTAGTGCCAGGGTTTTTTAAAACCACCTTTGTCAAAAAACCCAAGAATTTTCTTGGGCAACAAGTAGAGCAAAAAGTTACAGGTGAAGGCCAAGTCAGGGCCACTGCAGCTGAAGCTGAACAGACTTCTGGATTTCAGTAAGACTTCCCTCTTTAGCCACAGAGGGAACAGCAAACACAAGACTCTCAAATCCTGCCATGGTCACAGAACTGCTCTTAGGGTTTGTGCTTTTATGAACAAGATAATGCCCCCAAGCTAGAGCAGAAGAGAAAGCATTTGACAAAAGTAAAGGGAGGGCAATGCATCATATCCAATGCATTTAATGGAAAATCCCTGTTAGGACAGCTGAAATACTCTCAGCTTATATGGATTCCTCACTTGTCTCCAGCAGCCTGCCTACTAAGACATCAGGAACTTTAAAAGTCACCTAGGGATCCATACCACAGGTGACAACACTGACCCTACATGGGTCCTTGAGCATTGAGACGAAGGACAAGCCTTGCCACAACTTGAGGTGGAGGGGAAACAGAAGCTCCAATGGCCCCGTGCCACGTATGGTGTGCATGTCCATGCCCACAGTCTGTGGCCCATACATCTACCCCGACCCAGATGCTCTATAGCCCTAATCTTTCTCCTTATTAACAAAACAAACAAAAAAATCCCTCTGAGTAAAGAAATATCCAGCCCTCCCCAGGCCTGTGTTTTCACAGGACATTAGGGGAAAAGATGGTATAAATGGCCACAGGAGATGCTCAGATGGAGTAGGGCAGATTCAGGAGGAAAGAAGGGGATAAACATAGACAGCAGGATTTTCTCCTCCACTCCTTCTGCACACACCACACCAAGCTTCACATTGTGAAGCAGCTGTACCTTTCTATATCCACACCATGCTGCCTGGAGCTCTGCTTTCCAGATACACTAAAAGCAGACAGACGCGAGCCTCATCTGCTGCTGACAGGCTCTGCTGAAAAATACCTGTAGCAACAGGGGGCTCTCATGGCACTACATACATTAGCCCTCAGCTCTGCCTTGTGAAAAGTTCTCTGGAACAGTTTTCAGCTTGTGTGGAGATGATCAGTTATGCCTCTGTTAATATCATATTTAACAGCCCCATTTGCTATAGAACATAAAGGAAAGGTTTACATAATACAATCTTTTTCTTCAGAGGGAAAGACACTGGAATCTCTCCTCCGTGCTGCTTCTACAGAACAAAACCATTTTGATAAGCACTGAGCAGCAGCCAATGTTGAATTCATGTTAGCTGATGAGCAGAAATAATGCTGAAAAAAAAAAAGGCAGCAAAGAGGGGCAAGGTGTAAGAGAAGCCTGTGGAACTTGGGTTGAAAACCTTGTGAACTTAGTTAAGTTTCTCTGCAAGGGAAACTTGAGGCTCAGAGAAATTGTCCTATATTCAGTAAGGCTCAGTTACAGATTGTCACCTATCACAAAAGGCATTATACACACTGTACCAAACAGAAACTTACAGGACTTACAAAAGTGAACACATGCATCTAAAATTCAAATTGTGCTCTAAATAATATCCCCATTACTAGGAGAGATATTTACACATAACATGGAAGTCTTGCCTTCACCTATGTCAAATCCACACTGAAATATGTCCACTTAGCAAAAAATCAGCCTTTCACCTTTTGTTTCTAAAAATCATTAGTAATTTGACTGAGATTCTCACAATGGTTTCCATTTTTCTGAAGTCTCTTATCCTTGGATTACTGTGGTTACATTAAAAAAATCCAATTGCAGCTATAAGAAGTACAAATTTACACAGGGACAGTGAAAACAGGGGTTTTTTATATTAATAAAAAATCCACGCTCTTGCAACTTCCTCCTGAATATGTATAGGCAGGGAACAGCTGAGGTGTGAACACTGCCATGTGGCAAGGGAAAAGAACAGAGCTCTCAGCACCATCATACATGGTTCACTTAGACAAAGGTAAGCTAACTACTATGAAACCAGTCTCACAGCTGAGGTACATGGAAAGATAAAAGGCCTTTTTCCCTTAGATTGCAAGGCATGTATTGAAGTAATCTAGAAAGTTATGAAAATCATTACTGCCAAATCTGACCAAGCAAACCGGAGAGAAAAATCAACCTAATGCATCCAAAAGCATTTTTAAGCACTGCTTTGCTACCATCACAGTGATTAACATTTGCTGCTTATTTTTCACCTCCCTTTCCCGGTCTTCTGCTTTTTTGCTATTTGCTAGTCTTTGTTCCTTGCAGATATATCTGTGCAGATGGCACAGAAGCAGAAAATCACCTCATCTCTGTGTGCAACTCAGAGGCTGCAGCCACAACCACCCAGGCTGGGAGCACAGCCAGAGCACAGAGAGGTTAGCTGCTGTGACAGAGAAGGAACATCTACAGCTACTTCCAAGAGCATAACAACTGGAAAGTTAGGTTTTCCAAAATGGCTAGAAACTCTTCACCCTGGGCCAGGTTATTGCTGAACGGATATCTTGGTTTTATGTCTCCTGCTTGGTGAAAGCAAAAGCCAACAGCAGTCACAGAATTCTGCTGGAAAAGAAAAAGGTCAATAAACAGATTCACTCCTTGGCAGCTCCCATTACCCTACAGTATGGTAACTTTGGTAGCCCCCCCAAATAAATTCATTTTTATCTCCAGTACTGCTGGAAACGGAAATAACTAAGGAAACTGAGCTCCACAAGTATTATTTTATGGAAACCCAGTGTGACACAGAGAATAGGTTTCCATTGGCTCAAACTTTAGTCAACACCACAGAGTGACTGATCTCCTGTTAGAGGATAAAATAAAAATTCTTCTAGCAACAGCACAATGCCTGAGAATCTACTTTTCATCAGAACTCTGTACCAGAACCCTTTTACTATTAATTAAGTTTAATGTAGGTTCTGTCATGCTAAGGTGTAGAGCAAAGTTGTTAGAAGATGGATCTGTCAGAACAGAGGAAATTTTTCTAAGGGCTTTCTAGCATCTGCAACTGATAGAAACCAGAAGTCTCAAGAACTAAGAACTGAATCACAGAGCAGATGTTAAAAATTAACAGTAACGACAAATCAAACTTAGGACAAGTATTCACATTTTGCTCAGAAGTAAACAAAATTCCAGTTTGATGTTGGAAAAATATTTAAATAATCGATTGAATTAATATTTGCCATTTGCCAGTAAACTCAGTCACCTCTTGATATCAGTCTTTCCTGGACCAGTCTCAGGCAAAGCAAAACTCAGGCAACACAGCCCCAGAGATGGTTTTCTTGAAACATAGCTTAGTCCTACTGAGCAAAAAAACCTCCAGACTTTCACGGTAGAGAGATGCACATGGCCCTTGAGGCATCATAACCCCCCTAAACATAGGAACCGACTAAAAAAGTAAGCCAAGGTAACAGCTATAGGTGATAAAGGCTGGTCTGCACACACATAAAACAGCATGGTGGGTTCACTTGTGTCTTACAGAATGCAGACATTTGGGGATCATATAGGACTCAAGGGATGTTTATTGTGAGGAGTTGAAAGTGGGGAAAAGAATGAATCTAGGTGATTTGGAAAGCGAAATTGTGGGAAAATAGAGGGGGATAAGGGAATAAAAGGGAGTAATTTAAGGTTAACATGCTCCATTACACTTCTCTGTGTAACAGAGCCACATTTCTCAGTCAACACCCTGCTCCTGATTACCACAATCTGTCTTATTTTCTATCAGATTCCAATTTTTTCTGTTTTCCTGGGTGAGGGATTCTCTCTGCGTTCATGTGTGTATATGGGGGTCTGCAGTGCCAGTAACTGGAAAGACTGGGGTTAATGAACTGAGGTGTCAGCAACTGAAGTGGCACCTTCAGTGACAGGGATTCATGAGTCTGGGGTGCCAGACTCGAGAGAGTGAGGGTCTAACACTGGTTCCAAAAGGTATGTCAATACATCCTGAAGACAAACAACACCTTTGATTTCACTCAGCTGTCACAAAAATATTACTTGGACCTACTTACAAGGAAAGAAAAGAGAGTTGTACACTTTCACCTGTGTTTTGTTTCATTAGAGGCTACAATTATTTGATTATTTTAAGGGAAAATGACGATTCCAATATCAAAGGCAGATTTCATGTCAGAGTCTTTCCCCTTATGAATCTTATGAACATGCAGTCAGAAGTTGTCAGATGATCAAGTTGTCTCTTTTTGAGAATGATACAGTACATAGCCACACATGGCTTTTAAAATGTATGTGAAAAAGTATAGGTAATTAATATTATGAAATACTCAAATCCAGTATGAAATGCTTAAACCCACCTATCTTTGCCATAATAAAATAGAAACCAGTTGACATGCCTATAGGGAGAAACTATTAATTTGGTTTCTCACTGTTATGAAAAAATAACCAAAATGTAATATTTTATTCATATAAAATAATTTTGGTTTTCTGTATGGAGGAGGGGAAGCCATACATGTTATCCAATCTAAGTAATTTTTTATTATTATTGTTATTTTTTATTTGGCAATTGAACCTGAAAATCAATTACTTGTACATTCCTGGATGACAGTTGAAAAAGCCTCTTCTAATCTCATGTCAGTAAAGGCAGTTGCCATGAGCAGCAAGATCCTCTGACTGACATGTAACCAGTGGCTTTCATAATAATTTGACAGCTATTTTTCTTTAAATTTTTTTCCCCCTCTAAGTTTTCTGTTTTGTTTCTCTAACAGGGAACTCTCTTATTTTTATTTACACACAGAAATTCCTCTCTCCAATACATTAGCTGAAAATCTAGTTGTTTAATTAAGCTTTAGGCTGTAAGCCTTCTGTTCTTTCACTTTAATAGACTGAGAAATGGAAGCACAGTCTCTGCAGGTTTTGCCTTACATATCCTCAGCTTGTTGACTTTTTAACCAGATTACTAGATAGATGCAAGGCATTTTAGATACAAGGCCTAGCTGACTTGAGTCACAAAACCACAGAACATGCTAAGTTGTAAGAGTCACACCATGGAACTGAGAGCATTGTCCAAACCCTTCTTGAACTCTGTCAGCTTTGGTGCTGTGACCACTTCCCTGGGGAGCCTGTTCCAGAGCCCAACCATCCTCTGGGGGAAGAATCTTTTCCTAATATCAAACCCAAACCTCCCCTGACACACCTTCAGGCCATTCCCTCAGGTCCTGTCATTGGTCACCACAGAGAAGAGATCAGTGTCTGCCCCTTCTCTTCCCCTCACCAGGAAGGTGCAGACTGCAATGAGGTCTGCCCTCACTTTCCTCTTCTCCAGGCTGAACAGACCAAGTGACCTCGGTCACTCCTCACACAGCTTCCCCTCAAGGCCCTTCACCATCCTTGTTGCCCTCCTCTGGACACTCTCTAACAGCTCAATGTCTTTTTTTTGTTGTGGCACCCAAAACTGTGAGGCCGCCACAGTGCGGAGCAGAGCAAGAAGCCACAGCCAGCCTGCTCCTAGAGAATATAGATCATAACATTATTCTCAGAAGGAAAGAGAGAATTTACCCTAGCTGAAGAACAGAATTTCTTGTCTACTTCTAATTATTAAAGAGAAGAAAGGAAGCAACTTTTTCTAAATTCTTAAATTATGCAGAAAATATGCCATTTTCTCTATACGTTTTTTACAGCACTTACCTTCGTGAATGGCACTCTGAACACGCATGGGAGGGAACACTGCTGAAGGTGTGACACAGCACAAGGCCAGGTACTGAACACAGTGTAACAGCAAGATGGCGATTTTGAAGTGACCAAGTGTGGCCACTTTGCATGCCTCTGTTTTGTTTGACACATCTCACACACCACCACCTTTCTGTGTAGGTGACAGCTACAGTGAAGTTTCAGGACTAACCGAAGTAGTGCTATATAAAAAATTAAAGCAATGTGGAAAGAATATTGCAGTGGAGAGGCTGGGGGGGATTGTCATGTAGTTTTGATTTGGTTTGTTCTCTTAAAGTTAAGACTCTTTTTACCTATCTTGAATGATTTACAAAAGCGCAGGGCACTTGCAATTTACCACCTATACTGAAAGTTTTCTAGACTTTTAAGAGTAACAAACAACAGTCGTGCAGTAGCCATAAAAAAGGAGGAGGGGAAGGAATAGAATGATAAATGCATCAAAATATATCAACAAGGCACCAAAAAACATAATCATCATTGTTACATGGCATCCAAGTACCAAGATCTTACCAAATCACCAACAACTGTGACCCCCAGGGCTGCCAGATGGAATCAATGCCAGAGCTCCTCTTTTTTCCCCTTATTGTACACCAATACCTCCACTTCAAGATTTCATTGTGCCAGACCCTCACATAGCAAGAGACAGTCTCTGCTTCAGCTATCACAGCCATAAGAGAGCAAATGAGCCAGGAATGTGTCAGCAGGGGAGGGAAGGCAGGGGCTAAGACAGGACTGTAGCACAGCTTCTCCTCGTTAGCACTGCCCAGCAGCATCGTGATGCTGATGTAGTTCCACTGCTCTCCCCACAGCCTCTCCTTCTACTCACGGTCCAGGGAGCAGCGACACATGACTGGAAACATGAGCAGGCAAAACTATTTTTTTGTTTTGTTTGAGGATCAAACCTCAGGAGCTTGACTGACATGTGAACTAGTTTTCTTCACAAAAAGCAAGGGTTCAGAAGAAACCCACCCCCTAAATACTGTGCAGCTCAGAGACAAAATGTTCAATCTTGAAAGAAGTAAAGCAAAGTAAAAGAACATTTACTTCATCCCTTTATAATCTGCATTCTGTTCTCTTTTCTGCAGTTTTCTCTCCTTAATTCAAACTCTTTGCAACCTTTTACCAATGCAGATGTAAAACAACTGCAATTATTATGAGCATATTTTCATTCAGTACACTGCACATTATAAGTGTTCTTGTATCACCCTCAATAAATCCCATTTTGAGTGAGCAGACATGTAAAGAATTTTCATTGAGATTTAGGCTATAACAAAACAAAATGATATTCAACAAATCATAACAGACAAGATAGTCAAACACAGATAAGACAGCCCACGGCAGACCAGTCAAAATTGATTAGTATGTTTGCCAAATATATTTGCAGTAGATGGCAAAACAGAGCAAAAATAAGTTGTCTTAGTTGAAGTACTTTATGCTTTTCCATAATCTAAAATTTAGGCAATGTAGGAGCAGTATGTTAGTATGCCATACATGCTTGCATCTGAGCACACAGAGTACAAATCTGGTGGATTGTAGATACACTGTTGGAGACTAAATCCAGCCCTTAAAATCCCTTAAAAACACAGCCCAGCATAAGAGATCACAGAAATGTGAAGTACCACTTCTGCAAGACCACAGCACAGGAAATCTTGATCCATATCTGTAAGGACAAGTGACCCAAGAACATGTGTAAGACCAACAGCCAAAGGCTGCTGCAAGAGCCAGCTGCAAAGCAATTACCTCCCTCCCTTACTGTAAGGGAAGAGATGAAGCCCTGGGAAGCAGCAGGATACCCATTCGCAATCAGCTCCTCAGTTCTTCCCTGCCCTCACTTCTCATGTTCTTGTGCAGTGCTTTGCCAAATGAGCTTTTGGGTACTCAACTTGCAGGATATGGAAATTGACCATCTCTGCTCTAATCTTTTATCTAGGCAATTTTCAGAAATCTGAATTTGCACTGATAGGGAACAGTAAATAAATATTTGGTGGTAATTATGAAAGAACCTTCCATTTCTCTCAGTTCAAAACATTCCCAAGTATTCTTAAAGTAATAAAAAAGGGCAAGAAGGCAAAGATAACAGAACAGCTTCCATCCAAAGAATTCACAGCTAGAATAGGACCCTTCAGCCATGGCAAAGGGGATGGCAGAATGGAGGGAAACAGGAGGAGGCTTGGAGAAAGCAAAAAAGTTAAATAAGCAAAGAAGATTATTCATAATCTCTCCCAAGAAAGACACCAGGGGACATTGGGAAAATCCAGAGCTGCTCAAATTGAAAGGAAATAAGAGGAGTTGGTTCTACAACTATGCCTAACACTTCCTTGAAACTACCCATCACCTCATCCTTGCACCTCAAGCAGCAGTACCACCAGCCATCAGTGTGTCCCCACAGATTTCTTCTGTGACTCCCTGTTCACAGGCCTTTCATGAAACCAGCAGAGGCCAAGTCAGCTGGTAGCTGGGGCCAAGAGATGGGTATAATCATACATAACTGACATTGCTGGACAGATGGCTGGTGGCAGAAAAGCAATGCCCTGGGTAGGCAGGTAAAGACTGAAACAATCTCACCTCCCTGCCATACAGAACAGACCAGGTGATTAAAGAATTCCTTTTTCATTGAGATAGCTCATTTTACACTTTACCTGAAAACTCACATGCTTCACTGGCCACAGTATGCTTCTGCATGTAGACAGACCAGCAGCGGATACACTGTAGAATGACTGGCCATATTTCACTCCAACAGTCTTTTCAGTTTGGCTAGAAGATAGACATCTCCTTGGGCACTCGTGTTGCTGAAGATTTTCCTCTAACAATGTCTATGATTGTAGACAAATGCATGCTTTTTATATTCTTTTCTTCCAGACACAGATTAGGTTTTTTTATTCCATTTTCTCTCCTTGTTTATAATCCTGCTCATTCTGCTCTGCATTGTTTTTTGTACTATAAAAACATTCTCAGTCCTTTGCAATGGAGCAGCATCTGTGAAACTGAGTCAAATTCTTTTTACTTCCTCATGGATCATTAATGCTAAGAACACCTCACACCTCAGGAGGCACACCATAGAGGATTAGGATTATTTTGGATATTTTTTCTCACCTAATGTCATTTTCCTTTAAAACACATCAAGGAAATCATGCATACATATGAGGGACCATACTCATCATACAGTTACAGTTCTCTTCTACTTGTAATTATTTTTTGTGGGGATTGAGTCCTTTCTATTTATTTGTGGCAGCCCTTCAGTGGATGGGAAGGATGAGAATACAGGTTCATAAGGAGAAAGACAGATACTAATATATTTAAGTATAACAGTAGTTCTTCATTCATATATTAGTAGTTTTTTATTCAATGGGTACTAAATGTATTCTGAAATGTTTTGCACCTCTCTGTGAAATTCCAAGAGATACCTGGGCAAAGCCTAGGTTGATAAGCTTGACATCGATTTAAATGTAGTAGAAACCGGTATGAAAAAGCAAGATAAAAAAATACAGTTGTGTTGCTGATATTTTTCTATAGCCATTGAAGACTCCAGAATATTTGATTTAGCTTTACATGGCAATACAGAAAAATAAGTACCTTTGTGACTCATAAGCCAGAAACTACTGCAGCAGTAGAGCACAGAAAAAAAAAATCATGTGGTAAATGTACAATGACACTGTCATTTCCCTTCAGATCATTATTAAACCCTTGCAGGTAGGATTCATGCAGTACTGAAACTGGAAGGCTTGTTAATAACAATGCATCTGTTACATAGATGAATTTGATCTCAGAAGATGATGATTCACTTGAATGGTAGGGATTGTTAAACAAACCAAATGGATGATAAAATATGTTGGTTGTAAGATAGGGAAAGAATATGAAATCCTAAAATACCGTGTCATGGAGTGAATTGCTAAGGACCACAACAGAAAGGGAGCAAAAACTCCCAATTGTTACAGCAGACAGATAATCCAACTGCCAGGTCTTCAGCCAGGAGACACAAGGCAGGACTGAGAAAGTGGCCAGAGAATTACCTGAAATGCTCTGTGTAGTCCCAGTGTCCTTACTTAAGCAGAAGTGAAATACAAGGGGCATTTTTCTAGAGAAAAAAACCCACATAAATAAACTGAGGTCAGGAAAAAGCAAAAAGGAAGTAAAGAAACGGCCTCTCCCATCTGCATAAAGAGATCATTGATAAAGGAAATCCTCACTGGAGAAACAAAGCTATAGAAACTGAATGTAGAAAATTCCAGCTTAGAAATGAAAGAAGACAATTTAATTTTTGATTATTTACTATTTCAGTAATTAGTTCAAGACTCACAGGATGCTTCTGAAGCTGCACTTTTGCTCAAAACAGAAAATGCAGACATGATAAAGGGCCCCATAAGGAGACATAAACCCCTTGACATCACGAAAGAATTGTAGAACTTTTTGGGATCCATTTTCAATAGAATCAGGTTTCAAAAAGGAACTACTTCACCACTAATAAGCTTTAAACTAAGACAATGCACTGGTTTCATTTATTTTAATTCATTTCATTTAAGTGTAACCCATCCCTGCTGGCAGTTTTGCAAAACAGAACTGTCACCATAGCAATCTATCACATCATTTGAAACTGAGAGGTCTATGCTAAGTTGGCACTCGAGTGAAAGCTACAGCGAGAGCACTGAAGGCTCTCCAAGTCTGACGCTGAAAGGAATCTTCTATGGAAGAGAAAGTCCCATACATCACTACTGAAGCCAAGTCATCAAGATCAATGGTAAAAAAATAATACAGATGATCTCACATTTTATTGTGCTCAGTTGTAGCTGTAGCAACCCAATCCTGAAAAGCTTAGTGGGGATCTCATCAATGATGAAAAAGTGAAGTCTCTGAAGGCTTCTGAGTCATTCCACGCTATGATAAAAAACAGAGAATAAAATTTATTTGGAGCTTCTCAAAAGTTTACTTTTTCCTTTTGCCTCAAGTGAACACAATGAAACGCATCAGCTTCATACTCCAAACTCACCCCATGCTGGGCCCTCGCTGCAGTTTTAAAGCCTCAATTACCCTACCTGTCCTGGCTTTTCCTTGCTGTTACCATGCCCAGGAAGAGAACCTCAAGTATCTGCTACCATAGGTGCCAAAGAAGAGATCTGATGAAAGATGACTCCCTTAAAGAAGGGAAATAAATTTCAAGAAAATTCTGCTGCCCTTCTGGATTTACTTCAGTGACTGATTTTGATGTTTCAAGCCAAATCCGTGCCTAATTTGCCTCTTACAAACTGTTTTCATGTGTGAAGAATTCTAGCTGTGGATAACCAAGCTAAAATAATCCTGTGTCAAGGATTCCCACTGGAGCTGTAGATGGTGGGAAAAAGTAACATAGGCATTTTGAACATGAAAAGATCACAACTCAAAGGAATGGCAGACTAGAATTTCTCAAAAGAAAACCACTTGGCATTTGCTCTTGTTGCAAGCTATCCCAAACTCCCCAAGTACATCAGCGTCCCCCCTGAGGAGGGAATATTCAAACAATCTGCAAAAACATGACAACTACCAAAAAGATTGATCAGTGTTATCTCGACTATGTTCCAATACCAAATGTTCACTTCGAGTGTTTTATTTTCACCTCTGTTACATTACACATTAATGTCTGATATTGAAAAATACGATGAGCAAATGATGCCATGCTGCCAATTTTTATTTTGCATTCCCATTTGTGAACACAGTTTTTGACATTTTATCTTCCTAACCCAAGTAAAAACAAATTCTCTAACTGGGAAAATGCAAATTCGATTGTAACTTTTGTCAAATTAAGGGAAAAACAGGAACATGAATTTCTTAAGTATTCTCATGCAAATGTGAACTGCAAGACTGATTTTCTGGCTCAGTTAAAGACTCCAAACAACACTGAATACTGATTATATGCTGAGGCCAGAACGAGAGAATGGGTTTAGTTCCTTTACTAATAGCAATCTGGTCTCTTTAGGAAAAGGTACAGTGAAGTCTTGAAAATTCTTCACTTAAAGATGGGAGGTCAGACTCACAGAAGGCTCTAAGACATGTTCCTTATATACTGGGTATACCTCAGAATGCGCTGTGCCTTACTTAATTTTTTTAGAGCATTTCAAGAAACTGGGGTCTAATTCCTGCACAGCTCCCTTCAGTAATTTTCAAAATGTCAAGCAGATTGTAAGGATCTGAAGCAGAAAGTCTACGTGGCAGGTAGTATTATAGAATAAGGTGTATTATGTGAGACTGTTCACCGTCATGTGATAAATCCTGAAACAACAAGAGCAAATGGATGCCCAAACTTGTTTTCAGCTAGCTTAACATTTTTTCTCAGTGGATGCTAATAGAACCTTTGCATGTTTGCATTTCCCAGCATTTTGAAAAACAAAATTCCTGGTTCCCAAGGTTGCAACCTAACTCACCAGCAAGGAGATTGACGTAAGCCCCATGGAAAGGCCTACCACTCTAACAGAAGCTTTCAAGGATGAAGACAGCAAAATCAGGGCATTTGCTTCAAAGGCAGGTAAAGCGTGCTTTGCAAAAGCTTTCAAAAACAGCACACAGAAATCAGAAAAGGAGTACATTATTTCCCTGCACAGCTCAAACCCAGTCAACATCTTCCCACTCAGCCTAGACAAACTATCTAGCCACAGATCCTTTGACTTTGGACATGCCAATCTAAACAGCACAGTCACAGATCTCCCCTGCTACAGACAAAGCAAGGTACTAGTGAAGCATGATGAGCCTTCCTAAGAGGATCAGAGACGGTAGTGGATAACTAATTTTTTTTGTTATCTCCTGCTTTATTTTGCACATTTCTTAGATGGAAAGGCACATGCTCCCTAGTGAAGGAGTAGCCCAGAAAGGCAGTGGCAACACCTCAGCAGCAAAAGCCTGCAGCTCAACACCTGACAGCAGCTGCCACAACAGGCTTAGAATCATGATTAGAAATGTCCTCTACCAGTGCAGCAACCAAGACTAGCTGTGAAAATATCACTTTCCAGCTTCTGTATACTGGGAGGTTGGTCAGGGTTGTTCTGTCCAGGGCCAAGAGCTGGACTCAATTCTTGTAGGTTCCTTCCTACTCAGGATATTTATGATTCTATGCTATTGCTAAAATAGCACAACACAGAGCAGCCTCACAGGGCAGGGCCAGAACTATGTCACCACCTGAGCTCAGCATGGGTCTGGTGAAGTCTCCTCCAGTCCTGTCAGCCAACCCTGACAGGAATCAGAGTTAGCCCCACCGCCAGGAGTCACAAGTACAGTACCACCGCACTGTGAAAGGCTGCAATTTAACCTTCTTAGCCTGTCCAAAAAAAAAAAAAAATCACACAATGCTGGGTGTCAACCACAGGTAGTTTTTAACAGTTGCTTTTATGTTCTCATAGAAAGCACCTGTCCCTTGTGCTTGAGAACTAAATGAAGAGAGCTAAATAAACATTTCTGCCTCCTTTAGCTCTTTCAGGGAAAAGGCAAGCCATCTGAAAATTGGTTTGGGCTTTAAGAAAGTGACTAAAAAAGAAGCAAGTATCACCTTTCATTGTAGTGAGAGGCCAGTATTTCAGCTACAGACATCAGATCAAATCCCAAAGGTATGCTTGGCTTTCACCAAAGGACATATATAAGCAGTAATGTATGGGAGGTCTGACTGCACATAGGTAGCAAATTAAACAGTCCCATGAATAGCCCTACTGAAACACTCATTGATACGCACATAAAACATGAGAATAGTCAGCAGAATTCAGAAATCCTTCCAGAGGAACAAAATGCAACAGAAGGACCCTGTACAGTGAGGAGTTTGGATTTATCTGCATAGAGCTTATTTCACTGCAGAAATACTTACATCATTTACCCCCCTGAAGGCTTTCTTTCTCTTCCCATACAGATCAAGGAAAACCCCTTTCCCACCCCAATTCCACCTGCTTTCCTGAACCTCTACCGTCACCTCCATGCAACAAACTGGATTATAGTTTTCCTCCTCTCAGGGATACAGCACTTAAAAATTTTCATTTGTGTGAGCACAGCATGGGTTTGTTCCACTCTAGTAAATGACCCATGAACACCTGTTTAGAAAACAGGTAATGCCACTACACAGTGTTTTTACTGAGAAAGGAAATGTTGCATCACTTGGGGCAGCAGTGAAGGAAGCTTGGCATGTGGTTCACTAAGTACCTTGTGAGCTCTGCTCAAGCTCTCCAATAGGCCAGCCAGCCCAAGGTAAGAGCACTACTGCACTTAAAACTGAGACCTCTCTCATTATGATCAAATCATCTTTGCAGTAAGAACGAGTACTCCTAAGGTATCAGAGCTAAGCTGACTGGCACTCTACAGTACCCTAGGGGGGAACTCTGTGGTGAAGTTAGCATCTCATTTAAGAGAAATGAGAACTATTTCAGATAACTTTTATAAGCACAAGATCCCCAACCTGCTTCCTCTACGCATCAGAAGAGAGTTCTTTCTATTCCTCTCTTCAACCCAAACCAAACCACATGAGATGTTTTGTGAGCAGCTTGTTATTTATTGTGCTTAACATGAACATGAATTTTCAGCATCATAAGTGATATAGAGGATGAGGAGAAAAAATTCATATGCATTTTCTGACCGAAAGAGTACTATGTAGATAGAAGACATTAAGGCAAGAACTGCTTTCAGTACTATTACTCAGCCATACAGTATCAAGACCAGCAGTCTGCCCTCCAGCTCCATAGGAGAGAATGATTTACTAGTGTCCTACTGTAACACAGCCTTCTGGTGAAATGCTTTCAGAGAGGAATTATGTGGGAAGCTGTACAGTACAAGTGCTGTGTTCTCTGAAAAGGTTTGAAGCTACAGCAGTAGCCTCCATACCTCTGGCAGAGGCATTTATAGCAATCATGAAAAAGGAGAACAGCAGTCCCCAATTTCACACGTCCTTCTGTTTTCTGTGTTGAGGTCATTTTGATTTTTAAAGTCTTGCTTTACACAGATCCTATTCTGCATCAGACCCATGACAACTCCCAATTTCTCTACCCAAGCAATTATCACCACTACTGTCAGTGGGGAACTGCTGCCCAGCGTATAGTGGAGACAATTATGTTCGGCTATAAAATGGATTTGCACAAACATGCCATTGTACATCCTTTGTTACCTGCCTCACACTAGATCTCAATTGTTTTTAAAGACACTCAGCCCTTTCTTATGTGCTATAAACTACTGTATGGACACATTCGATTTTGTTCAACTCCTGGTGCGTGCATATTCAGAAAGCTTAGTTACACACCTTCCCTTTCACTGATATTGCTTGAAGTGATGTATCACAAGAGCAGCAGCTTTACGCTGAAGAAGGTTATCCTAATCAGGCAGCAGTGTCTTTTATAAATTAAAAAATCCACACACATTCTAATTTAAACCATTAGCATGGCCTGTGGTTTGATGACATTATGTTGCTAATGGATCCACTGTGGAATATGACACCAGTTGTGCTGTCCACTGGGATTTACAGGCATATAATACACATGTTTATTTCGACTCTTAAAAGGCTCTACTAATGGCTTCAGCACTTTTGTGTTAAGTAATCGACATTCTCCCCCCTTTGGCAGTGAATGCATATGTAATGCAATCCATGTTTTCCTGGGATAATTGGCCTTTCTTTCCTCAATCAGAAGTACGATGAAATTCCAAACTAGATGTGTGTCAGAGACAAGTTAGGTTTGCCTGTAGGTTATGACTAGTTTTCTTTGGTTTTCTATATTTTAAGAATGCCAGGTATTTTCAAAGTGGTTGTACTATTTAATGCTCATCTCCTCCCTTCCTGTTGTTTCACATCAGGGTGGTGTTTATTAGAACTGAAATGAAAACTAATTCACTAAAATTTTTGCACAGATGCTTCTGCTTCCACCAACATCTGAAATGGGCTGAACTGGTAATGGGGTAGATGCAACTGTTTAGGGAAACGTACTATTCGTGAGTAATTATGCTATGCCATCTTCCACCTAATGTAAAGCTTGCTTATCTGCAAAATGTTTCCCTTGGTTATCAGTATCCCAGCACTCAAATTTACATCTGCATTAACAGAGGTTGCTTGTCACCAATCAACTTCTACCACCTCAAAAAACACTAGCACACAAGGCAAAAGAGCAGATAGCCTTCCAGATACTGCATTCAGTATTTGGTGGCCTAGCAAAAAAAACACATTGTGGTAGCAGTGATTAGAGTTTGAATGTGCAACAACTAATCAGCTGAGAAATGATCAACACAGTCATGGCAGACCATATATTTTCTACCAGGTTTTATTTATTCAATTGCAATTATGCAGTGCTGTGGTTGCTGCTGTGGCTCCCAGGTGGTCTTGGCTTCATTGCATAGGAACATGATGCATTCCTTTCTGCAACACTACCCTAGTGAAAGAACCCCAAAGGGCACATCCAAGTCTGAAACACACCCTGAGAGTCACAGGCTTACTCCTAGCAGCCATCTATAACAAATGAGTCACTAACTAAACCTCCAGCCAGCAGCAGGCAGAGACAGGGACAGATTCTGGAGAAGAAAGGCCCTTTTTGCTGTTCACTTTTTCCTTAGTAATCTTTCTAGGTGGATCATGGTCCTATTTTGATCACAGATACATATTCCAAAGCTAAGATCTCCAACAGTCTACCCAGACCATTGGGCCCTGTGCTTGCAATGAAACCCCACCCCAACGAAATTTGTTTGGTTGGCTGAGGAAGTCCTTTACAAACAAAAATTTCAACCACCTGCACTGAAAATAGGTGAGAACTGTTTCAGACCTTATGGTGTGGGTTATCAGAAACCCAAGCCAAAAGCTCATCTTCCTCTTTTCTTCCCTATACTGCATGAGTTCAGGTCAACCCAACCAAATTGGTAGAGAACTTGATGATCAGCACGCATTGTTTTCAGACTCATTTTAAAATTCAGAAGGAGAGAATTGAAATTCTGACCTTTCACTGAATAGTTGTATCATGTTTTATCCCTTGAACCTTCCACTCTTTCTGTGAGAAGCGAGCACAAGCAGCGCTAAATTCAGTAGGAGAATTTAGCTTCAGCTGAACAGTACTAGAAGCTTATTCTGCCTAAGGAACTTCAGACAACAGAGCAAAGCATAATCCTGCAAACATATGGAACAGTAGATATTTAACGAGGATCTGGAAATAGGAAATGAAAAAAATAAACCAGGTCTCTCCAATTTTTATGCATGCCACATGCAGAGAATTAAAGCAAAGAAAGTCTAGAGAAACACTTCCCCAGGGTGCACTGATATTCCATTAGTTGCCTTTTTTTTCCCCTCACTCAAGGGAAAAAACCTCTTTTCAATGCCTCATTGTGCAAGAGAAGCTTCCTTAGAAGTGTTGCACGTCACAGTAAAGGGTATATTCCTGAGTGTTTGGGATTTGCGTATTCCTAGTCTACCACTGCAGCATGTATGCCTACCAGGCAGTTACAGTCTGAAAGTCACCAAGTGACTATTAAATTTCACAAAGGAGGTACAACAGTAATGCTATACTACTATTAATTAGATTTCAACCAAGATAACAATTACCAGGGATTTGTCAGATTTTTCAAATTGTAACTAGTATAATTCCAGTGTTATCTAGGGACCAGGTATAGACATCTCACATTACATTAAAGTTAACTAAACATAATTTATAAAAAAGGTAAATACTCAGTACAAAATGAAATAATTTCAATCAAAACCACACAGTCTGATCAAATACAAGGGGAAGCTGCTCCTTCTAGCTTGCATTTAATGAAGGATTTCTGATTTGCATAAGTTTTTACTAGGGAATGATATGTCCAATTTAAAGTTCTCACGTACTATTTTTCTCTTTCAAGTACAAGGACTCTACCACCTGCTTTGGAAGCATCCAGCTGACCAATCAGTGTGGACAGTATCATTATTAAATTGTCTTCTGCCTCTTGGTGGCAGTGGATCTGACCCACTGCAGTGCCCACTGCTTCCTCAAAAGCTCTCAGCAACCACAGCACCCACTCTGGACACACAAGTGTAAAGTGGCATCACTTCACAGACTTAGGTTACAGACATTCATTATGTGGCCCAACAGCTGTAAACAATACTCCCAGCTCTCTTTGGATCAGGTTCATGCTGACAAGGTGACACTATAAAAGTGCAACACCTACAATCCACAATCTTACAACAAAAACTCTTATATCCAGAGTACTCCAGCAATTTTCAAGCACAACAAAAGCAGAATACTAATGATTCTAAACTTCCACCTGAATTAAGATGCCTCTATGAAGCAAATCTGCTTACTTGTTCTATATTTATGTGTGCTTTCCAGGGTGTCAAGCGTCTCATGATGCAAGACAAAAAAAATGCACCATTAACAATTAAACATCTTGATTGCACAATTATTGCAGTACTATACATACCTGAAATTTTTATACTTCCTGCTCAGTTCTTAGTGTTGAAAACTCCCATGGCTTACCCTTAGATATCTCCACAGCAACACCATTAGCTGTTCACAAAACAGAATCACACAGAATCACTAGGTTGGAAGAGACCTTCAAGATCACTGAGTCCAACCCAGCCCTAACACCTTAACTAAAACATGGCACCGAGTGCCACATCCAATCTTTCTTTAAACACATCCAGGGATGGTGACTCCACCACACCCCTGAGCAAACCATTCCAGGGCTTTATCACCCTTTCTGTAAAAAATCTTTTCCTAATATCTAACCTATATTTCCCTTGGCGCAGCCTGATACTGTGTCCTCTCATTCTGTCTGCTGCTCCTGAAGAGAGAGACCAAGCCCCACCTGACTACAACCACCCTTCAGGGAGTTGTAGAGAGTGATAAGGACCTCTTGAGTTGCCTTTTCTCCAGGCTAAACAACCCCAGCTCTCTCAGTCATTCCTTGTGTTCCAAGCCCCTCACCAGCCTCATTGCCTCCTCTGGACACACTCAAGTCTCTCAACGTCCTTCCTAAACTGAGGGCCCAGACCTGGACACAGCACTAGAGGTGTGGCCTCACCAGTGCCGAGTACAGGGGAAGAATGACCTCCCTGCTTCTGCTGGACACACTATTCCTGACGCAGGCCAGGATGCCTTGGCCTTTTGGCCACCAGGGCACACTGCTGGCTCATGTTCAGCTGCTGTCACCAGCACCCCCAGGTCCCTTTCTGCCTGGGCACTGTCCAGCCACATCGTCCCCAACCTATAACAGGGGATAACAATTGCAGGGGGTTATTGTGGCCAAAGTGCAGGACTCAGCACTTGGATTTATTAAACTTCATCTTCAAACTTGGGATTCTGCCCATCCATCCAACTGTTCCAGGTCTCTCTGCAGAGTCATCCTACCTTCCAACAGATTAACACATGCTCCCACTTTAGTGTGGTCTGCAGATTTACTAATGAAAGACTCAATACCCTCACCCATGTCATCAATAAAAATATTGGATACAACTGGCCCCAGCACAGAGCCCTGAGGGACACCACTAGTGACTGGCTGTCAGCTGGATGCAGCTCTGCTCACCACCACTCTCTGGGCCTGGCCATCCAGCCACTTCTTAACCCAGCAAAGAGTGCTCCTGTCCAAGCCATGGGCTGCCAGCTTTCTGCTTTCTATAATACTTTCTGCTATCTATAAATGCACCTATTATGATACATGTGGATTTAGAAGCAACATGTATTAAAATTCCTAATACATCTCCTTCAACAAATACAAGAATCAGGCAGAGAGAAAGCTATTTTGGGAAGGAGGGGTTACTCTCTTTTTAATATCATTATTATGCTCATTAAGCCTACAGAAATAAGTATCTCTAGAAAATGCTTTAATCAAAGACACTCAAGAAACAGGGTGCAAGATTATAACACTAAAAACCATGTGCCAGTAGTCAGAATGGCATATGGGGAAAAAAATGCAGACTGCATTCAAAACCAA
Organism: Chamaea fasciata; assembly: GCF_029207755.1. NCBI lineage: Eukaryota > Metazoa > Chordata > Aves > Passeriformes > Sylviidae > Chamaea > Chamaea fasciata. The sequence goes on along the minus strand of NW_027094091.1, from coordinate 44,631,519 downwards.
GACAGAACAAAAAAAGAAAAATCTTTTGAGAGTTATCTTTGCTGCATATTCATGCCCCAATAAATTGCTTTAATTAGCTAAAAGACTGAGGAGGCAACCACAAATGAATATGTTATGATAAGTATGCACACTTAAAGAATGTCACTAATGTTTCAAAAACTGTATTCTGGTAGAAATCCACACCTACCCAAATATCTTTTCTCCTCTGTGTATGATTCAGACAGTCACTGCTGACAGGAACGAGGAGCTGTATTTGAAGGATAAAACTACTTAGAAACACAGCTAAGTAAGTCTGTTAAAATGCCCACAATACCCCTTGCCTCCCTCTCCCCTCCTATGAATAATCATATTTGAAAAACCACAGAAGATTAAAACCTCATTTCTTCCTTAAGATATATATTTTATACTGCTGTGAAAACAGACAAAGGATGTTTGAGAACATAAATATCAAATGAAGCCAAAAGCATTGGTTCTTTATCCCACAAAGCCCTACCAAGAGAGGCCACCTTGGGCCATCTCAAAACTTAAGCACACAAGTATCATATACACCTAAAATGGCATATATTCATTTGCAGCTTTTCTTAAAAAGGTTGCCAGGATGAGAGTCAAGACTATTAAGGTATAAAAAGGAAGATAAACATCTTGGATATGCAAGGGCATTAGAGGATCCTGTCTTTAAGTGTTCAGCTGCTGTCAAAATTTAAGTGCTACAGTTTTGACAAATTCTATTACTTTATAGGTTTAGGTTAAATTCTGGCCCTTACCGTTCCACATTGCTGGTTATGAACATCCACTCAAGGCAACGGCAACCTTGGTATTTCATCACTATATGCTTTTCAACTTCATAGAACACAGCACTATTTTTCTTTACCTGCTCAGGTTGTAGTTCTCAATTTGCTCTTCCACTTCACGGGCAAACAACACTTTCAAGGAGAGCAGCACTTCTGAGTGAGGACTCAGCCATTTGGACTTTGGTGAAAAGAGGCAGGAAAGGCTAAAGACAACCCTTTTATTCCTATCCCATTACATGCTAGTCCGAGGAAGGTTTTCCCTTCCTCCTTTTAATTATAGGCTTTACTAACAAGCCACATGTGTTTTTGAGCACTTGTTGATGGGTTCAGATTAGATAGGGACAAGGCTATTTCCCTTTGGTAATGTCGTGAATAGCAAAGTAACAAGCTAGACCAAGAAACAATTTTCACCCAAACTTCCTCCTAATTATCATTCTCATTTAAAGACAATAAAAGGTGATTTCCCCTGGCAAATGAAACCATTTGCTGATATCCCTTTGAAGATCAGTTTAAATTAAATCCATCATATAATTCTAAATAACCCATCTACACACACATACATCCACATAATTTACTTAACCATCAAGACATTCAAGCAGCTCACACTTGGTCTTCTTCTAGCAGGTCAAAGTAGTGCTTTTATTACCCAGGACAAGTAGCAGGCAACAGGTCTCCCTTCCCTTTAATATTTTTATACTTCTTTATATTATTTGTCCTTTTGCAGACCCCTGGAGTGCAGTCCTGGCCCCAGTGGAAAAAAAAAAAAAAAAAGAAAAAAACTAAGCTCTGTCTTGGAGATTCTACATTCCAAACTAATTTGATAATTTTGAAAGTTGCAGTTGTTAGAACCTTTTGAGATCACAGGTAAAAGAGCATTCTTACTACTAAAAGCATCAAATTCCACATCCATCCTTCCCAAACTGTGTTGCACTGAAGTTAACAGGCAAATTTGCCCTAAACCAGAAGAGCAAGCCAAGTACTTTTGTGAATGACTTTATCCACTCATTTTCCCTTAATCAAAGTTTTAAAAGGCATTAATAGGTTATGTTCTTTGAAAGCTAAAACATGAATTCATTTTTCATACAAACAAGTACCCACTACATTCTTTACACTAAGATGTAAATTATTCTTACACTAAGATTTACACTAAGATGTAAATTCACTAACATCACTGGAAACACAGAAAAAGAATTTCTGAACCCATGTGGTTTGGGTAATCATCTAGCAAAGACACTGTACTGTACAGTACAACACTCCTTTGAAAATAAGGAGCTGAATCTTCCTTGAAATCTGTTACAAGTAGCAAGTAGTATTGCAGATGAAATTAAATTAGCCTACCTAATAGGCTTCTTGTACTTCAAGAATCAAAAAGTTACTGTCCCTAGAGTTTCTATATTATGTCCAGAAATAATTCCGGTATTCTACATTATAACGAATTTCACTGCTTGCCCACTTTTTAAATGCTGGGCTGGGACAAAAAGTGAATATGGGTAATGAAATTTGTGTATTATTATTGAACTTGGAGGATTTCTGGTCCTAGCTAAATTTGTAGGACCCATAGTCAAATAAATTGGAATGGAAAGAGGTGCACTGAATTCTAAAAGTGATATATCCAACGTCCTTGAAAATGTCAGAAGAGCCATGTACCTGGCTCTGAACATTAATCAGTATTGCCCTGGCATAGAAGAGCCTATCACATTCCCTTCTTTCCCAAAATCTTTAGTGTCCTCAGTGGCAACAGGGAGTAGCAGAAGTTCATCAACTTGTACTGCTACTAGTACTTTACCAGGAGAAAAAAATATCTATAGTGGAAGCACCACCTGGCATTGTATTTCCCACATGCACATCCCACAGAAAAAGCCCATCAGGACAACAGAAGGAGAATTCACAGCCATACTTATATTTTCATAGAAAATCTATTTTAAGTGACTTTTGGCTACCAAACCTTAGCAGGTAGGAGGATGTAAGTGAGGCAGCCTTGTAACAGATGCTCAGTGATAAAACTAAGAATTTATAACATAACTTTTAAAAGTATTTTTTTAAAATTACGTTTCAAGTTGAAAAGCCAACAAATTGTCATAGCATAGTTTTTGTCATAGCTGTCCTATTTTTGCAGCCTCTCACAATAACCACTGTTTGCACCCTTCAGATTTTAAAGTCAGCAGCAATTGCCCCACTTCAAGATAAAGCAACACACTCAATTCTTTGAATTTGTCTGCACTGCCTGGAGGAAATCTGTTGCAGAAGGTAGACACACAAAGAACTGTGCCAGGCATTGAGCAGGAACTGAAACCCCCTTCTCAAACATTGTGTCTCGGTTTCTCATCTACCACAGAGTCTTGAGGGATGCCAGAAAACCAAAGCTTTAGAATTCAGCTCACAGCCAGCTACTGCTATGAAGTGTCCAGTACAGATGACCCTACAAGAGACCTGCTAAGTGCCCAAGCTGAGATCCAAGTCAGCCTAGAACCACCTAACAGCCAGGAAAGCTCTCTCAGACTCCAGGAGGCTGAACCACCCTGTGCGACTTGGTTGGCAGAGCAAGAGATTTTCAATCCTAAAATTAGATTAGAACCCAATAACTATGTCCCAAAAGACACACAAATTTGCATTCTATTATTCTTTCACAGGGTAGGAACCATTTCAGCTGAAATGCTGGTTTGGACCAAACATACTAAGAAATAAGTGCTTGACCATGTGCAAGCTGAAAACATATATAGGCTGACCAGTGCTTACGTTTTCACACTCTGGTATCAACAGGTAACATTTGCAAAGTCTCTTACAAGTTATCCCTTTTTCAGACAAAACCAAGCTGAGGGATACAGTTGACCAATCCCCCTGAGGGACAGGATGCCATCCAGACATGATCATCCAGGGAGAACTTGCCACAGTCCTGTTCTGTAATCTGGAAGTTGTCAATAATTCCAGGAAGTTTTGAAGTGACATTTGATTCTGAGTAAAACCAGCAGGACACAGAGCTTTTGAGTCCAGAAATAATAATCAGTAGGAGTAAATTTACACTTCTCTCTTTCTCTCCTTACTTATAAATGTCTCAAAGGACATTAATTATACTCTCCAGAGATTCACAAGCTCTGGGAATTTGATGTCAAGGCTTATTTTCCCAGCACCTCACTGCTACAGATAAAAGCCAAGCATGAAGAGAAGTACAAACACAGGATACTGAATCTCAGATGCTTTAAAGTTGGTAATGTATGAGGTAACCTTTTTATCCTGCCTAACATATACAAGGTGAAAATGCTTAGAAATGGTACCATGCAGCTGTCGCTGTTTCACACACATACAGAGAAATTCAACATTTGCCATGACATAACATACAGTTACCATGGATATGTCCCTATTCTTAGCATCCTGGGAAGAAAAAAAGAAAAGGAAAAAAAGATCCCAAAATCTCAATGCACAGTAACCTTGAGCAAGTGTTGACTCTGCAGTGACAGCCACCACAGTGGCTAACAGAGAAATGAATTTTATTTTGCCCAGATTTTTTCAGATAACTAATCTATGCACTGTTTATGACTGGGATTGCTTAGCTATATGCCACACAGGGATTGTCACAGTGCAATCAATAATGAGCAAGGGAGAGTGAAAGTCAGTTTCAGACCAAGGTCCTTCCTGACAGCAGTAATTCAGAATCAGTTTTCAGTTTAGGATAAATTATTTAAAAGAAGAGCTGCAAATGAAGGCTTCTGGCATAAAGGAAATGGGGACTTTAGAACTTCAGATGAGCATTGCTCCTAAAAAGAATGAAATGTCCTCTTGGGAGCATCCTGTAGAGAAAAAATATTAAATCCAAACAAATGATGGCCCAAAACCAAGCATGTATTAGACCAACTGTGAATTAGGAAATACTGAAGATGACAGAAAGTTCCAAAGAGACAACAAGCAAGTTGTGTAGTTTTCAGTTGGATCAGCTGATAAAAGAAGGAGCAAACATTTCTTATGTCACAACCTGTCAAATTTGCAGCTGGGCTTGGATGAAATTGCTTTCTATTATTGTAGAAATTATGTTCTGTGTTCTGGTCAAGCAAAGAAATTTCAAGCATTGCAGTTCCCTTGAGCCAGAAAACTTCAAGCTAGTTCACTGTACAGAGATTCTATTGTTAAAATACAAAACAAGCAAACAAACAAACAAAAAAATCCAAAAAAGCAAAACAAAACAAAAAAACCCAAAAGAAAACAAAAAAACCCCACCAAAAACCAAATCACAAAAAACCAAAAAAACCTCAACAACTTGACTAAATCTAATTTACATCAAATTCACTTAGTACAGGAGAGGTTCTAGTCATCTGAATCTCCATTTTTCAAATGAACAAGCCATTAATGAAACAGAAAAGAAAACAAAATTATTTTTTTCTGCAGGGGTAGAACAAGCTGATGGGGGGTATCAGGCAAAAAAAAAATAAGCTAAAATGAACTAATTTTGCTGGAGGTAGCTGTGATAGCCTGGCATTTCCCAGTTTCTCACCTGCCTGTTTTTACCAGGATTCAGACAGGAGCTGTAGAGCACATTTTGTGCCACAGACCCTCAAACACAATTCTACCTAGAGGACAGCCAGATCCTCCAGAGAATCTTTAAAGACTTTAGCATTTATAAGCAAATGTATGCTATCTTATATGAGTAAGTGACACTTAGTACATGTAACCCTGTCTCTTGCAGCATTTCCCCAGGGTGTCACTCTGCATTAACCATATGTTGTACTGCTCTGCCCTGCCATCCTGAGATGGTTTGATCCAGTAAGGGTTTCTCCAAGGAAAAAAATACCTCCTGGGTCCTACCACAGTGTCAAAACAAGGCTCAAAATCTATTTTCATTGAAGTGGGAATTTTATATCAGAAGTCAGTATTTTAAAAAAAGTCTAAATTAAAAAAAAAAAAAAAAGAAAGAAAGAAAGAAAAAAAAACACAACTGGAAGACGTCCTTGCTGGAAGAAGTTCACACTGGAACAGATTGCCCAGAGAGGTAGTGGAGTCTCCCTCACCATTGAGGAACCATCTGGACACAATCCTGTGCCAGGTGCTCTAGGATGACCCTGCCTGAGCAGGGAGATTGGACCACATGAGCCACTGTGACCCGTTCCAGCCTGACCCATTCTATGATTCTAAGTGGCACCTTTCCTCCACCTCATTGAACAAAAATAGGAAAAAAATGTCATTGCATCATTAGAATGGCTGTTGCTTTGGAAACCCAAACTGTGAATCATTTTTTCCTGGTGACTTGGCAAAGAAGGGGCAGGGGAAGAGGATACATGTCTTAAAATGTCTTTTTCATGCTTTCTGTTCTGTGAAAGGTACAGCCAGATTGCCATAGCAGTTCATTTTCCAAGACTGCTTTCCACTCTTGGTCTGATCAAATATTCTCTGAAATGAAACACCAGTGTTGTGAACAATGACTCCCATAGGTAATGGAATCTGTGTTTGCAATATCAAAGCTTCTAACAACTTCAGAGCCAAACTCCCTAGCAGCAACTTTTGGACTGCTCTAAAACACATACATCTATCCATCCACATGGCATCCTGTTGTAATTATTCCCAGCCTATCAGGTGAGATAAGATGACACTGACTGAGCTGTGGCACAGAAAAATATTGGCACCTGCCCCATCTCACAGAACTCAAGAGAAGCAGAGGAAACCATCGCTCTTCTTCCATGCTCTAGCACTGCATCAACCTGCCTCTCCTTGACAGTTTTCAAAACTGTTATGTTAAAAATAAAAGATAAGCTTTGACAGCATCTGTGTATATGTTTCACACTTAGCAGTAGAAGCTAAACATAACTTTAAATAAGAATCATCAAGATTGGAAGAGATCTTCAGGATCATCCAGACCAACCATCAACACAGCACCACTATAACCACCTCTAAACCATATCCCCAGGTGCCACATGCAGAGACACTGGATCTTGAACACTTCCTTCACCTGGAGAGACGGTGACTCCACCACCTCCCTGGGCTACTTATTCCAATGCCTAACCAATCTTTCAGCTGATAATATGAATCCAAACAGCAGCCTTTACAGTGCTTGCAATAGCACAAAGCAGGATGAACCAAGCGAAAACCCTGAGACGTGATAGGACCAGGACCCATATAGAGCAGGACATCCTGTCTTCCCTAGTTTTCTCTACAGGTTCATCAGGATCTCCAGGGTGTACTCAAGAATATCCTGCATATTCCACAAGACTAATTTTTCCCACTAGACTCAGCCCATGTCCAGGAAAAGACTTTGTAGTAAATGTGTGTTACCGTTCCCTCTTTACTCTCGCAAGACATATTACTGGGGTATCTGTACTACTTGATCACTCTGAAATGTTGCCATAAATTATTTAAAGAACAATTGCCCAAATAAATGAGCAACATACTGCTTATTTGTGAATGCACATTTTCTTGCTAATTTGTAACAACTAGTTTCCCACAGAAGTATTCAAGGCCATTACTGTGAGTTAGTGTAGTCCTACAATATGTTTTATTTTTATGGCTTACCATATCCCTGACAAATACAATAAAATCAGATTTTTTTTCATAATGTTTCATACTTCAAAGCAAATCCTGGGCAGATATCCAACCATATAAGAAACACCAGAATATATCAAGACACACAAACTTCAACAAAATAACTGTTTTGGACAGCAGCCTCTGCCATTATAAGGCATAAAGAATCAATGCACTGAAGCTGTGAACGTCTAATCAAAGTAGGGGCTTCAGCAACTAATTAGGGGAGTACATTAAGGGTTCTAATGGTCAGAGTCACTTGAAGTTAATGAAAGATTTTGCTGTAAAAAATACGTAATATTTTATCAAATTGTTCAATATCATCATGTAATCTCCAACATTAGACAAGCCTGTACCCACATCCTCCCGGTAGTACCATCAAGAATTGCCAGCTGCTGCAGAAGTACCAAAAGCTCTGGCATATCAATAAAGATGAAATACCTCAGAGAATGTGTAATATTCACGAAGACTGTTCCCTCATTTTTTGTTTATTAAGCATAACAACTTGTAAAAATAAACAGTGATGTAAATCCAGTTTTCCCATATGTCAGGAGAGTGCATCATCATTAAATGATAGTATGCCTTTAGGCAGAAGAAGATGTGACAAAATTCTGTCATTCTTTATTCCTGAAATTGTGCTATTTCAAGTGGCATAATGTGAACCTAATTACCCACAAATCAAACAGCATACCTGCATTTCTGAAACCAATACCTTGAGCAGAGGGGTCACTGCATTCTAGATTCCATTCCCAAAAAAACCCCTGAAATATGAAAAAGTAGAAATAGCTCTTGCAGAACAGCTAAAAAATCTGGTTTCACCCACTCTAGTTGCCATTCTGAAAGATAGCCTTGCCCTCACTTGCACTTCACCAAATTCTTGTCCATTTATGAGAAGTGGAAGAGGTTCAACAAAAACCAGTAAAAGCATCCTAAAATATTCTAAAGACAGCCAAATATTTGCAGGTCCTGGGAAAAAGTTGCTTTCAAAACCTCTCAGCCAGATGAGGGATTTGAATGTTTTTCACACGCTGGATAAATAGTAAGAAGAAAAGATGCAAACCACTGAGGCAGCAAGTAAACACAGTTAGCCGCAGCATCATACAGGGACTTTAACTACCTAGAAGCCAAAGTTAAGTAATTTAGCACTCAGTATCGTAACACACAAACTTTCTGTCTATATTCAAGTTGACAAGTCTAAAAAAAAAACTTCATGATTTTAAAGAAAAAGAAAAATCCAGTTTTCAGGCAAGTCTTAAAAGAAGGTCTTGGATAATTAAGTACCATTTCAAGAAGCATCTTGGACAGATAAAGCAATGTGTTGAAAACAGGTTTAATAATCAATGCTTTGGGTTTTCGAAGGATAACTTTGTAATCAATTCTACCTGCATTTAAAATACCTGCTTCCACTTCCCTGCCCTCTGACTCTTGTCTATACTTTAAGCCTTTAGGACAGGGACTGCTGCTGACTGGAATGATAGAGTCCTGAACTCGGCTGGGCCTGCAGGCATTTCTTTGATGCAGACCATAATATATTTACAGGAAGGAAAAAAAGCTATGTTCCTTAACAGCTAGACCAAGTTTGAATAAAAAGCTACCTATTTCTGGCAGTAAATACACCAGAGAACAAGCACTACTGTCTTTGATCTATGCTCACCTAACAAAAAAGGACTGTTTTGACAGGTAATTTCTAATCAAGAGGATAACCTGGACAGTGCATTGCAGCTAACACTGGTGAACAACATTTTATTAAATTCATATACTGGTGAATTATCAGCTGTTATTTTAGCCTGTGTGTAGTGCAGCTTTCAGCATTATTGATCATGAAATTTTAATATAATGCTTGGAAGCATTCACTGGCATTTCAAAAGCAGCATACGATTGATTTAGAACTTAGCTGTACTCGAGAGACAAGTCCTTATTGTCTGGTATTCTCCTCCTCTCCCTTTTCAGCTCAGCTTGTTACTGTATAAAAAGTTGCTTGAAATTTAAGTTTACTCAGAATCCACAAGCCATGCTGGCCTTTATGATATTGCCCTTTACTGAAACTCTGCATTTCTCAACAGCTTTCTATTACTCTATAGATTTATTTCACTTTTACCTCATTTGATGCTGTTATGCTGGGCTGTCTTTTCCCCAGCTCCATACAACAGTGAAAACCCAAATGTAATCAAGTTTTCTTACACGTAAATGCATTCAGATCTGAAGGTATGCTACCTTCTCACCCGATTGCCCTCATAGTTAATACTCCATTTCCATTTGTTTTCAACAGATTCACCTTTTGGATAAAACCTTGCCTTCAAAATCAATTTGGACTGTAACCCACAATATGGATTACCTGCAGAACTTAAAGGCTATTTAAAAAAACTCAACCAACATACGTACCAACAAAACCAACAAGCCCACAATAAAAATACACCAAAAAAAATTAAAAAGGGGAAAAAAGCCACTCACTATTTCCCCTCTCCTTACCCCTAGTACATTCCCCATCTCCTGAATATTACCTGACTTGGCTAACATTTGTTTCCCAATACTGTAATTCTGCTTCAGATATTGATTTTGCCCCATCCCCAGCAACCTGATTTTTGCAATTCCTTGTAGTTTGTCTCCCTTTAGCTACTCATCAAATGGACAGACTCAGCTCACACAGCCCTGCAGGAGACACCAAGTATCACTTGATGCCATATCAAAAGACATCCTGAAATCATTCCAAAGTAAATACAAGCCTGATGCCACTCTTGTGAAATAACACCTGACACTGAATCACGTCCTGAGGGCCAGTTTCATCCCAACAAGTTTCAGGCACTTATATATTCTAGGAAACCTGGGGATAGAAAGAAATCTTGGCACATTCCCAGGGCAACCCACTGCTGCCAGACCATAGTCCTGAGAGAACTAGAGCTTCTAAATGCCTAAATATGGCCATTGTTTAATAACAATATAAACCCTTTTTGAAGTGGCTTTACTGAAAAAAAAAATCCAAAGCCAAAAAAATCCCCCACAAAACAGCCAAACATGCCCCACAACAACCCTCACCGGATCTGCACCCCAAGTTAAAAGCATACCCAGTTGTGCTGCTGGCATATTTAAAATCCAAAGTGAGATGCCAGCCAAATTTAAGCATGAAGAAACAGCTCCCCATTGTGCTACACATCCCAAAATCCATTTAAAAATGACAGGAGGAGAAAAGAAGCCCTCATTTTGCAAGGAGAGCTCCAGTCAGCCAGCTCCCACACCTTGGCTCTGCCCAGCAGAAAGCCATTTGAACTCAGTCCGGCTGCCCGCACACAGGGGAGTATATGGAAAGGTGAATCTCTGTACCAGCCCAGTGTGCTGCTTTGGGCTGGGGTGGGGATAATTTTCTTCACAGCAGCTGGCATGGGCCTGTATTTTTGATTTTTGTTGGAAAGAATGGTGGTAACAGAGGGATGTTTTCCTTATTTCTTGCACAAACCCTGTGCAAGCAGGGCTTGCATACCATCAATGCTTTTTTGGCTTCTCATGCTGCCCCTCCACTTGGTGCTGTGTGGCTGGCATAGCCAGGAGGAGTTTGCTCTATGCCTGGCTATACCAGGAGCAGGTAAAAGCTCTCATGCCAGGGAAAGCAGCCTCTGTACTTCAGGGAGGTATCTGTACCCTGCTATGCCCCTCACCTGTGGAAAAGCCCTGCACAATGCCCAGACCCAGCATGTCCCCTCGCAAGGGCTGGTCCCCTCACCCTCACCCTGGAGGATTGGGAGGAAAAGCCAAAAGGCAAGCACAGGATATTTTCCCAGTAGAGCCAAGCTGTAGAGACAGTCATAACTTGCAGACCACCAGACCTCATTTGTTGACCCTCAATCTCCTTCAGAGACATTTTATTATTCAGCAATGATTTCTCAGCTGTGATAATTATCAACAATGACAGGCTATTGAAGGCTTAAAACTTGACTGAAGCAATACAAATAAGATCTAAGCAGAGGGTAGACTATATTCAGAATTAATAGCTATTTTCCTAGTCCTATCATTACTTTGGCTTCCTACTGTCCATGATACCACAGATACTCCAGTACCATGTCAATGGCTGAAGCCACAGCAAAACTGTAGTCTCAGCAAGGCTGTACAGAGGGAGAGTGAGAGGTATTATCAAAGGTCAAACCCCTGGCTTCACAAAACAGAGCAGGGGCTGCTCTCAGCAATCCACTTTACCATAAGCATTTCCAGAACTGAAAGCACCAGCAGTGCTAACTCCCAGTAGGAAGATCACCTTTCACCTGGTCTCTGGCTAAAGAAACACTTCCCTACAGTATTGATAGCTCCAGCCTGGGGCTCTGTGTAATCCCTTGGAGGAAATTTAGTCATACATACACATCTTTCTCTCAACATGTCATGTTTTATAGGCCTTAAACGTAGGCTTTGATTCAACAAGCTCATCTCTCATTCAAAGAGTTGGAAATCACTCTAGCAAATAAACTATGAAAATTGCTCTTGCTTCCAGTCAACAAGTCACAGAATGCAATTACTTTGTACACAGGTTTGCTATTTCCCCTCACCAAAACAGGACAAAGGGTTGGGCTAAAATGTAGAATATACAACAAGAAATTTCTTTTTCCCCTAGACATCATCCTAGACAAGCAGCAGAACTGTTTAACACAAAGGAAAGCGATCAGAGCCCTGTGCACTTCAGTGGAGACAAGTCAATTGCAGCTGAATTATGTATGTACTCAATACCAATACACCAGCTGTAAGGCACTGGACCACTCAATGAGCCAGTTTTGGTCCCAAAACCCCATTCTTCCTGAAAACACTGCAAGTGTCCTCTCCTGGGAAGACAGACCTCTGAGTGCTATGGAACAAGATCAGACAGCTAGCAGTAGTTTTTACCCTGCCCCAAATGTTACACTTTCCCCAAAAGATCATTAAATTAGGGAGGAATAATGCACAGCCTTCTAAAATGAGAAGACATAAAATTATAGGAAGACTGGAAAGGTTGCTAGGTACATAACAAGACTCCCACTGAAGCTGCCAGCACTACCTCTGCAGTCCTAGCAGAAGACTGGAATATCAGCCACAACAACTAGATCTGACACAGGGCCTGACCTTTAAATGTGTGTTTGGAGCAGGCATTTGTCTCACAGCTGCTAGGAACATTTTACCATCTTTCCAGCAATGAACCACTCCAGAAAAATTAATTCTGTTGTCTTTCCACTTTCACAAACCCACATGGTCATTAAGAAAGTGGAATTGAAGTGTCACTCCCAAAGATTCTCAGGTGACTAAGTTAGCATGGCTAATGACTTTTTAATATCTTTTTATGCCTTCAGGAAAAGTGATATAAGTAATGTAGTATTTTGTTTTACAGTTCCATAAACCCATTTGTTTTTGTCTCATTTCAGAATCCCTCTTGGAGTAGCTCTCCAATTGGGCTTGTTTTGTATTTGTTGAAATTTATATCCATCTATTGTCCTAGTAACAGGGTTGAAACCAGGAAGCATATCATCTTTCTGTTTCTGAGAAATCATTTCCTTCTGACTAACCCGGTCCCTCTGACCCAGTAGACACTGTATCATCATCAAATTAATTTTCCTCAAAAAAAGAAAAATAAGCTTAAAATGAAATAAGCCACAGGGAGCTGTGTGGAATAGGAATAACAGCAGACCGATATGTTCGTTTTATGTAACTACCTCTGCTCTTTTATGAGCCAAGTAAATTATTCTATTCTTCCAGTTCTTGTGGCTTATTAAACATTAGAGGTGTTATTATAGCTGCAGCTAGAAGAATCTTATTTCAGTACTATTTAAATATGTTTAGAGTTTTTTTAAAGAAACGCATCTGTGCTTAGATAGAATTACTATTAAGAATAAAACAAAATCAGCCAAATATAAACTGCAAAAGAACTACAGTCAAATGAATTGCAGGAGGTAAATGTGTTTCATAGAAAGTAATACAAGTGCTATCATTCAGACCAGAGACTACATTAGAGGAATTAGAGACAGATTATTGCTCATTAGGATTTTATACTGAGACTCTTATGAACATTTAAGCAGGCCTGTTCTCCACATTTAAACATCCTCCTTAGACCAGTTCAGAAAGTAAATACTAGGACACAATTACCTAGCATGTTATTTTCAAGCTTATGTTACAGGTGTCTTGCAACTTACTGTACTGAAGGAATAAATCTGAAAATTGGTATCTATTTTATCACCTATTTAGAATGCTGAATTTGCCACAATTGGACATGACATGTTTTTCTTAACCCTCTGGCAGAGTCACACACTTATTCAGTGTCATGGGTTAATCCCAGCCAACAACTTAGCCCCAAACAGCTGCTCACTCACTCCCCTACCAGTGGGGGGGGGGGAAGGAACCAGAAGGGTAAAAGTGAGACAACTCACGAGTTGGGAAAAAATAGGTAAAGCAAAAGTTGTGAACACAAGCAAAGCAACACAAGGAATTCATCCACTATTTCCCATGGGTAGGCTCAGCCATCCCCAGGAAAGCAGAGCTCCTCCATGTATAGAGTTTACTTGGGAAAACAAATGTCATTCATTCTCAAGGTAGGTTGTTCCTTCCTCTTTCCCCAGCTTTATGTGCTGAGCATGATGCCATATGGTATGGAATATCCCTTGGGTCAGCGAGAATCACCTGTCCCAGCAGTGTCTCTTCCCAGCTTCTTGTCACTCCCAGCCTCCTCACTGGTGGGGTGTGGTGAGAGGCAGAAAAAGCCTTTCAATAGTAGTCAGCACTACTGAAAATATCCCTGTGCTATCAACACTGTTCCCAGCACAAATCCCAAACATAGCCCCATACCAGCTATTGTGAAAGAATATTGACTGCAGTTAACAGTTTATAGTGCCCCACAGGTCACTTCAAAGGGAAGCACTATTGGACATATGAATTCAGAAACTATTCAGCCCATATGGCTGTTATCAGGACTTGCAAGCATCTCTAACAGAAAAGTGAGACCTTCACTAGCAGAAGAGATACTGCCTGAGGAAAAACCACTCACACAGAGGCAAACCTCTGAGTATTGCCACAAACTGGCACCAGTGGGTGCCTCTGGCACAGACACAGGAGTAATCCATTAAGGTTTAGGCATTCTCCATGTCAAGGTTTTCCCACATAATTAATTACCTTTAGCTAGAAAAATATGTTAGTCTCATGCTCTGTTCACTTCAAACTTTGTCCTGCAATGTAGCGAATGTTTAGATGCCAGCTACTGATGTTCCCTCTTGTCATGGTTTGAGCTGGGATAGATTCAATTTTCTTTCTAGTAGCCATTGTAGTGCTGTGTTTTGGATTCAAGTTGAGCATAATGTTGATAACACACTGATGTTTTGGCTGATGTTCAGTAGTGCTTCCCATAAGTTCCTTAGTCAGTTTCCCATGCTTTGCCAGTAAGGAATTGCTCATGAAGCAGGGATGGGAGCATGGTCAGGACAGCTGACCCAAACTGGCCAAAGGCATATTCCACATCACCGAACATCATGCTCAGTCTGTAAAATGGAGTGAATTGACTGGGATGTACCAATACATGCTTGGGGACTGACTAGGCATTGGTCAGTGAGTGGTGAGCAGCTCTATTAAGCATCAGGTTTTTTTGCTCAGATTTTATCTCTGTCACTTCTTCATTACAATTCAGAGAATCATAAAATAGTTTGAGTTGGAGGGAAACTCTTAAAGGTATTATTACTACCATTATCATCATTATTATATTTTGTTTTCTTTCAATCAATAAACAGTTCTTAACTCACAAAGTTTACTTTTTTGTTTCTGATTCTCCTCCCCTGTGGGGGGTGGGGGAGAGGATGAGTGTCTGCATGGTACTTCCTTCCAAGCTGGGGTTAAACCAGGACAGTTCCTCCCTGAGAACTGGAGACTACAGACTACCCTGGCTCTGGGATGCTCCCACCAGGCATTTCGAAGTCACACATGGATCCAAACAAAGTTAAGATTATGCCAGCAGAAGGAAAGTCATACCTGTCTCAGATACATTTTTTTCCAGTAGTTTGTTCCTTCCTCTGTGTGAACATGTGCTGACAGCCTGTCACTCTGTCTCATCTTCAGCATCGCAGACAAGGGTGCTGCACTGCAAGCAGCAACAGTCTGCTGATAGTTCAGGATTTCACTAGTGATGTGGAAAGTGTGGTATTACTGATACCCCAGACAGAGGTAGTTCACACAACATCTCCCACTCCTTAGTCCCATTCTTCCTTCAAGAAATCTCCTACCACTTTGCAGACAAATAAAAAAAATCTCAGCATCCAGCTGAGCCCTCTATAAGCAGAGACAAAATAAAGGACTCCCATTTCAAAGCTCACCCTCACAAAGTAAATGCTTATACCTCTCCTACCACCTGATTTCTCAATGGTCATTCCCACAGAGAGGAAATTATGGCCTTCCTCCTGTCCTACTGTGCTAACTGATCCTGTCAAACTGAAAATGGTCTGCTAAATGCCCTTCCAGAACTAGCCAAAGTGGAGCAATCCGATTCTCCCTTCTACTTGTGCTATCTACACTTCAGCTGACCTATTGGGGGTTTAATGTGATGTGACTGCATCGGATTCATAAATGTCGTATAGGAAAGTCACTTCATCCCCCTTGTCTGCTAATCTTCTCTAAGAAAAGTATCATATTATGGTTTGTGAGCTAAACTCTGCCAGCTTTCACAAAAAAAAAAAAAAAAAAAAAAAAAAAAAAAAAAAAAAACCACAAACCTGTCAAAGCAGCATTTCCATGCAATCCTGGTCAACAGACCATTTTTTTATTTTTTTAATCTTATGGTGACAAGTCAGAAGGCTTTATTCCACAGGATTTATATAGCAGGTTAACCTTTGCTGGTCCTGTATTTTTCTCTCACTGGAACATGCATACAAATGTATGTTAAGGCCAGAGAATAGGGTTAAATGCTGTTGTATCAACAGTTCTTTATTACACTCCCTTATAAGCCTTATACTTTATATACAAAGTAAAGCAATGATAGATTCACATTCTGGAAACTTGTACTTCCCATTGGAAATTTGGAATGCACCCTTGGTCATTGTAGAAAATGTCAGCTGTAAGTACAATATTAGATTATTTTGCATTTAAAATGTTTCCCTTCAAGGGCACTGTACATAGTTAACATACATTTATTTGCTTCAATGAATCTTCTGAGAAAGGACCCACAATGTGGTTGTGCCACAGCTCTCCTCCACTTGACTACAGACCTTTTTTTTTTATGATGTGGTTGGCTCCTGAGTATACTTACCCTTAAACACGTTAAAGAAAGAAGGATCAATACATATTAGATCACTCTGTATTAAAATACCCCCGCCTGCCCAAAAAAACCCTCCTATATTCTAAGCTTATGATTCAGTGTAATTATGTAATGCTTGTTCAGTGATGAATACACTGACAGGTTGACATTAAAGCCAAGCTTGAGCTATTCTAGTCCGTAGCATAATGATCACATGTCCAGTAATAAAATTAAAGCAGCTTCTTGGAATTGTATCCTCAAATTCTGAGAGTGTTTCTCAAACCATCTCTACTATAAAAAAGAAGTGCCTCAAGAGAAAGAAGAAGAGCTGTAGCATTTCATACAATTTTTTTTTTGCTGCCGTATGCCTTTCTGCTTTTTTTTTCTTTCAAAATACTTCCATCTGCCTCCTGCAGAGCTTGCTAGAGCATCCCTATGTGCAAATAGCATGCTCCTCTATAATTAGCTTCCTCCTCTGTGACTTAATCAGTGATATTGTAAACCAGACACTGTGATAATTTGATCAGCTCAGTGGCAGTGAATTGTAGCATGACTAAAAAGTCCAGGCTGGTTGTAACTGTAGGAGAAGCATCTGCTTAAGGGGAAGGGTGATATAGTTCTTAGGTTAAGAGCACATGACTCCATTTAAATCCTATAGCTAACCCCAGTTCCTATTCCTCTCAGACAGTCCTACTCCCTAGAGGAAAGAGGCATGCAAGCTTTCTCTCCCTCTGTTACACCCATTGATTCTTAGCTACTCCATGCAATGCTTATGCAGAAGGAGAGGGATTGCTATATCCACTCCAAACAAGATCACACTCCCATGATTAAATGCTTTCTAGTGAAGTAAATCTGGGTTTCAGAGCTCTTCATGTAGGAGAGGACAAAATCCTACATTTCTCCTAGCTGAACTAGTGCATTGGAAAGTATCGAGAGAAGCAAGTTCTTCTCTTGTCCTGGAAAAAATGAAAAATTACAGTAGTGCCTCTAGATTTGGTTGGATGCAGTGATTTTAAAGGTCTTTTCCAGGCTAAATGATGATGCACACAAACTGCAAGCTTCACCCTGCACACCATACTCAGGGCAAGACAGAAAAAACGATGCCTTTGCTATGAATAAGTGGTAATGCCTTCAAAGGATTCCCCTCCCAACAGGTTTTTATTAGTGCAAAGCTGGTAATCCAGTAGGTCACAGGGCAGGCAGAAAGCAACACTGTATTTCTTTTGCTTTGGAGGGGATTCATGTTCCAAGACACTCAGAAGCTATGTGGTTACTTTGGCCTCGCCAGTTCCACATTGAATCCACCACAACTAGTTTCAGGCAGTATGTTGCAATCTCCATGTAATCTTGAAACATTTGAACATTCATATATGTGTAAATGAATTTGTTTAATTCTGTTTGCCCCCTACATGAAAGACCTTTCAAAACCTCCAGCAGGTCTCTACTTTGCAGGAGGCAGCTTTATGTCCTCTGGCTTTGAACCACCCATTCTAAGACATTCCCAAAGTTCAAAGACACTCAAAGTTTCCTTCTGCAGTCCTTTTGCTAGACCATTAGTTCTTACAAATTGCACTCCCTGCTCTGCCAGTGAGTTCTCATGCTGGATTGTGCATTTTAATAGATGAGAGCTGCTTCCATAATTTGTCTTTCCAACCTCCCTGCCCCACATAAGCCTGATTTTCTGTGCATGTTAGCTCTGGGTTTGCAGGTGTGTGCTTGCATGGAAGTAGCACGAGCAAGCTTGCTTTGCAGCACTTAGTGCCAAAGCTCTCCATCAATGCTTTCACTGAAGACTTCAGTTCACTCTTTCCTGTAGGACACCTGGGTATGAATTTCAGAGCACGTGATTTAAGCAAAGAAGAAAAAGCTTTGCATTTCTTTCCAAGGAATTCAACTGAGTCCATTCAGCAATGAAGTACCAAGATACTTCTGAGAGTAGCAAAGGATGAGATGGACAAGAAGAAATGAACATGTACTGTGTACACTATGCATGAACAGATAAGCTAAGCCATGAGGGGAAGGTGGATTGTGTTACATGTCTGGGAGGCCAGAGGAGAGATACCCTGCCTGCAGTCAGGAAAGAAATATACATAGGCAACAGATGTAATGACACAGTGCTGTCCAAGCAGAGGGTTGAAACTCATGGGGCAGCCTTCACAGATCACCCGATAGAGGGATAAATGGAATATGAGGGATAAATTCAATCTTCCTCTTCAGAGGCCAAATTCTGTTCCTGTGGATCCGTGCAAAACAATTCTGGCTTCATACCCTATCATCAAGCTGAATGGAAACCATATCATGCCTCTAAAGTGGGCCATTTTGTTCAAGGATTTGTCCTTTCTCCCTGGCAGCAAAACAAACAGTGCCAGTTGGATTCAGACTGTTGGAGCTGCTGTACACTCTATGAAATGGCATCAGTAGACTGCTCCCAGTGCACTGGGAATGGTGAAGGTGTTCAAAGTCTGCTTTAAAGGCCTGAAAGAACTGAGTGGTGATAAATATTCAGTTTGCCTGGGTGTGAGAGGGACAGACAGGGATGTAAGCGGGCAAAACCACATGTAGACCTTATTGTTTACCTAAGAAATGCTGCTGCAAGGATGCAGGGCTGGACACAGTTTCTCCCTGAAAAGGGTCTTCCCAGGGACCCCATTCTGTGGTCTCAATGCACAACCTAAAGCAGCATCCCAGAGATACTGTCAGGTAGACAGGAGCAGCAGAGAGTGGTAAAGCCTCTGCCTCAGCAAGCAGAACTGCAGCATGTCATGTAGTCCCCCGTGGCTTACAAAACAGACTAGATAAATCAGAAGCTTTTCAAAACCTACAGTATCTCCAGGAACAGGCACATTGCCCAATATGACAGTATTTTTCTTTACTTGAGATTCTTGTCCTGAAAAATCTCTCCTAATTTCTGTGCTTGTTTTGTACAAAGGCAAGACAGCAAATTCTGTCCTGCTTTCAGTGCTTTGCTCCTTTGCCATGATGGGAGTGTGTTGCTGCAGAGCTTTGAAAAAAGCACTGAAGGAAGTTAGAAGCAGAAATACCACTGAGAAATGGTAAGCTTGGCACTCCTAAATCCTTTGGCAGCCACTGGGAAAACTGCCCAGCATCAATGCAGACCCTGAATGCTCAAAGGACTTTGTCACTGAAAGAAGGATGCCTGCACTAGGATGCCACGCTGGTGCATCTCCATTGTATAAAATACCAGCCAAAATGACAACACATCCCACCTCACTGAGGGAAGGGGAAAGGAAAACTTAACCTGTGCAAAATTGTCTTTTCCTGTCTTAACTTCAGCAAACGAATTGGTGCCTATGCAGCATATTTATGCAATGGGATTTCTAGAGAGGGTAAGGCTTTTGCTTGTAGTAATTCAGTCACAACAACAGCACCCCACCAAGTGAGCTTGCATATGGGCTAAGTACTGTTCCAAGCAAGTGCTTCAACTTAAGGGATGTTATGTGGGAGCACTTAGGAGCTGTCACCATTAGAAGGATCCAATTTTGGGTCCTTAAAGGATTCTTAAAATGTGTTCTACATATGCTTCGCCTTACAATATTTGCCACAAAGCTTCTGTATACCTCTGCACCTTGCAAATGAGGTGCAGTGTTTGCTAGGACATGTCTGACACCACCACTAGAATACTACACGCAGCCATTTTTACATTTCAGAAAAGAAACTGAAAAGCTGGAGAGGAAGCAGAATTTTGCATTTTGAGGAAGAAAAATAATCTTGCATCAATAGGCTTAATTAGTGTACTCTGCTTAAATTACCAAAACAAAGATCAAAAGTTGACTTAAGAATGGCATAGTTCAATGTGGATAAAGTTCTGGGTCTTGAAGATACATTTAACTGCTGGAGAAAGATGTAATGAGACAGTAGCTGAGAGAAGAAGGGAGACATTTAAATGAAAGAGGGTGCCACTTTTAACAGTGAAGGTGCATACTTACTGCAACAAAATATCGGGGCAACGGCAGTGTCACATAATTAGGTAAGTTCAGATCCAACTCACATCTTTTTCTGACAAATTGTTTCTATTTCCCAGGGATTTCTGTTTGGAGTACAGGAGGACTACACATTGTTTTAAAGTCTTATTATATACTGGGGTGCAACCAAATAACCTATGAATATGTTCTGAAATCAAAATGTTTGCACTGAGGATCCTTGCTAGACTCCACAAGACCCCCAGATCCCATGACCTAAATCCTCCCAGAATATTTAAGTCCTTAAGTATCCTGCCCTTCAGTTGCCTGACATCTTGTCTCCACCACATAGCCACCTTGAACACCACATAGAGAGGGGTCCTCACTAGAGGGGCAGTTTTCAACTGACAAAACAAAACCCCCTGTCAGCAGCCATGATAGAGTCACATAGAAAGCTGGGTTTCAGTGGAAATAATTGCTTCATTTTTCTTTGGACAGTACCTTAAATCATGATTTTGCTAAAGCCATCAAGTACCACAAATAAAACCTTTCTTTGGTTTGGAGTTGCAGGTTTTGGAGCCTGAATGCCTCAGGTTCCTTCAGCAAACACTAGCCTGAGTGGTCAGAGTCCATTGACCAGGCAAGTCCCACAGCAAACCCTGAAACTGGGCTCCTTGTCTGGCAGGTCACTTCTCACATCTTTCTAGACTGGCCATAACTTTTGCTGCATGGCAGGGGATCTGTTTCCTTTCAGTGCACAAAGATGGTTAATTTTGACAGGTAACCCTTGCTATTCTCTGTCTAAATTCCAACATGTCATGACTCCAGTGTGAGATGAACATAAGCAAAAGATTCATGTGCTGTTCAGCAGCTATTGCACCACATTATGAATTCACCATATTCATTTAAGCAGCGCATTCACATGCAGTGTGGGATGCAAGTGCTTTATGTATCACACCACATTTTTATCACATACTACTCAGTCTAATTCACTATCAGCAAAATAAACCTTTCGCAATATTTTCGCCTGTATCTATCTGGATATTGAATTTGGACAAATGGGAAGAGCTCCCTAAAGATGATCTCTAAATGATTGCAGCAGAAAGCATAATTAGATTCAAATTTTGGAGTAGCATGAAGTTATCTGCATGTACTTACAACTTCAGCAAAGTTTAAATACTTCCCTGGATAAAGATTGATGCATAAGTCAGATCTGCAATGAATCTGGCTTTCAGATTGCTACACCCTTGACACATCAGCACTCTGATCCCAGTCTGTAATTGCTGGCTGTATTCAAGTGCTAGATCTCTTTTCCACTGCCTGTATAAGACAATGCCAGGGAGGGTAAGTCCTGATTTGGGTATATTAGTATAATAGAAGCTGTTGGCTGATTTTAGTATAATAGAAGCTATTGAGTAGAGTTTCACCACAAACTGAAATACTTGAACGAACTTTGGCACTCAATCATTAAAAAAAGAAAAAACAAACAAAAAGAACCCCCCCCCAAAAAAAAAAAAATTAAAAAAAAAAACCTGGAAGCTGATTGCAGCATTCTGATAGATATTCAAGACACTTCCAAGGAATGAGCAGTATAGGACAAATACTTGCACATCAGTCCAAGTAATGGTATATGCAGATGTGGCTGAAATTTGACTCTATTAAATTTGTCAGGCAAGAGTTTAACAGCCATTCCACAGCCACACCATTTTAAAGATATTATCCTCCCCTCCAGTGGTGCCTGCTACAGAAAATGTAGCAAATGTCTTCTATTCCAATTTTTTCCTGAAGGCTTGCAACAAATAAACCACGATAAACCTTATCGTATGATCACAGGAAAATTCTGTTTGGAAAGTATTTGAAGAGACCATTTACTTCTCATAATTCTCCTGTAAGATTTCACTGCAGTAGCAACGAAAGATATGTGGGGGTCTATTTGTCTGAGCAAACCTAGGTCAAACCTTGGTTTTGCTAGGATCTAGCAGAACGGCCTTGAGTTGGGCACCAGGAGACTGCTGCTTCAGGATTCAATGCTGCTGCTGCACAGCTTTGTGCAACCCTATCTTCTTTTTGTCCTTTTTGTGGCTTGATTGCACAGGAAAGTCTTGGAGGAAGAGGCTCTTTTTCAGGGTATTTGTGTTGTGTGTAGCATGATGTGGCTCCAGTTTCAGTCAGGGTTTGTAGATTGAATGATAAACTTAGCACAAGAGTGCAGTGATAGCAGCATCACATGGAGTCTGTAGCAGATACTGGAACTGAAACCCGATTTCCTGAAGCTTAGTGTCTGCCTAATCAATTATGTCATCTCCCATGGAATTTGCCTATTTTCATCAATAAAATACCAAGATTTTCACAACAGTTCACTCATTACTCACTCTCTCTTTTTATAGGAGTCGTAGAAGGTGTCTGAGTTGACTGAATCATTTAAAGATTCTGGTTATTATTTTTTCTAAAACCTAATTTCTTTTTGCCTGCATTGCAAAGTTGAAAGGCATCAATTTAAGTCTCTGCAATGAACCACTCCAAATTATTTCTTTGAAGCATCATCTCACAATGGGACTCATCTTACTACTGAGGATTTTTTTTTTTAACAGCAGCACGTTAATGATTTACTGAGTTATTTAGAAAAACCCCTGTTGATTTGGCATGGCAGTGAGCTCTACAACTATTGCTCATACTACCTTTTCTTCCTCCCAGGGTGTCATCAAAATACTTAAAGCTGCAAGCCAGGTCCACAGCCTGTGAACTGGTGTTTTCTAACAACTTAGGCCAGAAATTCACCAGCTTTATAGATGATAGAGCCACTCAGACATCCAGAAGATCTATCCGCTTCAAGAACAGATTTCAATGGAGTCAGATTAGGCATTTTGCAAGAACAGCTTTTTTATTATGCTAATGGCCATCATGCCTCATCCTGGGGAGAGTGTGGATTGCTTAGCCCAGAGAAAAAAATTGATGTAAGATTAAATGACAATTATTGTGCCTTCTGGCCTCAGTTAATTTAAAAAATCCTGGTACATATGATTTCACTTTGAGTTTATAAAAAGTATGATTCAGTATGCAGACACAAGCCAGCTCTCTCAAATGGAAAGAAGGAACTTTAGTCTAATATATTATAATTTAGTAACTTAAATTGTTAGGTATTTTTCCACTTATCCTATTAGAAGTAGTAGCACTCAGGAGAGGTGGAAGGGAAAAGACATCTAAAAACAATAATTGTACTATTACTTCTAAAGAACTTGCTTTTTTTTTTTTTTTTTTTTTTTTTGTTTTGTTTTGTTTTGTTTTGTTTTGTTTTGTTTTGTTTTTCCCAGTGCAGTTAGATCATAGAATCATTTAGCTTGGGAAAGACCCTTAAGATCAAGATGCTCAGTTCAAAAAAGTTGATTCAGTTTCCAACAAGAAAAGCTATGGGACCAAATTGCCATGGTCTGCAAATATTGTATTTCTGCTAACCATCTAGCTGCCTTCAGTACTTCATCCACTCAAGGAAAATGTCATTTACAATCAATTTCAACAAATACCATATGCATTGAGGTTGGAGAACAAATGATATTTCAATATTACTCATTGTAGAAGAGTTTTAAGTTCACCAGACTTTTCAAGTTGTTCAGTTTGTGGTGTTCTGGTCTTTTTGATTTTTTTTTCAGACTGTCTGCAGCCCAATGGCTTGGTACTGTACCTATGGGCACTTGCTCAGCTGCATAGGGTGAGAGATGCAGAGAGACTGAATCATCCCTGCCAGGACTTGTGAGACCACCTCGCAACCATCAGGTACAGAGCACTGGCCACAGTCTGGAACTGAGAGCACAGACAAGGGTAAGGACCAGAAGGATTTATATCAACCAATACCAGGGCGGCTAACCTTAGATTCAGGAGCTAGTTTGCACTTACTGAAGATTTAGTGTAAAAACACAGGATACCTTAACACTTAACTCCCTGAGGTTCCTTACACAAGTATTCAGATATTCAAGCAGTAGGGGAGGTTCTTCATAGCTACTCAGGATCTTTAAGGACAGGTATTGAGATTTTGATAACAATTGGTCTAATAGGTTTATTTTTCAGTTAGAAAAGTATAGATTTTATTTCTACAGAAACAACTCTGAAAAACCAGTAGAATCTCATTAATCCTTTCATTTGTTTGAAAGTTCAGATAGTAAATATTTGAATAGTGCATCTAATTAGTTAACACAGTCATCTAGTCTTGCAAGTAGAACATATGGAAAGTCTCTACTGAAGCTGAATGTTAATGGATGGAACTTTACAAGCAGCCATCATCTAATCCTCCTTCTATTTGACTAAACTGGAGTTTTACCACTTGCTTCAGAAAGAACAGGTTTGGGTCAATTTTAAAAATCCTTGGCTATTAAGTACATAATAACTACCAGATTTGGACAAAGTTCTATCTCATTTTCAAGATGATATGATAGGTATTGATATTTTTAAATACTAATTACAGTCACTCCCCTCTAACATTTAATAATAGGCACATTAAGCGGGATTGAATTGCTATTCAAATCACTAAAAGATGTTACAATTTGATCTTTTGAACCTCAGCTCAGCAGCCACGTGAATGGCATTGGAAAAATACACAGAATAAGCTCAGAAGCACTTCAAAACATATGACTTCACAATCTTTGGATTACAAATGCAGGTTCCTCAGTGGAAGTATACTAACTTAATAGGTAAAATATTATTAGCCTGACTTCAGCAACTTCATCTACATTAGCAACTTCATTTTTTCTGCCTGTTTGGACCCTCATGTATTGCAAAATGACTGAACTGAAAAGACATTTTCAGATAAGACATACAAATCACTTCCTCAATCAAAAGACCTTTTTCTCAAAAACTCATATAACATAATATTCCTCAGCATTCATAAAAAGACGTATACTCATCTCTACTAATGAGGGAATTGATTCTCCTACACTGCTTATGAGCAATGTTCTTGGCAAGTTACAAACAGCACATTATCTGTAGATTTAATTTTTCATGGAAGGGTGTAATCAGCACTCCTCTTAAAGTGTGTTTTTTCAATGGAAAGTGCTCCAAGCACAGTCAGGCATTTTGCCTCCAGATAGGAAGGGTATGATTGTTAGAGCACCTGCAATACCCTCAGCAGATTAACTATTAGCTGCATCTCACTTGTTCTAGCAACCATAAATATTAACTCATTACAAAAATAACGGAGTTTGAAAGAGCTGTGCGTTTTTTGAACTGGTCTGTGTGCTGTGCCTTGGACTGGGCTGACTGGACTCACTGCAATTCTTTTCAAAGAAAGTTGTAAGGTGTCAGAAGAGATTATTATTGAATATTGTCTATAGGGACCTATCCTGGAGCAGTTACCACCAGCCTGAAATAGCTCTGCTAAAGATCTTGACATGGCATAATGGTTGGTTTCTTTCCCTACTGTAATCTACTTTCAATCTCCCTAATTCCGGTATGTTAAGGCTGTGGGTTTATTTTCTCAGCTTCTGGGAATATAGACACTCATTCTCTGACCTTTTTTTATTCTGTTAACTGCTATTTTCAAATGCATGAATGTCATCATGGGTTTCCTAATTACCACTCCACACTTAGCCCCAAAGACCTCTTGTTGAAGAATGCTTTTTGGCCTTTACATGCATTCCTTCCTTGTGTTGCCATGTGCATCTATCCATCCTCCTAAACATGTCTATTAACTGACAGGTAGCTGTTACAAGAATATCCCTTGGCTACATACACAGAAATCTGTAGTTCTGGACATGGGACTGAAGTGTGGACAGCATCACCTGAAGTCTTGACAGCTGCTACCAGTTTCTTTTGTACAGCTCCTTGGCACAGCACTTTATTTCAGAGTGTTATCATTAGCATTAGTGTCTTATTGCACAATACAAAACAAGCTGGGTTTGTTTCCTAATCCACACTGCCTAGTGGCTAAAATGATTGTATTTCCTATTCTCTTTTCTAGCCACATCAACGTTCACTAAAGCAGAAATAAGGATTAATTTAGTGAAAGCACAACATTAAATATGCTCGTCTGGTGAGCAGACATCACACACTGAAATATGGGGACCACAGAATTAAAACTAACATACAACCCATATGACCCATTTCACTTATCAGCAAGGTAGCTTCCAAAGAGTATTCCTGGCTTTCAGACACCTAAGAAGCAGATTCTGATGAATGGATGAGCACCAAGCAAGCAGAGAAAACACTACTGAACTGCCAAGGTTAGCTGATAAAGAGCACTGTTGGTGAACACTCCTACTTAAAGTGTTTCAGCATTGGATTTACACTGGAGCTTTTAAAGGGTAACTACCAGCATAATGCTGGTAGAACAATCTGATAATAAATGTAAATTCGGAACTCTTTGCAACTGCATCTTAAATCCCATAACTTAATTACAGTCTGGATTGTGGGTCATTTTTACCTGTAGCACTTAGGTTTTCTTTATGTCCCTGAAAAATAGAAACATCTTTTACTTAAGAATGAAGTGCTTAAAAGACTTATCCCTGCTTTTTTAGCCCCTTCAGTTTTGGCAGTCTGAATCATGAACTATAATACCCATAATTTCATCTATGGCAGGTGCTAAGCTAGACCGATAGGCATTTTTCCATTTGGAGTAAATTAAAAACACCAGTGCCAGTACAGTGTAGTTACTGCAGGGTGTGGTTTCTAAAATATAATATTATCTTCTGTCTTTGGGAGTTGAAGTCTAAACTGAGTGCAGTTTCCAAAGTTCTGACTGTATTATACAGTTTTTAAATATGAATATGTAATTCTAAAGTAAGTGTTCATACAAAAAAAATCCCACCAACAAAACTCCAGAGATCTGATAAACACAAATTTAAGAAAATGCACCAGAGAAGAGAGAAGAAATGTTTGTTGTGAGCATTTCAGCTATATATATAAAAAAGTGATATTTTAAACACAGCTACAGAGAGAATAATTCTAAACCAGCTCCTCCGAGATATATTGTTCAAATTGTGAATAAGATTAGGGGCCTGTGTGAAAAGGAAAAATGCTAGATGGAGAACTAATAAAACACTTTCCCCATTACTACTCTGCAGAGCTCTACCATAAGATGTCTGTGGAAGATACCACAGAAGCATTCAAAATAGCAGCATTTGTTTTGATACACAGCATTATCAGTGTTTAGGGAATAGGTTAGGTAAATGAAGTTGCTTTAGATGATAAGTCAATAGCTATTAAGACCTAGGAGGAAAACTTTCTTTATAGACAACTTGCTTGCATGATGCTTGCATCTCCCCCTGAAGCATCCAGTGCTGACTACCACTGCAGATCGTGAAGGCTTAGCTGGGATCTTGACTTTATCCAGTCCAAAGCTGACAGTCCTGAAGTCACATGCAGCTGGTGCCTTCAACAGAAGCATCAGACCTCATTAAACATTTGTTTGTAACAGAAAATCAAAGAATCTGTCTTTGATAATTTAGAATAAACTGTTAAAGGTTTGTTTCTTAAAAACCCACCTTCGTGTTGCACCTATATTTGCCCTTGATTTACTCCTATTCACACAGGGCACTCAAGATGAGAGATCTTATTTCTTTATGCCCTCCTCCATGAAAGCAGAAAGTAGTAACTGACCTGGTCACATACTGAAAACACATTAAAATAGCTTTTAAATCTTTCCTTGCAAAAGAGAAGTTGCCTGAAAAAACCAGGTGCTAGACTAGGTGGCAATGCCATAACTGCTGAGAGCTGAGAATAGGAAAAGAACAAGGCACATCCCAGCCAGTGACAGTTGTGACAATGCTTTGTATTTTGGTTCACAGCTGTGAAAGTGTAGAGGTGTATGCTTGCTCCTCCCCATTTTAAAGGCATATTGTGGATGCACTGGGCTTTGCAGAAATGCCTCTGCTAAGTCAAGAGCCAAATACCTGGCAAAGCAGGGACCACAAAGTGTCCAGGGTACAGATCAAGTGAAGGGTTTCCCCAAGCATTTATTTTTCACTTAGCTGATGCTCAAGATGACACTAAGAATTCCAACCAAGTTTTGAGTGAGAAGTGGACATCAGTGTTGAGCAATTGCTGAAAAAGGTTACACTTGAAACCCAGACAACTTCAATTCAGGCTTTATTTCGAGCTGCAAAGCTCTGGCAGGGAGACACAGCAAGAGCTGAGCATTGACCAACTTGGCTGGGATGGTGGACACATTAAATGGGATGGACACACAACACATGCAAGCAGGCAGCCCTGGCCTCAACCCAGCAACAAAGATCCACACAAAAACAAAGGGAATGGAAGAAGGGGACAGGAAATGAGACATCAGGGGCAAACCCTGCCTTTTTAAGGTACCACACAAGCATTTGTAGCCCACAGGATTGCTCCTTGTTCCCAGGACAGCACCAGTGCTCCTGATCAAATCTACTCTTCATTCTCTAATCCCCTCCTCCTCAATCAGTGAAAAGAATTAGGAGCTACCCTTGAAAATAAGCCATTTATAAGAAGAGAAACCATTTTGTACAACTGATTTATACTTCCGATTTAGAAGAAGCTTCTCCTCCCAACACACTTCAACCTCTCTAAGATGAAAAAGTTACCAGGTGAAGTCTCTTTCAGCTGCCAGATAGGTTCTCAAAATATCATGCCGAATTACAGATGGAAGACTCTTGCTGAAGAAGGAACTGCTGCAGTTGCCATTCTTTGTGCTATATTTTATTCATTTTCAGGCCTATTAGCAAACCTCATCTTTCAATCCCGTTCCATCTTTTCACCTTATTACAATACTTCTGCTTTGTTAAATGTCTGTGAATGAAAAGCAAATCCACTAGCCAGAATCAGAAGACAGATTCAGACCCTTGTGAGCAAAATGGGCAGTTTAAGCAACAGCTTGCCTTTGTCATTTGTTTTTAGAGCATTGACAGCTTTTTCCCCTCATCCTAGGTAAAAGATTGGACTGAAGGAACCCAGCTCAGACAGTTTTGCTTGTTCATCTGGGAAGGATTTGGGGTGGCCTGGCCTTTGGAGGATGCCTTTTCACAGGAAGTGTTCAGCCCATAACAGTGCCCACTGTCTAAGAGACGTTCCTGTCCTTGATGTCTCACATCAGATGCTCACAATGAATATGCCAAGTTTTCCCCCTCAGTCCCTCTGTGCCATCCCAACAAGTTAGCTGTCTCCTTTGCTTCTCCTTACCAGTTTCCCAGAAAAGTAGCTTTCAGCTTCTGTAGCCTTTAGAAAAACAAAAACTTCACAGATCCCCTATTCAGTGAACTGAAAAGTTTCAGAGAGCGAAGACAAAATCCCTAAAAAAAAAAAAAAAAAAAATATATATATATATATATATATACATAAAAAAAAATCCCCCCTCTAGTTTAAAAAGAAGGAAGATTTTACTTACAAATGTTTGCTAATGAGTAAACAATACCAGGGGGAAAAGCAGGAGAAATTAAAAATAAAACTCTGTAGGATTTAATGGCTGAATGTCTATCTTGCTACTATCATTTTCCCCCATCTCCACGAGATCATCTTGGCTCAATCAAACTAACCAGTTTGCAAATCTAATTTGAATTCTTGAAAGCAACTCTAATTTATCATGATCCTCTCTGAGGTCAAATCTATTCTGTACTATTTTTCAAAGTTTTCCAGTATGGTTAGTACTGTAGCTGCATAATAAAAGGAACACAATTCTAACTTTATGGAAAATTTCCTTGAAAAAGGAAACAGCTCTGCATTGCTGCAGTTATTATGAATTTCAGCTTTTATAATGCCCATTGGTGTGTTCATCAGTTTCCACAAAAGCCTTGTATTCCTTGCAACTGGCAAACATTCCTTTATATATATGAACACAAACACACACATATATATGTAATGATCAGTGAAGATGAATCAATTCAAAAGATGCCAAAATGCAGCAAAGTTGAGAATTATATCTTCTTAATACCAGTGCTTTGCTAAAACCTATCTTTAAGTAGAACAATAGTTGATGGACTTTTCAGAACTATAGGACAGCTCAGGCATCCTAATTACTAAATATCAGTATTAGTTTCAAGTGTGGCTGCTACACTGCTAAAAAAATCTTGTAAAGCCCAGAAAATACAGCCAAAGTAATGGCAGATGAGAGTTGAATGCATTTGGCTATACACAGGAAGCACGAATTTCAAATTGAAGATCTACTTCTGTAAGGATGCTCTAACTCCCAAAGGATGGAGATTTCCCTGCAGACACAGAAATTACATGCTATGGAGCAGCATCAAATCTCAGATATTGGCTGCAATCTTCTAAAAAGCCTGAGTGAGGCAGTTCTAAATACCACTGAAATTAAATACACACAGATAATTTAATTTTCTTGACTAAGCAGTCATGTAGAGCCACTAACCACAGAATGGTTAAGGTTGATACGGACCACTGGAAGTCATCTAGTCCAACTTCTTCACTCAAGCAGGATTCTCTAGAGCACGTTGTTCAGAATTGTGTCCAGACAACTTTTTATTGTCTTCAGAGAAGGCAACTCCACTAACTCATGTCAGCAGTGCTAAAACCTTGATACCATATTGCTCCACAATAAACACTTGGTTTCACTGGGGAGTCACTCCTATTTTTTTCACTAGTTCATTTTTAAACTTTTGACATAATATGGAACTCCGGGGACTTACAGAACTCAAAAAGGGGAAACATAAGATAAATTTATTTCGAGTAGATCACTGTAACAGCACTGCAGGATGTTGCGGGAAGAAAGGCAGTGCTTTGTTCTAACAGACATGACAGTAGTTGCTTAGTTGCTTCCCAATGGCAGAGGGAGTCTACTGCTCTTTCTAAGCACATGGGATGTTATTACACCCATCTACATGCCATTGTACATTACCCACTCAAGGTCTTAGACTAGAGCTACTTTGAAATAAAGCTAGATTCAAGCTTGGTGACTGGATCTAAGCAGCACACCAAAACTTTACTTTTCCAGGCAAGGCGCTTCTCTTCAAACAGCTTTTATCTTGCAGTATTTAAAGCCGCTTGCAATATTAGACTGACTCCTGAGGGAGGCAGGCCAACAAGGAAAACATAAGCAAGATGCTTAAATATAAGACTCTGCACAACAATGCAGGCAACAGCCCACAGTTGGTCTCACCTGTATTCAAAATAGCACCAGCACTGCCAGAGCCTGGTGCTTGACAAATGCTTGTTTCACACTAGGGATGAACATGGACCTATAGATAGGTATGATCTTTTGCACCAGGCTTAAGAAATAGGCTGTGACCATCCAGCTCCCATAGGCACAGACACCTGTACACTTCAGACACTTGTACACTGAGTTTCAGTCAAATATCTACCCACCAAGTCCTAATTTGGTAGGCTAACAACTGATGTGGAAATGTCCATTTCTAGAGGCTTTGGAAAACCTGAAGCTGATTTATTCTCTGAGGTGCTGGGTGACTACAGGGTAGGCAAGCAGAAAGGTCTTAGTGTCTAAGACACAAGACTTGCTTTCAGTGGTGTCCCATGGCAAACTCACTCCAGAGGTTAATGGATGAAGGACAACTAATGAAGTCCTGCACCAGTTTTTATACTAGTTCTCAGGCTTTTAAGTTTGGCAGCCCTTTGTGGTTATGCTTTTCCCCAACCTTTTAAAAAGTTGGGAGCACTTCAAATTTCTTCAACAGTAAAATGTGGAGCTCAAGGAAAGGAAATCCAGCTGCAGTCCTCATTCTAACAGCCTGTAAGGGACATACTGAAAG
Source organism: Chamaea fasciata (assembly GCF_029207755.1). Lineage (NCBI taxonomy): Eukaryota > Metazoa > Chordata > Aves > Passeriformes > Sylviidae > Chamaea > Chamaea fasciata. The sequence continues at coordinate 44,599,421 of NW_027094091.1, read as the reverse complement.
CCCTCCAGGCACAGTTTCCACACTATGTCCCAGAACTCAACTGTCAAAATCCAGGCAAGCTCACACAGACAGGCTTCCCTGTTGGCAAACAGGATGCTGAGGAAATGGGAATGGTTTCCTAGCCAACAGGATTCACTAAGCCAATGTTTCCCTGGTGTCTTTAGGACAATGCCATAGTCAGAGACGAATGCAGACGAGCTCTGTTCTCAAGATTTTCCCCAAGACATATACCCAAGACAACATACTCCATAAAAATGGAAACAGTCCACCCTCCCTAAAGCTTACACCTCCCCCACCCCTTCCTCAGAGGAAACCATCAGAAAAGTGCCTTGAGTTAGAAAATCATTCCTGATAGTGCTTGCCTTGCTCCTTGTTTGAGAGTATGGACATGGGCATTCATATGCTTTCCTGAACGGGATGATTTCTGTCAAGCAGGTGCCCCATCCTGCAGCTTTCTTCAGCAGTGCCTTTGTTTTGTGTCTTTTCAGCTTGGACTAATAGTTCACTCAAACAGGCAGATTTTCCACATGAGATGAAAACAGGATCTCCCACATCAGGATTCCAAACTTGCTGCATAACCAGAATACAAAAGAAAGTACTGAAACATGGAATAAAACCTTAAGACCATTTTTGAGGCACATTGTGGAACAAGTGATTCTAATTCCCTCCCCCAGTAATGAGAATGATGACTTATGTAACAAAATTATGAATCATTGATATTTTCTTGTTGTACCACTGTATAATTATTCCTCAAAGAATCTCCCTGCATCTGATCTTGGATATTTGGACACCTTTTGACACATCTAAAGGCAAATATACACCAAGAGATGATATCAAGAGATAAGCCTGTCTAATAAAATACTGCTTTTTACAATAGTCACGACAGGGGAATTATAGGCTGTTATTTTGTGTTTGTTGACCAGAATGTCTTTTAACTACTTATTATTTAAAAAAACAATGATCCTCAATTTTAGAGATTCACAGAGGAAATAAGATGACTTGTTTTTCTGAAAAGAAAATTGCCCTGCAGATGTAGATGGTCATGCAACCAGTCTGGGGTGACAGCTGGTATTTAAATGGAAAATTAATTCTTCTCAGTCTGTCAAAGCAGGGACCTCATATTCCAAAGGAAGTGCGAGATTGCTTAAGACCCTGCATACCATGAAGTCCCTGACAGGAAGAAGAAATGAGTGTGGTGAAACTAGAAATCATCTTTCCCTATGAAAGCTGCAGCTCCCTTGCAAGCCCTGCTCCCACATGCTCTGGGGTGGGGGGGTGCATGCTCTGCAGGTTAGCAGAGGAGTATCATTCATGTACAATGGTGACAGTCCAACAAATCCTAGGCAGAGGCTAACTGAAAATGAGGGCTCACACTTGGCTCCTGCTCACACTCACCCCAGAGTGTACTTTCATAGCCTGCTTTTAAGCCCTGAGACATATCTGCAAAGAATGAGGCTGGTCAGAATCATGATTGCTCCCCACTGGAATGCCAGTAAGTTACTTCACTCCAGAGCACTGCTAATCCCCTGCTGCATCCCCCAGATTGCTGTCAGGGGAGCTGCTGAGTCACTGGTGCTCCTGCTGGGTGCATGGGGAAACCAAAACCATTGTGTGCACTCTCCTGTGCATCCCATGTTCAGTTCCACTACCTTTCCCTGCCTGCTCCTGGCCAACAAGGACTACCTTATCCACAGCCAGTGCACAGCATAGCAGGACATCCCAGATCTAAATTCCTGACAGCATTTGGAGAGGTCATTCATGTACCAAAGAAAGATGGTCAATATGGAATTTCTTTTAATTCTTGGACCATATGTATTTGTGATACTATGTTTAGGTTGCCTACTTGAGGAATGTTTTGACAGCCAAGTAAGTTTGTTTTGTTTCAGAAAGAATTCAAAGCAGAATTATTTTAAAAGATAATAAAGATAAGTGTTGGGCCAGCCTTCAGCCAAAATACATCAGTTTGTTCTGTGTATTTCCAGGCAGAGTTCCATGCATTTTAAGAGCTTCTCAAATAGGTATATGATCATCTTCAAATCATAAGCCTTTAAATTTCTGTAGACCAGATAAACCCCCGCTACTGTAGTACCTGATCTTGCCCCCATCCTTCCACAGCCTCACAATATCAAAAAGCACTACCAACCAAATTAGAGATGCAAATAAGGTCCAGAGGAAATCAGAGCAGCCCCTTATGGCTGGACTGCAGCCAGCTTGAGACAAGTTCCAAAAAAAGCAGCTAGGAGAGCTGGGAAGCAAGCATTAGGCACATATATACTGATACATGTGTGCTAACACTATATTGCACCACCCCTCCCCCTTAGAGAAATAATCCATTTACTTTGTCTTCAGGCTCTGTGCTTTGCCATATGGGGATCTTCACCAGGAAAGGAGCCTATGAGCATACATACACACGTACAGGAGCCATGCAGGTGAACACAGACAATTTTTAAAGTACACTAGGCAGCACATGGCTTTAACTTGTCAAAAGTCCACCATAGACTATGCTTCATGCTCCTGCCAAAACGATGATCTGGATGCAGATCAGGGGCTCTGACTGCAGATGTTAGGAGTGCACCATTCCTAACAGATGCATAATCTGATTAAATATGAAAGGCAATGATATTGTCAAAACCCATTAATCACTCTTTCAAGATACATTAACCTAGGCCTAACTGACAGCTGTGATGATTTTAGTGTCTCTACAGGTACTGTTGCTCATCAAAGTTACCCATTGGGTCTCAAAGAAGAAAAGGTATTGAGTATGCAGAATATTCTTCAGTACACAGTACTGATATTGCTTTCATGAAAAGTGTTGGTATTACTTACATTCCAGCATCTTTCTCTAGATTATTATCTGATTTCTATGTACTCCTCCTAATCTGCACCTTGTGCAAAAATAGTGATAATTTTTCAAAAATATATGGAAATTAGAAACAAGCAGCAAGCATGGCAGGTCCATAAGAGGGGAGCACAGCAGAAAGAAGAATTCATAGGGCTGCTGTGTCAATTGAGATAGCCTCTCCTTTAGCAGAGACACCCAATGTCTAGCTTTTTGGCCTGAGAATTAAGTATGCATGCACTCCCTTATTATATCTCAGTGGATCCAAAAGAGACAGGCCATGAATCCATGTCAATCCATGCAAACTTTCTTTATTCTGGCCTTCCATGCCTGTGATGCACCTACCACTATAAACCATCCATTGCCAAAGTTATCTGCACATTTATGCAGATAACCTAGAATTTATATCTACATCTGTTTTTAGCCTTTTTAGTCTTCTTTTGTTTGTTTCCAGCCTTGTTACAGGACTTTATAGACCTTTGAAGTAGTTACACTGAATTCAGCATAGGAGAAAAAGCACGTCCCTGGCCCAGCAGACATTAGGAATGTCAACAGGAAATAGCATTTGGAAATAGTGGAGGGATCAGGTCCAAGACTGGCACAGTAGGAGCATGACCATTTACTTTAAGAGTTTGGCCATGACAAGCTGCCCAAGAGCAGTGACTCATTTACAGACATAACCAACTGTGTGTTGAGGAAAGGGCAATAAAGGCCAGTGTTTGTTCACAAAGCAAAACATTTTGGCAAATTTAATAGTAATAAAATCTAGTAGCTACCATTACATTGGCATCCCAGACTTCCCCAAGAAGATGATGACAAATAAAAAAAGCACAGAATGACAATACTAAGTGTGTTGTCTCACAGAAAGGACTAATGTTCCATGACAGACAGTGGCTAGATATGGATATCTGCAGATGTAAGGGGCTGAAACTGGAGAGCAAAGTTGTTACTTCCTGGCCCACTGGAAATTTGTTTCCCAATCCTGTGCCAGAGGAAACATTTCTGTTTAATCTCCTGCAATGTCTTTTTATTGCATTAATTTGTCCAGTGACACTTTGAGTCCATAGAAGCTTTCTGCATGTCCAGTATCCTGTGGCAAATACATCAACAGCTTAACTACCCATTGCATGACAAATTATTATCTCTTTTAACTCTCCCTTAACTTTTAGCTACTAGCCACCTACTAGGTTACCACAATGCCTTGAAGCTCTAATGCTGGAAGATGCAACATCCCCACCTTCATTTTCATTCACTATATAATTCATTACTATGTACCTGTCACATCTCCAGTCATTTTAAAAATGTTTAGCCATTGCTCAGTTACAAAAACTACTCCATCACTTTTGTTTCTCTTATTTCCACCGTACTTCTCTACTTCCTCCCGCCTCAGCTATCTTTTCCGTTGTGGCCTCCATTCTGCAATTTACAGGATCAAATAGAGGATAAATTAGAAGCCTCAGAGTTTCAGAGGGGACCAAGATTGGCAAAGCAGTCCATCCTGTATTGTTGATCAAAGGAACACAGTTTATATTGAAACTCTTCAAAGCAGGGATTTTTACTATGTATTTACACAGTACTTGTCTCAGTGGGACCTTGTCTTATCTAGGACTCAGGGGTGTTGTTCAAACAAATAATTAATAAAAAGCTCAAATATGTCAAATGGTGCAAGATAGGCATTTAAGGAGAATAAACACTTGTAGTTGGGGGTTTTTAGGTATGCGAAAACAAATATTAAGGTGGTGATAAGTGAAGGAAAGGACACAAGCATATTTCAGAAAGTGGCATGGAAATTACTTTTGTCATTGAGATGTTTCAGGTGAGCCGGACATAAATACATACACATACAACTGGCATACATACAGACAGCAGTATTTTTTATCATGTAGATTGGACAAAAATCCTTATAAAAAACCCATCTTTCTGTACTGCCTCTTAATGCAAGACCATAAAGGCTTGAGAGAGGCAGCACTATATACAGTGACAGAAACAGGCTGAAGAGGCTCTTCTTATCTTGACACTGATGCATTGACAAGTTAATGGGGACCAAGAGCATCCACATTAGCCTTATGGATTTATGAGAGGATCACTAATGTGAAAACTAACAAACCCTGCCATACAAAAGCTTAGCAGTATTCTCTTTATACTTAACACATTGTAATCTAAGATTCTGTTTGCCTACATGATCAAAAAAACCATCTTGGACTGTGGTTCAAAACCACTATAGAAACTGTCACCTGACACACCGCAGCCTGAAGAATTCCTAACACCACCTCCTCAGTAAACACCTCTAATGGTGTTCCACAAATGCAGAACAGAAATCCATGTGACAGAGCAGCTAGAAGCATAATAAAGTCACTGAATAGGAAAAAAACTAAAATAGAAACACAGCATCCTAGAAAAATTGGTAATTTATATTTTTTTCAGAAAGGATCCATTAGGAAATACTGACAGAGATCTTCCTTCTAGTCTACAATCTCAGCCATGGCCTTGCTTCATTGGAACTGTTAATATACAGTTTTTTTTCCAAGCTGGAATGCACAAGGTGGAACTCTCCTGAACAAGCACTTGCAGAAACTCACAGTAATGTCTGTTACTTCTAAGCAGAGGTTGATATCCTGAAAGTCACTGTGTATGAAGTTTTAATAAGAAATGCTGGCCCACAGGTGGAACTGAGAATGAGTTGCCTATGCATAGACTGTTGCTTAAATACTACATTTTAGTACCCATAAGTCTTCTTCTCCAGACCTTCCACTATCCTCACAGCCCTCCTTTGGATGCTCTCTAACAGCTCAAGGTCTTTTTTATGTTGTGGCACCCAGAACTGCCCCCAGCACTCGATTTGAGGATGCCTCCATGCAGAGCAGAGTGGGGAAATCCCCTCCCTTGCCCAGCTGTGCCTGATGTCCCCCAGGACAGGGTTGCCCCTCCTGGCTGCCAGGGCTCAGTGACTCACATTCAGCTTGCCATGGACCAGGACCCCTAGGTCCCTGTCTTTGGGACTGCATCCAAGTTATTAACAAAGGTGTTGAAGAGAATTGGGATGAGGATGGAGCCCTGCAGAGCCCAACCAGTGACCGGTCACCAGCCTGGTGTTACCCCTTTCACTCTAACCCTTTGTGGCCAACCATTTTAAGCCATCTGTTACAATTAGTAAAGTTAGTATGGGAATTTGGGGCTTTCGGATCTCCATCTCAAACCAAAAGTCACTGTAATGGGAAAAGACTAGCAGTCTTTAAGACTCTGGATCATGCACTAACAATGCTATTTATTTGCATTTTTATTCAAAGCGGTCTTCAGTGACGGTTCAATATCAAGGAGCACTCAAATAGATGTATTCCCCCTCTCTATCTTCAGGTTTCTTAAGAGCACAAAACCCTTCCACTGCAGAAAGTGGAGACACAAACATAGGATATTAGAATACTGACTTTGTCCTTCATCAGGCCACTGTAGTCTTATAAAGGACTAGGAGAAAAATCTCGCCTTGCTGCCACCTCTGTGCAGAGATCACCAGAAATAATATTTTATTGCAAGTAAGGCATAACCCTGCCATGGCTCAGTATAACAGCACTGTGAAAAGTACAGCTTGCGAATGAGCCAAAGCACACTCAGAGACTGCCAGTCTTTTCTTAAGCATCCTTAACAGCCCAGATGTCTGAAGGAGAAGGTCATGGTAAAGAAAATATTGGAAAGCCAGCGATAACACCATTTCCCACTGTTCCCTGTCATGGAAGAGTCATTCCATTATGCTAGCAGCTCCTGAGTCATTCTCCAAGAGTGGAACCTGTGGAAGGTTTTTCTTCTTCTCCCATGTATTCACAAACACAGTTACAAGAACTGACACATAACCATAATTCTTTCACATGGAGAAATATCCAGGCTCCCAATGTCCTTTGCAAAAAAACCCCCCCACAGTTTCTAAGAAGTTCAGCCTATGAACTGTAGCACTGGTATTCTGGCAAGGACCATCTCCTCATGGTACAGTAGTCAGTACCCAGTTGAGGTATGACTCAAACACTCACTGGTTTTGGGTGACTCACCCAGTCAGGAGGTGACTCATTCCATGAGGGCAGTGATTTAACTCTTCCTTGGACCTCAAAAGTTAAAGCAACCATTTAGCAGCCACATCCATCCTGAACACAAGTAACAAGCTGAAAAAAATTCTTCAGCAGCATGGGTACTTTGATTTTCATCCACCCTCCTGGAACTCAGTAGTCACTACTCAAACACCAAGGACCAAGGAATCCAAGGCAGACACCAGTTAGCTTGTTTTCTTTTAGAGACAGCAAGTTCCCAAATAAAAAAAACAGAAGCTTCATGGAAGTGAAAAGTTTTATACACTTGTGAACATTTATGATGCTGTAGCACAGAGAAAAGGGCTGGCAGAAGAGCAGGAAGCAATGTTACACTTAACAGATCAGTACCAGTTTGCACCTCAGCAAAAAACCTCTTCCACAGCAGGAGGCTGCTAAAAACTTCAGCAAGTTCAAGACAGAGCAATGAAAACAAGATGGTATTTTCTTTCCACCAAGAGAAATACTGACAGCATCAAAGTATTATGAAAACCTCTGCATCTTAGAGGGGAAAGCAAGAAAATCCAGCAACAGTTTGAAACTAACCTGTTCATATAGCGAATCCCACTGGAAGCATTTTTCTGGCCATTTTAAACTATGCACCTGCTCTGGGATCAACTTCCAACAAGCTGAAGAGGAGGGAAGGTGCTGCTATTGTCACCTGGGTGCAGAACAGCTATTTCTCCATTGTGCCTTAGTGAACCAGATTTTGGGATCTCACTGTGACTGCCCATCAAATCTGAGGATTTAGGCTAACTTTTATGAAAGCAATTGATTGGCTGGATTTGGACATACCTAAAACACTTCAGGGAATCTGTGTGATTGATGCACAGCATGAGAAAATTATTTTATTCTTATTCACCCCATATCAAGATGAATGCATGTAACGTTTGTAACAGGACCTATCTTTCAAATATCAAATTTAACACATAACTGTCACAGAAAAACAAATAGCCCACACAGCATAATCTACTGCGATAACTAAAATCTGCTTAAGAGCATGGCAGTACTTGGAACAAAATCCGTGCCAATTGTTGGCATTGGCAGAGCACAGTTCCTGGAATAACATTGCATAAGCAGGAGAATTACTCATAGAAGATAACATGGTCTGAATTTTTATTATTGTGGAATTTGCTGAAACACACAGCTTGGAAAGGAGAAGCCAGGCTGCTGATGTGTGTGACAATAGTTGGGAACGTTGTCTGTATTTCAGAGACAGCATGCTGTCCCTTTCAATAGCATCAGCTCCATATCTCCATATAATCACTCTAGTTTAAAATTAGAACAGGAGCCTGTGGCCAGAGAGTTTTAAGACTTCTGCAGCACTTAAACAGTCAACATTTGGAAGAAAAAAATGGATCAGGTGATCCATAGTGCATGCACTTTGCTAGCTGTCAGGAGGTTAATGGTGTGCCTCAAGCACAAGGCTAAATTAGGATGTGAACACCTTAATCTACAGTTGCAAATGCTGACAGCAATGGCACTTCATCAACTATTTTTGCAGTCTTATTTGCTGCATATCTCCCTGATTTCTCAAGCCTGTGCCACCAACCCTCCCTCATCTCCACATAAATTAGTTAAATGACCTCTTGTAGCCTGCTTGAAATGAAAATTGTCATCTGAAGGAGAAAATAGCTGTTCTAAATGTTTGCAGAGAATGGAGAGGGTGTTGAGGATTGCAAGCTTTTCTGCAATACAAAACCTTCAAAAAGTCATGTGCCAGAAATCAGTCTTATCTGACATTCTGAGCCAAGTAATGAATAATTTAAAAAAAAAAAAAGAAAAAAAAAAAAGAAAAAAAAAAAAGAAAAAAAAAAGAAAGCAGATCCCTTCTTTATTTCCGTCTTTATTTTTGAATTTAACATTTTCAGGTATATAATGCAATAAAAACCAATGGATATTGCTTAAGACAAAAATATTTTTGTAGCAGAGCTGAAATTTACATGTTTATTACATGTGTTTTATAACAGACTGTGCTACACTGCTAAAACTGATGGATAAGAGGTGTCTGAGGAGCCACCACAAATGCAGTGATACTATGCTCTAAAAGCTTTATTTCAGGAGTGCATTAAACAAAGCTGAATGATAGAGACAACTTCAACTTTATGCTGGCAGTGTTTGAGGGGAAGAGAGATACTGAAATCACAAAATAGAAATTACTATATTGGTGAAAAGTATAATATTAGCAATTCTCCAATTTGTTACATTTAGCCATGAAAAGATTAATTTAAGGGCAGGAACAGAAACAAGTCACAGTGAATTGATCTGGAAATGAATTTTCTCCTCCAGGATAGCTGCCTCTGAAGGCATGACATGAAGGAGCTCTACCTTAACAGGAAAGTTCCTGATAATCTTATCACAGGTCCTATGGTCCATCAGGTAGGAGAGGGGGATATCACCTCACTTCACCTGCTCTTCGACAGTGACAGCAGAGAAATTAAGAGAATGCTCTCAGTCAGGGTGCAAGAAATATAACACTGATTGTGAGGAGGATTATGATAACACTTATGGCTAATTCAGTATCTAAATATTGCCAATGCAGTATATAATATTCTAAAGGGCTATAGTATAAGTAGGTTTGGCTAGAAATGTACAGATTTGCAGTCTTTGGCCCTGCAGAAGTAACAGTAACAAAGCATCTATGGAGCTACTTTAGAATTTTATCTCTGTGTGTGATCAATCTTAGAGTTTACTTTTACTCACCCATCCAAAAGTGAATGTTCCTCATCTTCGTGTTACCCATCTTTGGTCTGGATGTGCCCTGCAAGCATCACTGTCAGGGTGGGGAAGTTGCCTGCAACCTTGTAAGGCCAGTTTGCACAGTTAGCCCAGTCTCCATCATTCTATGCCAACTGTGTTAAATTTTATACCCTTTGGAAGACTGATATGTACCAAAGTCAATTGCAATCCCCACAGTCTCCCCATTTCAGCAATGCATTTATTATCTGAGCATCCAGACAGCTCCTCCTGCAATTCCCACCTGGTGTTCCTAGGACAATTGCCACCTGGTATTTTTATCCTGGGACAATTCACACTGCCCATCAGGGACAGGAAAGGGAGAGGGGGTGTGAATATGTGGAGCAGGGTACAAGACCTGACCATCTTTCATTGCCTGCAGTCAGAACAGCTCAAGATGCCAGTGGCCTTCTCCATTTCCAGGGTACGTATTTCCCCCCCACACCCAGTTCCTCAATAACTCTACCAAAAATTTAGAACCCTAGGAAATTGCAAACCCCATTTCCTCCAGCAAGTTGCAGTATCTCCTTCTTGCTTATGTCTGCTTCCTCAGGAGGAAAGAAGGCTATAGAGCAGGCAGCATGGGCAATGGAGAAATATAAAGGAGCACAATTGCCCTGAAAATTCTCATATTCATCTTGCCATTCACCGGGACCCCCAGGTCCCTTTCCACAGTACTGCTCTCCATCATCTCAATCCCCAGTCTGTGCACAAATCCAGAGTTCCCCTGTCCCAGTGCAGAATCCAGCACTTGCCCTTGTTAAATTTAATTTATACTTATGTATTGTGGAGTGTCCCTGGAATGCACTTATGCAATTCTATGCCAACTGTGTTAAATTTCATCCCTGGCTGAATCATAAGACCAGAGACAATGGAGAAAGAAAAATACTCATGTACTCAGGGTCACCTTTGTTCAGAAAGGCCATTAATACAAGGTTGCTAAGCAAGTACTTACAGTTATGCCTGAAGATTCCCTTCAAATAATGATTTTCTTGATTGAAATCAAATCAAACAAGAAGAAACAGTATTCTTGTCGTCAGATTCTAAGTATAGCAAGACCCAGCAAAGATTCAAGTGTCCTACAAGGGAAAACTTTCCAGTTTAGAGTACTTCCTCCAAATACAATTCATTGCTAAGATGTTCTTCATTTTTGCACACTTGCCACAGGGTTATTGCTAGCACCTTTTGCACTGAGATCCCTGGACTCATAGCAACCCCGTCCAGGTAGCCCTGGCTTCAGTATTCACTTGTTTTCAGTAAGGCTTCATCAGTCAGACAGGTAGTGCTCCCAAATCCCATGGAAGCTTTGAAAGGGACTGTTCTGCACAGCCATCAAATCTATTCTCTAGTTTTTGCACGTACCTCAGAGGGACCCATGGTTTGAAAGAATACAGACAGTGATTCCAATGGTTTTCATCACTGTGCCAGAGCCTGGTGAGATGCCCCCAGAGTCACTAACATCTCACTAGTTTCACAGAGATGCAGCAAAAGAGAGGTTTCAGAGAAGTAAAAGATTTATGTCAGCCTAATCAACAGAGAGTGCTTCATCAGATATTTCCCAGTGTAATGGTGAGGGGCTTATTTACATTAGTTATTAAGAGCAGTAACCACTGGCAAACATCCCACAGCAGGTTGGCTGAGTATTTTGCTGCCAGGAAAATTTTCATCTCTTTGGCGATTCCAGACCAGCAAGCAGAAGATGTAAGAAGATAACTTTCATTATTACAATAGAATGTTTTTTCATAGCAGTTGTTACCCCATTTGGAAAATACTGCTTGATATCCTGTAATCCCTCTGTATCTGTCATTTCAGTTTATTAGTTTCTCAAGTATATTCAAAGCTGTAAATGGAGAAACTGAGCTGTCCGTGTTTCAAATTGAAGATGGGAGACAACTGACAAAATACCATGTAGCTGTTCCAGTTTAATAATCCCACATGGACAGACGATGCATCTACTATTCCTTTAGAAGCTTATTTCCCAAACTCAGTTATCATGCAGATGGTAAAATCTATTCTTTGAGGGTCAGGATTAAAGCCAACGGAAAGTACTATGTAATTCTTTGAGGAAAAATAGCTATTACTGCTACCCGGAAGGTAATATCTATTTCCAATACAAAACACCCTACATTTTATGACAGCTAACATTTTCCCAAACCTTCCTAAGCAGCTAAACTTTAAAAAATAATCTAATTTCAGACACTGCACAGAAGCAGCAAACAAGTAAAGGTCAATATAACCACAAATGCTTTCCATGCTATATAATCCAAATAAACAGATGCTCTTATACAAAGGGCATTACCTCTCCTTCAAATCCCAAGTGCCTCAGTACCCAAAGCAGGACGTGGACACCCAGTCTGCCAAAACACAAAAGTGAATGAAGAACTTCTGCACATGCCAAAGCTTTTCCAGCACAAGAGATCAAACACCTTCCTTGCCTAGCCAAGGACAAGGACTCAGCACAGGGGGAGTCATGCCTGTATCCTGTGAAGGGTCCTGGCATCCTTATTCTGGCCAGAGAAGTGGACATACTCCCTGGGGCTCACTGACATGATGCATCACTCAAGCAATGAAACTGGTCTAACAGCTGCACTAGATAAAAATGCAGACCCCTCTATGGCATCTCTCCAGCATGCCAGAGCATATGTAAAAATTGGCTAATGGTCTAAAACCAGAAAAATATTATCCTAGTGTGTCTTAGAATAAGTTCATAATATTTATTACTTTAGAAATTATTAATTCATATAGACGGTGCACTTTTATTTTACTGGGGAAAAAAAGGCATTTATTTTAACCCTACCATTAAAATAACTTGTTAAATGCAGCAGCAGTGCATTGTTGAGGACAAATGAATTTAAACATGAGGCTGACTCTATAAAACATCAGAATCACCCTTCCAAAGCAAAAAATGCTTTAAGGACATTTAAGTCTTTAAAAACAAAATTAGTCAGTGACTTAAAACATCTTCTCCTCGTCACAAAAAAATGCAGTTCTCTGGCTCAGCTGTATTTCCACTATTTATATACCTGCAAAACAGACAGAGGCCAAAGATCCACTTTTTATTATTCCCCTCATCTACAGAACTGGCTAACACTCAGTTTTACCTGAAGAAATTTGCAGACTTAAGAAGGTACGACCTGCTCGCCTGCTCATGGAAGCAAACTGTGATTATCAAAGGGATATCCATGGGGCATTCACCATTAAAAACTGAATTAACAAGGCATTCTGCATTTCCTGTGTAGAATTTTCTTTGAGGGAGGATTTAAGGGGTGCTCTGAACGCAGTAGCTCAATAAATACATTGCAGTGTCACAGCAAACCTTCCAAAGCACATCCTGACCCACACGTTGGCATGCTACCACACCAAGGCTGGCATGTAGCACTCACTAGCAAGGAACAGTACAATGCAAGACAAGGTCCTAAAGTTCCTCAAAATCTGGACCTTGGCCAATCCATCCAGATAAAACAAACACGGCTTTGAGCAACAGATAAGGGGGATCCTCCACAGAGAAAACCATCAGGCATATTTGCCTCCTGCCCTATCCCAAGAAGTTCAGTGTGGACCACAGTTCAGTACTTTGTCAGGTCTCAGCAAGGAGAGGTGGAAGCATTAATGAGGGGTTTCCCTGACATCACAGCTGGAACACTCATTTCTACTATCAGAGAAAGTTTAGAGTCTGCTGGGGAGGAGGTGGCGGGGATTGTTGGGGTTTTTTGTACAATACAGATTTTACCCCAAAGCTAATGCACTTCACATTGACCTTTTTGACTAGAAGGTATCATGTTTTAAATCAAAATTCCCTGTAGAGAGATACACACTATCAATATCTTTGAGCAACTCACCATAGCAGACAGCAGGGAATTCTCCTCAGAAAAGAAATCAATGGCATAACCAAGCCTATAGTTGTTGGGACTATTTTATATATATTGCTCTATAGCTTTTAAATGAATCCTGACATTGATCCTCAGAAAAAAATAATGAAAAAATAAATGAAAAGGAGAAAAAGATGACAAAATACTGCAGTCAAAGGCTGGTAATGCAATACATATTGTGCTGCTGGAATATTAAATGTAGAATCCTGAAAGTATCATAAAATAACTTTGTTGGAAGCCTGGCAGGTGTTTGTGGGGTCTGTCTGCATACTTTAATTATTTATTGTAGAAACAGTCTTAAAAAATAGAGTAGGGCTACCACTATCAGAAGCAAAGGACTACAGAAAGCTAGCCAGTAGGAAGATATTTGTCATGTGAAATCCTTCAAGAACCTCCCCACTACTAAAAGAAAGGGACCAGATTTCCTAAATCCTTCAAGTACATGGACAATCTTACCTATTCAGTGCAAAAAAAACTAGCCAAGCACAGAAGCTTTGCCAACATGCTGGTCCCAGAAGCTACAAAAAGAAAATCCAATTTTACTGGCTAAGAAACTACCCCTACCACTCCAAGCTTTAATGGAGTAGTGATTAATTGCACCAAAGTGGATCTGGCCCAGTCCTTTCAATGCAACACTATTGATTTACTCCTGCAGCACAAGTAGCCCACCAGATTTTGACATTGAAATATGATCTCCTTTAATGATGCCCTCTCTTAGTAATATTTTCCAGCTTTCTCTGTTATTCATTCTGGGATTTAGATTTAATTTGGATGTTGTTATGTTGCATATACTTTTATTGTGCTCGGTTTACAAAATGATTCTTACAATTAATTATAGTAATAAGATCATGGCTAAAAGTCTTGCAGAATGCTGATTATATAATTAATGATTGGGGGGTTTTCTGTAGCATTTTATTGAATATATACTCCAGGTTGGTCTCTCCCCTTTCCTTTTTTGGTCTTTCTTGCCTGAGTTCTAATAGGCAATTGAATAAATGATTAGTGGGAAAGTAGATTACATGAATCATATTTAACCCCTCGGCACTTAGACAGGAATCCAGAGTAATATAATGCGAGGAATATAAGAAATCAATTTCTTTGGTATTTTCATTGTAGTAATTACAGGCTGAAAATAGTTTTAAATCAGACATTAGTTCAAAATTGTCAAATAGGCTGGACTTGACATAAGAAGTCTCACTGTAGAAGCAAGTGGTGTTAAAATAGTTGCCTGCCAGCAAGAACACAGCTGATCATCCTGAAAAGGGGCTGGCCAGAACACAGCAGAGCTTGACCACTGAAACTAGTGTGGCCAAGTTCACAGTCAAATGGCTGACCATGGAAAGAACATTTTTTTTTTTCTGGGCCTGGAATGAAAAGAAAAGATCAGGTCACCCTTCCCCTACTCTCAGTAACCTCCCACGAAACCTTCAACCCTGCCAAAGGCCCATTGCTCTTCAGGGCCAAGACATACCACAGGCAATAACACTACTGCCATGAACTGGACAATGAACTGGTGCAGTCAAATTCCAGACCAATCAAAATCACACATCCAAACACCATTGACTCAATCTGGTTCGCTTCCAAAAGACTAGATTGACCAAAGGCACAAAAGTGAGGATTTAGTCTGTGCATATATTATGATACAGTCTAATTAAGATAACTCCCATCGACTTCAACCTCAACACAAGAGTCAGACACACAGATCTCCAGCAAGAATATAAAAAATGAGGAACCTGTATCCAGGCCAGCAAAGTAAAAGCACTCCCAGCTGTCTTCTCCGGATCAAGCCCCGGAGAGAGTCCACTTCATATTTTGGTATACTTCGGGCCTCATAGCAAAAACCAGCCTGCATTTAGATAATTGGGCAAATTTCATTTGTAAAAATTAGCCAAAGGAAAGGGGCTGGGCAGCCTTCACTACTATCTTCTTGAAAAAGTAGAGCACTCTTTCCCAGTTATTTAGCTTGTTTCTTTTTTCAAGTCTCAAATTTTTAATTAAAAAGGGTTTTTTTTCAGAGTTTCGTTGAAGTGTTTAGGTTTTCTTGAATAGCTGAAAAGAATGAGCAGTTTACTTTCAGCTTCTAATGTTGCCAATCAGATGAAATACAGAATAAGTCATCATGAGAGACTGATAAGTTACATATATTCATGGGGACAATGGTCTAAAATAAAAGTTATCTTGTCAGAGAAGGAATTGTGGTAGTTCCCGAATATTCTGTAGAAAAAAACATCAAGCCATGATTAATCTCCATCTGTCCCACAATGACTTTCACGTAATTTTTTAATGCCGATAAGCTCACATAGCATTCCCACAAAACACATGATCAGACACAACATTTGAGTTTGGCCCTGCAATTGCAAAGAGTTTCAACAAACCCAAGTGCTGCGTCCTGCCCTTTGGCCACAACAACCTCAGGCATTGCATACAGGCTTGGGCAGAGTGGCTGAAAAGCTGTCTGGCAGAAAAGGACCTGGGGGTGCTGGTCAACAGCAGCTGAAAACATGGGCCAGGGTTTGCCCAGGTGGCCAAGAAAGCCAATGGCATCCCGACCTGTGCCAGCAACGGTGTGACCAACAGGACAAGGGCAGTGATTGCCCCCTGTTCTTCAGCACTGGTGAGGCCACACCTCGGGTCCTGTGTTCAGTTCTGGGCCTCTCACAACAATAAGGATATTGAGGTGTGGAACTTTTCCAGAGAAGGGCAACAGAGCCTGGGAAGGGTCTGGATCATAACTCTGATCAGGAGCAGCTGAGAGACCTGGGGTTATTTAACCTGAAGAAAAGAAGGCTCAGGGGGACTTTCTCATTTTCTACAACTGAAAGCACCTTGTAGAAAGGTGTGGTCAGCCTCTTCTCACCAGTTAAAAAAAAAAAGGTAGGACAAAAGGAAACTGACAAGTTGCACCAGTGAAGATTTAGACTGGATATTAGGGGAAATTTCTTCAAGGAAAGGGTGGTCAGGGCATTGGAACAGTCTGCCATGAGAAGCAGTGAAATCCCAATCTCTAGTCACAAAAGTATGGATGTGGCACTTAAAGACAAGATTTAGTGGTGAACTCAGCATTGCTAATGTTAATGATTGGACATTATTTTAGGGGTCTTTTCCAGACTTAACAGCTCTGTGATTATTCCACTACTGAATCAAACCACTCAGATCACAGCATATGCCATGCCAACCTATTTTGAACACATTCTCACACTGATTTAATGAACAAAGGTGAATTATCCTCCCTCCATATACTACCAAAGACACAGGCCTCCACAGATAAATTCCTACAAGACAGACCTATTCACTTATGGATGAAGAGATTAAGCTACCAAATGCCCAAGGCACGTAACTTTCTCACAGTCCTCCTGTATTTCTTCAGTTGTCAGCTCAGTAGCTTTCCAATGAAACACAGATGTCTTACAATTCATTTTCAGAAGAGAAATAAAATAGTAGAAGAAAAGTCAGCAAGATTTCTCTCCAGCCAGCATCAAAAAGAAACATTACCAAGTGGCTAGGAGAGCCATACATTTGAGGAAAGTTACATATTGCACACAATTTTTTTTTCTACACAGCATGATTACAGATAATTAGCACATATGATTCCTAAGAACACAATTATAAGTGCCTGGATAGAACTGGACTTTGCAAGAATCCAATTCAAATCAGGGGGTATGAGGGTCACAATCTGTTCTCATTATAGCATATGTTATAGATGCTTCCAATATGTTTAAGATGAGGAACAGGGTCACTACTAAACAACACAAGGCTTTTCATGAGCTACAGAAGCTGGATATCTTGGAGTAAAACCAAAGCCTAGCAACATCGCTGGTTTGGTGAGAATAGTAACCAACAAAGTTGACAAGATGTTTTTTGTTAACCCACATATAGCACCTAACACCTGATGAGTCATTGCCTTGAGATATTAAGGGATTAACATCTACTTTGAATGAGAAAAAGCATACAAAGGATTTGATTTATAACTGTCCTGCAGTTACACAACAGTTTGTGGCATGCTGCTGGCAGCTTGCCTGCACTCTAACCACATTTATCTCGTACTCCTGCAAAGTAGTTCTTTGCATACAAGATTTGAATGTCTTCTACAGTTCCCACTTAAGTGCTAGACCCTTGCACTCACCTTAACTCACCTTCTATGACCAAGGTCTGAATGAACTGCACAGCAAGCCAGAATTACATTTGAGAAGGGTTTTTTTTGAAGTTTCTTGATACTGCTTTTGTAGAACGCCTGCTTGCAAACTACTAGAGAAGCTACCATAGAAGAGGACTCAGTGTCTGGCCCTTCATTCATGGGCTTGGTGTCTCGCCCTTCATTCATACAATGACATTCAAAGAAGTTCACTGCTTCAGCATGGGTCCCTTCCATGAGATGCAATTCCTCAAGAACAGGCTGCTCTGGCATGACTCTTCTGCAGGGTCACCAGTCCTGACAGCAAACCTGCTCCAGTGTGGGATTCTCTCTCCACAAAGTCACAGGTCCTGCCAAGGAGGCTGCTCCAGCATGGCCTTCCAATGGGGTAACAATCTCCTTTGGGCATCCACTTGCTCCACTGTGGACCTCCAGGGGCACAGCTGCCTCACCAATGACTTTCCCATGGGCTGCAGGGGAATCCGGTGCCCAGAGCACCTCCTGCCCCTCCTTCTTCATTGACCTGTGTGTCTGCAGAGCTGTTCCTCTCACGTTCCCACTGCTCTCTGGCTGCATTTGCTGTTGCACAGCTATTTTCCCCCATTCTTAACTCTGTTATCCCTGAGGTCCTATCACTGGCACTGACGGGCTCAGTCCTGGTGAGCAGTGGGTCCATTCTGTAGCCAGCTGGCATTGGCTCTATCAAACATAGGGGAAGCTGACACCCCCTTATCACAGAAGCCACCCCTGTAGCCCTCTCTACTACACAACCCAAGCCACCTCCCACCTCTGAAATGGCCTGCTGGCTAAACCAAAAGCCAGTCACTTGCTCTAATTATAAACCCAGTTTCCTGCACTCTAGATGTCTCTGAACAGTCTACTACAGCACATATGATCCAGACTTCCTGCTGTGAGTAAAGCTCAAGATAACTTTTAGCTCACCAAATCTAGAATTCCAAATAGACAAAAAAAAAAGTCCATTTAATTAAACCGAGAAGAAGATACACTGGCTTTGGTTTAAGTCATGTATTCCACTACAAGCAGTTTTAGTCAGTCTCCATTTTGGAAAACACCATGGGTGTTTGGGTCAACTATTGACCAACTAGAGTAAAAGTGCCAGTCCAACGACTTGCCAAACTAATGTTTATGTCAGGCCAACCTCCGAAGCCAAGGCAAACCTCTCCACTTCATCGAGAAGTATATTGTACAGTTAACCACTAGCACTGCAATTTCCCTCAAGTTGGAGTATATATTTTGGGGAGAACCCATGAGCATTCTCACCATCTGAGATGAAAGTTGCTGAATATTTTGCCCTGAAGCCAGACTGCAAAGTTCTATAGAAGCAAGAGAAAAATCAGAAACTTGACAGGAGAAAATACTTGCAGCTAGTTCTTTTAAAAAGAGCCCAGCACATCACAGACACCATGATAGCAACTTCTGTTCTTCTTAGTCATAAAACAGGGAAGCCAATACTACCTAAATATTCATCCCACTTCCACAAAGCAGTTGAAAACACCTATCGTAGCTAGACATATACACCAACCTCAATCACACTACTGCTTTACGATCTGCTCCCTCTCTAGTTGCAGTCACACCACTTTGGTCCCTTAAAGGACAGTTAAATATAACATAAAAGCAGATGATGTAGACCCAAACAGTCATATTAAACTGAAAAGCAGGACTTCAGCTGAAGGATGCAATTTCCCATCCACAGATGACAAGTGGATGCACTGAGTTTGCTCGACAAACATCACCTGATGATTTTTTTTTTTAATTTACTAGACATCTGAGATGGAAATCCTACTCCTTTGCCCTTTTATACACTCAGGTCTAAATAGAAGATATTGACTTAGGTGGTTGTTTACATCAGAACTCAGACTTCACATTCATAGGCTATGAGGCATTTCCATGGTCTGTGCCACACCTGATGTAATGAGCTAACTCCCAAATCAGTATTTCTTTCTTTGATTAATAAGACATAAGGTGGACCTTAGCAGCACACTATAGGAATTATATGCTTATTTTTTAATTATTTTCCTGTCAACAGACCACATTTATACTAGTAGATACAACATTAGCATAAGGAAGAAAAAAAAACTTGAATCCCTAGGACCAATACAAAATGGTGAGACCATAAAAATCAACTAGCTATTACAGCTATATGCTAAAGGAATATTATTCAGTCAATTTTTTTTTTCACTAGAGCAGCTTCTATAAAAGAGATCTTTTTCAGATATTAATTACTAATTTAAGAAATACTATGGAAACACTACCAACAAGGAAAGTAAAATTGTCAAAGGAAAATCCAGGCACGAGTTCAGTTTCTTAAAGTTAAACCTGTGAAGGGGTTGAGTTTTTCAGTATGAACAAGCACTTCTAGTGAAGTGAAACTTTCCTCAGATGCTGCACATTACACAGACAAAGGCACTTTTTATATGTCCAATGCAGCCTCTATATGTTACCTTTTTAAATCCTTCGGGTAGGTCTATGCTTGTCTTTCACAAGTTTCAGAGAAGTTTCCCATTTGGGAGGCCTTAATTTCAATTCTAGACCCAACAGCTAAAGAGACAATAACTCTTCAGAAGTGCATGACAGTTGCTTTCTGTGCCCTTTGGTCTCATTTAACATGAATATGTATAGTTACGTAGAAAGAGCCCATCCTTACTATCCTACAACCCACATATATCCTTTTTACCACTGATGAGACAAATAGATTCATAAACCCCACATTTGGCTAAGAAAAAGTTTTCTCTGCTGGGGAATTATAAGCCCTGTCCTTCCCACATACATACCACTCACCCTCCTTATCTAGGAGCATATAACATATGCATATAAGCATATATCTAGGAGCAGTTTAAAGCACTTACCAATTATTGTTAGCACAGCACAAGTCCTTAGGGATCCTGGCAAGAAAGCACCTCATCACACACACCACATAAAGGGAGCAAGGAATCAATCACTGGAGACCTCGTCAAATGCCTCTGTACACATCTAGATGGAGAACTTGGTATAAACAGATCAAAACCAGAATGAAATTAAGTGAAAGGGTTAAGTGTTATTGAACAGACTTACAGAAATAGCACACTAGTAGCAAAAGGAAAGCCATTCAGTTCTGTGCAACAGTCTCTGTGAGAAACCATTTCCACAATTTTGTTTAGGAAAGAGCACACATGAAGTCTTGGTGGCAGCCCCTGCTTTACACATAATAAACCCCAGGAAAGTGAAAGTTGATGTATGGACCATCAAAGATTTAAACAGTCCTTTCAGTCTCATAGGTATGACCACATGCATCTTAAGACTCCCTAGTTCTGCCATAAAACACCAGCTCACAAACAGAGCGTGAATGAAATCCCTAGGTCACATCATAATATAAACAGCCTGAATCACATCTCTGAAACTTTACAGGAGAAAAAAAAATATACATCAGTTAAGTGAACCACATCAAGGATTATCAACAAACCACATTACTTCTGCACTCACCAAGAACCAAATTTCTTTCCTGTGGTTTCTTGCATATGCTGCAGTTTATGCACCTGAACCAGCACCAATACATCCATAAAATTCTCCTCAGCATGAAGTTCTGCATATGCTTAAGTAGAGAAACAAACCTTGATCAATATATTAGCAGCTCTGGATAGAAGCTCCCTGCATTGAGCAGGCACATAGCTTTCACCTGTATCTAGCAGGCAAAGCTTAACTATTAGGGTAACAGACTGCTCAAGGAAGACACAAAGTTTTAACTAATTTTCTGAAACAGCAATTGTTGCAGGGGGTCCCAGCAGTCACCCTCTCCCCCTCTACTGTCTCAGGGGGAAAAAAAAAAAAGCCTGTTACTTATTAGAAAAACACATATAAAGGATAAAGAGGGCCATAAGAAGAAAAAATTACTGTGCTACTTCTCAAGAATAAACTGAACAGAGAAAAAACATCTCTACTTATTAGGATATGAAAAAAAAGTTTCTTCAGCTCCCAAAGCTGAGAATCCTTATCCTTCACTTTATGTTTTAAACATGCTGTAGTATCAGAGCTCACCTACACATGTGAGAAGCCCCAAGCTTCTCATAACAGCTGCTTATACAGAAAGCCCAATTATTTTGTTGAAAAAAAAGAAACTAAAGGGCTCATTAAAACCATTGACACCAACTACAGACCTCTTGTAAAGATCTCCCTACTGTCTAAAACCATCAAAGAGATAAGATACCATCTACTATTTATTGCCTGGGCACATGTTGGAGGCCCTTGCTTATTCCTTGCAAGAGAGAAGTAGAGTAGAAGGTGATTTGTTGCTATTTCTTTTAATTTAATGTTGGTGTAGGTTGCATTTGTCAACTTTTTCAATGTATGGAAGGAAAGTGCTGGTTTAAATTCAAGTCTGAGTTCCGTTGACAACAGGATTTCAGCACTTTGATTTTATTCCTTTTGTTTCATTTATCTTGTGTTAGTCCATAAGGCAGAAGACTGAAGCTGTTCACTGTTTATTGTGGAAAAGGCATTGCAGGCGTATGGTTCATCTAGTACTGTAGGTTCATGGATTCATCCCAAAGGTATATTATATTATTAACTGATATCAGCTTTTGATTATACAGGAAAAGAAGCTACTTTTAATTATGGCTTATATATAATATGTTTAATTCTTCTAGTGGTTTTACTTACCTTTTTTTAACTTCTTGCTTATACCTCCAACAGGCTTACAGAAGTCATTAATAGCTTATTAAACATTCAAAGTGAAATTTTTTTCAGAGAACTGAGTGTTTGCTTAAAATGAA
This sequence comes from Chamaea fasciata, assembly GCF_029207755.1. Taxonomy (NCBI): domain Eukaryota; kingdom Metazoa; phylum Chordata; class Aves; order Passeriformes; family Sylviidae; genus Chamaea; species Chamaea fasciata. Next base: position 44,577,009 of record NW_027094091.1, on the reverse strand, counting down.
AGTAAAAGCTGTCAAAACTTGTTCTCAAAATTAATCTCTGAAATATCTCAGTTGGTTTAATGTTTCCTTTTATAATTCTAGTTTTCTAATTAAGAGTATTACAGAATGTATTAATTGAAATTTTAATGAAGGTTGATATTTTCCCATGAAGGGAAATCAATGGATAGGGGAAAAAATGTTCTAAAACTTGGCTTTATCTGCTAGACTGTTATTTTTAAAAACATAATTTTAATAATTTTCTTGAGAGTCTTAATTTTGTTTTAGTGTAGATTCTAGTCTTAATGTATTTTAAATTACTCAGAAGAATTAATGATAATTAACTGGTGAAAAATTTTAGTACCATTTTAACATTCTGAAAGGATCAGTCTGAGTATCTCCAGACCCATGTAAGATGCAGACAAAAATTTTGTACAAAAATCAGGACTTTTTTTATTACATTTGTGATTGCAAAGAGCACTAGAGGAGGTTTAAGTTTCAACTAACAGTTTCCTGGTCTATAACACATTTGCAGTTCATGTGTCACTAAATTTCAGGTTTGACCAGAGTCATAGTGATGTCAAGATGACTTTTTACCTTTTATTTTATATATCTTTTATGTATTCTTAGTACTCCTAGCATGCATACTCATAATTCCTGAAGTCTCATAACTTAGCATAGTCCTAGTATTCTGTTAGGCCAGGAGACCAAATATCCTAAAGGCCTTGCAGTTGGAGGCTGAAAAACCCTACGCTATCTTGGGACACCAAGGTCCTCTTTAGAACATATCCTGTTAACCAGAGATTTGGCCCATCCAGGGGAGAATTCCTTGGGATGGGAGGCTATCATGCTATTCATTCAAGCCTCTGATTGGGGCATCCTTGTTAGATATGCTAATTCGTAAGGTCTATAAATTGTATACGTGATCTATCATGTGGGTGCATTTCAGCACATTCTACCTTGGCGGAACGGTGCACCATAAGGAGCTTTATTAAAATACCAAGGGTAAAACCCTGTATCCCTTAACCTTGTCTGGCTCTCAATTTTTAAGACCAGGAAAAGGCATCAATAGACCACAATAGGTTTTCAATAGCTACTGATATATGTGCTTTTGTATTTACAATATTTCTGAATCTTTGATGTTTTAACGCTAAATAAGACTTTTTTTTGAGTGCAAAAGGGAGAAGGACTCAAACTGTTTGGCAGCTTGCAGTTGACTCCCTTGTACTTGAATGAAACTCACACTTCTGCTAGCCTAAAAATTATGATGCTTTTCCACAGTCTGTAACTTTAACCTGGTATGCCTGTGCAATGTGCTTTCCAGTTTGCTGGCAGCCCGTCTTGCTCAGAGTAGTTGTAAACAGTGATGCTGGTATTTTTATTGGCTAATTTTACAAGCTGGCATCTGCTGTCAGCAGCTTCATGTAAACACACTCCTGCCACAGCATCTGTTCTGCTGCATATTGCCCTTACCTTAGCGCTTGCATGGAGCTGGGGAGGGAGTGATAAAGCTCTCTTCTGAAAGGAGGTATGTGGTGGGAAACAGGAGCTTAGTAAGACTTTCTCCTGGGATAGAGTTTCTAGAAACAGACTACTTGAGTCAGTTCAAGGACACTGTTTTCTAAATGGCTTTGAAACCTCTGCTTAGAGTCCAGCCCTGCTCAGCATGTGAGCAAGCACACACTTTCCTAAAAGCCAGGAAATGGCTTTTAGGAAAAATGAAATGGCTTCTATGAGGCCAGGAAATATGACAGCTCTCAGAACAGTGGATTTCTGTACTGAATGGAAGATGAAGCTTTTTGTGAATAAAACTTTACTGAGATGACTGAATTCCTAGCTGAATGCAATTAAACTAAGACTCATCTTGTGGAACTCAGCTATAACCTAGTGTGTATGAGTATCAGGAGAGAACAGATCCCAGTGAAAGCAGGGACTCCTGTGCAAGGGGCTAGATAGAGGCAAACCTTTGTTCTCAATGGAGACAATAGAAGATAATTATGACCTGCAGATTGTCAATTGAATCTCAACCTGTCTAGTTATAGCAATGTAGAGTCTAAGACCAAGACAAATCAGTGGCAGTGCCACAGAAAGTTCATCTTGCTTTGGTCTCAGGACAGAGAGACCTAGGTAAAAGCTGAATATCTGTATGCAATTACACAGTATGGTATGACATAGTAGCATGTTAAATGACTTCAGTCATCTTATACTGTTTTTCTAGTGTAAACACAGCTCCTTTGAGTGTCTTGGATTTTTTTTTTTAATTTTTATTTTTTTTTTATGCTTGTCACCATTAGCTTTTTATCCACCGCAGCCCTAAGGGATAATTCAGACAGAGGTGCTAGAGACAGAAATTGAGGAACCAGCATTGAAATTTTTTTTGAGGCATTGAGAGCTTTTGGGTTTAGAAGTTTGCGTAAGGTCTTGAATCAGTCCTAGGAAAAAGGTCAGTTGCAGAATGGAGGGAGCTGTATTGATGCATAAGTGCAGCCTAGGAAGTAGGAGTCTTTTCTCCTGTGTTCAACAGTGCCCAAGTGAGATCTCACAGCTGGTATATCTCTCCTGCTCCTCTCAGTGTGTTTTTCTGCCTCCAGGGTTTGTGGAGTGGTAAAACCCAAATACTGAAAAAGTAGCTATGAACCTAAAAATAAACTAAGCCTGTTCCATTCTCCTGGAGGTGTGGGCATACCTGCAGCAGCCTCTTCTCTGTGTATGTGACACAATGTGAATGTGCTCCCACTTTCTGGATTGGGGGCTAGCTCAGACACAGAGTAGGTACCCAACGCAGGCGTGCCCAGTTCCTGGGGTGGTGGTTGTGAAAAGAGTTCATGGGAGGGAGTTTGCTGTCAACAAAACGGGGAGAGCCTGGTAGAGAGGAAATTAATATGCAACACCCACCAGCAACAAAGCAGAACAGAACAGAGGTTTAGCTGCTACACTGTGCACAGAATTTTAGTATATACTCAGCCTTTGTGCAGATGCTTGTGCTGGCCAGGGGATAATGACTGGTGCAAATCCCTGTGGTTCTGAGATGTCCCTATTTTCTGTATAATTGTCATTTGGTTAGGGGGTCTTGACCAGAAAGGAGGGGCTGTGGATTTACCGCTTTCCTCAAAACACAGAAAAAGCTTATTTAGTACTGAAATGTTTCGAATAATTCTATTTGAATTGGTTCAAAAATATGAAATGTAAATGGTCAACTAGTTAGGTTAACAAGACAGAAAGGTAGATTTGCATTTCCTCCTGACTGGACTCTTTCCCGTAAATGCTTATTTATCTTTCTGTTCTGTGGACAGTCACGTTCGTCACTTGAAATATGACAAGCTAACTTGTCATACTCAAGCACAACTTGCTTGTTAGTGTCAAAGTGTTTCTGAGCAGAAACATCAAGAAGCCCCCAAAGATATGATTTTTTTTTTTTAATTTAATGTTATATTGAGATGTGTAAAGGGGTCTGGATACTATGAATACAAAATGGAAGTGCCTATACTGGTTCTTGTTTAACCTCTTTAAATACACTGATCCTGCAAAGGACAATGTGTGTCTGAGATGGGATATATTGTGAGACGGCTTTTGCTCAGTGGGTAGTTCTTGGCTATGGATAAGGCATTGACCTCACTTAGGGTGAGTTCTCAGTAAATCTTTATGTAAATGGCCTGATGCTGTCTTCTGCTCACTTCCCTATGTCTAAAGACTTCACTGTCTAAGGGAGCTATGCAATCAGTGCATCTGTAATTGTTTTATTAAAGTTTAAATGTTTATACCAGGCTCAGTATTTCCTGAAGTAAATGTCTTTGGGTGACTGTGGCACTCTGGGTAAAATGTTTATTAAGTGCCCTAGACCAGAGACCCATTATAAATTCACATTATAAAGTATTGTGCTCTAGGCTATAGCTGTAATCTGATTGCCACTCCTTTCTCAGCTTGCTGTGCATGTGTCCCATCTCCTTCACCTCCTGATTGAATGAAATTGTAATCACCTACTCTTCTATTTAGCTGGGGGCAGAATTAGAGGCAGAAAATGGAGGCAGCCAGAAGTGCCTGGGACCACAGAGAAGCTCTGGAGATTGAGTAAAGGTGCCACAGCCCAGATCTCACAAGAGATAGAAAGGGGAGTCATGTTTAGAGAGCAAGGAGAGGTGGATATAAAAGAGAAATAAGAGGAAATAAGCTGCCAGTTCTCATTTTTAGGCATGTCATGATGCATGGTGTATTTACAGTACTGTCCAGTAATACCTCAGTGAAATCTGTGAGGAATACAAACATTGTCTGAGCATGCAGAGATGATGTGAGAAAAGCCAGTGTCCTACTGGAATTTGATCTAGCAAGGGATATCAGAGGTCATGAGAAGGGCTGGCTTCTGTGAGGAGCTGGGTGACAAGTAGGGTTGGACAACGGTTATCTTGAAAGGCAGTCTGCTTGAAAGGAGGCAAAGGGTGTGTTGCAAGGGAAGGGTGTACTCAGAAGAACAGGGAGGTGAATTGAGGCACACCAGTGATTGCAAGCACTGAATTTGGCTTGTCAGGATACTGCTTAGAATCATAGAATACCCTGAGTTGGAAGGGGCCACAAGGATCATTCAAGTCCAACTCCTGGCCCTTATTCAAGAATACTTTTGGTCCAGGAAGCTTGGTTTGTAAGCTGCAGTGCCAGCTGTAGATTGAGCTCAGGGTGGGCAGGAGCCCCGGGCAAGAGGTCCTGAGTTGGTGCCAACCCTTTGCATAACAAAGGGCACAGGGACCTGTAGTTCAGCCAGGTGACTGGACACTCAGGGACACAGCAGGAGCTGATGTCTGAGGAGGAAGAGCAGAGACTGTGAGGTTATAAAAGCCCCAGAGTTCCACTGTTGGGGGTCCTTCTTGGAGGCACCAGCTTCAACACACACTGTGAGCCACACACTGTGAATGGGCTTCAGTCCCAGCACTTAAAATGTCTGGTAGTGGGAGTGTGACTGCCAGAGTCCCATTAATAGTCAGACAGGAAAGTTTCCTTAACAGCCTGCACAGGACAATCCCAAGAATCACACCATGTACCTGATGGAGCTGTCTAGGCTTGGTGCTGTGACATCTCTGGGGAGATGTTCCAGGGCCCAACCATCCTCTGGGTGAAGAATGTTTGCTTAACATCTAACCTAAATCTCCCCTGACACAACTTCAGGCCATTCCCTCATGTCCTGTCACTGGTCAGCAGAGAGATCAGTGCCTGGCTTGTTAAACCACATTGACAACAAACATTAATGAAAAAATGCTACTAGAATAGTCATGGTGCAAGAGCCAGGCTGGCTGATGACCCCTTTCAGCCTCACCTCAGGTGAGGTACTGACCCTTTAAAGCACTTCTTTTAACAGGGTATTATTTGCATCTTGAGACCAGGTCACTGAGCGTTGAGAAAAGGGTTATTCTCAGCTAAGAGACAGCTTCCTTGGGATCATGCAGGATGTCTGTGTTGGAAACAAAACTTATTATCAATGCACCTGAGCCTTATAGCTTGATTGCAATATCACCTAATTGCTTCAGCTCTTCGGGTGTGGATGCTTTATCTCGTAATGATAGAAACAGAGAAGAAGTCTGTCTGGAAAACTTCGTCTGTTTTGGTAGGTAAACCCTCAGTTTGCAAAGTTTATGTCTGAAAGTTGATGGCTGGATTTCTTCCTTTTCTTTCTATTTTTAAAAATCTAGCACAGGTAAACTTTTCTCAGTAGTATTTTGTTGGTGATTCTTGGGTGGGATAAGGAAAGAAACACTGAAAGCTGAGAATGACAGTAAGAAACACATGGTATGTCACTGTGCAATATTTGTGTCAGAACTTGTCACATGAAGCAGTCTGTCCCAGAAAGGTGGCATTGATCCTACTTTATCGTTCTGTTGTTTAAAAATTTCCTAACAGAGCACATGCCTGAAAACTATTTATAGTTACTGAAGTAGTTCTCTGAGTAGACATTGGAGTTTTGCAGGTGAAGTGTTTCTCAGTTTGGAATGGAAGAGTTACCTAAAGGCACAACTTGAGCACTTCAAAGGAAGGAGAGAAATAAATATGCTCCTGCATTTTACAAACAGTTGTAATTAACTGATGGAAAGGACTCAAAGACGATAGCTGTGATTCAGATGGCATCTCTGGAAAACATAAATTAGTGTGTTGGCAGCTGAAATTGCTAAGCATTTGCAAGTATTTGAGATATGATGTGATTGACAATGATGCGATTTATTCAGGAAATCATTAGGGTTAGATTGAAATAAAGAAGTCAGTATCAAACAGTTCTGCTTGGAGGAGCGAGGTGAGATGAAAAGGATTTGCTTTCCTCAAACAAGAGGAAAATAGATATAGTTGGTCTCAATGTGGAATGCATGGCAGTAGCTCAAGCTAATGAAACTAGTCTGCCTATAATCAAAGACATTCAGGGTAGCCGTCCAGCCTGCTCTTAGAAATTAAGGAAGGCATTATTGACCTTATGAAACATAGTTCAGAAAGGAACTGAGTTCTGGACAGTACTGTATGCAGGAGATTAATGTAGTTCACTATTAAATGATATACTGGATTTCATCATTATATCCATTATTGTATTTGTACCTTGAAAAAATGTGCATTTAATGAGTGAAGTGCTGAATGTGAATCCTACAGTAATGTCTACATTTGATAGCATAGATCCTGATCAAAAATGACATGCTGGAAAAGGGAAAGCGAGAATGAAAAGCAAATGGATGCTCTAATAGCTTTTCAACTTGATTCAGGTCTGCCACACACCTTCTGTGTGACCTTGAGCAAGTTACTCAAGGGCTAGACTTTAACAGAACACTTCAGTACTTACAAATGCACCCAAGTCACTGGAACAAGCTTGTGCAGTGTCTGCTGCAGCTCATGACCGAGTGTCCTGAGGAGATAAGCCAGTTCCTTTTAATATCTGCTGATTCTTATTCTGATAGAAGAATAAGATATTTTCATCAGTATTTAGAGAACGTTGTTACAGATCTAGAGAAGCCATAATCAATTCAGTAATGTTTATCTGAATCTTTAACATCTCCTTTGTTTCTGTCTATCTGTGCAGGAGGAGAAATGCTCCTCTTCCTCACAGGGGTGGGTAGGGAAGACTGGCTCAGGAGTGTGAGGTGCAGAGCTACTGCAGTTAGTGGATGCATGTAAATAGGTTATGATGAGAAATGTGAAAGCAAGTCCATTATTAAATTTATACAGGGCTAACAGTGTAATCAAATTAGCCTTTGCACTTTCTCCTGTGCTCCACTTTCTGCATTAGAAAATCTCCATAAATCTCTGCAAAGCCATTTCATTTGTTCCCTTTAATGCTCTCCTCTGGTGTGATGCAAAGAAACACCTCAATACTTGCTAAGTAGTGAGTGGGCTGCAAGTAGTGCCAGCTGTGTCTGCTCCTCTTGGTGCTCACAAGTGCGTACTTCCATATCTGACCTGGATAATTTTGCTGATCACTCTAATCCACATTGGCATGTGAAGTGACATACACTGTCCCCTCTGGGAGAGGGTACTTTCCCCTGCCTGCAGTGGTCTGCTAATGCTTGGGATCTGCTCCATGGGGGTCACTGTAAGGCAGTGAGAGGGAAGCACTGACACAGCATTTGCAAAGGGGAGAGTGTGCTGCCAGGTCTTGGGCTTTAGCAAGGACCCTTATCAAGACCGAGGGCTGGTGATGAAGCACTCCAAAAGAAAATACCAGGCTGAAATTGCATGCTTTCTCCAAGCCTTTTCTGACTGAAACAAATATTCACATGTTTTTCCCATGTATTTTCATAGGTTTGGATCTAATTTCAGGCTGTAAATGAAGTGAGCAGATTTTCCTTAGTGCACAATTGCCAATAGTTCCTGTGTCTTGTGGGGGTGGCAAAAGATAAATTGGTGCTGAGACCATACAAGTGACTGGGTTGTGAACTTGCACAGGCAATGCTTTATTTACCACTTGCTCATTTTTCTTCATGCAAATTACGAGTTCGTTGGTGAACATCTTTCTCTGCACTGCAGTGTGAAGCTTTCAGCAGCCCGAGGGGTGCAGTCATGGACATACCTCCTCTGGCCAAGCGGTGGCCCACCTGCACTAGCCCTGTAACACTCCTGTCCCTGCTGGCTCCTGGCACTGATTTGTCTGTTGTCCACTGGGGCTCTGACTATTGCTTTCTGCAGCCTGAAAAGGCTGCTGTGGTGTGTGTTGAACAACAGCCATTTTGTGTTCAAATTGTAGTTGCAGTCATGGTATTAATCCAAATATATCTACTATGCAAAGCTGCTTAGCTGCTCCTGGATTGCTTTTTCTTTTAATATGCATCTGGTTTTTGAACAGAAGGTAATTCTTCTGTTTTGAAGGGCTTGTGGGGAAAAACAAAAAACCAAATTACTAAATTTCATTAGGGTATTCCTTAAAGGTGTCATCTTCTCTGACTCTTGAAAGAAAAGGACTTTTCAAAGGAAAATGGAAATGCTTATTCGCCTAACTAATTAAACAGTTTGCCACATTACAGTGGGTCTTCTATTCCATTATTGCAATGAAGACTTGGCTTTAGTGGGACTGTTTACACTTTAATTTAAAGTATGAAATTGAATCTTTTCTGAAATGAAGGCCCTGTTGAATATGGAGATGCAATAAGTATTTTGCCCTTACACTTCAGTAAAGGATAATGATATAGGGAATAGATTTGGCTGGCTGTTTTTGGTAGCTGAAATAATCTGAAGGATAGACTCATTTATTTTTCAAGTGTATCCTGTTGATGATAGGATAAACAGCACCCTAATGAAATGAATTGGCAATACAGAATTAGAAGCCAGTCAGAACACAGATACTATATGAAGGGATCTACCTACATAGGAGAGAAATTAAACTTGGAAAAATAAGCTTTTGCATATCTAAGTGAAATAATCAGAAATGCACTAACTGCAAAGATGTCTAGTTTAATAAATAGTTTAAAACACATGTAATAGCTGACAGCAAATTAGATATGAAGTGGCAAGTTACACAGAGCAAAGCTGTCATTTCTGTTTTAGACACTATATTCAAAAGCATTTTAGAGACAGTTGTTTGTTATGGCACTAGTATGATTACACTTCTGAGCAAAATGTTATGATGGAGATGTTGGGAAAACTGGAGGGACTTTGTAGTATAACAGCATTACTATCTCTCTACAGGAATGACTCATGAGAAAAAGATATAAAGGATGAAATATAGATCTTAAGTGAGTGATGATTAAGAGGGAAATGCTGTTTGCATAGATGAAAAGACACAAAAGTAAGGAGCAGGAAAAAGTTAATGAGACACAGAAAGAAAAATTTGAAACTAAGACAAAATATAGACTGGGTAAGGGGAGAGAAATGGCGTGATTCTGAGATGGTTTAGGTTTCTGAATACTTTGCCAGGTGACCAACCCCTTGGATTTCTACAGTGAATTTGCTCAAAGCAATAGAAGGTATATTCTTTGATGGGAAATGGGAAGGGATCCCATCAGATTGTCCAGCTTCTCTCTGATTACTCAAGGCTACCTGGGATGTTGCAGCACTCTGCTAGAATTTCTGTCCACTCTTTAGGAGCCTGCTGGGTGCACTAATGAGGCAAAATCCAGGGGGGAGTTGCCTGCTGCAGATTACTAAGAAGATTGGTGGCAAAACTAGGGGGAGAATTTTAGGAGACTGAGACTCCAGCAAATAGGATTCATTATAAGGTGCATAAAATTGCAATACCCTGCATTTGGGAACAAGGCCCTTTGTAAGGCAGCATTTCCTTTTTTATCAGTACTTAGTGATATCGAGGGAGATGAGGTGGTCACACCTTGCTGTGTCACAGCCAGGGTGGGGAAGAAAACAACTGTCAAGGACTAGGAGCTTTTTTCCTGTAGGGAAAAAAAAAAAAAAAAAAAAAAAAAAAAAAAAAAGAGGCAGCTAGAATGAAGCCTAGAGCATGGTGGCTATTCTTAAATAGCTTATGAATCATACGAAGCTCATCTCAGTGTTTCCTAGAAAATTAAGATGTCACTAACATATCATCTGAAATGCCTCTAAATTATAAGTCTGGCAGTCCAAACAGCAGTTAGTGACTGTCAAACAGCATTGAAAATCGGGAGCACACAGCAATTTGACATGAGATTCTGTTAAGAGACATGTCTAGCTACAGCAGCCTTGCCCCTCGGCCAGCAGAGGTGCCCATCCAGCTTGCCATTTTACTTGTTCTTTGCCACCTGATCCTTTTTACTATGCTAGCAAGGAGTTGTTTCTGATGTCTTTTTTTTTTTATTTTCCCCCTGCATTGCCCCGGTTTCTGGATGGCAAAACTTACCATTGCTTTTACAGATGGGGAATTCCTATAAATTACTGTACCCCAAGGTGCTACTCCCCTCCTTAATCTGATGCAGGGCTGGGGTCAGACATTCTCAGCAGTGACTTATTCCAGCTGAGGGTCCTGTCATGTACCATTTAGAGGGGTGGTGTGATAGCAAACGTCCTTTTGAACTTCGGACAGGAAGGGTATTCAAACAGTGAAGATCTGAGGCAGTACTGTGAAGAGATGCGTGAAGAGATGCATGCCACACTTTACATGTGCATTGGCTGACAACTCTACTGTTGTACCTCATGTAAAGTAACAGTCCTTGCCTTGTCCTCCTGGTGGCAGTAAAAATGTTGAATAGCTTGAGGTAGAAAATCCTCTTGCAACAGGAGCCAACACTTTCGAAAATAATATAAATGAAGAGCTTAGGACAACGTCTATGGAAGTAGCAGAGGTGTGTATATGGTGAAAAGACACAGAGTAACCCACCGTCTAGCTAATACGGAATAAAAGATGAGTAATGTCAGTGTAGAGAGCTAGGTTATCTGAAGTTTCCCAGTTGAAAATTACTTGTCCTCTACAAACTGGCTTTGGGGATTGTGTATTTTTAATTGCAACTTGATTGGAAACCTAGTCCAGAACATTGTACCTTGGAAAGAGAGCCTTTTGCAGGTGCTAAACCTTTGGTTAACCTTTTTATAATATAAATCAACAGGGGTGAAATTAAGGAGGCAGCATGAGCTGAGCAGGGCTCTGGTTCACCCTTACTACTTACGCACTTGCAAGGCTGGGTTTGGTCTTTATTGGCTCATCTGGAAGAGGTTTCCTCAAGCGAGGAACCAACGTGTGTGAACAAACTCCCTAGAAACAATTTCTTTTGGAGATTTTTTTTTTTTTAAGGGAAGTGGCCTGGGTGATAGCTAGGGTTCTGAGAGGTAAAAACATCTCAGTGTAGAAGTGTTTGAACAATACTCTCGAGCTCATAGTGTGATTCTTGGAAATGGTACTGTGTAGGGCTATGAGTTGAACTTGATTATCCTTGCGGGTCTCTTCCAATTCAGTATATTCTACAATTCTCTAATACTAGCTGTACTGGATTCAAAGCTGTGCTCTGGTGGTGACTTGGGGTAAAATACACCTGAAACTCATCTTTCTATCAGCACCATTTCGGAGTTTGTGGAATTTTTGCCTACCTGGCCGGGCGGGGGGGTGGTTGGTGAGCCTTCCTCTCAGGCTTGCCAGCCTTAAGAAATCGCGGCTTCCCCGACTCCGGGCTGGGGTGTGCGTGTGAAGGTTTTGGCACCGTGACCCGCGGCTGCTGCGGGGAGATCTGGCGTTCCCCGACCTCCCGGAGCGGGCGCGGGGGGCGGCTCGCAGGGACAGCGCTGCCGCCCGCTCCCTCGCACGGCCATGGCGGGGCTGTAAAGGGCTCCCATCAGGGCGGACACCGGCGGTGCGGTGCCCGCTGCTCCCCGGGCTTCGGGAGGCGCGGGGGCCGTCGTCCCCGCACACGGTGGCCACGGCGGCAGGTCCGCCCCGTCGGGGGCGTCTCCGCGGCGACGCGGGGCCACCTCCCCATCCCCGCCCCCTGCCTCCCCAGTCGCGTCGGCGGCTGGACGGGAGCGGAGGGGAGCGAGTGCATCCGCGCTGCCAGTCCGCCCCGTCCCGTCCTGAGCCGACCCGAGCGGGCAGCGCTGGGGGGGAGCCGCCGCCCCATGCGCTGAGCGGCGGCGGGATGGGGCCGCGGGGCACCGGCGGCTGGGCCGGCCGCGCCGGGGCGCCGGCTCCCGGTCGGACGTGCCTCCTGCCGCTGCTGCTGTGCGCCGCGCTCCGGAGCCTGCGGGCCAGCCCCGGCAGCGAGGGTGAGCGGGGACGGGGCGGCCGGGCCGTCGGGGCAGCGCCCACCCGGGAGGGTGGCTGCCCGGCGGTGCGCGGCTTCAGACTCGGCGGATTCAATTTTGGGACATTTGGTGGGAAGTGGAGCGGGGCTCTGCCCGCGGCGAGGTGGATGCCGCGGCCGGGATGCGGGTGGCACTGCCGATGGGGCAGGGGGCTCCCGGCGAAGGGAGGCGGCGTTGGCCGCGGGCAGGCTGGCACGGGTGGGTGTGTGTGCACAGATGCCTTGGCACGGGCGCCTTTGGCAGCCGGTGTTCCCTTTCTGCGGGGGGATGGATGTGTGCGGGGCGGGTGCCTTAGCGCGGGTGGGAGCGCACGGCGGTGCTGCTCGCGGTTTGCCCCGGGAGCCGCACAGGTGCATGCGTGCCGGGCTGGGACGGGGCATTCCGCACGGGGCAGGGCTCGGCGGGACCGGCCGGCGCTCGGCGGGGCAGGGGAGGCTCCCCCTGGGTAGCCCTGCAAGCGCTGGCCGCAGTGCGCTTACTTCGTGGCTTAAAATACACGTATAAAAAGCAGAGGAAGCCGCGGCGGTGGCGGTGTGTAACCCGCAGCGGAGCGCGGCCGCTGGGGACGGATTTTTTTTATGCCTTTGATCTCCGTGAGGCCAGTGGCCAGAAACGCATCCAGGCTTCTTGTCGAGCAGGATGCTTCCAGTCTTTGAAATTGGACTGGGATTTTTACTCCGTGCCTGGTGTGGGTACTGCTTGGGGCTTTCTAGTATTTTTGGATCTGCGGGCAGGCTGTAATGTGAAAGCAATGGGTGGAGAAGTTCAGCATCTGCAGGGGATGCCAGCGGCTCGAAGCAGGCTGGCGTCGTGATGCACCGTAATTATTTGTGAAACTCCTTTAGAAGGAGGAGGAGGTATGCAGGGGTTGGTAAAGGAAAACCGTACCAGAATTTCAAAGATGTGGCCTGAGGTAACCAGCTAGCTGTAATTTATTTTCGAGAGCGAGAATAATGTGAATCGCAGTTTTCTTTAAAAAAAAAAAAAAAAAAAGAAAAAGAAAAAAAAAGTGCAAAGAAAAAAAAAAAAGAGGAAGGGAGAAATACTGTTCCTCTGTGTACAAAGATACCAAATGTTCAGGAAGTGCATTGGTTTGGGAGATGATTGAAATGGTTTGGCTTTGCCTTGGTTAGATAACAGGGGGCCCAATCCTTCTGTCCCCGTGCAATTTCAGATGATTTCACCCGTGGGAGCAATGCTGTTGAGATGGCGTGTCTGATTTAGAAGGGCTTTCCCTGTTACTCACCTTCCTTTTAGGAAGCATGCTGTCCTGTGTGAGCTAATCTGCCATGATACCGTGCTGAGAGACCAACAGATGCTCCAAGCCCTGTCTCAGTCACCCTTGCCAGGTCTCAGAATAGCTGGATATTACTGACTGAGTCAATGGGACCAATTGCTGAGCACAGAGGTGTCTCTGCGTGAGCAGGCAGCTGCAGAATAGGACTTTAACACGATAGGAAACTACTGGAAAGGATTAATGAAGCTGCCTAGCAAATGGGTATAGTGGCATCTTTACAGGGAGGTTGCAGGGGAATATTACAGTAATGATGAGCAGTGTGAGCGCTTGCTTCATGGTGTCTGTGCTGCTACTTTTCTGACTGCTGCTCTCTAATTTCCATCTCTTCAGTAAATGCAAAGCTAAAAGGCTGCTGCTAGGAGGGGTCTGACTGTGGACCTGAACTTTATTCAGCAAGTGCTGTCCTTCGCTGTGAGGAGATTTATTTGTAAACAAGCATTATTTGACAAGTGCTTCTCGCAGCGTGTCTCCTTTGCCGTTTGCTACGGAACAGCTCTGTGCCTGGGAATGGCTCACCCTGCAGTATGTGGAGCCCAGTGCATGAGAAACCTGGGGTGCTGAAGCCCACCTGCCTGGCTGTATGCGAGTTGGCACTTTTTGGTCACCAGTTTGGGTTTGGAAAGTTCATTTGGCTGCTTCTGGGCTCTGAGGAGAGAGCTTCTTCCCTGGGGTTAGTTCTTCGGCTGGTTGGGAACTTTACTTTTGCTGAGATGGAAGTAGCCATCTTAGACCGGTGAATAATGTTTTCAAAAGTTGGTGGTATTGGGTTTTCTGGGTTTATTTTTTATTTATTATCAGGCATCCTACTCAGCGTGGTTAAACAGCTAGCCAGTACCCTGTGCCGTGTATGCATGGAGCACATAAATAGTTGCACAGATGATGACAAATCCTCAGAATCATTTTTTTTTTTCTTTACCCCCTGCATCGTGTTTTTTTGTTTCTCTAAATCTTACTGTAACCCACAATGACTTCATGGGATAAAATACACGCAGTTAACAATTCACAGTACGTGATGTTCTATTTTACCCTCTAGTGGAGGGAACTTAGGGGAAAATGCTTTAAAAATCTAGGTTATGATTCAGAGGGGGGAAAAAGTAAATTCATTGTTTTAGTTCCTTATCATGAAAGTAGCTTTTTGCATGGGCAGCTGAGTTTCAGAAGCTCCTGCCGTTTTTGGAGTATTGAGTGTCCAACCTCTATCACAAATCTGGTCACCTTCATAGATACCTTCAAAAATATATTGAAGGATATACATTGGGAAAATGAATTAATTTTTCTTCAGCCTTTCCTGTGACAGCGAAATAAGACAGATTTTTATTTTAATTACATTTCCTTAGATTATATGTTAAAAGCAAAATGTGTAGTGAAAGATGAAGGCTCAATACTATTTCATGCATTTTCAAGTGTTGTTTAGCCATTATTTTTAACTCTTTAGCAGAGTTCGCTGTTAAAACCAGATACTTGCTTTTTGCTCTGAGTAATCTTAAAAATTCAATAATCAGTCCCGATGAAAATATTCCAAAGAGTACCCTGAGGGTATTGCACAATTTTGTGAAGTGCTGGTATTCCAGAAGTGCATTTTTGCTTTAAAATGCATTCCCTATGATAATGGGGCCTGAGAGTCAGCCCTGCAGTATGTGACTGGGCTTCCTGCACTGCCTTTGGTTTAAAAATGCATGTGTTTTAAATCTTTCTGTTGTAAGTACTAGGGTTTGGGAAGTGGCTTGTATAAATTATTTATGTGAAACACAATAAATGACGGATTTGGTTGAAGACTCCCCCCTTCGCCCTAAATTATATGATTTGTTACACATCGCCTGTGGATTTGAAGAGGTTTGCAGATCACATTTGGTCATCACTTAGATGACCTTAAAAAGTGTCATGTGGACAAATTATTAAAATAATGGAATGCGTTATATCTGATTACTTGTAACAAAGTAATTCCACAAGATATTTACATAATTGTAATTAAACACAAAGTATATTTCATTTCAGGGATTTTCAGATGAAGTGCTGATGAAGCAGTGCTTAACAATAAAGTGTACTGTTAAGCAAATCAAAAGAAATGCAGTTTGAAAGAATGACATTGACTTAAATAGACAAAGGTGAGAAAGACAAAATGGATCTTTGGAGTGTGTTGTATTTGTTTTAAGACTAGAAGGATATTATTATTTTTTATGAACTCCTGCTTTGGTCCTTTCCCTCTTAAGTGTTTCAGGGTTTTTTGAAGCTTGCTTTATCTCAATGTATCATTTTTTATTTGAATAAATGAATAAATGAATACAATTAAAGGGGTGGGTCTGGTGCTGGCAAAAAATAAAGGAAGGTTGTAATTTGCAAATTATTAATGCCAGAGCCTGAAATGAGCCTACCTGTTCTCAGTGTGTTGACTTGTGTGTGTATGTGTTGTCTCATAGTGGTATATAATTTCTGTGTCACGGCACACTGGATAAATGCATATTTAGCTAAAATATCACAATGTTTATCTTTAATTTGTGAATGAAGTCTTTTTCAGGAAGTTTTTTTTTGTGTAGTAAAAGCAGGTGGGAAAATAGTCTTAATTTTCATATCAATGTATTTAAATTAGTCTAATGCTTCAGATAAAAATACACACTATCAGAACATTCTGCTTATTAGGTTGCACTTAGTAGCTTGGCTTAGTATGTCATGCATTCACACAGCTACACCATTTTGTATAATTCTGTAGGTGTTGAGTGCTGCTAGCATGCATATGCCTTGTGTATGCAGAACAGGTATGTCTGGACACTTCAGTGTGCTCACAGTGCCTTAAGGAGGCTTTAAGGAGTTATCAGTTCTGTATTTGGTGTACTGCAATGGTTCCCTGTGTGCTTTCCTTGAGAGCAGAGCATAGCCTCAGTGCCATGTGTTTATTTTACTCACTGGACTAGTCCCATTAACTTTTAAATTTACTGCAGTGGAATTACTGGTATGAGGAAGGACAGCTCATGTCTAATGGTCTTTTTGGGATCTGTCTGATGTGTGATTTATGGCTTTTCAAGAGGTTTAGAATGACTCAGTCATGGCTTTAAAATGGAACCACTATCCTTTTGACAGTAAAACAACATTTGAAACTCAGCACTTTTAAGTATATGACTAAAAGCATTGCTGCCTAATGACACGTTTTTAAAAGGGAAATAAACAATAGCAAAGATTGACTCCAAGATAGTGCCTGTTTCCTTTCGAAGCTTATCTTAAAAATTGTGATAAATAGTAGAAAACAGGCAAGCTGTCTCAAACAGTAACTGACTGCTTATAAGTGGTAAATGTTGATGCTATAATTCGATGCAAAAAGCAGCTATTTGCACATCAGTATACAGAGGGGTTAACTGGCAGCTACCATGGAAGGAAGGGAAGTTAGTGTACTTGTGTGACAGGTTCTTCCCCCTCCACTGTTAACTCTCCCACCACTGCGTCACTTTTTAGCTTCAGTATTCAGTTTAGTTCCATGTCCGCTGTTCTCTTCCTGCTAAATAAGAAAGCAAAATCTTGCCCATGGTGAAATGTTTATTCTTTGCACTTAAAAATGCAAAGGTTTTTTGCAGCAGGCTTGAGGGAGGCACTTGTGGTGAAGTAAGAGCAGGATTTCATAAAATCTGGCAGAAGTTGAAAAGGTGGGACGACTTATGACGTGGTGCCCTGCTCTCTGTTGTTGCTGGTTTTATGCTTTATTGTTCCAGGGATTTCCATGCTGCTTCTGCAGGAATCCTGGTGTCCAGCATGTGCTGAGCAGGCTTAGAGCCCTTGACATGGGAAAGTCCAGCTGAATTAGCTCAACTTAGTGATGGTGTTGGACCCTGTTGGCTTTAGGGTCTTGACCAGATATGGGTCTGTTAGATCCCCCAGTCTTTCTGACTTGGAGCTACATTTCTAGTGGTCTGTTCCTATAGGTGTGAAAGTGTGCATATACTTGAGTAGAGATGAACTTTAAACATTGCTCAGGGATGTCAGGGAAAAAATAAGGCCCTGCCCCAAAATAAAAAGAAAACAAACTCTTTCTGCAATTAAAAAAAAACCAAAACAACCTCACATCCTCTTCAGGAATAAATTGAAATTTGTATATGGAATAAGGGTGAAATGAGAGAAACCCCAGAGGCATACAGATTGGTCACTTTGTAGAAGCACTGAATTTCTTAGTTAAGTGCTTGCTTCTGTGGAGGAAAGAGTGTTCACTCAGCTCTTCAGTAGGTACTCAACCTAATACTGTCCATTAGAAATGATTAAAAAAGAATGTTGTTCCTATTGTAAAACGTGTAAACACAGAATTAAAATCTGTCACAAGTGCACCTCAGTGACCATAAGTGCTGCTGAGAGATGAGGCCTCATTTCAACCAGGCTGGACTTGAACTAGGTATCTTTCTTTGCTCAGAGAATATTGCAGAAATACTGTGTTAATTATTTCATTGGAATGAACAAATTTTTTTTAACTTTCTCTTCACTAAACTGTTTTTTTTTTTTGATCTCTGCTAGAAAAATTGCTGTGTATTTAAAAAGCTTGTAGAGAATTCTTTTTTCCCTTTGAAAATATATTTTATTCTTAAGATATGCCTGTTCTTTGCCACAGGCAGAGTGGAGAGCTGGATTGTCCTTTGTGTCCACGTTGTGACTGTACCTCATTCTGCTCTGTGACTAGCTGGACATTGAGGTGACAGGTGAAAGCATTTGCTGCCACAGCTGCTTTCACAGCCAGCTGTATTGGCGAACCTGAGCGCTGGCCTTCAGTAGCTTAGTTCTCTCCGGGGATATGTTACCCTTTGAGTTGTCTCTTTGACCTATTGTATCTCTTACAGTCTCAGTTTTGGTATTTGCTATGGCTTTGGTCAGTGCAGTATCTGAACCTCTCCAAAGGTTTAATGCGCTTATCCTCTTGCAGGTGGAAAGCAATTATCTCTGTCTTGGGCAAGGAGGCTGCTCCAGAGCAGACAGTCAAGAGGAGAAGTAAGCACTGCCATTCACAGCACCTGACTGCTGCTGGCTGTAGTAGGTGGTGGGTGGGTGGCTCTTTGCTGAGATGCAGGGCATATTGCCTGCTGTGGACAAGGGTGGTGGGAGCTGCAGGCTGCCCTGGGCTGTGTGAACGAGCACAGTCTTTCTGCTTCTGCCTTGCAGAGAGGGCTGAAGATGCCTTGGGCCAGAATAATTGCCATGGGAACATTCAGTGCGTGCTGTTTCACTGGGGGTGGTGTTGGTAGGGAAACACGCTTCTTATCTCTCCCTCATCCCTGGTATTTGAGTTGTGCAGCAGGAATATTAGGAGGACTCTGACTAAGTAGAGCTGCTCAGGTGACCACTGGCTGGAAGGATGAGTGATGCCTCCAGGAGAAGGTGATATAGCATGACAGCACATCTGGACTGCAGGAATACCCTTGTGAGCTGATCTGGCATCCCTGAGGACAAAGAGGGTTCCTGCCCCTTGTCTTCCCGCTGGCAAGCTCCTCAGCATCCGTTCAGCAAACAGTGCCTTGGTGATGTGTGTGGAGAACAAACAGTACCCTCAGAAGCTGAGAGCTCCTAGGTTTTGTTGGCTGTGTAGCAGGTATTAAACCTGTAGGAGAGAGGATAGAACCCTGGGCTTGCGGGCTTTCATGTCATTTTGGTGCAGAGGGCAGTATCGAAGTGTTTTGCCAAGGTGTTAACTCCTGGGTTCTCTAGCCTGGATCACTTCGTGTTAGAAAGAGATCAGAACAAGAGTCTGAACTTTGTAATTCCCAGAGGGGATAGAGGAACACCTGAGAGAAAATTAATTATTCAGCATCAGTAATGAGCATTTCTTGATGCTTCTGAGTGGACTTGTGTCACTTCTTAAACTGTTTTGCATGTCCCAAAACAGTGAAACTACTTGGGGATATTATCTGCATACTTGCTTTCATAAGATAATTTCTGAAAAAAAAAACCCAGTCATTTTGGCCTATCCATCATTACTTTACTAATATTCAAAAGCAATTTCTTACTAAAATGTGTTGACAATGTGCTGTTCCCACTAGCAACCTCCACCCTCTTCCCTCACCAGAAATAGAAGGGATAAACTGTCAACCCCCCTGCAAAGCCAATAGATCATTTCAACCTTTCTTTTTTTTTTTTCTCCCAAATGCTTGCTAAGCATTATGTCAGTTTCTTTTACTTTCTACTTGAATGAATTCAGTGGCAGCAGAGTAGTCATTATTGTCAACAGGAAGGCTTTATTAGTGGTGGTCAGTGAGGTCTTGCAAGTCCACTGGTAGTAGAAAGCTGACAGCCTTGCCAAGTCTGGTTGTATCTGTGCCAAATTTCTTCAGTTTAGTTATATGCATAACAGAATTTGATCTCCATGTCTTTTAGGGCAGCTTTTAGGAACAGAGACCGTTGAGACCAAATTGCTTTCAGTTGTTGATTTAGGGAAGAAGGTGAGATTTCATCTCAGCCCTGCTAGCAGTGAGTTTTGATTGCGCTAAGGAACTGTTGGGATGCTAACATTGGGCTTGACTCTGTGTGTGCTTGATAAGGTGCTAGCTTTAAGCAGGGTCTTCAAGAAACTGCCTCCTTCAATAGTTTGCAGATGCCTTCACAGTGGTTGGAGGCCCTGATCTGCAGGATAGCACTGGCATTTTATTTCTCCATACAGTCTGGTTGGCCGGTTGCAGGTGCTGGTTGCATGTTGCATTCAGTGGAAGCTTCTTTTTCTTTTTTAGTGGTAAAGTGATACTTGCCCAGATGGTTACCCAAAGAAGTGGTGTTGCAGCCAGCTCAGAAGTCTGCTGTTGTGTTGGTACAGTGTTGTTTCCAGTGAATTTTATGAGTGAGAATGGAAGTATTTTTCTGGCTTTCTTTGCAGTGAATAAACCCTTTTCAGTTAAATGGTGAATTTGGTGGGAATAGGAGTGTTTGTCATTAAAGAAAAGCAAACCATTACAGGAGTTTTTAAGTTTCCAGCACTTTGGTGTCAGGCTAATCCAACCACTTTCTTCTTGTAAATGATGTATGGTAGGAAAAACAAATGACTGCCTCTTGTTTTGACTAGAAATTTTTGTAAGGAAAAAATCTGCAGTTTTCTGGTTGTTTTAGTGGGTCTGGTTATCGAAGAGAGCTTTGGGTCTGTCTCTCTGGTGCTGCAGCTGGTTCTGTGCCTGTGGGGAAAAAATGCAGCCAACCTGAAGAACTTTGTCAAAGGGCAATATCACTCCCTTGTAAACAGCGTGTTCAAGCAAATTACAGATGTGATGCAGAAATTACTAGATTAAATTCTCTAGTTGATGTTATGATTGCAATTGTCCATCTGGCCTTAAAAACCTATGAATCTGTGATGCAGATTCAAGCATTTTGGCTCTTGCTGTAAAAGGGAATCATGATAACTTGGATCAGAATGAAGCCAACATAATAAAATATAAATCTGCAGTTAATATTAGTTTGCAAGTTCATTAAGTAGTGTATACTTTCCTCCTCAGTGGACTATAAATAATAGGTTCTACTACAGCTTGCACTCTGATGTAGCTTGTTTCCACTGATGGAAACATTTCAGAGATTCTTGCCTCTGTGTGTTTTGTCCCTACTCAATGTAGCTAATTAATTCAAGGCATCTACTCCCTTATGACCTTGATTTCTTTTGAGAGTTTGATTTTTTTCATTTGTTTTTACTTTCTTGGGTTATTTTTGACTGTCACTTGTTGGCGGTACCTTGTGTATATACTTTCTAGAGAAACACTTGGCACAGCAGGAAAAACTGGTGGAAAATGAATGAACTGCAACAATGAACTGCAATAAAATCAATGAAGATTTATGAAGCAGGAAAACTTTTGACTCACTATGATGGTGATGAAGGTTCCTCTGCCGTCCGTATGTCTTGGTAGTGCTGTGACCCCTGGAAGTACTGCAGGAAGGATGGGGATGTATGCATTGTAACGAGAAACCAGCTCTGTTAATGTTGATGTATTGGCAGCTATGCCCCCTCCTTTGGGTAGAGGGGAGCAAAGCTTGGTGGAAGTCTGTGATGCTGTTCAGGAGACCTCCTGAGGAAGTGCAAAGCACTGCTGTCACAGCTTGTCCTGCACCTTTACCTGCCATCCAGCAGAGTGTTTCTCGTCATGCTTAATTGTCAGTGAGTGTTCCTGTGAGAGGTTTCTCGTAAGTTCTTTAAATGTAGCTGTTCCCACGAGGTGAGTGTTGGGTCAGGGCTGGGGCTATCTTGACCACCCACAGAAAGGTTGGAGCTACAGGAGCATGACTACATCTCCTTTCATAAGAGGCTTCAGCTTCAGGCTACCAAAAATAACATTCTGATTCCTGTTCAATTTGTAACAAGTTTATTAAAGAAGAATTTTCCTTCATTTGTTAAAAACAAAACATTTTTATTTAAGTCTTGCTGTTTAGAAATGTGCTACTTTAGAAATCGTGTGATGTTTTGAAATACTTATGCAGGCTTTAAGGAAGGTTTCTTTACTCCTGTTTGTTTTGTGATGGAAGGTGCTTTTTAGGGTCAAAGAGGATTTTCTTTCCCTCCTGTTTTAGGTGTATTTTAGTGAAACTAAAAAAAAAAAAAAAAAAAAAAAGAGATTCTTATGGTTTTACATACGGCTTTATCATGATGTAAATTCCATCAGCTTTTGCTATCCCAACATTTTGCCTATTCTGGAGCTCTTAGTTAGGGTATGCTTTGGTAGAGGATGCCTTGTGATAAACCTTAGCTTGCAAATTGTGCTGCTGAAGAGCAGGATTATTCTAGTGTATGATTTATTGGAAATCAGCTCAAAGACCACAGCAGCTCTTCAGAGTTCAGTTTCTGTATGTCTGCAGAGGCTGTGCCCTGGTGTAAGTAATGAAGGATTTCCTGGAAGATCTTTAGATATTGAAATGACAGGAGGAAATGTAGCTGGTAGGATCAGAAGTACTCAGTGTTCTAGACTGTTGGTGGGGCATTTTTGATTTTTAGCTTGTTTTCTTTTTTTCGCATGATTTTGGAGTGAAGAAAAAAGATGCTCCAGATGATCCCGCTCCAGGCCAGAGCCAGAGGAACCATCTCATTTCAATGGTGTAATCAAAACAATCCATGAATTGGTGGCTTCTACTTCAGGCATTGTACCATCATGACAGTCCTATCCTGCTTTCTCCTGGGCAGGCTACTGCTGCCACTTGTTTCAGGTAGCTGTGCGAGGTGAGGAGCTCTGCTGTGCTGTGGAGTGTTGGTTTAGGCCAGTGTTGAATGCCATCAGCCCTGGTATTTTGTGTGCTTCCTCCCAGCCACGGTCGCTGTGTAGCCATGGTTAAGCTGCTAAATGCCAGTTGTATGACCACGACAAGGACATTTGAGTAAAAAAGTATATCCAGGCTCCCTGACAGAGATTCCCAAGTGAAAAACCACCATTAATTCACCAGCTAGAGTTCAGGGCAAAGGTTTAGATCACGTCTGTTTTTTTACTCTAACTTGATTGCTCACCTGTAGTAACTAGCCTGTCTGAGAACAGGAGTGTATGCAAACTCCCCAGGCTATTATTCTGTACAAAAAAAAAAAAAAAAAGGGGCTGTGGTATGACTTTAGACTTAATCATCATTTATCCTACCCTGAAGGCATGGAAGTTAATGATGATATAGATCTGTGTGGTTTTGTGTTCCCCTTGACTGAGCATTAGAAATAATTAGGGCTTGTGGGATGGATGCACTGATGGTGGAGATGAGCAAAAAATACTATATATTATCTTCCAAGTTTGCTGGCAAAGATACAGGTTTGTGCTTATGGGGTCTGAGGTTTCTTGCTTTTTTGTTCAGATAAAGCTAGCTGGTGCTGAGGAGAAAGGAAGTGGGAATAAATGAGTTCAGTTATTTTGGAGCCTTTTAAGATTATGGGCCAAGCAGAGTTGCTAGTAATTTCTGAAGAGATTTTTTTTTTTTTCAGTGGGGTTAGCTCTGCATATTCCAAGTGGTCCTGAGTACAGCTCTGGGTTATGCCCATGGGGTGGGCAGCACTGGGGTGAGTCCAGAGGCCACCAGCTGCACACGAGCTGTCACTACACCTGTTCAAGTATGGAAGCCTTGCACACATAGCTGGATTTGTTCCTGCATTACCTCCTTTGGTGTCCTGAGTGTTTGGATTGCTTGGTTATTGAACAGCCACGGCCAAATACATGCTGGCAGTCATCACAGGTTGAATAGGGAAGAACTGATTCTGTTCCTGTTTTCCTCTATTCCATGTGTCTATTTTACCTGCTGCTTGCTCACTGATTCTTCTCCAGCCTGGCCAATTGGCATTTTTTTTTAAATACAAACCATTTCAGCAAAAATAATGTTCCTGCCAGGCTGGAAAATGGTGGGAAAAGAGATGGTGCTGAGCATGTCTGGTCTGGTGTAGTGGGACTGGTGTGGGTTCCAGTGACCTCTCTGGCAGTGCAGGACAGGAGGGCTGCCTGAGACAGCATCCCCAAAGTATGTGTAGCACCGTGGGGAACTCCTGCACCTGGGCTGTTGGAGGAGACCCCCCCCCCCCCCCCCTTGGAGTGAGGGATGCTGGGGCCCTCTTTTGAGGCTGCACTGGGGTGAGGTAGTGACCTGGAAATGATACAAGTTAAGGACAGACATACTGGAAGTAACTGGGGAGGGTGCTGGTGGGGAAGATGCAGACATCTTGTACCTCAACAGAGCAAGAGATAATTTGTGTTTGTATTACTAGAATTTTGGGGCTTCTCAAAGCAAAACATCTCTGTCCTTGGAGGTGGTTTAGGTTACTGGCTACATTTATTCATCAGAGCAGATCGATGCAGTGCAGTGATTCAGATGCTACTGTGTGAAAGCAGCCCTGAGCAGATGCTTATGGGGCAGTCTGTGCCTGCTGTGCCGTACAGCCCCTCAGAGCTGTCCGAGCTGTGCTGGGAGCCCCTCTGGTCTCCACAGCAGCCCAGACCCAGGGACAGGTTTCAGTCACTTGTCACTTTTGCCTTCCTGGCATGTGAGTTTTGAGTTACTGCATGGTGCCTGTCAAAAGGTGTATTCCATCCTATTTATTTTGCTCTATGCAGAATGTGAGAGGATCCGAGAGGATTGAGTCTTTTCTAGCTGGGGATTTAGTATTCATCTCTGCTAGCTGACTCAGTAGTCAGAAAATTCCCATTTACTTGACTTAGAGTTGAATGGGCTGTATTATCTTTTCATATGCAGAAAATTATTTTGAATTTGAAGTTAATAACAGCAATTTAAAAATTGTCATTGATAGAAAGATAATACAATATTTAGTTGTATCATGTTCTTTTTATGATCTGATGTTCGAATAAAGCACTTTTTCTGCTTTTTCCTTAATTAGCATGTCATGAAGAAACTTGTGACATCAAACACAGCATCTAATTACATTCATTAGTAGCATCTCCAGGACAACTTTTAATTAAGTTGTACAATGTAGATCAATACTTGTTTTGCATCCATTGCAACTTAACGACAGGAATATACTGTTCTGCACACTTTAATTACAGTGATTGTAATAGAAGGAATTTGAATAAACCTGCCCTTTTACCAACTTCACTGCCGTCTCTTGCTTTTTAAAATAGTATACAGTTATAATACGGGATGTGTTATTTATGTGTTGGATGCGCTTGGATGGCAGTGCTTGGCTTCAGCTGGAGAAATTAATGAGCATTTTACCATAAGGGGGAAAGACTGGGCACAACACAGATATGGGTGACATATCTTGTGGTAGGTGGTAGCAATACTTTTATTTTGCATGGACTCTGGGGTGGAAAGCCACCTGATTGTATGTTTACTTACTGTGAATATAGTCCAATGTAGTCTCTGAATATTGCTTCCACCACATGTCCTGTAGTTTGGTGGCATTGACCGCTTCCAACTTTTCCTCTTTTGGCAGGAGAAAGCAATCTAGAAATGAAAACCCTGAGCCACCAAATGTGTTTTGCTCAACATCACACTTGACCAGGCAGAAAATGTATGCCTTGTGATAGTGTCCTGCATTAGTACTTGCATTAATTGTTAAAATATCTGGATAGACAAATCACTTTTAAGATAAATGTTTGCCAGATCTGAAAACTCTGTGTTATATTTTTTGTGTTTTGGCCTGGTTTTGTGTAAAAGGGACTACAGCAGTCAGCCTTTGGTGCAGTACAATGATAAAGACCAAATTGATTTAGAGAACTTTGTTGGGTTTTTTTTCAAACTAAATCAGTTGCTTAGTCTTCATTTGTTTTAAAATATTTCTTAATATTTTAAAGGAACTTTGCAGTATAGTGTACTTCTGCATTTTCTTAATATGCCTCTGTAAATGGTGTAATCCTGAGGGTTAGTTGTGATACATGCCTTCTTCAAATTCAAGGTGCATACAGCCTGTTTGTTTTTCTTCTGTAGCAATCTCTAAGTAGCTACATCATTGCAATTCTAAAGGAAAGAGCACCAAACGTCAGCACCCATTTCAAGCTTGTTCTTGGTCTAGATAATCATGTGCTAGATAGTCTTGGAAGTCCAGTTAACCAAAACTTCCAGTGAGATTTTTAAAGAGCACACAGGGTGGAGGTCGGAAATTGAAGACCCAGTGAAGTCACTTTCTTTTCAGGAAGGACATGAGTACAAAAAGTGAGGTCTTATGCAGACAAGTATACTGAGAGAAGTGAGTGTTGTAATCTGATGAAGTGTGCTATTAAAGTAGATGAAAGTTGCTCCTAAATTGAGATTTTGGATGACATTTGATGATTCAGAGACAATATTCTGCCTTGGAGATTCAGAGCCCTGTGGGCCGGAGGTGAAAGTTCAGCACCAGAAGCTGCTACGGTTTTTCTTAGCTGAGTTAAGTTTGTGTAGATTTAGTTACTTCTCTCTTTTTATCTATTATTTCAGGTAATAAGAAAGGAAAAAAAAAATGTTACACACTTGGGAATAGTTTTTTTTGGCTGTTTAATGTAAATTTTTGGTTGCTTGTGCGACATAAAACTACTCGTGAATTTTTGTGTGTAGAAGAAAAAAGATTCCTTGCGTAGCTTATAATGAAGATGTCAAAGACTTGGAGAAAAATGTGAAAGAGGATGAAAAGAATAGATTCCTGATGAGATTAATACTTGCACATATAATACTTCAAAAATTAAATTCTTGTTTCATTTTTGTCCCGAGGGCCTGATTTTGCCAAAAAATACATGCCACCTTAGAAGAAATGTGTCTATGAACATGCATAGATGTTTGTGAGTGTATATTTATACCTGTATACTGTATGTATATACATGTAACACACAGTGTGCATGATGTACTTATTCCCCCAGAAGATCAAGGTCCTAAGAATGTGAAGGATCTATATTTTACAGAAGTTCAGTGCATTTGCAACTTGGTTGCTGTGGCAGATCTCAAAGGAATAAGCAATGCATACGTAGAATTGTTTTCATTGCATGACCTCATTGTTAGAGGAGTTATTGAATTGTTATTCTGCTTTACAGAAATCCAACTTTCTTGGTTAATTCTAAACAATCTGTTTACCAGAGCCATCCATACCTTGAAATATCTGCTGAAGTTTGTAATCTGTCCATCCTCTTTAACAGTTTTTTCCCTTTATTTTCAGTGAATTTACTGGACTCGCGTACAGTAATGGGGGATCTGGGATGGATAGCCTACCCAAAAAATGGGGTAAGTCTCTGCTGTTGTTTGCTTTCTCCCTCACAGATTGTACTAATCGTTTCCATTCAGAAAGTAGACTACTGGGTTTAAAAACACTCTAGAGTGATCTGTCAGCAATGGAGGGAAAAAATAAATAAAACAACAAGCTGTGACTGAAGAAATGGAGCTGCATGGCTAGGGGATTGATTTATTTATGCAGCAGAGCCGGCCACAAGTATTAGAAAAATAATCATGAGTCAGCCTCCTCACTCCTCTCTCCTCACCAAGAAAATCCATGAGGTTATTTAAACTTCTCTTAAATTATAAATTCTTGGGGTTTTTTCTTGATTCTTTGTGGTAAATGTGGAACACAATTTTTCGGAAGTTAGCTTCTGAAAAGCAAGATCTGGAAGATAACTGTTAGCTTAAAAAGCACAAAGCTGTTCACAAATACATCTCAGATTCATGGTAAACTTCTGGGACCTGATAACACTGAAACAAGGGCTGAGTTCTAAGCACCTTGAAGAGCCTCTGTCCCTTACCATTGCCTGTATTAAGAACTGTTCAGCCTCAAAAAGAGACAACTGAAACAACAATGTGAGTGAAGTGAGAATGCCAAGAGGATGGAGCCAGGCTGTGCTCAGTGAAGCCGAGCAATAGGATGAGAGGCAATGGGCAGAACTGTATGCACAGGAAGCTTCACCTGATCATGAGGAAGATCTTTGTTATTGTGAGGGTAATCTTGGGTTATTTTGTGGGTAACAGTCTCTCTCACTGGAGATATTCAAGAAGCCTCTGAGCACAGTCCTGTACCATGTGCTCTGGGATGGCCCTGCTTGAGCAGGGAGGTTTGTCTGGATGAGCCCTCTGTGTTCCCTTCCAACTTGACCCATTCTTGTGATTATGTAGCTGAAAAAACCTGGCCTCCTAATTTTATACTTGAAATAAATGGTGGAGTTTAGATGCATTATTACCTTCCAGTGTGTCTGCTTGACCTGACTGCATCATGCAAGCAGTCTTGGCTGTGACTTTTGGTCTTTGGTTTGGGGCATCTGCAATGCTGTACTGTCACAGAGATTTGGTGCAGTCTTGAAAGGTTGATTTCTGCACCATGCTGGGTATTCCTGTCAGTTCCTGAAAGCCATGAGCACTGTGTGAGGTGAGAAAGCATCCTAAGTTTGAAATGCTTCATGGCTGAGCCCTCCAACAGGGTAAGTCTCAGGAATGTTATTCCAGAGTTTTAGTCACCAGATGAAACAGACTGCATAATTTTCTTGGATTTCAGTTGGATTGTTATATAGATGGTGTTTATATAAAATTCAGCCAACCTTGAAAAAAAAAAAAGGAAAAAAATATTAGACAGTAAATTAAAGTCTGGCTTTCCATATATTGTGTGGACAAAAGGTTGTAGAAATGTAGAAATGGCAGCCTCAGACAAGCTACATGTTTACAGGCACTGGTTACAGCAGGGATGTGAAAGCTACAAAGGGATCTGATTTTATTTTCAATTCATTCCAAGATCTAATCCTGTTATGCTTAGTATATAACCTTTTTTTAAAAAAATCTATTGATTTAAAGCTGAGAATAAAACTTACTCTGCTTGCTTGTGTGGGCATCAGAATAACCAGTGCCAGATATGCTGGCAGAAGAATATTTTGCTGCCACAGTGCACCATAAAGATCCCAATATCCAATTCTTAAAGGATGGTTTTTTAAAAAAACTTTTTGAACATCTTCTGGTATTTTTCCTGTGGTACAAAGCACAGTTCTGGTATATCCCAATGCTTTTAAAAGAATAGCAGTAGAAAAACAGGACTGAGAAGTTTAGAACACTTCTGGGTCTGTATGTATAGATGAATAAATCAAAAGGTAACTATCCTACACATAAGCCGCAGTAGTATCTTTTCATTATTTGGGGAAACCTTTCTATATTTACAAGCTCAGTTTCCAAAGAGCACATAGAAGTACATTCAGGAATGCCAAATTAAAGGTTACTGACTCAATTGGGAGTTGTGTTTTTTTTCTTAATTAACTACTGCTTTGTATTTAAAAGTGAATTAGGCAGTTGGTTTTCAAATTTGCAGAAACCTTGTCTTAATCTTCTTTGTTTTCATGGGACATCATAAAAATCCAGAAGATTAGTCCAACTGTCTTTTTTTTTATTATTATATTAATATATTTGCAGTATTTTAAAAGCACTAAAAAGGGTCTTCCCAGAGTTACTTCTCTAACTGCCATATCTGCTCTGCAATCAGCTACGCTGCAGTTACACACTCTTAGCTTAATTTTTTTTACAAGATCTATCTAATACAAGTATTTTAAGTCACTCTCACTTCAGGATTTGAATTTGGAAGATGAAGGAGCTTTAATTGACAGAGACAGGCATTGTCATGGTTTTTGAGGCATTCTCATACGAATTTGTTATCTCAGGATGTTCTCCCAGGAAAAA
Source organism: Chamaea fasciata (assembly GCF_029207755.1). Taxonomy (NCBI): domain Eukaryota; kingdom Metazoa; phylum Chordata; class Aves; order Passeriformes; family Sylviidae; genus Chamaea; species Chamaea fasciata. Next base: position 44,547,563 of record NW_027094091.1, on the reverse strand, counting down.
TTTTTAAGGTTCCTGTATCTGTCTGCACGTGTCCCCCATGCAGGAAAGGAGCAAAAATGTCAGGATGTGTCACACTTTGCAACATTAGAGTGTGTAGATGCAAACCACGTTCTGAAGTAAGCTTTCTGATGCATGGTGTTTTATTATTGCTGTGAACAGTATCCTGTGGAGTGTCATCACTGTCTGCAGTTCCAGCTGAAGATACATTGATACTCTTCCAGTATTGCTGCTTCTCTACTTGATTTTTTATTATAAACTTAATGGAACCTAAATGCTGTTCTTAGAACCCTAACTGCTGGAAGTAGGAGACTGTACCAGGGCACAGTTGCTGTTAAAGAAAGCAAATGTTTAGTCTTTGGCATTGTATGGGAACCCTTGGGAGAAAATATCTTCATATCACAAAGGCTCAAGCTGGTAGGATTTGAAAACAAATTTCCACATGTAAAACAAACAAACAAAACCCCACAAAAAGCCCCTACCAAGACAATCAGGATATGAGGTCCAGGCAAGCCAAATGGGCTTGATTTTGTCAGATCCTTTGTAGATATCATAGTCTAAACTTCTGTTACAGCTGTGTGCCGTGTTAATTTTTGTGTATTGAATCTTTTAAACATTCCATGCTCCAGAAAGGTCCAGCTGCTCTTGTTTAGTCTCTTGTTCACCTCATTTTTGCTGAATACAATGGGAAAATGTGTTCTAAAGTGGGAAATGAAAGCAGCATTGTATGGGAATGAGACTGACTCTCCAGCCTGGGAACAGATGAGGCTTAAAGGTAGACCTGTTTTGTACTTGTCATCTCAAATGAAGAAGCACATCCCGACAAGATCAGACCTTGATCCACTGCTGAACAGTGTGTGCTGGCTCATCTTGTGAGTCGTGGGTTTTATGGGAAGGGAGATGAGCACTTCAGTCAAGGCTGTCCTCTGAAGTGCTTTGTCTGGTGCTGAAGCACTCGTTTGGGTGGTGGCCATTATCCTTGCAGCCTGGTTGGCCTTCATATTCCCCATTCACATAGAAGATAAGAAAAATCCCCCTCTTCCTTCATATGGAGTACTGCGGGATGCATAGGAATGGAATGACTGAAATATGCTATGGCCAGGTTGGGTTTTGAAACAATGCCTCCTGGTATGAAGAACCAGCTGTTGAGCAGGAGAAAGGGCTTTCTTATTTCTGCTGCTTTTCCCTGAAGGATAAGTAAATTGCAGTAGTGTGGCTTCCTGGCTGCCCTGTGTGGATTCAGCAGCTTGCAGCAGTTGTGCAGTCAGCTCTTAAACCTGCATTTTATCTGTTAAAGCACGAGAAAATTCCTGTGAGGTCCTCATGGCCATAGAGCTCAGAAAAGGGATTTTCTCCTTGGCAAAAGAGCATGGTCAGCATGGAAAATGCCGTCCTTTTTGTACTCAAGTTAGGAATTGATCCTGTTATTACATGCCAAAGGGACAATTTTGACTTTTTTTGCAGCTGTTGTAAGTTTGTTTTAGCTTGAAGGAGGTTACTGTAATTACCAGAGGCTATATCAGGAAAGTCTGGTCCCTCTTGTGTAGGAGGGAGCCCTCCAAGCACATGAACAAAACCAGTCAGGTTTTCTATTAAAGGCTTGTACAGCAGGTCTGCAAAATCTTTTACCTCTGAGCTGATTCCTGGGGCACTGCTTAGGATTGCCCAAAGTGGGCACATGAGAGGTTTGTGTGTGCATTGTACGTGTCTGTGACACTGGACAGCTCCGACCTGCAGAAACTGCCTGTACTTCTCTGTGCTAAACATACATTTTTATCATATGAAAGCTCGCAGAGGTGGGAACAAGAGTAAGTGCTGTGACAGAAGTAGTCAGGTGAGGTCTGGCAGTGTTTGTAGGCTGTCTTGCATCCTCTTCTTCCCTTGATTTGGCAGGAGGCTGTGTCATGCATTTCAGCTTGTGCAAAGCCATAGCAGGGGCAGAGCCACAGAGCATCCTGCAAACCCATGCTGTGCAGTTTTACTTGGCCTTTCCAAGTGAAAACAAAGTTGCTGATTAAAATAAAATCTTTCTTTAGCTGGTTTGTTTATTCAGCAATTATGTCTGACTTGTGTTCCAGTGGCCATTATAGGGCTGATATACTTGTTTCAGACCCTTCCTCTTTTCACTGTTACTTTTACACTTTTCTTTACAGATTAGAAGCACTCTTTTTCTGTCCAAATTAGAGTGCCATACACCTGCTTTGCTTTTGCACAAAGGGTTCTCTTCCATGTCCTCCACAACGCACTGATTTCCCTGAACTTCTGTAGCACAGAACAGGAAAGTCTCTGTGTTCCTTGGGGTATTGGTTCTGTGCTGTGGCTCATTGAGCAGCTCCATGTGATGGCTTTTTTTTCTTTAGGCTCCAACTGGAAAATAAACATGTATTAAAGAACCTGGTCCTGTGGAGATGTTCATTTTCTGCAATGAATAAAGAATTGTGAGGGAGCTAGATGACTTCTTGTGTGTGAGCAGCAAGAAGGAAAGCAATTCCCCCTCCTTTGGGTGGTTAGTAAGGCCAAATACTGAAAGCTGGAGGGTAAATTCAGCTAGACTAATTCTACAAGTTGCTTCTAGTTTATGTGGGATATTGGTGGTCTTGATTTTTGTTTGGTTGGTTTGGGTTTTTTTTTAGTTTGGTTTGGTTAGGGGTTGTTTCTTTTTCCAAGCAGCATTTCTGGTTGGTTTTTTGTTGTTTTTTGTGTGTTTTTTGTTGTTGTTGTTGTTGGGGGTTTTTTTTGTTGTTGTTGGGGTTTTTTTGTGTGGTTTTTTTTTGGTTTTGTTTTTTTTTTTTTTTTTTTTTGGTTTGGTTTTTTTTTTTTTTTTTTGAGGACAGGTACCCTAGGGTGCCTCTTTGAAGTTAAAAATAACAGCAGTTTTAGATTACTCAGCCTGATTTGGGAATAGGTTCTTGTTGCTCTCTATCAATCCTAGTTCAGATAGAGATTTAACATGGGAATCCTGGACTGGAGGCAGTGCTTGCCCTCAGGGACAGAAATAAAATAAAGGGGGAGGGATAGGGGGTAGTGAAAGGAAAAGGAGGATTCTTGGCACCATTGAGCTGTGTCATGTAGTTATGATTATAATTGGCATTTTCAGGGCAGTACTTTTGGCAGCCTGTGGTTTTTTTTCCTGCAAATGCTGCTGCTTGTCTGTGACCAGTGTGGAAAAGGAATTCAGAGGGATCTGCTCTGTGGTTTAACCCCAGCCACCAACTAAGCCCCACACAGCTGCTTGCTCATGCCCCTCTGCCCAGTGGGATGGGGGAGGGAATCAGAAGGATAAAAGTGGGAAAACTCATGGGCTGAGATAAAGGCAGTTTAATCAGTAAAGCAGAAGTCACAGGCACAAAACAAAGCAAGGAATTCCTTCCCCCCTTCCCAGGGGCCGCCAGGTGTTCAGTCATCTCCAGGAAAGCAGGGCTCCATCACCTGTAACTGTTACTTGGGAACTCAAACATCATTACTCCAAATGTCCCTCCTTTCCTCTTCTGTCCCAGCTGTGCCCCCTCCTAACTCCTTGTGCACACTCAGCCTTCTTGCTGGTGGGGTGGGGTGAGAGCCACGAAACTTGTGGCTTGACTCTGTAACCTCAGTAAGGAAAACATCCCTGAATTATCAACACTGCTTCCAGCACAAATCCAGAGCAGCCCACACCAGCTACCAGGAAGAAAATTAACTCTCTCCCAGCCAAAACCAACACATATGCTAACAAGCAAGAATGCAATTTATACTTAGCAGGAAGCATGATGGAAATAAGTAATACCGAGTAGATGAAAAAATGTTAATGGCACCCTAAAAGCCTACAATTTGGCTGCTTTGTTTATATGTACTGTACACATTATTGTACATGCATGGTTTAGTAAGAAACAATACTCCATGTCTAAGGGTTTGAAGTAAACTGTGTAAACCAAACCCAAGCAGTAGTACTTAATGTTTTCTGTTATATACAGAATAAAGGAATTTTACATGAACCATGTGTGGGATGATGTTGAGCTCAAGAGTTGAAACATATGGGGTGTTTTTTCCCCACTAGGATTTATTTAGGTAATATGCAGTATCTATATATATATGTAAACTTCTGTCCTCTGTGACTGTTTTTGGTTCTTCATGTCCATGGTCATTTTTTACTCATCCCATGGGGCCATGATGATGTGTTTTCATTTGGTTATGCTGCCTGCTTAGTGTGCCAGAGTCATGCATGTTTATTTTGTATAGCATAACTTCAACGAAAGAGCTTGAGCTTTGGGTTGGAAAAGATACCAGAGGTTAATAATGCAATTGTATGTGACCCTTGTGGAATTAACCTGAACTGTGTTTTAAAGCAGAGCTGTCTTCATGTTTCCAACTCTGAAATCCCCAGAGTGAGACTGAAGATGCTGGAGTTCAATGGGAGTAGGGCACTGCCATGAGAGGTGAATTTGGCCAATGAACTGCTGTCCAAATTGATGGATTTCCCTGGTGAGTTGGTGGTGCTCATGGAGCTGTTTGTTTCACAAAGCTTTATTGTACCAATCTGAATCTAAAGAGATCAGCTTTGCACTGGGGGGATGCATCTTGTGTGAGAAGGCTGATGGAGCTGGGTGTAGCTCATAGTCTTGAACTGGCCCACAGCCACCAGAAAGAAAGGGAAAATGCTTTCATCCAGGTTTGCAATGTGTAGAACAAGAGAAACAGAATTTGTTTCATCTAAACTGGTTCAGGTTAAATTTGATGGAATGTGGCTTCTAATGGTTAGTCTTTGGGGCAGATGTGGGCTTTCTGTCACTCTCTTACAGCAGGTCAGACTATCTCTGCTACTCTGGTCAAGCAGACTTCATCTCTTCTGGAGGAATAAACCAGGTGGTCTGTTCTGACCTGCTGCAGCCCTAAGTCTGAAGCCCTTCCGTCTGAAAGCTTTTCTTGACTGTCTAGGATGCGATCTGTTTCTATTTCCCTCTGAAATTTGGTGTGGTTTTTTCTTCTTTTTTTGGTTATTTTTTGTTTGTCTTGTCTTGTTTTTTAATCTTGGCCTGACTAAAATCAGGTTACTGTTACTCATTCAGCAACCTGCATTTAAGATCCACTCTTGATACCTGCAGCATATTAGCTGCAGTATATATCTGCTTTTAAAGCAGAGGCCCCCATGCTAGATGGGAGTTCTCATTGAATAGCCTTACCATTTTTTCATGTCCTTTCTCAAATCTCCTTTTGTATCTGAAGTTTAATTCTTTCACTCCATTTGAGACTGCTCTTGTTGTCCTGTCCTCTCAGCTGGCTGCCCTTTGGTTTGTGTGCTGTTGACATAAATCAGCATTTATTTGGGAGCAGCATCTGGTGCTGGTAGTAGGTCTTATTAAAGGAGATCTAAAATGCCTAGAGTACTCTAAGGTACTGTAAAATAAATTAATACTAGTAAGATTAAGAATAAAGCAAATCTTTATCTTGGCTAGAACTATATTGCTGGAATAATATATTCTACACAGAAAAAAATAAAGGTTGATCCTTCAGTATATAATTTTGTAAATACTGTTGTCAGCATTAGGTTCCTTCACGCAGGCTCATTGGGCAAACAATAATCTCCTTTCATGCTAAAATGTCTTTTTTTTTTTTTCTCTAGTGTCTGGGAATTACATTGGGGGGAAAAAAGAGCTTTGAAGAGCTTTATCTTCTAAAACCATTGTCGTCTTTGTTACTTTTGTGCTAATTTCAGAAATGTTGGTATCCAACAGTTAGTAACCATACAATTAAAATGTATTCATGTAGTGCTGTCACGGAAAATCTGAAACTATACAGAATAAAATATTACCATTACAGAATGCATATGCAACAGCCCAGGTTTTTTAAAACATGCATTAGGATTTTATAGCTTACGTTTATGAATTTTTGAAGTATATTTCTTACTGGTTCATGTGCCACATACACGTATCAGTGGGTTACTTATTACTTAACTGCATAATCCTTTTATAAGACTTCAAATGCACTGGCCCCAATTGACAGAATATATTTTTCCTCAGGTTAATGGCCTTTTTTTGCTAACAAAATTTAAGAATGCAGTCCTGTTTGATGTTTTTTTTTTTAATGTTAGTCATTCAGGAAAGCCAGCCCAAAAAAAACTGAAAAAAATGAATGCTAACTTCAAAAAGGTAAACAATAAGTGTGTCCAGAAAGAGAACATTTAAAATGCAAAATTCCTGAAAACACTGTTAAGATGGATGCTGCTCTTTTGTTTTCATGGCAAGCTGTTGCCTTGTATATACACAGTGAATGAAGACAATAAAAAGCAGAGGGCTTATTTGAAGACCCTTCCCCTACCTTGACACCTGTAAGGAGAGCTTTCTGATTGACTGCTGTTTTACTACAAAGTCCTGATATGTGGTTATCCTACTATTAAGAAATGGTTCAGCAGTTGAACTAGGATTCAATCTAGGATTGTTAGAACAAGCTTTCATACACTTTTCAAGTTATTAATGGGAGTCATTGAGGATTTTGTTTGCTTGTCCTGATGAGAAAAACAGGGTGTTTTTCAGTTGCTGAAGGCTACATCCATATATGAAAGTGAAAGGTGGGACTGAGTTCTTGGCTATTGAAAGAAAATGCCGGTGTTTTATTTTGAAGCTCTTCTTGTCCCAATATATTTTGGGTTGATAGTCTTAATTTATCTTTAGACATCTTCATTTTGAGGACAAAAGCATATTGAACTATATGATTTAGTGTGTGCGACTAAAACAGTAACCATGAGGTCTGTTGGTTTAATACTGAAAATACTGTAGCAAAACAGATTGGAGATTAAGTATGAACAGTACACATGGATGCAAATCATGCTTTGGAGGCTTTTGTGTTAACTCTGCTCCAAAGAAAAGTGGTAGCTCCTCTCACCAGCCTTTAGGCTCTTCAACATGAGTGATGAAGCACTGTTGAGGAGAATGTGGGTGACACCGTGCTATCAGTCATCTCTGCGATACCACTGTGATATTGTATGCTGTCAGGCCGCTGTGATTGATTGTCTGCATCCCATGAGATGAACAGTGAGTAGAAAAGAATTGCAGAACATGGTTTGGCTGCTGCTTCCTCTGTCAGGACAGAGGAATTCGGGGGGAAAATACTCTACCAAAATAATCTCAAAAAAAATAAAGACTCTGCCATCCTGAGGAGAGCTGTGAGTATTAAGGGTAGAGAGCAATTATTTCTTCCATGTGTAATGGGACATCATTGATTCTTAATTCTATTTCAAGATGATTTACTGAAGACACTGCTGTGATGTAGTAGTGATTTGTAGTTAGGAGTGAATGAAACTTGCATGTTAGTTTGATCCTCGCCTACCCCTGTATGATCTTAGTAGTCTTAGTAAGGAATAATCCATGGATGGGTTGCCAGTTAGCTGCAGGGAGAAGGAAGAATTGGGCCCTGGGGTTGGTAAGGGTGCAAGCTCCCGTGAGAAGAGTGGGGACTGTGGATCAGCACTGTGTGATGGAAGAGGAGAAGAAATTGCCTGCTGAGCTGGGCATCCCTGGGAGGGCTCAGAGAAGGGTGATGATGGCAAGGAGTAGAGATTGCTGGTAGCGTTCTGAAGCCTGGATCTGTCAGATCTGGCTGAAACCTCCACACAGTTCTTTATTTGCTTCATTTTGCTGCTTTCCAAGAAGGAAAGTATTATTAGATACTTGGTTCTTGCCAAAATACTTAGATAAGCATTTAGCTTATGTATTTTTACTTGTTTCTCCTTGTGATCATTATTCTAGCAAGTGCCAGGCAACTCCTTTGATTATATTTAATTCTTGACTTTACAAAATGAGGAGTCAAAAAAAATCAAATTCAAAACAAAGTCAAAAAAAGTAGATGTATTTAAATTGCTAGAGAAATTCCCCATTACTAAAGCCTGGATCTTAGTGTTTTCCATGTATATGGACTAACTATATATTGAAGTATATAGTGTCCCGTAGAGCTATTACTGTTGCTGCAATAACATAAACCAGAATCATTTAAAGAGGTGTGTTTTCTGTGGGTAATTGCTCTCTTTGGGATGCTTTCTTGCAAAGAGCAGAACTTCAGGCTCTGAAGAGGAAGCTGGGGAGGGGGAAGACTGAACTTTCATGCTGCAGAAATTTGCCTTTGACTTCAGCAAAAATATTTTGGGACCAGTAACCTGATCCATATCTTCAGAGGTCTTCCAATAATCCCAATGATTCTTCCCATGATATTGACAATATTGAATGTGGTACAGAAGATGCAGTTATCAGGAGAAGATGGAACTGGGTATTTCTTGCTATGATTTGAGATATCCTTGTCGTTAATCCATTTTCAGTTTTGGGTTGGTTATCAGAAAGAGCTGCTTGGTGTTCCTGTAGTGCAAGTCCACCCCTCCCCTGCCTCACTTAGGCTGTGAGCTAGACCAAGGACTGGTGAGTGAGGGCAGGGTGGGGGAGGAGGTGACAACAGGACTTCTTAAAATATTTATTTATCGAAAGTGCTCTTTAGAATTAATTGATTTTTTTGAGCTGTTTGAGTTTTTCTGATGCACAGGTGCCACTCTTTCTGGGATGATAACCCCAAGACCTAATTGTACTCAGCAGATACCAAGTGTGGGTGGGAATTGTCTATTTTTGAAAAGGAGGATTTGGTCTTCTGGGGGTTTTGAGGTTTGTTTTATTTTAGCTTTATTTGCTTCAGAAACTGAAAGATATACTTGAGAGCTTTCCCTTGGTTTCAAACCTCCAAACTTGGGGGGGCTGTTGGGGCTCCTTGCAAGACATAATTTCAAGTTTATAGAACTGTAGGGCGAGTACTGACTTTCTCACTTGATTGCAGTGCAAATGTAAAGTCAGCCCATAAATCGTAGCCAGTGTTGTGATTACAAATCATTACAATAATGTGAGATTATTCAGTTTGTCCCAAATCCTTCTAGACTACACAATTAAAGATATAACCACAAGTATAATCCTGTATGGTAAAGTTACTTCATTACACAGTCTCTGTCTGATTTACTGTTTGCTTTTTATTTTGATGGCAGATTAAATAACGGAATTTTTCTGTGTAGTTAAGTGGCAACACACATACTTTTAATATCGCTGTCAATTCTGGAGTTAATTTTGCTTTCTTAAAGTTATTGATATTAATTAATATGGTCATTGGGCAAAGACTTGATTTTCACTCTAGTGATGGGAAAATCAACTTTAAAACAATGAAGTTTTAGAAAAGAATTGCTAGTTATGTCTATCACTAGAGCTGTCTTGTCACATGATCAGGAAATATATGAGTTATGATCACTGGTACATTGTTGGGTAGGTGACTGGAAGGAGGCTGGTGCTTTCCTGCAAAAGCAGTGGCTGCTGTCAGTCCGCAGAATTATAGTGAGGCAGAGGACAGCTGCTGAACAGGAACAAAATTAATAGTTCACTTGGGAATGGATTTCAGACCAAATCAAAACTTCTTGTACAGTTTCAGATACCCATCTTATTTCTTGTGTGGTACTTGTGTCTTCCTGCCATTGGATGCCTGATGCTCCCAGTGTGAAGGAAACTCCAGTGGGTCGAGGAGGGACTTGTGCCTGTCAGCCAGAGCTCAGTGACTCAGTGTGTCAGAGTAACTCTGATAAATACCCAGACTGAGAAAATCAAAACCCATCCAGGGATTTGGTTGTTGGCCTACTTATTAATTTTAATGATAATTGAATATCCATGCCGATTACTCAGGCTGTAAGCTCAGCTTCCTGAGCCTGTGTATTCAATTTCAAAACACTGCTCCTTCAGAGTCTGGTATATTTAAGACAGAGGGAGGGGCGGTCTCCATGTGGACAGCCAGTACAGATAGGCAGGAGCTACTGTGTCCTTTGGAGGCACAGTAAGTAAGTCTGGCAGAGCCTGTTTCTCAGAGCTCTATAAGTGTATTGACCTGGCAAATGTCTTTAGCCCCCCGGGGAATTGGTTGTGATGCTGCCTGTGTAATATTTGTAAAAGGCTTTTGCTGTGAAGGTGTTGAAGAGAAAGCAGGGAATCTAAATCAGCCCTTGCTTGGTGTTTGCAAAGCTCTTTCGTTTGATGCCAGTAGCCCAGGTAAACTTCTTGGACTTCTCTGTTCTCTGCCCCTTTGAGCACAGCACTGTTGAGAGATTTTTTGCTTGCAGGGCCATCTCCTCCAATGCTAACTTGGGGTGTTTCTCAGCATTGCAGTTTGCAGAGGCTGACCTTGCTGTAGCTGGGTATGCAGAAGTCCTTGTGCATCTCTCCAGGTGTTGCAGAGTGTCTTTGTCAGAAGCCAGAATCTATGCTGAGCTTTTTTGTATGAGGGGAGCTTTTCCCAAATGAGTTCCCTGGTGCTTCTGACCCTGCTGGAAGACTCCATAGTGTCCCCACTGATCAAGGGTAAAACAACTAAAATCCAAAATGGGGGCTAATTCCATAGGTGTCCTGTGTTTTCTTGAACTGGGAATGACCTAAGTAAGCAAAGTCTTGATAACTGTCTTTAAAAAACTGATCGCCCCCTTTCTTTTTTTCAACCTTTGTTTTGTTTGTTCAAAAATAAAGCAGCAAAGAGACAAAATAGAGTTCAAACAATTTTTTTCACTCACAGTGCTGTGACCAAAGATATTACTTGGCAAATTTCCTTCCTTCTTTGCAGAGTTTTAAAACTGAGAACTGTTTTTTTCCTGTATTACAGTAAATACATAAGGAATCAAAATGATATTAAGGCAAAAAGTTGGGCAACACCCTGCTGTTCAAATATGTTGATTGCAAATCATTGACATTCTAGGCATGCTGTTTCTGTTTGTTAGTGAGTTACAGTTTCAGTGCTGGTGGGGTAAAACAATTGGTTGGGAAAAAGCACAAGATTATAGTATTTGCTAGTCCTTATTATTTAAAAAGAAGAGCAGATCCGTGACTACGTGAGCTGAAGGTAATGGTGGTGTACCTTCATAGGATTTACTGGGTCTGTAAACATTATGTAGTTGATTCTCTTGTGGCACATGTGGTGTAGAAACTTGTTCAGGGGTCCTTTCAAGGTCTGTAACCTTGATTTGGCACACAGTGCATCTTCTGGAGAGAGATTTCTTTGATTGAGTCATCCTCTTGAGCAAAGTCCATATCCCTTTGTAGCTTGTGCCAACATCTATCAGTCCTTATTGTAAGACAAATGAATCTTTCTAGCTCAAATTGGTCAAACTTCAATTCTCAGTCAATGGGTCTTTCCATGCCTCCTCTTGCTAACTTTACAGGTACATACTACTCATCTCTCTCCTCCTTCCAACAACCCTTCTCAGGCAAACAGAGGCCACAGGCAAGTTAGCTACCTCCCAGCCTTCTCTAATTTTTTAATAGTTTTTTGTGCTATAAAGTAGGGCTTTGATCTCATGAGTAGCTGTGGACTCTCTTCTGGGATCTTTGCAATTTATCCTAGCTGAAGTGATGCCATTTTGAAAATAAAATGGCTTTCTGAAAGTGGTACTAGGAAATTGTTGCATTATCTTGTTTGCTCTGTGAGGCAAATGGATCACAATGAGAAGAAAATCATCCTTGTGATGGAAGCCAGGTAAAAGTTAAGAGGCACTCTTAGTGACTGCTCAGCTGGTTCCTGTGGCAGGTAGGAGTTGCAAAACAGTGCAAGATGCTCTATGACATGAAGACGTGGGCTAGAGCTGTGCTGAAGACTCTCATCAGGGAACCTGTGGGATGGTTGTATGGTAAGGGGAGTCCATAGGAGGTGGATGTGCTAGTACATAACTGCACCATGTACACAGGTTTTGGTAGGAAGACAGGTTCCTGTTACAGTGGAAGATAGAACCTTGGAGCCTCTTAAAGCCCTAGGAAAGGTTGGATTCAGAAAGGTTGGCTCAGCACCAGCTTCTGTGCAAGTAAAGGTGGTATACCTGCAAAGCCAAATATTTTGTAGCATCTCAGGATTCTGCATCCCTGAGCAGAGAAGACAGAACCAAAATCACCTGTGTGCTTGGATGGTCTGTCTGATTGCTTCGGTCAACAAAAATATGAAAATTCCCCTTTTGTGTGTATGAGTGGTAGAGTTCTTTTGGGCCTGGTCCAGTGTCACTTGCTCACAAGGCAAGAGGAAGCTACTGAGAAGCAACAACAGGTTTTTGCATCCTTCCCCTAAATGGCTAATCCCTTTACTTGGTTCAAAATTTCTTTAACTGCTTACTGTTTTAAATTTCTTTGTGCACAATAATTTATGGATGAGAGCAAACATTATTAGAAAGCTTTATGTGTTGTGCACTATGGGGGCAATGTTTCAGCATCAGAGTACCATTTCTTCAGCAGTCTTCTTTTCAATGAGTATGTGTTTTGGTAAGAAGAATTATGTCAATTAACCACATAACCTGTAAAAGTGCTGTTTCCTATGCTAATTAGCTCTTCCTCTGAGACCTGTACTTTTAATTTATTTTTCAAAGTGCATTCAGTGATCCTTTTTCCTTTCAAACTTCAACACTTTGTGAAGTATGCATCCAGGTTTGCTGAAAGGCTCTGAAGCTGATGAGACGAAAATTGAAAGGGGGTTGATTTAATGGTTTAATTGCTAAATAATGATGAAACTGTGGTTGTAATTTGATGTTAGTGTGAAATGGCCAATCAGTCCATTTTGTAGGGTGAGACCAAGGCCTAGGACAGGACAAATAATCATCTGTATCTCTGGGCCAAGTGGTGCCTTTCAAGGACTCCTGAAGATTATGTAAAATGTTTTTTTTTTACCAGAAATTCAGGGTCCAGACAAGAACTATCTTGCCTAGCAGTAAAATGCTGTTGCTGCAATTTAACTGAGTTCTGTGCGTAGGCTGCAAAAAACTGAGAGAAGGTGTCTTTCAAGGCTGACCCTACTGTGAGAATGTCCCTTTGGTAAGCAAGTCCAAGTCACAGGCCTTTGCCTGTGCCTTTCTGACTGGCCTGCTGGGCTGGTAGGGGAGAAGAAGCACTGAAAGAAAACACCAAAGCCTGGAGCTGTGCGGGATGACGGATCAGAATGTTCAACGTGGCCAAAATCCAGCAGGTCAATTGCCACCAGGCATCAACAAACTGCAATCTCCCACTTTAACCCAAATCTGCTGGAGGAAGGCTTGGTTGCTGGCACTCTCTTTTCTCATAAGGAAATGTAGCCCATTCCCATGTGTGCGTGTTTACTTCCTCTTTCTGCTCTGCCTCTCCTAGTTCTAACCCACTATTAATCCCAGTGCACTCTGGACAGAAAACAGCAGTAGTAAGAGCTTGTAGCTTAACTGAGCAGCCAGAGATGTTGCAATAGACCAATTAATTCATTTTCTATTTAAACTATTTTTGATAGTTTTTTCTTTGAGGAACGGCATGTCTTCAGCATTTCTGTGTTCTTCACCTCTGTGCCTCAGGGACTTGGGTCTGGAAGAGACTCTTTTACTGGTGAGGGCAATATACATGAACTTTAATTATTTATGTACCCACTCTCTACTCCCACATGGCATAGGCATGTTGGTGCTGGCTTTAATACACCTTACTTACATAACGAATATATGTGGTGTGGCTTGTCATGGGCTTGGCTACCTGATCAGATGCTTTCTTCTGAAATTCCTTGGATCCCTCTTAAACATTCTGAATGATGGATTGACTCCCATGGCAAGTTCTCACTGTGGGTGATTATGCTCTGCCCCTCAAAAATGAAGTTATCTTCCGTTCTCTTCAAAGGCATTCAATTTAAATTCCAGGTTCTTTTGCTGGTTAGGCAAAAGCAAGATAATAACAGATTTTTTTTTTTCTCTGCGTATGTGTTGCAGTATTACCATCAGGTTAAGCCATGGTTTACCTCTTGATTAAGAAAACAATTTGAGTTTTTTCAGTTTCTTCTGAAAACTTCAGCAGCTTTCCTAGGCTTTGCATTATCACAGCTGATTGCCCAAACAGCATTTATTTTTGCATTGCAGACATCTCAGCTGAGGATTTAGCACATGATTGTATTTGCTTTCCTAGCCATGGCATGATGATGTTCAAATGGTTCTTCAGTGATTGTCAGATACCAGGAGAGTGTGGAGGTTGCAGGTATGAAATGTATTCTTTGTGAAATGGTTAGAATATAGGAGATCCATCACAAACAATTGAGCACATCTGTGTTTCTTAAGTTCCAGATTAAAAGAAACATTGAGGTCCAGGTTGCATCTTTGTCCAGCAGATTTACATCCATGTAATTCTGGTGCCTTATTTAAATAGTAACGTAAACTTGAAACAATGGGAATTAAATCCATAGAATAAAAAGTAACTAAAACTTTCATTATGTTGTGGAATAAGCATACCAGGCATCCACATGTATTATTAATTACCTATAGTGGGGTAAGTACTTAACAACAGTTATAGTAAACCCACTCTCTTCATTCATTTTTAGATCTTAGCATACTGATTCAGACCTTAACTGAAAGTGAATATACAATCAATGTCAGGCTTTTTATGCAGGTTTAATAATGTAGGCCTGCCGAGGTTCTTTAATTAAATAATTATTCATTGTTCAATCAGAATAGATTGTTTCACCATAGGGATTGCAGGCAAGTACATGCAAAATCCACCCTGAACTGATCATCTTTTAGCTGCTTACTGTAATCCTGAGTGGTAATCTTTGTCACACAAAAAAAAAACGGGGAAGAAAGTTGCAGTCAGATATTAAAAATGTAATGCCTAATTCTGAGATGATCAAAGAAAAGCATGCTAAGGTACACTTTGGTGGTGCTGTGAACAAAGTTAGAGCTGTCGGATAAGTGAGAAAAGTGGGTTTTGTCAATGGTTCAGATTCAACAGAACTGTCACCAAACCCAAAGTAAACTAAGGTGCTCAGCATGTGGGAAATCAGGAAATCTGGGTTTGGATATTTTTCTCATAGCCCCCTGTATTCAAGAGGTGGCAAATGGAGCTGTTAAGGGGAGGTGCAATAAATTTCATGTTGTGTGTGTTTGCTGCTCACCCCAGTTCCCATAGGAGGGTCTGCACGGGCAGAGCAGCTTTTTCATTTCTTCTGAGAGCATTGGAAATGCAGAAAATCTGTTTGGCAAGGGGGCTGCTGCTTGTGGCAACACACAAGGCTGGCTTCAGATGGCCCTTGCTGCCACGGCATGTCATTAATGCAGCTCACAGCAGCTGGACTGAGAGGACTTCAGTGTTTATTAGGGGAATATAATCATTTAAGCCTGAATAAGCTTCAAAGCTCTAATGTGGCTGTTTGGCCAACAGAAATGAGATGTAAATTTGTGCTGAATAGCCACTGATTACAGAAAGATGATTAATGTGAGGTTTAAAATTGATTTATGGGTGCAGTTGTCAAGGCCTAAGCCATGAATGTAATATTATCTCTATGAAAAGCTTTGGGTAGATTAGAGACCAGGGAGCAGTGGCAAAATAATGCATTTGCTGGAGGGTCTGATACAGTGTATGGGTCGTCTGTAATCTAGTCAAATTTGGTATACGCCTGAGAGGTTAGGCTTTGCCAGTGCAGCACGTGGATAATTGTATCACTTTGCCTGAAATACTAGAAAACCAAGAAGTTTAATCTGTTTTATTTTCACTAAATGTGCTTTTTGATCAAGTTTTTTTTCTCTCTTTTACTGAAAACTCTTAAATATATACTTACTCGCAAGAAATTATATAAAGCAAATTACAGTGATAAAGATTAAGAATTTCTTTAAGTTTTTGCAAATTCTTGCTGTTTTGTGCATTAAAAATAAAACAAGTGCTTTGTGTTATTTCAGTAGTAGTGAACAGTTAGAATCCCCACATAGATTTTGGTTTATTTAAATATTAGGACAACATTAAAATAACAAGGAAAACTTCCTTTCTTCCTGCTTTTCAAAGTTGTTCTGTGAACTTCTTGGTATCATGAGGTGATGAGTAATGTGAATAATATCCCAAAAGCTTTGAAAATCCAAGTATTTGGTTATAAACCTAAAATATATGTCCTACTCTGTGTCCTTCTGAAAATCTGGCTTTGTCAGCCTTCCAGTGTTGAACCATGTGGTGTCAATACTGTTTGTTCTGGCCTTTGTTAAATTGCTCTGCAATGAGTGTAACATTAAGCAGTGAAAAATGATTTAATGGTATTGTGTGTCTTCATTGTTTCTTTCACGCTCATCTCCATTGTCTTTCCCTCAATTGGTGGACTGTGATTTGAAATGGATGTTTGAATTCAGATGTACAGAGAATTTCCAACCTCTAAAAAATAAACCTGTGGGAGAGGAGGTGGGTTTTCCAGATAGCACATTGCTTTGTTCTGGTAAGGGGGTCAGTGCAGTCCCTCATTAGGCATGCTGGAGAGGGGCTGGTACTCCATTTCAGTTCCACTAGCCTCCAGCTGGGTGTTCATTCCATTTGGATTCTGGTGCTTGAATTGATCATGCAAATTATCAATGTCTGAGCTAAACTTCGGTCCCATTTTCATTTTTTTTCCCATGTATCTTGGTGTGCAGACTAGGTGACTTTGTCCTGATGTTTCTCCATTTTTCAACAGCTTGAATTGTGCAGGTCTCTGAACAGATAGCATGTTTCATTATAGGCATGTACTGAAAATAAATTTCAAGGTTTTTATTGTTCTTTCTTACCCGTTTGCTTGGGTGGTACTTATGTAGCAAATTGCTGCTTGTGTTTTGAGATGCTATCGCAGCTTTCCAGGAACCTGCATTGTTTCTCAGCTAGTTAGTGGTGCAGAGCAATCCAGGAATTGTCAACACTTTTGCCTTACAGGGCGTTTCACTGAGAAGTCTCCTGCACAGCCTGCTGCAGAAAATGGAAGGCGTGACAGCAAACCTTACATGCATACTACAAGTAAAAAAGAATATTGAAAAATTGTTCAAGTAGGAAATTGAAATGTTTACATAACAGGAGTTGATGATTATGAGGTTCCCCGTGTAACTTTAGGTGACTGATAATGTCTTCACATGTAGCTCTTCTTTAGAGGAGCAGTCATGCTTTGCCTCAGAGTTTAAGTATGGGGCTCTCCTGTTTGGTGTTTTCCCTCAGCTCTGAGCTGTGTGAGAACTTTTCTTGGCATTACTTCATGAGGAGGATTTCTAGCAGTCTTGATTGCATGCAAGATGATGAAAGGTTAACCTGGGTGGAATTAAAAATATCCTAAACACTGAAAGATGCCGAAGTATCCACCCAGATGCTTGAGCTCTCAGTTCTAAAAATTGCATTTTTTAAGAGCCGATGTCTGCTGACGAGCTGCTCTGACTATTGGAATGTGCAGTTGGCAGCAGTGCAGTTAGGATGGAGCATGATGGTGCTGTGAACATTCACCCAGCTCATTTTCAGTGTAGTTTTTTTTATAGTGAAGATGAAACATCAATTATCTCCCCATCTTTGCTATTCCCTCTCCTGCCCTTTGTCAGAGTGCAAAGCCAAATGTGAAACCTTGGCACCAAGTGAAATTGAGTCTTGTTAACTCTTGATGCAGTGGGGAGTAGCCTTTAACATTGAGGCAAGGCCCTTTTTCTCCTCTTAGCATTTTTGCTGCCCACACATAGCAAGGGGTCATTCAGAAGCACATATGGCAGTTCTTGTAACTCTGCTGAGGTGAGAATTTGCCCTTTTAGTGGGAGGTGGTTGGGGGGGTGGTAATGGAAGAGACTTTCTAAGTTTGCTTTCTGCTAGGCAAGTATCACACATGGGCTAGTCAATATGTGTTTGGCTAATATAGAAATGGAGAAAAAATATTCACTGGTTTGATGTGGCACACCTCAAAACCATGCTTTAAATTTCCAGTTCATACCTCTTTGTTATTTGCTTCCCCAAATTTTGCTTTAGTGTATGAAAAATGATCCTTAGCTTCTTGCTGGGAAATCTCCAGTAATGAGTGAGGAAACTCATATTTACTTCAGCTAATTAACCTCAGGATATTCTGAAGCTGTGTGTTAACTGGACAATGCAGCTTACTGACCAGAGTGGCATTGTCAGAAACAGCAGGACACTGCAATCCAGTAGTAAAATAAGAAGAGTAGCCGAAGAGTTATAGTGTTCTTACTGTTGTTTTATTTTCTGGGTTGGAAAAATTGGGAATGTGCCAAGCCACCAGAAAACGTTCCTTCTTCAGAAACTCAGCTTTGATTAGGCCAGACTTCCGCCTGAGTAGGGAGATTAATCAGATGGTTTCTGTCCTCTGTTATCCATTATGTTTTGGGCTTGACTAGTAACTGCTGTCAGTAGGAATATGTATCTGTACGTATAAATGTCTCAGTTGTAAAATTGCCATCCAAATGAGGCTTGAGCCTCGGGTGGGGGTACTGTCAGATATATGGAAGTAGTAAGATCCCAGGCAGTTGCAACTGCTTCTGGTATTTAAAGGTTTTAGTAAACTCTTGCCAAATGTTGTTTGCATTGAACTCGCTTCAGTTTCTTTTTGACACAGGCGCCTGCCTTGAAAATGAGCTCCAAAGCCCCTAAAACCAGGCTGAGAATGTGTAAAAATAGCTTCACCTTTTGCGTAATAAAAGTGGATGTTGGTATTGGAAAAGTTTGCACAAGTAATACATTTTTTGTTGCTTGGTAGCTGAAATTTAAAACAGTGTGTTTGAGGATGAAAGAAGTAGTTTGTATTACTCCAGAACAGTTTTTTCATACATTTTTTATCTGCCCTCTATTTTGTATAAACTCAAGAGGAGAAGATGGTAAAGACATGGTTTGTGAGGCTCTCAAAATAACTAGTAAAATAATTTTTTATTAACTTTTTATTGTATAGTAATTTTTATTACTATAACTAGTAAAATAACTTTTACTAATTTCTTTTTGTTCCCTCCCCTTCTTTCCTAACTTGATCCCAATACATTAATTGCTTTATTTTCCTGACTATTTGTATTTCAAATTTGTGATTCACTGCAAAAAGTCATGTGGCTCTCATTGACGTCCTTCCACTGGTTGGTGCAGGGCAGGAGGGGAGAAGCAGCTGAGCTGTCCTAGTGAGCAGGCACCCTGCCCCAAAACACAATTTGAGTTTTAAACCTGTGTGATAACCCTGGCACAAATGCTTACAATTTGTTGCCCACGAGTGCTGGTTTAAGCAGAGTCCAGTGACCTGGTACTGATGGAAGAAGCTGGACAAAGCTATTTTGATGTCTCTGCTCTGCTCCTCACAGTGCTCACCCATTGGAAGGAGCAGGATAGCAAACAAACATGTAGCATTGTTCCAGGTTACTACATTTTTCTACTGTTTGAGAGTGGTTTGGATCATTGTCCCTGGCTGTGAGGGGGAACCAGGCTCCTCAAGCATCCCATCCTGGTGCTGGTGGACTCTGCCATGATCAGTAGGTCATAGAGGTCATACATACACCTCTTGCCAATGCCAGTGTTCAAGACAAAGCTCTTTTGCTCCTGCCAATCCTGAGGTTAGGATTGCTGTGAAGGAGGCTAACAGTTAACGTGACTTTTTTTGGTGCTTTGTGTTTTGTGTTCTTGTTCTTTAAGCAAGCAAAACCCATTTAATGAAGACTGAAACACCTCCAGCAAAATCAGGCTCTTGCTTAATCATACGGCTCCCGAGCTGAAAATCTGAGCAATGCCACATACCACAGCTTCTGTTGACTACACTGGCAATATTAGGTGGAAGGATTTGAAGTCCTTGAAACAGGGACTGGCCTGTTTGTAAGTGCTGTTTTATAATAGGCAAGATAGTGACAAAGTCAGTCTTATTTTACAACTAGCACAGCCCTGCAAAACCTTCTGCAGTGCAGAAGAAAAGATGTGTGATTCTCTGCCTGGCTTTCACTAGAGATTTAGCCTTACGTGACCTCCCTGAAGTCACTGAAACAGCGCAGAGGAGACCCTGCTGCTTGTTTGCTTTAACTGTGTAATACAACAGCAAGAGGAAACCAGCAGGCAGCTTTTTAAAAAAAAAAAAAAAAAAAAAAAAACCCACCACAAGTTTTTGGGGTTTGTGATGGGAGGGAAGAAGCAGGTCGCAAGATAAAGTTGAGTAGCAGGAGGGAACATTTGTGAGGGAGCTAAGCTGAAGGCTATTGATTGGCAGCCAGGTCCTAACATCAGCTGCATAAAAGGAAATCGAAGAGTCTGCCCAAATATTACCAGGATAAATGGTACTGAGCTGAACATCAGGCTGGTTTGCCCTTCTGGAAGGGCGTCAGGTGTCCCCTTTTCACTTTGCGTAGGGATTGCATAGCACCATGCCACACTGTCCTCTGCACCAGTATGTGCTCGTGGTGGCCTTGACAGTATTTTGAGGTAAAATTGCCTCTCTGTGGGCAAATCACATAGAGTATCTCTGATGCTTTCACACAGTCAAAGCCTGAGATCAGAGATACATGCCAGGCTTGCTTTTTTCCACAAGAAAAAAAGGTGAAATACATAAATCCTTTTCTAATTTTACATCTTTATGCCAGCAGATACCTGAGTTAATGTGTATATGTTGCAGAGCTCTGTGTGGTGGGTGGAAAAATTCAATAGGAGAGGATGAGGCTTCTCATACCATGGAGCCTGGGAAATATGTAGTGGGAAAAGAGGCAGATTCAGAGCCCTTGGAGTGAGGGAGTCTTGCTGGGAAGGTTTCAGGTAAGTCTTAGGAACATCTTCGTTTAATGTTCTTAAGCTTCCTTTCCCTCTTAAGATACCTAGGATTTTGCTAAATGCCTCATTTCTTTTTCAGCAGTGCAAGGATGCCTGGAATTAGGAACAAGGCTTGAAGCGTCTATACTGCCGTTAGTGAATGCTAAAGAAAGAGAATGAGTTAGTGAAGACCAGTAACAAAAACTCGTACTGCAACACCCCCCTCCCCCGTCCCCTCAAAACCAAATAAACAAAAGCTGTGAAATTTTCATCCCTGCTGTCAGTATTTGGTTTTGGGGCAGCAGCCTTTCACTGTGCTGTGGTAGCAAATTGCACTCCTGGAATCTCTGAGATTAGAAACAAGCCTGAGTAGCAGACAGCTGGTGAATGTGTTTTAAAATTGTCCATTTAACCCAAGGCTGCTCCACTGAATGCTTTTTTAACTCTTATTTCTTTAGTTAGATGTGTGATATCTTTGGCCTTTCTATAGACAGACAGCCTGTATGAACTGTGTGCTTCCTATTGATGGAGCTGCATTTTTACTCACCAGCAGTAGTCTGCTGGAAATTTCTGATTCAGAAATAGGTCTTCTATAAATGATTTAACATCAGGCCATGGAAATGCATTTGTGTTTTCCTTCTTAGGGCTATTAAAGATGTAGAGAAAACATTTACCACCAAATTAATGGTTGCATTTTTGTTTTAATCCTGCAGATGGGGTTGATTTATATCTCAAAAAATATATGCTGCAGAGAGGAATTATAACATTACACAATTTTTCAGTTGTACTTAATTTTTTTTTCCTGCCAATAACTTTCATCTAGATGCTGTTTCTTTAATGTGGTGGGTTTTCTTTCTCATTAACTGAAAGGCAGTGCATTTCATCCTCTGGTTTGTATTTCTTTGTTGGCTGAAATACTTGTCTGAGGTCTGTAGAGACTAGGAAGCTGGGCCCAGGCAGAAGGTGCAGGGGCTCTTACTGCCATCTCTATCTCGTGGAGGGATGTAAAAGCAGAAGGGTGGCAGTTTGCCTGCAGTGTCTGGGGGGAGGCAGATCGAGCTGAAGAGAAAGAAATGGTATAGTTCTACATGCAGATAGGAGAGAAGATGATTAAATGACAGAGCAGGGATTTTGCCAAATACTGGCTGCTCTGATAAAATCTGGTTGACTTTCCCTTGAGGATTATACAGAGATAAGCAGCCTTAGCTCATTAGCACCTGCCCTTTCTCATGCTCTGATGATTGCTTTAGGTTTGATGGCAGGTGGTGATGACAGGATTTGCTCTGATCTGGAGAGCAGTGCTGGAAGTGCAGCACATCCTGAAGCCTGAGATGTTAGGCCATGTGCCATTTCTTGCAGCTGAGATTAGACTCGAGCTCAGTTCACTGATGTATTTGTGCTTGGATGTTTCTCCTCATGATGTTTAGTGCTCTCAGTGCATGAAAGCAACCATTAGAATCACTGCACTTAGTTTTTCAACAAATGAACTTCGTACTCACTCCCAAAAGCACAGCTTCTGAAGTAGCAGTGGAAATGAGCTTAACTGCATAACTCTGGGAAGTTATATATATCACGGTTGGGTCCTGGAAAACTGACCTGGCAAGTATGAAAAAAGTCAAGTGATGCTTTTCAGCATGCCTTCAACTTAGGTCACTAATGATATTACTGCAACATCACAGTTACTGTAAATGTCAGTTCTATGAAAGAAATACACATTAATGCACTTTAAATGGTTACAGAGTTATACTGTGTACCTTGTGGCCATCCATACACATCTCTATGTGATAAAACTGGTTTGAGCGATTTTCAGTCCTGAAAGGCTTTGCACCACCTCCTGCTGGAAGTTAACATTTCCTCATATATGCTTGTTGATGTGAGCAGTTGTTCAGTGATCCTCTGACCTTCAGCCAGAAAAAAGCAAAGTTAAAGTCATTATGTCTTTCCTGGACTATTTTGGAATGTGCTCATCTGTCCCCTGAGCTGATTTGGCAGGGATCTCTGTGTGGGCTGGGGGAAGTGGAGAGTAACTGTCCCTTTTCATCAAATGGAGAATCACCACCACTTCTATAAATATAAGACTTTATATAGTGTCATGTTTTAACCTCAGCCAGAAGTTAAGTACCACACAATCCCTCTCTCACTCCCCACTGAAAAGTGAGCAGATCAGAAGGGTAAAAGTGAGAACTCATGACTTGAGTTAAAGATACTAAAATAGGTAAAGCAAAAGCTGCATGCACAAGCAAAGCAAATCAAGGAATTAATTTACCACTGCCATGGACTGACTGGTGTTCAACCATTTCCAGGTAAGGAGAGTGGTGTTTTCATTACAGTCTCTATGCATGGACCTTTTGGACCAGACCAATGTTGCAATGAACTCCTCTCCTTGCCCCTGTTCCCTTTTGGACTTAGCCACAGACTTCAGTCCCTTAGGATTTTACCTGCTGAAAGTGGAGCCTTATCTGTGTGCCACAGTCCCTTCAGGGGTGTGTACCTGCTGCAACACTGACATAACCACAGGCATAGCTGCTTTGCAATGCACTTGCTCCAGCATGAATGTATCCACAGCTGTTTGGGGCTGTTCTCCCATGTCAACTAAACCCCAGGTCACATTCCTGTCAACTTGAGTTCACACTGCAGTTCCAGCATGTCCAGTGTAGCATCACAGCAATGTCAGTGATGGCCTGGGCATTTGCCAGCATGCCACTGCTGACATCAAGATGTTCCCAGGCCCAGCAGAGTAGGATGGTCAGCAGCTCAGCAAGCAGCAGAACCAAGAAGCAGCCACTAATAGGTACCAGGCTTTGGTGTGCAGTGAGGCAATCAAGCCCCATGGCAAGCCCAGCAGCCAGTCAATGAATAGCTAAACAACAGCTATAAATTCAATCTAGCACATCGGAATCAAACCTGTCGTTGCCTCAAACCCTTCCAGCCCCACACTGGCCATCAGAAAGGACTGTTGTGGTTTAACCCCAGCTGGCAGCTAAGTGTCACACTGCTGCCACTCATTCACTTCCCCTGCAGTGAATGAGTGAGAAATCAGAAGGGTAAAAGTGAGAAAACTCATGGGTTAAAATAAAGACACTAAAATAGGTAAAGCAAAAGCCATGCACACAAGCAAAGTAATCCAAGAAATTCCTTGGAAAAACCACTTCCCATGGGCAAGCAGGTGTTCAGCTATCCCCATGAAAGTAGAGCTTCCTCACATATAATGGTGACCGGTGAAAGCAAATGCCATGATTCTTCCTGTCCCCAGTTCTTTCTTCTTGCCCCAGTTTTATGTGCTGAATATGACACCATATGGTCTGGAATATCCCTTGGGCCAGGTGGGATCAGGTGTCCCAGCTGTGGCCTCTTCCAGCTTCTTGTGCACCCCCAGCCTCCTTGCTGGCAGGATGGGCAGAGAGGCAGAAAAGGCCTTGACTTCTATAAGTGCTGCTTAGCAGTCACTGAAACATCTCTGTATCATCAACAGTGTTTCTAGCACAATCCCAGAGGTAGCCCCATATGAGCTACTATGAAGAGGGTTAAGTCCATCCTAGCTGAAACGAGTACAATGTTAGACAAATCCACTTAGAAGTATATATATACAGTATATTTATCACTTAAATTAACCATCCTAGTTGAAGAATGGTGGTTTTCTGCTTTTAATTCTATATATCAAAACCTCCCTATTTACTGAAACATAGAAAATCTAGCTGTTGAATTATTCTGTGTCGCATACTTTTCCTGTATCTTTTCTCAGTGACTCTCCTGGTAATTGTTAATTGCCTCTCCTAAAGTTAGGCGTGAATCCTGCAGAGATCCACCTGGCTTTCACTGCAGACATATCTTTGTCCAATTCTGTGGTGCTACATCTTCATCACAGTACAATTGTGGCCTGTTTAAGCCCAGAGACACAAAAAAGGGTTAGAAATGAAAGTACTGCTTGCCATGGCAAAAATGTCTTTGGGTTAGGTTTGTTACTTGGAAGACTGGTGGTAGATATGAACTCTGCACATCAGAGTGGGCATGTCTTCCTGCACAAGTCCCCAGGTAAGAGAGGAGGAGAAATGTTTTTCTGATGGTGGTATTTCTAATTCATTTTGGACTGTACCATTGGGTTAAGTTCTCATGTCGCTTCTTGTTGCTGTTTTAATTTAAAAACTAAGAACAACATTTCATTTAAAAAAATCTTAATTGTTACATTGGTTCTGAGGGTGTTATGTCTCAGCTCTGCAGTAATGACATCTGGGCTGAGAACACTCTCAACTTTATCTCAGGTTGTATTTCCGAGGAAAAAATTTGGCCTTTGGCCCTTAGAAGATATGCAGCTTGAAACAGGAGTATCTTTGAATTATGCTCTGTGCATTTCCTTTGTGCTGCATCCGCAGCTGTGACCAGGTGTGTGTGCAGCAATGCTGAGCAGAGGATGGAGGAGGCATTGGGAATGAAACCCTTGCAGGCAAGTTGGTCAAAAGTAGAAGGGAACAAAACTGAAACCAGCACTGGCTCTCCTGGGTTCTTTGCTGCACTTAGATGGTTAACCTAATCTCTTAATGCAGCATTATGGTTGTCAAAAGCAGAAAGGAAACGTTAATGTGTATGTATTGTAGGCACAGTTGTGGTGCTGCTGACTCCATGCCGCATCAGGAAAAAGCATTTCTTCCAAGTGATGCCCTTCAGAGCATGGCTAAAATAAAGTGAACAAACAGTTGTTACAATTCTCACAAAGAGCTGCATAAAGTTGCCTGGAGCTCTACTTAAAAACCTGTGTAGCACATAAACAGCTCATGATTTGCAGATCCCTGTAACCTGTATTGGAAATAATCTCTTTGCATGAGCAAGAACTACTCTGACTAGCACACTTGGGGAGAGCAAAGGCTCGTTTATTTCATGTATCACTCCACTGATTTTCTGGCATGCTGTTTGGTGGGGGAGAATAGCTTGTAGAAGTATGGTTTTCCTTATGTGGGGCAGTGATTTGAGGATGTGGTAGAAAGGAGCCTGGGGGCATGGGGAGAGACGAACTGTAAATAGCTTTTTTTTCTCCTATATGGATGCATTGGAAAAGCCCAGAGAAACGGCCCCATCTGCTTTTGTTTTGTTTCCTAACTGAATACTAGTGGACAAAGCCAGCTTCTGAATTGTCTAAAACAAAGGGGTTTAACTAGCATCCTTTTCTATTTATAAAGGATCATTTATCTGACTTTATCAGGAATGTATGAGCCTCTAGTCTAAAAACCTTGGCAATTAAAACATTTTTCCCCCTCCAAAAGTCCTGAGTTCTGAAGCCCAAGAGACTCTTAGATGGGAAAGCCAAGAGTTTACGTGAGTTGTGACTGTTTTAAAAAATACTTTTCCTTTTCATACAGTGGGAAGAAATTGGTGAGGTGGATGAAAACTACGCTCCGATACACACATACCAAGTATGCAAGGTAATGGAACAGAATCAGAACAACTGGCTTCTGACTAGCTGGATCTCTAATGAGGGGGCATCCCGCATCTTCATTGAGCTCAAATTCACCCTGAGGGACTGTAACAGCCTTCCAGGAGGACTTGGGACCTGCAAGGAGACTTTTAACATGTATTACTTTGAATCAGATGATGAAGATGGGAGGAACATCAAAGAAAACCAGTACATCAAGATTGACACCATTGCTGCTGATGAGAGCTTCACAGAGTTAGACCTTGGCGACAGAGTAATGAAGCTCAACACGGAGGTGAGAGACGTTGGGCCCCTAACAAAAAAGGGATTTTACCTCGCTTTCCAGGACGTGGGTGCCTGCATTGCCCTGGTCTCCGTGCGCGTGTACTACAAGAAGTGCCCGTCAGTAATCCGCAACCTGGCCCGCTTCCCTGACACCATCACGGGAGCGGACTCCTCGCAGCTCCTGGAGGTGTCGGGTGTCTGCATCAACCACTCAGTGACTGAGGAGGCACCGAAGATGCACTGCAGTGCAGAGGGGGAGTGGCTGGTGCCCATCGGGAAGTGCTTGTGCAAGGCAGGGTATGAGGAGAAGAACAACACCTGCCAAGGTAAGCGTTTGCAGGGAGGGAGCTGTGCTGAGCTTCCAAGGTGATGTGCAGTCTGGGCTTTCTTCTCTCCTGTGTTTTTTGTGCCTGGTTGAATTGACAGCGGTGGGTCAGGTTCTCACTTCCACTGAGGTCCTTTGACCTCAGTGGTCAGCTGTTTAAGTGTTACAACAGGAAGACCGAGGCCTGGGGTGGATGTCCTGGCACTTGACACCTATATGCAGGTGCTTCTGGTGCTTGCAGAGCTGCCAACAAGGGGAATCTGGCATTCTACTACTACCTTTGGAGCACTGTACTATTGGGTCCATAAGGCAATTGTAGTCTTACGTGTTATTTAGAGATTTATGTTATTTTTCCTCAGTATCAGGGTTTCCTTATGAGTCTTGGAAGCCTGGGTTGGTTGTTTTTTTTTTTTTTTTCTGGACTGTACCAGGGAATGTTTGAAGTTACTCTCTCTACAGAAGATGCATTTTGTTTTTGTATTTAAAGGAGTGTGTTTTTCTGTCTTTATCACTCTATGGGGGGCTGGGTATTTGATGTGGTGTGAGTTGATTGATTTTCCTCTCTGGTAAATAATTTAATACAAAGCTGGTCAGCTGTTCAGAGTTAAACTTAAAGCCTCACTGATAAAAATGCTTCCATATGTGCTGAAGTTTTCCCACAAGTAGCTGGCTGAGGTTCCCAAGTTGTTGGTGAGCATAGGTCTCCTGAATCATCAGAGGCCTTGTGCAAGAGATCTAGGGTGTCTAAAGCTCAAGACCTTAAAAAGAATACTTACGAAGAACAAGAATTTACTCTGAGTGTAACATCTCTTTTTATGGTTTGCTGTATTACATGTTCGTTTATAAAATTTGCCGTTCTGTTGTAAATACATAAGAGGTAGCCTAAAACTAATTTTCTTGTAAAAGAGAAGGGTAAACAAATAAAGATTTCAATACAGTTTGGTTTTGGCAAAATTAATATATATTGGCTATCAGCCCCATCTTAATTGGCTTTTCTTTGTAGCCACTTAATAACATATGGTAATAGATACTGTGGGGAAGGCAGAGGAATTCCACTTCAGCTGAAATCTGTGTTGCATTTTCTCTTCCCCTCACTCCAGACATTCATTATTGGTGTTTGTAGTGTGGCACAAAGAATAGATCAGTGCATATCCACAGCAAACTGTGGCCATGATCCATTAGTCCTCGGTCACATGCTTGTGACCCTGAAGGTACTTCAAATCTCTTCAAAGGTTTATATAGAGAGAAATGTTTGTGTTGGAGAAATCTCTACTAAACAGTATGTGGAGTGAGATTCTTGACCAGAATAGTCTCCTTTTTCTACAGATGTAGTCAATACAGCAAAATCTTTTTTTTTCCTGTTTTGTTTTTCCTAATAAAGATATTTCCCCCTTTAAAGGGGGAGAAGAGACTGATTCAGTGTTTAATACTGTGCAGTGGGGGAGCTAAGATCAACATTATCCTAAGTTGAGGAAATACAGACTGCCACGGAGGGATGTTGGTCGATAGATCAGCAAGGTTTTGCCTACTTATGGCAGAAAATACCATGTCACAAAGTGACAAGACACTGATTTGGCGCAAGGTCTAGACAGTGAGGTCAGTCCATCTATAAGAATTTTTGGAGGAAAGCAGTCCTTTATTAGTCACCTTTCAGGTCCTGTCCTCAGATGCTCTATTTCTTGCATTTCTCAAAGCACTCTTAGAGGTCTCACAAAAAAAACCCCCAAAACACACACACAAAACAAACAAAAAACCACAATAAACACGCCCCGCCCCCCCAACTATTAAAAAAAAAAAAAAACAACTATGAACCAAACCACCAAACCCAAAGAACTACAAATTTAAACCAGAAACCTGAGACTATCATTGAAGAAGCTGCGCTGCCTGTAGAGCGGTTGCATCTCTGGCTGTGTTAAGATAGAAATCTGGGACATGCTTCCAGAAGACCTTAGTGATTAAAGGTTGTGCTTTCTGTTTTTGTGTGTAGGTTGGGGGTTTTTTTAATTTGTTTTTCTTAATCAGGAGGACAGTATGTGGCCTCTCAATTTATGACTGTGTTGGGCAGGCCTGTGATCATAATTAGGAAGGGTAAAGATGGTTTGTGGTGGTGTATCCCTGTCCAGTTCCTAAGGTACATCCACATAAGCTGCTCTTTATGTCATCTACAGCCTCCACCCTCGACAGGGTTTTTATCACTTTCTTGCTCTAGAGGTGTTAAAACCAGTAATTCCTTTTTGTGGGATAGCCCTAAATTCCATCACCAAATCAATGGGAATTGAGTGCCTATGGCAAATTCTGTTTGAGAGCCCCATTTGATGTCCTGTGTTTAACTCAGGTCATTGTGCCAAGCATTCCCTGCTGGCTAGCTCCAAGATGCTCTGTTGATAGGAGGCATTCAGCCTTAGGCAGTTCAGGAGGTCTGTATTCAGCATGTATGGGGGAGTTCATGTCAATATCCCATGTGAGTCAAATGCTTCCTGGTTTGGTTATTGTTACATTCACAAAGACGAGATTGTCTTCTAGAACAGTGAAGTTAAACTTTGCGTCCCTAAGCAGAGTAAGTAACATCAAGAAAGGTCATACATATTTGTAGATGCTGAACTTTTTTTCACAGTCTGATTGATGCTAAGGACATGCACTCCATGCTGACATAATGATGGTCTTGGCACTCTGCTGTATAGCTTTCACAAACACCTAAACAACTTCTGACCTTTGGTTTGTAAATTACTTGGGTGCATCTTGCAAGTGGTCTCCCAGTTTGCTTTCACTGAGTAAGCAGGTTTTTCGTGACCATGCTTTGGGAAACATTTTCAACCCAGAGGAGCCTGGCTTTGTTTATTAAAATTTCTACTGCAAAGATGACATTTTCCAATCTCTAGTGTCACATCTGGACAGAGAAGACTACACTCTTTTATTAGTGGTGATGTAAATCCCAGTCATCCTCACAAACATATGGGAACTATTGAAATCCCTTCTGCCTACAAATCATTAATTGGCAACGATGTTCTGAATTCATCATCTTGTCAGCAGGGTTCCTGTTTGAAGAAGGCACTGACAGTAACAGCTGAGCAATTTCTCTCACTGGGGAATCTGAGGTTGTAAATATGACATGGTCTAATCTCCTTATGTGATGTGCTCATTCTTTCAATTAATATAGACAGCTAGGTAGTAGTTACTGTAAAAAAACCCAAACTACTGGATTTTTACACCTCTTTTAGCAACATGGTGTATTTATCAGCAGTTGCTAGGAACAGCTAGAGGTAAATTGTGACTGTGTTAGGACATGGTTGTAAAAGACCGGTGTTAAGGTTCATTATTCACAAGAATATACTGCTGTACTATTTAATAAGAGAAATTAAAGCAGCTGCCCTGTGAATTTCCATGCTGGTTTTCAGAGTGATGGTTTGGTACCACTAAAGGACTGATGGTTATGGGCTTTGCCTCAGTTCAACTGATGCTTTCTGAGTGGAACCTTGAGAAAAATGCCCACTTTCAAGTCTGCTTGGCCTGTTTCAGGTCTCCTAATGGTGGTCTCTGCCCTAGCAGGCAGTACTCAACCAAAGCTGAGGGACAGATCCTAAAATTCTGTAAAAATTGGTGTAGTGCTACTGACATTTCTGCCTTTACCCATTTATGGATTTGACAAAAAAAAAAAAAATATCTGCCCAGTCTCTGATTTCCTTTTTCCTGCACTGGCACAGGTGAGTTTTATTGTAACTTCAGTTTTAGTTGCTTACTGTAAATAGCAGCACTCACTGTTGGGGTTTGTGTAGGAAATTAATACCATGACAAGGGCACCTTCTGGCACTTCTCTTTGTATTCATCCTCACCTTCAGCCCAATATGTTTTCAGTGAGCAGCAAGAAATACTTATTTTTATGCCTTTAAATAACAGTTGAACCCATGCAACTGGAAGAGAGTGGATGTTGACATGTTAAGCTAATGAGAGATAAACATACTTGCAGTGGTGAGGTGCTGCTAGTGTCCAGTGGGCTGCAGGCTAGTAACTGCAAATGTAATTGACTTTGCAGAGCCTGATCTTTTTCCAGATGACTTTAGAGCTGAAGCAAAAATTAATTAAATATTTGAGTAAAGAAAAAATGGAGGAAAAAAACTGCACAGAAGGAGAGCCAAAGTGAAAAGATGAGTAATGAGTTCAGGAGGTCATGACACTCTCCTGTCCGGGGACCGATGCATGCTGCCACTTGAAGAGACATCAAAAGCAGTACAGCTGGTTTTAGCTAGCTAGAATGTATAGACAAGGTTACAGATGTTAGAGGTGTACAAAATAATGGAGGAAAACTCAGTGATACCTTTACCTTTGCTGTCTTCTGAGGAAGAACATTGAAACTGAGGGCTGGAGGAAAGACGGGTTGGGGTAAAGTTTGTGCTTTTAGAAAGGAGCTACTGCTAGAAAAAATACCTGGATTTTTTTTTTTTCCATAAAATATCTCTAGAATGTTCAGGCCCTTCTGCTGTCTTAAATATTGATGTTTATTTGATTATTTTTCCCTGAATCAACTTTGCTGAACATACCTTAGTGCATTTACAAAACCATGTTTATTTTTGCTGAATGTTCATTACTTGTGTTGTGATTCAGCTGAGCTCTTGCCAAGAGAAATGAGTTTCTTACAGAAAACAAGGGCTGCAGAAAAACCTTGTGTTCTCAGGTCTTTTATTTTGGGCTTAATTAAAACTAATTGACATCTAGTTTATATAGCTTAGAAGTTTACCTGCTGAATCAGTTCTTGGATGATTTTGTTGCTGGCTGATTGGAGGTGAAGCAGAGCTACTCATCTTCCTCCAAAAGCAGAGCAATCAGTGCAGACTGTTTGAAGGCACTTTCCCAGAGCAGTGATTGCCATCCCGTTGATCAGGCACTAGAAGGATATTCAGAGGCAATTGTTTATTTACAGCTGTGCAGGAGCAGGCAGGCAGAGGGAGTGACCCTTGGCTGGTGAGGAGCAGAAGGCACCATCTGTGGAGGGTTGGGAGACAACTGAGGACTTAGAAATGTAGTGATGGCAGAGCCCTGCTTTACGAGTCTTGTGTTTCTGAGTCTGCGCAACAGCTATCCCCGAGGCCTCACTTGTGAATAAAACAGATAGCTGATACCGCAATAAAGAAAACCCTGTGTATTTGCATGTTATGTGTGGTTTTCTCAGGTGACACAGTGCAGCACCTCAGCCGATGCCTTCCCTATCCCTTTATTTCTAGAAATGGAAACAGACCAAACTACTGCACAACCTTATTTTAAAACTTGGTCTTTTGCTACAGAGAAGACTGTTTCTGTTTCTACACCTGGTAAAGCTGGGCTAGTGGGACAACTTTTCTTTATTCCACAACTTGCCTGCCTCTCTGCCTCATGTTGGCTGAATTCTGTCTTTCTGTCTCTCTCTCTCTCTTTTCCTTGTTACCTATGCTAGAAAGGCAGCGTGCTGCTAAATCCTGCCTGTCTTGTGGGAGACTTCCCAGCTGGGACTCAGGTGGATAAGGCAAGTGTGCTTTTACCTTCCTAGTGGAGTGGAAAGCAGGCAAAGTCCAGGGATTAAAAAAAAAAAAAAAAAAAAAATCTCTTTTTAATTGTTCTACTGGGAGGTGATTACATGGCAAGAAAAACATTGATGGAAATATTCGGTATACAGAGAATACTGAATTTGGAAATACAGTTGCCCCTCCAGGGAGTTCTTTGCCCATCATTCATACTTCTTGTGCATTTTTCTGATTAAAACCAAATTGGCTGGGAGTATAGCATGCTAGGTGTTTATATAATTATGGGCTGAAGTACCTTGTAAATTTTAATTAGTCACAAACCCAGCCAGTGTCAGAATAGCTGAAATTTTGGCCACACAGTGTGTATTCTCTTTTCAAATCTAAAGAAAGTCACTTGAATGCAAAATGCAGTTGTCACTGGAGAGAGAATGGGTTTTATTCTGTAGAGAGGTGTGTGCATGTATATATTTAGGTGTTTTGTTCTGCAGCTGAAATAATTAACAAGGGCAGGGAAATGTTTTGCACAGATCAAAATTGTATTGCAACAGGACTGATTAAATATTACTCTCTTTGTTTTGTTTTGTGTGTGTATATTTGCCGTCCTTATTAAAGGAGGCATGGTGTCCATCTACGTGCAATACTTTATGCTTTACTAATGAGCTGCAACTTTCTGCACTAACTTGTATACTCATAACCCCAGTGACTGAAGATCTTTTCCTTGTTCTGCAGCGATGCTTTTAGGCTGCTACTTTGACCAACATAACCTTCATGTTCTTTGCAGTCTGGCTGCTGTGCAGTCACCTTTCAGAAGGACAGTTAAGAAGTACTTTATTCCCTTCACAAAGTATAGATTGAACAGTGCAAATAAAATAAGGATTGGAAACGGCTTCAGAAGTGTAAACTGTGAAGGTCATGTTTGCTTTTTAGCCATAGGATATTTTGGGACAGATCTTAAGGTATGCTTTTTAGTCTGGTCCTAGATAACTAAATTATATTTACTTGAGTGGTGCCATTGTCTGGTTTTTATCATTCTTGAAGATATTGTGTCCATTGGTAGATTAGGGAATTTGTTAAATTGTGGGATGGCAGAGGTGTTGCAGGACAAAAGGCGTGTTGGCCATGGTGTGGTTAGATTCCTTTGATTGCCGCCTTCGACTTTGAATGGCTTGCAAACAGCTCACTTATTAATTGTGGTTTTTAGAAACAATTAAAGACTCTGGAGATACACTAAGGATAAAGTGCATGAATGCTTGTTGGCAATGTAGTGAATTTAATTGCCTTGATTTAAGATACGGCTGTCCCCAGCTGCCCACTCTGCCTCAGTGCTGGAAGTTGCTGCTGGCTCTGTAAAACTGGATACTTTGCCCATGACTGATGTGATCAATGGAGTGCTTGTCTTGATGTCCTGGCCTGGTGGCACTCTCCCTAGATGGTGATCTGTAGCAGAAGGGTGGATGCAGCCACTTGAACTGCCAAGGGTCTGCCAGAGCTTGTTTGTCAGAACCCTCATTGTGTTCAGTGAGAATTCTCACTGTTTTGCTCATAATTTGGGTTTTCAGTTTTGTATTTCTCATTTAGAAACACTTAGTAGTGGTTAATGATGTGTTGACATTTCAATAATAAGCTTTCCTCTCTGCATGGTTTACATCTTGACCATTTTCACTTGCTCTGGGTTAAAATTGAGGTGGAAATCCAGGCTCCACAAAAGCAGGCTACAGTCGTGCCTTGTATAGACAGATTCACAGCATACATTTTATTTTATTTCTTTAGTGGAATAAACTTGCATCCTTTACAAGGTAAGTGTATAGTAGAATGAAGTAAGAGCAAAGAGACTGTGATACATGTCTGTAGAGAGACTTGAATCTGCTCTTCATGATAAAAGAGATACCCTTTTATTTTGCTGGAAGATTGCTCATTTTCTGTCACTGAAGAAGTTAATTTAGAATAGACAGAATTGTATGTATGAACAACACAGGGTTAAGATTGTATTGAACATGGTTCTGATGAGCTTCCATTTTTGATTTCCCTCAGGGTGGTTAAGAGGTTTTTAATACTGGAGCAAACTCAGAGAGGTAGGTGTTACATAAACCCCAAAATGTATACGCAAAACAGATTAGAGAAAAAAAAAAAAACAATCCCCAAGACAAAAGAGGCAATTCCAGGCTTGTGGACGTCCCTTATTATTTTCATACACCTGTCTTTATAAATCTAAGTCCTTGAAAAAAAAAAACCAGCTGAACTTTGAAGAACTGGGATTTAGGATGACAACTCTCTTCTCACTGTAAATGACAGTCAATCAATTTAATGCCAAGAAAAATTCTACTCCCCTACTCCTGAAAATTCAGGCTTTAAGAGGTGCAGATAAGTGGCAGTATCAGGACAAACCCCCTGGCTGGGAGAGTGAAACAATACTATCCCTGCCTGCATGCTTCGTCATGCCACCTACAGTTATATTCCTGGAAGCAGGATGGGTGGGAGAGGATACACATCAGCAGAGCATCTTCGTCGTCCTCACAGAGCCTGCTGTGATACTGATGGTGGAGCTTCCATGACAGGTTTGCCTAACCAGTGTGGCCCTGGAGGTAGTGCTGACTTGGGATGTGACCCATTCTTGCAGTGACACTTGGGATATCCTGAGCCAAGTCCTCATGGTAGGCTTTGACTAGCTTATGAGTAGTTTTGCTGCCACTTGAGAACTGAGTGTTTCAGTGTGAGGAAAGAAATAGTTAATGCAGACTACTAAAACTGCTTCCAGGTCGTGAGAAGGGCTTTCCTCTGTTGGATTTTTAACTACCTACATTATGAAATAGGTCAGAATCACTATTCCTGGTTTTACAAGCAACAGCCTTGGGCTGGAGACTGAATTATTCAATGTCATTCAGAGACTAGAACCTGAACCAGAATTTTGAGTATCTGTGCTTGATCTTGGGTGCTGTACTTGAACTCTCATGCTCTTTTTATGCTCTTAGACTAACCTAAAACCCTTTTAAGATCATTCATCTCCAGGTGGATTCATTGAGAAATAACAATGAAATTATAACATTCCTTTAGAGATGGAATTTGCACAGTTATTTTCATTTCAAAAGGTGCGCTTTTGAACCTCAGTTAGATGCTTTTTTTCAAAAAAAACACTTGGCCTGGAGTTGCATTTTCTGAACAGGACACTCACATCAACCAGAGACTCTGCCTAGTGTGGCAGCTGTGCCAGGAAATCCATCTCTGCCTAAGGGTCCATTTCACTGCCAAAACCTCAGCATTATTGAGTACCAGACTCTCTGCAGATATATATAAAAAAGCATCCCCCGCCCCAGAAGACTGTCCAGTCCCTCTGTATGCGTGTGACTGGTTTGCTTGAATAAAGTGAGCATGTCTAGGGAGCCAACATGATCTTTGTTGAACTCCAAGTGATGGTTGCCACCCAAGTGAAATGACTGCATGGGCTGAAGAGTAGCTCTGGTACAGTACTAATTCTACAAATAATGCATTAGAGGGCTTATACTGAGCTGGACAGTCTGTCATCCCATTGCAATGGTGACAGAGGTCACAGTGTTGCCTTTGACAGCTGCCTGGAAAGGAAGCTTTTTAATTACTGCAGAGCATGTGCTAATTTGTAATTTAGCAGAAGCAACCTGCGGGCTGCAGCTTCCCAGCTCCAAACCGCTTCTCAGATAGCTTGCAGTAATAGAGCTAGGACTGTGGACTTCATTACTGCTGGGGTTCTGCACGGGTTCAAGAAGTGACTGCGATGTTGGAATCTTGGGACAGGAGCCAGTGTTTTATTAGTATTAATCCAAGGCAATTTGGCATGTTAATTACTGGAAGAAATTCACAGCAGGGAGGAAGAGGTCCAGGATGATGGGGAGATGCCATGGATAATTGCCAAGGTCCACAGATGCCCTGTGACCCTGTGCTGCTGGGATTTCCTGCATTGCGATGGTTGACTTGCAGCAGACTGAGTGTTGTCATTGCAGGCTGCAATGTCTAGAGCAAAGTGCCTGCAGAGGGAATCTGAGGCAAAAATAGCTTAAGGCTCACAGAGAACTGTGGCAAAAACAATCATGGGACCCTCCAGTACCAGGTCAGATGTTGGTTAGGGCATTTGTAGGCACATGAGTGTGCTGGTAAGGGATAAACAGATAGGTGATGGGATTTTACTCTTCCTGTCCTACCTGATTTTGGGTCTGCTTTTTGCTCAAGCACTTGATGCTCTTTCACTGCCAGAGCAGATGATCAGCAAGAGACTCTTTCTAGAAGTGAAAAGCATGTAGATGCTAAAAACCTATGAAGAAAAAGGCAGGTGACTGTCTTGCAAAATAATCTTTCCCTCTCTGCCTACCCCAAGCCCTTATTTAGGCTCAGATAAAAGCTTCTCTCCCCTCCCTGGGCACACAACTGGCCCATATTATTTATTTATTTGTAAAGATTTCTTTTTTAGATTTTTTTTTTGAAGAGCTTTTACATTATTTTTCTTTGCTTTCACAGTTCAAGCATGATTTAATGTGTCAAAACTAGTTTGCTTGGCTGGCCTTGATTGTCTTGCATGCTTCCACTAAAACAGGGCAGTCATCCTTCCAGGCATTGCTACTGCCCAGACAAATGAAGTGTCACGGCAGCTAGGACCTGTGTTGTGACAGCAGTAGCATCCTTCAACAAAGCCGTCAGCAGGGAATTTAGATAGGGGTAATGCCTACAGATACGGCTCGGGTCAGGGCAGCGTGGGCCCACACAGGCAGATGTGGAGACAAGCTTATGCTCAAGAGACTTAACCGATCATTCATGTGCAAAGGCATTTTGGTCCAGATTGAGAGTCTAGCTAGTACTAGAGAGAGAAAGAAGCCATCCTGTTGGTGCCTGCACTAGTGAGCGTGGCAGAAATAACACTGAGAGACCTTGCTGCAGGGTAGTGCTGCCAGACTGATACATCTGGTTGCAGGTTTCCTGGCAGAAATGAGTTGCAGCGTGATCTTTTGCATTCTGTAGTCAGTGGGGATTTTGTCATTGATTTTGGTGGGAGGGAGATGATAATCCTCTATGATATGTTAACTAAATGATTTCCTGGCCTAGATCTTTATTAAATGTTGCACTGACTGCTGGCAGAACACAGCCTATAGGAAAGAAATTTAGTTCATATTAATTGGTATAACTCAGACCTATTTGTCAGCAAGTGGTCTGATCCTGATCTCGTCCAAACTTTCTAAATATCAGTTCCTGGCATTTTGTGGTTTTCTTTTTCTCATCTAATGCAGGGGGACTCAGGCTAAAGTGCTGTTTCTGCTCTCTTCTCCATTGAAGAGTGTAAGGAAGAAATTTTGAGTCACTTCTCACTCTAATTAGTTTAAAATGCCATAGCAACCCTTGAGCCTGGCTGCAGGACATGGTGCGTTGTAGGAAGCCTTCCCTAAGGTGCTGCTATATGCTCAACTGAGCAAGAGCTCTGCATTTGGCATCCTCATCGCTGATGTCTTCAGGCTCTTGTCTCCTGGATGCATCAGTAACACAGTACTCAGCAGTCAGGTCAGATATATCCTGGTGTGTTTTTTTCTGGGGTGTGTGGGATGGCTGCCAGCTGGAAATCTGGTGCTCGGGGACTAATGAAATGGTTGTGTTAGTCTGTTATTGACTGAGCTCTGAGCGTGGCTAATGGCATTGACGAGTTGTGTCCTCCTGGTGGTGAAGGCATTGGGTCATGCACTGGCTCTGAAAAGGAGCATCCTAAGTGCACTGGTAGATGGGGGGAAGTGCCTTCTGCCAAATCCTGCCTTTCCAAAATATTGTGGGACTGTTTGATTTGGTGGCCTCTTCTTTTCTCCTGTTTGTTTGTTTTGGGTTTTGTTGTTGTTGTTGTAGGTTTAGTTTGTTGTTGGCTTTTTTCCCAAGAAAAGACTATGCTAGATCAGACCTTGGTGTGTAAAACACTGGCCAGTGTTGTCTGGAAACTTGATTTCATGACTCTACCAACTGACATAAAAAGTGTTTATCAAGACACTTGTGCATGACTCCTTCTGTGCCTTCAGTCATTCAGATATGTACAGGTCATTTTGCTGTACTTTGTGGGCACTGTGCACACAACTAAAACCACGATGCCTCTAATGCGGCATCTGTGTTTAATACCATGTGTAGCTCTGGGCTAAGAAGAAAATGAGTGTTTTACAAGAAAAGCAAAACCAGCTCAAACTAGAATGAATGTTTTCAGATGGAGGCATAAAAGCGCCAGCTTAAAGTTGTAGTGTTCATTTTCAGTGAGCTTACTGTAAATATTTTGCCACTCTGGTTGGGAAGAAGCAGAGGCAGCTCAACAGTCACACTGCAGTTCTGTCTGTAGGGACTGAGTGTGCATTGTGGGATTTAGTGGGAGGCACCATGTTATTGCTGGCATGCTACTGGAGGTGGGTGAGGGCCCATGGAAAGCCAAGCTGGAACATTCCTGGTCATGGTGTCACCTTCGGTGTTTTGCGCTGCATACATGCATGAAAACAGCATGGGCTGTGAATATAGAGAAACAAAAATACTCCTGGAAGTTTACTGAGCAAAGGCTTCTGGTTTCACAAATTCAAATTTTACATGTTTCAAAGACTGATTTCTAGATGCCATTGAGAAGAGCATCAGGCCACGTTCAGATTAGCCTTATTGTTCCATAATATCTTACTGGAGTACAAGGTTAATTAGTACCATAGGCAACATGCATTATTCATCACAGCAATCAGGCTTTTCTTCTGTTGGTCTGTTGTATGCTGCAAATGTTTTCCCTTCCAATAACAAATCCTTGATATATCATTTTCAAATTTAATCCTGCCAAATCATATTTGTGATACATAAATTATCTGTGCACTCTGATATTGATTGAAAATATTTCAGGTGTCAAAAGTACTATTATTTTAATGTTGAACTCCTGGCTTGCTTGGGCATAGACCTGAAGGACCGTGGCAGATACAAGATGATTTTATTAATGCCCATCTTCAAGCTGCCCCAAACTGGGAATCCCACTAGCGACACGAGTAGTGCAGTTGTTTATAGCAGTAGTGTTTTCAGTGCTAATTATCAGCAGTATTTCATTGCAGGCATGAAGTGCTGAAGTTGTGTTACTGCTGCAGTACTGTGGCTGCTTGCAATACCCCAGCACAGATCTCAAGCATCTCAATTCCCACCCTGATGTTTGTGGCAGGGGAGGCTCTTTGTAGCAGGGCTCCTTCAAGTAGAAGGGCTAAACGTGAGCTACTCTTGGCTACTTTGCAGTGCCAGGGTCCCCCCCTCTGCTCCAGGGTACCAACACTGGCTGACAGGTTCGCAAAAGGTCTAGCAAGCTGTGGCTTTCTCTTGCAAGGTGTGTTTGTGGTGCAGAGGCTTTGGCCTTTCATTCTCAGTTCGAGAAACCAGCAGTACCTCATCCTCAGCTGGCAGTGTGTCCACTAGAGAAAAGTCAGGCAGGAGGAGGAGTTACACAGTGAAGTGATTCAGCTGATCCTTGCTCATTTTCACCCCTGGAGTCCTGCATTCAGGAGGCTGGGTCAGTCCTGAGATTACTATGTTGAAGGTGCCTGGCAAAGCTTCCAGAGCAGCCCTTG
The DNA here is from genome assembly GCF_029207755.1 of Chamaea fasciata. Taxonomy (NCBI): domain Eukaryota; kingdom Metazoa; phylum Chordata; class Aves; order Passeriformes; family Sylviidae; genus Chamaea; species Chamaea fasciata. The sequence continues at coordinate 44,508,024 of NW_027094091.1, read as the reverse complement.
GAAAACATGGTGATCCCTCTCTGCTGCTACACCTTCTGAAAGAATAATATTAGTCTGAAGGATCTCTGGGACATGTTTCGCTGCTGCTTTCAAGCTCTGACCCTTCATCTGGCTGCCTTCTGGAAGAGTTTTCCAGCCTTCTGTCAGCTGTACACATGTGTATTAAAGTGTGCGGATAGGTGTTAGGAAGGACAACTGAGACACAAAACTGGGTGACTTGCCAAAGGTCCTACAGACTGGTTCTGATGGAGCTAGGAGGCTCAGGCTTCCTGCTTCTGCTATCCTTGCTTAGGATCATTAGCAATTTCTCTCATCTCTCTTGAAAAGGATTTAGGCATGAACTTCCTTTCTAATGCAGGATGGGGTAGCCTCTTTTCACAGCTGGGCATGTCTTGCAAAGTGATGTTGTGCTGTTCAGGGCCCCGGGGGAGTAACTTTGACATGGCTGGAGGATAAATATGGCAGATTTCTACCTTAAATAGCCTGCGGCAACTAATCCACTGCACAGGCAAGGAATGCTTGAGATTCCTTTGTGTTCAAATCTGAAAGTAAATATTTTCCGGTAACCCTGACTCACTTCCCTTCTGCCCCTCTTGTTTTGTATGTGCATTGTTCTCCCCTCCTGATTTTCTCTTTAGGAGGAACCGGCTTAGGTGACTGCTTTTCTGCTTGCCTCCTCCCGGCTGGCATGGAGGAAGATTCCAAGGGCACAATTTTCACAGTGGAATGCAGAACACAATGTTTGGTTTGTGTCAGATAACAGAAAAGGAACTCACGCTTTGAAAACGAGTACCCCTGGTGTGTCCGGGGCTTTCTGGGGCAGTTTGGAAACAGCTTTCTAGCAAAAACAGGCAGGTGGATAAGTGCCCAAATTACACTTATCTGTCAAACAACAAGCATATGTCTGTGGTCTTTGATTTAGATGCTGTTGTGATATAAACAAATGAGCAGTCACAAGACTGTAAAGAGGTGATGATGAGTATTATTCTTTTCTCCTGATTATTAGCCACTGCTTTGAAACAAGTAGTTGAGATTCTTGTCGAGAGACCTCTGCTCTTGTATAAAACTGCATTTGTAGAGCAATTCTTCCAGTTTGCTTCCAGTTAAAAAGGAATACACACAATGTTTCCTTAAAAGTTGGTTGTAGGCAACAGAATAATAAATAAAGTGTACCTAAAGTATAATTATGTAAATCATCAAAAGTGGAATGGCTTTATCAGCTTAGTCTTTAAGAGTCACATCAATAACTTATGAGCTTTTATAAATGTGCAGTGTATATATCCTACTTTGTAGCACACTGTGACAACATAAAGGCAAAGGAATCTAAGTTTTCAAATTATTTCTGAGGACAAACCCAAAAATTCACAGCATTCAGTGGTGTGTAAATTTAGTGTTGTGTTGTAAATTATCCTGGTTGAAAGTATTAATGAGAGAAAATCTTCTGCAGATGCTGCATGCATAGATTTCTGAAATAGCTTGTGGGGGCAAACGCTAGACTGTGTGGCTGATAAATAATAGAAGAGCTTCACTCCCTCTCCTCCTCTCCCTTTTCTTAGGTTTACATGACATGAACACTGCTTGGAAAAAGTAGAATGGTGTTCAGTCTGTACCAGAATGTAACAAAAGCCATAGTTTTTCCAGAAAAAGATTTGTATTTCTGTTTTGGAGCAGTTGGTCTATATGTGTGTGAGTCTGAAGGCAAGAAAAAGCTATCTACTGCCACAACTGTCTGACACCATGAGTAAAGAAAGAACCATGAAATCAGAGAGTATGCATGGGAAGGGAAAAAAAGCCCATCATCTTTGCTTCAGCCACACAGATAAAACCAGGCACTTGAGAATCTGCCTCTGTTTCAGATGTCCTTAAACATGCAAACAACACGTATACCTGAGGCTGTGCCCAAAGGAGGGGAGGTCTGTCCCACCGAGCTGCTGCAGATTTGGGACATGGCACACTCAGCAACCTACTGATGTGGCATTTGGCAGGTGTTGTGGACACTCTGTTGTATCTTTTCCTTGTATTTATGTCTGATAAATGTTTTACATCTTCTTGTTAAAGAAGGATGTAGTGCTGGTGCTAGGTGGGACTGACATGTGACTTTCTGAAAATTACCTCATAAACTCAGGTTTATCATCTTTCTTTTTGTTTTGGACTCTGCTTTGATAGTTTATTTTCTAATGGCAACAAGAAATTAAAGTCTTCTAGATGCTTTTAAAATTACCATGTTTGAAAATATTTTGAATCTTCATTTCTTAAGGCGAAAGTATCAGGTTCTGCTGTAAATAGTTTGTTTGTGTTTTGTAAAAGGCAATAAGGAAATTTAGGATTTCCTGGGCTTTAACACAGCAACAACATAAACGCTAGTAACACTAGCACGTGGCTTCTTCAAACACAAGAGAGTTTCACAGGTGATGATGAAGAAAAAAGGACTGAGCAGTCAGTCTTAGTTATGCTTCTTGTATACTTGCCTTTCTGGGATGGAATTTCCAGAGCTTTTGTCGCCAGATCAGATATCTCTTGTACCTTGGGGATGTCATTATCTTCATTTGGTAATGCGGAGCAAAACAAAGAAAGGAATTGCCAAAATCATGTATCATTCAGTGGAAAATCAGGCTTCCCAATCTTGTACTGTACTTTCTAAAGTGCATGCCTGTGCAGATACATGACTGCTATTCCTTCTCATTACTGAGTGTAGGCATGTGTCTTCTGTATTTTAGCTGATCTTAAGTGACTCGTTTTCCTGGCAATGGCTTCAGTGATGTGATTTGTCATTTACAGTTGAGGGTTTGTTTTTTTTCCATATATGTAGGCCAGGATTTCAACTGTACTTCAGTCAAACACTTGATTACATTTTGTATTAGATATTCTTACAGTCTACAGGATATTCCCAACTAGATTAGGGAAGCTAGAGGCAGGACAACATCATCAATATATGAGCATTTAATTTGTTATGTCTTAGGGTATTGGAGAAATAAGAGATCTTTAAAATGTAGAAATTCCACAACAGAGTACATGGTATTACTGAACTATCTGTATCTTCTCTCCTGAACAAGGCTGGATTAAGTATTTTGGTCTTTGCTGACTTCTGTAAAGGGTAATTTGCAACCTTTTCTCTTTTGCTGAAGCACCAGATCTGAATACACGTTCCAGTGTTTGCTTTAAAATAGCATGCCACTGTGCATGGTGTTTCTACATATTTAATTGCCTCTTGAAAAGAGAGTGAAAGTGGATCCATGCCTTACAAAGCAATATGCCTCCGTGACAACAGGACTGTATCTCTTCCCCTCAAGTAAAAATGAAAACAAAAGCTTTTCCTGAATTAGTGCAAAACTGGCAATCTACTGTTTAGACTAAACCTCTCAGACCTGCAGTTTCTGCAGCCAAAACATACCAGCACAAAGTCTCCAATAAGTGATAATTAATTAGCGTGTAGAAGTGAATCCTGCTGTGAGCCTTCGGTCCCCTCAGTTAAACTGTTTTAAATTGTAATGCTATCAAGATATTTCACTGTTCACAGAAAGGAAAAAAAATCATAAAATATACATTCTCAAATTCCCATGTGAGAGTGAATTCCTTTCATTTATCAAGCTTGCTGGTATGCCTCCAGAAATTTTCTCCAGAATGATGACTAGTTCTTTAATTACACTTAGATAGAGCTGTGTTTGTTGGTGGTGTTTGAAACTACAGATTGAATTTAGTACTGTAAGTGTCATTAATCTGGTGAAATAAAAATACCGAGTTTTTAATAAGGTCTCAGTGTTTTTAAAAGCTCTGAAGAGATTTAATGCTAAAACAGCAGATATAAATCTGCTTGGCTCCCCTGTAATTGTCTCTCTCAAGCTTGTACCTCTCTTCAAGGGAACTTGGCTCACACTAATTTCAAAGCTGTTTACTGCCTGCATGAATTTGATGGACTCTCACTTTTGTTGTTAAAAGTTGTTAACATCAGAGGTGACCAGAAAACTGATGTGGCAGAGTCTATACATGGTACTACTAATTGCTCTGTGTTTTCTGTAGGACCACAGAAAAACCCCAGCCTTTCTGTTGTGCTCTAGATGTCTACAGCCTGTCTGAAGGAGTTCATAGGTTTGAGTATTACTCTCTTTTAAGCCTTCCCTGTGAGTTTTTGGCTCCTGTTTTGGGGGACTTGGCTATGTAACAGGCTGAGCCGTCCTTGCTTTTTGGTCTTGTCAATGGGGATGTATCAGTGCCACTACTTGATATTGCTGTTTGCAAGGCATTGGGAGACAGAGCTTTGTAGCTGCATCAGCCTGGCACATAGAGGTATCACGCAGTGCTAAATGGAGTAGAAATATGCCATTGTTCTCATGATTACAAATGTTTATTCCTAAATAAGTTCCAGTCTTTTTTTTTTTTTTTTTCCCTGTGGTATTTTAGTTTTCCTTCTTTTTAGCCAAAGGTAGTTTTTATAGCAAGTAATCAAACTGGTAGGTTTCAAATGAGGAGGGGAGAACGTTGCTTGATCGGTGTTCTGATTTATAGATCTGAAATATGCATGGAAATCTTGGTGACTTCTTTGTTCAACTTCGTTCATTCAACTTTTGTGGACCTATCATCACGTACACTCAATGCACAGTGGGTCCATCTTCCTTCTCCCTTCGTTGCTAAGCTTCCTTGTACGGGAGAGCTGAGGGGACTTTGCCCCTGGAGTCAGGATGGAGCTGCCTGCATGTCAGTGAGTGTATTTAGCCATCCTAATAGTAAATATTGTAGTTGGGAGGCAGTGGTATTCACAGGGGAGCTGTATCACTGCAGTTGCTTCAGAGCAACAAAGAGCGGAAACTGCACCAGCCTTGAAGATGAATCAGTGCTGCGGTGATTAAAAAGATACACATTTCCCATGCTCCACGTAGGAGTCGGCATTGTTTTCCCTAGGGATTGTCGTCAGTCTGTAAATAAAAGATGCTGACAGTTTCCTTGGGGAGCAGCTTAAGACTGAGAACATCGTTTGCCATTAGATACTCCTCATTAGTCACTGGCTGACACAGGGAAAGCCGAGTGGGGTGCTGAGCTTTGGCATTTTTCCTCTCCCTGGCATTATCACCCCGTACTTTTCAGGGTTTGGTCCCACCGTCTAGCTGAGATGAGGGAATACCTGTGGATCCTGAAGTGTTTTGAGGGGTGGAGATGAGAAGTTTCCTTGGGGACTCAGTGCTGTGTGAAGTTAGAGAAGTGCAAACAAATACTGTGTCTCTCAGCAAGGGGCAGGGAGCCTGTGAATTTGCAAGCATGGGGCTGGCAGGGCATGGATGCTCCTGAGTGCACGGTGCAGTTAATGAGCACTGCTGCTTTTCTTCCATCGATATGTGAGCAGCTTGGCAAGCAGGCCAGGGAAGATGAGGGGCAGCTCATGAGCCCAGTTACTGTCCTGCTCTTTAATTATTACTGTTTTCAAATCCCTTTCAGTATTCACAGCTCAATTTATGTGCTAATTGGCCCTTTTAATAATCAAAAGACAGAGACTGCGAAAGTCGGTGTGTGTGTTCTCTCAGCAGTGTCACTGTGTAGCTGTGATAAATTATCTGTGGCAAATGTTCTGTTGCTTTGTGGTCCTTGGCCTCTGTCAACGTTTTCTGCTGGTTCTGGTGACCTCCTCTATTAAAAATCTGGTCTGGGAAGGAAAAAAACTAAGGGGAGAGTGGCTAGAAAGTGTTGTGGTGCTGCTGGAGCAGAGCAATGCTTAGGCACAAGAGAGGACATGCCTCAGGGAGGTTTTCTGCTTCGGGGATGGTGATAGAGCAGTGGAGACCGCGCAGCTCCTCCCCCAGATGGTGTGTGAAGAGCTCTGCACCAAGTGCATGTTGAAGTGAATTACCCGTAACTCCTCTTAAGGTACAAAAATAGGATTCTTAATTTTCACCTCCTCCCTTGGCTTCCTGTGTCCGCCTCCTGCCCCTGTCCCCCTTGAGATCAGAGGTGGGACGAAACCCAGCTTCCTCAGCGCCTCTGGCTCTTCTCTGCTGTCACACACACCACCGCTTTTTGCTGGAGCTGCTCAAAATGCAGCTATAATTGTCGAGTACATGTCTGCTCTCATTCCCTCCCACTCACCCTCTGGTACCTTGTGCCGGGCTCTGCTTTTCCTTGAAATCCCTCCCACTCACTCCTAGCATTTCCACTGCCCCTCTCCCTCCTTCCTGATGCACCAGATGTGGCATAAACCCCCTTCTCGACACCACAGCCCTCCCTATGCACTTCCAAGCCCCCACCAGTGGTGAAGTTTTTCTGTGGTAACCACATCAGGAAGAGCTAATGTACTTGGATGCAGATTGCCTTTTGCCTTGGGATCAGGTTTACAGTGTCACCCGGGTCGCTTGCAAATGGAATCAATGTCTCTTTTGCTTTTTTGGAACAGGCAGAAAAACCTGTGTCTTTCTGTGTGTGCAGGAAGAAAGGAGATGTAACACCCTTCCTGCTCCCAGCAGTATCCCAGGCGGCTCGGATGGGTGGAGTGGCAGGACCCAGCATCTGGGCTCCCTCCCATAAGCAGCTGAGTGAGTGGGATGGGAGACAACTCCAGTCTTCCAGCTGCTGAGGAGGAGGTGCATAATGGTGTGAGCCTCAGAGCTTGATGGAGGGAAAGGACAGCTTGAGTTGGATGAGGGATGGATTATAATATAAAGCATGTGAGTTTGTTTTTGCAGGGCTTTTTTGCAGGTACTTGTGAGAGTGAGGAGTGTGGGTGTGGTCTGGGAGGCTGTCCTGTCCTCTGCTTTTTTACAGACGATGTCACTTGTAATTTTTCTTGGAGTTGAGAAAGTATCCATTTGTACCTTTGGAAAAGTCAGTCTTTTTGGAGGAAGCTATTTTTGTTGGTGCCTGGGCTTTGGGAAATATTACCAAATACTATTATTATTGCTTGCAAGACTGCAAGAAGCTTTTTACTTACTGGATGTTTTCCTTCCAGTGGTAACTGGTCAGTCTCTGAGACCAACCCTTTTGGAGAGAAATCAAACATATCCTGTGCATTAATTTATTTTTAATCAGTTCTTTCATGTCATCAACAACAGACATTCACCTTGAAAGAAATACACAAACCTTCTTTTCACTCTTCACAGCAATAAAATTGATAAAACAGCCTTTAAGTAGAAACTATTTTCCTTATTTCTTGGTAAGTTTGTGGAAAGGAAAGGGAAGGTTATCTGATTTGTTAACAGGGCTTGGAAAACTCCCTTGGGAGATGTTGCTATCTGTTATGACTGTAAGTCTGTGCAAAAAGAAGAGTCTGCAAAAATAACCAGATGCACCTAGTGCATTGGAAACAACAGTCATGATACTGCTTTGAATAATACACTACTGCGGGATCTTGCTGGAGGTGAAATAAGATATAGCATGGGAGAATCAAGAGTGAATGTTGAAAACCAGGAGGTTGCCAGGTGCAGTGTATAATTACTTAAAAATATCTTTTAATTTATCTTCTTTGCAGGCTTTGATTGATCAGAATTTTCTGGTCTGTTTTCAAAAGCAGTAATTTTCTTTTTTCCTTGTTTTCATGGAAAATAATGAACTGAGTACAGGCTGATTTGTTTCAAGAAAGTTTACCTTATTAACTAGGGACATAAAGAATTCATGCTGAAAATGTAATAAGCCTGAATTGCATATAGCTTGCAGTTTTTGCGTTAACCCATGCACTGAATTATCTTTCTTCTGGTCGAAGGGATGTTGGCAGGAAGGGAAGATGTTCTCATCCCTAAAAATATGTGTGGTGCTTAGTAAAACAAACCTGATGAATTATTAACAAGAAGTATTTGTCGAAAGTGGTCAGTAAACACATAGTTGAGTGGGTTTTTCCAGTCTCCCTGGAGGAAGGTGGATGTAGTGACTGGGGAAGGTGTTGGTGTATGGGTCAAGCAGCCAAAAGAGACAGCAATATCCATGCTTGCTGTGAGAGATGACTCCAGACATGGGCTTAGACATGTTAAATATAGGTTCATCTGGGAAAAGAGTAAGTTTCAGACTACATATTCCTTCAGTTTGTGGAAAAATATGTGGGAAAATCCTTAGGATTTAGCAACTTGTGAGGCTTTTCCTCACCTAACCTTTTCATGTTGGTGGTTTCACAGAATGCAGTCCATGAAATGTATGGTTTTAGAGGGTTGGTATTCTCTTCCAGTTGATAGGTCCCAGTTTGACTCAAGCCAAGAGTGACCAGATGTAATTATCATATGATGGCTGTATATAGATGTGAGTGTGTGGGAAAAGAGTGAGAGGTGAGGAAATGTGTAGAGTATTGGTGTTGTGTTGTTGGTTTTTGCAGTTATCAGCATCACAGTATTCCGAATGTAGCATGCAGAAGTTGTGCGTTCTGCTTGAAAATGATGAATTTTAAATCCTACTTATTTGTGAAATTCTTTGATTTGCCTCAGATTTTGAGCTTTTAGTTTTCATTTTTAAGCTTTGCTTGGCAAGTGTGTAGCCTGCAAACCTAATTAGAAAAAGAAGGATGCAGATTGTGATGTGGATGGGTCATTTAATGTAAAATACAAAATAGGATGAAGATGAAAGTCCCGTCAAGAGTGGCAGTAAAATATAAACAAACCTTTTGCAGCTGATACCAACTGCTCAGTGCTCTAACTGAGGGGGTGGCTTCAGGAATAACTGGGTTAGGTTTCCTGACTTGAAATCGCTACTAGCTGAGGTGAGATTAGTATAATGAAACCCGTTTGCCTTTAACGTCTCAGTGCTTTGTGTCTAATGCCTTTTTCATCAGAGGGGCAAACAGCCGTATCCATCTGAAGATCAGTCTTGCTGTCTGTATCAGAGACTATCATGTAAATAGTCTCTGAAAGGCCTTGAAATAATAGAGGTGAGTTTTGGGAATACATACTGCTTTTATCTAGACTAAATGAATTCTCTATTGGAAAAAAACAAACGTTAGTCCCCAGCGCTGCCATTCTGTCACTTCTCTTTCCCAGCAAATTAAGATATTACCCATGGTGCAGTAAATTATTTAAGATCAATACACTTGGCGAGTTCTTATCTTGTCCAATAGGCTGAAGATGAAAAATTACGCTGCACGTTTCCAAACGAAGTGTTTCATACATGATAAATAGTCATTAAATTGTGCCTCACAGATGACATCATACCTAATAATACATTAGGGGTCTTTGTATCTGTGCAGATCCCAGGAGTCAATTATTTTGTCAGCTAGTGCTGCCTCATGAAAATAGCAGATATTTTTACCAGGGCCAGGCAGCTAGTCATGAAGGAGTAACTAAAGCAGATGTGGTAGTGGAAAATGTGGCATTGCAAGGCCAGTGTAGGTGAAGCAAATACTTAGAAGTTGTAGAAGACCTTGAAGCTGATGCATTTTTTTCTGTTTACATTACTGAGAGTATCAAATGACCAAAGTGCAGAAGCAAATTCTCAGCTCTAAAAACAATGGGGAGCGACTGAAATTTTCTGAATGGGGACATGCACCTCTAAGCTGAGCACAGGCCTTAATGCCTGTGTAATGATGTGCCTAGAAGGAAACCTTTAGGGGTTTGGATATCTATTAAATTAGTTATTTAAGCTGTCTGCATGAAACTCCAAACTCAGTCGAGGTTAGAACCCGCTCATGAGGAGCTGGAAGTTGCCTCCTAGTTGTAGTACTGTTATTTAGGTGCTGAGGTACACTTCATATATTTCAATGTTGACCTTACTCTGCAAGCAGTCAGCATACCAATTTGTATCATATATGGCATGTATCATATATGCCTTAACTGGTTTAGCTTTGGCTTAGAAGTGTTCTTCTGTTTCCTGTGAATAATGGTATGAAAGATCTCATTATTTTAGGGAGTGATGAGCATGTGTGAATTACAACAATTCTGTATGGCCTTTCTTTGGAGCAGATGCAAATCCTGACACAGCTGGTAGTATTTCTTTATAGCTGTAGCTCTTTCCTGAGCTCTGATATATAAATGTTTGACCACTTTCTCTCCTCTCTTATTGAAAATTCCAGCTTTAAGATTTTATACTGGGGCAGAGGTTGTCTCTAACCTCTCTTCTCAAAGCTCACCTACGCCAAACCGTGGAGAGACCGACTGTTCCAGAGATCCGCAGCACAGTCCCTCCTGTACCATCTGCATGATGGTGCACTGCAGCTGATGGGGAGCTGCAGGCACTTCAGCAGCTTGAAACCCTGTCTCATCAGTCTTTTATTTGGTGGGAGTAGTTTGCAAAGTTTTCTCAAAAAAATGTACGTAGGGTTGTTTCTGCTTTTCGTGTTTTCCTGAACATGGTAGTTAAGGTGGTTGCATCCAGTGGATATAGAGAGAATGATGTTCTTTACTTTAAATAGATTCAGAACTTTCTTGAAATCATGAATAAACTGTTGGTGGCTGGATCTCATACTGAACTGGCATGGATGAAATCATAGAATGAATATGAGCAAAGGTTTTGACACTTGCATCCTGATTTGCTCCCAAAACAATCTGTTTGTACATATCCAAAAGCCCTTTAGGCAGTAGGGTATGGCCAGCAAATGTCTGTGTAAAGAACACTTTAAAATGGGAATTTCTTATGATGAAGAAACACTTCTCTTGATTTAAGCAAGAATACTAGTTAAAAGCATTTGTGACTTTAAGGACCTTAATCTCCAGATTCAGTTTACTGTATAGAGTGTTTCAAATGCCTAAATTCTTCATGTCTTTCACAACAAAGGATGGTGGATGCCTCAGTGATCTTGGAGGCGACCCAAATCGGTCTTAGACGGTTTTGAGGATGGTTGTGACGCGACCTAGAGAGATCCTCTGCAGTAAATTATCTTTCTAAGAGGAACCCAGCAGGTTTTGCTGAAGCATCCTGCTGGGATGAAGGAGAATGAGAAGCATGCAGTGCTCAGTGATGCGCAGGAGGACCATAAGGTGTTGAGGAGCCATGCTTGTGGCACGAGCAGCACAGGGCAATGTGGTGCTCGTGGGAGAGGGCATGACTAACAAGCAGATGCTTCTGGCCATTTCTGTGCCATGGTCTTTCCTAGTTGCTCCCGCACTGCTGTGAATTAATTTGGAGCAGCATTGTACTGTCTGTCTGATTTTGCTTAAATGAACAAACAGGTAATTGTGTTAAACTGATCTTGCAGACAGTGGGGAATGATGGCTTCTGTTTTTCATCTTTGCACCTTCACCGTCCCAAGACTTGTGTTTCTCTGAGGGTTTCCTGAAGCCCTGAGAGCTGTCACCCAAGCTCAGTGAATTACAGTTTTAACAGTATTGCCTGTTCTTTAAGGCTGAGAGGGATTTTCATCCTGATGGCTCTGCTCTTAGATGCTCTGTCAGCAGTCAGCTCCATGTTCTGGCAATGAAGCCATCTAAGGAGGTGGTACGCTCCTGAGGGTTTTTTCTTATTTTCTATGGGCTTTCAGGACAAAGACCAACCTTGGGAGGGAAGGACCATCTGAGACCATCCCCAACCTCTTCCCTCAGGTTGATACTTGATAATTTTATGGTGAAAGCACTTGGGAGTTGGTGTGTTGGAAGTGCGTGGTGGTTGTTCTGCTGGACATTAGCAATCACCTGTATCCATTTGTTTTGAACTTACTATGTGTGAATGAAAAAGCTGATCTCTCAAGTCTTCTTTGCTTTAGCTGTCTGATTCAGTCATACTTAGAAAACAGTCTTATTCTGGAAACATGCTTTTGCTCTCTCTCTCAGTGTTTTTGAGTCTCTCTGTGCAGAAGAAAGGGCAAAAAGAGGAGAAGGGGAGAGTGTGGGAGCTGAACCATGATTGCAAGCCAAACAGAAGTATGTTTTAAAGAGGAAATTTTAGGACGAGAGGTGGGGCCGTCTCAACTGACCATAAGAAACCAGTAGAAAGCTACTTTTTAGGTTGATTTTTGGTTGAAATTTCAGGACTGTTAGGGAAAAAGCATGAGAAATAGTGGCTGGTATGGTGGGAGTTAAGAAAGTTTTGTAAAGGAGCTTTCATAAAACAAAATAAACTCACTACCTAAGAATAAAGCTAGAATGCCATTTTACCTGTTAAAACATTTTGGTACCCATGGCTGGATTTAGTTCACTCCAGCGGTGTTTTTAAGCCTATAACAGTACAGCCTTATAGGAATGTTACGGCTATCACTGAGTTTAGATAGGACATCTGCTTTCTTGCAGTATTGCCGATAGTAACAGAAACAGTGTTTTCATCATGTGTAAACCCCATGATTTTTCTAGGTTAGTGTGGAAATTGTTTCTATTGCTTCAGTGCTAGCAATACAACTATAAATTGTGTTCAGAAAGTATGTCCTTGAAATACCCTTTGTTCTACCTCTTTTTTTCATGCTTAGTGTGCTCTACTACTTTTTTTTCCCAATAACCTGCTTTAGGGAAATTATGTATAAGGCTCAAGAGCACAGATACCACCATACTCTTCTTTTCCCTGTGTGCTTATTTTCTGTTGCAATGCCCAAAGCGTGCTAGGATATTATATTATTTTTCATATTGTAATTAGCTTTTTCCTGGATGGATGTGGGTTGGGGTGGAGTTTTTTTTGCTCTTAGAGGGAATAATGCTCTTTGTTCTGAAAGCGTAGTGCAACAATTTGTAGAGTTTTGAAAAGGAATTGGAGCCTTATATCTGTTCATATATTTGAACTTCATGCTCTGTGTTTTGAGAGAAATCACAGTGGACCCAAACCTTTGAGAGCTCTTCAGGATCCCAGCTGGAGGGATCTTCCATATGACCAGTCTCCTAATGCAAGCGGAATCCCCATAATCAGAAATCTTGAACTGTTCTCAGGTCCTTATGTTTGCCTCTAAAAGACATGGTTACCAGTTTCTGCAAATCTTACCTCTCTCCCAATTCAGCCCATAAAATGTTCTTTTCTCGCTAGAAATTACCTATACCAGGTTGTTCCCTCTCTCTGCACCCAAAGGCAGCTAAAGGTGATTCAAAATCATAGACCAGGTGTTAGAAACTTCTAGTATTTCGTAACGCTCATGGAGATGAAGAGCTTGTTTCACGATGTGCATTAGGCCTTTGGAGATAACTTCAGTGTGCTGCAGAGAGCCCTTTGAATGCCTGGGGAAAGGTTTATACTGTATGTACTTAGTCATTTTTTGTGCTTTGGAAACAAAGACTGAGCAGGGGTGTAGTTCTTCTGGCTGTACTCAGATGTTTGGTCTGTCTGAACAAATAAAACCTGTGCTGGATACTCAGAGAGCCTCCTCTTGTCCAGTAAATTTGGGAAAAGAGGTGGTGTTCTCCTTTTTCACCAAAGGGAATCTAAGCCACCTTGTTCCCTGCCAGGCTGGTTAGGGAAGAGGGAATGTTTATGTGAATAAGGGGAGAGGAAGGAGGCAGATCATCATGTATTTCTGCAGTTACTTACACGTTGTTTCCATATTCTGAAATGCAGTTAGTTATCAAAGAAAATTTAAGTAGTGCTGTTTTGGACAAAGGAGAACTTCTGATCTTTTCTCACCTTCATGACAAACAACTGGAGAAATAGCTGAAGTATTCAGAAAAACACTGATCACCATCAGGGCAAAATATTAAACAGTAGTTCCTCTGAGAGACCTATATCCATGTTTCAGTTCCTGTACAATTGCCCTGATGGTCAGACATGGTAGTGAAGTGTGGAGAAGTTGAGAGAGCACAAGGGGTTTTTCTGCTTGGATGACTTATGTAGGTGCCCAAATAAGTGTTGAGAAGACTAATTTCAAGTGAGTCCTGGAAAAGGCAGCGTTGGGGACAAAATTGCTTCTCCCTCTGAAAGTTCAGGCATGTTCTGGAGAGTTATGGCTCAAATGTGTTGTTGAAAGCACATTTTTAAGAAGATGCAGAGCCTGATTTCTGAGGGCTAAATAGGAGCTGAACAGGATTTATGTAAATCTGTGGATGGCATTGCAGGGTCCTGTGAACGTATCCATCTCTGCACAAAGAGTAGAAGCTGGAATATTTAAAGCAGTGCTTCTGACCTTGGGCAAGTCTTTTTTTTATTTCTTGTCTCCCACCCTCCTGTCAGTTCAGCCAGATTTTCCTATCTTTTGGGGTAAAGTATACTAAATGGCACAGAGATTTATCTGGGGCATACCAGCACTCCTGCATCACACATAATAGTATGCTTGGCATTTGGTTTTTGCATACCCATCTGTTTGCCCTTACTAATGCTAGCTATCAGCTGAGAGTCCAGGAGCATTTCTGCCGTATCCTGGATGTTTATATCCATGAAAGAATTTGTGACGAGAGTGGAAAGGGGATGAGCTGTTGGAAAACAAGGTTTGCAATTAGTAGGTAAACCTGGAATTTGCCGTAACTCCTAGAAGATGGTCCGACCTGCACTCAGGCACGTGCTCCCTATGCAGCAGCACGCAAACATGTGCAGCCTGGGTGGCTAATATTTGTTGAAAATGAACAGCCTGTGAAATCACTCTGGAAGCAATGCATTGCAGAAAGACTGTGGAGAGACCTGAGGGCAGCTGTTGGGACGATACATCACAGATGCTCCTTTGGAAATGGGTGATTTGCTGCTGAAGAGCTGCCTGGCTTGTTTGTGGAGCATGCCCTCAGTGGGTCCCAGCCAGGGCAATCCACCATTCTGGCTGCTGATGTTGTAGCAGGATGGTGCTGGCAAGTTAATGCTTCCCCTTGGAGTTCTTACAGCAGGACCTCCAGGTGCTGCCCAGTGCCAAATTGGTGAGTTGATAGTTCTGCTTAACTGTGTTATGGAAGGCCTCAACGACCTGAATTTAGTTGCTTCTTGTCTGTCCTTAATGCTGAATTTTACAATGTTTGTAGATCAAAACTCGGGGAAAAGGAGCAATTTGAACTTCCTCAGATTTTAGTGCAGTCCAAAAATTTGCTTTGCTTCAATAATTTTAAAAAGGTATAACAGACAAAAAAGCAATACTTTGCAACTGGGCATTTTATGACTTGTTAATGAAGCCTTAGCTGACTGGAAAGCAAACAATTTTTTCCTAATCCTCTTGAGATACTTGAGTTTGAGAGTTTGTAAGCCACAGCAGATAGCTGTACTGACCTGAGCTGTGATCACCAGCCTGACTGCCAGTCTGTGGTGCAGGCGCATTCTGGAGTCTGTTGGCTGATGGGGTCAAACAAAAAAAAGGATGTCACCATCTACAAAGGACTTGAATTTCAGCCCTAGAAGACTATCCACTATTCCCCACACTTTGTCCATGTGCCACTGTCATACTCTGGAAGTACCAGACCTTGTTGGGTACCTGTGACTTAAACTGATGGGAGAACGGAAGTGCTGTTTTGGGGGCACAGTCAGAAGAACTTGGGTTCTCTAATCATATTTCTCTCCTTAATGTGTTGGGATTTCTTAAATATTTAAATTTTATATATTTTGAAATTTTATATTTTTCAATCTTCTGTTAGGTTTGTCCCAAAAATAGCTCCCTTTCCTGTACTGTCTAAATAGCAAGTCACACCAAACCGTAAGACTATGGGAATTTCTAGAACTGTAGGTAGTTATTACATCTTTTAAAAATATGCTTTACTAATCCTGGCTTTTTTCCTGTTTTGGTTATTTTGATACAAGAAGTTTTTTTCTGGAAATATTTGGCTCCTTTTTGCCATCTTGTAACTGTAACTGCACAGGAAGTGTTGATATTTCCTGCATTTTGCCTGTCCTTGGAAAAAGTCTGCATCAGTAAGAAAACACATTGCAGGTAACTAATACCTTTGCATATTTGCAGTCAATGAGTGCCATAGAAAGTCTGCAGCTGAGCTACTGGATGAAAGAATAGCTTGTTTAAAAAAAAAAAAAAAAGGAAAAAAAGATGAAGCATTTTACCTTTTATGGAACTGTGTTTCTCATTTATTTAGGTCATCTGTTATGGGGAGTGGAGGAACTATTACTCCTGCTATCTTCATGCTGCTTGTGATTTATTTTCAACTTAAGTATCATGCTGGCATCACACAGGACATTTACAGTTTTGAACTGAGATGCCTCTCTCCCTGCCTGGTGGTAATGCCCTATCAATTCCAAATGGCAATTAATGCTGTTTCCCCAAAATGACTTCTGCAGAAATAAAGTGTAATTGGAAAGTAGTTGCCCATTACAGTGATTTATCTTGTCAGTGACTGATTTGTTATTTAACTCTAAAACATTTTATTGATGTCTTTGGAAAGTGACTACGTGACCTAAGTAAAAATGTTGAACTTATTAATCATGGTAAGTTTTCTCTGCTGGGTTTACCATATACATAAATTATGTAGCTTGTAAAATAGGCTGTTTATTATGCTAAGAAAATACAGTGCTGTACTACAGGCAGCACATAGTTTTAGTTTTATTAGCTTTTAAAATAAAAAGTTCACTAGATAAAAAGGTTAAGTACAAGTTACTTGGTTCATTTTTTATGGAGTCTGTTTGAAGTTAAAGATAGTGGGTCCGTGGTGAGTAGTATTGTAATTCATTTCCAAAACCTGAAGTTCTTATTAAGTTGCAGCTGAGAGGAGGATCACCTCTTGGCCCTGAAAGCCCCAGGTGTGATGGATTGCAACAATTCAGGCACTTCTGAGCCTTACAGATTCCAAAAATTTTACAAACATCTTTAGCATAAGAAAATGCCCTTTATTATCTGTTGGATTAATTTACATGAATGGTGAAGAGCAATGTGACTAATAACACTAACTCCCATCTTTGCTGCAAGACTAATAACTGTGGGGGTTGATTTTGAAGCCTAAAGCCTTGACTGAGTTGTGGCATTTCTCACAGAAGCAGGGAGAGTTGAAGAAAAATACCTGGAATGTTTCTATAGAAAGAAAAGCAAGAAAAGGAGAAGGAATACAGCTCTGCTCATGATTAATCCCTTGAGATGCTAGAAATTAGCAAAAGGACATAGTAGATCCCAGGAGGAAGAGTGCCTGTGTTGTGGAGGAAGACCTTGAGGACAGGGTCTTCCTCGTGTCTCTGCTCCCCAAGATAGTGTTAAGCTGTGAGCAAAGAGGAGTCATCTCAGCTTTAAATCAATTCTCCCCTTAACTGTAGCATTTTCTAGATCTAAGAGGGAAAGATGAGCTCAAACAAATTAATTTTGTACATAGCAGTCCTTTGTGCAAATCTCTCTTTTGCATCTCTCATCCTCCTCATGGTAGAAATACTGAATCTTTCTTTTTAGCAGAAATTCTGTCATTAAAAAAAATAGAGCAAAGCTCTTGATTAAAAGCAAACCCCATGGTGACAAAATCACTGCATCTCTCCATGCTATAAAAGTTGCTCCCAACACTTCCCTTGCTGCACTGCAATAGGAATGAACATCACGCCATGCCAGAGTAAGATTTCTTTGATTTCCATGTCTCATCTGAGAACAGGCAGAAACTTGGGCTTTATCAAATCGGTATTTATTACCTGTTTAAATTTTCCATTGCTGGAGGAGCTGAACAGTTTATTTACAACACTGTCCACATCCTCTTTCTCCTGCAAGTCCCCTGTGTCACTGCAAGTGATAAAAAGATGCTCTGATTTAGGTCTTGAAGACACATGTGTGTGTTAATATCCTGTTGAATAAAAATGCAGCTCTATAGAACTCGTTCTAATTTCCTTCTATGTGCAATGCCCAAGATATTCATTATATGATCTCATTTCATTTTATTACCTTACTCGTTTTAATTTTTATTTTATTCATAACAAAAACACAGGATAAGCAGAAAAGATGAAGATCAAATACAAGACTGTCAACAGATAAAGAACTTTGTCACATTAAATAGGAAATTTCATGCTATTAATATTCAATCAAATGGGAAGCAGGTAAGGTGAGTCGGTCAGGGGGAGACAAATCAAAAAGATGTGAGCACCAGGCTTGGAAAAGATTCTTCTTCCTGGAAAGAGAGTCTGAATCATGTGATTGTCCTTTAAGCAGCAAAATAGCTGGGAATGATGAAATTTGCTGACATTTATCTTCAGTATGGAAATCCTTTATCCTTTTTGTTAACTGGGATAACAGTCGAATAAAGCTTTCACTTTTTAAGAAACAAACACCTGAGGAATTTTGTCTCCTGGCTTCCTGCTGCAGATCTGGGAGCGTGGGGTGTTGGCTGGACAAGGTTCACAAACTGCCCTGTCCCATTCCTTGCCCATAAATTATGTTCCATAAGGGATGTCCTTTGTGCAAGGTCTGCATATGAAAATGCCAGTTCATATTTTTTCCAAACAAGTGCTGATCTGTGATATAGGTAGGGAAACCAAGCTGTATCCCAGCTTGAACATCAACACTGAGATGGACTTGGAGCATGGCATGACTGGTTTTTGTCTGAGTGAAAGCTGTCAATGTCTAATGAGAAAGTGAATTATTATGGTTTTACATCCCATAGAGCATTTGAGAGCTGGAATGCGATGATGTGAAATCTCTGATTTGTGCTGCTTCTCCTCTGAGTTGTGATGTGATCCTTGAGCATGAAATTCATGGAGATTTGGTAGTGACGAGAAAGACTAAACCATATTATTACTCTTATATCTGCATTTAGTGACACTTGCGGAGACTTTTGACAGGAGGCCCTTAAGCCTTAATCCCCAAGTCTACATTTTGTGCAGTAACCACTAAAACAAAGGGATTTCAGTTTTTTAAGTAGCATTGGCTTATTTATTGAATTCAGAACTGTTGCTCAATATGTTGGAGGGGGTTACTGATGGCTGTTGTGGTTTCTGGCATTTAGTACTGGCAGGTCATGGCTGGGGAAGTCTTTCCTTGTTGTCTATCTGTAATGTATTTGTGAGGTTTTGCCTCATGGGGTCTCTCCAGAACGGATGCTTCCTGTTCCATGGGGCTCCTTACGGTCACCTTGTCAGCAGTGGGTGGTCCTGGCTTGATTGACTAGGTTTGAAGGAGCTCTTGGCTGTGTTTGAAGGAACTCTTGCCTGTGTGGCTGCTTTGGTAAGACTACTGAAGTAAAAGTCAAGCAGTAGTTGCAAGGCAGGGTGGCAGTGAAAGACTGAAGGACATTGAGATGGGTGCTTTTCACAGACTATTTGACATGCTGTAATCCACTTTTGTACTTTAGTAGTTCATTTCATTAGCTTGGCACTCCCTGTCTAAATATAAAAAATGCATGCTGAAAAATCGATTACTGTCACTTGTCAGTGTGCCTCATTTACCCTGCCTCAAGTGCCTGGGGATAATTGGCACCAGTGGAAAAGTTTAGCAGCCTCCAACTGTCAGCAAGGTTGCAGAGGCACAAAACAGGCATTCCTATCATGACATTGGCATGTCAGCTTTGTGGGGGTTTTGAAAGTGGGTTTGGAGGGATGGTTCCCATTGCAAGCTAATTCTTGCTCAGAAAAACCTCCCCTCAATTCCCCTGAATTCCTCTCTGGGACAGACCATCCCTTTTTCCCAGCTCTGCAAACCTGTCTTAAACAGCTTTCTGTGAAGGTCAGTTCAAAGAGCTGGAAGTGCTACTTCAGGAAGAAGCCTTCTTGGGGCTTAAAGCTCTGAAATAAGTCCAGATCTGTAAGTTTTCCAATCAGTTCCTCAGCTTGCACTTGGACTACAGTTTGAATGGAGTCCCAGAAAGTTTTCCTGAAGGGAGGTTAACCCTCTGAGCCCATGCTTCTTGCTGATACTTGAATTTTGGTACAGCCTTTCTAGCTGAAAATGTGGCTTTCAGAATAACTCCTGGCAAAGATTACAATCTCTCTAGAGTGTCTTGTATTTTAATCCTTCTAATCTATAATATTTTCAGCCTCTGCATATTGATTGATTTCTTTTTTCTTTGGGGATGTTAAGAATAATGACCAGAATGAAAATTTTAGTACAGGGCATCTCTGCTGAGTTGATAGGGTTTTTTATTCCTAGTTAATCAGCAGTAAGTCTCAGAGTGTCAGTGGGTGGTCCTGCAGCATCAATAATCATCAGTTATTACAGCTCTGTGGACCAACCATTGAAGTCCTGTAGTTTAAAGTATATTACTTGATGGAGCAGCTGAGCTTTTGCCCTGTCATTTTGAATGATATTCCATAATAGTATTTAATGTGATGTTAACTTTCAACAGGAGCATGACTAAACACTAGAAATGAAATTTTTTGACATTTGTCTGTTGTTCGTTATGGTTGATGTGCCGTTTGTCATCCTTTTTAAGTAACACTGCATCTAGCACAGATAACATGCTTGGAACATAATGAGCTGTCAAAAGATTATAGCTACAGAAAGGTCAAATAATCACTTAAACATGGTTAAAAATAATTCTTTAAAATGCTGTTGGGCTGTTTCTTCGTTGCATTTAGTTAAAACATTTAAAGAAAGCCCCTAACTCCCATAGTTCTGTTTTCCTGAGATAAATATAACAGGCGTAGATAACGCAGAGAAAGAAGAAAACCTCTTACGTTTTAGCGTCGTTTTAGAGAAATAAAACTAAGCACCCTGACTTGACAGGGAAACACTCTCTGAACATATTTTGCAAGTGTGTTTGTCTCTCAGTGCAAATTAATTACTAATTGCCTGTTATGTGACGGGTTGAAATTAGCTCTTTCTTTCTTATCGTAGCTTGAGACATCTCTGCCTCCTACTTCTTAAGGAGGTCAGGGCTTCAGCCTCCTCTGGAATCCCAAATGAGATTTGTCAGTCAGGCGTAGCAAAATCTAATCTCATCCAGAGAAAAAGAAAAAAACAGACCAGAAAATGATCTGATTTTCCGATTTCATGGCCAAGGTTACCCCGGAAAGTGGCATTTAAAGCCCATAACTAAGGTGGCATGCCAAACTAAGCACTAATAACAGAGCAACCGTGTGGAAAGATATCGCTTTAACAATTTTACAGTTGCTAAGTGTGAAAATTGTAGTGTGGGCAAGCTCCTGGAATCTGTGGCAGTTGGTTCAAAGAGCTGGAATTGATGCTCAGTGAGAAAACACTCTCAGCCCCTGTAACTCTTAAACACTGATGAGGTCAGCTTCTGCTTTTGCTGTTCAAACATAAGGCTGAACAGCTTCATTAAGAGATTTTTTTTTCTCTGAGAATAAAAAAATAACAACAACACCATAGCATAGTGTTGGTTGATGACTTGATAAGATGGTGTTATCAATGTGATCTTGTGCCTTACAGACCTGAAAGAAAAAAGATTAGGTGGCTGCACTTAAAAATGATGTATTTTTTTCTTGTTCTAAGTGCTGTTCTGTTTTTGCTTGTCAGATATGTGCATGGGTGTATGCCCTCCTCCCTGAGCTATGCCTGAGCACAGCTTTATTCTCTGAAAATACCTCACTGATGCAATACATGAGGCACTATCCATACATGTCCCTGGGATGGGAACTATGAGGTGATGTATATCAGGAAGTGTTGAAGGAGCAGATTGAAAGGAAGCGTATCTTCATGTTTCTGACATTATCTCCGGGCTGATTTGCACTAGAGGTAAAAAGACACCTTGAAGGAATAATCTGCTGAATGAGTTTGTACATCAAAGGCTGACTATTATCTAGCCAGATATTAAATGAGCCAAAGGCCGCTGCATGTCTTCTGTAAATCATCAGCCAGCCTTCCAATCCCAGCACAATGAAGCACTCATACCATGGACTGGGTGTAGTGAGGGCTTCACTCCCTGTAAAACTGTGTTGTCAGACCTCCCTTCTCTGGCAACAGAGTTGTCACTTGCCATCTTTTGCAGCAAATGCACAGGGACCATCCCAGGGACCTGTGCAGTGACAGACCCACCCCATCAAAGATGGCTGGGCAGCCAAGGTGCTGCAGCAGCCGGAGACTTTGCTGGGACTGCAGGAACTTTGCAGAGCTCATGACAACCCTTCAGAGAAACACACCTGGAAGGACAGTTGTGTACAGCATGAGGAGATGTTCATGCCTCCTGTGGCTCCAGGGTGTGCCTGAACTTGGATGAAGGCAGTTTGGGACAAGCTGCAGCTGTGATGTTGGTTGGTGGACTGTCTGTAAAAGGTTCTGGGCAGAAATTGCCATCCGTGTTAGGCAGGTGCCCAGAAGTTCTGATTTCAGTAGTCCTTTCTGTGAGCACAGGAGGCCTGAGATGATGCCTCCTCCTGGCTGATGCAGTACCAGCACCTTTGCAGCTGAGGTCGTTTGAGTGCCTAAATGAGGCTGCAGGGATCAAGCTCTAGGTAGCTGTTAGTTAATGTTTTGGCTCTTAATCAGCTGGCATTAGTGAGGTTTGGGAAATTACCCCAGTTGCTCTTGAGTTGGAGGTGGGAATGTTAAGCCTTATCTATTTGAAAGTGTATTTATAACCTGCCATTGAAGGGTTTGTCCTGGCCTGTGTGAAGCACACCTCTTCAGGACCAGTGTATTTTTATGAAGACTTTGTCATTATGTTTTCTCCCCTCTGTGTTTCCACCATTGTAAGCCTCAAGGTTCTGTGTGTCCTTTTCTCTTATGCCTTTTAAAAGTGAAGATTCCCGTGTGATAGGACTGGAGAGGCTGTTGTTGTCAGCATGTCATGTTTCCAGAAGCTGAAGTCTAAAGCAGCTTATATTTAACACTCTCCAGAGAGAGACTGGAGCCTGGCATGCTCACGTGGAGTAATCAGCTCTGGTCTTTCAAGGACAACCCATTTGTGCCACGGGCTGCCTGATGCAGGCAATGAGCATCTGGGTGGGTGAAACCCTCACTTGCTGGGTGGGAGAATACAAATGCTCCAGCACAGGCTCCTGCCTTGGCTGCAGAGCCCAGCAGCAAGGGCCAGGAGATGGCTGGCTTGGCCTAAAGGTTATGAGCTAGTATTTCTCTTCTGGTTTGTGCAAGAAAGCTTAGAAAGCAGAGGACTGAAGAGCAGAGAGGACTTCCACTGTTGTCGTGCTAGTCCTTGTCTGCCAGAAGCACCAAGTCATATAATCCTGTCCATAAACTCATTTTAGCAATTTTTATTGCACCACCTGTTCCAAATAAACTGGAGGTATGGTTTAAACTCATTTGGAAACAAAAAGCTGAAGTTTTGACTTTCTCCATATGGAGACTCCTCGTGAAATGAAGGCAAATGCTGATTCAGCTCTTTCTGTAGATCCCTGTATCACCAGCCTCTCCATTTTGGAAGAATTATGAACCATAATTGTGAACCATGAATTCATAATTACGAACTGCTGCCAGCATGCCAAAAGGGGATGATTTTTACAGAGGAATTGTGCCTGTGCAAAACTTAAGCCTCTACTCTTGGGGGCCATGTCACCTGCTTGTAATGGGAAAAATAAAGTAGTCTCACAGTGTGTCTTTGCAGCCCATCCCTACCAGCTCCTCCAGGCATGCTGAGGCTTTCTAAAGAGGCTGGTAGAGACGGAGAAAAGCTCTCTCCTTTTGGGGAGCAGCCTGAGAAGCTTCTGATATTAGGAGTGTCAGTATCCTGCTGCCAGCAACCATGATGTAACAAGGCATTGGGCCATGGCTGGGATATTTGGGGTTCAGTATGGGATGGGGGGCTGGCTTTGGGGTTCTTTAGTTCCTTTTCTTTTTTCTTTTTTTTTTTTTTAACCCAAAACAAGGTTATTGATAGTAATTGCAATGAGGCTGTATAGTAGTTATAATCTATGACAACATTGGATGTAGACTTGTCAGATCCTCCACATTTGTCTTCTTAAACATAAAAATTGGTTAGATTGGCTCAGCCTAAAGATGCTGCAAAAGCTGTCGATGTTTCAATGCATTTCACAAGTAGGTTGTTTGACTGCATTGTTAAAACCATATCCACCAGCATGTACTGCTAGCTTTTTTCTGGTGCCTAAATTGCTCTATATGTATTTACCAATGTAACTCTGATTTATAAAACATTTTATAAACTTTAACCCTTCACTCACGTGGTTTACTGCATGACCCATGCTGCTTGGAGCCAGAGATATTTGGACTCCCGCCTACTTCCTAAATGAATACATGTGACCTCATACATTTAAAGTGACACATGGGAAACATTTCTAGGATTATCAGTAATAGAGAGCAAGAATTGCTTACATTTCTACCTGACCTGTTCGGGTCAGGGGGGAGGAGAATTGGGGATAGGTACCACCATACTCAGTGATTCAATCTGTCACATGCCTGAGCCTGAGATGTCACTGCCGGCCGCCTGCTGGTATCTCTGTGGGTGGGTGGCAAGGCAGCTGTTAAAGGCAGTGGTTTTATATCTCTATTCACCTTACAAACCATAAGAAAGGGTGAAATGGGAAGTAAATGAGTGGAGCAGAAAAAACCTCCAGCCTTGGAAGAAGTCAAGAGTCCACTGGATTCAGCCCTTACATGGTTGGAGAAGGTGGGGAGGAAATTATGCTATTTCTGGAAGACATTATTTCACTGTCAATAGGTTTTGAAAAAAGGAAGGCTGCCCACTTCCTTCTCCAGCACAGCCCTTCCTAAGGTCTGGACTTCGGTTTCCAGCCAGGCAAGGTAGTTCCTCCAGGTTGTCTCCTCTTCTGAGCTGCTGGCTAATCTACTAAATAATGAGCCTCTCTGTTTTTTTAGAAACCCTCAAATGATGAAGCATTAGCTCCTAAACAACCTAGGGAAGCAGCGTCTGGTGTGTCTATTAAGCCATATGCACTCAAATTCAATATAGCAACAGAAAAAGACAGGGTGAACGTTAATTAAGAAGTACACTGATAATAAGAACTGACTCCTGTAGAGATGATCTGTAGTTGAAATGCAGCTTGATTTAAAAAAAAAAAAGAGGAGATAAAAAACCAAGTTGGCAGAAGCTGAACTTTGAATATCCTTGAAAAAACCCAACCAAAACAGCCAACAAAAAAACCCCTACAAAAATATCCCAGCACAATTGGGCTGTGGATGGATGTGTGTTTAGGTATAGGTGTGTCTGTAAAGCTATCTGGTATATATTTAGGATATGACCTCTGAATAATATTTCATAACTAAGCAAGGAGATGAAGCTCTAAATATGGATACCTGGTTGATAAACAGATATTGTGCAGTGGTGCTCTGAAGGTGTGCTGTGGATATAGTGCTGTGGATAGAACGAAGGGACTTTTCTTGACCCCAGACCTGAGGTCAAGACCTGGTGGATTCCTGTCTTGAGGTATATTCTGTTCTCTTGGACATTTGTGCAGGCCCAACTGGCAGGAAACTTCTCTGGACTAAGGGAGAAAAACCTATCAGTCTCAGTTTAGATCACTTTAGATGACAAAGGGAGTGAATTTCATTAACAGGCTTGCACCTGTTAAAATAAAATAAAATAAAATAAAATAAAATAAAATAAAATAAAATAAAATAAAATAAAATAAAATAAAGTAAAATAAAGTAAAATAAAGTAAAATAAAGTAAAAATCATTAATTTACTCTAGTACCTGCTGCAGTTTGATGGCCAGTTGTAGCAGAGTCAGTTGGAGGATGTTGTGCTTTTTGTGAAGAAAAAGGGTTAATTTATGCCTTGTAAACTGTTCTTATGATATGGCTTTGTTTCAGTCCTTGTCTCATTCTCCCTTCTGCTCTGTTCTCCAGAGGAATTTTGACCAAAAGCCCCAGATGCTGCTCTAAAGAGGCAGCCATGTTGCTGTATGGGAAGAATGAAACTAAATGTTTTGAGGGTATATGAAGTACATGCATCATCAGCAAGGCTTTATGCTGCAGACATAGTTATTACAGCAACTACTAAGTGTTTTCCATAAACGTTTCTGAATGGAATAAGAACCTTTTAAAATTCTTTTCATAACTTTTGCAGACTAAGATAACCTTTTGCAGAATGAAAATACCTCAGCATTGGACAAGAAGTGGAAATTATTTAAACAGGTTAATTATCTAGCAATGCTTAGAGGAAATATCATTTAGAAAAAATAGCTTCCAGTGCAAAGTTTTTAGCAACCATAATTACAGGTGCATCAGGCTGCTTTGCTCTAAAGGAATCGAGATGATGAGTAACTGGAGTGTGTCCAAGTTCCCCCAGTGCCTATTGTTCCTCTTGGCAAAATAAACTCATGGGTTCTAGTAACTATTTAATAAAAGTCTAGCAATTTTACAGATACGTTGGAGACCATTTATGCCTGCCTTTTCCACACATGGGGAGCCCTTCTGTACTAAACAGGTCATTTTTTCCATGTGTTGCATCATGAAAAATTGCTGGTCTGAGCTTCTTGTCACAGCAAAACCAGGAACAAAAAGCAGGAAACAAAACCTTCTCCTCTTCCAGCACAATGAGGTACAGAAAGATGCAACTAACATCTTGAATGGCAAAGGCGTGGTATCTGTTGCATATTCTTTAACATGTGCAATGTATGTATGCTTGTGCATTTGTGTGGGTATTCTGATTTTCAAAGGGAGGAATCCTGAAGGTGAAATGAACACTGGAAAAAACAAATAGAACAGGGTCTTTTGGGGTTTTTTTTTCTCTTCCATTGGACTGGCTGAGTCTGTCTTAACATAAATCTGCGTTATGAGGCCTCAAGTCTGAAAGTGATGCTTTTGCTTTGTGGAGTCAGTATTGTGCACCAGACTACTCCAATCTAAATTCAAAGAAGAACAAAGCAGAGAGAAAAATCAAAATATTTTTAAATAGTCCTTGCATGAAAATGCTTCAGTAACTCTTTCTTGGATACCAAAGATACCAGGATGCATATTTCTGGTGCCAAAGGGGGGAGTTTTTCCATCCCATGGCAGAGAGCATCTGCTGTTCCCTGCTCCCTAGCAATTGCTGCTCTCATGTTCATGGGGATAGTGGCTCACATCTTCCCACATGTGAACAGCATCAAAAGAGTTTGTGATAGTAAGTGAAGTCATCAGTGAGTCTGTGTCCTGATGCTTGGAGATGTGCAGGATGCATGCAAACTACAGCTTGCCTTGAGATGTAGGCATGTCGACTTGCTCCTGAAAGTTTGTTTCAAAGGCAGAATTGTCCTGTAAAGCAAAAATTGTCCCTGTTCAATGCGAGTGTGATTCAGATATATATTGGCATTCAGACTAGGAGCAGAACTACATAGGCTCAAGGGACTAAACCAGCCTTTCTCACTGTATTGCACTCATGGGAGCTGGCAAAAAGCTGATGTCTTGAATTCGTTTGCTTTGGTTTATTGTCTCTGTCTTGTCTCTCCCCGGTGTGCAGCTGTTAAAAAGCACAGCCCTTCCAGGTCCTACTGTGGAGGAGTCAGGAGGAATCCGCAGGTGGTGTTTCAGACTGAGATGGCTGCAGCAGAGCCATGCAGTCAACCCAGAATGACTTATGCTTAGCTGTGGCTGGCAGCGGCCACTGCCTCACCAGACCTGGTAGCATTGCCCCATGGTGTGAGCCACTGAGTTACAGACTGCTGATTGTCATTGTTGTCATTATTAATCTGATTTCAGATTTTGTGATTTCCATTGCCACGCGTGTCCCTTGCCATTTCTCTTGCAGAAATTAATGAAATAGCTAGTTTAGGAAGGGTTTTGTCTTTGCTTCCAGTAATAGGCTCAAATACACAAAAATACTCCTGCATTGTAGAGAAACACACTCCTAGCACTGTGCTGGAGTTGCCAAGGATAAATCTCTGCATGACTTTTCTCTGCCCAGAAGGCTTGCTTATTAGTCAGGTAAGTGGATTTGCCTTGAAAACATCCAGCAAATTCAACTGTTGATGGTTTTAAACTCCATGAAGCAAATCCATGCATCTACAGGAGGACTCTCCTGCTTCATTCACCTGGAAGCAAGGTTGAAGGATTAAAGAGGGTCAGAAATGTATTTGACATCTGTGGCACAAACACGCTCAAATCTTCATCTTGGGGGAGGGAGGGCCTCTAGGTAATGGGATTTTAGAAGTTTCTGTTCTCTTTAAGACCTTGTTAGGTGATGTGATTGCCTTGCCACCTAGTAACAGGCCAATAATGAGACTTTTGATGGCTGTCACTCAGCAGGGAAGTGAATGAAGTTAGATGATGGTGATAAATTGCTTGCCATGTTGGCTGCAGAAGGGGTTAGGACAGGGCAATTGTCTGCCTGAAGCAATGTGGAGCAGGTGCACTCACACCTTCGCTCAGTAATGGGAAGTGCATTATATTAGACCTAATCTGTGCATGCATGTGAGAGCGAGTGCTGCAAGGTATTGCAGGGTTATTATTGTAATAGAATCCTTAAAAAGCAGGGGAAAAAAGCTAGGTAGTAAGCAGAAATATCTTAATTTGTCTGACAAGGCCAGTAAAGTTCTAGAGAACAGCACTGCCAGGAAGTTCCTGGCCCTACATTCTTTTCTTCTCTGCTTAATTATTTCCCCTAGTTTTCTCTGTGGAAAGTTCTTTTGGCTCTCTCCAGCAAAATCTTCACACCTTTTCATCATGACTTTTATTCTCTCACTGTGGATTTTTTTGCTGTCTGCAGTGGCTCCTTGGCTGTGAGTACCATAGCTGACTTTTGTTCTGGTGACATTGAGGGTAGGCATGCTGAGCATTGTTGCTCAGGATGGGATGACGCTCCAGGGGAAAAAGTCAAGGAAAGAGTATTCCCCTCGGGATGTAAAGTGCACATAGTGGAGAAAAGCTTACCAGGGATGGTTTAGAAAAATAGTGCAAATATGTAAAGAAAATACATCCAGACCTTTTCAATGGGAATTATTCTTGGAGCTGGAGGATCAGCTAAACTTTTCCTGACAGGATCTCTCTTATCAGTAGGATTTTGTTTACTTCCCTGCTTTTCATTGCCGGAAAAATTAAGGAACAGGCTATTTCCCATGTTTCTGAGATACCACAAGGGGGTCCTTGAGCTACATCCATACTACACTCAGGATGACTACTCCTTGCTTTTATTGTTGGCTGTAGCACAAAGAATGTAAATATTCATTTGTTTTCCATTCAGTTTTGAGCAGAATTAATCCTGAGTCAATCAAAATTCTAATGCAAGCCTTAAACCAAGAAATCACATTCCAGGCTTTCATGTTGACCCCTTAGAAGTAGCCTCCCAGCTGTCTGTATTGCTGTACAGCTATACGCATCTGACTAATTTTGTTTTCCTCATTAAGCCCTTGTTGGTTGTTTTGAATTTTTGGAGTTAGATTTCCAAGAGAAGCAAATTGAAGTTAGGTTTCTAAACCTATATCCGGGCACCTAAGTGAAAGATGTGGAGTAAAACCTTTATCTCATTGAAGCTAATGGTGAGGCTTTAATCATTCCTGGTTTTCCAAGACCATTTATTAAGTCCCCAGGAAAGACTGGGCACTTACACTTACCGCACAAGACAAAACCCCACACACATTTCTTGCTTAAGTGTAGGACTTTTCAAAACAGTTAGTGGTACTGGGAGTGATTTGGACCTTGCTCACCAAATTGTTAAAGACTTACAAGTGTACACACAGGACTTTTAAAAACCTAGTTCCGGCTTTGAAAGTTTTTACCTAGCATCTAGCTGGAGTAGATTATTGTTTGCAAAGGATGCTAAGTATTTGCTAAATTGGAACCTTTTTAGTTTTTAGAGGCCAAATGTTGCTATTTTCTGGCTAGGAGGGAATGAGCTCTAGTAGCAGCCTGATAACATCCCTTCACTGAATCAAAAGTGATCCAGAGAAATTTGCTGGATTTGGTTATGGAAAATAAAAAAGCCTGCTTAAGCAGTATCCTTGATTAAATTTGAATTTGTAGCATGGGATAAAAAAATGTCTCTCTTCATACGGGGGATACTTGATGAATCAATTCTCTGTGCTGGTGGTTGATAGAGGCTTTATACAGAGTGTAGCTTGGGAATTTAGTTTGGGCACAAACACAGCTGCAAAAATTCTGCCCAGTAGCAGAAATTTCCTCATGTCTATATTTCATGAAATCATCGCAGGAACATATATGTGCCCTCATATCTCAACGGCAAATCCTTGTATAGAAAGGAGGTGACAAAGACAATTTTTCCCCCCAGGTTGCTCTAGAGAAATATTAATTCCTCCTAAGGCTAGAGGCAAGTAATGGAGAGGGTGAAAAGGGAAGGGAGAGGTTAGGAGGGAGTCTGAGATCCAAATGTGGTGTTGAGCTGAAGGCACTCTTAAGACAGAAAGCCATGAAACCCACAGCCAGTGTCCTAGTAACAGATATTGTCACCACACAACAAAAACTAAAGGATTTTGTATGCATATGTCTGGCTAGGACCCTCGCTTGCAGCCCCTCAATTTCTCAGTTCATCTGAGTGCTAGTGGGCTGGATCCTGGTTTTGCGGCTCACCCAGGGGCTGCGAGGTGCCAGGACTTGGGCACAGAAGCCTGTGTATCTCTTGAGATGTACCTTGTGATAATCAGTAGATCCAGTAACACAATCAAACAATCCGGATTTTAAAAATACCTTGAATTCTGAATTAGAAATTGCAGTGAATTTTTTCTTTAAAGCAGGTGTTCTTACGGTGTGAGAAGATGTAGCTGGAGCAGCAACACAAAATCTTCCCGTGCTTGCAAGACCAGCATGATTTCCCATGCATATGGATGAAAAGAGAGGAGCTATTTGTATTTTCCCCAAAAGACTCTACCAGTGTCTGACATGTTACCGCAGGTCTTCCAGCAGAATAACAAAGAAAACAATAGTTTTCCTCTGTGGTCTCATCGACTGTCTTTAAGAGTTCTGTCTTGGTATTAACAAGTAAACAATGTTTGCTTCTGCTAGATTGCCTTATGCTACAGAGATAAAATAAAATTACCAGGAAGGGAAGGCTTTATAAATGAGTTACTGGGGGCTTTTTCCTCTTTCTGAAAACAACCCAAACCAAATGCTGCCAACCGAAAGGAACAAGGGGAGAAGCCACTGAAGGAGGAGGTGATTAGATATATATTTATTGCATTTGTAGGAGTACATTATTGCTGATTCAATGAAATAAGAAAATTGTTTAGGCTTGCCTGAATGAGCATTACTTTATCTAATCAACCTTTTCTAAATTGGTCTTAATGTACTTCTATAAATACATTATTTCCAAACCCCAGGTTGTGTGGGCAGTATCAGTTCTGCTCTGGCACTGAAATGTGCCCACCCTTTTGTTATATGTTGGAAACATTATACTTTTCCACACACACACCCCAGAAAGAGAGGTTTGGAAATTGGTTGGAAGGTAATGGGCTATGTGTGGCAGAGAGGAATGGGTTTTTTAGTGGTGGGATGCCAGCTTCTCTGTAGGCAGCCTGCTGAGCACAGGCCTGGGCTGCTGTATGTGTAGGGCTGATTTTGGTAACCTTCTGGTAGCTTTCTTACATCCTTCAGGCCAAGAGGACTTGGCATGCTTGTGCCCACAAGTTCTCTGGAGTAATTTTTTTTTCCCTGGGGCATGGGAAGCCAAAATGCTTTGGCATTTAAGTCCTGAGAAAACTCTGGGGCTTAGGACTCAATTGCTGCCAGGCTCAATTTTAGGGCTTTTTAGAAGATAACCTCCAAAATGTGACCCAGAAGGCTGATTTCATGAGGAAAAAGTAGGATGCACTGCCAGAGTTTAGCATAATGTCAGGAGAAGGAGCTATGGTGGTATTGATTTGGGTGTGAGAAAAGGAGGAGCTGCAGTCAAACCCTGCAAGGAGCCCTGTGGACTTTGCCCTGAAGAGCTGCAATCAGGGTCTAAGCTCTCATCCTGGGAGAGGTGCTGGTGGGCAGGGAAGTTTCTGGATTAGCAGCTAAAGGAAGGTTTGAGCACAAGCTGATGGTTTTTGTCTTGCTAGCAGAGCATGCTTCTACCGGAAATTAAGCTGGGACTGCTCCCTTAAACACATTAAGTGGTTGTAATTGTGTTGTTATTAATCCGAGGTGATATATCTAAATGTCTTCATGCATGGATCATGAAAAACCTAAGTAGCATTACGGGCCTAGGAAGTAATAAACCGTGGATTCATGAAAAAAAAAAAAAAACAACAAAACAACAAAATAACAACCCTTCTCAGTTTTGCCTTTGATAAGCAGTTAATTTATCTCAGAACTGGCAGAATTCCCTGTAGTTTGTGTAGGGAATTTCTAAGTTGTGCTGTGAATATCAGAGTAATATTTTGTTATCTGAGTCAACTGACAAGTGTTGGAGCATGACAGCGATTGGGAAAGCAAATTCCAAAGACAGGTTGAGTCTGAATATATAATAAAGGCTGCTATAGGTGTGTATTATGGCAGAACAAAAGGCATGATTGTTTTAGTTAATGATAGCAGAGGCTCTTTCTGCATTAGCAGGTGGGATGATGTCTTGGGAATGGATTCGTAGGCTGAAGCAGAATGCTATGAATCTTTCAAGGCCCCTGTTTTGGGCTGGCTGTAGCTCGACCCCTTTGAAAAACCTAGAGCAGACACTCTGAGCAACAGTGCACTCCCAGCACACATCTTCAGGTCAAGTTTTATCCCCTCATGAATCAATGTGTTCTAGGTTATAGGTCCATACGATGCTTAGTGGTTAGAGAGCAGTCCCAGGTAAAAAACTGTCAGGGGATAAGGTATCGTGGCACACAAGAACAGCTCACGCTGCTGAGGGACCTGACAAGCTACACAAAATTAAATCTTAACTTGGAAACTACAGCTGAGGAGTTTCTGACTGTTTAGGTGTTGAAACGCCTGTGGTGTTGGGGATCAGGAGGAGGGATGCTTCAAGGATGGCAATGTACGGTCTCTCAGGGGCAGGCTGGTGTGCAGGGCAGTGGAACTGTTGCACTGGGAAGCGTGGCAGAAGGGCACGTTTAGGAAATCTGACAACAAGCAGACTCTATTTGATCCCTGCAAGGCAAGATGAGAAGTTTAATGCATGGCCTTCTGCAAAAGTAAAAACATTATCGCTTGTAACCTTTCAAGCAGTAGTCTCATTGAATGGAAATAACAGATAGCAATCTGGGTTTTTTGTTTATTTGACATATTCTAGAATAAAGATGAGAGCTAGTTTCTACATTTGTTCATCTTTGGAATGACATACAGCTCTCTGAGTAAGCCACACATAAGTTTCACAGACTGTGGTGGTCTGTTTTAGTTTTTTCAAGAGCTATCAAGGAAATCCAGAGACGAGCAGATAATATACTCAGCTTGAAAATGATAAGTAAGGAGATATGAAAGACATTCCTTTCTGTGCTGTTGAAATGGAAAGATTAGTGAAAATGTCACGGCTTAGAATTCATAAAGCAATGTTTCCCTAATCAAGTATCAGAATAAATTGCCAGAGTACAGTATATTTCTTTTACACGAGAAGACTCTGTCTGAAGGCATGCTGAAACAGGTGCTATAAATATATGTAAAAACCCTTATACATAATGTTCTGCATTACAAGGCTTATCTCCTAATTGTGTTATGCCTGTGATTAGCGGCTATGAAACAGCACAGCATACAATTTCATAAATACTTGCCATAACAGGCTCTGCAGGAGGGGCCTGCCCAGGCATGGTGCTGCCCATTTATCTTTGCTGGGGGTATGGTCCATGAGTGTCTGCTGGTGCTGCATCCTTTGACTCTGGAGCAAGGAGGGCCTACACTCCAGGCTTGCATTTTCTTCAGAAGAGGCCTTGGCAGTGCCTGGAAGTGATTTGATGCTTTCAAATGGTGAGTGGCCATATCCATATTGCTGCTGCCATTCTTGGGAGATGTGGAAAATACCAGATTTAGGAAGAAGGAGAGATAGAATTTCCATGAGCATGTCCTGTACATATAAACATAAAAATGTATATACGCACACATATGCCCTGCTGCTCCTGAGCTGGAGGTTTCTGCCCCATCAGGTCTGGACACTAATTAGAATGAGTGACTTCTCAAAAACCTTAACAAAATATTTAAATTAACGATCTTGCTTCACTGATGCAAGTGAGGGAGAGATCACTCCAAGTGCCCTGCTGACAGATCTTCTGTCCAGGAGCACAACTGGGGCAAGTAAACTCTTACCCATTAGAGCCGAGTACAGGAAAGGAAACAGGTGCCCCCAGCACTTCCCAAGATGGTGTGATCTTTGTGCTTCCCTGCTCTGCAGAGGGAGCAGACTGGAAAATAGCTCTGCTTTCTTCTGAAGATGCTGTGTGAGCAGAGAGAGGAGGCTGCTCCCTGGTAAAGAGAGGTCTCGAGGTAAGTAGGAGATGAGGGACATAAAGCAGAAGAAGCACAAAACCTGACGGAACAACGCAGGGTAACTCCCTGCTTATTGACCTTGTAATGCGAACCCCATGGGCCCAGTAACTGTGCCAAAAAATATTGCATGCTATTTTGAGGTTATATTACCTTTTTTTATCCAGCATGGACAAAATTCATGGTCTCTGGTCTGGGCTGAGATTTATAGCAGTGGAGGATATTAGTACTTTTCCGATTACAGCGCTCTGGCGGAAGGATACTTCCATGCATCCCTCTTGCTGCGAGAAGGCTGACTGCCTGTGCTTATGCCTGCATGTGTATTATCAAGGGTTATTCATTTCTTTTGGATGCAAAGCTAAAATTAGTGTCCCTTGGCTTTTTCCTAACTGCAAATAGCTTTTTAAATATGTAAGAATCAGAAATAATTTTTTTGTTACCTGGGTCCTTTCCTGAGTCTATCATTCACATGATCATTTGTCATTAGGCACAGTGGGCAGGAGGTTAATTGTAATTGCATGGTCATCTGGACCATTGTGTGATTTGAGGCAGAGTTTCTCTGCTGTGTCAGGTCCAACAGTATATTATCTGAAAGCATTAGTGCCAGGTTGCTCTTTAAATCTGCCAGGGGGAACTGAGGAAGAAGTGATTTAAGCCTTCGATTTAGTGCTCTCCTCTTGCTGTCCGCTTCAGGCCACTTTACTAGTGATTGCAGAATGTGAGTGGAATTAAAATACAGAATTTTTAAATAAAATCAAATCCAGTGTAGCAACTGAGAAGGTGGAACCCTTCATCATGGTAACTTAATACCATGTATCTTTGTTGACAGCTCTATATGTAAATCACTAATTATTCTAAACTATTCAATTCCCCTGCAGGAAATCTAGAGTTCTACATTAAAGGCTGGCTATAAGAAATGAAAGCCTCGTGCCAATTCCCCACAGGTTTTATTAAGCTGCGGTGAAAACCCAAGGTTTTTTTGCATCGTAAGTAACAGTGATAGAGAGGTCAGCAATTTACCTACATCTGTAGAGATTACTGGGTTTGCAGCCATAATTGTAAGCGCTTTACAGCTTCACTAATACATATTTTCTACCTCGGTGGAGCAGCAAGGTAAGGAGGACACGACTGGCTCTGCTCAACTGAGATCTCCTTTCATCGCTTTATGCCAGAGGTGATATACAGGAGTGCTGTGAAGGTGCAAAACTACTCAGGGATGTCTGTCATGGGTTCTTTTTGACACAAACTTATTTCAAGCCTTCCCATTTTGGGGGATGGCAGGTCATTTGCAGACATGCCTGATGTCTGAGACCAGGTTTGGTGGCTTTGGAGAGATCTGGCCCAGCTGTGGGTGTTGCGGTTTGGTCCTGCTCCCAGGCTGAGCTGTAGGTGGATGTGTGTGTGGTGGTATGGTATGTGCCCTCCTGTAGCCATGGGATGACCAGCTCTCCTGTCCATCAGACAGGACCCAGCTGGTCCCGTGTGAGCTGGGGAGTGGCTGCATGCTGGACTCGTCCTGTGGTCTCTCATATGTGTTGGACCATGAGCTCTGTGTGTTCAGCTGCATGGCCTTGAGAGGAGAGGGCAGGAGGAAGATGCCTCTCTGCAGCCTGATGCAGATGAGACAGGGGCAGCTGTGATGTAGCTGGAGGAAGAGGCAAGCCTTTGCCTGGTCGTGCAGCCTGTAGGCAACACTGGTGTGGCTGATGCTGTGTAGAGGCATATTTTGAAAGGTAAGGTATAGTTAAAACCCCACTAATTAATACTTTTTTCTGAATTTTAGCTAGAGTTGTGTATTCAGTTTTGCTTTTAAACCGTGCTTGCGGAGATGCAAGAATCACCCAGACTATCAGAATCCCTTTCTTATCTTTATACACCAGCCAGTAACCATAAATCTCTAAACTCTGGTTACTGTCTTGTTTAATGCTGCATTCATTTTCTGTTGTTTCATCTTCGTAGCTATTTTGTACTCTGTTTCATTGCAAATCATTTGCTTGCTTCTGGTCCAAAGTTCTTTGCAGGGAGAAACAAGCTGAACGCTTCTAAATTCCTACATTATCCCTGGAAGAGACAGCTTCATCACCTTCTGCCTCTTTCCTCAGGCTGGAAAAAGGCAGCCTTGGAAAGCAAAACTTCCTATTTAGATTTATTCTTAAATCTAATTTCTCTCAAGCAAATGAAAGCATCCTTTTTTTATCTCTCTTCTTAAAAATAATTAAGACTTGCCAAAAATCTTTCTCTGGATTAGTGTACGGTGATCCTTTGCTTTCTCCAGCTCTTGCCTTTCGTCTTCTTTCTCCTCTACCATCAATTTATGTTATTCTTGGCCACCTTTCTCAAAGGAGCTATTGATTAAAGGATGCAAACTGTCTCAGATCCTGCATATCAAGCTGCTCTTTTTTTTTTTAGTTGCTTGGTATGTGTAAAGCATCACGTTTTTGCACTGCAGTGCAGCTTTACCCAGATACCTGGTCTCTCCATCTCTTTTTTTTTTTTTTTTTCCTTTG
Organism: Chamaea fasciata; assembly: GCF_029207755.1. NCBI lineage: Eukaryota > Metazoa > Chordata > Aves > Passeriformes > Sylviidae > Chamaea > Chamaea fasciata. The sequence continues at coordinate 44,471,688 of NW_027094091.1, read as the reverse complement.
CCCTCCCATCCTGCTAAATGGACATCTTGTCAAATCCTGTTTGTACAGACTGACAGCTATAGAGGTCTTGGAGAAAAAGCCAGATCGCTGCACATACACTCTAACAAACAGAATCAAAATGTCAAGGCACAAATGAAATATATCACTGTGCTTTCCTGTCAGATTTTACTAATATCACCCGGCTAAATTGACGGAGGAACACCTGCAGCAAGTTAACCCATTTTTATTAGCAGTTGTTTCACATATTTATATTTGTTTATGAATACGGGGACTGCTGGGGAGAAGGCTTTCAGTTGTTTCCTCACAGGATGAAATACCCCCTGTTCTTCATGCCAAATACGGTCGGGGCAGTGAAGTCACTTTCAAATTGCACAGCAATTAATAAAGAAAGAAAAAAATAATTTCACAGTCTGTTGTTAAATTAGCAATTCTTTAGAGTGTCTGGAGTTTCTGACAGAATTAATAGGCACTCGGAAGCCTTGGGCAGCCTTGGTGCATACCATTTACCCAACAGTTGTAAGAGCCAAATGCAGAGACAAGGAGTGGTGCTTGATTGCAAGGGAAATACTGGAATTATCTGTCTAGTAATCATTTAGCAGCCTTGTTCACAAATAATCAAGAAACATTTGGATTTGGATTACATCCCTCATTCTTTCAAGACAAATGTAGGAGAAACAGTGGCTGGAAAATGATGTGTTAAGTAACACTGGTGAAAAAAAGGCAGAGAGCAACATACATTTGAGCAGGGAGAAGAAAATGCACAATAAAAGTGCAATAAATTTCCCATGGATTGAAGGGGAGTATTTTTATAGCAGCTTTCTGCAAATTGAATGCATCTACATAAATAATGTAGCGACACATTTAATTGCAACTATTTATTTTTAAATTTGGCTGGATGATGAGAGAATTTCTGCATAGAATAATGAACCTTGTATTTTTACCACTTGCACAAATTTGAAAAAAATAAATTGTAAATGGTATTTGGGCTAAGTGTCAAGAGCCAGAAGTTTCTGGCTGCTCTCTAGTGCATCTGAAAAGAAACCAACATCCAAAAGTGCATCCATATGGAATGGATGCTAGATATTGGGGAGGTCAAGAGATGACAGGGAGGGAAATATTACCAGTCCATACTTGAGTCCAGGAACTCCCATTTGTTCTTTCAGTGCAAAATGTACCTCTTCAAATAAAAGAATTAATACTGAACGCTTTGTGTTTGCCTTCTTCTGACTTTGCTGGTGGTGTTCTCATTTTCAGGCTTTCTTCTCAAAAAGGCTATAACCTCTTTTCCCCTCTCAGGTTTTTTTGGGCCTTCTCTTCCTCGTGAAAAGATTGATTCTTCGTGTTCTCCTGCAGTCTCTCCATTTCAGGGCTGCTGAGAGGACAGGCAGCATCTTCCTGTACCACCCTCTCCTGCTGGGTATCACAGGACAGATGCCACAGCACTTGACAAGGCTTTGAAAACAAGGTGTGGAATTGGTGCTGGCAGTGAGGACTGGCAAGCTGTTGAGGGTGGTTGTGTATGAGACACAAGACAAGCAGGTTGCAGTCTTTTTTCTTGCAAGGCATAGGTATGCTAAACCAAGAGTTCAGTGCCCTTGTGCCCATGCCAACTGCTCCCTTTTCTCCCCTCTTGGTGTCTTCTAGTCTTCCCTTGAAGAAATCCAACATGAATGGTTTTTGTAAAGCGGAAGATTTGGTTTGGGGTTTTTTTTTTCCCAAGCTGCCTTAGAAAGACTGTTCAAGTTGATGCAATGCAAGGTTGCAGAGATGCAGGAAAAATTACAAATAAAGGCAGTGCTGGGCTTCCAGGGCAAACAAGCTTATAAAGGCAATGCTTATTTCTTTAGATATAGCTGGAGAGCCATGTGAGCTACATGTGAGCAACAGTATTTCTTTATAATAGTTTGAGAATTAAATCTCCATAAATCAAGCTTTGGCAGCTCACAACCTTAAGTAAAAAGCCTGTGAGAATGCCAGCATTGCTGCTGCAAAGTGTGCTTCAGGCTAGTGCTTTGCAGTGTGGGGAAATAGATTTGGCAGGAAGGACATCATGGTAAGACTTCATGTAGCACGAGGGAAAGCAAGTGGTAAAGTGTTTGCTTTGCTTTAGTTTTTGCTTCATATGTGGATTTCTGGAACAGTTGCATCTATCGAACAGCCATTTTTGGGGCAAGAACAAAGCCTTTGAGAAGAAGCAGTGGACAGGGCTGTTAGCAGGATGTCTCTTCCCAGTGGATGCTTTTGTCTCAGAAAAGTACTGTTTACATGCAAAGTAATGTTTATGTTAGATGGAAAGTAATATTTATATGTCTGATAAAACATCTTATTGGGATATAACTGCATTTTTTTTTCCTCTTGGCTTTTGGTTTTTTCCTGACTCGCCTGGAGTCATGGCAGTGCTAGCTAGTTCAAGGCAAGGATGACCCAACTCCATCATCCAAAAGCCACAAGGCTCCCTGCCCAAATAGTATTGAGATTGGCTTCAAAACCAGGAGGTTTAAAGTGTCAAGTTACATTGTTTTATCTTGTGTTTGAGCGTTTTATATATGCAGCAAGTTTTCCTCCAGAAACAGGAGAGGTAGTACAGAAATAAATTCTCTGACAGATTGCAACACAGAAGAAAAGCTCCCAGTACTGTCAGGCTGGCAAGGGAAGAGCCAGCCATGCCTCAGGTTGCCCTTTGAACTTGTTCCTAAAGAAGAGCTCTTGAGTGGAGCTGCTTGGCAAGGCAGATGAGCTGTAAAGTGTTGCAGTGTTCATCTGACCCAAAGGGATAATTTAATCAATTTAACAAATAATCTCAATATTTTTATGTCTGGTTAATTAAACTGAGATAATGAAGCATTCTATCTGTATGTGACAGGATAACTGCTTGATGTTTCTGCTCTTGGTTGTGTGTTTAGAGCTTGCTCAGCTTTCCTGGTTAAATTTCTCAGGGTATTAATATTTGCTATGTCTTCCTTGCACACACTTCTTGATTTGTGGCCTTCTAACAAGCCAGAGCATCTCGTGATATGCATATCAGGGGAGAATTTACCTCAGTGAGACTTCCCTCTGCAACTCCAATCAGTGTGCTCCAGTGCAAAACCCATGAGCTTCTGTGGAAGGAGGCCTGACTGAAGGGATGTGTTCCCCAAGAGATATGTCTGTGTTTCTTTCTGTGCACCTCTCGGCTGCCTGCCCACAGTAAAATTGGCTATCATCACCTTTACCTTAAATTTTCATTGACAACAAAATACCCAAACAAAAACCACACACCAAGAAACATCACTTTCCCAGAGTCATTGTTCTGTGCATAAACCCATTTAGCACACTTAGTTCTGTCAACTCTGGATAAATCCTTCCTATCTTTTTTTGGTCAGGACTGTAAAAGATCCGTCTCCGTTGCCCTCCGATGGAATTTGAATAGATGTGTCTGGAGTGACATATGTTCAGCCATAAATTACAGAGGAACAATTTTAAAACAACTTGCCTACAGCCAGTCCTGCCGAATTTACCTCCTGAGACAGCTGATCATAAAGCTAGAAGCAAACAAGCCCTTAAACATTTGATGCCAGCTTTGAAAGGATCTTTTTGAGTAGGTGTTTGCATCACTGTAGGTTGGTGGGATGCTGCCTATTTTAGATCAAATAGTCAGCAGTGAAAAGGCTGACTTTATACCAGCAAGAAATCTTGTTCACACCGTTGAAGTTAAACAAGGTAGGGCCAATTGGAGGGAAATATTTTAAGAATTTTTAATTCTCTTTACTGTCTGCATATGTGCAGTTTATTGGTTCAGGCTGAAACCTTAAAATGTTGGTAGAATAAACACACATGGCATAAATCATCAAAATAAATCCTCCCAGTCATTATATTTCTTAACCACAATGGCTTGCAGTTGTCCAAACCACAATATAATTAAAGAATGTTTCTTTCTTTGCCGGTTGGGCTCCAGATCCCTATGGCAGACTGAACCAAAAGACTAAAAACCCTTTCATTGAAGTATTAGGGCTCTTCAAAGCTACAGCAAACATGTAGCTTTGAAGAGCCCTATTTTCCAGGAGATTTTGCCAACTGATCTTTGCATTACTGTCGGTAATAGGTGTATACAGATAGGCACAGGGGGGTTTTGGCTGCATCATTTTTAAGTGTGATCCTGTTCCCCAGCTGCCATTAGGGACGATGCCTTTATTGCTATTCAGTCAATGCTGCTGTCGAACTCGAGGGAGTTCTGTGGCTTGTCCATCAATCCTCCCCTCTCTTAGCAGGACAGTGCAGCCTGAATGTTTAAGTTGCCATTCACATAACAAAGGATAACCCGGGTGTGTGTCTTTGTGTGCAGAAACCCCAAAATAGATTCCTGTGCCTCTTGGATTACGTGTGGAGCTGGGCATCTTAAGTTGTGTTTACCAGTGTGCGGAAACAAATGTGTCTCTGCTGCCTTCTGTGTCTTAAATTGTATTTTTCCTTCAGGTGCAGCATTGTAAATCATGGCTTCCTCTGTTAAAGGGAGTAAAATGATTTCAGTTTGCCTTCATTAAAAAACCAAAGACAGTAATTTAGGAGTAATTTAAGTGCATCTTTGCACCTCAGAGAACGAAGTGAAGATACACAGATAGATTTTTATAGACACAGAGATTTGTGAAGATACATAATTTATAAATGTAATAGGCAGAAAAGCTGTCGCAACAGGATGTGGACTTCCTTTTTTTTTATTGTAAGCCAGATAGTTGGGGTTCAGTGAGATCAACCTGGATCTGTCCCTTCTAGCCGGAGAGCAAGGAAGACTGCAGGTGCTGCCTGTGCGGAGAGCTGAAGGAGCCCTTGTACATGCATGCGAGAGCATGCAGTTGCTCATCACAGAAATTTTGGGTTTGCTAGGAAATGTGCTAGAGTGCTTCCTCTAGAAATGTACCAGTTTCTTTCAGGTTTTTCTTTTTGGACAGGAAAGTTTGGCAAAAAGGAAGACCCCACAAAAACCAAAGCACAGCCATCTAGCCCTGCAGTTGACACAGCCTGGGGGAGCAAGCTTGCCCAGTGCTAAATGCTTTTGAAAAATCTTCTGTTTCCCCTAGGAGCATTTATTTTCCATAGCTTGCTTTCTTTCTGTGAAATCAAACCCAAATGATAGTATGTGTTTGCATATATGCCAGGATAAATCTCTTTCCATGCTCCTCCATCACACTGCTGAGAGTTTAGGCTCGACTCAGGTTTTGCCTCATTGATTGCTTTAAAATCTTCTTTAGAACGAAGTCAGAATGTGCAGAAATATAGCCCATTAAGATACTAATGTAAGCATAAGCATTTTTAAATGTGTTGTGTTCTAGGTATTTTTATGTCTTGAAAATGGAGTTTACTTGGGAATTTGATGAATTTTTCAGAGTGATGCTGTGTGATGAAGTTTTATACCATTTAGAAGAAAGTCATTAATGTCATTAGTGGCAGTTAATTCTTAGTTTTCTAGCAGCTACAGTTATGTCATAAATTGTTGTGTCACAATTTAGTGAGCCATGAGATAGAAAAAAGTGGTTTTTCAGAGGAAGGGACTGAAAGTGCTAATTTATTTATATCCTAGTTTTAAAGGTTGTTTTTGTATTCAGAGCTAGAGCTGATTTCAATGCAGAGTGGAGATAATTCAGCCTGAGTTAGTGTGGGGTTGGGCAGGACAGCATCAAAAGCCAATGTTTTCTTAGAACAAAGGGAAAAAAGCTTAAAAGAATATTACCCATTTGAGACGCATGAATTGGTTTGAATCCAAGCTAGGAGCCAAGTCTCTTTTTTCAAAGTGCAGAGCCTGTAGATGCCTCACTTGTCCAACAAGCTCCAGGACATCATTTAAAAGGAACTCTAGCAAGTCTTGGACTGCAGCATTGAGTACTGGACCTCCTGAGAGATGCTGGCAAGTCTACCGGATTGAAGCAAACCAGCAGCTTCGAATTACAGTGTTTTATTAGTGGATATTTATTTAATTCCCTTCAAATCCCCAAGGCATGCTGCTACAGGAAGCAACATAGCACTATTGCAGATAGAAGAGACCAAGCCTAAAAGAGATATAATCAGGGAATTTTACACATTTTTCTGTAGCTTTGTAGCTTTGGCAGCAATTTCAGTGTCAGCTTGCAGTTCAGGAAAGCTTATAGGGAGGGCTGGATTAGCTCTTGTGAGCCTGCTTGTAAATTCTGCAGAAGGATGCTCTGTGGTGGGTTGCTGTAGTTCTTGAAATACTTTTTAGGAAAGCTTGGCATTCATATGTTTATGCTTGTTGGGAAACACGAAGACAGTCCGTTGTGGTTTTCTGTTTTGTTTTTTCTTGTAAGTAAAAGAGCGTGTCAGGAGCACAAGCTGAGGCTTGGAGCCTCTCAGCATTTTAATTGATTCCACATTGTAAAGACTGTACCTCACTAAATCCTTTTACAGGTTTTGGACACATCTAAGAGGCAGCAGCACCCTCTTCTCAGTGCTAACACTTCAAGGCATGGCAGCTCCGGAGAGCAGGGGATGATTATTTGTAGCTTGTTTTTGCTCAGATCCTTCAACTCTCAAGGTATATTCCCTGCACCAGAGAAATGTGCTAATGAAAGAAGAGTTGATGAGCTACAGAGCTGAAAATACACATACAAACATGCATCCCTCCATATCCTGTTTGTGTTTCAGCTGAGAGCTGCCTCATTGTGGACTGTGGGTCTGTCCACGGGGCAGAGAGTTTTACACTGTGGTTCCTTTTAAAAGCTGTGACAATTTGAGCTGTGTGTCCCTGTCTGAAGAAGTTGGCAGTCTGGAAAGGTAAATGGGACTGAGGATGGGAAGGAGAAGCAAAGGGACTTTCCAGGCTGGGGAGGAAACCTCAGGTTCAGCTGGATAACCTGTGCTCCATCTAGGGTAGGCATCCTTATCCTCATTAATTTTTCTTAGATTCAGTCCTTTAGCTTTGTTTATGGATTAGTGGCACTACCTTATGAGTTATACTTGAGGTTTCTGATTACTGTGGAGACTAATTTGGCGCTCTGCAAGGGAGGCAGTGTAATTCCTGTTTGAGTTTTATGTTCTGGGACATATGAAAGGTCATTTCACTGATCCTAAGCACTTAAGTACTGTGAGCTTATCCTCCCAGCATCAAGAGAGTGTGAAGAGAGTAATAAGTTGGGCTTTTTTTTATATCTCCTGGGGTTTCAAGGCTTACAGGGTCATGTTTCCTAGCTTCTCTCTCTACAAGTACAAAACTGGAATTCCCACTAATACTAATTATGGGATAGAGACCAATAGAGTATTCTACAAGCAGCTGGCTGACGTTTCACATTATCCCTTGTTCTTGTGGGACACTTCAGCTTCCTGGATGTCTGCTAGAAACTCAGCACATTGGAGAGGAGACTGTCTAGGAGGTTCCTGGAGTGTGTGAGTATTAACTTCCTGACATACCTGATGAGTGAGCCTACCAGGGACAGTGCTCTGCTAGACCTGCTGCTTATGAAGAGAGCAGGGCTGGTGAGAGATGTGGTGGTCGAAGGTCACTGTGGGCATTGTGACCAAGGGATTATAAAGTTTTCAATTCTTGGTGAGGGAAGGAAAGGGTGCAAAACCTACAAAACATGCCTTTGACTTCCAGAGGGCAGACTTTGGCTTGTTCAGGACACTGGTTCAGATACAGTCCTTAATAACAAAAGGGTCCAGAAAGGCTAGACATACTTTAGGAAGGAAATCATCTCCCTGGCAACTGGTGACAGGATGAGAAGAAATGGCCTCACGCTGCACCAGGCGAGATTCAGGTTGGACATCAGGAAGAATTTCTTCACTGAAAGGGTTGTCAAGCATTAAAGCAGGCTTCCCAGGGAAGTGGTGGAGTCACCATCCCTGGGAGTGTTCAAGAAATAACCGGATGTGGCACTTGGTGCTATGGTTTAGTTGACATGGTGGTGTTCAGTCAAAGTCTGGACTCAATGATCTTGGAGGTCTTTTCCAGACTTAACGATTCTGTGATTCTGTGATAGTTGTGTGGTTTCACTGACATGATCATGTGAGTATGGAAAGCCTTGAATTTGTTCCTTGCTTCCAGCATGTGTTGCCTTGGGTCAGTGTGCAGTGAAGGCATGGGGTAGCTGGGGAGGAGAGGAGCCCTGCCTATTGGCTGCAGTCTTCAGCCAAAGCTCAGGGAAGGGATGGTTACAGGGGTGCGGCCGCAAATCATTTGATGTTAAGTCTTTCAGAAAATAAACTGGCAAGTAGTCCCAGCTGGCTGGTGTTACTGGCTTGTTCTCCCCTCTTTTTGCTTTGTCTCCTCACTGGTATTCACTGTCTCTACTATTGTTATAGCACATTCAGCATGTTGTTGGCAGAGGCCAGTTGTCGTTGTAAGAGGACCAGTGGTTCTACCTCCATCCACCCACATTCCTTCCAGGGGCCAGTGTCTTTCAGCGTGGCTCTGGTGGGCTCCCCTCTGCAAGGTACAAAGACAGTCTCTAATCCAGCTGCTGTTGGTTTAAGGGATCAGCTCATGCCATTGCAATCCCAAGATGCTCTTGCTGCCATCCTTCACCATGGCCATCTCTCTCTGGCCCCTTTAAAGTGTGCAGCAAGAGGCTGCACAGATGCTAATGCTCTGTGTATGCCACATTTTGTGGTTGCTATTAAAAATAAAAAGAGTGAAATTGATTTGCTAATAATGGATGTGCTACTAACAGAAACACATCCCACTTGTACCTAACACTAGCAGGTTGTTTATGTCTTATTTGCTGTCTCTAAAAATAATAATTTTTTTAAGCGACCAATTTAATTTAAAGACTATTTTCCCACATCGCTGGCTGTTAATCAGTTAAAGAGTTTTAATATTAAGAAGAAAGAAGCAGATCTCATCAACAGCTTCAAACTTGATTTCATTTCTTTTCAGCTGTCTTGCAGCAGATTATGGGGAGTCTTAAGCTAGCTCATTTTATTTCTCCTGCTTTCCTATCCCCTTTAAAAGAGAGAGAGTACATTATCTGTATGACTGTGCTGTGCTAGTTCTCTGTATCTTTTCAATAGCTGGTGAATTGGAAATACTGAGATAAAAATATAAGAAGACTAAAATAAGATTTAATTAGGAATTAAACACCAGACACCCATGTAATTTTAAATAAAGGCATGTATACTTCATGAAGAGATTATAAGATTGATTGTCAGAAGAGGAATGATAAGATAAGAGACCAAAACCCAAGATACACATGCAGGGTAAGTTGGTTTTAGCCCTGTCCTGCTCTGAAACAAATTCGCAAAATGTCTGAGGCATTGCCACCACTGGCAGAAAATGGACAGGGCACGAGCTCCTGCTTTTTTGGCTGTTCAGCTCAGCCAAGACTATGCTCATCCACCTGCTGTGGTACTTGCTCTGCAGTGTGGAGGCGTACGGTGCCCCTGGGTTAGCTTTCATCTAAACAGGGTCTGTTTCATCGCAGCATCTCTGTTAAACAACTGCTGCTTGAACCATCTCACAGGCTGTCCTCTCCTTTGTGTTTTGTACAAAACAAACACAGGAAAGGATACGGAGAAGTGTTGTAGTGGATACAAGTTCTGCCTGAGACACCCATGCAGCTGCTTCTGTTCTTGAGCATGATGGTGCAAGTGCGGTTTCCATCAGGAGCTGCTGGTCATGAGAGCCTGGAAGACTGTGCTGGGGGAACCCTGCAAATCCCCCTGCCCTCCCCAAGGCATCTGCTGCAGGTGTGTGGATTCAGCTAACACCACTAACTGTGTCACTTCTTGCATTTATTTGGTTTTCTATACTCCCCTTTTTTTGTATAACCCATCTCCTGTCCCTGAATTCTTCCCTTCTGACTGACACAGAAATATTTCACCTTAGTCCAACAGGATGCTGCTCTGCTGCCTGTTTGTTTTGAGGACTCATGCTGATCTCTTCAGTGTAACGTAATGCTCTTGAGTATTCCTCCTAATACTTTTTTAATAGAGAGGGACTTGCCTGACCCATGAGAGCCTGCAGTTTATACAAAAATTAGTCTACTTCAGTTCTATTTCACATCTCTCATTAAATCATGGGTTATTTGCCTTGTGCATCTCTTGGCTCCATATTTATTTATGAAAACCACATATTCCCTTTGGGCTGAGCTACGTATCGTGCCATCATCAACAAGCTGCATCTCGTTTAAAATCTGTCAAGGAAAACTGACTCATTTTGCATTTGCTGCTTTGCACAAAATAGAAGCACAGTAAACTCTCGTGCTGTAATGATTTTCTGTCTGTCTTGATAGAATATAATGAGATAAATTCAGGTCCTTTTTTGAGGGCTAATTACATTGACTACACACTAGATGTGTGTTGCTGTCCTTACATGTTGCACATTTTCATGCTTTCATTTCCCCATCTCTTTTGTCTGCGTGTGCAAGAGTGTTTGATTTGGCTTTGAAATACAAATTGTGGGCTAGAGAGGAAGCATTTGGTGGTCTGCTCTCTCAGAAGACTCTCCAGAGACTGTGTAATAGTCCTTGCTGTAGGTAGGGCAGCATTTGAAGGTGATTGTAAAGTTAATAAAAGAACTTAAGTACGTGCTGGAAACTGAGGGATGTGCTATAAAGCATGAGGGCAGCTTGTGGTAAGTCTGCTAAAAGCCATAGAGAACAGGTTCAGCCTTAGTTCTCTTTGCTGGTCCTGATGTCCGGGCACAAAGCAGAGCAACTGCACCTTGCAGCTGGATATCACAGGCTGGGAATGGAACACTAGTTGGATGAGGAGCAATTTTGGGAAATGGGTTTTTAAAACCTATAAATCCCTCCAGTCCAACCAGTTGTTCTCTGCCTGTCTTGTGGGAAGAAAGGGAATCCGTGGAATAGCGTGGGAGGGTGCTTGGTTTGGGTAGGTCGGAAGGGAGATGATCCCCCCCCCTACAGCAGGGTGGAGAGGTTGCAGATCCATGGTGGTGACCTGGCAGCCTGTGCTGGGCTTGGCACCTGCTTCAGGGCTGCATGGTGCCTGCTGTAAAATGTACATAGTCCGGGCAAGGCTGGGGAGGTCGGGCCTGGGGGAGGTCTGTTGGATGCTCTTGAATCACACATTTGATGCATGAGTGGTCTCCATCACCAAAGACTTACTGTTCAACTCTGGGAGTCAGGAATTGATATGCAAGTGTCTCACCTTTGGTGAAGAAACTACTGATGTAAAAGGGAAGATGACAAGGCAGTTTCTCTGGTACTGCAGGAAGCAGAGCCAACTTTAGAAGCAGTTGTCCTAGTTGGTCCATCAGAGGAAAGGGATCACTAGTAAAAACTTATACTTTACCTACAGTGAAGATGGATTCTGTCATCACTTGCTGAGTTTTAGCACATGCTGTGATTGTCTGGGACATTCCTGATGGGATAATATTAGTGCTTTTGCTGTGAACTAATTTTCTTTGCAAGCTAATTACAACTGGGAGAGTTTGAATGCAGATGGAAAGGCTCTGGGATTTCCAGGTAACTTCAAGTCTGATAGCAGATCTCTGCATCATTAATATCATACTGGGCAGAAATATTTTAAAGCAATTCAGAAGGAAGAAATGGTAACAGCACTTTAGAGCTGCTTTAACATGTCTCCCTGTCTCTGCTCTTTGAGACAGACAATCAACATTTCCTACTTTTGCTAACAGTGCATTTGTAATTCTGCATGTGAGGGTATGATATAGAGCCAACTGGGTTTTTTCCTAAAAAAACCACTTGCAAACCTGTGGCTGTCACTGCTTCTGGCTGAGTGTGCACACACAGGTGAAGTGCAGAGAGCTTTGCATAGGTGAAAAAGCACTTGTTTCAGAAGGATGGAAACAAGATATTACTGTATTCATTTCAAACTACTTACAAAAAAAAATCCCAAGCTACTCATAGCCATGGATTTGTAAGAAAAAAAGTAGCTCTCAGATCAAGTCCTTGTGCCTTGTCATGTATATGCATTGGAGCTAGAAGAAATATCATGTATGTTGAGCATGCCTGGTTCAGACTATACCCAGAACAGCCCATCATGTGGAGCACTTCAAAATTCATCACAGGTTTGCAGGAGGAAACACCCTAGGGAAGTAGCCTTATCACAGTGTCTTCAGGATGTCCATCTTGAAATCCGCTGCACCACTGTCTTGTTATTTTTTTGCTGAGACATTGATTTCTGGGTCTGGAACATCTGAAAAAAACATGAAATGTATTTTACCTGTTTACCTAAGACTGAACAGAAAAAAAAAATCACAGTAATGTTTTCTAAAGCAGAGCCAAGATATTACCTCTAATGCATTCAACAAGGAAAATAAATACCCAGCAATGGCAGATGCTAGGGGAAGGAAATAATCAACAAATTCACATTCTCTTTCATGCAGGTATTTAAGTATGCACTATCTGTTAGTGGCATAGACTGTTTTAAAATATGCAAACTAAATAGCTCATGAGTATTTGTCTGTTTTATAGCTGAAGATATGGGGGGTTTTTAAGAAAGGAAATGTAAAGAGACTAATTTCATGATGGGAGAGCTTAGCCTGTGGTTCTTCTTTTCACAGTATGCAGACCTGGGTTCTTCAAAGCTTCACCCCACAGTCCATCCTGCAGCAAATGTCCCCCACACAGCTACACACTTGATGAAGCATCCACATCTTGCCTGTGTGAAGAACACTATTTTAGGAAGGAGTCAGACCCACCTACAATGGCCTGTACAAGTAAGCATGTGCTCATAGGGTTGTTTTTAATCCTTTCAAGCTGTTCCTGTACTGTGACTAGACATTATGATACTAACAAATGTGCTTTTTCAGGCTCTGCACTGGAGTCTGAGCTAGCCTTGACACACTTGTAATGTCACTGTCTTTGTCCACCTTCCTTCCAGTTACACGAGAAGAGACTTTTCAGTGCTTTTTGCTCTGAAAGCTGGCATCCAAGCCAGGAAGAGTTTTTGGAAGGAGCAGGTGCTCCATCTGTCCCCCTGCACTCCTGGGTGGACTCAACCAGGAGCATGGCATCAGACACCCGTGCCAGTGCATGAGCACCAGCGTGGGGCACACACATGGAATAAACAACAGGTGGTCCTTGCCAGCAGGAGACATGGAGAGAATCTCCATGGTCCTGCCTGGGGTCATCTCATAGCTCCTTTTCAGTAAACAAGCCAGGAGAGAGCCCTATTTTTCCGATCTGCCTGGAGATAGTCACTCTTCTCAAAATTCTGGGACGGAAACTGCTTCTCCAAAATGTAGAACTTAACCCCTGGGTGTAGAGGGCGGGCAGTATAACAGACACATTGGGGTACTGGGAGTGCAGGGTGGAGTTGGTATAATCAGAATCCCTAATTTTACCCTTCTCCTGCCATCCGTGAGCTGTCCTGTCAGCTGTACATTGAAAGTCTCTTGTTCAGTTTGTTTCAGATACTACTTAAGGCCACAATTTCCATGCCCCCAGCTAGTTCTGCTGAGTATAGCACAAATCTGAGCTGGGACTGTCATGCTCCAAAGGTAATTTTTGTGGTGTAGAAGTGGTTGAAAATTACTGAAATGGGGTTGAACTACTGGTGCAGGAGTCGTTGGGACTTCCAAGACACTTAAGCAATGGAGGGAAAAGTAGGTTTATGGCTCCGTACATGCTCATAGCCGCTGGACCATGAAGCAGTGGTGACTTCCATACTATAGGGAAGTACTTTGCATCATGTAGGGATGATAGCGGCTTTTGTGCCTTTCCCTATGAATATAGATGTTCTTCCTAGCTTCCCAAGTTTGCACTCCAAAAAGAGAAGGAAAAAGTCTTTTCCTGTTGGAGACACACTCTCAAAGAAAATTGCCCTTTGCAGCTCTCTGCTTGCCCACAGGAGGCACTTGGAGCAGAATTGGGCCCCTTGAACTCTGCCTTTGATTTTCACCAGGCAAAGGAGCATGGCTGTTGGAAGCTGTGCTGCAGGGAAGGAGAAGGCAGCCTTAGGCACCATTGTAGTCACTGGTGCTGTCAGATCAAAGAGATCTGGGGGGGTGAGTCATGCAAGCACTTCCCAGTTTATTAAATAGGTATACCAGAGTCTTTTGGACCTGTAGCCAGGGTGAATTATAGCATGAAAAACCCGATACCAGCATTTCTTGATGTTCATTTTGCCCCTTGGCCTGACTTAAAAAACTCAGATAAATGTGGTCCAGCATGATATTGGGAAACACACTGAGCTCTGGGAACACCCATAAAGTAGGTTTTTCTGTGCAGACAGAACCAAAGCTAGCAACTGTGAGAGAGTTATTCCAGACTCTGGTGTCCACCGAGCCTCCTGCCCACCATCAGTGGTGTTGCTCTCTGCCCTTCTCAGAATGGAAGGGTACACATCCAGTCTGTCCTGCTGGTGCATTAGCACAGGGAAGGAGCTGCCATCCCAGAGGAAGATGTTTATGCATGCCTATGGCCTGAGCAGCATCGGCAGGGTTCAGAGAGGCACAAGCAAGTTAAGTGAACAACTCATTAAAAAGAAATGAAGTTCAAGAGCCTGTCTCTCCCAGGTTTCTAGTAAAGTTCAAACCATGTAGGTGAAGGCTGTAATTTCCGACTCTGCAAATGCCATGGGATTTTCTTTTTATGTTTGTTTGGGGGTTTTGTACTTGTTTATTGGTGATGGTGTCTAAGTTTGTTGGCTTTTACTGTTTGGGTGGTTTTCTTTCGGGGTGGGTTTTACTTTTGTTTTGAGAGCTTACTGTAAGCTAGTTTAAAGCCCAGACATGGTGACTGAAGCTGTGTTAGGATATGGCTTGGCAGGGTACCAAGTCCTTCTGGGGCAGATGAGAGGTTTAATACTGATCAAGGCACAGCTCAGCTTCTGTTTCCCACTGCAAACCCCAGAGCCACAGCTGAGGGTGTTGCAGCACCTCTGCTGGCATTCACACCTACCACCCCAAAAGTAGGGTGGAGTATCTGAGCCTTCTCCAGGTGCTTCTGTCACCTTCACTTTCCCCATGCATCTTCTCTTAGGATTTTGTCCTAATACTGCTGTATTTGTGCTGAATGTGATGAGGAGGGCCCCATGTGCTGGGCCAGCTCAGCAGCAGGGGTAGAAGATTTTGGCAGGGGCAATAAAGAACAGGTAGAGACACTGGTGTTTTAAATCAGTCCAGTTGTATCTGGAAGGCAGCAGCTCATCACGAACTAAAACACAAGTGAGAGAGACTTGAGTCGTGACTGGTGGAAAAATATTGCAAGGGTTTTTTTAATGTTTTTATTATTTATTGCCACAGAAGTTAATAATATTCATAGGATTCCTTCAACAAGAAATGCAGTTAATTTTAGAGAATACATCAATGTCTGTTTTCAGGTCTACACCTGCAAAGTCCCCTTGACACTGAGTATAGCTGTAAAATCACATTTTCCTAATTTAAAGCAAGTGTTTTTCAGTTCCAAGCTGCATGAGTCTCCCCACCACCACCACCAGCATCACTAAAGAAAACTAGCTCCTATATCACTGTCACTTCAGTTAAGTACAGGGCGAGGGAGGAATACATTTTTGTTCAATTTTTCCAGTTTCTTAAGTGTGTTTTATAAGTAATGATTGGTAATTTTGAAACTAATAGTGCTGTGATGCAGTCTGAAATAATTAATGCTCTCAGACAAAAAAGAAAAAATTTTGGTCCTGATGGGAATTTGAGAATTCTCTTGATATTATTATGTATCTTCCAGGAAGTAATTGCATTTTATCTCTTCTTAACTAGCTTCAGTTCCTTGCACAACATCTCTTTAAAACCAAAACAGTTGCACCCTTTTCTTTCCTCCTCATATCTCTACAAAGTAGCCTTATTGTTGTTCAGAGTATGTTGGGAAAATATCTGTAGTATTATGACACATGGGAAAAATTGAAGATTTTATTGTATTTACTGTAATAGTCTACTTGCAAAAAGTTTACAGTTAACTTTGAGTGTTTATGCACATATTTTTCTATCTTGAGAGTAATTTCTCTCTTAGGTTATATTTTTAAAATATGTGCATCAGTAAACGATGGGTTTGCTGTCCATCAAGAAAAATACCGATATCTTTGTTTTCAGAAAGTATTTGCCTCTTGTCAGAAAATTGTGGTGTAAAAGGGATGAATCTTAGGGTATAAAGTAGCAAATTCAAAAATTATATATGTCTTTTAAAAAGTCAGTAGACCAATACCTGTACCCTTGACAACAGGAGTTTGGAAATTAAAGCAGACCGTGTTAGCAGATCTATGGTCCCTCCTGTTCTGAAGGTAAAACACCCTTTTGTTCTCGCTGGGGAGCTGGGGTTTAGCCAAGTTTTTTTCAGGTACAGTTTCAGGATTCTTCAAGTAGGTCTTGTTAGATATCTGTAGACTACTAAAGACGTTTCTCTGAGGCCCTGTGAGAACACTAATTTTATAGGTTATAAAGGCCCACCAGTTTTGAAGCATTTCCACTGAAGCTGATGTTTTTAAGCCTTCAAGAAGAGTAGCTGACTTTTCTGTACAAAGCAAGTAAAAACCTCTGGTGACTTTACAAAAGTAATAATTTATCCCCCGTTAAAGACACATTGTCCAGTAAGTGTTTCTTGTGCCTGAGTTCTTTATTTTTTCCTAGAGTACTGGCATCAGCAAAAGGGCATTCATCTAGTGGAAGGAAAAATAGGGCAATTTAACCAGTAAAAAACATATAAAAAATCCTCAAGTGCAATACATATAACCCCATACAGCTCCAGTGATGAATTCCATAGTTTCCATTATATCAGTACAAGTATGACACTGCAGAAAATAGTCCTGACTTGGGCTGTATGTTGGTGTCATTAGCTAAATAGTGCTGGATCCCTGGGGTGCAGCTTGGGAGGGGATTGCTCCCTGTTTGTAGGGATCTGAAGGGATCACAGAACAAAACAAAGATGATCTGGCGTTTCCTAAGCTAACTTAGCTTTTTTCTTCAACTGCTTTTCCTCTGAAAAACAAAAAAAAAAAAAAAAAAAAAAAAAAAATCAGGATTATTTATTTCCTCTGGCAGTCAGTTTCTCATTGAATCAGAACAGCTTGAGTCAAAATCATGACAGTGTTTCTGTTAATCAGAGTTACAAATTTTATAGACTCGGAGAGGGGAATAGAAAAAGGAAATGGAGGAGAATGTTTCTGGTTTATAAGGTGATTTCGTTTTTGCAGCACTGCCTGTTTTAAATAATGAATCGAGTTTAATTATCACAACAAAAGGAGAAGATGACAGCCTAAGTTAGCCTGTTAGATTCGTATAGATGTCTAGCTAGTGAAGCTACTTGCTGGACTCTTTTCAAGGAGCTGCTCATGGATTTTGACAACTTCATTGAAACCGAAGAGAAGTGTGTTGTGTTGCTTTCCCTCGCAAAAATCCTAGCCTTTGCTGTATAGTTTCTAGTGGTGCTGTGATTAAAATCCATCCTGGCTTGCTTTGATAAATCTTCTCTTTCTTCCTCATTCATTAGCATTCCCTGAGTACTTAACACCAGGATATCTTGCATGAGACTCCTGCCTGTCCTTTCACATTGTCTTCAGGGTGTATCTGCAGCTTGCCCTTCATCTGCAACACAAGCCTGTTAAAAACAAAAACCTTGCAGCACCTTCTGTGAGGAGCCAAGTCTTGAAGGTGCCTCCAGGTGGGCTTTGCTTGCCCAGCCGTAGCCTTTCCCACCAAGATGAAGAGAAGCAGCCCACTTTTTGCAGGTGCTCTGGTACCTCTGCAGCAGCAGCTCCTCTGTGGATAGCCTTGCCAGTGCCATGCTGGCATCCTGAGCAGGGAGGCTTGGCAAAGTACGCAAGCGTGGCGTGGGTAACCAGCCGTGCCGGAGCCTGGTGGGAGCAGTAGGGCTGCCATGGAGGGGCTGGATACACCGTGTTTCCAGTGGTCCGTGTAGATCACCATCTGCTTTGGGCTACATTGAGCATCTCACTTTAGTGTGATTTGTATTTTACCTAAGCTTTGGTTCCATTGCTGCCAAATGGCTGAGGGGAGGAAGCGGGTGCATACAGAGAAAAGATTTGGCATCTGAGTTGAGTATCTGAGTGGTGTGAAAACCCCAGTGTGTGTCTTTATTTTAGGACCTAAGGGTAGTGATGCAGGGGCAGCAGGGTGAGGAGGAGGAATTTTGCCCCTGGTGAAGCCAACAGTGACCTGGACAGGGCAAAGACTTGCTAATCCCTTTGCAGGAAGAGCGAGGAGAGCACCAGAGACAATGCCCCAGGGTGCAGTGCTCCTCCTCTTGGGTTTAAGCCACCCTGTGTCCTGTCCTCCCATGTGGGTCACTGCATTCCAACACAGATCTCTTGAGCGAGGTGAGAGTGCTCAGAACAACTCCCTATTTTCCCAGTTCTTCAGGTGTTGTTGCAGATGATCCCCATGTACTTTCTGACACACGAGGTCTTTTCAGCCTAGAGAGTAGTAGTGAGCAGGATGACTGATGATACTTTTTTACCATGTGTTTTTCTCACTTTACAAACCAGGACCCCCCTCTGCTCCTCGGAGTGCCATCTCAAATGTTAACGAGACTAGTGTCTTTCTGGAATGGATTCCCCCTGCTGATTCTGGTGGAAGGAAAGATGTGTCTTATTATATTGCATGCAAGAAGTGCAGCTCACACTCGGGTCTGTGTGAGGCGTGTGGCGGTCATGTCAGGTACCTCCCCCAGCAAACCGGCCTGACAAACACCTCTGTCATGATGGTGGATCTGCTTGCTCATACAAACTATACCTTTGAAATTGAGGCAGTGAATGGAGTGTCCGACCAGAGCCCCGGAGCCCGGCAGTTTGTGTCTGTAAATGTAACCACAAACCAGGCAGGTAAGTGGATCTTCAACCCGGGGAAATGTCTGGGGTGGGAGCCTGAGCCAATCAGACCCAGTGCAGACCTCCCTTTGGAACGGGTGGAAGCCTTCAGCATGGAGGGCTGGACTACGGACTCTTCAAATATGGGGGGTGGGAGGTGGGCAGTGCTTGTCTCATAGGTTATAATTACTGCAGTCTTCAGTATGTTTCTTTTTAGCAGGACGCATTTTTAGGATTTGTGACTTTTTCTTTTTACACTAAGCTATTTGGAGAAATCTCCACTTCTTTGCATGTATCCATCCACTAACCCAGGAAAAAAAAAAAGTCTGTCTTTCCTGTTGGGAAAGGGAGATTTCTAAGAGTCCATTTTGATTAAAAATGGCTACAACATCTTAACTTTACAGACAGTTACCCTAAGAAAAAAATTTTTAGTGACTTCAGGAAACTTAATCCCCCTTCTATACTGTGATGCTAAAGTGACTGGGCTCAGGTGGATGAGGTATGGTACATTGTCACTGCTTCTCCAACAAGGTAGGGCTAGAATTTCACTCATACCATGTTATTCTTGGTTTTGCACTGTACAGACAGAGATCATGTAGACTGGTTTATTCCTTTGTCCAGGGCTCTTATCTGTCTGCCCTTCCTTTGCTCAGAAGTTGAAATGACCTGTCACTTTGGACACAGGCATGGAGTTGCCATTGTCCCCTGTCACTTGGAGCTATGATGGGAGGCAAGAACATGACTGCATTTCCTTCCGTGTGCATCAACACACCTGGCACATTACACAGCTTCTGTAGAGCCCCAGAGACTGACTTATCCTTCTCTTGTCCCTTATGCTCTGTGTTTTAGGGTCTCTCCCTTTTCCTATTTGGCTTTCTTCCTACCATTTAATTCAGGGCTCCCCAGTGGCATTCATCCACCGTGAAACCCGGACTGTTTACAGGTGGCATTTGAGACTGTGAGGACTGTGCTGCCAGATCACTGGAGCCATCCCCTGCTTTCTCCAGACAAGGTTCAGCCAGGAAACCTGGTGGGCAATTCAATGTGACAGCTGGAAGTAGATTGGCAGATCCTCACTGTGGAGCAGAAAAATACTAGCTGGAGCAGGGCTGCATCTCATTCCTGCTACCCCAGGTGTATGTGCACAGGCTTGGCATCCAGCAGCAAGGAAGTGCAGATACCTGTCCTGGTAATTAAACTGGATTGTTGAAGTGTTGGACAGATCATTCATATGTTTCTTGAGGAGAGGAAATAAAAGCTTGCTGGGAAATGCTGCTGATAGATATGACATGGAATCTGCTGGAGGAATATTAGAGGACAGGAGTATGGCACCTGTTGAAGGCACCTGTTCAGTGCAGATCAGTGGGTGTCATGGTCCTAATGCTGTTTACTGTTTTCCTGCTGTGAAGGCTGCTGCCAGTAACTCTGCTGTTGGAAGAAGTATATTTTCCTGTTAGTGGGTTTGCAATCCATTGCTGCCACTGAATTTTCCCTGATGTGTGGTGTTAAATCCACATAAATCTCAGTAAATGTAGCTGTGCATGAGGAGATGATACCTTCCTGATCAGTGCAGATGGTGAGGAAAAGGTCCTGGTTTGTGACTTATGTTCCAAACTCTCCATAGCTGCAGCAGAATTTATCCACATATCTAGCTCTCTGTGCATCAGGCCAAGAATAACACCCTTGCACAATTATCACTTGCAGTTTTGTATCGGAAGGTCTCTTACAGGGAAACATGTGACAAATGTGTCTAGTACTAAGGACAAGTGGGAAAGTGTAGCTTCTGGTTAAGTCTCCCTGTTTATCTTAGTAGAGCCACAATCACAGGAGATACTAGTGGATCAAGCTGTGGGTGTTTAATACGCTGTGTAGTGTTGAAATTGTGTCTGTATGCTCTTGTGGTTGATTCAACTGGGGATTCAATCAAACTGCTGTGTAAAGAAAGCAGTGATGACTGTGTTTTGTTGTCTCTCTGGCTGGTCCCACCATGCATTTGTGACGTGAGTCAGGCCTGTCTGCTGGAGCTGTAGCATCAAATGGGCTTCCCAGTAGTGTGCTCTTTCAGCACTCCCCTGGGCCATCATCAGTTTGCCCATGCCAGAAATAAAGCAGATGGAAAGAGGGACTTTGCAAATCAGACTAACTGCCAAGCATGGAAAGTGATTATCTGTTTTTTTAAGGTGCCTCCAAAAATGTTTTTTGGGGCAAGTAATGGAGTGGTCCATGCCCAGTGATTCTGGACATAAAGACTCGTTTCAACAGTCCTTTCCCAAGTAAGAGTGGGTGGGGCACTTGTGGCTTCAGGGAGTCTCAGGTCATCCACCTTTCCCCTAGACTTACCTCCAAGAGGTGCACCTCTTGTTTCTCATCATTTCACTCGCACAGGTTTTCTGATGATGATTATATTTTCACAGAGCCTGGTTAATGAAGTTGAATCAGTGACACAAGGCCAACTGCAGCGGTAGAAGAAATCCTGCTACAAGATCTGTTGGCTGCAGGAAATTGAAAAATTGCATGCCATGGGATAGGTCTGGCTGCTGGAGTCCCACTGGCACATATTCAGTAACCCAGCTGTGCAGAAAAATGCCACGGTCTGTTTTGTTGGTTTGGCTTGGCTTTTGTCCATCCCAAGAAGACCATGCTCATTTCAGAACTGCAAAGAATGTGCAGACAGTGAGTCTTCATGTGCACCAGCTCTTCTGGGCATGGCAGCTTTTGGCAGCAGAAACTACCTCTTGTTTAGACTCTCAAAGGGATTATTTCCTGACAAAAAAAAAAAAAAAAATGAAGAGGTTCTCTCTGAAATAATTTGTCCCCCTTTCTCTCTTCTCTCTCTTCTGTTTAAATAATGACTAAAAGAATTGGTGCTCACAATCCATTGACATTTTCAGACTAATGTAATTTTCCTCCAAACTTTTGAAATCAGATTTGGAAATACAGAGAGGGAACAGTAAACTCTTGTGCTCAAGAAGAGGCTGATGGCTTATCTCCATTGGTGAACCCAGCATTCTTCCATTCCCCCAATCCTTGGAGACCTGACAGTACTTGGGTTGGGGCTGATCCATGCATGATGCAGTGGCTTTAGGCTCCAAATACAGGACTAGTTTTCCTGTAATCCTCTTGTAGTCTGCAAACCTCTGTTGTTTCTGTGGGATTTGCTGATGTTTTTCTGCTGGAAAACATGTGTCTAGAAAGGGTGAGCAATGCCACAAGTCATGAGAGATAGAAATTGTGCTGGCCTCCATTGTGGCTACCCTAGAGCTGCAGCAGGCAGACAGAGGACCTTCCTCCCTTTGCCGGCACTGGGTTGATCCAAGCATGGCTTTTCCCTATGGCATTGCTGCAAAGTACATGTCCAAGGGACTTCCCAGCACAGATGGCAGGGAGCCATCTGTAATGCAGTCTCACAGCATGTTAAAAAGTGTGCCTCGTGCACGTGGGCTGGAGCACAGTGAATAATTCATAAGTGGCAATGAGAGGATTGAGTTAGCCATCCTTCCCTTTTTTATGGTTTTGCTCAAGTTTTTATATTTTTGAAACCTCCACCTATTTAAACGGTTTCCAGAGAGCAGTCTGTGTGTACTGCTAATATTGAAGTTTGCTTTTCAAGTGACAACTGCATGACCTTTTTTTTTTTTCTCAGCACTTTCACCAAGCTGGATGATTAAGGTATGCTGTCACTCTGGACAGAGATGTGCATCTCCCTTGAGGTCTTTCATCTTATCTGCCCTGTATACAGAAAGCACCTACCATGACGTCTTGGTCAGAGATGTGTCTCATAATGGGTCCATAGGGAGTGAGCAGTTTTGATTCATGGTTGCCTACGTGCCCGTTGTATCATCACAGGAGCACACTGGAAAGATGCAGTGTTTAAAACTTTCTAGGCTTAAAACCTGCCAGGAGTATTCACTTTAAGCCAGCCTAAACAGCCAAGCAATTTTCTTTGCTTTTGATGTCAGCAACTCCCATGCTGGGTATGGCTTCAGGCACGGAACTGGCCTGGAGGTGGGGAGTATGAGAGTGCTGGCATCCCAAATGCCACAGACTCCTTTACACCTAAAGACCTTCTCTGTGTGTGCTTTTTTAGATAAACCCCCTGCCTGTTTCCTGTTTGAAAAGTCAGAAGGCAGTGTTCAATCCCCTTCTGTGACCTGGATGATATTTTTGAGCCTTCTGGGCAAGGAGGAGAAGAATGATACAGATGTGCTTGCTAACAGAGAAGGAGTGAATGTGTCTAATGCCTCAAGGAGTCTGTGTGCCTGAGGCCAAACCAGAGTTAGAAGTTGCATCCTGTGGAGCAGTGGTGCTTTTTAAGCATAGGTGTTGAAGGACAGAACCTGGAAACCTGTAGTGCTCTCCAGGAGGCATGGCTAGGTTCTTTCTTGACCAAAACCCACTAGATGCTTGGACCAGCTAGAGGGCTCTTGGAGCATGGAACTGTGCTGAAAACTGTGGTCCTCACTCTAATTGCTTGGGCTGAGATGCTGCAGTGGAGGGGAGCAAGGGAGAATGTGTTTTCCTTAGCAGTCAGGATGTGTACAGTCTTTGGAAAGCAGCCAAGGATGATTTGGAAAGGGAAACCTGCAACATAGAGCTTGCTGCAATCTTGTGTCAGTAACTGCATGCTCTTGAAACCGAGAGGCTGCAGCCCTGCACAGTCTGGGAAGAAGACATCAGAAAATGAGGCAAGAGATGGGAACCACATTTTCAGGGATTGCCTTTGGGAACTTAAGGGTTCAAGTGCTGTAACATTCGGGGTCTGATTCTTTTAACTTTGAAGTCTTCACAGGCTTGTTTGGTTTGGCATGGGGAAGGGAGCAGTTTACTTATTTTCTTCAGGAATAACAGAAAATTTCCAAGGGGACGCTTCAGTAGAGGCAGCATGTTCCATCATCTCACACAAGAAGCAAGACCGGTCTTGCAGCTCTTTTCAGCCAGAACTGCTGGCCCAGGGTCTGCAACAGCTTAAGCAGATGCTGACTTCCTGAAAAGTAAGCCCTTCCACAACCAGCATGCTATGCAGAGCTTGCTTTAAACATCCCTTGTAACCATACTTGATCCAGTGGGCTGCATCACCTTCCCAGCAGTGGTCACTGGTGGATACCACAGAAGGGCTAAATGCAGAAAGCAGACACGTACCAGTGCTTCCTTAGAGCGCTCTCCAGCCTCCTGGGAACACCTCTTTGTGCTTTATAGCCCTTAATGGATTTTTCTCGCATGAATTTGTCTAATCATTTTATGAACTCTGAGAAAATTCTAATGGCTGCAGGCAATCCTTTATGAATTTGGTATGTCTGGTAGTTTAAACTCTGCTTTAGATTCACACTGGCCAGAGACGAGCTATTAGTGGTATAAATAGAGGTTTTAAGGTTTGCAGTTGCCCACCTCTGTGGAAAGCATGGCCATTTAGAGATGCAGCACTAACTTCCAGTGTGTTAACCCACATAGCATTTAACCATTGCAGCATCTAGCCTAGAACAATGTACTCTTAAAAGCAAAGAATGTCTTCCATACCAGGATGGGTGAATACAGGGGTATTTTAATATACACAGGTAAACTACACTGCCTCAAAGACCATAGTCTCTATTTAAAGCTGAGTGCACCCTGCACTGCCCCTTGCAGCAGGATCTTTCTGCTGGCTGTGAACACCCTTCATGTCCAGGGAGATGAGAAAATTAGTGCTGAGCTGCCAGTGAAGGTTCAGGCAGAAAGAGAATAATTTCATTTGTGAAGTTCCATGCATATGCTAATAATCAGCTTCAGGAAGTATTTTGGTATATTTTTGTAGCATGGTCTCATGCAATCAGAGCATGCAATCACAGGTTGTGAAAAGCAAACACACTGGCCAGGTAAAACGTGAAAGCCAGTGTTGTACAAAAGGTTTATTGTTTGATTTGTTGTTGTTGTTGTTGTTGTTGTTGTTGTTGTTGTTGTTGTTTGGTGATAGCTCCATTTATACTGAATACAAAATCTTCATCCAGCGTCCTATTCTGGAGTCATGAGTTCACCCCAGCCCAGATGGCTGGGTGTCTGCTACCAAATGAATTATGGATCAGATTAATATTTTACAGTTTTATTTATAACTCCCCTATCAGTAATTGCTACTTCTTCATAGTTTGTTATAAGTCTTTTTGTTGTACTTCACTTATTAGAAATGCATGAATACTGAGGCAAGTCTTTAGAATATGAAAAAAAATCCCCAAATTACAATATGACTTTTAGTTAGAGGTCATTATTTTTCTGAAGTATGTGAGACAACCTTATGGTTGATATATAAGGGCATTAAAAGATGAAATAAAACAATTTTCCTGCATCTACAGACAGACCTTTCAATTTTGACATGAAATTAAAACATTTTTATAGATGAAAATAAAAATAGTAAGCAATAGTTGTCTCTATGCACCCTCCTTCTGAAAAAGGGAAAAAGAAAGATGGTGAAGATCTCATGAGGAGATTAACCTGTGTATTGTGCTGTAGGGTGCAGGTTTTACCATCTCCCAGTGGCAGTGAGACAAACATCTTTACGGTGAAGCAGTTAGTCTTCTTAGAATGTGTGCTGCTTGTGAAGCATGAGGTACAAAAAGCAAATGCTGGGTTATACCTGGGGAAAATGAATCCATGGACTACACCCACATGGTTTCATGCAGATGGATGTGAGGGAGATTGCCCTCACACTCAGATTGCCCAAATATTTGGCTTGAGATGCTGTGACCAGCAGGATTGACACCGCTCTGTAACATCCCCGAGCCGCCAGAATCCCCACCAGCAACATCACCTCAGACTTGGGGTAAAGTAGGAGATATTGGGCAATCTGAGTCCAGCTTTTTAGAGGTGTATGAGTAGCAAATACTGATTTTTTTTTTCCCAAAAAAAAGCGTAGAGCAGGCCATGCTGCAATCAGGGATAGTAAGAGCTTCACGAGGTCAGAACTTTAGGAAACTTGTGTTTTTTTCAGGGCATTACTCATGTTACATTACAAGAGTGATAGAGCTGGTTTAAAATCTTATTTCCCATTTTGTTGGCATATTTTTAAAGGATTGCCAAGTAATCTTATACTAATCTAATTCTAATCCCCTTAAAACACAGTCTTCAAGGCCAAGGAGTTCTCTTTGTATTGTGCTGAGCACAGTACCTGGCAGAGAGCAGAAGTAAAGCATCTGAAATGGTTTCACTGCCCAGATGACATCAATTTATAGATTTTTTTCCCCCATGAATGTTGCTTTTGAATTTCGCTGCTGATAAACTTCCATTCAGCTCTTTAATCTCAGTCTGCAAGCTGATAATTCCATTCTCAGATGTTATTTCTCTGATTTTAGCATTAAAAGTAGTTTTACATTTTTAACAGTCTGCATAAATGATACTTCTGAAAGTACTGTTAAGACATCAGGACTTCAAAATAGCCAAAAAAGAATGTAAAAATACTTTCAGTGCAGTTAGAGAAATAGCAGTGGACTTGCAGGCATTTCATAAACAGCCCACTTGTTCTCTGACTGCAGTTTTTTTACAAATCCAAGTAAGCTCTTCATAGCAATCTCCGTCAAAAGTTAAATATAACAGTGGGTGAAACAGGAGGTTGAGCATTTGTGTTTCAGTAGTTGTGCATTGAGAGAGCTGTGCTAAAGAAGCACTGCCCAGGGGTATAGCAGCTTCACAGGGCATTTCTCCTTTCCCATGCACCCATCACGCTGATAAAATGAATTTGTAGGAGTGTGAAGGTATAGGTACATACATGTAGCATGTGTGCCATGTTTAGTTGAGGTTGCCATGGTGTAGTTGAGGTTGCCATCATTTAGTTGAGGTGTTAGGGCATGAGTTGGACTCGATGGTCTTGTAGGTCTCTTCCAATCTTTTGGTTCTGTGTGCATTTGCATGTGTATGAACATGCAGGACATTGCTGGGCAGAACACAGAGGTTACCCACCCTTGTTTTATGTGGGTATCTTTGACAGCTTGGTAAAGCTCAGACAGTTCACGTGCCTTTCACTCTTCATGTCCTTGTGCCAAATTGCTGCCTAACGGCCCACATTTGAAGAGGGTGGCTCTCTGTGCTGCAATGCCACCCAGCAGTTCTCTGGTCCCTTTTTCTTTCTGTTTTCTTTTGCCATGAGCGTGACCCTTCTTTAATAAGCAGTTTGTAATATTTATTTGTTCATATGGCCAGATTTTTTTCCACTTGGTTGCTGTTGTGCCTGGTGCCTGGACCCACACAGCAGGCTGGCTTCTGTATCCCAGGAAGTATTTTGCTCTATCAGAACTGAGCTCCAGCTCTCAATGTGCATGAATTACAGGTTCCCAGTCAGTATTTTACAGTATCAGGCTGAATTGCTTTTCTCCCCTGGATTGTTTCTCTTTAGAGAGGTGTTGTTTCAGTGAGACTTGGAATGTTTTTCCATGTTTTCTGTTGTGGTTGCTATTACAATATATTTCAACAACAAACTCCTTGCTCATTCCTTGAAAGATTTCCAAAATGCTACTTCTGGCACTTGTATCTCTTGCAAAGGGCTGATGTAAAAGCAGTAGTAGGGCTGTCTGGTACTTTTCCCCAGCTTACTGCCCTTTCTTTCCCCACTGTGGGATGGACATGGGGACAGGGAGGGGAGAGCTCTATCTGAAGAGCTGAGAGTAGCACTAAGGTGACAGACAACCCACCAATAAATGTTATTTCTTCCACCGCAGCTGGGCCAAAGTTCAGCTACATGCAAATACTACAAAAAGCTCAAGAGTTGGAAGGTTTTAATTAAAACATACTTCAGATGTGCTCTTTTGCCAGCGTGATGGAATGCTTACTGCATCTCCTGGTCCTGGAGGAGCAGTCCTGATCAAAGCAAGTAACTAATGGTATTTCCAGCTAGATCAGTACAATAGAAACCACCAGAAGGAATGTGTTATTATTTATTTATTTTCCTGTTTCTTCGGGCTTGACAATTTCTAAGAATGCAGGCTCTGATCAAAAGGCCCTGTACGGATCGATGTGGAGCACCTACTAGCAGTGGTGGTGCTGGGTGAGGGTTTTTCTGCTGCAATGCAGCAAACTGGAGAGAGTCACTGCTCTTTGTGTGCAGGGGCTGACCACGCCGGACTGATGCTCTGAGGGCTTTGGCTGGCCTTGGAGAGAGCACTGCTCTGGGGAAATGGATGGAAAAAAAACAGCAAATTCTCTTACGTGTTTGACAAATCTGCCGTGTGGGTTTTGGCCAGGGGCGGTGGGTGTGCCAAGTGGTACAAGGGGCCTTTTGCATCTGGCCCCTGGGCTCTGCAGAGGGAGAACCATGCCTCAAAAGCAAATTTGGAGAATGAGGTGGAAAATGCCAGTGGAGGGCACTAGCACTGCTTATTGCCTTCCCAGGAATACACAGCACAATTGCCCACCATGCTTCTGCATCCTGCTCTGAAAAACTTGTGCATCTTTGCTCTCTGCCCCTACATGAGATAAAAGGATGCAAAATTGTGTCAGGTAAAAGCAGGAAACTGGGCTTGCCCTCCCTGCTTCAGTTTGCAAGGGTTTATGGGACCCTGTGTGCCATTTCTTTATAGCTTATTTCCAACTTTCTGCAGTCTGCCTCGATGCAAGGAGAGAAAGTGCTGCTCAGCCAAGTAGGTTATTAATTATTCTATTTCCTGAGTTTCCTTCCACACAGTTCAGGATTAGTGTGGCTTGTTATGGAGGGGCTGATCTGCACTGCACCATTATCCTGTCATCTCCAGAGCTCTACCTTCCCCACAATGGGCTCCTGCCTTGGATCATTAAGCCAAGAAGCTCCATGGTTCTGCCTTGTTCTCCTGAGGGGTGGCACCAAGAGCATGAAATTGTTTGCTGACCTTGCTGGAGACTTATGATCTGAGCCTTGTAACACCTGGCCATGCAAGGACAGTTTCCACAGAGAGATGCTCTCACCCAGTTCAGTAAACTGGAAGACAATCACTGCAGAAATGACTGGGTTATTTAATTTATTGTACATCACTCTGTCCCAGGTGCAACTCAGCCCCTGCAAGGACACGGAAAGGAACTGGAGGATGACTGGTAAGGATGCACATGAGGGCACAGACCCATCTCCACCTTTTCCAAAACTGCAGACAGCGACTAACAAAGCTGGGTATGCATGAAGGACAAAATGTCTGGTGCCGTCTGCAGAGGTGTTGCACCAAACCCTCTGCTACATGTTGGCTGAAGTTTCAACAGGGACTTCTGCCAGAGTCAAATAGCCCAGAAGGCTTCGAGTGCTATTTCCAACCCCTCCAGAACGTCTCTGTAAAGCAAAACAAATCCTCCATAAAGTAGTCTGTTGGTAATACTCTTTGTGCCCTAGTAACAGTTGTGCATTTGTTGTGGCCTTGCACTCTTCCTCTGTCATCTGATATTGGTCAGTGAGTGAGAACTGCTATTTTAAATTCAGTTTGTGCAGTGTCCCATTCTTCATTTAGAACAAAATCAGAAAGTTAAATACATGGTCGTTATGCAAAGAAATGTAAGTTGGCTCAGCTTTCTTGTAGGCAGACCTGATGGATACAGCATCATTGGAAGGGATCCTAATGTCAGTAAATTGCTATTTCAGTGCCTAAAACTTCATGCATTGCCTTCATCGAGGAGGTTTTTCAGGCATCTGGTTCCTTGATGGGGAACTGAGGCACAGAGGTGTGGTATGACAGGCTAGAGGACACACACCAGGACTGGGACTCTTATTGCTGCTCCTTGCCCCTGCTGAACCCCTCCCATAGGGCTGGAGCCCTAAGATGCATTGGAAATGTTTCCTAACCTGTTTGCCAAACTAGCTTAAGAGCAGAAAAGAGAGGCTGGCCAGAGTCCACTGGAGATGGGCTGTTGGGTTTGGGGTTGCTTTTTCTGAATTGGTTTCAGTATTTTTGTGGTTTCAGTTTCACTGCAGCGTTAAAGATAGAAATGCCAGTCAACAGTATATTTATCCAAAGCATTTAGTGAGCTAAAGTGTGCTGAATAGCTTGGGGAAAAGTGTGACAGGTGACGGGGCCCATTTGCTCCCAATCTTAATTGCTTGCAATAGTGAAAATTTCCTCCTTTCCTCTTTTGCACCTTCTGTCAGGAGAGACAATCTTTGATCCAAGTCCAGCTGAGTGCAAGGTGTTGCCTTCAATATATCTGGTTGGTGAACTGTGCTTTGCCTGCTAGAAAGGGAGCTGTTAATAATGTGACTGTGTTCATTCCAAGCTGTTACAAATTCCAGTGCCCAGGCAATTAAAAATCTGATCGTTTTGATTTGGTATCTAGCAAGAGAGCAATTGCTACCTGTTCGGTAAATAGAGTTGAGTTTTATTTGGCCTCTGACAGTAATAGTATTTAGCGTGGCTTGGCAATTCTTCACTGATGAGGGTCCAAAAAAAGCACTTAACAAAATCAAGTGATAGAAGTAATAAACTGCTAAAGACACTGGCACTGTGTTTATCCACTTGTGTGCTTTAGCAAAGATTTCAGGGGCTCCTCCCAGTTTCTCTGCCTCTCCTCAACTTTTCAACCTGGATCACCAGCCCATCTTGTGGCTGCCTCCCAACCAGGGGCATCACTTCACAGGGCTGTGTCAGGCTCTGGGGTCACACTGCCCTCTGCTCCCTGCTCCCCATGGCTGAGCCCCAAGGAGGTGCCCAAGGGGCTGTGCCAGGGGTTGGATGGGAGAATATCCAAATATCTGAAGTATGGCACTACCAGGTCTCCTGTCTCCATCTCCAGCTCCTCTGCCTCACGGAAGTGATGATTCTGGGGACGAGGCACACACATGTCTCGTGAACTGGTGGATCATGTAAGTTCTGTGCACTTTGCCCTAGCAGGAGGAGAGGTGTGGCACGCACAGCAGCCGCCTTGTCCCTTTGCCATGAGGGTGCTTGAAAACTTTAGGGATGCCGCAAGTCAGACGGGTTTACAGCTGCCGTTTGGCTGACTCTAGGAGTGCTTTCCTCTCCAAGAGAAGCAGCGGCTATTTTTTACAGAGCAAGTGAAGCCACCTGTTGGGTTAACTGGGCTTTATTCAGTCCCCAGGCTGCCTTGCACAACCTTTAGGGCCCATAGGAGTCTTTGAAGTACTCTTGAATTTCATTGTTAATGTCACAGTCATTTACTGTGAATGGAAAAGGGCATTTTTTTCACTCCCAGGCATGAATAAACTCTGTAGATTGCAGGAAATAATCCCTCTTAAAGGAGAGCTGAAAATGCTGTCTTTTATTATAAGAAAACTGGTACTGAGCTGATGCCTAGGACTGCGCCAGGTCTTCTCGAAAGTACTGGATTTTGCTCAGTATTTAGAAACAGAATAAATTAGATGAAAGGAAAGCAGCTGATGACAGGGTAATAAATGTGTCAGAAGGGGAGGGAGTGGTGAAGGAAAAGTACATAATGTGGATGACTTTAATTATGCGGAAGGTGGGAAGATTGACTTCCCCATCCTGAGTGAGGTGTGTGAGAAGATACATTAGTTTGTATTCTATCAGAGGTTGATGAGGTCTCCTCCAAGATGTTAGTAGTCACTTGGATGAAAAAGGCTGCACTTTCTGGCAGTATTTATGAGAGCTTTAATTACATTTCACAGATTGAGCTCCAATTAAAAGGGAAAGTAGGGGTGAGAAGATGAACAAAAAGATGTACAGCATGTGTTAAGAGCACAGTGATAAATCTATGGCTAAGCATTATGGTAAACCAGATAGTCATACATCATGGCATCATTTGCACACTTGTAATTGTAGACACTTTCTCCAAGTCCCCTTCCACCTCCCCCCATCACAATCAAAATGCGTGTAAAGGGGTCAAACAGAGGCCTCTGCTACTCCTCTTCCAAGATGGAAAGCAAAGATCATTTGCAATTGCTGCAATGCAGGACTGTTACTTTTCTTGGTGTTTTTGTTTTTTGGGGTTGTTTTTTTTTTTGCTAATTCATTAACTGTGTCATAAAATGGCACTCCAGAAAAGGCAGACAGAGACAGATCACAGCATTTGTCTCCGTGCTGCATGAAAAGTGGAAAAGTATTGCTGTCATCAGTGCATCCTTTCACATTGCTGCGAATTCTCACATTTAGAACCATAGAATGGTTTGGACTGGTTTCATTATCCTTGCTATTTTCTCACCTAACCAGCTTCTTATGCAGATGACCATGATGCCCATTTATTTTTGTCAGGAGGTAACACTGAAAGGGGAGATGTATCAATTCCTCAGCACTGGCTTAATTCCCTCTGCACTGCACTGAACTAGGGGCTTTTCCACTGGCTTCACTGAAAGGACAGTGCCTCCATGTCTGAGTGGCATCTGCACAATTCTCTCATTATATCCCTCTCATGTGCCTCAGAAAGAAGCTTCTCTGTACTCTTCACTTGTGGTGTAAGCTGTTTGCCAGTATCTCCACAGGTGATGCAGGTAAGAGGTTTTGTCTGACAACATCAGCATTAGACAAATGGGCAATACTTTGGATCTTGTGGTATTGGTAATTAAACTCAAGGTAAGTCTGCAGATAATTCATAATGAACACTGAAATTCTGGCTGGAGAATAGGAGGGATTAGCTAGTGAGATTGCTTTTGTTTCAGGTAACATTGTTCCTCCCCCTGATTACTTAAAGGCTTAACAGTGTTTCTTAAACAGCAGTGAAATAGCTTCAGTGAAGTAGTGGCAGTACTTCAGCAAATAGATTTTTTTTTCTCTTCTATAATTCCATGATCACATTTGGTAAGATAGAACAAAGCAAAGGAGAAAACTCCTCTTTCTTTGGTGATGTTGAAAACAAATCCTTGTTTATTTAAAAGTAGCTATGTCAGGAGGAAGGTATGATGGAGTATAATTGCCAAATTCTTATTTGGTAATTAGTATCTTGCAGCCATCTCAATGCTATTAAGATACAGGCATAATTGCACATAGGATGCATATATTTATCATGGAAGTTGGCACTTCAGACCATTAGGAAGTATCTGTAGCTTTGCTGTATGCTGCATGTAGATTAATCTAGTTTAAGAGACTTAAGAGCCTGTCAGACGCTCCCATCATCCAAGCATTTGTAACATCAGGTGGTAAGAGAGCACTTGGAGAGGCACCAGATGGTTTCCATAGCCCCGCTGCAATAACATTGTGGGTTCCTGATATTCGTGCATTTCCAGAGGTTTACCTGTTGCTGGCTGCAACATTCACCTCTGCCTGTTTTATTTACACGCATTAAAAAGAGAAAAATAAAGTGTTCAGGTCCAGGAGGGAGGAGTGTTCCATGTGTTGTGCAGAGTATTTTTGCATGCCAGCATTGGAGGAGAGAAACCTTGACTTTTGGGAGCCTCTGAGGAAAGGCCTGTGAAGTAACCCCAGATACACGTCACAGGGACGGGGCTCTACCACCTTGAATGAAAAAAAACATTGCTGGGAATTAAACATGTTCCCTTGTCAGCCCATCAAAGCAGGTATAAGTAGAAGCAGCATGTTGCAGAAATAAGCAAGTCTGGAAGTCGTGTCTAGAAATAAAATAGGAACAACTTGCTAAGAAAGATGATTTTCAGTAAAAGATCATAGCTAGAAATTCATCACTTAGGGTCCTTTAATTAAATGTGTTTGGGAAGGGATGGACAAATAAGATCTCTGGGAAGAGATTGTTTCAACCACAGGCCTAAGGCTGCCACCAAAGATGAGGGTGTATGTGCTGCAGTAGAAGATGTTAACTGTGAAACTCATAGTGCTTTGTGAGCAGCAGGAGTGTCCCTCCTGCACATCTGTAGGCTGCAGAAGAGAGTGATTTTTCCCCAGGTCACCCAGCAGTCCATAAGTCAGGCCAGGAAGAGGCCAAAAGTCACAGGGGTCCAGTGGTACTAGGCTTCGCTGAAGTCAAGGTGGAGCCATAAAGGTAACTTATTTATTTGTGTCCTTCCTTTATTCCCCATGTTTCTTGACTGCTTTTTGAAGTGCTACACAGGAATACAGGGTTAGGTATTGAATCTTGGGGTACATCTGAGTCCTTCCTGATGAAGGACTGAAGTACAAGACCATAAATAGGATTTCTTCCAAAATGGAAGGGCAGATTTTCTCTGTGTTAACTTGCAGCTCACCGCAGGTCCAAGTGGTCTTCTGTTTCATTCATTGCTTTGGCTAATTCAGTACCTGGAGGGTTATATTATATTTTACCTTCCCATAGTGGATCAAATTCTTGTCCTGCTTGTATGGAAGCTACTTTTGATGAAGTCAGTGAGTAGCCTCTCATGCAGACAAATGCAAGGAAAGGGCTAATGTCTCAGGTAGGTTTGATCATCACACTTTTTTCCTCTGGATGTCTGCACAGCTGCTCTTGTGTTTCTGTTTGGGCTTTAGAAATTTGGGCTCTAGACATATTTTTTTTTCCCAGGTTGTTGAGGAAGCAAGATTATCTTGTGCATGGAAGTACCATCATTTTGATTTTTGTTATTATATCAATACAGTGTCTACCCCATATTCTGAAAATCCTTTTGCCTAGGTCATTTAGTATATAGTTGTAGTACATGATTTGACAAACCTTACTGAGGGAAAGAT
This sequence comes from Chamaea fasciata, assembly GCF_029207755.1. Taxonomy (NCBI): domain Eukaryota; kingdom Metazoa; phylum Chordata; class Aves; order Passeriformes; family Sylviidae; genus Chamaea; species Chamaea fasciata. The sequence continues at coordinate 44,437,513 of NW_027094091.1, read as the reverse complement.
GAAGTAGAGAACACCAGATTTTTTTATTGGGTCAGTGACTGAGATATTTTTTTGAGTTCCTGGGGCTTTATCATAGTGGCCATCCTGGGTCTTGTTAGTAAAGAGATTATCTCAAGAATTAGATCACTGAGATCATAATACACTGCTGTGTTAGACAAGATTCATGGTTGAGACAGGATATGGCATTTACTGGGCCTTTTAAATGTCACATCCAGACTTTAAAGGCCGTAGGCTTAGTATAAACAAAGAAGAATGCAGCTAGCTCAAGCAGCTTTAAAATGAGCAGTATCCTGGTGATCCAGAGGGAACCTCTTATCCATATTTATGCAGCAGGTACAAGACTAAGAAGCCATTGGAAACCATGCAAGGATGATAACAGTCTCTTTCTTGAGATACAAGGTGAGATGTGCCTGTGTGGTCAGCATTCCTTTTGTTTAGCAGCAGAGGGAAGGAAGGAAGGAAGGAAGGAAGGAAGGAAGGAAGGAAGGAAGGAAGGAAGGAAGGAAGGAAGGAAGGAAGGAAGGAAGGAAGGAAGGAAGGAAGGAAGGAAGGAAGGAAGGAAGGAAGGAAGGAAGGAAGGAAGGAAGGAAGGAAGGAAGGAAGGAAGGAAGGAAGGAAGGAAGGAAGGAAGGAAGGAAGGAAGGAAGGAAGGAAGGAAGGAAGGAAGGAAGGAAGGAAGGAAGGAAGGAAGGAAGGAAGGGAGGAAGGGAGGAAGGGAGGAAGGGAGGAAGGAAGGAAGGAAGGAAGGAAGGAAGGAAGGAAGTTCTTACCAGAGTGATGCATAAGAATTTACACCTGCATTAATGACTTGAGTAATTTTGGTTGGAGTACAGTAAGTGAAGTGCTTGAATACCACACAAAGTAATACGTCTCTGCAAGCAGTTGCTTGGCAGTTGAATGACTGGATGGATTTTTTTTTTTAATTTTTTTTTTCTCCTTTCTTAGCTATGTGATAGTTCAAGTGGATGATAACACTGGGCAAAATTTATTTCTTTCCTAAGATGCATTCTTCACTGATAGAAACAGGACCATAGGAGGGTAATCCACAGAGCTGAATTCTGTACACTGCAGTGCTATACAGCATAAAAATGCATGTGGCCAGTTCCCACTGATCAGATGTAATAGTTCAGTATCTGCAGACCTTTTAAAATTGGGCTTTTTTGTAGTTTTCATGAACTGATAAATGTTGCCAAATTGCTTGGAAATTTACTGGCAGTCTTCAAGGGACATTCAGCTTTAAAAAGTACACTTGAAGCATCCTTTCTTCAGGCTCTGCTTGATTTTTTTTTTTTCCGTGTGGCTTATGGAAGTGTGCATGTGTGTATATCTATATTTAAAAGTGTCCTTTTCTCTTTTGTTTTTCATGGTCTCAGACAGTAACTGTTGTATTGATTTTTTAAAAAAACTTTTTTTTTCTTCAGTACAAATTTCTAGAACAAAGTTCAGTTATCTCTTAAAATGTTTTATTTTTTTTAACCAAGTAGCATGATGGGGCAGCAAGTCACTGCGTGGTGAAGTTTGGTAATCTGCCCTCAGGAGTGAATTGTTATTGATTTAAAGGAAGATGAAAAGTCAGTGGTGTTTTGTGGGAGGGCTAAATGATCTCTTTTGGCCTTAAGATCTAGGGATATTGATTTAAAATTATCTTGCTTTACCTACTGCCTATAAATTTACAAATTCAAGTTAAATGAACATAAAACACATTCTGTTTGAGGCCACTGTATTTGTATAGGGTTTTAACGAAACTATTTTAAACGTTGTTCTTTTTTATTAATTCTGTTTAGCTGTGTATAGCTCTCTTAGAGTACTTCTCATTTTGGGACGGGGGGCAGCCTAGCAACATTTGTATACTTCACTGTAATTGAATCCTGATGCAAATCCAGGTCTTTGTTATTCTTGCATTCACTGCAGTGACCTTGATAATGTGAATGCTTCACCTTTGCTGCTTCTTGGAAGGCAGTCCTGTGAAACAGGATCAATTACGTGCATTGCTAGGATCCCATTTTCAATACCACTGAATTAAAAACAGTTAGAGCTAGTTAATGGGCTTCCCCCTTGTGTGAGGGAGGGGCAGGGGGAATGAACAAAGGAGAATAAAAGCGGAATTGTTTGAGAGGAGGTAATCTCTGTTTTGTTTCTGCTATAGATTAGGAAGTATCAATTATCATGTCAGAAGGCACAGAAGCTAATATGCCCCAGAATCTACACATAGTTATTTAATCATCCTGCCTGATGCATAGCATTCATCATTCACATTTTAAATGCCACTTACTGTTATAATCTCACATTTATGCAGGGAACATTTAGGGAGAGTCATGGTAATAGGCAACAACCTGGGGAACAGAATAGTGTAGAACCCATATGGTTTGATTTCTGTCTCTTCAATCTAAGCAGCCTGAGCCCTGGACCCATGCAAACTGTTGTACGTCTGATCGTGAGATGATACCCCTGTGGATGACTCAAGGCATCGTCTGAAGGAAAACCTTCATGAGCTCCCATCTGTACTGGGTGGGTAGCTCTCAGTGGTGCTGTAAGCTGCTTTTTTCCAAGAGCAAGTGGGAGCTAACATCATCACAGACCTGTGAAGGATACAGGCAAATGGCTGTGAGCAGCTGGTATTTGTGCAGTGAGCTCTGGTAGCCACACCATCCTGTCATCTGCTGTTTGGACTACTTTCAGACGTCTTCAAGGCACAATTTCAGCAAGCCACCAGATGCAATGAGCACTTGCAGCATGAAGGTTGGTCAAAGGAGAGTCACAAATGTGCAGGGTGATACCACACAGGGAAGTGTTTTATGTATTTTATCTGTGAAGACATGCATATATGTATTTTAATTCCTCAGTAAAGTTTTTGATGGTCTAGTCCACACACTGAATAAAGATGAAGATGAGAGAGTTGGAAGGACTAGGGCACTTCCTTAGGTCTATCCAAGTCGTCCCCTGGTCTAAGTTGGAGAAGAGAGCCAAGAAACCCCTCAGAAGGAGGAACCTACAGTAACTGATGTTGAAATGCTCTTTTCTCTTCAAACAGTCACAAAGCTGAGGGGAAGAGGGTGATCACTACATGGAGAACTTGCCAAAACCAAATCTGTGTTCCTGTCACAGTGGTTGAGAACCAAGAGAGGAATCTGGATGCAGTGAAGCTTCTCTTCCCTCCATCTTTCTATAATGTCATGGGAATGCTGGATGAGACAATATCACCAAAGCCTCAGGATACATTAGGGAGTGCAGCACCAATGCTTACACTGAAGCAGTAAATTGCCTGATTCCTTTAAGCTTCTTCCTAGCGGTATCTAGGAAGTGAAGCTTTTGTTTCACAGCCAGGAGGTAGATGGATCTAAAATTTGACTTTTTTTTTTTTCTCTGATGGTTCAGAGAGTGACACTATCAAAAATGAAAGCCAAAAAGGATGAATATTCTCACTCTGCTATCCTGAGTGCATGTATCTTGCCTAATTTTTCATCAATCATACCCAGAAAGCAGTGAAAAATACTGTTGTGGGATGACCAGCCACCAACCAGTGTAGATTGGGATGAGCATCATGTTGCAGAAAGCAAACTGTTTGACCACAGTTCTGATGAAGAGGAAGAGCTAAAAACACGTCCATTTACACATCTCAGGTGCAGCTACCGTTTGAAATAGCTGAAATCTCTGTTGGGATCATTTAGCTTCTGGATGGCAATCCCACCCTCAGATGTTCAGGATGTTCTCCTGCTACCATTGCATTGCCCTGACCTCCAGAGCCTGTGGTGACCCAGTTAAGTAGACAAGGGCTTAGGACATATCCTGTCGGCAGTAAGGGGAAAAACGGGACTAGAGAGTCCCTGTACAGTACATAAATTGGGTTTTCATGTTCAAAACATTCTGGCATATTCTTGAGTTTGTCTTTAAATCCTTATCAACACCTTCAGAAACTAACTGGACTGAAAAAGCCTGCCATAATTTGTCAGAAGAGTCTATATTTGCTTCCTGCAGAAAAGTGATGCCTCTGCAGGGTGGGAGTCAAAAGCCATGCTTTCCTATGCATCTGCATTTATCCCATTTGAAAGGTTGATGTTCATCCTAAGCTTGTGTTGCTCGGTCGTGATCTCTGCAGTTTTGCCTCAGCAAAGCAATTTTGCACAGTACTTGTCTTGAAGCACAGAACTAGTGCTTCTACTTGGAAACAGAAGTTGGAGAGAGTTACTAAATTATGAAAACCAGCTTTTGACACAAATTTCTCCTCAATTTTCCTCTTTGTCACTCACGTAGGGGTTTTGTTCCATGTTTGAGCTCAGTGTGATATCACCAAGTTGCTTGTGATTTAAATAGAAGAAGCCAACTGTCAGGAGTAATGCTTGCAGGTATTCCTTCTTTTCTTTATTTGCCTTACAGCAGTGCCTGCAGGCCAAAGCAAAGATTGTGCTGGCAGCACCTGAATAGTTAGTTCCTGCCCCTCAAGTCTATACAGATAAAGGAATTATTGTTATCTTCATTGCACAAATAACAGCATGGAAAGATGAAATGACTTCCCCATGGTCATGCTAGGAGTTTCTGGCAGAGCCAGAAAGCAGAGTATTGTTTCCTCTGGTCTGATGCTTTTTTCCCAGTGCCATTCTTTTGTGTGACTAGCCACTTTCAGTAATTTAGATTTTTCTGTAACGTCTCCTGGCACAAACAAGCCAGCTGCTAAATGGCACTAAATATATGTCTCTTGGATCTCTTTCAAGATCCTTTTTATTTTTATCACTTACCTTGTGATAGCCAGGTGTCTGTGTAGAGCCTTGTGTCTGGAAGGATCTCAGGGTGTGCTCATCTAACCTGCTTTAAAACCTCCACTCATGCCACAAGTTCACTGGGTGATTTTTTCCAGTGCTTCATTATTTTTGTTCTTGGAAAGCTGCTCCTAAATTTAATACTGTGCTTGTCTTGCTCCAGAGACAGCAGCCTTTTACTTATTTGGAGACTCCTGTTCTCTTTCAGTTTCCTTTTCCCCAGGACAGAACAGTCTCTATTCGTAGCTTTCTTAACTTGTGGGTTTTCTCCAAGTCCCTCTTGGATTCTGTAAAAATGCACCGTGTTTTTCCTGACATTCAGTGGTATGGAGCTCCCTCCTGTGCTTCCTCCTTCTCCCCAAGGACCTGATAAATCAATTTGCCTACTGGGAAGCCATGAATTGAGGACTTGCAGAAGCAAACAGCCCAGAGAAGGTGTATTCCATCAAGACATACAGGAAGGTTTACTGAGCCAGGGACATCCCCCAAGGACTGCCAAGATCCACCAGAAGCCCACAACTTGTACAGGAGTGGCTGATGAGTTGGTGGGGCCAGGAGTAGCCACTGCCAAAAAGAGAACTGTTCTCCCAGGGAGAACTGTGAATGACCAGGAGGGGAAAAAAGGGCATGGCGTGACAGTTTGTGTGGGAGAGTGCACAGGGAGGTCACAGTCTGCTGACTTGGAGGGGAGAAGAAATTCAGTTCGTCCCATTCCTACCAGTTTGATGGAGCCAGCAAGAGAAGGCCACTTGGAAGACCTTACAGCACTGTCCGGTGCCCAAAGGGGGCCTACAAGAAAGCTAGAGAGGGCCTTTTGCAAGGGGCTGTAAGGATAGGACAAGGAGGGGGTGACTTTAGACTACAAGAGAGTAGACTGAGATTAGATTTAAGGAAAAAAAATTTTTACAATGAGTGTGTTGAAGCACTGGCACAGGCTGCCCAGAAAAGTTGTGGTTGCAACCTTCCTAGAAAGCTTGGCTGGATGAGTCTCAAGGTAACCTGGTTTAGTGGAAGATGTCCCTGCCCACGTCATCAGGGCTGGAACTAGATGTTCTTTAGGGTCTCTTTCAACTCAGACCATTTTATGATTCTGTGAAGCTGCGTCTTCTTCCTTCTTTCCTTCCAAAGGGGCATTGCATGCTCCCATGTTTCACACTGCAAAGGTTACCCTTTAGGAAGCTGAAGGTACAAAAATTTCCCTTGATAGCACCAAGAGGTGTTTTCCCAATCACCTGTAGTAAACCTTTGATTTGTGCTGACTTTGGTGGTTAGCTTCATCTCTATGTTTGGAACCTGAGATTTTAGGACTAACAGTGTCCATGGTGAAACTTAAGTGCCAAAAAGACTGGGTAGAATATCTGAGTTAGCAGCAAGGATGAGATCTGTTAGATTTTTTTTTTTATTTGTCTGCCATTTCCATGAAAAACAGTAGGAGCCTGGGCAGCATTTGCTCTGATCCAGAAAAGCCACTGTCAGTCTCATACCAAGGGTTTTATATAATCACAGTACATAAACCTTTCCATTTCAGCTCTACTAATTTTGAGGTTTTACTGATATAGGGGTTTGATCTAGTATTGCCTGTTTGATATATTTTTATTTGCTTTTAAGAATTTTATTTCAAGCCTTCCGGTCTTCACTGGGGAACTCACTTATGGAAAAGGTCTGGATTGTGGTTCTGCAAAGCTGTGGCCAGCTCAGGGTCCTGTGCCAAGTGGCAGGCTCATGCTTTTCTCCCATTTCTGAATGAGAGGTGAGATAAGAACAGTGGTGGTATTCAGAGGGACCAAATACCACAGGAAATCCAAACCAAGCTATCTTGGGAGTTAAGGGCTTTGTCTGTTCTTCCCTCTGACCTGATGCACCTCTTCAGTAGCTGTCCTCCAAGTGGAAATATAAGGAATTAATTTGCCTGTCCCTGATTTCACTGGAGTGTTCAGTAATTTGGCTTTAATGTTAGAATTCATCAGCAAGACTGATTGCTGTATCATACGGAGTGGCAGGCTTGGCAGAGAAGGAAATTTCCCACACAGTTTAAAAATGGTCCATGAATTTGCCAGATTTAGAGTTTGATAACAGCTAGAAAAAGGAGGCAGCAAGTCTTGTATGAAGAAAGGAGCCAATTTAGGAATTAAGAAGGTTAGATGGTAGGGAGCAGGAACCATGCACATTTTACATTTTATTCAGTAGCTGTGGTTTGGCTTTGTTTTGTTCTTAATGGCATGTGGTTTTTAAAAGGAAGTTTTTGCTTAAATGCAAATCAGATATTAGGTTACTAAAGATAGGGAAGGCACTCCTTGGTATGTGTGGTGGAAGCTAGTCTGATAAATGTGCTCAATAATGAGAATTCTACAGCAAAATGCTGAGCCCTGTGGCTACGATCCAGGAAAATGCTGACAGAAGTGGTAGTGCTCGTGCACTTCAAATTAAGCATTTTCCAAAAATGGTTTGATGGATCAGAGCTGGAGTCCTTATCACCTTGCTAGGAGTAAATTTATGAGAGTCTTGCAAGTCAATAGTATTTATTCTTAGGCTTCACAACTAAACCACTAATGGAATATAGGGAAATTACAGCTTTTCTGTGGTGTGAAGAAATCTGTCTCTGGTCTTAACCACAAACTGTTCCCCAGCTTTCAGAAAAACTTACTATCTTGATTCCAGAGGCTCTAGAAAAATAAAATCAGGTATTGGAATTTCCTGTGGGCCCGCACCCTACAGGAAGATGTTCCTTCATGCCTCTCTTCCCTGCTCCAACTAATACTTTTATCAGATACACATTGGCCTTGAGTGCAAATACCTGCTAGGGACATCAGGGATGCTTCTTTTTCCTGAGCCCAGGCAACCTGTGATGCCCTAATGTCACCCTCTCCCTTCTGAGGATTACAATAAATTGCAGCTTAATGGGAGCTGGCTGTGCAGGACACAGGGCTGATGCTGCTGTACATACAAATGTATATATGTTCATCCTGGCAATTGAAAAAAAGTTTCTCAATGAACTATGGTCAGGGCCAGTCTTGCCAGGCCAATTTTCAAAATCATTTTTTCTAGACAGCCTATAGCTGTATGAAAGGGACTTTGCACCCTGCAAAATACAGGTGTGTGTTTGCAAGAGGTTTCAAGAGAAAAAATTTACCTTGATTGATGTTGCAGATCATGGTAGCCTTCATTATACAGAGTCCTTAAAATTCCTTTCAACTGTTGCGTGCCTGTATTCCTGGTAAGGCACTGAATGTGTTTGTTGATGAAAAAAGCTGGCGGTAATACTTCCCCTCCCTCGAGATGAGTATGCTCAATATTACACAATTTTCTCCTGTGATATCTGGTCATGTTTACCTCAGGCCTCGTGCCTGTGAGTTTTGTGGGTCTGCAGGCAGCTTCCATTCTTTAAGACTACACGTCTCATCCGTGATTGGCAGGAGCCGAGAGCGTGTCTCTGCAACTCTGTAAGCAGAAGGCAAATGCCAAGAATCCAATTTATTTTTTGAAACCTTGTGCTTTTAAGAGCCTTGCCAAAGGTTATGTGTTTCTTTGAGATGGCAGTGATATACGATAGGTATCATTAAATATTCTGTCTCTGTTCTAAATGGGGTGGTGTGCACATGAGGAATGACAGAGGCAGTCTTACCCCAAAGGCTCTACAGCTTAGTGCCTAGATTTTGGGGTGTCTTCAGGCTCTGCTTGTAATTCTGTTGCCGTTTTAATATATGACAGCCCTGACACAAAGTAACTTCCTTATGGTGGATTTTTTAGAAACTATTTGCTTGCTTTGTGGCGTGAGCGGTGAATTTTGCGAACTTCCATGCAGGCTGCAAGCAGGCGTAGAGAAAGGAGTGCCAGAGGTGAGATGTTGCTACGCTCTTCTGGGTTGCCTCCACAAAGGCAGGCACTTCAGTGAATCTTTGCAATATTTTGTTAAGGCAAAATATATTGTGAATGGCAAAGCTTTCATTGGTTGCACCCACTGTCCTTTGAGGAATATATGTTGAGTCCTGCTGTCTCACAATTAACAACATATTTTGATTAAGAGGAGAAGACTGCATACAAACATTTAAAGCTATGCATTTTTTTTCATAACTTATACATAAATGATCAGTTCTTGGTCTTAATAACAAAGAACATTTTCCAGATTCATTTTTATAACACAAATTATTGTGGGGAGAATTTCAGTAATGGTTTTTCACATGCAGCAAGGCATTTGTTGCTATTTTTTTTTTCTTTTAGAACCATTTTACAGGAGTAGCAAAATATCAGAGAGTTCATCTAAAGATTTACCAAAAGAAGCAGTAGGTCCTTACAGGTGGGTCAGTTGATGTTGGCTTATTGCTGTGGCTTCCTCTATTTTCCCTCTTTGCTGATTCTCTTGCAAGCTCCTTTAGGAGATACTCAGAGAAAAGAGAGCCTTGAATTATGTGAATGTTATTGAACACACACCTCTCCTTCCCCTAAACACACTGGAATTACTGCCAGAACAGAGAGTATTGGGGCACAGTAAATCTTGAGGCCTTAGATCACATTGGTGCATAGCCAGGCAGATCTGAGCTGTTACAGAGATCAGAAGTAAGAGATGAACCATCATCCCTGTGCTAATGCAAATTGCATGCAGATTACTTATGTTATTTCTCTAATGTGAATACGAATTGAAGGGGATTTTTCTGGTTTGTGTCTACCAACACAAGAGTACTTCTCTGTCATGGGAGTGCTGGTAATTAAAAGCATTGGGTTAGTACTGTCCACAAAGCAACAGCATCCATAGTGCTCTCTTTGCCTTTAGAAAGGTACTTTTTTGGTGTCTTAGGTCCAAGGGTTAGAAGCCTAGGGAGAAGTTATTTGAGGAAAGCTTTGTCAAAGAAAGAACAAGCTCTTTAACACAATTAGGCACCAACTGAGGTTTCACTTTTCACAAACCCAACCTTCTGTCCAGCTGGGAGGCAGCAAGGTCTTGGGAGCACCTTGGCCATGACCAGCTTGGGTGTCAAGTCATGTCCTTGTGTCAAGCTTAAGGAGCTGTGTTGAATCTTAGAGGAACCAGGATGGGAGCCACCTGAAAGATCACCCCTTGTCAAATGAGATAGATCTGGTTGCTTGAGTTAGTCATGGATTCATATTACAAAAATGAGGCCCTGCTTTCTGTCAGGGCCGTGGAATGCTTCTGTGGGGTTCCTTCTTTTTTGACCTGTTTCATTTCAAGGCGCAGATCACGGTAGCTCAGGTTTCAGAGGCATTCAAAATGTCCATCCAGACTGCAAAGAGATATAAGACCTGGCACCTCAGGGGTTCATCTTGGGACATAGAAGTTCTGAAGAAATATTACATATTCATTGCCAAAGCAATTTGAAGATAGTGTTCTCATTTTGCTATCTGATGCGTGAAAAGGACTAACATGAAGTACCCATCTACACAAGAGATGCCTTGAAGAATCATTCAAAAGAAGATGATCTCTATATATGAACAATGTTTTAGGATTTGGCTCCTACTTGGCAAGTTGTTTGGATTTAATCTAATCCTGGGGCTAAAATTTACCTCTTTGCCTTATTTAGCACCTATGCAGGGTTGAAATGCCATGAAATACCTCAGATAGAATAGAAATGTCATTTGATGCCACGTAGTACGAGGACCTTTCATTCCCTGGACTCAGTTTTCAAAAACATTTGCAAGCACCTGCAAACTTGGGGCCCAGCCTGTTTGCCTGACTAGCCAGGCATGGTTTGCAACTGTTTATTCTCAAGGGACAAAGAGTTTCAAAATCCATCATCAGACAAACTTGAGTAAACTTTGGGATATGAAAAATCGCAGCACAAAAGTCAAGTTATGACTTAAATCCTAAGTTCTGACCCAGGTGTAATATTCACAGTAAAAGTGCCCTTGAGAGAACCACTGGTGTTAACCTGCCCAAAAAGTTACTATGTAGAAATGCAAAGAGATAAGACAGTGAAAGCATTATTTTTCCTTCCCCATGCAGTGTTTCTATTTTAACTAACATATCTATATTTTTTAAATTAACCTACTGCTTGAAGCCACCTGCAAATTCACAATGCCTTTAGTGCGATTTGGTGAATAAGGCAAGTCTTGCTTCAAACTCTGAAGTCACCAAAGGTCTGAGGAAAAAAATTAGAAACTGAGCGAAAATATACAATATATCAGGCTTTTGACGTGAAACCAATTACTTGTCCTGTGGTTACTCTTCTAATATAGGTTTTATTTTCTTCAATTATACCTGGTTTTATTAAGTGCATTAATTATAACATAACTGTTTGGTTATATAATAACAGGCAAAGGTTATGGCTTTGGGACTGAGTAAGATAGGGAGCCATTAGCTGTTGTTTCTGCCAGAATGAAAAATACCAAGGCAAAAGTAATTGGCCTGGAGAGAGCATTAGATAGACCATGAAAAGTAGAAACTGGATTATTTGTTTTGTCTTGGTACAGTGGTTGTTCACCTGATAACATTAGTTTCTCTTAAAATATAATTAGCATTTTATTCCACTAAGCATTATTGTATGTTAGATATTAGTGGGACACAGCACAGTATGTTGTAAATATAGCCTTTGGTGCCTAGATGGCTAATTCAGTGCTAATGTAATTATCAAAGGTTGCAGAGGAACAATGTCCTAAAATGTCTGTTCCTCATGAAATAATTTTCTGTAGTCATTCAGATGAGACTAATGATGCATCTTCTGCAGAAACTTTAATTTATTTATTTGGTATGTCCCCTTACTCTTCTTAAGAAATGTTAGAAATAAAGAAAAAAAAAAAAGAATCAGTTTTCTGTGCTTTTCTTTGCTTCCTGATTAATTTTTGGTCTCGGGAGAGCAAAAATGTACATTGGCAATTTCACACCTTGTTACATTTTCTGTTTGCTTTCATCACATGCATGGCTGTTTTCATAAATGGCAAACATAAACATAAATGATGTAATATCCCTCTTTGATCTTGACTGTGTGGCTGAGAAATTAATGCATGTGTGCAGGAACATGAACAATTCACAATGTACAGCCACCTTTTGTTGTGTCAAGGCAGGGATTTGAACAAGACTTCTGTCTGCTTACATAAGAAACATGAGATATTACAGCTTTATGGATCTTGACTCTTACGTGAATTTATTTTTTACATGTTGTACTCCAAATGGAAGGGCTCTGTGGTTTGACTTCTTTCTATTAAGAGGATGCTGCCCTTGCAGAAGCAGTGACCTTTGAAAAGCAAGTCTTAAGTAATCCTTTTATTTTTCTGAGATCATATAGCACAGTATCCAGTTGCAGGCTTTTAAGATGGAATGATTGCAGACTTTCTCCACTTGCTTGGATTGGATTACATTTTGTTTGACAAAGAAAACTCTAAAATACTTATACCTTCCTTCCTTCACTTCAGAGCATCGTAATCTCTGTGCATTGAGGATGCAGAATAGTTGCTGTATCGTACCAGCACCACTGGGATTTATTGAATTTACTTAATTGGCCTTTATCTCACGGTTACACTTTAACGCTTCTTTTGAAGGAGATTCAAAAAGGATATGGTTACTCCTCCTCTAATTTACTTCGAGAGTTGGGTTACTCATTTTCTTATCTTCCATCCATTTCCCGGTAGAGGAGAGCATTCGGTAAGCCACAACTGAACATTTTAGAGACTTGCACACCCAGAGATTTAAGTCCGCAAAGCTGCTCACTAGCCAGGCTTTTTGTACATGCTTTTTAGAGAGAATGCTCTGGTTTAGGGGTGTGGGAAGTTTGATGGGTGTGTTTGTGTGGCTGGTGGTGCATTTTGTGTTGTACTATGCAGGTGCATGTAATGGAGAGCTAAACTGCCCTGAACTCCCTAGGGAAAGGTTTTGCAGTATGGGATGGGAGCACTTACATTGTTTTCTTGGCTGTAAAGCACTTGTGAGCCTCAGTCCTATAAATTCTCCAGGAAACCTCAGTGAAGTGCATGAGAAATCCACTGTTTGATCAGGTGATTTTGATACTGGGAATTGCATGATTTTCACCTTCCTGAGAGGCATTCAATACCTGGAAGGGCTGAGGTTTCCCCTCACTGCTCTTCTCAAGTTTACTTTTGCTAATAGGAGTTTAAAATGGTTTAATGCTCAGCACTGATGCTCTCTATCCTGCCAGACCTCTGCTGCCAGCTCTGTAAGCATGGGATAGGCATTGTAGGGATTTGGGGACATTGGAGATCAGTCCCAGCCCCTTTTTGAGTACTGTGGTGGCTCCTCCTGGTACGTGGTACCATCTAAGGGGCTCATGACAAGTGATCAGTATCGTCTATTCAACAAGGATTGTACAATCTCCTTTTACTTGGCACCACCACCACACAGCGAGGCTTGTTATCCAATGCCCCTGAAAACTGTGTAGCTCCCTTGCATCAGAAGGGGCTTCATTCTATTTTAATGGAGCTCACTGACTAGTTAGCTCTTAACTCCTTTGAGCTAACACATTTGGCCATACACGTGTGCACGGATCTTGTCTATCACATGCACAACTCAGCTTGCTGTGCACATGTTTGCACAGCGCATATTTAGGCACCTGGGTTGATTACAGAAATTCATTTAGCAGTTTAGCAGTTTGTATTGAGGTTGTTATTTGCCTTCACATAGCCCAAAAACTTGTAGAGGACATCAGTCAGGGAGGGGTAAGGTGACTTTTGCAGATGAAAAATAGTTGGTGATCACCATATAGTGCCTTGCATAAATAATATGATCATCATTCAAATCAAGGTGGTTTTTACTCACTCAGTGGAGCAGTTGTGAGCACAGTGGTGGATGCACAGTTAAAAAGCAAACATTGTCTGTACAGCTTGATGCCAGCTCTCCAGCAGAAAACAGTATGGAAATAGCCAACTTTCAGGATCTTTCAAGAGACAAGTGGGGAAAGTAATCAGGAGTGTAAAAAATTAGGGCTGAAGCAAGACTGAGATGTGGGAACTTGCTATAGCAGAGAAGTCTTGCTGCTGGCCTTCAGTCCAAGAATAATTTTCTGTAGCTCTTCCTTTACTTTTTGGCTTCAAATCAGACCTGGAAAAATTAATGTATTTGTTGTCTTTATTTTACTTAATGGGTTAGGATTTTTTACAGTGTTAAGATAATTAGGTACTCCTGCATATAGAAGAAATTTTTTTTCTATAGTTCCAAATACATTTTGGAAGATGAAATGTGGTTGTTTGCTGCTGCTCTTTGCATTCCATTCCCCATATGGCCACAAAAATCTTTGCCATGGGTCTCCTCAGGCTCCCTATCATCCTTGCAGGAGCTGGCCTGTAGGGAGGGTGAGCTAAAGTCCCTCATCCAGGCATGGCCTATTTTTATCTCTGGAGAAGCTGCTCTTGGCCCTACAAATGGGTGACTATGAATTTCTCCCATCCCCTTTTCTTTTCACTCAGTGTTGTTTCCTAATCAGTGGCATGAAATACCTGGGGTGTTAGGGTTGCATTGCCCATAGCAACTTCTGCTAGAGAGCTGGCAGGGGTGGCAGCAACCACAACTTAAAAAGTCTCTGCAGACATCGGACTGAATACAAAGGATCAAGCCTGTTTCTGATGCACATGTGTGCTGCAAAGGACAGATAACCTTTCAGGGCTGCATCTTAAAATAATGAGCAGAGCTGTTATGGCTGCACTCATGCTGTGGCTTCCCCAAGCACACTGCGAACTTCCGAACTGTGATTGCCATTAAAATCTTTTGCCATTTGCAAGGAATTAGCATCACTATTCCTGTAACACCCCAGTGATATTTATGGAGAGCAATTGAATTATAAAGGTTGTAATATTCCTTGCTTCTAGAGGGGGCTCAAAGAGGCGTAGGCTTAAACTACTTAAAATCCAAAAACAGTGAAGGAAGCCATGTATTCTAAGGTCTTCTGAAAAATATATGCCTTGAAAGCAGGCAGAAAAAAGCAAAACATAACCCATATGTAATTCTGATAACAAAAGGCCTTGACACTGAAAAGAGAAGGTGTGGGGTTGATGTGTTTGAAAATTGGTTCAAAAGACAGAGTTGATGTGTAAACTGAGATAGTAGTTCATGTTATTACTTTGCCTTGGTGGTCATGCTACTGCAAATCCGTGCAAGTCCAGTTGTTAAAAATGGGCAAATACCACCAAAGTAAAAACAGACCCCACTGATCTGCAGTAGCTAAGGATTGTCTTGTGTTTGAGGATGCACTGATGAGTTTGGTTTTGGCTGAGGCAGACCATCTTACTAACAATGGTTTTCGTCTGTTCTGTTTTTCTCCTGTCTTGCAGCACCTTCTCCAGTCAGTACTGTGAAAAAAGGGAAGATAACTAAAAATAGCATCTCCCTTTCCTGGCAGGAGCCAGATCGACCCAATGGCATCATCCTGGAATATGAAATCAAATATTTTGAAAAGGTGTGATGGACTGATTGCTGAGCTTCCCAAGTACCTTCTCTTTATTGTTTTCTTCTTTCAGTTATTATTATTTGAGTCATGGAAGGGAATGGAGAGATTTTATGCATAAATCAATGTCAGATTGATTTTGCAGTAAATGATTAGGAAGACTTGAAATGAGGGTGTTGTTTTCCATTAGTGTGCCACTTCTCTTGAACAAATACATTAAATCCGCATGCCAGATTCCTCTCCAGCCTTATCACATTAAGATAGAGCCTACTCATTTGTTAAAAATAGAAGGAGTTAGGGACTGAGCATCTGCCTTCTCCCAGAAACATCAGGCAGTCCCTTGCCTTTCATATTTTAATTTCTCATTTGATTTTCCATTCGCTGTGAAAGGAGAGGAGAAGGGGGTTGTAGAGAGAGATTGTATGTCCTCTGATATGAAGAAGGGCATCTTGGCTTAAAAAAGACAAATGAGCTCAGATTCTAAGAGCTATCCAGAAATCTTGGTAAGGAACTACTAAAAACTCTGGTTTGACTCATAATAATTTGGATCTGAGAGGATATGGTGTATAAAAAGCAGTTTCCAAATTTGTAGACCTTAATTTATGAGTTCTCGTTTAGATTATGTGTTACAGTAAATAATTCTAAGAGTAATTACTTAGCACTTCAACAAAATTTTAATCAAAGAACTGGAACTGTTTCACATTAGAAACTGATGTAGATGAAGATTTATTTCAGCAATTTTTCTTCAAGTTCATTGCTTCAGAAGAACAATGCAAAAATTGGGTATTTTCCTAATACCTGATAGGAGTTTTGGTTTATTATTCCCTTCCCAAGATCTAATTGGTGGTTCTAGAAATGCAGGCATAAAGTTGTACTGTGTGTAATATATTATTCTCTTTTAGGCCTACTTACATTACTGGGAAGCCGTTTTGGTGTAAATCAAAATCCTTTTTTAAGGCTGTGGGACTTGTTTTATGATCCCTGTGCCTTGGGATTGATCTTTGTATGATAAACCTTTCCATTGCCCCAGGCCACGTACATCCTGAGCAGTGGAAAGCTGCTTCTGCTGCAGATGGCAGTTGCATGCCTCCTAGAATCATTGCTTATAAAAGAGAAAATCAGATCTCACATTTTGTATTGCAGAAAGGACCTTCAGAGAGGGAGTTTTGAGGAAGAAATCCTCAAAAATACATGCTTCGGTCATCTTTTGTAATGTTTCTCTGGGCGTTGTTAAGAGTCTGTCTTCCCTGAGAGCCACTCTGTGTGTGTTTGAACTTTGTGGTTTTTGGGGGGGTGTTGGGAAAAGGACCAGGAGATGAGCTACACCATCATCAAGTCCAAGGAGACGACAATTACGGCAGACGGCTTGAAGCCAGGCTCAGTCTACGTCTTCCAGATTCGAGCCCGGACAGCTGCCGGCTACGGGGGCTTCAGCCGAAGATTCGAGTTCGAAACCAGCCCAGTGTGTAAGTCTTTTTAATTACTGTCAGCCCCCGTCTCTGTAGCGCTTACCAGAAACAAGTCAGGGGATCGATACCTTTGCAGAGGGTGCTTTCTTTTATTGGCTTCATCCCTTGACTTTGGAAACATCGGGCACATCATGACTCTGCACTTAGTGTGTCTGTCCTTTGCTTCTTCGTGGTAAGGCAGGAAATCTTCAGGCTTCAGAAATTCATGGCATTCCATCCTTAGAAAAATCCTGAATTTACAGGAGCCTGGTATAAGAGAGTCTTTCCTCTCAGGAGGGACAGAGGGGATGGGACCTGCTCCTTAAAGGTTGTCTGTAGAGGATGCTGAACTCTCTTAAATATCTACATCCAGGGGGAAAAACCCTGAAATGGTGCCTCTCTGCAAGGGGAAGAGCTGAACTAGCATTAGTGTCTTTTGTGTATTTTGGGGAAAGTTCCTGTCAAGTTAAAAGATTGTTTATGTTGGCTGCCAATGCCACAGCCTCAAGAAAAGGAGGTAGACTTGTAATCAGAAATGAAAAAAATGTGCACTGCAGGTGCAGGACTTCTTCTTGGCCTGTTACATTTGTGGGGTTTAAAATTTTCTTCTTTTTCTTTTTCTTTTTCCATGAATCTGATTATCCAGGGCTGAATTCTGGAACAGATTCTGTGGCAGGGTGAACTCCTGAGGCACACAGAGGCTTAGCTGCTCTTTCTTCTATGTTCAGGCACAGCTGTGGGGAAATTCTTTTTGTCCCAAATACAGAATTTTGCTGAGGTGTCAAATACAATTTTGTCCACCAGAAAATATGTCTTCTCTCTTTTAGTTTGTACAGCTGTCATTTATTAATATTTGTACTGTGTTCATAGAAGAGGAATTTTATGGTGGAAATACTCTGACCATTCCCATGGGAAAGGGATTATTTTCTGTGTTTTCCTTGGGAATTTAAATTCATCAATACTTTGATTACTGTTACTCCAGTTTATTTAAAGTTCATCATCTTTAAGAAGAAGATGCCGAGTTGTCTTTTCAGAGCATGCTACCTTTGAAGTCATAATAGATTTTCAAGGACTCATTATATGTGTGCAAATGTAGCTGTGGAGCCAGTGATTAAGCTAATACAGTGAAAATTGCATCACAGAGCAAACATTAATGCAGTAAGGACAGTCTATTTAATGTATCTCTTATTGTATTAACGATTAATTGTGCCCTATAAGTAGCAACCAAACCAGCTTATGCCAAAAAATATTCTGTAAAGTTTTTCTCAGTTGGAAAGTTTGTAGCTTGGAGTTGTTTGAGTAATAGTGTTCTGGTCTATTAAAGAACACATGAAATATATGCACATTTGATCTATTACCTATGATCCTGGTCCAAAAATAACGGCACTTTTATAAAGCCCATCATGTAAGAATCTGTGTTAATCAGGACTTTTGGAGGACATCACGTGGAAATATTTTTAAACACTAGAAATTCTGTGGGTCATTTAGTCATACCCACATCCCAGTCTTTTTCACATTTTAAAGCCAGAGGAATAGGTACTTCTCTGATATTAAGGAGTTGCTGACATAGTCAGAGGAATACCTACTACATGGTTCCCAGTTTGGGAACTGGAAATTGTTTGTTGGACCAAGCTCTGGCTGAGGCCAGATTTAACCAGATACTTTAACACTTGATAGCATTGAAGTACAATGTAAGCCTCAGTTTGCATCTTGCGGAATACAGCTCTGTTTGACATTTAAAACCTCATGAAAAGCATTTTTTCCCCAAAGCCCTATATAAAGTCAATATTAGTGTCAGGAGTGTGACCAGACTCCCACTGCTTTCCTGCACATCCTGGAGATTTTGAAAGCAAGCACAGATCGAAATCTCACTGCTACATCAGAGTACAGATCTGAACTTCTTGTTAGAGCCAAAGCAAATGATTTTAGTTGAAGCACAGATGAAAACCTTTCAGTGGCTGTTCTGAGAAACAAAAACACTCTCCAAGTCGTTTGGACTGAACAACAGGTTTTGTTTCCAGTTCGCAAGGTTTCTGTAGTTATCTTTAATACATTTGGAGGAATTACATAATAGCAGCCTGAGAATTGCAATGGAGGAAACGTATAAGCTGTTTTGGATTCCCTCTTTTTCCAGATTTTGGGAATTTTTGCATACGCCTCCCTGTTTGTGCAATTCTGCAAAGCACCATGAAGCAGCCAGGGCTTCAGTTTTCAGCGAATTTTTTTTGAGTGGAAGGTGTTGCTGGGTGTATCCACTTGTTGCTTCATCTTTTCCAAATGCCACCAAGCTCGTCTAGCCCCAAAAACTAACCTTGCCAAAAGCTGGGTTTTGGCTAGATTGGTGAGCTAATCTAGCTGGTCTGCTGGGTGGGAGTAGGAACAAGTGACCAAGCTGAGGAGGGATAATGCCGGGGTGTATGTCCCTGACTTTGAATGGCAACAAGTCCCAGCTTTTCATCTGCCATAGATCACAGCAGAATTTATCTCATTTCCCCATCCCTTGAGCTGCGCAAAAAAACACCAAACAGTGCTTAATGTTCTCCTTTAAATGTTTTTCTTTTTAATTATTTTGTCAAGAAAGCAATAAAACACTATCTTAAGGAGCCCTCATAACTTTGTGAGGCTAATAAAATCTCTGGATGATGGCTGGGGTTTGGAGCAGTTAACATTACATATTTAATGTATCAGGACCAATCCTTCTGAAATCACACTGCTGTGGCAGGTCCACCCCACTTGTGGTTAAGCACCAGAGAGCTCCCATATGAAGAGTTATTGAAGCCCCGTGCAGATCAATGTTTAATGCCATACCTTTCTGTCTTTATTTTCCTTTAACAATTAATATGGGACTATATTCAGTTATTTTATAACCTTCATAGCATTAATCCTGTGCTAAGGACCCTTTTTTTAGTTCAATCATTTAAAGGCTTCTTCAGTACACAATCAATTCCTGCTGCTCTCTGGGGTGGATGAAGCTTCATCCTGGGTTGGCACGAAGTTAATAGCTATAATGAGGCTTTCTCCCACAGAGCAGTGGTGCCTGTGCCAGGGAGCTGGTTTTGCAAGGAGGATGTGAGATTTGTACCCTGGGATGGTTATATATGTGTAGATAAATAAGCTGGCAGCAAAGAGGGAGAGGTGATGAGACTCTGGTTTCTGCTTTGGGAACCCCACATACCAACCCCTGGGGGGAAATGGGCTCCTTTCTCTGCCATGCAAGGCAGATAAGATACATGTGGTATTAGCCTTTCCATTTTACAGTCTACAGGGGCTTGCTCACCTGCTCTTACTTGACCCATGTCAAAACTCAGTTCTCAATCAGCTCTCCTGACCTTTCTGTTGGCATCTTTATCACCAGCTTAGTCTCCTGCCTTTTGGCAGGAAGGCTCCTTACAAGGCACGGACTGGAAGAGTTTTGCTTTGCCAAGTTTTGGCCAATAAAAAGACCAACCAGTGTATGTGTCTTAGCAAATTCCTGTTTTACAGAGGGCACCTTATGGCCATGTGATAGAAGTGCCACAAGGAGTTAGTTTATAATTGTTTATAGTTTCTTGAAGTGCAGGTAATTCTTTTTATCTTGTTGATTTGGCTTATGTCTGTTAGCAATAACATTTCATAAATGTTCTCTCTGACTGCTGGGTTTTCATCCAAATGAGAGCCTGTTGGGTTTTCATCTTTTATCTCTGATTTCTAATGCAGCTAACTCAGGGAGAAAAACTTGAGTTCACAAACTCAAAGGCTGCATTCTGCAACACTTTTGTTTCTGAATTGAGCAATGAGATGCAGTCTTGTTGGGTTTTTGGCTTAGTGTTGCATGTGGTTTTGTTTCCTTTCCACCCATATCCTTTCCAAACTAGGAACAGACAGCAAAAGGGGGAAAACAAAAACCATAAAGGAAGAAATGAACTGGTAAGACTTGAAACCTCGCTGGCAGCCTCACTAGAAAGGCTCATTTGAGTGCTGACTGTCATTTTAACCCTAATCTCCATTTTCTGTTTCTCATCTCAGCAGTAGCTGCATCCAGTGACCAGAGCCAGATTCCTATAATTGTTGTGTCTGTAACAGTGGGAGTTATTCTGCTGGCTGTTGTTATCGGTTTCCTTCTCAGCGGAAGGTAAGAGAAGAAGCTGTGTATTTATACTTCTTCAACTTTTGTAATAACTTTTATCTGACCAGCCAATTGGTGTGATTTAGGCAAAAGCAGCATGTGAACAAAGCTGTCAAGCGGTAGCACTGTAAAACAGCACAAGGGTGGACTGATTGATCTGTTTGGACAAGCAGGAATGACAAAGGCACTCTCACAGATGTAGTTCCCTTCCCAATGATTTTCATCTGTGTATAGGCTGGCCCTGATTATTTGACTTGATTTTCACAGGAGTGTTTTCACATTCCTTTAAAAATAAGCAGAACATGTTAGTACAGGTAAAATATCTTCACCCCCATATGTTTGCACTCAGAGCTTGCAATGGACTTTGCTCACAGAGAAAACTTGACTTCAGGAAAACACTTCTGAAGAAAAAAAAGAATAAACCCACTGAAATGGCCAAATGCCCCACATTTCGGTCAGATCTGGATTTCATTTCTCATGTGTAAGATAATAATGTGTTCCCCAAGTGTTAGTAAATCATACAGAGATCTTCCCTCACAGAGGGAGACACTCTGCTTTAAACCATCCCATTGACTTCTCATGTGCTTAAACATAGGCAAGTGATGAAAGCCTGGGTTATACCATCTTTGACAACTTTAATGGAAGTTGATGGAATTTTTTGATGAACAAGAGATTGTGGTACTGGGGCAAAATCTGGCTTGTATCAGGATAAGTTTATACTGCAACATTAAACTTGTTTGGCAGCCAGCGTGGAAGGCACTTTTTTCATTCTCTACATATGTATTAGTACATTTTTTAGTGACAGTAGTCAAACAGTGCAACATCCTTCATGTACATGTGAAGTACACCAAGCAATGTGAAGTACTTCACAAAGCAATGTGAAGTTCATCTACTGAAAAGGCTGAATTTGTTTTCAGTGTAAAATAAACATTTATGCTTCTAAGGTATACCCATCAGCCCACAGTTGCTTTTATCATACAGGTCTGTCTTAAACTCAGGTCTAGCAAGGTAGCTGTAAATTACAGGATATTGTAAGCATTAAGAGATGTTAAAGATACAGAGGAACTGCACTGAATTTGTTGGTTGAGGGTCTTATTTCCCAGAGGAGGTAAGGTATCACTCTGAAAATGCAGAGTAGTGGAATCCTGCCAGGCTGAGCAACTCTGTCCCCAGGCATAAGGCATCCATGGAAAGACATGGACACAGTTATTTCCTGTCTTGAAAGGTAAGTGTGCTGCCAGACTCTTCTCCAGTCAAGGTCAGAGACTGACAGTCTCTTCCAGCTCAGCTGTTCAAACTCCTGTTGTCTGCTTTGAATAACTTGTTGGGCTTAAAAAGGGAAGAGTAAATGCTCCTGTGTGCATGAGAAGCATTCAGCAGCAGAAAGGAGTGGGCGGGGTGAGTCAATGGCTACAGGGAATTCACTCCCGGGCCTACAGGAAAGCTGTAGTCAAAAGACTTGGTTCTGAACACTCTAGACAGGATTCAAGTCTCTCCTTAAAGACGAGAGGTTATGATTGAAATTCCTCTTCAGTCAGAGCAGGTGGATGTGAACCTTGGCTTCCCCCATCCCAGATGTGTGCTTGTACTGGTGTAAAGAGGAGAATGCATGTGTGACTATAGGGAAGCTATGGATGTAACCTGGCACCTCTTCGAGGAAGAGTCAGGGGGGGTGAATGGCAGGTGGAGGAATCTATATCCCTCTGTGGCCATAGGGAATCACAACTGAGTGGCTGCCAGTAGCTCCTGCTATTTCCACAGTTGCTGGCAAGGGCTCAGTACCCCTCTGAGGCAGGTGTATCCTTGCAGGTCTCCTTTTCACTGCTACTCTCTTGAATCTCAGCAAGCAGTTGCAAATCCTGAGCCATTTGTCAGCAGTTCTCATTAGTTATATCTTTCTGTCCTCTTGCCTAATGTGCTTTCCAGGATGTGCTTCCTCGTAGCTCTTTATCTTTTGGCATGCTTATAAAAGCCCTTGTCTCCTTTGGCTAGAGTTTTATTGCTGCCTCTGCTGTTGCCTCAATCCTCCTACCTTGTACTTACACTTCCCTCTGTGGACCCCAGGGCAGCTGCAGGTTTCTGGTACCTCCATGGTGCCACGCTGGATGCCTGGGAAGGGCAGGCACAGGGAGCTGAGCTCTTAATGCATTTTTATCTTTTCAACCCTTCCCCTAGTCCCTAACTGAAACGACCATAGTCCCTCCTTTGGAGCTGGTGGAGAAGCCTCCCACACCAAAGTTTAGTCCATTATTAAAAAATTGACTTCAAAACCACAGGGCTTCTCTGCAGATTTGAGTTCCCATGAATTTTGAAGTCCATCTAGTACATTGAGTGACTCGTGAGAACAGCAGAATAAACGCTAAAAATCCAGAAAGATGACAGACAATTTGAAATTAAACAAAGCAAAACAAAGAAATTGCTCTGGTTTGGAAGAAAGCAGAGATGCCAGGGAGATGTGTTACTCATGCTGCTTTGCCTTGGATATGGATTCAAGACAATTTGTCGAGTAACTCTCCTGCTGTGACAGCAGGGACAATAAACGTGTTCCAAGTCATGAGATTATCCCTTTCTGAAGCAGTTAACCTGTTTCTGGAAGATGTTTTCCTATTAAACCTCTGGAGTGGTTGTGTTGTTCCAGTACCTGGTTCCAGGAGGTTGCATTTTCTTTCCTAATTCTTTTCTGTATTTGCTATTAGTAAAACATCTATTTTGAACTCCAGCTGGAATCACTACTGCTTGCCACACCAAGCAAGCTGTGCAAAGCCCAGGCTCTGTCTTTTCTCTTGATGTAAGAGAGCAGGAGAGGAAGAAAAACCATCTTGTTCTGCCACACTGAGGATGTAGCCTGGCCAGCTCTTGCAATTAGGCTACTTTGTGCTGCCTTCAGGGTACTCCCTGGGAGGCCCTGGATGCCTCAGGATAATCCTCCCTAGGATGCTGTATGGCACCTCTTTGCACCTATCCTCCCAAGTCCCAGGCTGCAGCAGCAGAGGCTTGAGAGCGGTTCCGGTTCCGCAGTGTGAAGTGAATGTCATCCTGCTCTTGGCAGTTCTGAAAGGAGTTTCCAGTCATAGGGCTGAGGAGTTTGCTAGAGTCTACGGGCTTTTTATTTTTTGCTAGGTTCCCAAAGGCAGGACCACACCTCTTCCCCTTTTTTTTTACTTTCAAGTCTCTGCAGTTTTCTCGCTTCTTTTGAATGAATATAAGTAACAGCTTGGCATTTCCTGTTGGCAGCTGGCCCTAAACCAAAGGTCAGCTGAACAGTCGTGGTGGCATTTCCACATGTCAGCATCCATCTGTGGAAATGCACTTTGCGTCTGAAGCTGGAGATTCCTGGGAATTTGAAACTAAATGTGCTTTGCCCTAAACAATTAAGCTGCACTTCAGAGCTGATTTACTTGCAGATGCTCCAGAAAACTTCCTGTAAATAACACGTCCTCTGACCAAGGTCATAAATGCCAAGCCAAATGGCTGATCACTTTTTTAAGTTATCCTGCTCCTTGCATCAAGGGCATATTAATAATATAACAATCAGGATTACAAATCAAAGAGATTCACTAAATCAGACTGTAGTTGTCTCAGGATAAAAAAAAAAAGTGGATTGAAAATCTATTATTAAACCAGCTACAAGTATTGAATTAAAGAACACAGAGTTGTTATTATCTTTGTTTTTTTAGGATTATGTGTTCTCAAAAGGACAGTGCATTTTACAGATAGAGCAAAGCTATAAATTTTGCTTTTGTAGCAATGCATGTATTAGATGTCTGTCACCATTATTGTTCATGACTAAAGTATGTATTAATTTAAAATCATTACTGACTTTTGTTTTAAAGTCTGTGTCAGACAGTCCAGTGACAAAGATCTTTGCACTCCATCTCACAGGGAGCAGTAAAGTGCCTCTGTTGTTGTTGTGTGGCATCAGGAGCCAGATTTTCAGCAGTCTGGGAAGGAGACCAGCTCCTTCAGAGCAGTACCCCTCTTTTGTCCTTCAAACCCAGCCCTCTCTGCGAAACAGAGAAGGGTGAGCCTTAGGGTGAGTGTTTAGAGACTGCTGGTCCCTCCAGTCCCCCAAGCTTTCAAACTTCGTAGCACTAAATAAAAGCATGAGCTTTGACAGAGTAAAGTGGGCAAGATATTAGGTCAATGCTGTACATGTTTGCAAAAGCTGTTCAAAACAGCCAAGTCAACTGTGCATCTGCATTTACAGCCAACTACCCATTATGGATGACCTTTCCCTCTCAAGTGATCTTTCAAAGAACCAGAGGGAGCTTTTCATAGAACTTAAGGGAAAAAAATTGAAGCAACAAAAAGCTGCCACTCGCCCTGTGTCATGTGTATATAGAAAGTCTCCTTCTGGCAAGGAACTAGCTTCTGAAAGACAAAGCAAAGACAAATCTTGCCACCTGGGTATTGGCAATTAGAGGCTCTTACACCAGCGTACCCATCCTTGACCTTAGCTGATTTAGACTTTTAAATATCCGTGCCTGTGGTGGCAGAGGGCTACTTTCTGGACACAAATATGTGCATCTTGTTTAAAAGTGACTTTCAGGGAATAGAGAGGGTGAAAGATTGTGGTGTATATCCTAGGTCCCGAGACAGTGTTTACAGCCTTCTGTGATGTGGAAGGTCAAAATGGATTAATTTTTCCACAGCCTCCCCCTATCCTATTTTCCAAGTTGTGTAAGGGCTCAAAATAGTTTGCTTTTTCAATATTTCCGTAGGAAATGGGAGACAGTCTATAGATAATGGTTTTCATAGAGAATATTTCCAGCATGAGACACAATTTTTGTTAGTTGGGACTTTTTAAAGGATTTTTATCTCTACCTTCTTCCCTGCTCTTCCTTCTTCCTGCAGGACATTGTCTCCTGTGATTTATAACCACTTTATTATGCTGCCTACTGCCAAATATTCCCCACGATTCACCTGACAAGAGGAAGGATTTTGTTGAGGAAGCTACTGCTCTGCCAAGTCAAAATTCCCATCCACCAAGAGCAGGCAGGGTCTGGTCCTGCTTCTATTGGGGTCAAGGTTTTTACTACTTCTATCCTCTTAACAGCCTCTTTGCTGGTAGATTTTTCCGGAGAGGAGCAGCACTGACATACAGTACTACTCTCTGAAGGGAGAGTGCTCCAGTGCACCCTTTTGCACGGGGTCATGCCTTCCTAGGGCCCCTGTGGAAATCTGCTGCCCATAGCACCTGTCTCTAACATCCTGTCAAGATCAGCTTGTCAAATTTGGCTGCTCCAACACCTCATTCCTCGTCTATTCTAAACACTTTTTGACTTAGTGCAAACTCGCCGGGCTCTGCAAGGCAGTCTGTGCTCTGCAGTTTTGAGATGGGTTTAAGGACCCAGGCTAATCTGCCTTCAGATGACTTTGGCCCAGACAGGAGGTGAGAGTTGACCAAATCTGTAATTAAGCTCCAAGTTATTTCTGAGCTTCTCTGGCAGTGGCCAAGGGGATGGGCTGGAAGGACTGTGATGAACAGATAAGCAACCAGCATAAGCTTTGTCTGAGCAGGGAAAATGGGGGGTAGTGCAGCAGTAAGTGATGAAACCTCCTCACCTTCTTGCAGGTGATTTCTTTGATGGCATTGTGCAAGTCCTGCTTCCACTTGGAGAAGGGAACTGGGTTGCCCTTCAAGCTGGAATTTGTAGCATCTTGAGGCTCCTGCTGAGCGCCCCTTGTGTATGTAGTCTTTGAAAGTGGGATTTTACAGTGTCTTCTCTAGACTGTGGGGTGGGTAGAGAATGAAGAAGGAAGTCAGACTCTTGTCCTTCTGCACTTCTGAATATGTGGATGTTTCACCTTGCTTTGAAATCAGAAGCATGACCTCTCCTGGGGCTTCGCCGTGTAGCGGCACTTGGCCTCTTATCTAGAAAAAAGGTTATCTCTGCTTTCTTATGTCTTAGACATAGAAAAGTATAATGCCAGAGGTCTTTCCGAGTGCAGTTCCTTTCCCTGAAGACGTTGCTTTCCTTCCCCACAGTGACTGCATAGCTATCATCTGCTTGGCCTTCTCGAACAGTGCAGAGACATGCTTTAATGTATGAACTAGAGTAGCTCAGCAGGAAGAGCAGGTGACTCCTTAAACATTTGTATATTTTGGGACAAAGTGGGAATATATTCCTAGCAGGTCACAGTGTGTAATGCTACTTCTCTGATGTTTAAAGCAAGCATGTTGACTCAGGAATTGCTAGGTGTAGCACTGGCCTCCTGACCTGGAGATGCAGGAAGCAATCGCTACCATCACTCAAGGCTGTATGAAGGATAAGAAAAATCTTCCCAGGCACCCTCAAGTATTTCAATCTCTAATTGAAGAACATCCCATTAGAACAGCTTATTAAAAGCAACAAACGAGACTTTCATTTATCATGATTCCAAGACTTCAACTTATAACTCTTAAAAGCCACATCTGTATATGGCAGAGTCTCTCTGAATTCTATCTAGACATTAAAAATGTAGTTTAATTCCAAATGCTCTCTGGGTCATCTGCAGACTTGTGGTAAATTAATTACGTTAATTGCAGGCACAGTTGCTGGGGCCCATGATATATATACATTTCATTAACCAAGCCCAGGGTTTGAAACAATGCCAAGGGTGTTGATAAGTGCTCCTCACACAGGTTTATTAAAGTTTGCTCTCTGGACAGTTGGGTTTGCAAACCACATAAGCTTTGTGAGGGTCACCTTAGCTGGAACTGGAGGAGTGTTGTCTCTGTGTGCCTGAGATAACTGAAAGCAGCAGAGTTGGTCTGGCCAAGGAGCAGGGCAGTGCCAGCAGGCCACAGAGGTCCTGGAGATGTCACTGCAGCTGCAGGCTCCTCTACATTTTTTTTCCCCCTTCTGCAGCCCTTTCCTTGAAGCCAGGGCTAGAAGCAGGTGTCACACCTTGTTTCAAGCAAGCTTGGCTTTTGGAGATGGTGTCTCTTCAGAGCCTGTTCTTTCCCAGCAAAGGAGATTTAACACTGCAGGTATTTTCTCAATAACTTTTGCTGTTACATGGGCATGTCATCTGTTATCCTGCAGAGGGTCTCCTGACCAGTAGCAGCCCCCACTACCTCTCCTCATAGTTTGCTGGTTGATTAAGTAAGGCTGGAGGAGAGTTTGCAGATAAAATTGATGTATGCAGTGCTTGGTTCAGCTCTGCTCTCCAATATAGGTCAGCTTGCTGCCTAAAGATCTTAAAACCCTGGAGAGGTCTGGCTGTATTTCATTAAACAGGATTTTAATCTTATCCATAGCATTTGATCTTGTCTGGAAGCCTTTTGCTTTCAGCTCCTCAGTTGCTAGACTATGAAAGCCCTGCAGGAAAGAGGAAGTGGGAACTGGGCCCCTCCTCGAAGCAATCAGGCACCCAAATCTGATGGCCACAAGATGTATGATGGCTTTGCTTGAGTTTAACATTGGTTTTATTTGCCTCAGGATTTTTATATTTTGAAGTTTATCTGCCAAATCAAGCCATCCTTATAACACAAGTAGTAATAAATCTTCCTTTGTCCTGACTGTTCAGACCAATTAGTAAGTTCACTTACCTATCCAAGTGCTCCTTGGACCGGAAAGTGAATTTTATTGTCTGCTGATCCAGTTTAGTTTGTTTCTAAGCACTTTAGATTTCCCCTAATGCTAAACCTCAGAGCATTTTGACCATAAGTGCACAGCTGATGGGTTTGTAGGAGCAAGGCTACACTGAAGTACATTTCTCTTGCGCCTGAACTTTTTTTTTTTTTTTTACTCCGTATAAAGAGAGTGAGACCTGAAGTGCTCTGGATTCAGTGCAGGGAACTGATTTCGTCTCAGAGCAGCCCTGTTGCTGATGAGGTCTCAAAGAGTTTTCTTTGTTCAGGGAAAAATTGAGCTCTTTTTACTTTAAGGAAGTGGTTGCTTTTCAGGTGAATTGAACAGTTGTTTGGAAAACCTTGACTTTGCATGCTGAGTGGTGTGGAGGTGTGGGAGGGTCGGGTGGCAGCAGCTATTAGAAAATGCCTGGGGGAAAAGGGCCTCCTTGCTGAAACATAAGCTGAGGGGTGACAGCCAAACTAATCTGGAGATGCACCCGTTCCCTGCACTCAAATCCTGCACGGTTAAAAGAAGAAAATGGCAAAATTGACTCAGGGTATATAGTGCTTGGGTTTCCTTTGTGTGCCTTTGAGCTTTGGATCTCTGGTGTTAACTTGGTTTTAACTTGGATCTGTGGAGTGGTTTAGTGAAGGCTGATCTGCTCCCATATTAGTATGACTGAACAAGCTGGGGCATTATGAAAATAGAAAATATTGTTAATTATAGTTAGAGATATTGGCATTGCTGTTTAGAAAATGCTAGCAAGTTGTTTTGCTGATGCAAAAGGAGCTTAGAAGACATTCTTCACCAGTTTTAATTTAAGTAAGCACATAATCCAGTGTATAATTCTGTAAATCATTGCATGCCTGGAGTTATTTTGCGTCATAATTTAAGGCAATGCAGTAGCAGAATGATAATTTTGTCTAAATAAACTATTTTAATGTATTTAGGCATTGTAAGTCATACTGTATAAAAATCTGATGTGCACAGGATTTTTTCAAGAATTACTTGTGATGACTGAGGAGAAATGAAGAGATCTTCAGCTGATATTAACTGGAGTATACCTGCACCACTGGGCTCCTGCTTGTACTGAAGGCCTTCCTATTGTTTCTTCTGCACTATGTTCTTTTCCAGGATGAACTATCTTAATAGATTTGATAACAGAAAAATTATCTCTACAAGTTCTCTGACAAGGATAAAGGGCAATTACTGAGGTGCAGCCAGCATTGGGTTGAGAACTTATGCCAGGCAAACCCATTGTCTGATTAAAGTAATGGCTGAGCAGCCTTCAAAGGCAAGCTGTGGGTGCATGGAGTGCCTTTCAGCTCACCGTATTTTGGGTTTATTGAGGCTCTCACAAGGTCCTGCCTCTGCAGATACCTAATGTGTGCAAAGCTCTGTTGATACAAGGACATGCAGAAAGGGCTCTGTGAGTACATGCATAAGGATCTGCAAAAGCAGGGCTCGTATTCATCCAGTGCTTTTCCTTTTTTAAAGGCAATTGTTATTGTACCACATGCATGCTTGTGGGAAAAAAGTCACTTTGCCTGCTTCAAGGCAGGTGCTTAAGTTTAAGCACATGGGTGGCCACACTAATCCTGATGGTGGTACTCCAGTACAAGAAGCACATGGTTAATTGCTTCACAGTGCCAGGATCTAGACACTCTCCCCAAGGCATGTTTCACCAACAATTGCATATGCCATGAAATTTTTGCAGCCCAGGGTGTTCAGGTCCAAATAAGAATTGCAATAAGAAGGAAGAAATACACATAAAAATGTTGTGAATGTTTTTGCACCTTGCCAGGGCGGTGGGATTATTCCTTATCCTGGGCCTTTTTGTTTGCTTTTCAGTTGCTGCGATCATGGCTGTGGGTGGGCTTCTTCTCTGCGTGCTGTTGCCTATCCGAGCCTAACATGGTCAGTGTTCCCACTCGTGCTGGCTCCTACTGCGTGTCCTCCGTCCGTTTTCTGTGCACAGTCTGCCTCTCCCTTCCTTTCTTGTACTGGCCTGGAAATCACTTTCTCATCTGATCTCTGTACCCAGCTTGTCTATCTCAACAACAGGAAATAGCGTGACGTGAAGCAGAGTGTATCTTCAGCAAGAGCAGGGATCTCAGGGGCAAAAACCCGCTGTGTTATGCCATGATCAATCCAGACACTGCAGCAGGTGTCTAATAAAACACCATGTGTGCTGGACACCCACCAAGTTCTGCTCCTTGTCATCCAAAGGGGCCAGGGGGAGGTAAAATGCCCCCAGAGGAGGCAGGGGGCAGGTGGGAGCAGAAGGGTATTTAGTGGAATGTGACATGCATGTCAGTGGAATGAAGCATATGTCATGGACATACATGTCAGTGTGTGACATACACGGCAATGACATGGTGCTGCTTGCCCACGATATGCTCCAGCAGCATTGGACATATCTCTGAGGTGCATGTCCATGCTGCATGCTGTCCTGTTCTGCCACCATCTGGGCTGCGTCACCACTCTATGCTCTCTTGTACTCTCCGCTCTTTTCTAACTGGTCAGAGGAGGGGTGATTTTAATTTCTGTTGGTTTGACTGGATGCAAGTTGAGTTGCTTCCCAGAGAAGATTCAACTGTAATATTTGTGTGGGCAGAGATCTTTCTAAGCCTCCTAAGAGATGCATGTAATCACCATCCCCATCAGATAGCTGCTTGAGACCACAGAACTTCTGAGACATCCCACGTGCATTGTTAAACTGGGAAGTTTTCTTGGCATAGCTGGTGAGAGGTGTGGCACTCTTCTGCTGTGTTTTCTGGGGGATGCTGAGGCTTTGCATGGTAGTAGCTGGGTCATGGTGCAGTCCCTTGCTCTGTCTGGGGCACAGCAGTCACTAAGGTGGACCATTTTGGGGACCTCTGGTGCTGTATTTTTATTTTGATAGAGGAGGAGTTTGGGTTTTGATTTTGGTTTTTCGTCCTGCTAGAGTATTTTTTACTTGTTTTTTTGTGCTTAAGAGCAGATTTAGCAAGCAAGGATGCTCAGCTCAAAGTGTGTGCCTGTAAAAAGTTGTTCTGGTATGTGGACCACTGTTTTGGCAATGATTGCTCTGAAAGAAAACCTCACAGTACTTGTATTGTCTGTCATGCCCGTGGTACCTGTGCACGAGCAGTCCCTCCCTGCAAGTCATGCTTCAAATGTCCTCAGCAAGGTCCCCAACTGGAGCATGACAGCAATGGAAGACAGTTCTCAGAGAAGACCAGGATTGGACTGGATGGCTATGAAGAAGAGAGATGCACAAGGAAAACTTGGCTGACCTGGAAAACACCCTCTGCAGGTTTCCTCCTAAGGTGCAGGGAGACTAATGTGGCAGGAGACTGGGAGGGGGAAATGGGAAAAATTACTTCAAGGCACAGATGCCATTGGCTGTGCTATGGGAAGGCACAACAACCTCTTTAGAGAGATTTGTGGAAATCACTTCAGAGGGAGCTTCCTGCAAAAGGGGAAAACCGTATCTTGTTTAAATTATTTTTAATTGTTCTGGCAGTGATTTAGGAAAGCAGGGAGTCATTCAGCGCAAAGGCAGGGAAAGACTAAAGGCTAAAAATACCACTCTTGGATTTGTGAAGCTTCCTTTGTAAGGCATCCAGGTTAATCAGAAGTCAAAGACAGGGTCACACAGTGTGGAAGGGGACAGAAGTGCTGGGAAAGCAGCTGAGAAGATTGTGAGCCTGCAAGCCCTTTGGAAGGGAATCTGCCCTGTTCCTCTCAGGCCAGCCATCTCCTGTATCTCCTGAACCGAGCTAAAGGTCTTTGCTTGTCATCACCAGACCTTTTACTGCTCTTTTGATCTTGTGCAAGAGGAAAGTGAACAGAAAAACAGAAAACAACTTACAGTATAGAAGCTGTTCAGTTTACACCAGGCCCTTGAGTATTCCCTGGGTTTTTGATACTGAATTTATCCTAGGATTGCAAGCAGCAAAGGCAGATGCTGAACACAGAATAACATCACAAGTGGTAGGCTTTTGCCTCTGGCTCTCAGTATCAGCGTTGTTTATCAAGGAAAAAGCTATTTACTGAACAAGTTATTGTCTCCACACGTGAGCTGAGGCGACAGGATCTTGGCTAGATGGAGAGATCCATGTTTGTTTGTTCCTCTGCATGGAACACGATCCTGCCCTGCAACACGTATGCAACTTTATTGCTTTAACATCTTGGAACAAATAGTCTGAAATAAGCACTAACCTCTTGTAAACAACAACCTTGCAGTCCTTGCAAACCTCCTGTAAAGTGACAGCTTGAGATGGATTGGAAGCATTCCTGTAAGTTGATTTATTGTAAAAGACAGGCTTCTGAGGAAAGGTCTCACCCCTGAAAAAAAAAATTGGTTTGTCTCTGTGTCTGAGAAGTGCGTATGCTTCATTTATCTCATATTTAAGAGATTAGATACATGTATAAGTCTCTGCAAGACTGGGATGGGAGATTGCATGCTGCTTCAGGGCACCACCCGTTCAATGGTACTGACTGCTCCTGGCAAGGTGAAGTCCCTTTCCTCATCAGGGATGTCTCAATGCTGTCCCCACCTGCATTTCCAGCAATGCCTTGGCTGTGTGCTGAAATGCTTTGGCCTATGCCTGTAAAAAAAGTATGTGAAGGTTTTTCCACATCAGCACCTAGGGCTTGACATCCAAGGTCCAGGTTCACAGTCCCCTGGGTGTGTCTTGCCTGGGTTGTGACCAGAATGGTGGCCCTACCTAGGGAGATGAAAACTCTTTCCCTTGGGCATTCTGTGGTTTTCAGGGGAGTGGCTCAAGTGGCCAAAGGGTCACACACAACCCAGCAAGGGTGTCCAGAAGCACAGGGCAGAAACAAAAGAATCTCCATCAGTCCAGGTAGAGCAAGCATCTTTCTGCCTCACTTCATGAGGGATTTTTCTCTGTGAATTGGCTTCTGTCATGCAAGGTAGTGGGCATTGGTTTCCCAGCTGGATTCTTTATCTTTTTACCTGTCCATTTTATATTTTATAAACCTATATAGGGATCATTTTACAACTTCACTTTTATAATCTGCTCCATAAATATTTTACGAGCTGCCTGCCAATCTGCAAGTAGTTTTTAAATAAGACATGATGCCTTAAGAATATTTAAAGTCTCACTTTTCTTTTTACCTCTGGTACTTTTATTGAAAAACAGAGCTTTGCAAGGAAGACATCTGCTTTTCACATAGAGAAACTGGGACAAACCCACAACAGGAGTAAATGAATTGAGATTCAGGTGTGCTGCTGAATTATGTTAACTCTTTGGCTGAGTGTCTCCAGCTCGGTGGGAGATGAAGCGAGTGTCAGGATCTTTATGCTTTTGCTACGCATGATACAGAAAAGATATAGGAAATCTATGGTTTGTGCAGTGATAATAAACTAGAGAATGAGTCTTCCATCAGAGCTTTTGACTCACAGCTTAGCCAATAAATATTAAGAGCAAATGCACATGCAGAAATGGATTATTTCACAAACAATTGAGAGCTTTTTTTTCTCCCAAAATATATTGCAAAGCCACAATATTTAGATACTTTGATCTGCCAGTAAGATTCAGAAAGTGACTCTGGATTGTTAACCCAAAATTCCAGATTTCTGTGGGATTTAGTTGGGGAAGAAAGGAGTAAAAAAATGCTTGTGTGTGTTATTTAAAGCATCTGAAGGTCAAGATGGAAGAAGCATGGTTTGGCCCCAGTCAGCATGGACTCTAGGTCGTTTGAGAAAGTGTGCGAAGGGCACAAGTGATGGCAGGTTTTGCAGCAAGCTTTATTAGTGACACCCAACTGTTGCCTAACAGTCACAGTCCACTAGCTGCCATTTCACTTTGATGGGTCTTGTCAAGGCTTGTTTTAACGATGCTTCAGGCATCCCAGAGCCTGATTTCGTATGCTAATGTGATGTGCTGCTGTATGTGTTACCCAGCTCGAGAGAAAGGGGCAGCTGCAGCCAACTGGTTTGCATTGGCCCTTGGAATGTGTCTGTGGACAGTAAAACAGGGACTGTTGTGCATCAAGGTGTGCTTGGATCACTGCATGCAGGGGATGGCGTCTTTCTGTCTCCTCCGTATTTATGGTCAAAGAATCAGGAGATGCAGGGCATAGAAAGGATGGTGTTAGAAAAGCATTTCTACAGGCAAAGTGCTCCAAACCTGAAGAAGAGGTAAGGGCATTTGCTCCAAAAGGCAAAACAGAAGTATTGGATACATGCACTTGATAGAAGAATGAATTGACATATTTGTGTATTTTTAAAAGGCAAATTGAGTCATATGCCTCCATCCAGAAAAATCAGTTCAGCAGAGAACTGATGTAACTTTGGTAACTTGCAGCAGAACAAACTGGGGTTGCCAGAAGTGAGACTTGATACTAAAACTCATCTCCCTATTTAGTTAAAGGGGAGGTCATTTGATGAAGAAGAAGAATCCATTCTCACCAAGGGCTTGTGAACAACAAAATGTGCTTTGAAATGACCCTTACTCCCAGGGTATCCATGTGCACCTAGTGCTTAGGTTTTGAGTTAATTATGCAGGACCCCATCTCAGGAAATGGCTGTGCTGCTTTTAGAACAAGGCAGTGAGCACCAACATGCAGATAACTGAGCCCTGTCTCTGGGCACCTCAGTGTTCTTCTTGTGGGGTTTGCATTCAAAGTGTTATGGTCCCAGCTTGGTTGCTGCTGCTGAAATCCTGTCCCGCATGTATAGCCTGGCTGTTTATTAAGTGCAACCTGTTTATCTTCCTGCCTGCACCCCCAGGCTGCCTGCCATCCTTCCCTTGTCTTCTTGATCTGTTCCCCTGTGCTTGCACAACCTTTGCAATCTCTTTTTCCTTCCTCTCCCTTTGGCACAGGTCTCCCTTTGTCCCCAAGGTAAGCTTCCTCTTCTCCAGAATAGCCCCAGAAGCTCATGTTGGCTTTCCCCTCCTCAACTGTCGAGCATCCAGCTCTGCTGAGTCCAGCTCAGTGGTGGGGTCTCATTGTGTCCAGGCTTTTGTCTGCATTGTGATCATTTCATAAACCCAATGCCAGATTCCTATGGCCAAAGGCTGCTTGGCCCCTTGCATCCAGGCAGACAGCAGTTCCCTGTAATAGGACTTCATGCTGAGGGCATGTTTCATGCAGATGCCTGTTACTGCCTCCTCCTAATTGCAGTTTTGTTCCTGCTAATCACATGCACCTCCTTGCTGTGAGTGATGCTGGAGCGCTCACATGCCCCTAGCTCAAAAATCACAGAAGCAATGGAAGAAAGGTTTCTCAGCTTTAAGTGGCTTCTTCGTGGCCTGAGGCTTTCTTTGAGGTGTGCCAGCTAGTGATTCCACTGCATGCTGGCTGGCTTGCAGGCATCTGTTCCAGGTTTTTCATTTTGCCAAGCAGTGTCCTTCAGTCTCATGTTCATGTGCTTTGCTGTAAGGATGATCCAGTTCCCAAATCCAGTTATGTTATCAGGCCCTTGGAAAGACAGCCATATATATGTGCATCCTACATACCTCATCCCATATTTTTAAATGTGTGTGTGTGTGTGTGTGTGTGTGTGTGTATAGCAGTTTTTCTTGCCTATACAGTTATTCTGGGGCTTCCATGTGGTTGTCTAAGTGAAGCAGATCTCAGAAATGCCACCAAAGCTGACAGTTAATGCAAAACTATCACCTAGAAAACCAATGAGAAGAAGAAGGGAAGAGCAGCCAAAAACTAATAGGAGATGTCTTGGGGGAGACGCAACTTCCATATGACTGTGATTGGTAGTATTCAGCACTATCCTTGCACTGTCTGGCACAAAGGTCGGAGCAGGATAGGTCAGGCAGCTTGGTTTCTTCCATCTTTCTTCTGCTGGGCAGAGGGAGATGTACATGAAATGCTGTACAGAGCCAACAATATGTAGGAGACACCTGAAGGCAGTGAGGCAACAAGTTTGGTTTTGTTTTCTTTTAAGCCATTATTTTGCATGTGTATAAGATGTTAATGTTTACACAAGGCCATTCTCTAAAATACCATAATTTAAACTTCTGTGCAAATGCACAGTGGATGAAGGGGAGCATGCAAGACATACAACACAGTGCCTGCAAAAGCTTTGCAGTCCAGGAGATTTTATTTCTGCAATTCTAATGTTTCATCCCATTCCCCTTTCATTGTCCTTCCTGTTCCTGCTTTCTTTTCTTCTTAATAGCTGTATTAAATGTCAGGTAGAGTGGAGTTGTTCAGAAGCATCTGTGGGATTTAGAAACACAAGTCCAATTGAAAATCCATGGGCCTTGAGCCCTGAATCCCGTTAGGGAAATTGCAACTAGTTTGATGAGCTAAAACTGGGACAGCAGCAATAGAGCCACTAGAGAGGTTGGGTTTGTCACTGCTCTGGGTTTTTTTGCACTGTATGATTCAAAGTAAAGAATGGAGTTCTGTCATACCAGGGACAAAAATACTCTTCTGTTGTGTTTTGTTTTTTACCAGGCGATGTGGCTATAGCAAGGCTAAGCAAGATCCAGAAGAAGAAAAGATGCATTTTCATAATGGCCACAGTGAGTAAAGAGCCAACATATATATGTGGTTTTGAGAAATTCTGTGGTAATGAGAAATTAACTGAGAGGTGGTTTCTGAAAAAAAAAAAAAAAAAAAAATAAAAAAAAATAAAAAATAAAAAAGTCTGGTTTTGCTGGTAATTCACAAAATAATTGTTTTGTACAGTAGGTCCCCACCTGCTCCTGCTGCAGGTCCCACAGAGAACTGAAGATTTGAGCAGTCCTTATATGTGCTGAGCTATTCACACCTGTATGTTTGCACCAGTCTTTCTAGTGAGCCATTTTGGTTTGTTCCGCTGTCTTTGCTGTGTGAATCAAGATGTTACTTACGTTTTCTGCTCAGCACATAACAACTCAACATTTTTGTTGTCTGGATGCATCAGTCAAAAATACCTTTTTGAAACCTTTGCTTCACCCCAGCCAGCTGTGAGGACCAAGCCCACTGCTACTCTTCAGCTTGCATGCCTCTGCAGAGGTGTGAGGAATAACACCTATTTCCTGCACCTAGGAAGCTTTCAGAAATGCTGTGTTAATGCCCCTGTATAGAAAACCCCTCTGCCGTGATGCTAGAAAGTAAATCTCATGGTTGCTGTCAGTCCTTCCTTCATCAAGAGCTGAGGAGTCTGGGGATGGGTAACAGTGAGGTGCCTTTTGGGGTGGAAAAGGCAAACACATTGTGAGTGAAAGTCAAATTTCCATTAGTGCTATGTAATGAAGGCAGCAGGAAGCAAATCAATTAAGAGCCACAGTGTAATGTAGCTGTCTCATTAGACTGATGAGCAATTCTTCATGTGAGTAGCCTTAATGATTGTCAAAACAAACTTATAATATGGATAACAAAAATACTTTTTCGCCTCTCAAGTCCTGGAGAAAAAAAAACTGCTATTGATTATATTTATACTGATACAACCCACAGGCTTTGTACTGCAAATATGCAGTTCTTTCAAATCTCAGTAACTCTGCCTGAAATAATGCAGGCGATTGATTAGCTGATGTGTGACTGGTAGGGCATAATTTATTTCAGCTCTCCATCAACCCCCATCCATCCAGCTTGCTTTGCAAGTTACTCCTGTAACATTTTGCTATTTGTACTTTTCCTCCTGGTGTTCCTCTCTGGTTCCAGAAAGGGATTTTTTCTACCAGACATCCGACTAAGCCATTACACAGCACCAAAAGGGATTTTTAGCTGCACATCATTCCAGCTGAGAACTGCTGTGCTTTTCGAAATATGCTGAAGTTGCATATATGTCACATATAAACTAAATATCATTTTTCAGGAATGATACTCATTTTCACCATAGAAATAAATTTCCAGGGGAGCAAAGTGCAAGGGACAGGAGTGTAATGCCCATTTTCCGTGATGTCATGTGCCATTAAATGTGCTTTATTTGTGTTTGCAGTTAAGCTGCCTGGAGTGAGGACCTATGTTGACCCCCACACCTACGAGGACCCTAATCAAGCTGTCCACGAGTTTGCTAAGGAAATTGAAGCTTCATGCATAACCATTGAAAGAGTTATTGGAGCTGGTATGGAAATGCATTCCATGACCCTTAGCAATGTGAAGGGCTGGTTTCCTTAACATGAGAGATCTGGGAAGAGCTGTGAAAAATCTGAACTGTTAGGTACCCTGCAAGTGAAGCTGAGCATGTTCCAGCTGAAGTTTGGGACAGACCTGTCATTGTCTGAAGTTTTGAAATTCAGGAGCTGAACTGAAAATGTCAGAAAATGGTGACAAATGGTCAGTCGAGCTATTTCAATGGATGCTAAGAGAAAGGACTCACTTAAGTTTCACATTCTTTTTACCATTTGAACCTTTTTATCCCGCAACATTAAGGTCAGTCTTGAAGCAAAAATTAAAAATAAGACATCACCTGGGACATTAAAAACACACAAGCCAAGGTCCAGAGCTTTTAACTTCCTTGGTTAAAAAAAAAACTCCCATTTTGTTTCCAGTAAAGCTGTTTGTTTAGACTTGCATCCAACATTAGGAGTATTT
This sequence comes from Chamaea fasciata, assembly GCF_029207755.1. Lineage (NCBI taxonomy): Eukaryota > Metazoa > Chordata > Aves > Passeriformes > Sylviidae > Chamaea > Chamaea fasciata. The sequence continues at coordinate 44,398,810 of NW_027094091.1, read as the reverse complement.
TTGTCCTCTGAAATTGTGAGTTTGGATGAAATTTAGTGTTCACCAGAAAAAAAGCCATTTAGGTTACTTTTTGGGAAAGATAGTAATAAAATTGTAAAGAGTTTATAGTCTATAAAAATATATGTTACTGTGAAAGACTGACAGCTTTCCATCTATGTAACCTACCAAAGGAAGTTTAAGAAGCAAGTGGTTTGAGTTTTACAGCTATCCACACAGGGCAGTGGTATAGGATAGGATATGACAGGACTCTTTCATATAGTAGACAAAAAAAATGAAATGAGAAAAAAGCCCAGTGGAATATAAAGCATAGCTCTTTAAACATAGGAAAATTACAATTTTACTCAAAGTTTTCTTGTGTTTATGAATTACTTGGCTTGTGGTACAGTGGCTGTTTGAGATAGTCATGACTACAATGTTCAGCAGTCCATATCCATGGATGCTGGGCAGCCCTTTGTGCTTTTCATCAGGCAAGGCTGTGCTGCATCCTGTAGACAGAGGCACAGTATGTGTTCCTTTCATGTGGTGTGATCCCGTTCTTCCTCATTTTCTTCTGAAGGTGAATTTGGGGAAGTCTGCAGTGGGAGGCTGAAGCTGCAGGGGAAACGTGAGTTTCCAGTGGCTATCAAAACCCTGAAGGTGGGCTACACAGAGAAACAGAGAAGAGATTTCTTGGGAGAAGCAAGCATCATGGGGCAATTTGACCACCCCAACATCATCCACCTGGAAGGTGTCGTCACAAAAAGTAGGTACAACCTACTGTGGACTGCTCTCTGTGAACTTTCGGTGAATTCTGTGTGTTATCTGTAACTTTGGCTGTTGAGAGAGTTGGTTAGGGGAGAAAGACCTAGGTGATGCCTGTTCTGAATGCACTTTTCATAATTTCTCCAAAAAAAGTTTTGTTTTCCAGAAGCAGGGAAAAAGAATGCACCTGTAGGTGAAGATAACAGGAATTATAAAACCACAATTAAAGCAAGCTCCCTCTGTGATCTGCTAGAGATGCACCTGATAATAGCTGCCCCTGGTGCTGGCGTATGGGAGGGATTGAGGGCATCCCAGAGTTATTGAGGTCTGACTCAGTTAGCTCAGTTTGCTCAGTTAGCAGAACAGCCCTCTGTAACTTTTCCAGCCCAATTCTTCTCCAAATTACTGTATGCACTAAAGATAAGGACAGGGAAAGGGCCAGCACATCCAAATGTGCCCAGGACAAGACTGTTGATGCTGTGCTGAGGTTGTGGAAAATGTGTAGAGCTGTTGTTATTCATCCATTTTAGAGCCTTGGAGGATCTACTTTATATCAAGGACTATTTTGTTGAAAAGAACTACTTCTATATTTTAAGATGAGTTTTAAGTGAAAAAGCACCAGCGCCTCACAGGTGTGAATGGCTGTCTCCCCTCTTGCCTTCATGTTTGGCAATGTCAGAGTTTGCTTAGCTGCTACTGTTCAGATGGTGGCATTGGGGGCCATGTGGCTGCTCTCAGTACCATTTGTCATTTCTCAGAGGAAGTGTCTCCAGCATTAGTTCATTTTCAGAGCTGCAATAGACAGCATACAGAGGGTCTAGCTGTGTGTCCTTGTAACTTCCACAAAATCAATGATGTTCTGTATTCTTGCATTTTTCCTTGTAATTGCATTTTGTAAACATTTTTAGAAAAAAATAACCAAAAATGGATTTCCCCCAAATTTTTAATAAATACCAAAATCTCTTGGGGACACCCTGTGTAAGAGCTCCAATTTCTAGCCCTGCAGAGATGTGGAATATCGGACAGGGAGTGAGTGATGATTATACATCCATGAAAGCTGCTAGTGGCGTGGGCCTGAGTCTTTCTGGCTGCTGGGGCCTCAGGGGATGGTTGGAAATCCCACTTTTAGTGAGAATGTGCGTCCCTAGGAAGCTGCCTTTTATACAAAGTGGCTGGCTGCTCCAAAGGCTGTGAAAACACAGAGAACTCTGCTTCTAAACTGGACTTCGAGCAACTGAAGTTTGGATTCAGGGGGATGTACGTACCCAGAGCTTCTTATAGCTCAGTAAATGTTTGTTTACTGCACTCAAACTTTTTTTCCAGCAGACATCTGGAGCATCTTCATAGGTTTTTCCTTTTCTTTTACATGGACCAAAATAACCTCTATGAATCACTAACTACTCTGCTTTCTCAAAGTATTTAACTTCTTTTACTCTTCAGTATCTCAGTCATTGGCCTTTTGTAGAATCAAATCTTTAGGGTATAATGTCTTCGCTGCATCACGATTTACTTATGGAAATAAGTGAAATTGAATCAGGCCATTTTTAATTCTGAATGAGAATATCATTGTATTTAACTAATATAGTTCAAATGCACACCTCAGTTAATTTGGACTAATCACTGTCCCTTTGCAGATAAACCCTCAGTTACTTCTGCTTTACAAATGTAGTGACAGTTTTCATTTGCATCCCATTTGGTTACACTGATGGTGTTCACATTGCATTAATGTGCACACTACTGACATGAGTTCCATCCACACATATTTTACAACCATGTAATGCCAGCAGGAGGAAGCCCTGGTGACACAGAGAATCAGCCCAGCACTTTGGAAGGACTGATGTTTACGTTTAATTTACTTTGTTGAATGTTATCTATTTGTGTCCTTATTTCCATGCTCTTGGATATGGGGTTAATTTATTCCATGATTGCTGCCAACCTGCAGCGGTCAGATAATGAAACAGAAGTGCCAGAAATCTTACCTTTTTTTTTTTTTTTCTCTGATGGTATCCAAAGGCAGAAGTCTGGAGAAGGTCCCCCAGGGCAGTGGCATAACAAGACGCCATTCTCACTGCAGTGCTACCTTGAAGTGTCAGAGATGAGGGACCTCATGCTAAAGTTGGGTGTTTAGCTTTTAAAAACAAACCAAAAAAAATTAACATTTGAGGTATACCTGGAGTTTTCTTCCCTGCAAAGCCACTGACATGTTTGCCATCCAACAGCAATGGTGCCCTGAGATCTCTCCTCCCTCCTACATTCAGCCTGTGTTGAGTGTAGACAGATAGCCATCATCCGAAAAGATGGGTCCCATCATTTCATTTGGGATTCAGCAATATTTTTCAGGGTCTCAAGGTGCATTTCGCATTTCAAAAGTAATATTTAGGGCAAGTTTCAAGCTTGGGCAACAGCTGGGAGAATAACTTAAAAGAACTGAAGCAGCACAGGTCCTTCATTCTGCAAAGGTAGTGTTTGCACACAATGAGTATTTTGATTGACAAGTTCACAATTACCTTTGTTATGTACATAATTAAGCAGTGAATTAGGCAAAATAGTTAAGGTAATCGAAAAGGGGAAAATTAAGATCTATCTAAATGGTAGGACATGTGCTGATTTTTAGTATTTACTTTCATGTGCATGTTATGACACACAGAAGCTCTTGTTGATCATTTCTATAAAAGACATTTATAATGCACTTTACAAATAACTGACAGCTCCTCTTTTGTCTGTGCTTTGTGCTAGCTAATGGAAATTGATTTAAATAAAAAATAATTTACATGTTCTTATAAGATTTCATTGAATTTACAAGGCCTGGAGCACACCACATTAATTATTGCTACGCCGTTGTGGCAAGCTAGCGAGAAATTAGATATAAAAACTGAGCAAAAACTATATATAATTACCATTAAAATGACTCGGGCATGAAAATTAATCAAACAGATTTGGAAAAACATTATTATTCCTGTCAACAACAGGAGGCCAGGTCTTTTGTTAAGAACTTCTACTTTGATTTCCGCTTGCACTCATTCCACACTTAACGAGCTTTTGTTCTGCAGCGTAAATATTCCTTTTCTTACTTCCAGATGTGTTTACAAGGGTAGTCACATGGAATTACTTGGATTACAAAGAATGCAATCCCATCCTTTCCTGGTCTTGGTTTTGCTGGCTACCAAGATTAAGCTTCAGGTCATCCTTGTTGCTCTTAAGGGTGTTGAAGCTCTCAGGAAGGGTCCAAAGAGGTTTCTGTGTGCAGTTTGGCCTCTGCAAGCTTTCAGCTTGTTGGTGGAGACAAGAACAAGGCTGCCTGAGTTCAGCTTGCAACATCCTCTTCAATCATGATCTAAACACTCTAGGGCTTGCTACCCCACCCATAATATGGTATTACTTTTTCATGTCCCCCTCCTCTATTTCCCTACTTCTGTATATATTCTGGGAACAACTCTTGTCATCCTGCTGGGACAGCAGTGTCTTGGTGTAGATTTACTGTTGCATGGCTGTATAACCAGATGCAGACACACTATTAAAAGACTTTTTTATTGCTCATGCTTTTTAGATAAATTCCTAATGAACTCATGGACTTTTTTTTCCAGGCAAACCAGTAATGATAGTGACTGAATACATGGAGAATGGCTCTCTGGATACATTTTTAAAGGTATTACATAGATCCTTTTTCCAGGGGTTCCTGGGGACTTGGTTAAGATTTGGGTTCTTTGTAGCTGGTTAATGTCAGTGAAAATGTTTTCTGGGTGTTGGTGCTGTCTGGGGGCAGGAGCAGCTCAGTTGTCTCTTGGATCTGCATTTACACAGCATTATGAAGGACCTGGTGCATGCCATGATAGAAACAGCTAAGAATAAATTGGAGGATATTACTTTATTTTAGGAGGCAGTTGACTGCATGGAAGGTATTAACTTATCCTGCAAAATGTCATGTGGTTCAACAGCAGATCTGTACTGCAGCAGAGCAAACCCCAGACTTGTCAGAGTTTTTCCATGAATTGTAAGAGCTAAAGAAGGGAGAGTGGGGGAAGTGGTTAGAAATGCAATGTGGCAACATGGGGAAGAGTCCCTACCCCCTCAAGTATTCATGAACCCCTACAGGTAGGATTTCCATGCAACTTGGTGCTATTCAGTTGCCTGACCGAGAAACAGCCCAGCCTGGTGCCCTTATACACATGTTCACTCCCTGTCACAGTCTCTTTATCAGTCACCAGTAGAAGCAGCTCAGTCCTTGATCTCAAGTTAAAAGAGCTACATTTCCTTAGCTTTGTCTCTAGAGATCCTAATCTAAACAGTGAAACTTAGAAAAGCTTCATGGTCAGAGCATGAGAGTAATGAATTATTAATTTTCCTGGTTTCCTTCCTTGGAGACTTGCCTTTGCATTTTTATTCATGCACATCCAATGCTGAGGGTGCAGAGGCTCTCAACTCATCAAATGTCTCCTTCCTTTTGCAGAAGAATGATGGGCAGTTCACAGTCATCCAGCTGGTCGGGATGCTGCGAGGCATCGCATCAGGAATGAAGTACCTGTCTGACATGGGTTACGTGCACAGAGATCTGGCCGCCAGGAATATCTTGATCAACAGCAACTTGGTTTGCAAAGTGTCAGACTTTGGTCTCTCCAGAGTCCTAGAAGATGACCCTGAAGCAGCATACACAACCAGGGTGAGTTACGGGGATACCAAACTGGTTGAGCTCAAGAGAAATGTGTTTCTTGTCACATTTTGGTCTTCAGGCTCTCAAGCAAAGAGGTTTCTACGAACCCAGAGCCTCTAAACTGTGCGGGGGGGGTTGATCAAGTGATAAAAGTTTATTGTCACCAGATTAATATTGCAAATGCCTTTAATTTATAGTGGGAATCGCCAAATAACACAGAGCTTAACTAATAAACTCTTAAGTTTAAGTTGGGTACACGAGTAAAATAGCAAACGTTGCGAAGTTGCCATGCTTCCAAGCTCTGTTCTGTCCTCTTTGGTGAATACCAAAGGGAAGAAAAAGCAATTGCTTTGCTTAGGCACCCATCCTGTGATGTAAGCCATGGTCTTCTGAACAATTTGACCCTTCTAAAACATTGGTAAGCGTGTAATGAATGCCCATTGCAAATAATGCACATTGCCCTCAGCATTACCCAGTTGAGAGTAATTTCTCCCAGCCCAAGGAAGAGCTTCTCCAACATCAGTGCTCTGCCCCTGCTCTGCCCATGTGACACTGGCACTGGAGAGGGGGGATGGGCAGGACCCAGCCTCAGCAGCGCAGACTTGGAGAGAGCCTCCAGTATTAATGGTAGTGATTGGCACACCTTTGACATGTCTTATTACTGTTTTGCAAGGGTATTGTTTGGTGGGTGGTGGGAGCTGTCTGGAGTCACGTTCCCAGTTCCTGTGGACGTCTTGGAAAGGCCTTTGAGCTTTTGTCAGTCCTGGCCCCATGATGGGACTCAGTGCACAGCTGGACTGGCACCTCCCTGCAGGCTGAAGGGCTCTTGGCCAGCCCTGCTGTGGCTCCCCTGTGCTGCCATGAGCTAATTGGCACTGCTGAGAATCTGGCCCTTCACTTAAGGCATGTGCTGCTGAGCTTGTAAATAAGTAATTATGGGAAGAAGAGACTTTTAAAAAGTTGCTTTGAAAGTGTGTTCCAAATGCTGTCTTTTTCCAATAACAAGCACTGTTAGGGGGCATGCAGGGAGACCTTCCAATATTCAGCTCAACACGGAGAGGAAGGGACTTCACAGTGTAGTATTTTTTTTTATATAAATCAAGGGAGACAACTCTAAACCCAATGAGAAAAGTATTCCTTAATCCAAATTCTCCTTTCCCTCCTCTTTCCCTTCTCAGAGCTGATCTGAAGTTTGATTTCTAAAATGATAGAAAGAAGAAAAGGAAACGGCAAAGCACATTTGACAGCTGTGGCATCATTTTCAGTCCCACAGCAGAGGCCAAGCAGGCTGGTCTTTGCACACACAGATTTCTGTGCCTGCTACACAGATCTCTCTGCAGGACCAGGACTGCATTAAAAGAAAAAAAAGAAAAAAATGGGAATTGCTTCTGCAGCGATTTGCATGAAGCCCTCGTTACATCAAAGTCTTCCTCAGCTTCAGAACTGTCTGTTCCTCCCCAGCTCGCTCTCAGAAATGGAGGAACTGTATTCCCTTACCAACCCGTGCAACATAATTGAGATGTTGATCCTATACATGTCCCAGCATTCAAACAACAAACCTTCAGGACAGCCAATTAGTAGGCAGCCTACAAATGCTTATGGGCTGAGATAATGTGGAAAGGGGCCCCATGCTGTCAAACAGATTTACTTTAAAATTCGATGTCTCTTTCCAGAGAGAAAATAACATCCCTTGGTGCTCTGAGAAGAGCTGTTTCGACTTTTTTCACATGTTCTCTGCCCTCCTCTGCAATCTGTTTTTTGGGGTTTTTCTCCATTTCTTTTCCATTTAGGGAGGGAAGATCCCCATTCGATGGACAGCCCCCGAAGCGATTGCCTTCCGCAAATTCACATCTGCCAGCGACGTCTGGAGCTACGGCATTGTGATGTGGGAGGTGATGTCCTACGGCGAGAGGCCTTACTGGGAAATGACAAACCAAGATGTAAGCATGTGCCAGAGCTGCTGTGTGATGGGACTTTGGGGGCTCAGCATTTATTCTGCCGTCAGAGAGGCAGAATGGGGACAAGAGGAGGAGAGCTGCTGTAAAAATGGCTTTGCTCCCCCATGCCAGACAGAAATGAGCCTCCCGTTTGATGCTCTTTTTTTTTTGCAGCAACCCAGAACAGGCTGTGCACAGAGGGAAATGTGTCTGCATGGAGGCAAGCCTGCTTCCCCCAGCAGACCACTGAAGCTTCACTAATGCTGTTAGAGCTGGAGCCTGTCCTTCCTCTGCTTAATGACAGAGCCCTGCCAGGGGATAGATGCTGATAAACTGGCAGCATTTTAGTTGTGTGTTCAAACCCCTGCTGCCACATAAAGCAGAAACTCAGGAGAGTCATGGTAAGAGCTTTGTTTCCCGGCAGAAAAGCTGGATGATTTGATCTAGTGACAGCAGTCCACAGAGCTACATCTTGGTTGTTCTTGCATTGCTGATCTCAAGAGAACAGTTTTGCTCCAGTTGTGAACATCTTGTAAGTCTGTGCTTGCACAAGCTCTCATTCATTTGTACAGTACCCTTCGAGTTGTGCCCCCTTGCTCCTGGGTTCCAGTGCCCCCTTCAGCGTCTGACCTCGAGGCCACCCTCTAAAGCATCTCCAAACAGTGAGACGCCTGGGAATATTCTCTCCCACCTGACTGCAGGTCCAATCCCAGCCTGGGTAAGGATCTCTTGATCCTACTGCAGGGCTGCATTCTATCTGATTTCACCATCAACATCTCTCCTTGTCTAAGGCTAAAAAAATTTAGGCCTGGGGTAGCCAGATTTTCTGGTGACCACTTCCTCTTCACAACTAGGAGAATTATGATTTGCAAACGTCTCTGAGAATGCCAGCTAGTCATGAGGTCAGATTCACCATGGGGCATGTGAGGCAGCCCTGCTACCTGCGGAAATCCTATTGCTGGATGGGTTTCCTCTGGTCACAATACTTGGTGTTTCATCCTTTCTGCTTTTTTGAGCAGTACTCCTATTCCAATGACTTTTCTGCCATTTCACTGGCAGCAAGGTCTCTGGCTGAGCATCCTGCTCTTCCTGAGTTTTGTTAGCAAGCCTTTGTCATCAGTGGATGTCACTACCTGTCATGCTGAGCTCCTGTCTCATCTCACTTTGAGTCCAGGCATGGAAACGAGCAGTACCTTTGAGACGGTCACGCCATGCTTCTTGCCAGAGACCTGAGCACACTGTTTGGCATGAATGCCCCACTGCTCCTGCATTGCTGAGGCTGTCACATTTGCAGGAAGTTCAGTAAAGCAGCATGTACCTACACAGGGATTTATCTTAATCAAATACAGGGACTTGCTTCCATAGTTGGTGCAGAGACGGCAGCTGTTGAGAGCCAAGCTTTTTCTTTCACACTGAGCACTGTAACTATCTTTAATGCTGATGCACTGGCATAGCACAGATGTTGCTCAGTAAATGCCAGGCCAACACTGAGAATGGTTCCAGTGAAGTAATGTTCTGTGGCCAGGGGAGCCCCTTGTCTGAATCATAACACTGTGAGCATCCACACTTTACAGAACTGTTCCAAAAAGCCCAAATGCCTCCATGTTCTGTGGGGCACAGATTTACCTGGAGTGAAAGCAGAAAAGAAAGGAGTAGTGAGGTGTTTATGAGCATCAGTTCCTGCTTAGGCTTTGCTTGTGTAACCTCTGTGTTACTTGCCTCTGCCCTTTGTGCAGATTCTAACTGCCTGGATAGTGGTGACATAGGAACTTAATCCAGTGTTGTGGCATATTTCTCATATAATTCTTCCTCCTTCAGCTCCTTTAGGCCTCCTCTTCTTCCCCCTCTGCTTGTATTGATGGAAGAGTCAGTAGTGTTAGATACAGCATTGGTTTTTGTGCAGAGGAAAAAGGGGTCACATAAATTTTGGACTCCGTTGCACAAGAGTTTCTTGCTGCATGGCCTGTAATTAAAGCACAGTCATTTTCAAGCACAGCTGATGATGAGCAAAATTATTCTCACCATGTTACAGATGGCTTGCTTTAAAGGAGGTGAAGTGCCATAGGGCAGGAAATGTTTTAAGGCTACAAATCACATTTTAAAGTCATGCTGATTTCTGGATGGCCCTCTAAAAATATGCTTTGGCTTGACCACAAGATAAGGCTTTGATGTAGGAATTGTTGAGAGGAATATTGTGGCCTTTGTTGCTCAGGTTGATAAGCTAGATAATCAGTGCAGTTGATTTTTAGTGTTCAGACTGGTGGATCTGTGAAAACACCACTGACTTTTTCTTTGGTTTACTGGAATAGACTATCCCAAATGTTCCTCTCCTAAACATCCAGTTCAGTCACCCCAATCCATAACTGAATAGTGCTTGTCCAGAAGAGAAACAAAAATGCCTCCTTAGGTGAAAATTCTAAATCTTCAAGTCGAACAAAGGAGTACACACCAATGAATGGAGCAGCAAACATCCCATTTTCTTATTTTCTAATCAGTGTGGCGGCTACAAGTGACTTGGTCTTTGTTGTTCCTATTTTTGCTCCTCTTACTGCTAGGCGCCTGAAGGCACCTTCAGATGCAAGAGTGTATTTCAGCATCCTAGCTTCTTGCAGTATTTTGATACCATTTACATTGTATCACCAGGACAAATGACATCCTGTAAATTGAGTTAACGCTATTGATTGTGATGTTACTGCCAGGAATATCCAGCACGCATAACCCCACTGCAGATATAGTTCAGATATTCTGATCTGGTGCCAGAGGGTCTGCTCCCTGTCTTGCTACTATTTTCTTTCTGCTACAGCTGGAGGATGACCCATTGTTGTTATAAATACAGACGTGGACACAACAAATAACACTCTCATGGCTGTGCCACGCTGAAGCTTTTTTTTTATAGGGCAGCTTCAAATTTGGAGTCAGGGACCAGCTGAAAAGCATGGTGTGAAGAACAGAGAGTATAAATAGCACAGTATGGTGGAGCTGGGAGCAACAGCCAGGCAATAGAAAAGATTACCTTGCAAGTGCAGGTTGGGTGGACAGTGGTGCAACTGCTCCAGTGACAGATGAAATCTGATGGGCCCAAAAGGACTGCACATGTTGTGGCCCAGATCTTCTGATGTGCCTTTTACCCTTGAAGGAGGTAGTAAAGCCTCACCTAACTGCTTCTCTGCTGTGTACATCCTGAGAGGGTTTGAGGTTCCCACTACTGCTGCTCAGTCAGTCTGGCTCATTCCTGCAACTCTTACACTTAACAAAAAGCTCTGTGATGGAGGACAATTTAAAAGCAATCCATGCCGTCCTGAATTTTGAAGCCTTCTGAAATGCAGCTCTAGCCTGACACAGCTCATCCTGTACTACTCATCTAGCAGCTAAAAACCAAGACAACAACTTCCACGCTAACCACAGAGCCTTCTTCTTCAAAACAGGATGTTTTCAAATTGTGATGCAGTGCCCAACATGAGTGGCATTTGAGGTAGTCTTTGGAGTGGGCAGTGAAGCACATGTGGTTTTTATGTGGACGTAGCAAATATCTTTATCTTTATAGCTGCTTCCAGCTCCTTTTCATCAAGGAATCTTGGGAGTGGAGGGTGTGAAGATGGGCTGCCATGACTCTCTTGGCACAGACACAGAACCTTGTGGCTTGAAACATGAGCTGCATTCTCCTGAAAATTGTAATGGTTCAAAATGAGAACTGCTGGGCTTAAAGCTCTGCCCCAAACTGGGTAAAACAAGTCACCTTCTTCAATTCTGCCCTCATTTATTCATTTCTGCCTTTCAAGAGGGCAGGCAACACATATGCATACCACTTGTTTTAGATATAAAACCATAGATGGTTTGTATTTGAAATCAGTGCAACAACTCCCCTGGTTTTAATTTACATACTCTTGGGTTGACATTTTAAATTCCTGGCAGAAATGTGGCCACACTAAGAAACTACTAGACCCAGACAGTATTGAATGATATATGAGATGGTTGTTCTGCCTCTGCCTTGAATCCATCCATCAATTAGCATTCAAAGTCTCTTTTGAAATACAGTCAGACTTTTATTACTGTAATACAAATTTGTGGTCTAGCACATGCCTTTTCATTTAAAAAGAAGCCAACATCTGAATAAACAAAATCACTGCACTCCAAAAAGATGCCAGAAAGCCCTTTAGGCTCTTTTTCATGGATTTACCATAGGTTCCAGGAGTTTCCTGGTATATAATGTAGAGACCACAACAGAGCTTTGAACAAGTGCAACCAGGCAGTCTGGCCTCCTGGTTGCAGCAGTGCCTTGGCCTTCTAGATTCGTTTTGCAGTGACTAAAAATGAAGTTATTCAACCCATCCCATAGAAAATATGAAAGATAGAGGGGCTTACTGAGTTTGCCTCTCATGGGCAAAGCTGGGGGGTGGCAGGATTTTTTGTGAGCGTATTGCTGATCTCAAAAAATCAAATTGACTATGTTACAGTCAATTTGCATTTGGGAAAAGGATGAGGGGAGGAAAAGCCTTGCATTTTGTGTCCTGTAGGTGATTAAAGCTGTGGAGGAAGGCTATCGCCTGCCAAGTCCCATGGACTGCCCTGCTGCTCTCTACCAACTAATGCTTGACTGCTGGCAGAAAGACCGCAACAGCAGGCCCAAGTTTGACGAAATTGTCAGCATGTTGGACAAGCTCATCCGTAACCCCAGCAGCTTGAAGACGTTGGTTAATGCATCAAGCAGGTACAGACTCAGCCTAGAACCATTTCTCAGAGCAAGCTCCTTGTCTGAGTACCCACCCCTAGGGTTGGATTCCCTCTGGTTATTTAGCTTCTGTGTGTTCTTGGGTGAATGTTGCTTCAGCTTTTTTTGTCCAGGGGGGTTGACTCATATCAACTTTCTCTGTTGCAGTCGGCAGCCAAGTGAGCAATTCACTCGGTCTAAATGCAGTGCTGCTACCACAAAGAAAATTACCATGGTCTGTCTTTCAGAAGCAGGAGTTTTGGCAGTTCTTTGTCTGTGACAAAACTACCTGTGCTGTACTGCAAGGTTAGAGAAGGCAAGACTTGAGTGCATGAGGTAGATAGTAAATACTGCTCCAATTATCTGCCTGTTGACTTTATCTTGGTAATACAAACAGAGAGTGTCTCTTGGGGAAACTCTTAGGATGTGCAAAGCTCATGGATGTCCAGGTACATCCTTCCGCAACTATTCCCAGGCATGCTAGCCACCACTACAAATCATGACAGTCTTGGTAATTGCAGGGGGGGGTCTCTGGTTCCCTTTGCTAAAACCACATTAAGTGAATAGAACAGCCAGTTAGTATTTAAACATGAATCTGAATAGCTACACAGCTACAAGTAAGGTAAACACAATCAAGAAATAAAGCTGCACTTGGGGAGAAAGAGCTAAATAGTCTTGGAGAGGCTTTTTCTATTTTCACTGTAAGCACACATTTACTTCTGAATCATCAGTGTTGCTAATCACGCAGTCTCTTGCAAGGTCACAAAGAAGTTTTATATGTATATAATGTGTGTGTGTGTATATATATGTATATATGTGTATTATTGCTGCTTCACTGATGGCAGTGGAGCTCCTCAGATTAACAATGGAAAAGGCCCTTCAGAAAAGTTTATCCTCAGAGGTGAAACCGAAAAAGGTATGTTGTTTTCTTTAAACAGGAATGAGGAAGATAGGATTAGGTTAGACTGGTCGTATGGGCCAAAACAGATACACTGCTGTGAGCTTACAGTCATTTGTCCCCACACCTTCCAACTGAGCCTTGCACAGCTGCATGTGGCATATCTCACCTGCTGCAACTGCACATCCCCATGGTGGCATGTCCCTGCACATGGCATTTCGTGCACTGAAAGAGAAGAACCTGAAATTTCTGTTAATTTTTAAATGCAGGATAGATCTGGTTCCTCAGGCTATTTTACATGTACCATTTACCATCTGAAGAAGAAATTATTCTTATTAGCAATTAGATGTAACATCAGTGCCAGCAAACCTGCAGGAAAAGGTTTATGACAGCATAAAATATGTGAGGTTTCTCTTTTATTTTCAACTCAGAACAGTTATTTTCCAGGCCTGTTATGTGATGTTTCCTGCACTCTTTTATACCAAACTGTTATGCCAGATGAGGAAAATAGGCAGGAAACTATTTCCTTGAGCTGCTAAGCACCTTGCTGATGTTTTATTCCATGAATGGGTCCATGCAATTCCAAACCTTTTCAGAGCTGCTGTGGATATTTTTGATATGGATGGAGCACCTGAACAGTCAGGCTTTGGGGCTGTGTTTCTATTCTCATAGATTGCTGTGCCCAGACCATAGTAATTCCAAATGAATCATAATTTCAATATAGAGCAGCTGTAAAGGATTTTTTTATATATATAATGTGTTCTTTATGGAAATTCTCATTAATGCAAATAAGGGAGGAAGTCACTCTCTACATTACTGCCTGTGCTATGATATCACTGGGTACCTCCTGACATTAGTGATGAAAATCCACTTCTCATGATTACTTAGGAGTTATGAATTTCTCATGTGTATAAAATGTTATGGGAAGCCATTATGTTCTTGGTACTGCAAGTATTCACATTTTATTAGACCCTTCAGCATTGCTATTAAATAAACAAATAATACTAATGTGCTCATAAAATACATGAAGATTCCTGAAGTGCTATAATAATATAATATCCCAGCTCTCCTTCCAGTTGAAAGTCTTTTAAGTGTAATAGCCACACCATCAGAGGCTGACCCAGAAAATGTTTTGGTTTTTTTTCACCTGTGGGTAATGATCTTTACACAGGGCTTGTGTTAGCTGTGTTCCGTTTTACAAAGCAAGGAACAGATCTGGTTTCTTTCCTGGCTGACCTTGGACAAGCCCTCTTTGCTCTCTGCACATCATTAGTGGGGTGGTGGACCCTGCTTGTGCCAGGTGGTGTGTCGGTGCTCCAGCCGCGGTGAAGGGTTATTACTTGCCTGAATTGCTTCTTCCCTGCGTGGCAGAGCTGAGCAGGGAGCAATTCCCGTGGCAGGGTCTGGAGTGAGGGTGTGGGAGCAGGAATGTACCTCTGTTTGCAGGGCTGGAGCGTGGCTGGAGCATTGCTGCTCTCTGCAGGCTCCTTGGATGCTGTCGGCATCCGAAACCCCCCCGTGACTCTGCAGGAGCAGCCCCTGGACTGTTAACAGCCGCCTGCCATTGATGGCCGCTGCTGGGAAATGTAATTTGGGTTTCAGCTTCCAGGCTCTGCGCTGTCTTAAGTTAATTACGAGCTTTAAAGGTGGAGGAAGAGAGCAAAGCGGGAGTCATCAAAGCGAAGACTTTGAAGTAGGAGTGACTGGGGGAGCCTACTTGTGGTCAAGAGGTAACTGGGATGGATGCCACTCCTTTCTGCTTGTGGTGTGGACTGGAAATGGCAGGAGCTAATTCAAGAATGGGTGAGGTTGCAGGTGAAGTGCTGTGTTCGATACATTGCATATCAAGCCTGCGAGGAGGATTTAGGCTGCAGCAATCACTGAAAATGGAACAAAAGAGTCATCTTTACCATGAAAAAATGCAAGCAACCTGAGTCATGTTGTGTGTATCTCAGTACTGATTATGTTTGCTTCTTTGTTTTTGCTTATCTTTAGAGTGTCAAATCTGTTGGTAGAGCACAGTCCAGTCGGGAGTGGTGCCTACAGATCCGTGGGTGAGTGGCTGGAAGCCATCAAAATGGGTCGATACACAGAGATCTTCATGGAGAATGGATACAGTTCGATGGATGCAGTGGCTCAGGTGACCCTAGAGTGAGTAGTGTCCAGATCATTTTCACCTCATTTCTTGGAACTGCAATGGGAGGAGGGAGTAGAAAGACAAACTACTCAAAAATATGCAAGGATGAGGCTGCAGAAAGGGAAAGCATTATCCTGTGTTTGCAGTCAGCAGTTTCCCTTATAGCATCTCTATTGATAACAAGTGCAGGCCAGACTAAAATTTACAATCTCTACACTTTCAGCCAGTACTTTGTCTGCTTTACTCACAGAAATTAATGCATGAGTTTCTGTAATTGCCAGGCCATCCTCTTGACACAATAGCAGTTGATTATTTGGGGTTACCAACAAAATAAACACTCTACCCTACTAGTAAATGTATAGGTGCTAGTCTCTGCTGAGACATCCGGGCTTCACAGCAGATCAACAGATGTGGTTTCACGGCTGATCTGGATATAACCAAGTGAACAGTGAAGCCCAGTAAGGTGTGGAAATGGTATTCAGCGTTAACAGAAATAGATAAGAGCTGATGCCAGAGCATCAGTAACCCACAGCTCTAGAGGACAGGCTTCCTGAATGAGACCCTTCTGAATGTGCCCGTGGGTTTTGCACGTGGGCGTGACTGCAGTTGAGGCAACAGCCTTCAAATGACTTGCTAAATGCCTCAGGGCTCCTGATTTCCTATACTCCGCCTTTAATTGCCTGCCTTGCTTGTGTTACTGTGTCAGTACTTTCTTGCTGCTGCCTGGGATGTCTCAGACCCGCCTCAAAGCCTGCCTCTCTAGCTGGGTTAATTCGAGCTTAGTTTACTGCAGGCATTAAGGCAGGATGGGAAGAATTGTACTCTGCTCCTTTGAAGAAGGTTGTGTCTCCTCTGACCACATGCAGATTGCCACTGCACATACAGAATTGCTTCTGAGGATTAAGAATAAACCAAGAAAAATCCTCCCACCCCACAGAACTGCAGCATTTCCTCCTGTCTGCCACAGTGCCTGCTGTGGAGCTCACTGTACAGCACAGGAGTGTGATGCAGGTTGGTGACATCTCCATGGAGTTCAGTTTTCCATTACATACACGGAGGGAGTGCAGGAACGTATCTGCTCTCACTCTGATTTTATTTGCTTCACTCACACCGTCAATATTTGCCCCTTACACCTGGATTCATCCAGTGTTTTTTCAGCCAATCACATGAAAACCCTGAGCTAGGGTTGAAGTCCTCTCCAGCAACTGTCTGGGAAATCAGGGTGCATGGATTTTTACCTAGATCCTCTTTTGAGCTCCTGAGACCCTTACATGTTTTTTCCCAGCCTTGTCTTGCAATTATGTGTCATGTTACTAGCGGTTTTGAAGACTCCACGGTTTAGACTGATAATCTACGAACACTGGCCAAGGAAGAGGGCATCCATCCCCAGGCTGATCAGAGTCCACATAGCAGAATTAGCTAGCCAGAGGCTGCTAACCAGAGCAACTTCTGGTAGAAAATGCAGGTTGTCTAAAATCCATCACAAATTTATTGCTGTTTGGCTTAATTAGTCACATCAAAGGAGAAAATTAGGCTTCTAGCTTGTTCCTCTTTAGAATTTTAGAAGTTTCAAGAGCTCTACACAAAATGCTCAGAAGTAAAATGCTTTTGTTTGGGTAACAGAAAATGTTGACTTGAAACCCAAATTAGTAGGTGTTTTCAGCTACAAATCAGAAGTTTACTTACTTGTGTAACTTTAAACAATCTTGCTATCCCCCCTACACCGTCGTAGCATCCCATGCTGCTGACAAAAGTATTCCTAACCTCCAAATTCTTAAAGTGCAACAGTTCAGATTATGAAATAAGATCCTTAATTTGACTTTAAAATTTGACTATTTCCCTATGTTTACTCTTTGGTATTCCAGAAATATCAAAAATGTCCCCAAAATTCTTTTCAGGCGATGCAAAAAGTGCTTTAAAATGGTTTTTCTGATTGGCAATGAACCAAGAAACCCATACCTGCACAGTTCCAGCCAGAAAGGCAAGTTAGTTTGAAAGTCTTTAAATAAGATTATAGTTGCCAGAGATGCTCTGACTCTCACCAGCTGCAAACCTCCTCGAAGGCTCCCTCACCAGGTCCCAGGATGTTCTCTATGGCACAAATGTCATCCAGTGGTCTCAGTGGAGAAAAAATGTCTGAGCTGCTCAGCTTCAGCTTTCTTCTGGGTTTATAGAAGAGCAGAGCAGTGCAAAGGAGCTGATGCCTGGCAGGCTGGGGGAGCTTTTGGGTTGTTGTTTTTTAAACTGGAAGGAGGCATTTCATGGATCCATCTTCCATTTCAGTTTAAGCTGAAAAAAACTTTGAAAGCTGTTCCAGCTAGTTATCCATGTCAGCAAATAAATTCCCCCTCCCCACCCCAGCTGCCTATGGACGGAGACTCTTGCAGAGATCCCTGCTTGGTTCTTCTCTGTCAGGCCACTTACCTTTGCTTTGCGGAGGTGGCTTGGCAAGGCTTGAGCCCGCTCAGGTCTATTTTTGGAAAACCTGCGGAAGATTAATCAAGGGTCCAAGTATCCATCCAAATCAAAACTTCTCTCTCAGAAACAGTAAAAAAGAAAAAACAGCAGATTCTCAGTTGTTGAAAAAAGAGAAACCATCATAGCAGCTTAAGAGGAAAAGTGTCATGTATTGAAGTCCTGAACTCAGGCTGATGTAAACTGGCAGATTGGCCTTAAAAAATAAAGGAAGGGAGAAAAATGGCTCCAGCTGGGCTCAGCTGAGATTCTCATGGGTTCTCCAGAAAATAAACACCAGAACAAGCAAAGTTCTTTAAAGGTTGATATACTGAGAAGGGTTGGTTTTCTGGAGGTTTTCATTTTTTTTCTCCCTGTAAAAGGGAGCAACAAAACATTTTGTACTCTACAAAGGAGAATTCAGGTTAAATGTTCCTTGTCATTTTTAATAGAGGCAACTGTTATATATATTCCAGAGCTGGGACTTGGGGGGATCGGGTGAAAAGATGATCTGAACATCTGAAAGTGGCTTGCTTTCCCCAAATGACATCAGTAATGCAGTCTTTACAATTTAGGAGGTTGCCTTCAAATACCATCTAAAATGATCTTCACCAAATTCAAACAATGCAGAAGACAGATGTAGAAATTAAGTGGATAACTGCTACCTGAAAAAGCAGGGGGAAAACATACGATAAATGTAAATAATTTCTAAAATCTACTGGGAAAAAAACCTACTAGTGCTACAGGAAGAGTTGGCCATAACACTGACAGGACTGGTAATTGTGGGTACCCAGCATGTGGCTTCTTTACAGGATCTGGTCGAGATGGTTGATGTTCAGCATTTTTTTAAAAACCTCCCCCCCAGCATGAAAAGCAAAATCCTGATTACCATTCTGATTCTTTCAAACTGATGGCTTGATGCATTTGTTCCAGAAGAGAGTAGTATTAGTGACAAATTTCTGAAAGCAAAAGATTAAAAATCCAAGATCAATGAACATCACCCCAAGTCCTAAGCTCTGCCTACTTAAGCAAAGACCTGAAAATGTATGTGTTCAAACAAAGAGTGATTTCTACATTTAGCTCTAATTCTTGCAAAGGGATGAATCACCTTGTGAAAAGTGGAGCCTCACCCTCCACCCTGTCTTTCCAACTGGATATCAGACTTGAAGGGAACCTTTCCAGTGGACCAGACCTGCTCTTTAAGCTTGTGGACCACCTAGTGACTTTGAGTGTGTCTGGAGCTCTTTCAATCCACTGCAAGAATAACTTTACCAGGACAATACTCAAGAATAGATAGATCCATGACATGAGTTTCAGTCTGACCCTTGACTGGACCAATTACTAACCATGTGGACTACATATTTTCACCTTTTGAAAGATCTGTACTCACTGAATCTCAGGACACCCTGTTGTTTGTTATTAGATGAAGAGCTCTGAATATTTGTAATAATATGTGTTGTGTTGCTTTGCATTGTATATATTTTTCTTCTAAAATAAAATAAATTATTTATTAAAAGTTATACTGGGTGAAGAACATTTAAGAGTTCACCTGCTCTAGATGCTTATTCTTAACCTGAAATCTCAGTCCTGGGATTATGATACTGTGTCTGCTTCTGAACAAATTCTCATCTTGTTATCAAGTAGAATGGGAATTATGAGTAGGAGCAGATGAACTCTTAAAACAAAAATTTTTAAGTCCTCATTTCATGTAAATGTCCCTAGCAAGTGGATTCCTCTCTCTCTTTAGCATCGTCTGAAGGTCTTTGAGGTTCTTCTTGTTTCCCCTCATTGAACTGACAACTAACTAACTCCATGAGTAGTCCCAGTCTGCATGGGCAGCTGTAGTTACACCACGTGCAGAAGAGTGGTGAGATCTGCCCTGGATGGGAGATGAAATACAAATTATCTGTGGTAGGCTGACGGCTGCTGACCACGGAGATCTTTCAGGACTGTGGCCCTTTGCTTGCATGACTAAACCGGCTGGTGAGGGGGTTGTATTTTATGTGGAAATCCAGTCCTAGTCTACACTGTGTTTGGCAAACTCGTCCATGGTGTATAAGTAGTTCTATTTGTAAATAAAATGTTTTAAATCTATTTCTTACAACATTGAGACTGTGAATTCAACCCTTGCAAATGGAGGCTGTTGCAGGGAAGGGGATACCGTGTTGTCACTGGCATGTTGCAGCTGGGTGTCGGTGCAAGGCAGTGGTAAGAGAGCAGCTGGCATACAGCTGTTTACAGGCTGCTTGGGATGAGCTAACACCAATTTTCCCCTTTATTTCCTTGGCTTTTTGGTCAGCTTAGGTAAACCTTTTAATACCTTGTTGACCAGTGATTCAAATTCTTGCCTGCTTTCATTTCCAGCCCTACATGATTGAAAGAAGTGAAAAGATAAACTTCCTCCCTAAAATAAGAATAAAAGTTGTGCCATGGCTGAGGAGGCCAGGCGTATTGAAGCAGGGAGACCACCCAGCACATGGGTGCACGGATCTCCGCTGCAGAGGCACGCGCAAAACCCAACACCAGGGGTCAGGTTACTTCCACAGCAGGGAGCAGCCTGGATCCTCATCGCAGGTGTTGTTTGCCCGCGGGTCTCAGTTGTGCCTTTTCCTGCAGGGAATGCACATTTTTATTGTAAAGCCCCAGTGGATGTCTGCACACATCTCTGCAGACTGAGCCCAGTGAAATTTCCACTTGGCTGCAGTAACATGAGCCAGCCAGCTCTGGACTGGAGCTTAAAGGCAGTTGTTTCTGCAGCCCTTCGGCTGCAAACCCCAGAAGCTGTTGGGGTTTTTTGTCCGCAAACCAGGTGGTTTGTGCACCCAGTTCTGTTCAAAATTGTCTTTTGCCTTACACTGCTTGAAGTCCTTCAGCACTGGATGCATGGGAGCATGCAACGTGCTGTGGAGTCATGCTTGAAACATTAAAGCTCCTACATTCTCTAGGCAGTTTCTAGAAAGTTTTGTTGTTGTCTTTGCTATGTGCAAGGTGGCTTTTGAATAAAGCTGCTGATTTTTATACTTGGCAGGCATCTGGTTCAGGAGCTGTGTCTTCTGGTTCATCTTTGCTGAGGTGAAACACCCCACAGTAGTGTTTTTCCCCTCTCTGAGGAGTCCCCCATGCTTTTGGCTGGTGGCTTCCCATTTGAAAGGATTTGGTATTCAAAAAAAAAAAAAAAAATTTAAAAAAAAAAAAAAGTTGATCCCCTGGTGAGCAGTTAATGTATTGAAACCAGAAACTCTTTTTTCTTCTTTCTCTCTTGTAAATCAGTGAGACACTCCTCAAGGCTGTTGAGTTAAGGGGATACTATATGGGGGGAAAAAAGGCTGTGTAGTGAACTGGGTGGGGGGTTTATTGGACTGATGGGGCTATGTGTTAAAGGCCAAGACATGCATGCTTTTCTCCGAGTTTCAGGCTGCTTTTTTTCTGGCATAACTTGTGAGAGTATCAGAAATTACACATCTGTGAAATACGCGGTATTGGATTTTCAAAAGAGCTCAGCTTGCACTTTAGATACCTGGAAAAAAAAAAAAAAAAAAAAAAAAGCTGATTTTTCAAAAAGTGCCAGCAGAGCAGGACTCAGCAGGGGGAAGATGGATGTTGTCTTTTTTAAGAATCAGGTCCTGTACTGTGTTGGTTTTGGGGGTTGGTTTGGGGTTTTCTGTTTTTTTTTCCTTTTGATCTCTGGTGTGAACTTCCAACTGTGCTGTGTACATAAAATAAATTGCATGTAACAATAGCATTACTTCATTTTCCTTCATTATTAAGATGGCTTGCTGAACTAGTTTCACAATTCAGTGGAGGCAGAAATGAAAGCATGTCCCCCTGAGAAGGTAGACACCTTTTGCAGGTGCTGCAGCCTTTTCTCTGCCAGGTAAGGAGCACTGCTGATGTGACCGCCTTTGCTCTGTGCCCCTGATGTTATGATTTCCCTTTGCATCATCAAGAAGCATTGCTGAAAAAGGGTACAATAATGAAATTATGTGTTTAGCCTGAAGCAAAAAACCTGGTATTTTCCAAATCAAAAAAGCAGAAAACATGACAGTCCTTGGAGAAGTACAGATCTAGCTTTTGGCTTCAACTAGTTTATGTGTTAATGTATTAGCCTTCACTAAAGGCTGCTTTTTATTCAAAGTAGCGTTCATCTGTATAAATTTTGGACATGGACGGTTGGTTGTACTTGCACAGGAGTTTCTGTCCAGAATGTGAAGCTGCTGAGAGAGGCACACCTCCATGGGTGGCTTGTGTGAAAATGATTTGGTGTTCCTTGCACATGCTCTCCTGCAGTCCAGCACACAGCCCTGCTGTGAGCTATAGGCCAGGTTTGCAATTATGTCTCAGGTGATGGCTGAGCTCCCAGGTGTTGCTCGGGATTCCCAGCCCTTGCATGAATGCGGCAGCATGGTTTCCAAAAAGCAGCTGCATGTTCAAGGTCACATCTCAGTGGCTTTTGGTGGAGAACTTTCTCCTAAAAGACTTGCACACAGGGTGTCAGCAGCTTGGGGATTCACAAATGTATCAGCAGGACCATAAGGCACAACTTACTTAGAAACATCCTTAATTCACTCCAGTCTGGAGGTAGAAAGTGGGTGACTGATATTTTTCTAGTGGAAGCCTTCAGACAAAACACCACATCTCTTATAGTCAACCTGCTTCTCTAACAGCTTCTGTGTCTTGTGCTGGAAACATATATGCAACTGTCTTAATGTTTCTGCTGAGCTTTTATTCCTACAATTTCTTTGTTAACATTTTACTGGCCAGTAAGAAATCTCTACAACTACACTCTGCCATAACTGATGGCCTTACCTGGCTTTAGAGGTGTCATTGAATCTGATAACCCAAGGTCCTGCTGTGGTATCTCCAGGAGATGATTTGTCCCACTCCTGTCTTTGGATGGGATAAATTGTACCCTGGAGGTGCGTCTTTTATGCCATTCACGTGAATCACATGAAAGTGATTACCTTCATCTCTACACTTGAATTTTGGACGGTGGAGTTGATGACAAACAACCTTTCCTCCTGATCCTGCATTTTTCATTAACTGTCTTATTTTACAGCTTTCCTGTAATGATAGTCCAGTAGGCAGAATCAAAAGAAATGCCCTTGGCTTCTAGAATTCACCTCCCCAAAGCAAAACCAAATGTGGGTTTATGGGAAGATTTGCAAAGATCCAAAGGGGAGCTGCTTTGCTAATTCTTGTTGACTTTAAGGAGTCATCAGGATGGTGGCCATGCTCAAGGCTTTTGCTATTTGTGTTTCTTTGGCTTTCCCTCATCTGAAGAGGAAGAAAGCACAGATTGACCTCATTCCTCACTGCTCATATCCAAGATCAAATACCAGCCTCTCCCATGAGAAGAGGAAACAGCAACGTGGGCTTTCTTACATGGCTTTTCTCTTGGAAATAGGACTTTTCATGCCTAGCAGAATCCTTGGCCAAAGATGATGTTGGCACTTTGCTGTCTGGTCTTTCTCCTTGGCCACCGAGGTGATCTCATTCGAATCACATCACCTCTCTGAGATGCTGTCAGCCATAAAAAAAAAAAGAAAACCTTTACAAATGGGGAAAATAAAACCTGCTAACTAAACTTGGCTCTGGGAGCTGCCAGTGATAACAGGTAGGCACTGGCAGCAGCAGCAGCGCGCGCGGCGCGTGGTGTGCGCGGCGACATGTGCCTAAGAGGTCCATGGAACCAACGTCTGCTTTCTCCCACAGGGATTTGAGACGTCTGGGAGTGACACTTGTTGGTCACCAGAAGAAGATAATGAACAGCCTTCAAGAGATGAAGGTCCAGTTGGTGAATGGGATGGTGCCGTTGTAACACGGTTTTTAAAGTTGCTTCCTCAAGTGGGTCGGTCCTGCACTTTGTACTCTAGCCCTGAGTTTTATTTTGACTAAAAAAAAAACCAAGAAAAGATAAAAAGGGAAATTCAGTAGTTTCTATAACTGAAGGACGTTGGCCTCTGCTGCAGCGTTTCTAAAGCAGTGTTTGACTAAAGTTTTGCTTTTCTTCCTATTTGTGTCCTCATTTTCATGAAGTCAATGTAAGATGCATGGAACGTGGAAACGAATCTGCTGTACATGAGGTTAACCAGTCTCTCAAGCTTCAGCGGTGATGACAAGCCTTCCACCACATGTTGTCTGTACATGGGAGGTACATATATATATATATATATATAGCACCTTTATATGCTGAATTACAGCAGCACATGGTAAAGGACTGACTTGAATGGAGGATTTTTGTGGCCCTTCATAGACTCCCAATAGCTGCAGTTTGCTGAAGTATGACTTCGAGTCTTACATGTCTACAGAAGTGTATTGAAGAGCAATATGATTAGATTATTTCTTGATAGATATTTTGTTTTGTAAATTTAAAGAAAAGAAAAAAATGCTGTTACACAGCATTAAGTTATAGAGACTAGCATATAAACATGTTGCTTGCTCCATGGCAAATACAATACAGGGTGTATATTTTGTTTTCCTCCTTCTGTGTTACCAAGTTCTTTTTATTTGCTCTTTGGGGAGGATAATACATGGTGAAGATGTATATACTGTACAGTTTGCTACGCAAAACAAAATTTGGGCTCTTTCCTTGGTTTGTTCCTTCTTTCCTCCTTCTTTTGCTCACTCTCCCTTTTGTGTTACCCCTATGCTTTGTATTTTTTGCTATGGTTTGGTTTGATCAACACATAAAGCCTTCAGAAATTTTGATTATGTATATGAGGTAGAAGGAGTTGGCGTAAATAAAAGATGCTGCTCATCTGTTCCTTTACACCATGGGTTGAGGACATCCAGAAGAAGAGGAGTAGAACATCCGGTTCTTCATGGCCTCCAGCTACAACATGGCATTGATTTTTCTGTCCTGGCCAAAGATAGCGTGGGATTGCCTCTGCACAGGTGCTTTAGCCCAGGAGCCAGCACCCAGTGCAGCCATCACCTCTGTTCCTGGAGCCCAGGAGAGAAAGCATGAGGCGGTTTTAGCTGGAAGGAAGGAATTTTGTTGTTCCTTTTCTGATGATGTGGGTTAAGTCCTAGGAGACAGTGTGGAAACGAGCCTGTGGCCATCAGGTGTGGAGACTTTGTAAGATTCCTCCCACAGTGGTGGGAGAAAGATTTTTTTTTTGGAACTGTACTGTCCCAAGCTGTCTCTCAGCATTCTGTGTTTGCTGTGGACTTGGCCCGTTTGTGACAGAGCACAGAGGGAAGAGCAGAGTAGCCCAAAATGGTCACAGCAATGGCATCCTGAGGGCAAGGAGATGCCATTCACCTGGGGCTAGCACAGCTCAGATCAGGACTTGGTTATAGCTGGGGTTCAGTGTATCCATTAAAGCCCATGGCTGGTATTTTCAATGGAACCTGAGGGCAACCTAATCCCCTGGGAATCACACCAAGAAATATTTTGGGGTTGTCCTCCTCTTCTGATTGTAGATAGGATTAAACAGCACAGTTAATTTGGTATTCATAGGTTAGACTTTTATTTTGTGAAGACTCTGAGAAGGATTTTAAAACAACTCAGTGGATTGCAAGAGTTTGTTGTTTCTGTAAATGTACTGCTTCCTTAAGAGTTTGGATAGCATCTTGTGGCATCTTCGCTTAGCAATAACATCGATATACAGAGTTGCTATAGCTCCCTTCATCCCCAGTGTTGCCAAGCCCAAAGAGCTCACACAGCCAAAAGGGGACCTGTGTCCTTCATGTCTTGCAGAAGCAGGTGTCGCAAGGTACCTGAAGCTGTTTCAAAAGTCTTCCTTTCATTTCCCCCAGCCTTTGGATGAGATTTGATACACAGAATGTTTTTTTAAAGAAGAGAAGCATCTAGGAGAAGGGGCTGAGTGTTTTTTCCTTAGCAGCAGGGCTTTGTTTGCTTACAGCAGGGCTTCTTCAGGCAGTATTTGCCTGTTCTGAAATGGCCCCCCTCCACCTCTGCAAGCAACTGCTGAGTTCCTCAGGAATCAGGAGAAATAGCAGTAGGAATAGGGAAAGGAGCCACAGCGAGGTCTAACAAATCTTGATAGTGTCATTTCTCATCCCATTGATTCATTTTGGCAGCCACCAGACCACAAAAGAGGAAGAGGGTATCAAGACATAACAATTTCAGCATGGAAAAGAGATTTGTCATGTAATAAATAAGATTATTAGAGCTGTCAGCAGAACAGTTTTCAGATTATTTGTGCCTCCCTGTCTACAATGCTTGGGAAAATAACATGTAGGAAGACAGAAACAACTCACTTCATCAGGAGGAATTGTTCGTTTGCCTGCATCCATTGGCGGCACTGAGATGCCATTAGCAAATATGTAGCACTTTCTGCCCATCATCTCCACTCATTCCTTTCCTGTTGGCTCTGTGGGAGGAGTTAAACTCAGTCTTTTTTTTTCTGGGCTCTTAAAAACAAAGTCCCCTTTTCATCATTTGAATTGCTGGGATACCTACCAGATGCTGGAGTAACCTTCAAAATGATAAACCACTGGAAAACAAAACTGTTCTTAAGCCAGACTGCGTTTGTAAATAGGGCACCTCTTCTCGCTTCCTTCAATAAATAAATAAATAACCTTTTCTATATTTCAAGAGCTGTTCTTGCTACAGATGTCTGTAATAATAGACTTTGTCTCGGGTCTAAAAATTACATGTTGTTTTAATATATAACGTCCAAAGGTTGCAGCTTCAATGTCCATGAGCAAATTCCAGAGACAAAGGAGGTTTTCAGTTCCCATCCAAGAACTGCGAGTACTTCATGTGTTGGGCATGATTATATCTATTGGAGTGCAGCAGAACAAGAGGACAGCAACTTTTTTGGCAGGTTATGTTCTTGGAAAGGACAGTAGGTGAATTTCCTGCTCATGGTAAGTCCAAGCACTTTGCTTTTCCAGCTTGCTACTGCTGCAGCTAAGCCAACAGATTCTGTTTTTTTCCAGTGTATTTTGCTGATAATTGAGAGGGAGGTATTTCAAAGGATCCAAAAGGTGGAAAGGCTTTTTTTTATACAGCTTTTCAATTTGGGAGAAGGAAGTGTCCCCAAGAATGGCTTGTGTAGACTGATGCCCTTTCATTGTATAGCTACCACTTGGAAAAACTACTTGAGCATTAAAAAGGAAGACTGATATAGAAGGGAAAAAAATCAGTTTACATTTTTATTTATTCCTCCTATATGTTAATAGTGAGAAAAATACAATATGAAGGTCAATTTTTTTTTTGTCTGTTCAGTGTTGAGTATTATGTAGAAAGTCCCAGTGCTCAAGAAATTGTGACTCCTTGGGCTGCTGTGAGCTTGAAATTAGTTGTTAAGGCAGACGTAAAATACATCAGTAGCAGTCTTAAGATTAACACTTAGCTGCCAATCCTTTATTGTAATTCCCTAGAGCAGATAGAGCAGGAGCTGGTGCATCCAGTGCTGCCAGAGCTGCAGCATCTGTCTCAGCTCCCTGCATCAGTGTTTTAACTCACAGGAGACTGTAGCATTGCTGTATTTATTCCTCCCATTTCCCCCTCTTTGGATGCTCTCTGTGCATTTTGTTTGTGTACATGGGGGTTTTTTTGTAGTGTAAGATACAAATTTTTCTATTTTTTCATAAAAATAAAAACCTTTGACTAACAGCAACATCCAGTTGTGGATCACACATATACTTGACCGCGTGACTTTCCACAAAGCATCAGGTTTTCCCCCCTTGGAAAGGAAATAAATTCTCTGTATTTTTTCTCTACTAAGTGCAGATTTGGTGCTACTCTTGTGGTCCCTGAGGGAAAGAGAGGCTTTTGGGATGAGTGAGACATGTTGATCCACATGCATCTGTCCTTGTTACCGGCTGTTCCCACGTTTTTCTGTTTTGGGGGGAATATAATGCTTTTTAGTCTAATTTCTGGGGCAAAGGGCCTACCAAACCAACCAAGCCCCAGATCAGTCCCTCACCACATATCCTTCAGAAATACCTTTTTTTTGTGATTTTTTTTTTCCCCTCCCAAGATGTGATTTTCTCTGAATTTTTTTGGGAGAGACCCCAGCAAATCCATGACTAGCTGGAGCAACCACCACCACATCCCCTGCTCCATGGGTTTGAAGGCAACCACATGCTGCAGAGGGGCATGGGCCAGCCTTAAAGAGGTGAGAAAAGCCATAGGTGGGAAAGGCCGAGGGCCAAGGGGGAAAAGACTGACCTGGGAAAGGTCTTAATGGAGGTGATGATGGGCAGCCACCATCTTCTTATCCACTGCTAGAGGACAAAGGGAAGAGGTGCAGATACAGATCCTGTTTCTCCTGATGTGACAGGAAGCTGTGGCAGATGATGGGCAGTGGTACCCTCACACGGTGGCCAGGAAAGGCATGATTGGCTGGGACAGCAGGGGAGTGCTGCCTTATATATTAAAGGGAGCACAAGGTCAATTGGGTTAGCAAATTGAGGTTGTCAGCAGCTTGGATGCAATCTCTCTGGATTGACATGACAGTCCCCACACAGTGTTTTCTTGTGCAGCTTGATGTTGTCCACTGCTGGACCACGATGGTGGCAGATGCTGTAAGGAATCAGAGGGGCTCTGAGGACAGAGGGAAGAGCTGGTAATTTGCCCATATAGACAGCATCCTTGATAGCTTCATGGAGGCAGAGAGCCTGCTAAGGGGAAAATACAAACATGAGGAAACTTCCATTAAAAATCAGGGCAGGCTGCAAACTCATTCCACAATGTTCCATCTTAAGTGAGAGCTAAGGAATTAGGCAATTTTCATGAGCCTATGTGCTCAGATTGGCTTGGGACCAACTCTTAAACAAATCTCAAATCAATGTTTGCCTATTATTTTCCTCTTCTGTGCTCAGAGTGAGAAAATGCACTTGTACTTCATGTGCATGGACTAGTAAATTTACCTGCACAGAAAGGTAAGGTGCCTTTGCCTTCAAAATGGGTCCTTAACCACATGCCTGACTTGTTTTTTGGGTGGTTCTTCTGCACAATCTCTGTCTAGTCCCTGAATAAATGCGCAGCTGCACCTCCAGTCGCAAACACCAGCTCTTGTGAATGCTTAACAAGCTGTGCTCAGAGTAGTATTCTCTGCATTGCTCTTGTTTTCAGTAAAACTGAAACCAACTGCAAGGGAAGATGATGACTGTGCTGGAAACATTGCAGGGCAGCTAAACAGTAACTTGGACTTATTTTCCTATCTGATAGTATAAAAATGGGGCTGAGGGGGCTCTGAATCTCTCCCCTCTTCTGCCAACCTGAAAGGGTTCAAGCCTGTAATGCCAGAATTCCCAGAGGGTGCTGTGGCCCCAGGGCAGGAGCAGCGGGGAGGCTGCTCCCCATCACCCCATGAAGTCAAGCTGCCATGCAGAAAGCAATGCAAGATTTATGAAGCTGTGGGGAGAAAGAGGAAGGGACTCTTCATGTATTTTTCATGGGCTGAACTGCATAAATAGCATGCAATGCATAAACTGTGACTGGATACTTTAAAAAAAAAAAAAAAAAAGGGACCAGTGAGCAAAAGAATAGATTTATTCAAGTCAACAGCACCTGCTCAATGTCACCGTCAGGTGCATGAAGAAGCAGCCAAAACAGCACAACCTCATCCCAGAACAATTCATCTTTGCCAACGTGGAGGGACATGGGCCTCAAGGACTGGAGAAGGGCACATGTCATTCTGCTTGGTAAAGTGGCTGGGTGGCAGGAGAGAAACCACCTAATCCGGAATGCCTCAGATGTGGTATGGGACTTACGGAGATGCTGGGACAAACGATTGCACCAGCAGGCAGTGTAGAAAGTGAATGACACTGGGGCACAAAGAAACAGCTCAGAGTGAGGTAACGCTGGAAAAAGTGGACACCACTGGAAAACTCAGTGCAGGGGTGAGTGCTGAAAATGTAGTGTTCCCTGTTGCAGTTCCCTCAGCAGGTGCATGTGTGCTTCCAAGTGTGGAATTTTAATAATGTAAGTGCTGATTAAATGCCATGTACATCAAGACAGGTATCAAAACAGTCGCAGGCTGAGATTGGGTAGGAAATGGGAGCCAGAGCAGCATGGTGGCCAGCAAAAAGCTTTGCTTATTTTGCAGTCATGATAGCAGACCAGGGTGTATTTGCAGTTTTTGCATGCCATAGGGTTTCCAGGGAAAAAAATGCCTTGGAGAAACAGGTGTGAAGTGTGTGATGCTCACTGAGCACACCCATTGTCCCTATAATATGACTGCCAGTGGGAGCATCTGGCGCAATTCCTTTGGGAGCCACTGGATATTGGTGGCTGCAGGCCCCAACAGTCACCTTTGACAACCCATTAACATATGGCTCATTATTTTCCTCCCAGAAAGTCCTATGAGCCAGTCATGGAGGAGAAAGAGGCACCCATGTAGGTGATTTTTTTACCCCTTCTTTTCCTCACCTCTAGCTGGGGTCAGCTGAGTTACTCATAACTATAATATTATTCAGCAAATTGAGTGTGAGAAAAGGAGATGCTTTCTTACACTGGTGTGCTGCTTTCATAACCCATTAACAGCTCTAACCAGTTTTTTTTGATCCCAGAACTCTTCAAGCTCCCCTTTAAATCCCCATCGGATGCATTTGTGCTGGTGAAGATGACTTTGTCTTCTCAAAGCTTATTTTTTTAACTACAAAACCAAAAGAAAAATCTTCCAAGCTGAAAAAAAAAAAAGGCAGAAAAACTGTGAGATAGGCTGCCTGCCATTTTCTTGGTTTGCTCCCAGTAAAGACCGTATTTATTACAAGAAAATAGAAATCCTATGGATTTCTCTTCTGAGGTCTGTGTTTCAAGCTTGACATTTAAACATGAAACTCCAGGCTCTAAAATTTAATCATTTACTCCTCAAGAAATACAGTGTGTGGAGCCGCTGAGAAAAAGGGCATGCAAGGTAAAAATATTTCTTTAGGAGAAAAAAAAGGAAGGTAGGGAAATTATATGTTCATTTAAAAACAAACAAACAAACAAAAAACCAAAAAAAAACAACAACATAAAAAAAATAGATGGGGAACAGTCTCTGCCACCCGGTGGGCAACATGCTGTCAAAGTGGCATCCTGTGGTCCCTTTCCATGAGATGTGTAGGAGCTCAGGACTTCCTCAGGGCTTGCTAATATCTTTCAAATGGCAAAAGATTCATGGTTGGATCCAGTTACTGGAGGAGGAAAGAGAAGGAGGCATATACGTATGTTTGGAGATAAACATATAGAGATGCCTGGCTATATGTGCACACACATGCAGAAAGCACTGGGTGATCATCTCTTAATTAAGACAAGAATTAGGGCATGGGTAATAAATGATGAATGGCAGCAAATAGTCCAGGAGTGAGATTGGATTGGGCTGAAAAGAGTGTTTTCAGACAGGCAGGGGGGATAGATGGAGATCATCAAGGTGTAGCACTGGGAAGGATTTGGCCTTCATTAGTGTCCCTGTCCCAGGATGAATTTATGACCCAGCCAGGAGAGGAAGGAGGCAGTGCTAGGGTGCCTGCAAAAGGGATGGGTGTTCTCACTAGGGCAAAAATCCCCCAGGTTCCAGCCCACTGGGCAGTCACTAGCCATCAAAGCAGGGAAGGGCAGATTGAATGGACTGGATAAAGTGACTGGGAATATGCATTTGGCAAGAAATAAAGAGAAAATAGATGGAGTGGAGCCACAGGCATGACTTTCATCCTGGCTTGGGCATTGCTTCTGGGCTTGAAAGTCACTCACAGACCTAAAGGTCAATCCATGGTGCCCAGATGGGAAAAGAATATGTTTATTTGACTTGGAAACAATGGCCCTTTGGGGGGGTTTTAGTATCTTGGAGTGGAAAACCAGGGTTTCACAGCCAGAGTTTGTAAGCAGCTGAGTGCACACTGAGCTCTACATATAGGGGCTGGCTTGCTCAGCAGATGCTAAAGCCTGAGTTCGGGTGACTTAAGATCTTGAACATGCCCATGTGAGTTCTTCCCTTGGCCCAGCAAGGGGAAAGGGAAACATGAATAGTCCCTTCATCCCTTTGAAGCCCAGGGTTTGGAGAACAGAGCTGTACAGCCAAAATCTTTTTGTAGCAACAACTACACATATCCCACAGAAAACAATCAAATGAAATAAATAATTGTAAATATTCTGTGTAGGGAAAGGTTGTTGGCTCTGGCAGAGGCAAAGTTGTGCTGTCCCTCAGGAGGGGAGTGCTAAAGGTGCGGTGTCCCAAATCAACATGAATAGTTGCTTCATGTTACAGAAATCAAATCGATCCTGCAAAAACTTCACCCCTCTCCCATCCCTGCGAGCTGTGCTTCATTGCCTCCCATTTTATGCAGCAGCCAAAGAGACTCTGAATCCTTGGCCCCTGCATTTGCATCCCCTGCAGCCAGGGTCAAAGCCCTCGTGTACCCATCCCTCCCTAGAACCCCGAATTTGTTCGATTGCTTCATAAGGGAAGGCAATTAGCATTCAAGTGCTGCTGTTAGCATAATCAGAAAGACAAAAGGCTGACAGCAATAGCTGCAACGCCAGGGCCCTGGTCAGAAATTTAATGGAGAAATAAATTATGGGAAGAGAGCGCATTCAGATCCAGACACGGGCTGCAGAGGGTACGAGGGCAGAAGAGAGCCCTGCCTCCTGCTAGTTTATCATCCACGCTCCAGAGATCCTCGTGGCTGTAACTGATAAGCAGCAGATAAAACAGCTCAGCTTCTTCAGGAACAGAAGCATTCCTGTGATGAGTCCCTGAGACCCCCAGGTACCAGCCAGGGATACTGTGAGTCCTCTTTGCACCACATCCTAGTTCTTTAAAGCCAGACCTTTCCCTTGAAAAACTCAACTTATTTCAAAGGGCTCTTATTTATGTCTTTGTGATAGAGGAGATTTAAGTGCCCCAAGGTTTCACAAGCCACAGTCTGGAGACAGTCACATCCCAATACTGCTGAAAAGGGAGGAAAAAATCCAAACCAGATAGAACCTGATCACTGAAAGCAAGCTTGAGTGTAAAAATAAGGCTTTAAAAAGCCAGATAAGTATCCCAGTGATCCCTGTAAATTTGGAAAGCCTGAGTACAGCTTGGGAAGGGAAGTACCCAGTTGTGGCTCTTTCTATGCAGCCACGTTGGGCTCCCCATGAGCCAAAAGAAAAAGAAAAAAGCAAACAGACAAATAAAAACAGGCAAAAAAAGGGAAAAGCCAGCAAGGTGAAATGCCTCCATCAGTGATGGCTTTGTATGGGCATCTGGTCCCCAAAGATGTCACTGTTATCTCAGTGTAAGCTCTTTTTTCATTATTCACCTATTCAAGGAGAGGAGAGATCTTATTGTCTAAAAGAGAGATGAAAACAAAGGTCGCTGTGCTCCAGGTTATTTTTTACATTCCAGAAACATCCCACTGATGAAGCAGTGACTTTTTTGAAGCTGATAAATCAGGAGTCAAATGAAAGAATGGGGGGGGGGGGGGGGGGGCGTGGGGGTTTGTTTCCTCAGCCCTGTGATTTGATTTGATTGGAATTACCTGCATTAGAATCTGACCCATGGCAAAGGCCTTTTACATTCACCAGAAGGTTTACCACAGGGTAGTGCAAATTTCCCAGCTTTGAGATGTGACAGCATGAAGGGAGGTTTTAAAATATATGAAAATATTTTTAATATATATATGTAACAAAAACTAAAAAATGTAAAAGCCTTTATCAGACCAAATTTAATGCTCTAGAAATATCATCTTGTGCTTTCTCCAGACAAGAGAAAGCTACGGAATCATTCCAGATGGGCCACACTGAGGACTTGTATTTGTGTGTGTTTCTGAGGGATGCAGAAAGGGAACCAAACTTGTGCTAATAAGCAGCTACTCAATATGCCTTGATGAGTGAATGTATTCAGAGTCTATAGAGAGTAAAGTGTGCGGCAGTGAGAATGGGAGATGATTCCCCTCGTATGAATTTGCCTAAGTACAGAATAAACATCTATTTTTTTTTTCTGCTTTCCCCCTTTTTCTAAAGCCCAGCTGTCTGTTAATGCATATAATGATGGTCCCTCTAGGGACCAAGCCTGAATTCCCATTCATATGCAAAAATCGTGAGAAACTTTAGGCTTGGCCCAAACAACAGTGTGCACTTCTCCCAATGAAGGAAATTCCAGCTTGCCATATTTTTCATGCTCAGTGTCTGCCAGATGTCCCCCAGTAAAAGGGCGATGGTTGTTCCTGTGTATGGAGCCAGAGCTGGCAACAAGGAAAGGATGCTTTTGGCACATCCATAACACGCCACCTCCACACGGGAGCACGGAGCAAGGGAAAGCCAGGGGAGAAATTGTCCTGCTCATTCGACTACATTTGTGTTGAACACCAAACCTCTGCTGAGGGTCTTGTGCTGATCCTGTGAAAGGCAATGGCTGTGTCAAAACAGGATGCATTTAGGGAGAGAGAGGGGGAAAACAAAGGTCTGAATATGACAGCAAAGGGGCTCAGGCAACTGGGAAAAACAGGTTTTTGTGCAAAACAAGCTCCTGCGCACTCTTTTTCAAGAGGACTGCTCAGTGCTTGCACGCTGGTCAGCACTGCCTCCCTGAAGCCCTGCCTTAAGCTGCCCTCCAAGAGCCTGCCAAATGTTCATATTATGAAAAACAGAGCTTAGAAAGCTGCTTTTAGGCTTCACCAAAGCATTTTGCCTTTAAAGGAGGCCTTTGGCATGGCAGGAGAGACCACACTGAGCAGAAAGACCAAAGCAATGTTTTACAGTGCAGTTTCGCTGGAGGCAAAGCATTAGAGCAAGTGCTGAGGCTCATCCCTGTGTGATGGGGATGGGGAATTATCTCATTTTGGGGAGAAATAGCTTGATTGTTACTGGAAGACAAAACCCTCAAAATATTCCTCCTTTAGGAGGTTCAGGCATCACTGTGGGATTATTCTGGGGGGCTGTGTGGGTCATGTGTGACAGGCAAGTCATTTTTCATGCTGGATGCCTTCCCTGGCATCATGTGCTTTAGAGAGTGGAAGTGATCTAGGAGGAAAGTAGTCAAATTCATGGCGTTTTTCTCTTTACGCAATAAAAATAAAGGGTCAGGAGAATATTCCTTTCCCACTGTATCAAGATGAATCGTGGCTTCGTGGTGGTGAGGCAGTGGTGGTCTGTTCAGAGCCTGGAGGTTTAGGGCTGTCAGGGGGGCTATGCTGAGCCTCACAGCTGGTGCAGGTGCTTTTCCAGCCATAAGTAGTAACAGTCCCAGTGGAAGCATTCAGCTGCAGTAAGAGTAGACAGAAATCTATTATCCTTGTGAATGCAATGTCAATATTTACAGAGAGAGGGCAAAGAAGAGAGCTCTGCTCAAGAAATGTCAGCTCTGGAGAAGGAGAAGGCATTAGCAGCATTTGCATTTGTGCCGGAGCAATCCCTGCAAATCCCTACAAAACTGAGGAATATTCAGGAGGTTTTTGACTTCCAGCCCCATTCGCTCCATCTTCTTGTACCATTGCATTGTCTACTGCAGCAGTTTGGGGCACATCTGCAATGCCTGGAAGCAATGCTGGATGCTTCCTTCTCCTTGGGGGTTACCAGCAGGAGTGTGAGTGGTGATCCAGTCATGGTGGCTGCAGGCAGCTTTCCTCATCTGCCATTAGAAGGCTCCTTTAGAGAGAGGCAAAGACGAGAGGAACAGAAAAATGGCCCACAGCAAAGAACCCAGGGTCCAAAAATCATTCAGACTGATCCAGGTTGGTACCTGCAGCTAGGACCCCACCAGGTAAGACAGAATTATGGATTTAGATAAAGGATCTCAGAATATTTTTCTGCAAGCTTTTTGCTTATGGTGGAAAATGCTCAGAGTTTAATCCTTTTGCTCAGTATTATTAGCACAGGGGTGCTACTGGTGTTGCTGGTAACACAGGAGTTCCTGGGCCCTTTTAAATGAAGACCAAAGAGGCTTTGTGCAAGCATTAAAGGGGTGGGCAGAAGAAGCACAGCCAAGAACACAGCCTCAAAAATAGCTTTTTTGCCTGCATATGCAGTTGCTGCTCACAGATGTTGTCCATGGGAATGACAAGACCCCCAGCTGATGCTTCCAGGTGTGGGAAGACAGGACTGCATTACCACCCCACAGAGCAGGTATCCAGGCTTGTGGCTGCTGGGGGGATTGGGTGTTTCCCCATAAAAGCTTTTTTTTTTTTTTTTTTTTTTCCTAGGGAAGGAGGCTTGAGACATCCCAGAAAAGCTGAAAACTCTCATGCATTTCCCAAGTGGAAAAATGCCTCTTGCCAAAGACAAATTCCTTCCTCCACCTTTGGGCTGAGATTTTGCCTGTAACTCAATTTATGCACAATGAAAACTTCAGGGCCTGGTGGCCTGTGAGGAGGTGGGATGTGCCAAGTTCTGGTTTTCACTGGTATTAACGTGTACGTGGCCAAACAGATGGGAAAGGTGAGACACAGCCAGCGATGTAAATAAACATCAGGAGCCTCCCACTGCTTGCTTAGGCACTGGTTGCTTTGCCCACATTGGAGTGGGCCCAGAGGCAGGAGATCTGGGCAGCAAAGGAGGTTGAAAGTGGGAATTTCCCTGCCACAGCACTGACTTCAGGAAACAGGGCAGCCCTGTAGGGTGCAGAGCATCCCGTATCTCTGTCCCATGTGCCTGGGATGGCAAAGGACAACTCTGTAGCATGGAGAAAACAATTTTGGGCTTTCCAGCTCCCTTCAGATTAAATGTTATTGCATTTGGGCGGGATATTTTGGAGCTGTTTCTCTTCTGGCCATTTCACTCCAAACAGTTTAATTAAAAATCCAGAAGTCCTGGCAGATTTATGCTGCTTGGTATTTAAAGCCAGATGATACGGATTTATTCTGCATGGGATCTTGTGATTTGCTCTGTCTGCAGCGTCAGACAGCTGTAATTGAGTTGATATTAATACTGATTAGGAAAAATAACGCTGTGTTCCTACCACCTGAGCACGGGGAAGGATATCACCTTGGGCAGGCACGTGTGTGTGCCACAGGGGTTCCCTGCAGCCAACAAAACATTCAGAGCTGTCTCTGCGAAAATGAAGCCCCACTAGCAGCGCCCCTCGTTCCTAGACAGTCTGCAGACGCCTGGGCTGTCTCCCAGCTTGCCTCAGCGCCCTGGCAAAAGCAAAGTTTCTTTCGCCATGCTAACTCCCATCGCCCGCTGGAGGTTCCCTGCCCGCCCCGCTCCCGGCGCTCCTGCTGCCGCGCCCTGCGGGGCCGCTCACAGGCGGGGCCGGCCTCGGCAAACCGGGACAAAGCAGGGCAAAACGGGACCAAACGGGGCCGCCTCCTCCCTCCTCCCCCCACTGTGCCCGCCGGGATTCTCAGGACCGCTGGCCATCGGTCGGTGCTGCCTCTGCTGCCACAGCGTGGCGCCGTGGGTGGATTTTCAGTCACGCCCTGGCGCCCGCCCGTTCTTCTGGGGAGAAATGGGATTTATCCGGTGTCTCGTCCCTGTTTTCTCCCGCCCCTCCTGGATGTGGATGTACGGCACGAGGGCGGTGCTGCCAGAAGGGCTAGTGAGGGGGGAGGAAGAGCTGTCTGTGCTCGGGAGGCAGCAGGGTGTGGAGGGGCTGCAGCCCCAGGGGCTCTCTGGGCTGTGCTGTGCCTCAAGGAGCTCTGGCAAGTAAATGCAGAGAATAAAGTAGACAGTGATGGTTCATATTAGTCCATTTATCACTAGAGGGCCTTGTCCATGGCTACTGACAGCCAAGGTCACCCATCCTTTTCTTCCAGTTGAGAAGTCCAAATCTCCAGGGCTTTTGAGACTTTGACCTGAGTGTGATGGGTGCACCCATGTTCAGCTGTCCTGACTGCCATCTCTGCTGTCCTGGTAGGATGTTATCAACAGCAAAGTCCAAAGGCAGCATCTGTGCTAACTGGTCTTCCTGTTCAAGCCCAAATGACCTCAAGTGTCCCCTTCCAGGACACCAGTGACCTCAAGTCAGCCCAAACAACCTCAAGCAAACCCACATGTCCTCAAGTAACCCCTACCAGGGACTCAGTGACCTCCAGTAACCCCACATGACCTCCAGTAACCCCTGTCAGGGACTCAGTGACCTCAAGTAACCCCACATGACCTCAAGTGATCCCTACAAGGGACTCAAATGTCCTGACGCAACCCCTACCAGGCACACAATGACTTCAAGTAACCCCATTTGACCTCAAGTAACCCCTACCAGGGGCTCAGTGACATTAAGTGACCCCACATGACCTCAAGTAACCCCTCTGAGGCATGTAATGACCTCAAGTAACCCCTCTCAGGCACTCAATGACCTCAAGTAACCCCGCATGACCTCAGGGAACCCCTGCCAGGGACTCCAATGACCTCAAATCAGTCCAAACTACCTCAGGTAACCCCTGTGACCTCAAGCACTCCCTGATGTTCCTCACTCTCTCAGCTCTCAGGGAGGAGCAGCCTGCAGCACCCCGTATCAGCTCATTATAACCAGGCTGGCAGGGGCAGGGATGTGAAGCAGACTCTCCCACAGCTTCCCTCCATTCATCTTCTCGAGGAGCACGCCAGAGAACTCACCTGGCTCATGGTAGCCCTTCAATATCACTGCACACAGTCAGTACAGGGGTTAATAAAAATCAAAACTGATGACTATTGTTACACAGAGAAAAATTATAAAACAATTCAGTGGACACCAGCCAACTTACTGTTCATGTCTCGTTCTTCCTGGCCTCTCACAACACTGTACAATGTGTTTGAAGGGAATGGGTAGAGGCAGCTATGAAGATAACACACACAGTGGTAATTTACATACACACACACATTCACCAACAGTAGTTGAATAAAATGCACCCGCTCATCTTTCCCACTTATCAAAAGAACACTTGAGTAGTTGTTCCCCCTTTGGCATAAAATTCAAATCAGACAGAGAAGTTCCCATGTCTACCAGGAAACACACTTCTTGGTTCAGCAAGGGTTCCAGTGGGGTGAGCCCCCAGTATACAACAGCAGATCCTGACACCCTTAAGAATCTGTTTCTTGTGCTCCTTTTTACAAATGGCACATTAATTCCTTCCCCATTGCTGTCCTGGTGGCCACCCCCTTCCCTTTGGTCCTGGGGCTCCCTGCACTTTTTCTCATGAGGGGTTGTAAAAACTGTGCCATTATCCTTGCCTGTACCTTTAACTTTTCTTCATCCCCTCTTTCATATCTTTTATATACCTCTCCTAGAAGCTGGGAATACAAAAGTCTTGGGCTCACTCCCTTTCAACCAATCCTTTCCCAAACTAACACCATATTGCCCACTCTGGGCGTGGGTGGTCAAGACCCTTTCTTGGTGCCTCTTATTGGCCCCTCTGGGCATCCATGTCCTCAACTGCCTCTGGGAGAATGTGCAAACGATCTCAACATTCTCCCAAAGGATCCTTCTGAAGTATTTTGGGATCATCATCCCTAGTGTCGAGACCCTTTTTAGGCTTTACTTTGTTGCCCACCCTGCCCATCATGCCATGTTTTACTCCTTGAAGTTGTACTCACCAGTCAGATTTGCCAAGACCCTTTTTGACTTTCCCTCACCACTGCCTCTGGGTGTCCATATCCTGTGGACTCATCAGGACCCCCCGGTCGGCCTCTCGTCTGTCTCCTGGACAGTCTCAGGAACCCAATCAATCACCCAGTGCCAAAGGGAGCTGGTCACCAAAACTGGCTGAGGGGCACCTCCAGCTCTCTTGCTGTGTGCTGGTCCCAGATGGTGGAAGGATCCTGGACAAGGCCCCAGTTGTCAGAAAAATCCACAAACACCAGAAGTTTATGTCCAAAAAGGAGACAGAGGAGTCCTGCAAATTTATTCAAATAAAGGGAGAGAGTCCACCGGGGCACAAGCACGCGAGATTTTCTCTCTCAAGGTTTCAGAGGGTGCAGCCTCCTTTTACCATAAACTCCCAGCTCTCTTCCTTTCCCCACTGGGAAAAGGAAGTTGCCCTCTTCCTTTCCCCCTTGGCTGAGGTAATATGAAGCTACAGCCTTCCACATATTCCCCCCTTGTACCTACTATTTTACCCCAAAGTTCAGAAGTTCGGGCTTGTGCAGACCTACTTGGTTTTTTTCAGGAGCCAAGCTGTCTGGTCTCTGCAACAAACCTGCTGCCCAAAGTCAATAGAGACATTAAGACCCATTCCTCCCATTCTCATTGCTAGACTGTGGAAAACTGAAATGTCCTTGATTTGGGTTAAGCACTACTGAGCAACAACTAAAACATTAGTGTGTTATCTCCATTATTCTCATATTAAATCAAATCCAGCTACTAGGAAGCTGAAACCAGGACAGATATGTCTCAGAAGACAGAGTGAAAGCTGCAGACACAAAAAGCTCCTTTAACACATAAGTAGTTTCACTAAGAATTAAGATAGAAATAAGACACATTATTCTGCACAATATTGAAGAATGATTTCCTAGACACAGGCAGAATAATTGACTAAACCTGATGGCTGACTGCTCTGCTTGGGAGCCAAGATGAACATGACATGATGAACATCTCCCTTCATCTGGCTCCGTCACTCCACTGTGACAGACCTTCAGTGGCTCTTGTTTTTATCAAGAGGGCTTTTGTTTTTATCAACCTGCACTGACCTTGGGAGGATAGAATAGAATAGAATAGAATGGAATGGAATGGAATGGAATGGAATGGAATGGAATGGAATGGAATGGAATGGAATGGAATAGAATAGAATAGAATAGAATAGAATAGAATAGAATAGAATAGAATAGAATAGAATAGAATAGAATAGAATAGAATAGAATAGAATAGAATAGAATAGAATAGAATAGAATAGAATAGAATAGAATAGAATAGAATAGAATAGAATAAGAGAAGGTTGGAAGGGACCTTGAAGATCACCAGCCTCCCTACCAGAGGCAGGGGCACCTTCCACTTGACCCCATCCAGCCTGGCCTTGAACATTTCCAGGAATAGAACATTCAGTCTTAGGTTGGCACATGAGTCACACCAAAGAGAGAATTTTTCTGCAATTTTTTCCCCTGGGTAAATAAAGCATGTTTCCCAAGGTTCTCTACAGATAATGATCATCTCTCACACAGCAGTGCAGGTTAAAAAGGTCAGCCACCTTTAAATAAGCCCCAATTGACGCTTACTTCCCAAAATGAGGGTTATCAAAGCTTAAGGTACAGTTTCCAAGGCAGCCAGTGATCTAATTCTAAACATCATTAAACTGTTTCACTGAAAAATAGCACTGGCATTTCAGAAATCCCCCTACCTTAAGGGTTGTTGCTGCTGCTCTTCTGGAGGTTGCCCCTATTGGATTCCTTTGCCAGGAGCTCATGTCACTTCCCACAGCCACTCCTCAGATGATGTTGATGTTCAGCGTTGGGTTTGTTCCACCACTTGTTCTGACCCACTGTATCCTGTGGCAGGGAGCACAACTCCTTCTCACTTTGCTGCAGGTCAGCTAAATCCTATTCAGTTCCCTTTTGCACTGCTCCACCTGTTCTCAAATGGTTGGCAATTTCTCACTCAGGGTGTGGGTTTGAGAAGCTCCTGCTCTGCTCTGGCATGTGCAGGGAAAGTTTAGGCTCAGGTAAGATCTATGGGCAATGACTCACTTGACCATAGGCTGCACAAAGGACACTTATTCACAAGCCCTTTCGCTGGCACTTGGCTCCTCTCTTCCCTCATCCTCTCCATTGCCCTGGGATGGTGCAGGACAGCTGCTTTGGGTTCATGCTTGAGTCAGCCTCTGAGTTCCTGACTGAGCAGACCTCCCCAGTGTGCTGCCCAAGCATAAAAGCTATAGTGACCCTCTTGCCCCAGCCCTGCACGAGTCTCCTCTGCGAGCTGATACAGCAAAAACTCAGACCCTA
This sequence comes from Chamaea fasciata, assembly GCF_029207755.1. Classification (NCBI taxonomy): domain Eukaryota; kingdom Metazoa; phylum Chordata; class Aves; order Passeriformes; family Sylviidae; genus Chamaea; species Chamaea fasciata. Next base: position 44,357,547 of record NW_027094091.1, on the reverse strand, counting down.
GCATAGTCAATAAGTGACTTTCTGGCTGGTAGCAGACATCCCCTCAGTTCAGTCTCTCCATGGATTGTCATCCCAGATGTTACTGCAAAGCCATCCTTGACTAGATCCATTTAGCAAAGATCAATAGTCTAAAACACTTTAGTAGTAAAGAAAAATAACAAATAAAGTAATATTTTCAGATAGGAGAAAGCCAGTTAAATATTTTCTACCATCTCAAAATAAGTTTGTATAATATATCTGACATCTCTTCTGTGGAACAACACTGGTTCTGTTCAAGCTGAAACCATGGGGATGGGAGGAGAAAGTGCTGTCTTTCTGAGCCAGTCACTGCCCCCAGGGAACCTGTTTGAGCAGTGTCTGGGAAGAAAAAAATCCTTCTACTGGTAGGGCTGCCTCTGCCCTCAGCATCTGTGGCAGCTTGGGAGGGACCAAGAGCTGTAAATGGCTCAAGATAACTCAGATTGCTGAGGAAAACCTTTTTTCTTGTTTAATTCGTGTGATTTGAGCTAAAAGGGAGGTATTCTGAACATGGTTGGCTGCTCTTATGGCAGCTCCCAGATTTGCTGCTGACCCAGGTGTCACTTCCCCTGGAAGCGATGGAGCTGGAGTAAAGCAGGTCCAGAAACACACTATCTGAGACTCTGGAAAGGCAACAGCATTGCCTCTGCATTCCCTGGCAGGAAATACCTTTATGTGAAAAGATCTGCCACAGACCAACTATGGCATGAGTGGGGGGAAAAATGATACTAACAGGTGAGATACTGAGTGGTGTTTTTGCTGTACAAATTGCTTTTTTCTGAGTCATTCCAGTAAAACAAATGGAGAAAGAGAGCAACTTCTCAATGTACAGACATGGCTGGAATGTGCTTTTTGGGTATATTTTAGAAATTAACTCTGGTAAAAAAAGATGGAATTGAGTGATGTGGGAATAATAGTAGGGGACTTGGGAAGAGGATCTTTATTATTTTTTTCTCACTTGGATAGTCTTACTAATTAATATTAATGAAAGAGTTGTAACTTGACAGTCACTTTGTATGACTGAGAGCAGTGTTTTCTACAATACAATCCAAAACATTAAAGCAAATCATTAGCAAACAGTTTATCCAAGACTCAGGGAAAAAAAAGAAGAAAGAAAAATAAACTAAATAGGAACATGAAATATGTCTTCTAGCAGGTCCTGAAGCAAGTCTTTCAGGCCACGGTGCAGATATTTCAAATGTGTCAAGAGCAGGCTGACATTTCTTTAAGTCAAAAGGAAAAAGAAATGGCTATCGTGGGAATCGAGCTGCACCATTCCCCTCTTCATCACCCTGATGTACAGCAGAAGGCTGAGGCTTATTTACGGGAAGCTTGAACTGAAATTGCTAACTTGTGCGCACCTTATTGACACTTTGCTTCTCCTGCAGGAGGGAGAACGCCAACTTTCCCAACACCCACTGCTGTGGGCATTACTCAGCTGAAAGTTAAGGGAGGCCTGAACCAGACCTCCCCCTATAGCATGCTGTTAAGCTGATAAATAGTATTGATAGCAATCCTTGGAAAAAAATCTTTATAGATACTCCTCTGCCTGTTTTTACCAGACCTAGATTAATACACAGCTCCAGCCATCCATCATTGATGGTGAACATCGTGACACAGAGAATTTCATTTTTGTCATGTTACATCAGACCTCATTCATGCAGCCAGGCAGAGAACACATTCACTAATCTTGGGCTATTAGGATCCAAATTAGTGCACAGACCTGCAACCTCAGCTGAAACACAGGATAGAAATAAAATCAGTTACAAATGAATTTAGGCACAATTTTTTTTTTTCCCCACGTTTTAACAGGGATGATGGTGTATGCTGCTGTGCTTGCCCAGGACTTTCTGAGAAATGTAAGGGGAGTTCAAAGTCCTGCTGTGCCATCACAAATAGGGCAGTATCTGATATACCTATAATATATGATGTTAGACCGAAGGTGAGGATGCATAAAGAATACCATTTAAGAAACAAGGACGTGTTACTGTGGGGCAAAATGCACTCTTTGTGCTGGTGTTTTGGCTAAAAACAGGCCAACAGTGTGGATTTCTTTTTACTACCCTCCAAATTGGAAATGCTCCTATTTTGTCAGCTAGTTTTCCCAGCAACTGCGTGAAGATTTACAATATGCTTAATTTCAGTATTTCATTCTAACAGCAGAGAAGAAGCTGGATCCATGTTTTTTCCCAGGGCCTAGTTGAAGTGATCTGCTTGTGCCAGCAGAGCTCTTTTCACCTGCAGAACTTGGCACTTCAGAGCCACCCTAGGACACAAGAGCACTTGCCCACCAAAAAGAGACACGTTGGCTCTCTCATCTACTGCACCTTCTTAAAAAACTTTCAAGACCTGTGTGAAAACCTTTCATTACTGTGAGCACAAATATGCTCCATCTTCAATGGTCTAAACTGGTGTACATTTTAAAGTCCTCTTAATGTGCACCTTCCTTCAGAAGAAAAAGGTGTAAACCAAAAAAAGAACTACAATTCTTCAGTTCTTAAGGCAGCATACCAAATGCAACATGGGTTTCACAACACCTGGACATGTAATTAATATTGCAAATTTGCAAGTTTAATTCTAGGAACAGAAGGATTGCAATATTCTCCAGCTTTAGTTTTCAGCTTGCCTCTGATCATTCCTAAACAGAAGTATTGTGGCTAATTCTGTAGATACTACATGAAGTGAAAAGATTAAAAGGAAAAATATACATAATAAGATAGGTTCCTAATTGTACAGTATACCTTAATTAAATAATTATTATTCATAAATTTAATCAGCCTGTGAAGTCATTTGCCTGCAAGGCACCCAATTAAAATAATGGCAATGAAAAAGACTCCCTGGTGCATCTGCCCAGCACCTCTGACAATCTGACCACCTCAGCTAAGGACAAAAGCACCAAGCTGTGAAATAAGCCCCAAGTGCGCTTTTACTGCAATAATTTGGTTTAGGTATTCAGCACTTGAAGCCAGCTGTGCTGTGTTTTTTTTTAAGAAAAATATTCTTCCCGGAGGACCACAGGCTGCTGTCCTGTTCTTGGATGGACTCAATAACAGCTTTGGAAAGATGGAGACACAGCAGCAGTGAAGTCTACTCGAAGGGGAACAGACTTGCAGTGAAGGGAACCAAGGACCATCTGTTCTTTTGAGACTGGACATCACTTCTTACTCTCATTCCTCACTTTCTGCTGAGTGTAGAAAAGATTTACACCTCAGAAGGACTTTAGTGGACCTCAGCCATCTGCAGGAAGCTTTTCTTGCAGAAGGCTCCTACACTCTTGCTCATTTGTATGTGTCCTCAGCTTGGAGTATCCCAAGGGTGGTGACTGGTTTACATTTCTGAGCCTTGCTGAAGACAACAGGGTGTCTCAAGCACTGATCTAGGAGAGGCAGCCTTTGCATGCCCTGCTGCCATAGAAGCAGGAGCTAAATTTATTAAGCTATATTTATTAAGCTCGAGTAAGAACGATAAGAACGATAAGCTAGAGTAAGAACGATACCATAAGTGATTTTCACATTACCTGCAACATGTCTTATCTACTGACCCTCCAAAACATAAATGTTGCAGAAGTTTACTCCCTGCCATAATTTTCTTGATTGCATTTTTCAGTTTTCAGACCCAGAATAATTTTTTAGCCTTGTGTAGCCCTAATCATGACTTATATAAAAAGATGTCAACAATAACAGATAAGGATAACTAAAAATTATTTTTTATTTTTCTTTCAAAGGTGAGGCAGGTAATTCTGTGCTTCTGAATCCTGCAAAGCAGGACTAAATACCCAAGCCAGGCTTTCTGAAGGAGTGAAAGGAAGATTAGGCTGGCTAAAGAGACAGCTTTCTCTTAGTCTTTAGGGAATAGTTAAGCCATACCTCTTTATTTCAAGGCACAAGCAGATGGAAGAGCACCAGCTCAGTCACAGCTTCTCTAAAAAGGCTCAGAAACAAGGTCGATCTCCAGCTGCACGAAGCAACCTCTAAGGATAAACCTGACCTGGTAACACCTGGCCATGCTCTGGTGCTGCAGGATTTGGCTCAACACCAAGAACCAAGCTCCTCAAAACTGTGTCAAATTCTCATCCCAGCTGAGACACCTCATGCTCTCAAGTCCCTTGAGGCAGATATCACCCACCATTTGATTTGCAAATAAACCAGAAATGCCTATAAATTCTTACCCACCTTATTTTCCAAACAAGGCTAAGGTGGGTTTTTTTTCCTTCTTAACTTCTTGTATGGTACCATAGAAGGATCACCCAGAGCCTTCAATCTATTCCAGACTAAAGAAGAACTTTCTTGAAGTCTGGGGATGCTTTTCTTTTTCTTCTTTGTTTTAGACATCTGTATAATACAGGGAGTTTTGATGACTCATGTGTATACCAATTTTTAACAATACCCCATGACATCCAGGAGAGAGGCTCCTTTGAGAAAGACTCACAGCAGCTGCTTTAGCTTTGTCCATGGCATTTTTGCAACCAAAGGTTCCCATCTGAAAAATGAAATGCCCACAAATCAGCAAGATAAATACTGCAGCCTTTCCAGTTCTCATTGGCAGGATACTTACAGAGCCAGCCAACTGCTTTAAGAGCTTTCCTGGTATAAGAGCACTCATGGAACACTCTGCCAGAGCTCAACAGGCAAAAACCAACATTTAATCATCTTAGGAGAGTGGCTAGTTGGGCTGCTGTGAAGTGAAATTAAAAACTTACAGTTTGAACATCACACCATCAGAAAGCAAACACCTTCCAATGGTGGTGCTGGTAGAAATCTGAAAAAATGGGTCTGCCCCACAGCACTTTGCTGGCTGGAGAGCAGCTGGGCACAGCTGGAAGTGCTCATCATTCTTGCATGCTGCTGGCATTTTCTGAGACAGAAGAGCTCAAATGCTGACTGTAGTGTGGAAGCATTGGAAATGTAGTGAAGAAAACCCATCAAATTACATGACTTCTCTGATTTTACATTTATGTTTTGATAGTACTTTCTATGGTTTGTAAAAGTCTGCTGCAATGGCTGATTAATTGTTCCTTTCTGAATTTCAATACCCAGAATTCTCGATTTCCCCACTGTATTTAATAGGGAAGATACAATGCTGTGACAGATCTCTAAATCAGTAATTCCTTTTGTACCAGTGAATTGCCAAAGGCAATGGATAAAACCAGAACAGGAGGTTAGACTGCAGGCTAAAAGTATGTTCCTTTACAATGTCCATGTCCCCCTGTCTTGACCTTCTTCTTGATGCATGAAGAAATTGAAAAGGTCCACCATGCAGTTTTTCTCCATCTCTCTAGTGTTCATCTGCTGGCCATAGTTTTGTATTTACAGTGGTCTGAACTCAAGATCAAGTTTGTGAAGTTTTGACCACCTGCAGGCAAAACCACAAGAAAAATGTGTTTATTCCTGAAATATTTGTCTGAGGTTTGAAACTCAGGATAAAATTCTTGTCTCTCCTACAGAATCCCAATGGATGGCCGGGCAAACCAGCTCAGCACGGGGTCTTGGAGCTGGACTCCTTTTCCTTGTATAAACCCTGCCAGGTTTCAGGCCTTCTGTGCGTGTCTCCCAAACAAACAATAAATCATGATCTTGCACACCCTGAATTTTCCCTGACTGTCCTTAAAGCATTGTCTATTGCTTAACTCTGTGAAACATGACAGCATCCAAGTCCTAAAGTAGCACAGCTGCTGCTCTAAAACACATTGGTGGAGGGACTCTGACTTCTGAAAATGTGGCTGAAAGAATGAGATGTAAAGCACTGGTGTTTGGTTTATACCAGAACACACTGTTATTTTCCAGAAAAAGCTGATGGGAATCTGATTATATTTCTCTATTAGGCCTCTATATTTTCCCTTTGCTTTAGCTATTTGTCTATTAAGCAACCTCCTCAAGCAGATGACTTCTTCCCGTCTTCTCCCATCCATCTACACTGTATTCCAGCAACAAGACACATGGGCTACTGGTGGGGGTCCAATATCAGTTGCCTTCTTTTCCCGCACTACCTTTATGCATCATTTCCATTCTCCACTTGTCATTCACTTCAGTGCAATGCTTTCAGTCAAAGGCTGTCCAAGGCCAAATGGGGAGTGAAGAGAATTGATGTTCTTGACGTGGAGCCTCCTGTTTTGATGCATTTTCTTTCAATTTTCCATTAATATGTTGGAAATTGCTCTCTTGGACAATCCATTTGTTTTCTCTGCCAGCAGAATGGAGAAGCAGCCTTTCAGATCATGTTCAGATAGGGTGAGAAAACAGGCAAAGCTTAAAGTCACTTCAATCTTTTTCCTTTCCAAATGTGTGCCAGGTTTGTGCTAAATAACTGATCTGATTTTCCATCCACAAGTCACACAAAGAAATTTCCAAAGCCATATTATGTTTGTTACCTATAGCTATTCTCCTATGTCTAATTATATTAGTAGGGCATTAGCAGGTACATTTTAAATAGTGAAGCTGAAAAGAGTGTCAAATCCTGAAGATGCACAACATTTCTTTTCAATATTTAAGTATCTCTTCATAAATTTGCCTATTATGGTTTTGCCCCACTGCATACCTACTGATTTCGTGACAGTACATTCATCCTGACACTATAGTCACCCACATATTTCACAAGTATCTTCTAACTGTGAAGACTCAGAAGTGAAGCAGAAACCCTGTAGAATAACCACAGGATAAATCAGTCAAGGTGCCTTGTGCTGTTTTGCATATACCCTGAATATCATGATTAATGAGGAAAAGGACAAGGTCCCTGACAAGCTGAACTCTATTTCTTCCTTTTTCAGAGGAAGTTCCACTTTTCTTTGTAGCACTGGTAAATCACTCCCGTTTCCTTCTCCATACCCCTAACATGATCATTGGCTCTAGAGACAGGGCATTTTTATGGGATTCCCTGACACTATCCATTGGCAGTGCCTCATGCAAGAAGCTACTGAAGTGACAGGAGCCCCTAGACTCCACAGTCATAAAAATAATGATCTCTGAGCAGCACTGCATGCCCTGCATCAGTCTTGCCCAGGAGATGTATAACCAGCATCTTCAGTTTCCAGCCCTGCTTGCTGTTGGTTTTTTAACAGGAGAAGCCAGGTGTTGGAAAGAAACAAAAGCCAGGAGTCAAGGGTGACCACAGCACAGGCAGAGCAGTAACCTCACCAACCAGGGAGCAGCCCCACAGCACCCAAATGGGGTAGGCAGAGCAGGGAGCTGGCAGCAGGTTTCTCTAGCAGGCAAAGTCACAAATCAATCCTGTGGACCTTTCAGGGGATCAAGACAGGAGCAGCAGAAGATAAATCCAAAGACAGGACTAAAGAAAAGTATACCCACAGCATGATCCAGGAATGGGATGGAAGCCCTGAGCTGAAATGGAGCTCCTGGAGGCATGGACAGAGACAGTGGGTCAGAGTCCCGGGACGAGTCAATTAAGTCAAGACAATTGGTCAAGACAATTAAGATTGATCAGCTCCTGCAGGGCTGCCCACTGCCCATCTACTCCCAGTTTAAACAGGCAATATATACAGCTTGTACACTGGACTAAAGGAGGTTTGCATGGAGACAGCAATGCCTGGGATGCAGATATTTTTCCAAAGACAGCAGCACTGTAGCACCTCACGTTACGACCCACCCCTGAAGGCAAGGTAAATGAGTCTCTCATTAACGGTCCCCTTGGGGCAGATTAGAGTGAAATGTCACTGAATGACTGATGTTTATTTATTTATTTATTTATTTATTTATTTATTTATTTATTTATTTATCTATATGTGTGTGTATACAGTTTATTTTAGAACAATTTGGTTTCACAAATCCAGAGCTGCTGTGCACAATAAAATCATCTACAGGGATGGATGTCAGCCCCTGAGCAGAGAGGAACAGAGCACAAACTGCTACGGCAGTGAGTATCAGCACAGCGCTTCTGCTCTCCAGGCATTATGTATTTAAGGATGACCTACCAAGCTACCCAGCTGGTGTGAAGTGGTGGTTTTCTTTTTGTAAAAGAGTAACAGATATCTAAGTGGATCTTTATAGGCTGCATTTTAGATGCAGTGAGTAAATACTTGAAACACTCCTAATTGTATCTGAGAGCTTCTGACAGATCCTATTGCTAAAGCAATTCCTCTTGTCCTTACAATTTGTATATGACAGCTTTATTTCTGATACATACATAGTGCTCAGCTGCTTCTCTCTCAGCACTGTACTGTGAGCTGGTTCTTACACTGAACTAACTGCAGGAGTATGTGATTTGAGCTTACACAGTTCAAATGAGAGGTGGATCTGTGATCAGCGACATGCAGAAATGGGGATTTCATTTGGCTTAGGGAGGCTTTCAGGTCCTAGCAAGAACCAGAAGTTGTTTAGTTCTTCTCAATAGTACCTCGGTCATACACAGAGGAGGAAAGTTTATTTATTTTGCCTTTAAGGAAGTGTCAGATTAGATGAAACTAACTCTGACAGCTAGATTTTTTAAAAATCATTTCAGTTCAAGCTTCATTAAACAAAAAATTCTTTGTTTTAAAGAAAATGAGGCACAGGTTTCCACACATGAGCACCTCAGCAAATACTAGGAAATGGTTACAGCAGACCTGTTTTGCCTCTGGTAGTCAAATCCTGGTCTAGCATGGGAAACCTGCAAGATTCCACCTCCAGGGAAAACAAAAAGTCTGATGTTGGAGATGGGAGTCGGGGAAACTCTGGGCTCAGGGACCTGTGGAGGCAGTTTCTTAGGCAGTCTATACATAATATTTTGCCAACACGTGGGCTCAGAGCTGACAGCAGGGTATTGAGATAACAAGCCTCGATGAGAGGGAGAGCACGCAAGCTGGGAAGCAGAAGCCCACTGGGGCCATGTGAACATTGTTCATAGAGCTTCATATCAGTTTGGAGCAAGTGACAGAGTGACTTCCATCTGTTTGTAGTGTATTTCGTAGACATATCCCCAGAGAGCTTGGAGAGGCAGCTTCAACCACTATCATAGGGACACATTTTCAGGAACACCTCTGCTGAAAGTAAGTTCCTGCAGCTCTAACTGTGACATACTTGACTGGACTTGCAATGAAAAACCCTGTGATTTAAAAAAAAAAAAAAAAAACAACCCAGAACGAATCCTCCCTATTTTAGATCATGTTTTTAAAACTCCATTGCATTTAGCCATGGTTCCTAAAATGACACCTACCGTGTGCTGAGGACCTTTGCTGACCTGCCTGTTAATAACAATAATAGAAAGTTAATATTCCTGAAATCTCACTCCAGTTCAAAGTCCATTTCGAAAAAACTGCATTTATGTGCACACTAATCAAAAAACCTGCCCTTAGTTTTATTCCAAAAGCAGGGATCACAATGGACTGCTCAATTATACTACTACACAAATTAGTAATTCTTCCATAAAATAGCCTGGACTCTTATGCATGGGAAAACTACAATGGAGTTGTTCACTAGTTTGCTGGTGAACTCCTTATTTTATTGTTTCAACCATTAGCCAAACCTGAGAGGCTTTGAAGTATCAGCTGTGATAAGCTGTTTGACACTGCTGTCAGTGTCGTTCCCAAGATGTCATTCATCATTCCCAATGAAAACTGACAGTCTTGAGATTAAACTATTGTTTCCTTATAAAGATGAGGAGTCACGTTTACTTATAATTAATATGCAGGCTTTGACAGGCCAGACATTTGTAGCAAAATTTCAAATCATCAGCACAAAAAAAAAAAAAGGCTTATTAATTGGAAATTAATATTTATGAGGTGGGTAGTTAAATTTTACTTCCTTCAGTGGGAAATTGTTCTATGAAGGAATAGCTGTCCTCTTTCCTGGGAGAAGTGTTCAAAACAAAACTTGTGAATACACGCATGGGGTTTTCTGCGTCTGTTATGCTTGTTCAAATGCAGGGGGAAATCGCACAGTGTCAGAAGAGAGCTTTGGAAGCTGCTTTCCACGGCTTTATTTCCCACTAAATTGGTTAAACTCAGCGCAGAGAAATCTCAGTCCAGAAATTAGGAGTCTGAGCAAGTGTGAGCGGCTGATTGGGTTTCCCACAGCAGACGGGAGCTGGTGAGAGCAGTCACAAGAGGAAGAGCTAATCCGGGAGCTGGGCTCAGCTCCCAGCCTCCGCCCGGCTGCCAGTGAGGCAGTGATGCTGTTTGCAGCCTTGCACTGTGGAAGCGATTCCGGAGAGAAGCAGGACACTTCCTGAGGTGGTGGGTTTTGTTAAGCTACGTTGGAGTTATGAATCCCAAAGGTTCATCCCTGCTTCCCCTCCACTGATAAATCAGGTACCGTCCAAAGGTATCTCCTCCCATGTCCCTTTGTCTATCCCTCCTGACCCTGCCCTTGCCCTGGAAGCTTCAGTCAGCTGTCCATCTTCCCCCTGACCCTGCCCTGTGTTATAGGAAATTACCCGTCGGTCCAGCCTGGGGCTAATCACCTGCCTGCCCCACGCCCGCTACCCCCCGGGTTAAAGGCGGGCGCGGCCTTTGTTCGACCTCTTTTTCATCCCCGCCTCTGAGAAATAAAGAATAAAGGGGAATAAAGATCTCTGAGAAACCATAAGGAAAAGAGCCTTCTCCGATCCTTGCTCTGAAACCTAGACACTACAACACCTGTTGCAGTGGAAGAACAGCCTCGTTCTGCACCGTTACCCGAGACTGCAGGCACATTTGGGAACGGCCCCTGGCACAGCCGGGAATCAGAGCTAGCTGGGGATCTACCGGCCGTGTCACTTCCCATGCTGTGGGAACTATAGCCACTCTGGAGAGTGTTTCGTGGCACACTCCTGATCCCCCATGGGCCCTGTGGCATGCAAAGGGGTGCCAAGACACTGCTGCACAAAAGGAAGCACCAGTGACTGCAGTCCCTGGGAAAGCAGAGGCACAGAGAATCACCAGAGCTAAATATATGGACTGAAGTTTTCTGAGCCTCATGCCTGCCCTTGAGCCTCTAAGCCAAGCAGGCACAATCTGAATACATTCAAGGAAGCTTCTTTCCCCTTTAAACACAGTTGCAGTTTGAGAACAGACAGGGAATGAACAGGGTAATCATTCTGCCATGCACTATCAGCTGTTATTGCCAGTAAGTCTTTGCTACACTCTAATTCCTGAAATAGCTACAAGAAAATGGGGTCAGTAAAGTACCAATTGTTCATTTAAATTGCAGGGATGGAATCCAGACTGTAACAATATTTGCGGAAACAAGCTTCAAAGGAACACAGGTAGCAAAAATTAATTCCAAATTTTCGCCTTTTGTGCAGACTGACCTGGATGAAGAAAAAATAACTGAAACATGAAAGAACAAAACATTGTTTCTTCAAAAGCACCTATTATAAGGTAGACTGTACCAGAAGAAGGAAGCAATTCTGCTCATTCTGCCCACATGTGAGAAGCTGATTTTTTGCTTCATTTGTCTGAATCACATCCAGCTTGGATAATACTGAAGGAGTGTTTACTAGAGGAAGGCTGTTGTGCCTACACATAGCTCTTCCAAGGATGAAATAGAAATTAGAAGCTGAAAGCAAACAAAGAGGCCTTTGTTGAGATGACACATCTGTACACGGGAAAGATTAGAAGATTCACCAAGCTATGTGGCAATACCATTCTCTTTTATTTGCTCATTCATGCAACTAGAGCCATGATATTTAATTCATCACTTAAAATGCTTTTACCTCACACAAGTGATTTTCAGAGAGTGGCAGCTAATTCATTCCATGTTTGATAGCTTCATCACAGAGATTCACTGCAAGTTACATGATTTCTTATCTTGTTCTTGGGAAAGTGCATCAAAATTGTCCAGTTAAAAGTAAAGAAGGATCTCAAGGAGTCTTCAGTCTGCCAGCTACAGCAGTGCTTTGCAATCTCTACTCACTGAGAGCCAACAGGAGATATCCTGAAGATGACTAGACAAAGGCTTTTCGGAATTGGTGGGATAACTCACTACATGTGGAGAAAACTTGGACAACTCAGTGCAAATACATTTATGACAGAAGCAGAAGTTCTTCTATGCTGAAAAAGAAAATGATCAACTCTTACACAACCCACAGAATATTCATAATAGTAATAAGTGATTTACAGAAGTAGAAGAGCCATTAAATTTTGTTTTCCACCACGACTGCACCTCCTGAAAACGCTACAATTGAAACAGCAGTGGTCAGTAAGCAAGCGCCAAACAGGCATGAGCTCCTGAACATTCATTTCATTTAGAAGTCCTTTGTTATGGCTCCCTCTTTAGATTAATTTAATGTAGAAGTCGCATCAGTAACTGTGCCAGCATCAAAACTCTTGGGGGCTGAGACTCTGCTAGGAGCCATTCCATCATGTCAGAGTTTGTTCTCTCTGGAAACTCTGGCTGCTAATTAGCTGCAACATTTCTGACAGTGGACCATAGCTCACCAAGATCCTTTCCAAGTGCCTGTTTTCTCAGAGTTAGTGTATTTCCAAGGCTTAAAAGAAAAGTGAGTCCTTTAACAGATTCTCCATCTTGGCAGCAGTTTTCTTATTTTGCACTAGCTGTATTTTATCAGGCATATGGTACAGTAAAGATTGGTATTAAAAAGATGATGGTGATGTTTAGGTCAGTATTTAATCTTGGAAACATTTTCTGTCAATTAGCGAGGTTAGCACATACTCTCAGACAAATTTTCAGTTGGAATATGTCATAAAGTAGCATAACTGTAACTGATTACTTCAACTGAGATCATGTCTTTCAGCAAGAGTAAGCTGATTTGCAGTGGCAGAGAGCTGGTCTTATGCTATAAAAATTTGCTAATAGTCCTGTGTGCTCTAGAATTCACTAGGGTGCCTGGTACTTCGTCCTCTTGTAATTCAGATCAGCATTCTCATCAACTTCAGTACAGCATATATTCTGAAAAGGGCACTGCCATGCTCAGTCTGGACAAACCTAACATTTTAATGTCTGCCTCCCCTTTCCCAGTGGAATGCCATCTTTTCCTAGCATCCTTTGCATCTGGTCTCGTAGGTGGCTGCTGTGCAACTCTAATGCATTTGGAAATCTTTCCCTTAGATAGTGAGCCTTCCTGACCTCTAGAAAGAAGTTTTTAAACCACATAAATGTTAAAAGAGCTACATATCCATCTCAAAACGTGATCACCCTTAAAGGTTTTTTTTAAACAATTGGTCCTTCAAAAGCTGCCTGGTTTTGACCAATATTAAGAATCTACTCAGGAGATATGGATCCTTCTTTTCACAGATGCTCTTCATTCTAGTGCTTAAGTTGCATTTACATTACTGACACTTCCTATTTATTAAATGGAAGAGTTCTCCATTATCACTGCTTACCAACACTGTTGCAGTCAGGCACTTAGAGAAATTTAAAGCTTCATTCAAAATATGAACCACCTTCTTCTCTAAAATGCCAAAATCACTGCTTAAAGACACTTTAATTCTTCCTTTAATCAAGGCAGAGAGATTCTCTCTTGTGTTTTGTAGTAAACACTCGCCTCAGGATTACTCCAGTAAAAAACACTTAGCAGAGAACTGCAAGATTTGAGTGATCTCACAAGGGAAGGCAAGCTGGGAGCCGAGGAGGGCCACAAGACAAGCAGGGCAGTGACCTGGGTGACTGGAATGGCCCTGATGTGCCTGAGCTGGGCAGCCCAGGCAGAGCAGTGGCAGTGACAGCTTCTATCAGCAGCCCAGAAACCAACAGGGAAAGTAACGAGTCAAGTCCACTCTCAACCCAAGAAACCTGAGCAGAAATCTGGGAGCAGAACTGGAACAGACACACTTACAACTTCGAGCAGACCAAGACTAAAGGTCTGCTCTTGAGATTGCATGGAGCTCCTGGACAATGAGCAGCCAGTGAGGGTGGAGGAACCTGGTGAAGTCTCTTCTCAAGGGAGGGGATTGTCCCGCTCTGCTCTGCACTGAGGCAGCCCCACCTCAAGTCCTGTGTGCAGTTTTGGGTTCCACAATATAAGAAAGACACTGAAACTATTAGAAACTGTCCCAAAAAGGGCAACAAGGATGGTGAAACGCCTTGAGGGGAAGCTGTGTAAGGTGTGGCTGAGGCCAGATGGTCTGTTCAGCCTGAAGGAGAGGAAACTGAGGGAAGACCTCACTGCAGTTACAATTTCCTTGTGAAGGGAAGAGGAGGGGCAGACACTGATCTCTTCTCTGTGTGAGCTCGGACCTGAGGGAATGGCCTGAAGCTGTGTCAGGGGAGGTTTAGGTTTGATATTAGGAAAAGGTTCTTCCCCCAGATGGTGGTTGGGCACTGAACAGGCTCCCCAGGGAAGTGGTCACAGCACCAAAGCTGACAGAGTTCAAGAAGCTTTTGGACAATGCTCTCAGGGACATGGTGTGGCTCTTGGGGATGGTTCTGTGCAGGGCCGGGATCTGAACTCAGTATATTCTGTGATCCTGTAATTATGTAATTAGAGATCATTGGCATACTCTGGACTCTAACAAAACGTGAAAGAATACAGTTCTTAATTACAGCATGACCAATCACACAGTATGAACAGATTCAAATAAAACTTAGCAATTATTTCCTGTAGGCTGAAATATAGCTGAATAAAATGCCTGCTTAATAATTTAGAAAGATGGAAAAAAATAGTCTTGTTTGCAAACTAAAGAGCACAAAACCTTAAAGGGGTTAAATTAATCAAATAAATTATTAATTACAATTATCTCATCCATTAGAGTGGTGAATCTAAATGCACCAGCAAGCATCAGGGTCCTTTACATTGGTCCCAAAAGAGACATTCAAAGTACAAACACTGTCCTATAGAAACTAGAAGAGAGGACCTCCTTCAATTGAATGTCTCACCACCAGTTTTCCAAGACCAAACTACTCTTCTCCTTACCTGCCCTAGTAAATCATTGTTTTCTACAAGTGAGAATATTCCTTCAGTAAGAGTGACTGTGAATCTTGCTTAGCAAGACCCTGCAGCCCTGAGGTCAGGCACATTCTGGAAAGTGGAGGGTGGAGGATGAGGGGAAGAATATTTTGGGCAAGATCCAAAGTGAACCGAGATCATTTCCTTCTCCTGTAGACAACACTTAAAAAAAGTACTAACAGGGTAGGACATGTGGTTTGTTTTTTGCCCTGAATATTCTCTTTTGGAAGAGAAGGAACAAGCATTTATTTTTCAAACACTGAATATGGGAAGTGGTAAGATGTCCCCCAGAAGCAGTAAGCTACCCAAGTTCTATGAAGGTTGGATTCAGAGGTTGGTGGTTGTCACCTTGCCCCTGTGTGTCCAGTATATGCAGGTAGGTGGTGGGATTGTACATTGTGTCCCTGGAAAGTGAGAGCACAGGTCTCAAAGGCGGCATTATGGCACTCAGCTGAAAAACTTAGGTCAGCAGCTTAGAGTTTCAATGACAGAGCAAGGACCAGAGTGTAGGTCTCACAAGTCACAATCCAGTGCCTGATTCACTGGACCACAACCTAGATTGCTTAAGAAAAGTCCTTAAAATATATGTAGCATGAAGCTTTTACATGTTACTCTATCAGGATCAATAGGACAATTCTGCAGAACTATGTTCTACTAAAACTCGAAAGACTGATTAGAACAAAAGTTTCAATAGTATATTTTTGTGATACCATTTATTATCCTGCACGGTTTGACATAGTGTAGTATATTGCACCTATAAATCAGTTGCAGCAAATTATTTAATGATGCATTAACTGTGGAATTTCACATACATTACAGTTCTTTAGCCAATGTTGAATGCTTTTTCAACAGCTTAATCCATCCCTGAAGTACTAAGCAGGCATATTCATTCATCATCAGGGTGCACATAGTTTTCTCTTTGCTCTTTTTATTTTATTAAAGCCCTCGATCTACAAGCATGACATTAAATAATTCCCCAGAGCCTTTTCTTCACAACATTCCCACCACCATCCTCACACTTTCATTGGGAAAAAAAACCCTCTTTTCATTCACTATTAGGTTATTTTTGTCCTTTGGCACAGGTTAAGCCTGGAATTGATTTGGGCAACACTGTGGAGAACTCCTGGATGACTCACTGATGCCCAGTGACAAAAGATAAGAGGAGGTGGAGTTACTGAATGGCTTCTTTGCTTCAGTCTTTATTGCTAAGGCCTGCCCTCAGGAATCCCAAACCTCAGAGGCAAGAGAGAAAGTCTGCACGAAAGAAGAACTGCCCTTTGTCAAGGAGGATTGGGTTAGAGATCATATAGAAAAATTAGATACCCACAAACTCAAGGGTCCTCAACAAGTTCCTCCATTTGGGGAAAATCCTTACAACCTTTAGCTGAACCACCTCTCCAAGCATCATCCATTTCCTCCATGTCCTGCATAAAACTGCTTCAAATCCTGGAGAGCAATGTGGAAAGTGATGATTGATCTTTCTTCTGCCACTTGTCACTGCTAGCACAGGAAGAGAGAATAACTCGCTTGTGGCTGTTCTTCTTGGCAATTGTCTTTCCTCTCCATTTACCTACAGAGATAAATCCTGCCCTGGCAGAACATAGCCTTAAGGAAACACTTGTGCACAGTATGGAATGTTATCATTGTATTTCATTGTATAACATTGGGTTTTAAAGGTCCTCCCCTTCAGTTGGTGCCTCTTTTTACTACAATATTAGTTCTGAATTTGCTATGTGCTTTTTCTTCTACCTTTCTTTGTGTCCTCACTCTGGTGGTAATTTGTGCAGATCCTGCCAGTTCAATCTTCGTTATGCAGAGTAACAATGGCACGAGGACAGCAAGTTGGATCACGTTGCTTTTTTTTTCTACTTTAGAAACAGAGCACAAATGTCTGAAGCATTTTTCCTGGGCCTGGATATCCGTCTTAGGAAAAACCTCAGGATACTGTTTGATAAATGGGAGCATTTTGGAAAATCAGTGTGGTTTCTAGGAGGGAAAATTTGGCTAGAACTCTAGAGAAAATAACGAAAGCAACAGCTTGTAATTCAACAGGAAGAAAAGGTCACCCTAGCTGCCTTCCTGACAACCACTGTAGAAAGAAGGCAGAGGGGACAAGGCCTGATTTCTTAAAACACAAAGCCTCCCTTTTCAGTGGAGTCAGGAGGATGTCTCCAGCCAGCATACTGATCTAGCACGGGAGACTGGGCTGAGTTACAGCTGCAGACTTCTCTTGTCACCTGTGCAGCACACGCACACACAAACACATCTGGAAGAGGTAGGAATCAATGTTGTAGCATTATAGCAACAATGTGAGAAAGGTCAGAAAGAGACTTTATAGGAAGGGAAAGTGACTTACATCGGCTCCCTAATGCCACAAACCCACAAGTACCAAGATGAGAGCATGCAAACAGGCTTTTAAGCAGTCTGGCACTAAGAGACTGAGAGACATGAGAATGGTCATCATTCTCACAGAGAATGAGGAACAGTGGCTCTCCAGTCCACCTTAACATCTTAGGATGACGACCACTGGTTGGATTTTGATAGGCTTTTTTTTTTTTTAACCTGCAGGAGCTGGCAGTGATTCCACCTTAAAACATCTCACCTTTTATGTTTATATAAATGGTCAAGAAGATTTCCGAAGACAAAATATTTCTGAAGAAAATAGTTGTCCTCTTATAACCATTTCTCCAAGATGCACATATTTTAGTGAGTAATATCCAAGGGATCAGAGTTTTGTGCTGAAAACAAAGTGACGGCATTGCTTTTGGAGCCCGCCAAATCTCCTGATACTCAGGTACTTTCCTGAAGGTAAACAGAAAATAATTTAAGGATCACAGTTTAGAATCAGTCAAAACTATTAGTTGATGTACTTTTAGGCAAATTATTCCTCCTGCCTCACAAAGAATTATGCTTTGCACCTTTCCAAGTGCTCCTGTCTTATCCAATGGAGTAATCTCTAACCTGAGAATTTGGGTATTCATCTCAGCTAAGCATATTTTCCAGTGTGTCACTGAGCTGGTAATCCATCTCCTCCTTTCCTTGTCACCGGGTATGGAACATTTAATAATTGACATTTTATACAGTCAGTATTAAATCATGTTGGCAGAAGTCTTCATTTATTGGTCTCAAGACAATCCTTTTCTCTCCCTCCCAGTGAAAGGGGTAGAGGAGTAAGGAGAGAGAAGTCAATCTCTACCCCAGAGAGTATGTGATTTTCCAGTGAGAGAGTGGAAGAAAGGAGGAAAGCTGTTCTAGTCTCAGATAGAGTCTCAAAAAACAAGTGATAGCAAAGTCCTGGTCCAGCCTCAGTAGGCACAAGGCACCACTTGCATCTAGTTCCGTGCCACAACTTACTTCCTCTAGCCAAAGGTCAGCAAATTCAGGGCTGACTCAGACCTTTCCCTGATATGCATAGATCCACAAAGATTTTGTGCACAGACAATGAGATAAAGAGCAGAGCTGAGCAGGAAAGAATAGAATACAAGAACTGAAATTAGGGTCTTGGCCAGTTTTCTGAACCTCCTGCTGGCAGACTGTAGTGTGACAGGCCAGAGAGCTCCAGCTGGTGTCACAGAATGGGTCAGGATGGAAGGGACCATAGGGGGTCATCTGCTCCAACTTCCCTGCTCAAGAAGGGTCATCCCAGAGCACATTGCACAGGACTGTGTCTCTCCACCACTGTGCCTGCTCTGTCCCTGTTCAGAACCAGGGAGATCCCTTCCCTCCTGTGCTGGCAGGAGTGCTGGCTCACATCTCATTAGCTGAATGAGGTCAGTTGCTTTCACCCCAGTTACAGCTGTGCAGACTGCCTAGCTATTTCTATTCTTGTCTCACACCTCTTTGTCCCTCTGTGATCTCTCTGACCAAGTATATTATTCTCTCTCTGAGAAGTAAATTATTTTCACTGCCCATATAAGTTCTGCCTTCCCCATTCTCTCTTTCCATCACAAGTCTGTGTTCTCCTTGTGTTTGGCATATGAAGTAAATATCTTCTAGGTGGGACTGGCATCATACCCTGCACCCAAGGCATCTCCTCTGTCCTGTCTGGGCAGTAGGTGCCCAAACCATGCAGTTCCTGTCTCTCTACAGGCACAAGTGCATCATCACCTTCTAAATGGAGAAGTTCACAGAAGAGTTCCAAAAATGAAACAGTGTCTAAAAGCAGAAGTTGTTGGGCACCCGTCTGGTTACCTCTGGAAGTCAATTTTGAATGTTCCCTAGTGGATCATTCCCTTTTTATGTTCTCTGTTTGCTGAAAGCCACTGAGATTATTATTGGGAAATTTACCATTTGAGTCATCGCTTTTCCTGACAAAATTGGCTTTATAGTTTCTCAAACAGCAAGATTTATTTTCTCTCAAAATAAATATTGATAAACTTACTTCAGTCAATATTTACTATTTGGTTATGGGAAGAAGCAAAAAAGTCTAGCCCAAAGTTTAATAGAGTTTGATGTCTGTTTTTTATCGACACTACAAACAATATCATACTGCTATCTCATCAGAAGAAGGAAAATTAGTTTTTATTCATATTACTAAAACGCTATGGGGCACTTTGTAGCCGGAGAATGGTAGGAGCCTGAGGCTTGTGCACCAGTCATATTTTTTTACAGCCAGCAGCTTTGTGTTGGTTTCAGTTATTTTGGGGGAATATTGAGGTGTGAGTTAAATGTGACCTGTCACTTCTGTTCTAAAAGGCTGCATCTCCATAACATCTCCATAACACAGAGGCTCTCCTCTTATTCCAGAAGTAGATGTTTCACAAGCATCCTAAACACCACAGTGCTCACTTATGGAGCTCTTCACTGTGCTGTGTGAAAACATGTGCACTAATTTGACCTGGCATAAATTCATAATTCCTGACACCTAGAAAATGAACATATTACCTTATTAAATGCTGCTCACTCACAAATGCACAGACCAGCTGTTTCTTCCCTCCATTATTGAACTGTAGCAAGCACTTTCTAGAGGAAAATTATAAGTAATGATTACAGTCAATTAAAAAAAATTCAATTTAAATTCTGCTATACAGGGAACCACAACGTATTTTTTAAATGCTGTCTTGTATTCTTTTTAAAGTTCCTACATGTTACATTACATCCCCAAAAGATGAAATATCTTCCTTCAAAAACACAGGTTTGTTTACTTTGGAGAATGTGCATATATCTAAGCAGAAATAGAAAAACTGACACCATGTGAGTGAAACAAAAGATATTCTGGTCTTTGGGGGGGGTGTGTGTGTGTGTGTGTGTGTCACACACCCTCCCTTTCCTGTCCCTGAGGGGCAACGTCATTTGTCCTAAGATAAGAACACCAGGGGTGTTTTAATTATGTTCACATAATTAATGCTTCCAGAGATGGGGGAGTTGTTTGTGAGTGACCTGGGTGCACATTGACCTCCAAAAGGGTACAAAAACCTGATGGGCCAATGGGATAAAGTGGTCTCTCCAGGCTGTGAGTAAAAGCGCTAAGAGCTGGTGAAATACAGAGATGAAATCCTAAAACAGCTCCATAGCTGCTTTACTGCTTTTTAATTGTGATTTCTGCGAGGCCAAAGACTGTAAACTGTAATAGATTACTTGTTATTTAGATATTGTATTATCAATATTTAGGTACTGTATTAGCAATACATCTTCTCCTAATCATCCCTGTAATCACTGTGTCCTACTTGTCCCACCTGGCTAAACCCCTTCTCCTGACTACTCTGCTACACATTTCTCTTCCTAAAATAATCTGAAACTGTGGTGAAATATAAAACCAACCAGTTCCTCAGGCAGAGGATCATGACTAAACACTCCACAAGATGGCTGAAATTCAGGCATCCCATACACTTATCTCAGGGCTCTGATCAAGTCGTAAGAGAACTTGAAATACTCAGTTTCAACCAATATCAAGAAATTACACTTCTTTGCCAGTTCTAATAATTTTTTCAGTTCAACATGAAATACTGCCTGCACATGATATATTTTACCTATGGCTTGCATGGAATTGCACCCAAAGAATATTTTCAGTGCAAGCAGGGGATAAAAATTACTGCTTTGCAGGGTTATTGATGCAGGCAGGCAGCAGGTGTCAATCCTGCCCACACACCCCCTGCTTTTTCTTCTTGCTTTGTAAAGTATGGATTTTTAACAGATACTTTTCCTTTGTATTTTAGCAACTTTGACTGTAGAAAGCAGAAACCATGTCCTGATAAATATGCATTCTGCAAGAGCACATTACCTGGCAGAACAAATCACTAGCATTGGAGCCAGCATGCAAATCTTTATTTACAACTACCATCAATGCTTGCCAAGTGGCAGTTCTGATGAAGACAGCCAAAACTACCTCTGTTTGTTGTTCTCATTTCAACACATCCTTCTTTCTCCTTTGCAACTTTCCTTCTGCACAGGTGTATTTGTCAATGTGCTTTCACTAAGATTTGTGTTCCACTTACTTACTGAGTTTCTATCACGCAGTGATTGCTGCTGGCCCAAAAGTGACATCTTTTTCTGGGTGCTGTTCTCCCACTCACTTGGCTTCAGGTGACCTTGGCATCATTGGTATTCAGTCAGTGTCAGAGATGGGCTTGCTTCAGCTGCCTGGGCCTCAGTGAGCAGGTGGAGAAATGACCGCTTGAAAATGAGTTGTTAAGACCAGTACAGCAAAAAGATTGATGCAATTAATTTTTCATTACGTACAGTGTCTGTGGATTGTAATCAGCTTGGATTGTTCTTTCTCTGAGGCACAAATAAAATGCAAATGGTTTTTGAATGAAAGGAAACGTTCTTTATGAGGCACTGTGCTATTCAGAGCTGCAAAATGGCTTGAAATAAATGGAGATTATGAGGAATGTTTTATGAATCCACCTAGGAGAACTTAATACTAAGTTTCATATGGGAAAACTGCAGGTGAGTTTCCCATCAGATGAACATATTACTGCTCAAGCAACTGGAAACAAGAAAGAGCCAAAGGCTTTAAGCCTTATTTAATGCTACTAATACCTAGCTCTTTCCAGGAGGAGATGTCAATGCTCTTCACAGCAAAAGTACTTGTCTTACAGATGGGTTAAAATTAAATATCTTTCCCAAGCCCCCCTCTCATCCCTACATCAAGGAGTAGAAGGTATGTGTGCTGTGCCCTGTCACCCTTTGGTGACACTTTTGATCACAGCAGCAATCAATGCAACTCTTTCACACTGCAAAGCATTCAGGGGCACAGAACTCTTGTATCATGAAGTTCTTCAGAAGCTTGGCCACAGAGTCTTAACAGGAACCTGCCCTAGGGAATAGGATGGTAGATCTGGAAACAAAATAAAAATCAATTCTGCATTTCCCCCAAAACAGAGTGAGAGGGACATCTTGGTAGGAGAAATGGATCATTTCCTCATAAGCACCTGCAGGATGAAGAGGAAGGAAGTAGGAAGGAATATGATGAGATTTTATTGCCTGCAAAACATGAATGGCTTTGTTGTCAAAGGAATTGCCAGCAATGCCAAGACAAGGGGTTTTGTCTTGACTGTGCAGTCAGTCCATCCTTCTGGGTATTGCTATAACATAAGCACATTTTAAGACTTTACAGGCCTCATAAACTACTGGATAAAAAGCTGAAGTGACCACCCCCCTATGGCAGTCAGTAAAACACAGCATTTCTGATTCTGGTATAGGAAGTCCTAACAGTGCCACTCTCTCTTCAGAAGTAAGAAGTGACTGGCTCCCATAAATTCTGCACAGGCACATGTGTTTGAAATCATCAATCAAATCCTGGTGATACCAGTGAGCCATACAACTTCATTCACAGCTTGGGTACAGTGTTCTTTTGTTGCTTTCTAAGAATTCAGCTAGACTGTCAGGCTAGGAGATGAAGACTCTGACAGCTACATGCACCAACAGCTCCTGCTGGAGAAGCCCAAGCTGTGTGCCGTTGCTCAGGTCAGGGGGTTTTCACTGTTGGGCACTAATGGAGAGGTCTGACCCACTGAAGTCAATGTTAATTCTGTTGACATGATTCACAGAAAGGCTACACCAAAGATGACTGACCTGGGGAAATCCCAGCACAACTTTTCCCTTACTTTCCTTTTAAGGCACTACTGTTTTGTTTCACAGTGTGTATTAGTTCAAACCTGATTAACTTCAGATGATTGTGACAGAGGCTAAGTATCCAAAACCTGGTCCGAACAAAAGAAGAAACATTTAAATCCATGAGTATGATCCAATACTGTTCTTTCTTTGTTTGTGTTCTCAAGCTCTAACAAAAATAGGTGGATATCAGCTGATTCCAGTAAGCACAATTCCATGAGACCTTAATGCTCCCTTTGAAAGATCTCACTCACTAGATTTTTCTGGGCTCAGTGTCAGCTTTACACAGCTCTTGCTAATGTCTAAACACCATCCAGGAACTGAATTATATCAAGGACATTTTAGCCCAATGAAGACCTCTTCTGGTTCAGAACCTTTGCAAGTCAACTCAGCCCAACACAGATTAAAACACCCTAAAAATTGTGAATGTCTAAGCACAGTGTTTTCAAATTTCATTTGGCTTATACAATGGACATTTTTTAACACTCTGAGGAGCATCATACTCAACAGCTAAAAACAATTTTATGTCCTGCAAAAAAAGTGCATGCCAAAGTCAGTTCACTGCTAAAAAGGATGCACTTATTGTGCAGATTAAAAATGAAGATAAACAGTCAGAATCTGGATTTCTTAGTGTTTTAAAACAAAATGGAACACAGACTTTTTTATTATACCATAGCAGGATTTGTGGCATTTTTCTAAATAGTAAGAAATGAACACTCAGAAGGGAATAGAGGCAGTACAAACCAAATTAAAACCGTAGTGATTGGGAAATTTGAAAGAAGGAATGTCAGTCAGCTTATGTCATGTCAGGGCTGTGACGTGTGACATAGTTACACCTCTGCCCCACAAAACCATGAGTCTATCAGCAAGGCCACTGGCCTCTATTTTTTTTTCTTTTTTTTTCTTTTTATTTTCAAGAAATCTCTAACCTCATCTGAACTCGTTCCCTTCACTCTCCTCATTTTCTTTTAAGCTCTCACTTTGCCCTTCAAAATCTCATTTAATTAGTTTCTGGCCTTAACTGGAGACACTTAGAATAGTTTTCTTCTTGATCTACATTTTCATGATAGACTTCTTAAAAATAAGACTCTTGTTACAGTCTTTCTTTGCTCCATATAAACCCAGAGCAAACATGTCAACATACATAAGAGTCACAGATCTGAAGAGCTAAACAGTTACAGGCTAGAAGCCTTTTACGACAGGGAGAAGATTTTGAGTGGAATTTCCTGCAGATCAGAAAATCCTTGTGTCATTGCAACATTTTTTGGTTTCACAAGATATAAAGCAAATATTTCATATTCATATGTGTTTGATTTTAAAGGAAACAGCATGTTGAAAGAAATAAATTATCCTGGGCCTGCCACTCATCAATTTTTGCAGTTTAGATGGAAACTTCCTGATTGACTGTATGTAAAATGATGTTAAATGATAGCGTGACTGTTTGTTTAGTTTTGAGGATCTAACTGCAAAAGAAGCATCTGTGAAATTTATTTCTCTCCATAATGCTAAAAACTCTACTTGTTTTCGGGATTTTTGGAGAGTGGCCAGTAGCAGAAGTACAAGGATAAGACCAAAGCAAGATCAAAGTCGTATTTCCCAGGTACATTAAAGCTTACAGTAATCCAAGACATAAGACCCCGTGAATGGGATGTGGTGATGCGATTAGCACTCTCCAGTGGGTTTTCTATTTTTCTTGAATTTATTCAGTCACTTTTTGAACCTTTGTAAGCTCTAAGCACCCACACTATCCAATGGCAACAAGTTCTACAGATTAGGTGCATGTTGAATTAGAAAGCATTTCCTTACATTTCCTTCAAACCTGCTCATCCATTACATTGCTCTTCTTACAAAACTTGTTCTGTTCCACTGATCAGACTGGAGACCTTTTCCTGCATACAAGATTTCAGAGGCTGGTATACCACGACCAAAAACCCACAAGCTTCAAGTCAACGCTGAGCTCCTCCTGCATGTCTGGGCTCTTGATATAAGCTCGTATTACAGGCATTTCTGATGGGGGCTGGCAAATTTGTTCTCAGATGACAATTTGCCAACAGATGTTCCTGGAACACACAGAATACATTTAAGTGTCTTAACCTGATCTGAGTGTGTCTGCAGCATAAAACACAAAGAGAAATGATGCTGTCTGTGTGACAGCCAATTGCTGGCAGCCTTAACAGTGAACATCTACATTAATATTTCTACTTTAGTGCTTTGTGTGTATTTGTGGCCTTCAAAAGCAATAAAGGGAAAATTAAGCCCTCAATGTCACAACCCATAAACTAATTTTGCTAACAAAGAACAGAAAAGGACGGGTTCAAAAGGAGCAGAATTTCTCTTTCAATTCCTAGGAAGCAGCCACGTGGTATTACTCTGACCTTTCCTTACCCATTTGTTCCTCTCTGCTTCTCCCTTGGATGTGTTTCTGTGTCACTTAGCAGTTGCATAAATAATGTCAAGAGGCTTCTTGTGATGGAAAGCTGCAGTGAGCCATGAGGCATTCCAGCTTTAATTAGGTACACAAACTAAACCCTGTAGTAATGTGTCTGGGGTACCATGAATGTCACAATCACAAGCCCTTTCTTGGTGAGGGCAAAACATTGTTAGAAGGCATAACAAAAGCTACTATTTATTACAGAAGCAACTTTTGCTTTCAGCTGTTCTGTTTCAATTAGCAGATATCCATTCTGTTAAACAAAGACCTCAAAGTATTCCTCTCTTCATCCTGCCTTTGCTCCCCTGCCAGTTTTTGAGGCTGGGTTTTTCTGGGAGGATGTGGTGAGCAATGGTCACAACCAGCAGAGGTACTATCTTGAGGCAAACGTAACTATCTGAACAGCTCAGGCAGCATTCCTGATGTAGGAAATACTTTGGAAGAGTTTCTGGCTTCCTGAATAATTAAGAGATGGTCCAAGGTTCTTTGAAGCTTGAGGATATTTCAGGCTATGCTGTAAAGGGCTCAGCTAGGCCCTGCTCTGCTCTCAATGAAACAGCGAGCTTGATTCATCCTGTGTTCAGCTATTACAGATGACAGCTGGTTTTGAAAGCATGGCTCTATGGCATGGCTTCTAAAGAAGCACATCTTTAAAAGAGCAGGGATTAGGGGGACAAAAAACAAGTTTGACTGTCATGTGCCTGGCAGGCCACAGGCCAAACTGTTCTGAAGACAATCCATCAGAAGGCAATGATGCAAGGGAGAACAATCCAAATGCTTTCACAAAATATCCAGTTCTTTAAAGTGTGCCTGTAGAAAAAATTATTTCATAGATATGGCTAATACTAGCACAAATCTAATTGTTCCCAGTAGAAGCAGCTGAAAAACAATTTCCCTAAACACTTTCATAACCACTGATAACCATTGAATTTGTAAGCTACAATATTTTAGAGCTAGTTAAAGGCACAGCATTTGTGGCTTCTATGGAAGGCTTTTTTTTTTTTTTTTTTTTAAACTTGAAAAACACTGGTTATATCAGTGTTTATTACAGCTATTTAAATGTCCTGACAGGTTTAGGTGAATTGAATGGAGACCTCATGACTCACCTTAAATAAACTACTGTTTCTTATCAGCCAGGTTTAATTTCAATTTATCTTTTTTGCTTTGACCAGTCATTTATTCCTGCAGTTGAGACAGACAGGTGAAGTTATAATTTTTCTTTCCCTTCATTTTCCTGACCAATTTGTCTCAGCTGTGTGTACCAGCTAAGTTTTCTGTACAAGTGTTCTATACAGAGTATATCTGTCCAGGTTTGCACCTCTGGAACTTGTCAGAGTAAGTAGTGCTGCATAAAAAGGGTGCAGGAAGGCCAGGTGCATAAGGTAGGGAAGGAGAATCTACAGCTTTCACTGTGGTGTGAATCAGGACACAAGAAGCTAGGTTATAAAATATATTTTTCAGAGCGGAAGTTTAGGAATAACCTAAACAGTACAGCTGCACATATCAGTGGGTTTCAGTGAAACAGGCAGCTGAGGATACTCCTGTTGAAATAGTTTGGAGGAGGGATATCTTGGTTTAGATAGACAGGTATCTGCCAGGGAGGGTTGGAGTCTCCTTTAAAATGTAAGCCCCCCCCCCTTTTCCAAATTATCATAAATTTGCAATTAAAAGGCTGTCAGGCAAAGGTTTTGGGAATAGGTATAGCAGTTCTTTACTAGGGATATAAAAATACAGATGTTGTAGTACAGAAGAATAACCAAGCAAATAAACAAACCATAAATCCTAGAAAACCCTGACAGAGTCAGAAATACAACCTGACACCCTGCTGGTCAGGGTGTTGGAAGCAGTCCAAAGTAAGCCCTCCTGGAGTGGCAGATGTGGTTCTGTTGGAGTAGAGATGGTCCCGTTGAAGAAAAAAGGGTCCAATAATGGTGAGATGGCTCCGGTCTTCCTCCAGGGATCCGGTGGAAAAACTGGATCTCTAGTGGGACTGTGGCTCCTTTTTATTTAGGTTAAGATGGTTTGGCTCCTCCTCCCTGTGTGGAGCAGCTTACAATAGTGCACTGTAATGTGTAATGTCATTGATGAGCTCTTGATGGTCCATTAGCAGAAGACATTCCCATGGAAGTAGTGAAACAATGAAGAGAGATAAGTAGCACTCCACCATCTGATAAGTGACACTGACCCATTTGGGCAGAGATAAGCAATTCTGCTCCACCCAGACGGAATAGAATAATATGCTCTTTACAAAACCCATGACAAGGGAAGACAAAGGTTTTTTTGACAGATAGCGAAAGCACTACCTGAATTGATTATTCAGTATTTGGAAAGCAACCACCTTTTAATCAGGTATCAGAATGTAAGCACTTTTTGTTTTCTTCCTTTGCAGAAAGTTCAAAAGTTTAATCTAATTTTGGAATTTTCTCTGAGCTCATTGAACAGATACACAGTATAATAACTTAGCTGTGCCTTCTGTGTTGAAGTATAAACATAATTTACTGTACGGTTCAGTCTCAAAAGCTGACTGTGTCTTACCCAATTCTAGCAAATTCCCTACCTCTTCCATATTTCATATTAAAGGAAATTCTGATGTAGCAGGTCAGTTCAAACATGTACAACTAAGCATATGCCAAACATTAAGCATTTATCTAGGTCCAATACAATCAGTGCTGTACTTGGGTTTCAGAGTATAATCAAAATCTCTGATTTGACTAGAAAAAAAAATGTCTGTCCTTTAACAGGTCTTCTTATTCTTTATAAGATCTGCTTGAAAATTAATATGGATTTGTACACAACCAAGTAACAGGACGTGCATCCTAATCTCGGTGAGACAACAGTGTTTGGGATAAAGGCATGCTGAGGGAATTTGCTGCGGCATCCGAGTCCTGAGCTGCTTTTCTCAGCTTTGGCTGTGGCAAAGCTGCACTCTAGTGGAACTGAGGCAGAAACACGCTCTGGGTCACACCTCCTCAGCCCGTTTGCTTCACTAGAGCTCTGCCGAGGAGTTTTGAGTGTCTGGAGGTCCCTCATGAAATACTCCAGCCTGAGACCATCCCAAGTAGCAGACCTGATGTATGATGCAGAGGGAAGTTTGCACTCCATTTGTACCGTGTGGCTGCTCACCTCAGAGAGTTCCAGAGCAAATGCCTTCACTAGCTACACTGTGCAACCCCTACATCTCCATGGGCTGCAACATCATTAAACCACCAGAACATCTGGGATTGTCAACCTTATGGACAGGTTATTTTCCCAAAGTATTTCATCTCTGCGGACCCCACTGTTTCCAGTGACCACCAGTGTCATATTATTTCAAACTTTCAGAGACTTTAAGTGCCTTAATAGGACACGTGCTCTTTATAATATGTCCCAAGAGCACCGGACCTTCAGGCTGCTTAAATCAGTGTTGATACACAAAAGTCAAGTAGCAGAGCCAAAGCTGGAGTTATTGCCAGTAAGTGAGTTAAAGTGAGGCTAAGATCAGTCCCTGCTGTTTGAAGAATACAAGATGTGCCTTGGAAAATATCCAACCCTCATCTGACAGGAAAATACATCAGAACTAAAGGGCTTTTGGTTGCTACATAGCAGTCAATAGCAACCAGAAGGAACCCTTTGTGTTGTATTAATTTCACTTGTGTGAACTCTATGTTCTGAAATAAAGTCATAGGTGGAAAAAAAAAAAAAAAAGCATAAGAACAACTAATTTAGCCACATAGATGACACAGGAATTAGTGCAGAGTTTTTAAAAAATACAGGAGGAAACATATTTGGTGGCTGAATATTAAATACATTGAAATCAATTTGGCTTTACAAGCACAAGTACCACAGGAAGTTTTGCTGCCATCTTCTGTTACAGGGCCAGTACGGACATAGCCAGCAGGTCTGGACTCTGGGCTGCTGTGCCACAGGGAAGAGGTGAGGATGCCAAAGAATCTGCTGCTCACAGATTAAAGAGGCGTTTGTGGACACTTCTACTCAGTGGAAATTAACTTTGTTTCTTCTTCCAAAACAAATGCAAAATTTCAGTAGGATTTGCCAAATATACTTGGCATTGAGAAGTAGGATTGAGGAAACGTTTCTTTTTGGTGTTTTTAAAATGAAGTACTTAAAGACTTTCTGAGGTAAAGTTTGGGCTACCCATGATCCTAATTTCATTTCTGAAGACTGGAAAAAATAAACAGGACAAAATATGTGAATCAGAAATGCATCGTGTGACCACTTGCTCTATAGAAGTACTCCTTCTAAAGGCTCTGGAGTTTGTGGTCTATGCCATGTCTCTGTTGCTGCTAGGCCCTCCTCACCTCTTAGATGAAAGGTGCATCAGGCAGGTCACGATTACATCTCAGATATGCCCTTGCTGTGTGTACAGCAGAAAGCTTTTGAATCTTTTCTTCTATCTGAGTGCAGCACTGTGAACCTGGTTTGATGATCTAGAATTCACACTAGTATTGCCAATAACAAAGAAGCATTCTCTGTCTGAATATCAAGTCCACATTTTGTGCTGAACATTTTAGCCTGCACGCTGAACTGCAGATTTTGTGATAGAGGCAGCACTTCAAGATGCCAGTTTCAAAAGTACAAAGATAGTTTAAAAGCTGTTCACAGCTGATTTAGGAAAAAAAAAAAAAAAAAGAGATGCACAAGGGATTTTATTTCCATGAGAGCTGTGCCTTCATCTCAGCTGCCAGCGATGTGATTCTGTCACGGGCTTTCTTTACAAAACATCAAAATACCTCCCTTTGCAGGGGTAATGTTAGCTATCTCTTTTTGAAATGGCATCAAGGGAATGTGCTTTTCTAACTTCAGTTTCCAAAATGAGAAGCTAAGGTTTGAGCTCTTCTTCTTGCACTAAAGAACCCAAGTGACTTAATATCTTCTGTTTCAGAGTACACTCTCCTTTTGTGCTTAATATGCCACGGTCTCCATCATTACCATTTTAAAATAAATTAAAAAAAAAAAAAAAAAAAAAACACGAAACAAACAAAAAAGAAAATCCCAAAAGACACAACAAATTTCTTTTTTTTCCAGTCATCATAAAGCTGTAGCCCATACATCATCAGTCAGGTGCATGAATAAAACATTATGAAGCAATTCTTCTTCTGCCTTGTCCTGTCTCAGTCCCTATTCAAGTTGTTGGCTTCAGGCAATAATTTGTCAATGCAGGTGTGCCATGTTTTCTTGTGACTGCAGAAGCTGAAAAAGTGACTTTGAATAAAGGAGGGTGGAAATTCTAAGGCTGTAACAGCACTTGGTCTAAAGGTAGGGCTGTGGACTGACAGGGACCACATCTTACAGCCATGCCCATAGTAAGAGATTTTTGCCTTCAGAGAATAGAGGAGAGTTATTTCAAAAACTGATTGAAACACACTAATGTATTCAGTAAAGGCAATTAAGGTTAAGGATGTGTTTCATCCTTGTCTGTCTTATGCTCCTCTAAACATGGCAATTCCACTCCCCTCTCACACTCCCATTCCATGGTTAAGTAGTGAGGCAGAGCAAGGATTGGACCTGGTGCTATGAAAGCAACACCCTCTTCAAATCAATTTGTCTTTACAAGGTCATAAAATCACAGTCCAAAATAGAAAGGTGTCCACCTTCCCTGAGGTTTCTGGAAGAAACTTCAAGAAGGATATCGATGGTTCTCCATGTGCTGGCACCCCTAAATCTCCCTATTGCTCATTTGCTTTAAAATCTGGCATCAGCACACTTCAAATCAAGCCCTAAAATTCAACTTTAATGCTTTTGTTGAAAGCTTTGAGCAGGAGATGTTGCCTCTTGCAGGAAGGAAAACGTTGAAATAAAATAGAAGGAGGAATAGAGGGAGAATATAAAAAGATATTCAGATTTAAATAAAGCCTATTTTGCAGATGCCAGGGTTAAGGTGCTCAACAATCAATACAGCTGACGTTTTACTCTAATTGTCATCCTTGTTGCTCTTTTCTATCAAACCCACATGCTATGAGAAGCAGTGAAGAGACAATTTCATATCTACTAATTATTATCATGATGTTATTAATTTAGACTAAGGATAATAATAAGATTGGGTGTGTGTAGAAAGAATTCATTATGAAATTAATTGCACTGATTAGGGTCAACACATAAGATAAGGTTTATAAAGCATTTTAGAAACAATTAGTTTTGATGGCTATTTGGCATCCTAAGACATGTAAATCTAGAGCGCGCATTTTACATTTCTTCCCCCTCCCCATTCATATGCTAAGTCCTCTGATAAATGCAGCTTGTTCAAAAGAAAATTGAAATCAGTGGATTGAAGCAAAGCTGGATAATGAGGTATTATTGATATATTCTATAAATGCTTCAATTATTCCTGCCTTCGGGTTTGAAATTATTTCAAAGAAACAAAGAAATATATTAAAAATGGCTTTTTACAAAGTCAGTTTTAATGTCTCCATTGCATTTGTGGTTGTTGTCTTTCCCCCTTAATAGATATAGAAAGGGCTTGATTATAGTTATCTTTCTGAATATACTGTTGCTTTTTGCAATTCCTTTCTCTTGACTCTCAAGGGCTCTCTCACAGAATGGTGGCCCTCAGTTATGTGAAGCACCTGTTCCCAATTCATCTCTGTAAATGAAACTTAACACGGCTTTGTCTCCCTGCATCCTAAATGCCCTTTCTTCTTTTCTTTCTTTCTTTCTTTCTCCTGAATTCTTAAAGAAAACAACTGACAGAAGGAGCTAGCAGAAACATCCTTTAAACCAAAGATTGATTGTGTATTCAGGATGCTCTTTACCATAAAGGTCTGCAGTAGTCTACATTCCTCCCTAATGCAGTTGATTTTTGGCACTTGATTTCAATGTGGCCACACATGGTCAATCCTGACAGCTTTCACAGATCTCGTCCTAAATACAGATTGTTCACACCAAAGAGACAGTTTAGCTAAACTAAATGGCTTCTGACCCAGCAGAGGTCTGATCCTTGCTAACACAACAGGTGGGCTCTCAGAGGAGTTCATCAGTGTAGCTCCCCTGAAAGCAGATATATCCATTTAGATCTTGCTCACCTCCCTTTTCTCACTGTCCAGTCGCTCAGACTGACCATGGAAGATACCAGCTCCTCTGGACAACAAATGAGAAGTCCTCAGGCATATTTTTTTCTCTCAAGAAGCAACTGTCATTATCTATATCTTTGCCCGTGGGGAAACTGAGGCCCTGAGGTGCATGACTAATGTACCCAGAAGACCAAAGTGCTGCTGGCATCCAGCCTGTTTCTCCAGAGCCCTGGCACAGAAAGGACATTAGAGAGCTGTGGGTACACAAGCAAAGCATATACAGCTTCCTGGATTCAAATCCCTGAGAAACACAGGAGGGTGCAATTAGGAACGGAACCAGAGCTTACTGAAGTCAGTGGAAATCTTTCCAATTATTTCAACAGGTATCTGGCACCAGCCCCTGATGAACCCTCTGGGGCTGCCTGTTGCCTGCTCTGTGTGGCTCATTAACAACAAAACTCATGGTGAGCATGCAACTCCTCAGCTGGCAGGTTTGAAGGTATCTGTGCTTATCTTTCCATTGCAAGCAGCAGCTAACAGAGACAGGATGGGGAAAAGAATGTAAAAGAGGAGAGATGAGCCACAGCAAGTCACAAGAGGAAGGAGCTTACAGGGGTGGCAGGACCCCTTGTTCACTTTTGCCTGTCCCCCAGGAGCTTGGCAGAAAGCTGATAGCTCTGTGGCAGTCAGTAGAGCAAACACCATTTCTCAGTTTAGATTCCATTGCAAAAGTAGCTTGATACTGTGACTGATTGATGCTCCTGGAGAGTCAATACTCAGATCACATGCAGTAAACCCCAGGAGCAGCACCAAAACTGCAGTGACTGTGTCTCAGCACAATGCCAAATTCTCCTTCCCCTCCCACAGCAGAAACCCATTAAGCTGATGGAGCTGATGTGAGTGACATCAGCACACCAGAAGCTAGAGGTTGGCTCATTTCAGTCTCAGAGACATCACCACTGGACATAGAGCTCCAAGGGAATGGTCTACAAAAAGCAGCACATTCTTTAAAAGACAATATAACATAGACAGGAATTTTGGAGAGCTGCAGCAATGCAGTACAATACCCCAGGTGATTTGTCAGTCAAACAATGCCCAGAATCAGGGCAAGCTAGATTATTTCATTAGTCTAGCAGAAGAACAAAAACAAAAGGAAAAAAGAAAAAAAAAAAAAAAAAGAAAAGAGAAAACCACTAGCTTATACAATAGCAGGCAGCTCTGCCACTCAATATCAAGTAATAGAAATGAATTGTATGATCAATAGGCTTTTCTGTCCACAGGGCTTTGAAGATTCTGCTGTCATACTCTCTGCTATAATTAGCACTTGATGAACTTAAAATGTTTGATGACTGTGAAATTGCATTCCTATAGAGACAATGCACATCTGGAATAACAGCATTCAATTCAGGGTTCTATGGAGTCTCACACCATTAAACACAGAACTTTAAATAGAGTTTTCACTATGAAAATGGGGCAGCCTCTCTGACATGCTGACATCAGCTCTGGTCCACTTGCTCCTCAAATCACTGATGTAGCAGACAATCTTCAAAAAGCTCGGGTACACTTTTAAGCAACCACAAAGTTTGCTTGTTTAGGAATGAATGTACTCTCCCAGCAGAAGAGGAAAAGAGGCAGACTACCCTTACTTCAATTTCAGCTTCACGGACAGAATGAAGGCAGAATGGGGTATATTCCTCTATATACTAATAGATGTAGGGAGAGAGAGAGACTCATTAACAAATTAAATTGTTCTAGCTTCAGTACAAAATAAACTGCTTTGTGATATAGATTAGAAAACAGAAACTTTTGTTGGAAGAAAAAAAGAGAGAATGCATTGCAAACATTATTGACTCCAACTCACAGCTTTGCAGAGTTGAGAATGCAATGGAGATGTAGAGGAGAGCGTGTGTTTCTTTCTCCAGAGCCAGTATTTTTCACTGTAAGCATTTCTGCCTTGTACACTAAATGAAAACAGCCCTCTCTTACCTGGGCTGGGAACACACACCTGAAAAGGAAAGCTGAATGGGCAAAGACAAAACAAAGGGCAAGAAGAGGCTGATGTTTTCATTCCCAAGAGCAGCAGAAACTCGGCCACACCCTCAGTTTAGAACAGACCCCTTCATAGGATCAGGATAATCTGCACTACTATTTCCACCTGTGCTAGTCATCACTCATCCTGGCAACTAAAACCCCCAAAAGAAAAGGCCCTTTGTATCAGACAGCTGTTTCCAAAGGGTGGACACACAAGACAGATCAGATGGTGTCACCAACCTTGCTTTAAGGGCTAATGCCAATGGAGTGTGACCTTCAGGA
The DNA here is from genome assembly GCF_029207755.1 of Chamaea fasciata. Lineage (NCBI taxonomy): Eukaryota > Metazoa > Chordata > Aves > Passeriformes > Sylviidae > Chamaea > Chamaea fasciata. The sequence continues at coordinate 44,322,909 of NW_027094091.1, read as the reverse complement.
CACTGGGTGAGAAGCTGGCCCTCTCAGAATGAGGGCCCACAACATGGCAGCACTGTGTGGCAGCTCAGACTGGCCTAAGCTGCCTTTCACTCTACATGCAAAACTAAAACCAGAAAAATAAAAAACTAAGGCCTGCAAATGAATCTTGTCCATTTGGTTAGGGCAGTGTTCAGAACTTGCCCAGGTGGTCTGGGCAGTGTTCAGAACCAGGACACTGGTGTCTACTATCATGCTGGGCAGATATTAAAAGAAGCTGAAGCAGAGACCCCATCAGAATTCTCTCTTTGAGCGCTGCCTTGTCAGTCATGGAAAAAAAATCCCTTCTGTCTCTCCACATGTCCCACCATTGCCCTCAGCGTCCAAGGAAACAAACAAATGTAAGCCTAAATGTTCATAAATATTTTCATGTTTTCACTCTGACTACATGGGTTTCTGTACAGAAATTCAACGTGGATTGCTGCTTTAAATCTCATGCTTGATCTCTTCAGTTTTTAAGTCTATGGAAAGCTTGTCACGAATAGTGAAATATGCTGAATTGCAAGGGACACACAAGGATCACTGAATCTAATTCCTGGCCTTGCACAGGAGCCCCAAGAATCACACCATGTCTCTGAGACCATTGCCCAAACACTTTTGGAACTTTGTCAGGCTTGGTGCTGGGAGTCTTCCCTGGGGAGCCTGAATTATGTGAAGAACAAAAAGGTAATTTTGTTAGCACTCTCCTAGCATTCATTATGTGACCAAGTTAATACATGGTAAGGTTTGTGGGCTGGACTTGAATCTATAGGGCTGATCTCAGACTTTAAGCTGAACTTTGTGAAGGTTTGTCCATCCTAACACTGCTAGAAGTTTCCAAGTCATTCCCATTTCTGATCTGTAAGGTGTGAAAGCTAACAGTTCTCTGCACATAAAAATACAATGAAGACAGCATATTGCTGAAACAGAGCAGCATCTCATATTTAAAGACACCTGCAAAAAAAAAGCGTGATTATGGATCAAAAACCAGCAAAAAAAATCCCTTCATATAAGACATGAGAAGTAGCAGTGTGTATTTTCTGTCTGCTTTTATAAGGTGCCTATAGAATGTTTTAAAGGTAGGGGTTAAACATTCAACCCTTACTTTGAGCTTTCCTGCCCCTGAAGTGTTTCCATAGATACTTAAAATATAAGACAACCTGACCTTTGAAGGATGCTCTATTGAGTTTTCAGATATTATCTGATTGTAACACTTTACCCCTAACCTATTCTTGGCTTCTGCTTTGTATTATCATGAATCTCTAGTTTGTACCCATAGGGGCAAGGTCTTAGGGTTTTTTTCTTCAAACTTTAGTAGCACAGCACTGGGACCAGCTTTTGCTTCACCAATTCTTTGATCACAGCAGAACTGCAGCAAAACCATAAAGACTAGAAAAGCTTTGTTAATTCAAGTCCCAACTGCTCTTAAACTCTCCCCCATTCCCCTCTCTATTTTTTTCCAAAAAGTGTAGGTGTAATTAGCTGATATTTGCCACTTCAGCCGTGACAGGTGGCAAGACAACCTGAAGATGTGGTACATCTTTGCTTGGCTATTTTGCAACATGTTAAGTGGGTAGCAAAGGCTGTGCCAAATTCCTGTGTTGTCCTAAGGGATAGCAGGCAGCAGGCAGCCCAACAGGCAGCCTGGAATATCAGTTACTGATCTAATGCATCTGCCTTGTCATACTCATCTAAACTGACTGGATCATAGTTCATATTTAGAGAAATATCCCAAGTTATGAGAGCTGGAGGAGCTGAGACACTGACCTCAGTGAAGACATGATAATTTACATCAGCCAGAGAAGCAGCTTTGTGGAACTTTAAATCAGTGGAGGATTTCCCCCATTGTCCCTGGAAATGTTCCACAAAAATACATTCCCTCTAGTCTCTGCTGTCATTGTCTTAAGCAATTACTGCTTTATATTCCCAAGAAAAGTGTGTAGCAGTATATATTTTCATCTCAAGGTGACTTACTGCCTGTTTTTTCCATAAAGAAAGATGGGTGCTTTACTTCAATAGCTTTTATTAGTGATGAAAAAAGTAAAGGCAGTGATCAGATTTTGTAATTGAATAGAGAAGGTAATTTGCACTCCAGTCTTCTTGGAAATGAGGCTTTTTATTAGAAAAAGGAAAAGGTCTGAAAGGAATAACTGTCTTTCATGCTTTGTGGCACATAAGAAAAAGGCTGGAGAGTAGTGGGGGCTGTCCCTTTCTTCCAATGTGTAGGTTTTTCCCTGGAGAGAAAACCAGAGCTAAATCTTAGCTAGATCTCTGTAGCACTGACCAGTTAGTTGGTTCTCATGGGTCCTGAATGTGGGCAGCCCTTGTAAGTACAGGCCTTGTCTTCCACTGATGACACAAGACACAACACAGAGAAAAAGAGGGATTGGATTCTGGAAGAGTGTGTGAAGACAGTGTGGAAACCTGTACCATATTCCAGGCTGTACCTAAGGAGACCTTCTCTTCTTCAACCAGGCCACAGGAGCCAGCACTGCAGAAACGATAGAAATAGACAGTAAATAGATCCTTCATTGCTGACATATTTGAGGTAGGGGTACTGCTTCTGCAAAATCAGATGTTGTGAAAAATGAGCATTGTGTACTTCGAAGAAGTAGAAAGACTCAATTTTAAACAAAAGACTCGGAATTAAAAATGGTGTCAATAATTTAATGAATGAGACTGAAATCAGTGGCTCACAGGGTTCTGATTCCACATTAGTAGTCTGGAACATGGCTGAAAGCCCAAAGACTTTTGTTTTACACAATAAGAAGTAACATTTTTTACAATCTTTGTTAAGTATTTTAGGTAAAGCAACAAAATCTTGCTCACAAGTTGAATTTACATTTCCATTTCATTATGAAATAGCAATTTCTTTTCATTTGCTTATTAAAATCCGGCATGAAACACAAACAGAAGGTGAAAATGGTAGCTTTATTTTGGATTTCTTCAAGAAAAAAGAAATTAATAGCCAAACTGCAGAAGCAGTTGATGATAAGGACTCCACTGTCAGAAAAAAAAAAAAAAAAGAAAAAAAAAAAGAAAAAAAAAAAACCCAACCTGCTCATTTCCTGATTAAGGAGCAAAAGTAAGGGCAGTGATATTTTTCATAGACTTAAAAAAACCCTAAACTAACTGAAATACTGTTTCCTCATTTTATACAATGGAATGGATTTTCTCACTGTTTTCATCTCAGACTTTTCTCTGTCTGCAGGCTATTCCCCATGCCTGCAAAAACCAGAAAAGGATGCTGATACATAAGTAAAGAGGAACTCACTGGAGCAGAGAGGTGTGAATGGTTGAGCCAGCCTTGACAGGAGATCAAAAGATTATTTGTTGCTCAAAGGGGCACTAGATGGTTGTGTAAGATGGGTATGGCAATATCAGCTGTGATTACAGAGTCTGTCCTGAGACTGGAACAATCAACTGTATCACTGCAGCAGAAGAAAAGAAACATAAACAAAACCTTCCCATTTGGAAATATTGAGTAACAACCTCTAGCAAGACAATCAGCTTCTCAAGATAAACAGAGCCCAGGATCGGGCCATCTGCACTTTTTGTTCATGTTTTCAGAGCATGGGAAAAACAGCAACAACCACCACCATCATCAGGTGCAGCTGAAGAAGGACAATTTAAGCACCATATATGAAGTTTTACAGTTCAGAATTACTTGGGGGATCTTCCAGATGGGACATAAGTATGAACTGTAGATTTTAATAAAGTGGTATGGTTTTGGTTGCCGCCTCTATCTTATTTGGCTGCTGAGTGTACAGCGTGAATAAATGAAGAGAGATAACCAAGGGGGAAAAACTACATTGCAAACACAGTTCAGCCAAGCTTTATTTTTCAATTGGCTAAAGAAGGAAGCTTCTTACACTTAATATGACCTAGAAACTGCACATTCCCCAGCAGCCCTAATTAGTTGAAGAAACTAAGCGTTTTACCACATAACCTTCAAATAATCTCTTTGAATTCACTGGTTTCCCAAGTGTTTCTTTCTTGTCCCATTTCATACAGTTAATGAAACATCTCAATCAAGGAGCAGATTTTTATATGTGAGCAGTTTCTGTCTGCATTCTAAAGGGCTGAGATTTGAAATAAATTACCACTCTTTGTTTTGTTCCTTAGGGTAAGGTGAGTGTCAGCACTATATCCTCTTTCTGACCCAGAAATGATTTCTCAGGTGCTTCACCTCTCTTTTTACTCTCCAAAGAGTACTTTCATATCTCAGGAGGAGGAGAAGAGTATGGGCATGGGAATCCAAAATGCTTTATTTCTCATGTACAGCTGCTAATTGGAACATCCAGCCCCTCTCCAGCTTTCCCTTTGAGGTGGGGTATTTTGCTTTGTGCCCTGAGAAAGTTCTTGTGAACAGAACACACTTTGTACTTGTCAAGGCACTGACCTTGCCATGCCTGGCACATATGTATGTAAATAAAAATTTATCCAGGGAAGAGGGTGACAGGGGCATCCTGTTCTTGGAAGGCCTGTTTTCTTTTTTTTTCTTTTTTTCCTCCAGCAGCTGTTCAGAAATTGCTTTTCAGTGGCCTTTGGCCCAACCTTCCAGGAACAGATCTCTAACCTAAGATACCTAACCTAAACTGACCAAAGTAGTGTCATCCCATTCCAAAGTCTGGGAAATTAACCCACACAGAGAAAGTCTGGAATGTGTGCATCCTTTCTGCAGCTCCTTCTGCCTTTCTCCTTTTTTTTCCTCTTGAGTGTTTTCCTCCACTCACTTATTTCCACTATGACTAAGTAGGACAAATACAGTTGAAATTCCTATTAGAATTATCCCTATTGGCAAATTCTCTATTAAGGGGAAAATCTGCTGGAATTTAATCTATATGAAATATCAAACCATATAATTCAGATGGTTAAAGTATTCATGTAATACAGGGTCTTGATAACCTTCAAATTTTGGGGACTGGTTGGCTCAGTGAGCCACCCCAGAACCCTCAACATGGTCACTGTTTGCCTCTCCCACTTTGAACTGCACTTAGTTAAAAACTTAGTCAATAGATTTATAAGTTTATCAGTTTTAAGGACAGCTGGTAAGCAATAGAAGATGAAGTCAACTAATCCATAAAATAATTGTTAAGACCATTATTTTTCTAAAAATATTCAACTAAAAGATAATTTAAAATATCAAAAATTATTACTGGATTTTTCACTAGAATTCCATATTCTGTTTGTGCTGAAATTGTGGGGCTTTAGATTAACTGAAGAACATTGTGTGTGTGAAAGTGTTCCCAAGAAAACATTTGACCAACCCCAACAGACTCCTAGAAAACTTCTTCCTTTGTCTTACTGTTACAAATGTGGGGGTAAGTATATAATGGAGTAAAGAAATTACTTATTGACCAAGGCTTTTATCTTTTCACTTTCTGAAATAAACACACATTGTGGTTTTGGAAGCTATAAAAACTACAATGCAAATGCAACCTCATGATCTGCAGCATTATAACCCATTAATGACTAGGCACAAGGAAGAGAGCAAAGGCCAAAAGGGAAGAGATGAAAGAAAGCAGGGTATACAAATCTAAACTCAAGAACCAGCTGGAAATTATCCACCAGAGGGTTTCCTTATGGAAAAAACTTCAACAAAAATGCAAAATATATTTTTACAGTAATTATTTCAAGTCTGCAGTGGGAGAAATTGCAATGAAGTTATGTTATTTCAACAGTTTTCAAAATTTTCAAATCCTACTTCAGGTCATAGAGAAAGGCTGAAAGGTTGAAATGTCCCTTAGGAGGAGGAAAAAAAAAACCTGTCCAGACTTGCTTGTCCACTTGGATCTTCCTGAGTAAGATTTACTTTTGACAACCAAATTCTCATCAGGGGGAAGCAAACCCAATGGGTCAACCAGCTGAATTGTCATTTGGCTCACAGCTTTTATAGCCTCTGTTTTCCTGGATGTTCTTGGAAGAATGCTGTTCAGAGAAAGTGTTTGTTTCTGGTTCCAGGTGCATTTCCTTTTCAGAGTATCTGGAGACACACAGAAACCAACACCATCAGTGCTCTGCGGCATGTTCTGACTTCTCACAGTGGGGTAACACAGTAGGTTAGTATCGGTTCAGTATCACACAAACATGTCATATACCTCTTCTGCTGCAACTGTTACTCCTTTCCTAAGAACTGCTCGTTTTCTTCACGTGTAAAATTTTACAGCTGCTTGAAAACGTGATCCTATTTCTGGCACCATTTTTGCCTAGAAGCGGCTCACTAACTAGGAACCTTGTGAAAAATGCAGTTGATTCTTGTTTTCAGCTTCGGAAAAGTAAACCGGGCTTGTCGTCCTCAGCCGAGGTGTCCCGCGCACAGCCAGGAGCTCGAAGCTGCTGTTCCTTCCGGCTGGAAGAGCAGCGCTGGAGCTGGCGGGCTGCTGGCACCATCTAGTGATGCCTGCGGGCTTGCACAGCTCCCTCCTGCCTGAAGCACGAGGGAATCCTGGCTCAGGATGCTAGAGACCTCTGGAAGGAAGAGTGGGGGGAAAAACAACTCTTCAACCACAAATACTATTACAAGGAGTAGAGTTCTATCCTTGGCATCACCATTTAAAGTGGATTTTCCTCTGACACACCATGTAACACTGAGTTAGGTACATCTGCATCACATTTGTATGGATATCTAATGAGCTACAGGTTTACAGGGCACAACAGAGTGGTACTTACTGGAGAAAGCAAGATGCAATGGGAAGGGCAACGACATTTCCACATGGATTTTTCTGTAAATCCAAAAGTTTTCAGTTAAAAAAAAAGTCTAGACAAACCCCCAGGCTTTTTCTCCTCCCAGCTGAAAATTGTCAGCTCTCAGTCTCTGCTCATACAGCAACAAGGAGAATTTCTACTGGTCCTAATTTAGAACCTTTTGAAAGGCATTCAGTGGGTACACTAGCCTTTCTCTATGCCTCCTCATCAGCTGTGAGACTAGGCTTTGGTTCCTGTTGCAGAAACTAGAGTGGAAGGTGCTGCCACCTGTCACCTGCCATGAAGGCGGGCTGCAGTGGAGAGAAGGCTTGTGTTCATTTCCCACCTTAGTAACAAGTTACTCCACTGTGAATCTGACTGTAGCTTCCTCATCTCATTCCAGTCAAGTCCCTTAGTGGTCCCTTACCTTTCCTGCCTGCTCTTCTGCTTCCATACTGGCCCAAACCAGAAGGGAAACAGTGCAGTGCTCATCCCTCCAAGAACTGATATCACCTGTAAAGCTGGACACATCATTTCTTTCTTGCTGCCTATCTTCGGGAGGAGATGGTTTTTGTCAACCAAAGGCTTTTGTAACTCTGTCCCCTTTTATGGTATGTTGTACTTTTTTCCCTTTAGAGGAAAATTATTCAAGGTATCCAAGGCCATTTTAGGCTCTATGGTATCAAAATCAGGCCAAAAAATTTTCTAGGCGAGGTGAAAGCCAGTTGTAGTTTAAAAACATTCTTTCTTTATAAGACATTTCAGAACTGCCACCAAATTACAGGCTCTGAGTTGAAATCAAGTGTTGAGGCTGACCAAAATTCTTTTTCCCCATTGTTTTCATCCACTGGTAGATCTAGGAGGTCAAAACCAGATTACTTTGGAAAGAAAACATTTCCTTTCCTCTGTGGTCCTTCTTCTTAACCAGTGATCTGAGTTTTGGTCATCTCTTAATTGCCACAGCACTGTAATAATAGCACTGAGAGACACAGTAAAGACCACAGAAAAGGTAGACGAGGAGGGAAGATCATCATGTTGGAGAGACCCAAGGACAAAGCAGCGCACTTTGCCTGAAGAGAGCTGGCTGGAAAGAGAGGTGTCCATTTCCAAATGAGGTCAGCTCATGCCCTCAGCTCCCAGGCAGGAGCTGAGCCACACCCATGGCCTACAGAGCAAGGTGACAACCTAGAAAGTGGTTTGCTTAGCTCCAGCTGGCCCAGGGGAGTTCAGCCCTTGCCAGGGAAGGAAACAAACCCTGCAAGTTCATGCTGAGGCAAGAGACCTTGCCTGGGGCTAAGAGTTATGTCAGGGAGCCAGCAGGAGACCCCCAGGAATGCATACACTTTGTAGGGACCAGGACTGCTCAGAAAAGACAGGGTTTGGTGGTTGTTTTTTTAGTTAGAAGTGGTAAATAGGAGTCCCAGGATTTGTGGTGGAAGTTACTGAGCTCTTAGTTTAACTTCAATTACATTGCCTGTCTCCATAGACGGTTGCATTAAATAGGGGCAATTCTTGCCTGAATTGTCAGAGCATTTCCAGGGTTTGCTGGCTAATGCTTGAAAAAGGCATAGAAACCTTTGAATGAAAATTCCGTGACAAAGAGTTCAGGAGACTAGAATTAAAACAGAGCAAGAGAAAGAGCAGATTTGTGCAAAAAAAAAAACCACCACAAACATGTCTCTAGTTCTGCCATGGGGAGCAGGGAAGATATTCACCTAAAAATGAACTTAAAGGCAATTGGTGACTTCATGGGGATTTAATTTTTTTCCCTTGAATTTGAGGGCAGAGAGGATAGGAAGGAATGAGAGCAGAAGTGAGGTGCTCTCCATTTTTCCTGCTACTGTGCTAAAAATGAGATTGACATTGTGTTCCCAGAGACTGAGCACCTACTCACACTCCAATCTTTTATTAAAATTATCCAAAGAGGTCTCACCTGAAGAGTTAAGTTGCTGAATGACATCTATATATGAGCTGAGAGATGCACTCTGCAATGACTCAAGGCACTGTCAACGTCCCTGCCCCTGGCATCCCCACCAAGGGACCAGTCACTATCCTTCTACTCAACTGTTTGCCATAACTCTCCTTTGGCTGTTTTCGATGGAAACAAACCAAGTAATAAACCTCATCTGTCTCTCACCTGCAGCACAACCTCTGCTACGGGTGACAGCAGCTTGAGCACTCTGACCTATACAAGGCTAAGGAGACCAAGAAGGCTCCTTTGACCGGCCTGTGGGCAAGTGACAGGTTCAGCTGCCTGGCTTGAGCCAGGGTGCATTGCTGCAGGTCTGGTGCTCCCAGCCAAGGGGGAGATGCAGAGAGCTCAATTTACTGAGGTTATAAATACAGCCTGGGCAAGGGAAGTATCTCTCCTTTTAGATCTACCTTTTCCTACATATAGCTTATATTATACATACACACACTTATATACAAGAACAGTGTTAAAGCAATTTATGTCAGCAGGCTAAGCTTTAAAAACAAAAGACAACCACCAAACCAAAATCAGGAACCTGGCATTTGAGCTCCTTCAGAGCATTAGCAAAGCCTGAATAAGGCAGCTGAATTAAGACATGAGCCCCATACAGGCCATCAGGAAGCTAAGCCATCCATCACACGAGCCAACTCACCTTTTGGGCAGCTCACTGTGTGGGCAGGATCTCCCGCTGGCCCGCAAGGTACTGCAGAGCCATGCACTCTTGCTTGACCATCTGGTTCTGTTAAAAAACAACTTAGCACAAAGCAGATTCTTAGCATGGTTTCAGCCTAGTGGGTTTTATCCTGGTTTTCTACTGGGAAAAAACCCGCAGGTTTTCTGCCAGGGTGCAAGAAACTAGTCAAAGATAAGGATGACCTGACTGCAGGTATAAGGGAAAACGATTTCTCAAGTTGCCAACCCACTCGGGTTCTCTAGATAAGCCAGCTTGTCCTAGGAACACCTTCCTGAGGGTGGGGGGCAGCACTAGCTGGTGGTACAAAGGGCTAGTATTTTATTGATCCAGTTTGAAATCATTAACTCAGCACAGGCAAAAGGCACTCAGGCACCCAGCCCCTGCCATCTCTATGCCACACTCTTACATCTCCCGTGCAGTCTGTGGGCAGGCTCAGGCAGCACTCCTGTTCTGCTGTTCCCTGTTCCCTGTCTGTACCATAAACTGCTCACATGCAGCCTACAAGACTTCAGGAGGAGCAATCCAAGCCTGCCCCTTGTCTGGGCACTGACAGCCCCTGTCACACTGCAGCCCCCATGTCCTGTGGCAGCACTGCACCCTGCTCTTTGCTGCTTCAGTAACAACTGCACGGCTCACAAACCCACATTTCCACTGTCACCTGCATTACCGCTGAAACTCAAATTTAAATTACACAGCTTCCATCAAGCAGCACTTCTCTGGTGGCAGAGAATATTGCCTTCATGCCCATTGGACCCATCCTTCCAAATCAGACAGGCCCAGCATTGCATTTGAACCTTGTCCGTGTGCATGCAGCCTCCACCTTGTGCCCCGTCCTTACTAAAGTGGGCAGGGAAATGAAAACAATACACTGAAAAGGGAAAAGAAGATATTTCTGGAGCCACTGTCGCTGTCTGCACTCAAGTCTTGGCATCTCTGTACTGACTCCTTACAGTCAACCAGCCTGGCTTGAGGTCTTCAGGAGCTCTGTCAATGACACTGGCACTGATCCTGCCCCTAACCACAAATGGCTTCCACAGCCATCAATAAGTGGAAGATAGAAGCTGCAGGTTCCTTAATAAAGTTTATTTAATCATAACTATGCTTAGGAAAATACACTTGTAAAGGTTAATATAATGCAATTTAGTTTAACTTTATACTACATTTTGAACAGAAGACTTCTTATACATGATTTAGGTAAAAACAGGAAGTATGATCTGGCTCGTTTTACATCTATTACAAATGCAGAAAAGACTGTCATGCACTACAGTAGAGAGCATGAAAAAAAAAATTACCTTTGGTTTAATTCAGAGAATACAAGTATTGCACTGTAAAAGCATCAAACATGGTGCAACTAAACATCATAAACATGTTTCCATGCCAGCTTACAAAAGTTTGTTAGCTAGTGTAATTTTAGAGGGGGAAAAATATATGTACACATAAAACAATTTCTTTAGCTATTTGGATTCTGTTAATATCATATGCACGCCACATATCTACACAACTGACATTCAAGGAAACTCTTGAATTTGATTTAATACCTTTCAGCTACATTAAATCTGTTGAAATCAATGACATTACTGTATCTTAACTGGCCTGTCAGCTGTTAAACATTCTTCTTTAAATGACTAGAGTTCCAGCCTAGATCATCAAAATCCAGAAACAACAATTGCAATACCATGGATTTTAAGTGCCTAGCTAGCCATTTCTTGACCATTTTTCAGGGCAGTTAGTTTGAGTTTATAGATTCATACAGAAAAAGCCCAAAACACATGACTCAACCAAGGGCTGGCAGTGTAGGGGTATATCAGCATGCTAATCCTTCCAACCATGTACTGGAGGTTGAACACAAATACAGGTATTATTGCCAAAAAACATAAACATGCTAGCATTGGCAAAACCAACACAAAATAATTTAACAATATTGAAAAAGACCAAAAAAAACACAAAAAAAAAAAAAGGCATTGTTTAAAGGGAGACACAGCAATGTAAGACCACCATATATATGGTGAGCTACGTGACCCGCACTCCCGCTGAAATACTCATACTAGCCGTGCCTAACATTTGAGACAAACACAATGCATTACATCCTTGCCTTTTTAATGTAACATAATCCCAAGCCTTGCAGAGAATTCCAACACAGTTTTGCACCAAGATTAGCTAGTTCAGGACGTTGTTGATGGGTGCCAGATAGGAAAAAAAAATCAATTTTTCTTCTTCTTAATATGTTAATAATTTATTTTCAGTTTCTCGTCTTGCGGTAGGAAACCCCCCCCAAGGAGGAGTCAACTGTTGTCTTCGAAGAGTTCTTGTCAGATCAAGCATTGAAAACCTTGACCACTTCACAGAAATGTGCAGCACAGTATTTCAGAGAACACCTTTGCTTTTGTCTCACAGAGAGAACTTTAAAGTCAGTCAACAGCATCATCTTCATTAAAAAACAAACAGGAAAAATTATCAGGCCAGTCCATGAGTTTACTTGAACATAGCTAAAGTCCTTGAAGTCTCTCAAAATGGCAAAGGCTCTTTGCAAGGACAGGAAGGGAGTTTTAAACCTCTACACAGTACTGGAATTTCCAGCATCTGCTCACATCACTCACAAATGGTGGTAACATTTATATATAAAGAAACACTATTATGAAGAAAAAAATACATCTAAAACTATTACAACTAGTAGTTTATGAAAACAATTCAACTAGGTTTGTTTTCTTAATGTTTAACATAAATATAGTTGCAACTTGATCTTGAGTTGACAATGATTGTCGCAGCCACGGTAAGGATTGAACACTATCTATGCAAACAAAAACTCACTATACATTATACAACTTATTTCTGCCATGAGGGATGCCTTCCCTCTCAAATCTTTGGCCTCCTATTACCAATCTCTCCCAAAAACAGAAGCAATGTAGCATTGTTGCTCTCAATTCATTCACAGCAGTGGGTTTGTTTGGAGGGGAAGATGCTGTGGGGACAACACAGTGAAAAATGGGATTTATTCCAGAGCTTACACAGAGAGAGTTACTTGCAATAAAGTGCTCTGACAAATGCTGTCTGAGCTCTTCAACTCCACTCCCCAAGTAACACCTGCCTCCAAATTTGCTTCTTTGGAGCTGTCCCCAACTGCTCCCACTGGAAAGGCAGCTAATGACAGTCAGAAGAGTGCACAGACAGGACCTGGAGGGTTTTGATTCTTCCCTGCTGGTTGGATTTTGTTTACATTTTGCCACTGGTTGGCTACAAGCAGTTAGGGATGCAATCTCTCTTGCATTTGTGTGTGCTAGAAATGAAATCTGTTTAGAACTAAAAACTCCTGGCATGACATGTAGACCTGAGATGACAATCTGATAACTTACATGTTTCTCTCTGGAGGGAAGCAAGGATGGTTTTATTAAATCCAACTTGAGTTCATATGGAGCAGAAATTCCTACAGTTTTTTAATGCCAGGTTTGTTGCTTACCAGTTGATTTATCTTTGTTTGTTGGGGTTTTTTGTGTATGAGAGGTTAGATTATATCACTGCTACTATTTTTTTTTTTTTGAAGTTCATGAAGTTTGACTGCTGTCCACCACAAAAATGAAAATGGAAGGGAGGGAAAAAATCATGAAGACTTGCAGAATCTGCAGACTGTTTCCACTGAGACTGAATATTTTCCTGTCTGGTGATCCCAAATTATAAATCAGAATTTATTACTCTGCATGTGTATTCAAAGTATCAGAAGTGGCATTTCCATGACAGAATAAATCCTGTAAAGTGTTTTGGAACTGCATTGGTATCGTTTTGCTCAAGGACTGTACAATTCTAAACCCAGTTAAAAATACATAGCCAAGCAGTTCATAATTTCAGCAACTTCATGCACAGTTAATCACACCCCAGGGAAAAAAAAAAAATCTGCAGTAAGGAGCATCACAGAAAACTGCCACAGAAACCTGTCCCACGGTAAGCAACAAGTCTGAACGTTTCCAAATAAAAAAACCTTACACATACAAAACCAAACATGCATATATAAAGTGTACATATACTGCACAAGCACTATGCCTAGAAGATTAAACTGCATAGGTAAAAATCAAAAACAAGTGCAACATTTTAAGCCCTTAAAGCACAATCAAAAAAACAAAAAGCAGAAATTAAAAATAACAAACTTGCTCCCCCACAACAAAGCCAATTACAGATCAGTGATTAAGATATTAATCAAGACAGAGGTTCTCCAATCAAAAGTTGGAAGGACTACTCTCAAATTTTGGCTCATCATTCACGCTTAGGGGATCTGAAATGTAAGTTCATAATTGTAATTAGCTTAAACAGTTATGTTCATCACTAGCCAACTTTGATTTCTTTTACAAAGTGCTCTTTATGTAATAGAAGCTATCTTCCGGGTAGAAAAACCATCAAGTAGTTTAACACTTTGAACATCAAGATACATTGAAAAGAACTAAAAAAAATAAATGGGAAAGGGAAAAAGGGAGAGAAAGAGTTGGCTGCTAGAACAAAAAGCAACTTATGCCAGTGGCTCTATAAACATCCAACTTGTATATTGTTAGCTCCAGTCTTGTTCCTAAAACTCAGTTTATAAAAGAGCTGCATAAGCTAATGGACTAGAAGCCTACAGTGACTTTATAGGACACAACCTCATACACCTTACCTGCTTTCTCTAATTAAGAGATCCAATAGTTAATGAGTTCACCATGACATATAAAGTTGTCAAAATATTTTCAACTTTAAAAAACCCCCCCAAACCTAAACCAAAAAAGAAACCAATGCAGACACTAAAGCAAACCGTGCTTAAAAAAAAAAAAAATCTACAATATTTTTACATAAGCTGTGTAAGATCTTACAAAAGAAGATTCCCCAAACCACAGCTGTTTCTACTCCTGCCCTTTGGCTGCCTTCTCAAGATAATACACATTAACTAAGTGCCTGTTGAGGTGCTTGCTGTATTCACCTTCCTTTTTAAATGAGCGGTCACAAAAAATGCACACATAGTTCTCCCTGGCCACCGTGGTGTCCGGAGCTCCTTGTGGCATCTTTGGACTGGTTTCCTCTTGTACAGAGCGAGCACCATTTAACCCCGAGTCGTCGCTTCCTTCTGATATGTTGTCACTGATGTCACTGCCTTCGTGGCTGTGGATGCCCTCATCCTCCTCCATTTCCTGAGATTCATTCACGGCTGTGTTATCCCGAGATAAGGACAGAGTCACTTTAGGGCTTTGTGTACACCCTTCCTCAGGCACGGGCGCTGGCACAGCATCCCCTGTTGACTCAGTCGCTGGCAGGTATGTCTTGGTCAGGTCCATCAGGTTTGAGTTAGTCTCAGTTTCTGCCACAGTTTCCTCTGGCTCCTTCTCAGGTGCCAGATCTGGCACCACATCCATGAGTACATCCAAGCTTTTTTCAGAAGACACTGCATGGGAAGATTGTTCAGAGCAAGTGTCTTCCCCTTTGTCCACCTGTTTCTCCTCCTCTTTTGCACCACCAGTGTCTTCACTCTCTCCTGCTGCCGCAGGCATTTCTTGGTCCTCTACCTCACCTTCTGTGTTTGCATCCTGAGCTGGCAGACAAAGCTGCCCCGGGCTTTGGATGCAGTTTCCTTTGGGATCAGTGCTCTCCCCGCTGAGAGCATGACCACCATTGTTGCTTAATGCCACTGTGTCAGTGGGATCTTGCTCCTTCTGGTCACTGCCCTCAGTGTCCAGCTTCCCACCTCCATCTTCTTCTGTGATAGGACACTCATCTGGTGTCTCCTCTTCCTCAATCTTCTCCTGATCAAGTTTACTGCTCTTTTTACAGTGCTTAATTTTCAGAGCTTTCTTTTTTCTGCTCTTCTTGAGGCAAGAATTTTGCTTTTTAGGCTCTTCCTCTGGTGCAACATCACTTTTTTGAGGTTCCTGGCAGTCTCTGGGTTTAGCTTCCACTTTCTTTTTCTTTTTTGTTACTACTGAGGTATCATTAGCAGGCTCTTGCTTTGAGGAAGTTGCCTCAGTCTCTGCCTTTCTTTTGACCTTCTTCGTTTTACATGTTTTCTCAGTACTTTTCTCAGTTTTAATATCCATCTCCTTGTTTTCTGAAGCCGATTTCCGACTTCTGGTTGTCACCTGGCCTGCAGAAACATTGCTCGCTGACTTCTTTTCCTTTGCTGAATTATCTTTTTTCTCTACCTTCACAATTTTCTCCGTTTTCTTTGCAGCTGAATCCCCTTTCGTTGGCTCCTTCTCCACTTTGTCATTACCACTCTCAGAAAAGTCAGCTTCGCTCTTTTTAGTCCGCAGCTTCACCTTTGAGACATCCATGGTGATGTCAGAACAATCGGGATGCCTGGACTTGATGTGATACTGCAGGTTACATTTTTTAGACGCTGCATAATCACAGACAGGGCAGAGGAACTGGCGCGGGTTGATGTGGAGCTCAACGTGCTTTTTGAAATTGCTGCGGTCAGCGGTCTTGTAGTTACAGTGCGGGCAGATCAGAGGCTTCGGCCCATTGTGCACCTGCCTCGCATGACGAGTCACTTCGTGCTGGTTTGAGGCCACGTAGCTGCACTGGTCACATTTGAATGGCTTCTCACCTAAGGAAGGAAGGATGGAAGGGAATAATGGTGATTATTAACATGGTGGTTGTGGAGCAATTGCTTCCCGCTAATACAGATACAGAAATATGGAACTTGGAAAGGATAAAAAAAAAAAAATTATCCATGCGCCTTTAAAATTAAGCAAAGTCAACATAAGAAATCCACAAGTCACAAACACATCCACAAGACACCAAGAACAAAATATTAAAAAAAAAGAGAGAAGGGGTGAGGGCTGGGAGGAAAGGGATCCAAAACCAAACAAGCAGTAACAACGTCACAGGTTCTGGCTAGGCATACATACCGGCAGAGATCTCTCTACAGTACTATTAGCAAATGGAATCCATACCCAACTGGTCCATTGAATGCATTGTAGAAAAATGGAAATGTAACATTTGATGAATAGCAGTTTCACACAAACGTTTCAAAAAAGTCCAACTTTACACAAATTTAGCATACTTCATGTTTGCATTGAAAAGGAAATGAGGGAAGAGAAGCTAGCAAAAACCTAAGAACATGAAAGGGGTGCCCAGATGATCTTTACCTCTGAAAAAATTCAGTTCACTGTTTTGGCGCCTCAAACACATATGCTCTGGCTGCAGGCTACTCTTGGCAAGCCAACCAAATGCAGTCCACAGCCACCATGTTACTATTAAAATCTGCATTTACATTAGTGTAATGACTCCTGTAGAAATGTTCCTGAAATGTTCTGCTTAGTGCATGCCACTGCAACAGAAGTAGCTTTCCCCTTACACATCAAAGCAAATAGGAAAAACACTTCTGCAACAACTCAAGTCCAGAAATACTTTGGGAGCATCTGTGCATGTATCAATTTAGCTGAGGAATTTGGGATGCTCCTGAGCTCTGAACCAGCACCTCAAAACTGATCTGCAGAACTAATGCACGCTACTTCTTCAGTACATTGAAAACCACTCCAGTCCCTTTTGCTTGTGATATAATAGTGCTTCTCCCACCCCTGCAAGCTACTGCCCATACTCAAGCATGCTCTGTAGCACGGCTCAGGAGACCAGCCAGCCTGCACTGAAGATGTGGTGCCTGTTTGTGTGTTAACCACATGACCTGCAACACCCTAACAAACTCTAGAAAAGGCTGTGTTGCCTCCCTGGCAGGAAGCAGGGGGACAATTGTTTAGGAGTCCAGATCATCTCATGTCTGGAGCATCTATTTATTATTTAAATAAATAAAAGAAGAGATACTTTGTTTCCATCCCTCTCCACTTTACCTCCTTCTTTTTTCCTCCCACTTCCTGGTGACATTTTCTACAAGTTTAAGCTTGATGTGTTTATTGCTCATCCTTCCTCCAAGTATAAAGCCTTTATCACCTACACTTCAAAGAACAGTTTTGTGTTGCACTGCGGGAGGACAAGAACAGCCTCTCTTACATACACATGAACAAGCTGTTCTAAGTGCACAGAGTGCTCAGAGGCAGCTGCAAGCAGGTAACTCAAAGATAGCATGTGAAGAGTTTGTGTCCGTCGACTAAATCCTGGCGTTTAACTGCGCAAGTGAAAAGGATATGTACCAAGATGGCTAAAAAAACAGCTGTGAATTACGCTCTAAACCACTGTCATTTGCTGTCTGACATGGGAAAAAAAGCTTCAGTACCCGTGGGCCTTAAACAGTCAGCCTGTCAACTGCAGGAGTCCGGAAATTGCCATAGAAAAGGTGCAGCTGCCTGGGCATTGCAACAAAACATACAATAGAATTTAGGAGAGCTATTAATACAAGACCCCTGAGAGCAAAACTCATGCCTTCCCTCAGAGACCTTTGAGGCAGGGGCCACAGGCATATCCCACTCCTTACCTCCTTTGGAGATGAGACTTCCTTGCACAGAACAAGGGCAGAGCAATATGTTTGTGAAATGGTTTCCAGGTTCGGTATTGACCAAACCATTTGCAAATTTAGTGGTTCATTTGCAAACCAGAGGTTCAACCAAGTATTATTTTTGTTTCTGAAAGCAGAATACTACATTCACAAAATTCTCACACCAAAATACTGACATGTCATTTTAAACCTGGTTATTTTTAATGGGCCCAAGCCCCCCTTCTAGTACGGTTAAAATTGCCCGTCTCCTGGTTTCAATCAAAAGCCTCATGAATTGAAATTGAGACAATTACTGTTCAGGAGACTTCAACTCCTGTTTGCCAGCATTAGGAATTCACCTAGGGTTGATCAATTCAGATTTTACAAAAACAAATCGAAAGCACAGGCTCAGGTCTACCTGAACTCCCCTCTGAGAGTCATAAAGGACAATTATGCTTGTGTCTGTGGTGTTACAACTCCCAAAAATGCTGTTAAATCATTCAAAAAGAGATTCACAAGAGCACAAGAGCAAACGTTTGTAACAGCACAGCTCACAACCAGTAATGGGAAATAAAGGCTAGTGAAAACTCCTAATTTGGCTTTTAGTGCCACAAGACTGGGTCACTTGTGAAAATCCTCTGAGTTTGCTTTTCCTCCTGTGTCTCCTTGCCATAAGCAGACACTAATTTACATGACTGTGTCATACTAAATAAAAGCTAAGGGTTCCCTCAGAAACCCTGGATGAGACTCAATCCCAGGCATCACAGAGGAGATTCTCAGCTACTCAAAATGTTCCCAGCTTCACTGATTTGAAGCAGACAGTGTAAAAGAATTTGCTCCTATATCATGGCAATGTTGTATTTATTACTAGATTACTAGGACTATTAGAGCAGCCCTACGAATATCAGAATAGATCTTGAAAAGTAAAAAGAAAAAGATACTATTCCCATTATCAGTTTTATTCATGACACTTAGCATTCTTAGCAAGACAACCTTTCCCATTAAAAATGGAACTAAAGCTCAGGCCATACTGGCTAAGATGGCAACTCACACAGAACTGGGCAGACTGCTTTAGGTAGCCCTGCTGGAGCCAGGGTCTGTCCCAGGTGACCTCCAGAGGTCCCTTCCAACTGCAGCCATGCGGTGATACTGCGACCCACCCCCTATCCCTCAGTCCCGCTGCTGCCGCTCCATACCAACCTGAGTGGGTGCGCATGTGCCTGGTTAAATGCGTCTTCTGAGAGCTGGAGTAAGGACACATCGCACACTGATAGGGTCGTTCCCCTGCAAAAATAAACACAAAAGTAGTTACTGAAACACAGCAGATTCCCAAACTTGGTTACCTAGCCACACAGAGGAGGCTGTCACAGGTCCTCACACTGTATTTGAGGGCATGTTATCTCTCAGCAAAAGGACAGTGAGAAGCATATGCCTGAGCTGGACCACTGCAACGTGTCATGCCCTATGAATGAGGGTAGTAAAAGGGCAGGATATAACAGAGGCACATCCTAATGTCCACCTGAAGTCAACAGTAACCTCAGCCAAAAGATGATTAGGACAGACAACTTCAGGAAGCCTTAAGCTACCAGACCTGACTTCCCCACAGCATTTTCTCCCAACACTCAGAAGATGCACAAAAGATCCTGTAAGAAACTAGGTATGTTCTTGCTTTGCTTAACACCCTACCTGAAACCTCCATATTTAATGTGGATTAAGATGGGATACGACCATCCATTCCACATGGACTTACATTTACCAGAACACAAGTGCAGATAGAGCAGGTCTTGGCTTCTAAAGTTTTACTGGCAGAGTGAAAATAGCTTGCAGCACAGAAAAGCATGATGCCCTGATCAGTGAAATTATGCTGCTAGCAAAAGCTTAAGTGTAGCATAAACATTTATTTCAAAGACTCAAAATCCCATGCCTGAAGAGTTACTGGTTCTGGAGAACTAATGGAAACCAACCTGTCATAAATTATATCTCTGCTGAGGACAGTCAGCTTGTAATTGTAGCTAAAAATTGTATCAGTACAATGATACTTGAAAATCTTTTTCAAGTGAAGACAAGCTCCAAACAAAGGCAGACAGTTTTATAATTAACATGTTAGGCAAGTCCAGATAAGCACCAGGGGTGTTTGCCCCAAATTGCTCACACACTGTCTTCACTACAAACACTTTTTAGTCTTGAGTAGACACCCAAAAGAAAAGAGAGGAGTGAAGCTGACAAGGAAAAAATAAGTTAGTCCTAGTATTTCTTCAAATCATAGCCAGAATTACACTACAGCGTTTTGATAAATTTGCTACATATGAGGTATACAACCAAGGTGCTCTTCAAATCAGAGTCCTGGACATCAGCAAAAGCTCTGCACACAGGCTATGTGTTCACTTTCAGAAGCACAACTCTATCTGCAGCAGCAAAGGTCTCCATCTGCCAGTGTGTGATGTGAGGCTCCACTGCTGGCCTGTGCCAAAACAGCAGTAGAAGCGGCCTTTGTAATGCAGATTAATTCCACATTTCTTCCTTCCATCAAACATTTAGACTATCGTTCTTGATTAGATCAGCAGTTTAAAGGTAAATTCACCCTAACAACCACAACTCCCCTCCCTTTCCAATTAAAACAAGGTAGGAGATTGCCGAAACACACACAATAAGATTAAGTAATGTTCAAGGGAGAGGTAGTCATTCTGTTACAAAGAAATAGTTTTGGTTTTAAATGACTTCTTACAATTAAAAAGTATGTGGCCAAAGGTCCAGGAATATTCAGTCATATCTTCTTCCCATTACCTGAAATTTCATATCTGTACAGTTACCTACAATATTAGGAATGTGAAACAGGCTTTCTTTCATGGCCTTTTTTACATAGGGCACAGCCACAAAACATACTAGATTTAAGTATAATGAACACAACTAATTTAAAATGTGTTACTGCCACTTGAAAATTAAATGCATTGTACAGGCTGTTCTGTAAAATACTATTCCCCAAAGGATCTGTATTGTAATTCTACAAGCTGGTTCATTATATGCAAACAAGCCATCAAAAAAACCTCTCCAGAAGAGACTTACAGAATAAGCCCCAAACTAGCAAAAGCTCAAGCAGGCACTTAACTCCATGCAAATGAACAGGCAGACTGACACCAGCCTACAAGTTTAAGACCATCTTGTTAAGGAAAGTCCCCAGTCTGACCATTCAGGAGACCCTCAAGAGTCACTCCCAAGGCCAGACTGCTGGGACTGAAGCCCTTTCACGGCGGGTGGCTCCAGTGACCCAACAGGTGCCCCACTTGACTCCCTGCACACCCCGCTCACACACAGTCACACCAGGCTTCCTTACTGGCTCGATCCCAGGTTTCCCATAGCAGAGTCTCAGATGTCTCGTTCCATAAAGCCATTTACTCATGGCACAGTAACACAGAAACACCTGGAGCTGGTGCCTTCAAAGAGGACCCAAGGGTGGAACCCCTGCACTTTTATACCCTCACAATCTACCTGCACACAAGTCTCGCTCTTCCTCCTCAGTCTCCTGCTCCTGCTGCTGAGCCTTCCATGTCCAACTATCCTGCTGGCCTCCCCAGTCTTCATCTGCTTTGTTGTCCAAAAGGTTGGCAGTTCATGGCTCCTGCGGTGTCTCTCAGTGCCCATTCACCTGGCTGGCACCACCAGTACAGGGTTGGCAATTCATGGCTTCTCTGCAACTCACCCTAAGCAAAACCTAATCTTGAACGGCAGCTTGCACACTGAGTTACCTGCACCCAAGGTATTCCTTAACAATCTCTTGATAAAGCCTGTTTTTATAATGCCATTAGAAGTTCCATCTGCTAGAAACAAATCTGCTTCCATCAAACTTTCAACACAGTGGCAAGCAAGAACGATCCAAAACCAAAACTAGACACAGAACATTGTGACTGACTGAAGCAGATGTCTTGGTTATTTAGCCCTTCAGATTATTTTCAAGGAAGTTTTCTAGAAATTTCTTCTAACAAGTGAAATAGGGAAAAAAGAAAGAGAACAATGCTGCACTGTCTTGCACACAGTACAGCTCCAGCATCAGCAGGTAAATCAAGTGAAAAATCGGTCTAAAAGGTCTAACGAGCACAAACGAGCCCACGTAGATCTGTCCCTGACACAAAGAGTCCTTTCTGCCCAAGCAGCAGAGGAACAGATTGTATGAACAGTTCCAGCCAGCCCCTCCTGGGCAGCAGATAGGCTCTTCCAGATGTAGCTTTCCCAGGTGACAAGCCTATGACCATCGGTAGGGTCCTTGAAACACTCCTCTGCCCAAGGTCCCCCACATTTGTCAGCAGCCTGCCCCACAAGCACTGTAACAAGCTGCAAGGTATCTTCAGTACAGGGTGGGTTCTGGAACACCTGCTTTTCAACACAAATTCAAGCAACAACAGGCAGGCAGACAACCTCTGCCTGCCCTCCTGTGATCCCCAAACATGCAGAAGAAAGGTATTTTTCCTAATCCTGCAAGGTACTGGCATGCAGCCCCCTTCCCTGCTCTGACCATGTGCTCTGCTACTTGCATGTGTCATTACTTAGGCAACTAAGTTCACTAACCAGCAGAAAACCAGCCTGGGGAAGAGGAAAGGAGTATTTTTACTCCTTTACTCCATTTCAGTGAGCTGAATGAACTACTCCCAGGATACAGGTAGAAAACTGAGACTGCCTTCCTCCAGCAGCAGCACATTTATCCTGTGAAACTCCACTCTGTACAGTCAGTGTTTCAGAAAATTGTATGCCTCTAACAGAATCAAATTAAATGCAAAGAGGCATCCCCCCCCCCCGCAAAAAAAAGAGCCTGATAAAAAAAAAAAAACACAAAAAACAGGAGAGAAAGGAAAGTATCTATCCAAAATTATTTAGCCTATTAGCAATCAGGAAACTAAAGAAACAAACAATTCCAGTTTTCTTCTTTAATACTCTGAACCCATAAAATAGGAAGAAAATGAGGGATGGATGGATCCCATTCATTTTTCCCAACAAATGTTTCTTTAGTTTTAAATGAAAACTACAATCCAAAGCTATTTTGGTATCATTCAGACAGTTTTTACTAAAGTCAATACTGTTATGTAAACAGTCCACAAATACTTTTAACTATAAAATAGCTGTGGGTGTTTTTTCAGGGTTTTTTGGGGTGAGGGTTGTTTGTGGGGATTTTTTTCTGAGTTCTGGTTTTGTTTGTGTTCTTAAAAGCAATTTATTACACATGAGTAGTGGCAGAGACTTTTAGGCTGGTGTATAAAATATACCTGCCAGGAGCTTATTCATTCTCCTAATACTCTAGCTTCAACACTCTCCTCCACAAAATCAATGTTAGTGGAAACAAGGCACATTCCTAAATCACTCTGCTAACATATTTGGAAGTTTTTTTATCTAGCAAGAACTGCCTGAAAGAACTTAACTATGTAGTTATGAAGTAGCAAAGAAACGCCTACAAGGGTAGACTAAAACATGCTGAAATCATAATCACTCATTCCAGCTTAATTACAGTAATGAAAAGAATGAGAGACCCTGACTGCACCACGGTCTTGAAAGGAGAAACAGGGGATCCAGGTATGCTTGATTTTTAAAAAAGTTTAATACAATTCATCAGCAAATTGGTCAAATGCACTGATAACAGAACACTTCCTCAGCAGAAATGCTTTCATGGTTAGTTCCTGTAAAACTCAACGAGTGCTTTCAGAAATCAGAAAGGGGGACCTAATGTCATCTGTAAACACAAGCAGAGATGAATTTAAAGTTGAGACAAATGAAAATTAGACAGGAACCAAAGCACTGGTTCACATTTCGCCATGAGCTCCCCGCATGATTAATTTAGGCTTTTTCCTACTATTTTGCCATTTTACCTGCTCTCTTTCCTGTTCTCTCCTACAAAACACATAAAGAAAATGAACTGGAGGAGAAACTACACCATTTTCCTAATACTTCTCACAATAAACTTTGTTTACTTGTTTAGAAAAAAATATTTAGACAGGACTGAGTTTGAAACCGATGGTATCCGCTGAATAACAGCACAGAGCTATTCTTAGGAGAACAGTATGTTTTAAAGTACTAAAATTCCCAGCGGACCCTCCCAGCCCCAACAAAGCATACACTAAAGTGAGCTGACAAACACAAACTCCTGCACACTTAAACTTAAGCCCAGCCCCGAGGCCTCCGGAGTGCCCACCCCTTCCAGACAGCTGCAGACAACTGAACTGAAACCTCCAAACCATTCATGCCACTGCTGTGACAAAACATGACTTTAAAGGAGAAATTCCCCAGTGTTTTGCTCAGCCAGCACAGTCGACAATAAAGGGGAACCAAGTCAGGTGAGCATGCTATAGAAGATGGTTAGCAAGTGAGCCCTCTCCACAGAAAAGCCCTGACATGGTGGAAATAAAAGCTTCCAAGAAGCAGCAAGGAAGCTCTGAATTGCTCTCTCACTTCCAAAGGGATCAGCAGGCAAAGTAACTGCACCCCATGGCCCAGAGAGGTGAGATGGCTATGATAACCCCTCCTCAAAAGGACTTTTGGTTCATCAGAACTCCCCATGTGAGAGGGTGGTGAGGCTCTCTGATAAAAAGCAAGGGATTTCCTAAGTCACCTGTGGTCCCAGCTCAAGGGACAGCAGCAACACTGCAGTCCTCTGATTCCACCTGGTACACACCAGGGAAAAAAGGGGCCTCACACTGTCCCTTCCAATTACAAACCAAGGTTAGGAGAAGTCAGGAAATCAGGCCAGACTCCCTCGAAGGCTTCCTATAGAGCAAGAGAAGAATGTGTCTACTTCTGGCTGCTGCAGTGATGCAGACCCTAGAAAAAACGAAGCCTCTGAGCATTAAAAGGAATTAACTCATTGTTCAACTCTTTTCTGACTTTGTGGATGCTGGAGGACTCCTCTGCATGTACCTATCAGCTCCTTCTTCTCTGTAATTACATCACCGTCAAGTTTCAGCTCAGTCTAAAGGTACTATTTTCAAAACTACCTATGGGATTCAGGCACCTTTTGTCAACCTGTTTGTTTTGGTTTTAGACTACATCAGGTTTTGGTGTCGTGGATTCTGACAATTATCACAGGCACACTTTGTCATGCCCTCTTCAAAAAAATTGCTTAGGATTACTAAACAGGATGCCCTTTATCTCCTCTTGGCACCTGACATTTTCTCAGTCCTCTAGGACCGTAGCCTGGAGTTCAAATCAAATTCCACTAGGCTATAACCTGGTAGCACAAGAGAAGAGAGCACAAAGCTTTATCAGAGGAGAACAGACTTTGCAGAAAGACTCTGCTTCATTCATCACAGATTCTCAGTAGTCTTATTGCACTTCAGACAAAAAAAGATGAAAAACTTACCTGTGTGAGTTCGAATATGTTGAATATAATTGTTTTTCCTGTCTGAAAAATAGGAGCACTCTGAGCAGGTATACACTTTCCTGGGAAAATGATTTCTTAGGTGTTTTTTCCAGTGATATTCACTGACAGTAGTGTAAGTGCATATGGTACACTTGTAGACTCTCTCATTTTCCCCTGCTTTGTTGTGGTGCTTCAAGTGAGCCAGATAGTGATCATATCTGTTAGTGTTATAGCCACAGCGATCACAGCGGATTGGGCCCTTAGAGAAATCCACCTCTTCTGCAGTGCAGGAATCAGACTCCTTCACCTGTGCTTGTTTTTCTGCATTTTCTTCCACAAAGAATTTCTTAGCACTGTGAACCCTGATATGATGCACAAACTCCTCTTCAGACTCTGCCTCATACTGGCAAGGCTTACAACGAAATGGTTTGCTCTTCAAGCTCTTACACTTGTCCTCTGTGCTTTCTGGAGTACTCGGTGCTTCCATTGAGACATCTTTGTCCACACTGGGAGCCTTAGGAGGGGAACAAGCAGCTGGACCTTGAGTTTCCACACTAGGAACCTCAAGGGAGCTTAATTCCACATTTTCAGGTGCCTCGCGGTCAGTCTCTTCAGCCTGGGTATCTTCCATACCCTCCCCATCACTATCTGAGAAGTTGCTGTCCCCCACTGTTGTCAGTTCTGCCATTTGTCTCTCTTCTCCAACCAGGTAATCACAGCAGTTGCCACTAACTTCTCCTGTCAAGGCAACATTTGCCAACATAATAAGCTGAGGAGCTGCCAGCTCAGCTTTAGAAAGGTCCTGTAAGTCATACATGTCATTGGACAATGCCATGCCAATATTAGAACTGCCGGGAAAGAGGCTGTTCCCACCAGACTGCCCCAGCACTTGAGTTGCCATGGCAGTAATTCTGTTGGAAGAGAAAAGGAACACCTGTAAGCACCCGAGTGTGGAAAAGTTTCCTTTGCTGTATACTGTCAAAGCAGCCCTGCAGGGAACACCAAAAATACCAAAGCTCTTTGCTGAGGTGCTGGGGCAGCGGGAAGCAGAACCCAGAGCTGGGGGACTTCGTTCCTCAGCCGAAGGGGCGGTTGGGCTCTTCCCTACGTGCGGTGCGGGATCCCACCGTGTGGAGGCCGGCCGGGAGGCGCTGACAACGGGGTCCCAGGGCCCAGGCGGGGCTCAGGACAGGCGAGTGACCCCGGGCCGGGCCCCGCGGCTCCCGCCACGCCAGACACCGGGGGCGGCGCAGGTCGGGCCGGTGGGTGCTGCTGCCGGGCTCCGCCGAGCGCTCCTGTCCGGCCGCCGCCCGCCCCAAGGGCCCCGCCGGGCCCAAGGCCGCCAACAAAGGGGGGCGGCCCGGCCCTGCGGCGACCTCCCCGCGGCCCGGCGCACATCCGCAGGGAGAGCCGGGCCGGGCCGTGCCCCCGCCACCCTCCCTCCTTCCCTCCCTCCCTGCCTGACAGGCATGCGGCCATTTTCTGCCTACCCACACAAAGCGCCCTCCCCGCGCCGCCCCCGGCCCGCCCGCTGCCGCCGGCCGGTGGGGACGCCCGGCTTCCTCCTCCCCCCGCGGCGGGCAGGGCAGGGCAGCGGCGCCGGTGCGGGGGCGCGGGGCGGAGGAAGCGCCTCGGTACCGGCAAGGTCACGGCGGCCGCGCCCACCCGATGCCCGTCCGCGGGAGGGGCAGCGAGCGGCGCCCCGGGCCTGCTCCTGGGCCCGGGGCCTGCGGCTGCGCCCGGCCCAGCCCGGCCCGGCCGGCGACGGCTTCGCCTTCCGGCGGCGGCGCGGCCCGGCGAGCGCCCCCGCGGCCGGCGCGGCTCCTTAGCCGTGGTGCTGATCGCCCCGCGGCCGGCCCGCCCGGCCGCCCCCGCCCGCCCGCCGGCCGCAGATCAGCCCTGGACAGCGCCTCTCGCCCGGCTCCCGGCCCCCCCCCCCGGCCCCGCCGGGCCCCGCCGCGCTCACTCACCCACCGGCGGCGCGGGGCCGCCCGGCCGCGCGGCTGCTGCGGGGCGGGGCGGGCGGGCGGGAGGCGCTGCTGGCGGCGGCGGCGGGCGGAGGCGCCCCCGCATTCCAGCACACAGCGCGCAGCGGCGGCGCCGCCCCGCCCGCCCCCGGCAGGAGGGGCCGGGCCCAGCGGGGTCACCCGGCAGCGGCGGGGGCACCGGGCGGGCGGCGTGCGAGGGGGAAGGGGCGCCCGCCCGAGGGGAGGGTTCTTGTGCAGGGGTAGAACGGGCGGCCGCGGCGTCTGCCCGTGTCCGGCCCCGCTGCCGTGAGCTCCTTTGTCCCGTTCAGGGATGATAACGCTGATCTGACCAGCTTCGAGGCGGTGCCCAGGGCATCGCCTTCGCGAGGCGAGTCCAGAGAAGAGCAGCGAAGCTGGTGAAAGGTTTCGAGTACAAGTCTGATGAGGAGCAGCGGAGAGAACTGGGTGTTCAGCCTGGTGAAAAGAAGGCTCGGGGTGACCTTCTTGCTCTACAAGCGACTGAAAGGAGGTTGTAGCCAGATGAGGGTCGGTCTCTTCCCCTAGGCAACTAGTGAAGAGAGGAGAGTCTTAAGCTGCACCAGCGGAGGTTTAGGTTAGCTATTAGTCACGGGAAGAGTGGTTAGACGTTGGAATGGGCTGCCCCGGCAGGTGGTCATCATCTCTGGAGGTGTTTAAGGAAAGATTGGATGTGACACTTCTTGCCGTGGTCTAGCTGACATGGTGGTGTTCGGTCAAAGGTTGGATTCAATGGCCCCAGAGGTCTTTTCCAACCTAACTGATTCTGTGACTCACCCTGCTCCATCATGGCATGGATCCACTAAACTAGGCCACTAAACTACTCAAATTGCTCTCAAAATATAAAATGCCTTATGCAATCATAGGACTCAGAACCCTCACAGTTTGTCCTCATTGTTCCAAAATCAGGGTAAATCCCCAAAGGTCACTTTTGCGGAGCTCAGCCATGGGCTCACTGGCTGCAACAGAGAGCTCAGTAACAGTATCCAGTCCTGCTTAGGTGACAATCCCAATGCTAAATGAGGAACCCAAATTTCTTAGTGGTTCTTTCTTTTGGGCACTCATGTGGCTCTTCACCATGAATATCTGAAAAATTTCCTTGGCCCTGAAATTCCTCAGGTCGAGTTGATTTATAAATCTCAAAACTTTCAGCAGGAGCCAAGTATCTGCTGAGCTGAAATCACTGGGAGGCTGCAAAAATCCCTCTCTCCGTGTCATCTGGCCAACCTCAAAGCAAGCTATGCTGCAGTGGGTGGCAGTGGGTGCAGAGAGAGGGCCAGCCACCCCAGCTAGCAAAGCAGAAACATCTCTGAAACTGGGGAAAGTAAATGTTTTTTTCCCTGGGTACAAAAACAACTGGGGAATGCAAACCGCATAAGGAATTGTTGAAGGACCATAAAGATACTCTGTTAGATATTTAAACTGAGAATCTAAAAAGTATCCCTGATCTGTTCCTGTGAGTAACAGCCTTCCTGACTTGCACAGCAGAGATGTGGTGCATGTTCTAGCTAATCTTGCTGCCTGGCTCTACCTTAGCTACTTCTGTTTCCCAAGGGCAAGCTCCTTTCTCCAGCTTCCATATCTGCCTGTCATTTTTATCATCCAGAAAAGAAACTCTGTAATACACATATGCTGTGTTGTGAATTTATATATATATTTATATATTATGTAACGGATTTATTTGAGAGAGGTTGCCCTAAAACCTTAACCCGAGGTCCCTTGCCTAGGCACCACATCCTTGCAAACTCCATGTGTCTTTCCTCCCTCTTCACTGCTCTCAGGATATGCAGAGTTTGGAGCACAGTGCTTGGACCACAGCCGTGCTCCGGTATTAATGCAGAATACAGCTTTGAGCAGCTACCGTGGCAGAGGTACTTGAGCACATGGGGGGACAGACTCATATCAAAGCTTTGCCTTCATGAAATACATGGATGCTACTTGCTCAGACTACTTGACTCCAAAAAATCTAACCCAACTTCAGTCCAATTTCTGTGAGTAGTTTTGTTGACATTGCCTACACCTCTTCCTGCAGAACTTGCCTTATTTGCAGAGACCTCTTTCTTTGCTCAACACTCTCCTTATGCCAGGCAAACACAAAAGATGCATTCCCCAGTGAAAAGCTCCTTTGAGCTTTATGTCAAGTCTGAGGCATTCCCAAACTCCCCTAATTCTAGGACTGCCCCGTTAGATTTATAGGTTAAAACCCAAGTTACACCACTCCTAAGCTATGCCAGCAGTCAAGTGCACTTAGTTCTCCAGTGCTTTCCAAAAAAATCCCACATGTGCACCCCAAGAAATCTTAGCAGCCCACAGAAGTGGCTACACCAATTATTTTGTGGTCTGGATGCTTTCGAGCAGCTTGAATGTAGATAGTCCTGCAGCGAGTATGTATCATGAAAGAAATGTTCCACATCAAGGCCTGTAACATCTGCAAAAAAATGCAATTGTAAATAAAAACTTCTGCCAAAACAAGAAACTTGACATTAACACTCAGATGGATTGTTTCCATCCTGCATCAGCTGGAGAGCAGGGAGCTGAAACTGTGTTTCTAATAGAAAGCATACTTCAATATTAACATCCATATGTCATAAAAATAAAGACACTGCATTCAGAATTGTTAAAGCATTTTAGATGACTTGAGGTTCCTATGGGAGCTTTGGTTCTTTCCTTTGTGCATAATTTCACAACTGGATTTGATATAAGCGCCCTTTTAGGTTCATTGCCTGGAAGCAGGTTTTTTGCACTGTCTGGTTTTCCTCATTTTTTTTTCTAGTGACCAGATTGCTTAGACTTCTCTGAAAGCATCGCTATTAATGTTATCTTAATAGTATTTTAATGTTTATCACTTCACCAGAGATCTCTTTCACCTTTCAAAACCAGTTTGACTAGATTTCTCAACTTTTGTACTGTGCAAGTACGCCAGTGTGCTGTAACTGTCTATGTTAATGTTTTAAAATGTGTTTATGGTTCCAGTGTTCTAAAAAAAATCAAATATTAAATGGTTCACTGCCAGTACCAGATCCTACAAGCACTTACTTTAACAATACAAGCACTATTCAGAGCCTTACACCACATATACATTTTGCAGTATTGTGCTCTGAAAGGAATCTCTTTTGGTGCTAATGGAGAAAAGCTTTTCTGTCTGGGTTAAAAAAGGTCTCCATTTGGTTTGTTTTGCCTCGTTCACTACTTATGAGACATGTCAGGTTTGAAGGTCAGAATGGGCCAAAATTTCAAGCTCCATGCAGCATCACTCACTTCTCAGAAATTCTTGCCTTAATCCTTTTGAACAAGCTTGTTCTACAGCTTTCGGTAGACACAAGTCTCATGATGAGAGGAATCTAATAAATAATTTTTTTTAAGAGTCAGTAAAATTCTCTGACTCATAGCCAGTGTGGCACTTCCTCCCTCCTTCCAGTATGAAGGTTTCCACATCTGTGTGGTGAACAGGATCAGTGGAACAACATACATGAAAACTACTTCTCTAAAAATCTCCTCATCAGTGACCAGCACTGGTTTGTCCTACCTTACAAGGTCAATGGAAATGCCATGTTCTCACTTCTGCCTAGAAGTGGGTGTAATAGGGGTCAGTTTGAGGGAGTACAAGTTTCCAGAAGGTTATCTACAGTTACTTGCTCTTGGCTCTTTCAGAAAAGCACACCGAGTAGATTGCATTTGTTATGGTTTTGCTGCCTTCTTGGACAGCAGTTGATACTCTGAAGGGGCAAACTTCAGCAAAGACATCATTTCATACAGTTCAAAATACAATGTGCAAAGAAGGCTAGGACTCTTCAAAATGGTATTTACTGAAAGTTGCCCTTTTACTCACAGGATATTTCTCTACAAGCAGTAAGGCTTAATATTTGTACCTCTTTGACATAGCCTTTTCAAAACATCTTTAGGTTCTAACATATGACTCTTTCCAACTACTGCAGCTGGGATTTTACCAAGCAGTAAACGCAGTGTTCAGGCTGCCAGTGCCAGACCTAATCCACCACAGCCATCTGACTCAAATCACAAACCTGGCACAAAACACATCCTGTCAGGTCCTGTTTGTTTCAAGATGCTCTGAACAGTTAATTTTGTGCCATCAGACTTTACACATTTCCCATTTATGTGGTTGGTACCACTGATTTCAGTCCATGGAAGGGAGAGGCAGTAGGTACCGATTGCTGTGGAAAACAAGATCTCAAGTTTGCAGCTGAAAGCTGTGCAGCTGGGTGTCAGGGCTAGGCACACAGCACTAATCCTCTGCAGCAATTCCTGGCTTCTAAAACTAAAGTTGCCTCAGTAACTGTTCCAAAGGGGAGGGTAAAGTTGTGCCTGAAATTACAGTGCCACAGCCTAAACAGACGTCCAGCTGCAACAACTCGTAAAACTGTTTTTAGAAGCTTTTCTCGTATGGGAGCTCTGGTGTAACTGGATTTGGACACGTACATTTTTTGTCTTGGGTGATGACAGGATAGCGAATATTGTGCCTGGTGTTGGACAACAGTTCCCCGGATGAGCAACTGTTCCTTAAGCAACAGCCCTCTGTGCTTTGCCTCTGGCTAATCGACAACAACAGGGATTATGTGGGGAGGAGAGAAGGTGTAATGTACAGTTGCTGGGTGAGAGGAAGAGCAAGGGAAGAGGAAGGCCTCCTCTAGAAGGAACATGTGGTTGTGTGGTGGGGCTCAGCTGACCACAGCCTTGTCCCTTTGGTCCCAGCAAGCCAAACTCCATGCTGCATGTCCACTCTCAGTAAGTCCTGCTGGGAAGAGTCTGTCTTATTCACCTCAGGTTTGGATATTCCACCTAAGTTTCCTAGGAGAAACCTCTGCATTTTAGCCACAGTCCTCTTTCTCCTGCTTCTCACCAGGCTTCTTATGCCCACTG
Source organism: Chamaea fasciata (assembly GCF_029207755.1). Taxonomy (NCBI): domain Eukaryota; kingdom Metazoa; phylum Chordata; class Aves; order Passeriformes; family Sylviidae; genus Chamaea; species Chamaea fasciata. Next base: position 44,290,944 of record NW_027094091.1, on the reverse strand, counting down.
GCTTGGAAGTGTCCCTCAGCCAAACCCATGTGGGATGTTCACCCGTTTTTAAATTGGCCCTTTATTTCTCTGTTTCCTCCACCACTGAGTCTTTGCTCACCTTTCCCAGAACAGCAGCCTCTGCCTGTTCTCCTACCTGCTGCAAGCACCAGCTCGCCCTCTGACAACCAGGCAATATTTAGTTCAGTTTGAGTCTCTGGAAGAGCAGTACCTTTCCAGTACCAGGGACTGGAAAAGGGGTTCAGGACTGTACAGTAGCAGAAAGAGGGTACTTTAAATCATGCAGTGAGACTAAAAAAAGACTTTAAAAACTTCCAGCATTCTCTCCAGCCCAGCTCTCCAACCTTTGCTGTTTGCACCAGTGCAACTGTTCTGAGGGGAAAAGTTGAAAACATTGCCTAAATAAACATATAAACCTTTCCACTTTGCCTCCAGTAATTGTTCAGTCAACAGAAACATAGTTTCACTAGCGTGAAATAATCCCTAAGAATCAGTGAAGTGTATGAGCATTTTCCCAAGCACACTCTCTGTGCACTCCCCTGCAATTGTATTGGGTTTTTCAAATGCTCAGCACTTGGCCATGCCGTGGCTTTCCATGCAAGGAAAGTTGCATCCTGCAGGACACCCAATTACTGTCTCAAAAAAGCACCTAAGGGTGTTTCTTGCCCTTCTGTTCTCAGGGTAAGTTATGGGGTTGAAGCACAGTTTCAAGAGAGCTTTCACTGATGCAGTCACATCACTCAGTACAACGCTGGCTAAAGCTCAGGTTTAATCAAGGCCTAACTTTTTCTTTAAATATTGAAAATGCAGTGTTCTACTCAGAGAAAATTACTTTTCTATTGTCCCCGTTTTTTTCTTAACAGGAAGCCAGAAAAAAAAAAAAAAAAACAAAAACAAACAAAACAAAACAAAAGCTGTCATTAACAGCTGCCCTTCACCTTTGACACACAAATACGTCTCAAACCCCCATTATTAATGTCTCCCTTTTCACTTTTTTCCTTCAAGTATCTGCAACTCATCTTAAGCTAATAAACCTCTGCCCACAAGGTAAGAAAGGAATCAGAAAACCAACTTCCCATCCATCCTTGCAGACTGATCCTTGCCCCCAGTCTTTTGTCTGGAGGACTTGCAGGAAGGACATCATGTCTTACTGAGGGTGAAACACTGCCCAGTATGATCCATCCTTTTTCTCTTTTAGTCTGGCCAAAGCATTTTTCAGTTAGCATTTCCTTTCTGTGCTAGGAGGCTGTGCCTAGGATAAGTAGATCCTTATCCTCATAGATAATGACATAAGAGCTGTCATACTGCCTGGGAGGAAAGCCCTGCCTATCCCAGTACCCTGACTTTGATGGAGGCCGTTAACACCTTCTGCTTCTGGAATTCAAATTCTAGGGATTTTTCAGCAAGAAGTCACATAATGGCTGATGTATTGTTTTTTATGTAAAATCACCCAATCCTTTCCTTCTCATCTTTAGTTCTGGCCTTCAGAATGTGCTGTGGTAAAAAGTTTCATTAGCCAGATTGCTGTTTTTCGAGGTGCACGTGATCTCCAAGCTGGCAAGATTGTGAAAATGCAGGGCTAGGCCATGCATTTGGAGGGAGAGCAAGAGAACAGCCAGCACTGCTCCAGCAGCTGAATCAATACAGTCTTCATAAGCCACACACAGACCATGGGATGCAGCTGCTGCAGCCTGCTGCAGCCACCGTGTACAGGGACACCCTCCAATGTGCCGACTGGCTCCATGAGAGCATTCTACATCTCTTTTTAAAGGTCTCTGCTGCTGACTGTTCCATACCCTTTATTTATTTGTCATTCCAGGGCATGAAACATTCCTGTAGCTCAGCTGTCTTCCTGGGCCTCTCCTGACATGCTGTCCAAAGGTCATCAAATACAATCTTCCCTCACACACAGCCTCTTGGCTTGGAAGTATGCCAAGCTGAGGCTAAGTGCTAGCACTCGTGGCTCCATGAGGCCTCTCAGGTGCTTAAGCAAACAAAAACTGGAGGGGAACAGATGCCTTGGTAGCAGGTTCAGGCTAGGAACACTCACTGGTTTCTGTGTAGGACTTCCTGTTCTTCTCTTCTCAGGCTGAATGCCCTTGCAGGATGGTTCACACTGTGTTTCTCTCAGCTGCTGCAGAAAGTTCTTTTTCTCACTTATGTCCAAAGCAGTTTTGCAATTTAAAAGTCAGTATCTGCCCAAACCCTAACTTCTCTTTAACAGCTGCATCAGCTGGGCTAAAGAGAATGTATTAGAATCTTAGGTAAAACTGGATTACCCCAGTCAAGTATGGTCTTCCTCTCAACACTTACATTTGCACTGTTTCAGCTCTATATTCACTTAGTTACAGCCTAATCCCCAGCTCCTTGTTAAAAAGGAAGTAAATCCTTCCACCTGTTAAGGTAGAATTAACCACCCAAGCCTGCCAATTCAAAATCACACTGCATTATGACCCAGGGGGCCTGACCGATTTTATAACTGTCATAATGAGGACAGAGGGTTTGCCTACCTAAGGGAAAGAGGACTTCAGTGCTGAGAGTAGTTGTCAGCAGCAGTTGACAATTTGTGCTGAACAGGATCTCAGCTCAAAGCAAAGAGAGGAACAACCCTGTGAGCTGCTTCAGACTGATTGGAGCTTGTTTTTACCTTGGTTTCAGAAAGCACAGATCAGTCTGTTTCTGTCTATGCTGAAGCCACATTAATTTCTGCGCTGATCTAACCTCACTTTTTACCGCTACCAATTCTTTGCAAGCTGTGCATCGAACTACAAAGAGCCCCGAACAGGTCTGACTTCATTGAACACCAAACTTGTAATAGTTCTAAGTCCTCCACTCTTGCAGTTCAGAAGACACTGATGGCATTGTTTAAATCCACATCAGTAAAGTACTCATCCAACTCCTGGAGAAGACTGTTGATAAGGTAACCCCATGATGAAGGTTAACTCTGCAAAATTGTTCCAACTCAACATTTTATCTACATTCATTGCACTTTTTTCCCCCTTTTCTTTTTCCCCCAACTGTAATTGTTGTCTGTCCATTAAAACAGATGTGATATGTTTACAGCTGCCAAATGACATGAAAATGACCACAGGAGCTGACTGGGAGATGAATAACTCCCATTAGGCAGCAGAAGCCAAAGGAATTCTGGATTGCTGGTTATTCCAGTGCTGCCTCAATAAAGAGATCCCCACATGCTGATTACAAGGACACAGGAGGCATAGAGAAGAAGGCTTACAGGAACAATGTCAGGACTGTGATCTCAAGGCCAAGTCTCAGAGGATCCTGCACAATGACATCTAAATAAAGTTGCACAGCAAAGACTGCATAAGTCTTGATGCCAAGGAATTCAAGGCAAATGCAGTAAACGAGGAAAAGTTCCCTATGCAGTACTTCATATACTCTGGTCTTTAAGCAGGCAGCGATTTGTCTCCTTCAAATTTCACAGTGGGTAGTTTGAAGTCTGAATTATGGAATGGCTCAGATGGCCCTCAGAGCAAAAGGTGTCAATCCATATTACTGGTAATTGTCTGTAGGACTAAACTTTAGGGATGAGGAAAACCCAGTAAAACAATCCTGATACAACAGCTATTAGAGTTACCTACTATTTCCTGCTGTTGTATGAGAAGAGTGAGCAGGCAGGACATACTAGGACACAGACTTCACCTGCAAGCTTCACTTTGGCCTACTTGCTACCCTTTGTCACAGTTGCTTGCTGCTCTTTTCATGTTGGGCCTTCTCTGTTCATTCTAAGTCATGCTGCAGAAGGAAAGAAATGTGGATGTAGAGCCAAGTCACTTTTCTTCTGCTTGGCATTTTCAGAAGCACCTGGTATCTTTAAACATACATCTACCTACAGGATCTGCAATGGCATGACTGTGGAGTGGCTGAGCTATCACAGCCGAGGCCAGCTTCCTGGTGCTACAAGTCTTAGTCATTCCTAAGTTAGGATGGCAAGAATGTTCTCAGGTCTTCTCCTTGCTCCCAGTTTACCAGCTGTTAATCTGCTCCAATCCCCAGCTGCCACTTTTGACAAAAATGCTTCTATGACAGAAAGCTAAAAAAATGTCTTTCCACAGACATACTGTTCACAAACATCAATTCACAGCCTGACAGTTGGCTCTCTTGACTTCATTGCTATCTACTCCATCCATTCCCAGCTCAATGCACTTTTTACAGCTGCTCATCCTCTCCTTGCTAAAGAAACATTGACCCCCAGCCGGAACAGAGGGAATTACAAGATGGCAGACAGAAGATATACAGGCCACATAAAGAGAGTCTGCGGATTATTTTCGTGAGCATTGTCAAATCACAGCTGTAATAGAAAAAGAGGTGTCAGAAAGTGAAGACTACTGCAGCTACACATAATATTAGGAAAGCAAAAGAACTGGCTGCAGGGCAAGGCTCCAGCAAAATATGCTGAGTGATAAGGAGCCTCTCCCACACAGCACTCAACTCCCAGCTGCCCCAATAGGTAGAGAAGGAGAAGGAGGGACCTGACATTATGTTTCAATAGACACAACATGACACAACAGCATTGTCTGCTGGTAGAGATTGCATTGCTGTGAGATTTTAGTATTTTTGTGGGTTTGCTTATATACCTTAGTTCACAGGCAGCTGGGCTATTTCTGTATTACAGTCACTGGTTGTTAGGAATTCTGAAAATATTAAGAATACAAATTTGCTTTAGTAAGGAAGAAAAAATACAGCATTTTTAATTGGTGCTAAGCAGACAACAGTCAATGTGCAAGTGCTGCATTTTCAACTTTTAGACAGCTGTGCAAGCAGGTAGGTATTGTCTGCTACTTTACTTCAGCAATTTCTCCGTACAACAACTCCTAGTGCTGGAAATTGTACCACCTAGCTTAACTCTCTTTTGGAACCTAGTAATGAAAAGTGATGACTATGGAAGGATTTTATTTTTAAAACAAACCACCTACCATCTTGCCTTGGTGCTAAGTCAAACACACACAGCACCCAGGGAAAAGAGCAAGGTGCACAGCATGAAAGTCTGCAGAGCTAGCCAAGATCTGACCTGGCAGCTGAGTCACAAGACAGAGCAGCACAGAGAAAGCTTATCTCTGTCCATAATTTTTTTTTCCTTTCATCACATGCTTCATGGGAAGTCAGCTGTAAAACCAGGAGTTTTGTTTCTGTAATGAGTTTTAGCTTTGTGTGAGGATGTAAGCCTTGTCAGAGTATGAGCAGTTCTGGTCCCAGGTTCAAAACAGAATTGCAAATATCTACAACAGCATTTAACAGTTTATGTATTTACATATGCCTTGCAACTAAGAAGCTGCTGTGAAGATGCTGCCAAAACCCTACCCAGGAGCAGAAGGGAGACTAGGCCCTTCCAGATCTGATGTTCAGGAAGGAAGCTTAAGGTCTCTCACAAGTATGAGCTCTAAGCTGCCTTCCACAAGTTCTTTTCACTCAGGAGCATCAGCAATATTTGATGAAGGAAACACTGATAGCAGAATTTGCAGGCCTCTGTTTAACCCCAGTTTACAACTGCCAAGAGGAACTGTCTGTGTAGACCACGTTTCTGTTCAGCAGTGACACATCCTCCATCTAAGAAACCAATACATCAGCTTAGGCTATCCCTGTGTAGAGCTCTGCTCTGTCCACAACCAGAAACAGCAGCAGTGACCATAAATTTTTTTGAAGGGTTCAGCTCACCACCTTGTAAAACCAGGAACTTGGTGACATAGCAGAGCTTTTCTGCAGACTCAGATCCCAAACCTTGATTTACAAGAAAGCTTTCAATTCCTTATAGAGTTCAGTATTTTGTTACTGAAAACTTAATCAATACAATAACTCTATTCCCAGTATTGTTTTGTTTTATTGAAACAACACACAGCTTACCCACTCTGCATCTGAGGGTAAAGGATGATATTATTTACCCAGGAAGTGGATGACGAGACAGAGAAATCTGAGAAAATAAATGCCATCCCTGCAGGCCTCAAGATAGTGATTTGAAGACAAAAATACTCCTTATTCACTTACTTCATTCCTTTATCAGAGGGAAGGGCAAACTTATCCAAACAGATCCAGGAGCTATGGTAGATTTATGTATCAGATTTATTTATTTATCAAATCACATTTCATGCAGCAACTATAAACACATAAGTACAAATGAAAACACTGTCTAAAACGTTTCACAGCATACTGTAATTTAAGAGTCAAACTTCAGATTCAAACTACCCATTTAGAAAAAACTCCAGTTTCATTGTTATGTAATTAGTTGGGAAAGCAAATATTGACTGTGACAAGCTTTACCTGAATACACTTAGAAATAAGTAAGAACTCCATATTTAAAATATATTCTTTTGCTACACTTTGTCATAAAGATAAGAGATTTACCATGGACTTCTCATAAAAAGTAGAGCTTTCTGGGAGGCCATCAATAAGGTCTTTGCCATTTCCCTTTCAAGGCTCATAGTGCAGATTTTTAATGCAATTATTTTCCCCCAGCTGTCATGGAAATCAACCATCATTTCAACCCCAAGTTATCAATTTCATTTCTACTTTCAAAATAACACTTTTAGTACAAGCACTTTGTCATGAAGCACTTTTTTTCACTGTTGACTTCATAAAGACTTCTGGAATTTGCTGGTTTGGTTTGCTTGTGGTTTTTTTTCTTTTCTGGTTTTCTCTCTTTTGGTTGCTTAAGCCATACACTGAATTTGGGTGTTACCATATGAGGTAATTCCTTCTGTACTCATGAATGGACATGGTTGCTTTTCCCTGAGTTATGCTGAAGTCACTTTCTTAGACTAACCAGACCTACCTAATCTCCTTGTGGAGATGCAATCTGTATCAGCTGAACAGTGCTTTGCTTTCACTGTAATAGCTGATATCAATTTCCAGACACAGTATTTTCACAAGGTTGAAAGACAATGCTTTTCTGGCTGCTGCCAGCATACACAAGCTGTGCCCACACGTACACTTCTATACTCTGTTAGGATGGGCTCTGGAGAAGAGCTAGTGACCAAGCAGCCCATTTTACACTCTTCCCCTCTCCCCACAATCCTGAGGAATTTCTCCGCTTTTTATCCAGCAATGCCTCTTCCAGGAGAGAATAAGTCACCCAAGAAGTGTCTAACACTTCACAGAGGCCCCAAAACACCATCATAGAACAAAACAAGGCCTCTCTGCATCCCTCTCTTCAACAGCACTTTGTTTTTAAAACACGCATTTCTGGAAGTTTACATCCCATTAGATATTCAATTTCCTTTCTTTGCTTAGTGTCAAGGCCTGCTGTGTCCCAGAGATTCTATCATCTTTGCATTAAGAACATTCCCTTCCCTTTTGCAATAAGCATCTTTGGTTTACTGTGCCCTGGACAGGTGATCTAGCAGGACAGATCATTCACATCACAAGTTTTCGCAGCATTGCCAACATCCACCATTAAAAAGGAAATCTGTGGCCTCAGTACAGGTGAAATGTCTGTAATCACCTGAATATGATTTACCACAGCCTTCCAGAAAAAGGTCCATATTTCCAGGTTACTTATTTATTTACCCCCAATAATTTAAAGTCTCCCAGGTTTGCACAGTCACCTTGGATAAACTCTATACCATGGAGAATCCATGAATCTGCACATTTTTGCTCCAACAGTCACATAGCACAGACACAAACATACTAATGTTAGTCTCTTTATACACAGTTTTGCTCTTGTCCACTAAGGAAGAACTCCAACACTTATCTGAGTAGCTGACTGCACTTACAGTAAAGTTGACATGAATTCTGCAAAGGCAAACAAAAGTAGCTTCAAAGAACAGCGCTCCTTATGTATCAGGTAGATGCTGGACTACCAGGAAAGAGGAAAAAAATTATCAAATTCTGGATCAAATGAAATTAACCCCAGAACATGAGTAGTAAGATACATGCTTTGAAAATCTGGTAAGGCTATCATTGCCATAATTCCTCAAGTACAGACAGAGAGACACAGTCACTGTAACATCATTCTTCTTAAGTTGGATGAGCTTTTTCTGTAGGAGATGCTGCTGGTTTGAAATAGTGGATGTTCCAGCACCTGTGATACCCCAAATAGCAGTGAGAGTACACAGAGAAAGTGAGGAATTCTTTGCCTAGTCCTTCACACCTCATATCCACTTCTGAAGTATACTACTACTATAAGAAGTACAAGTACACAGGGATTAGTTGATGTAATAATGACGTAATAATGCCAAGGATTTCATCTTCGCTTTGTGCCCCCAAAGCCTGCAAAAAAAAAAAAAAAAAAAAAAAGTCAGCTCCACCATGGCCTTTCCATTGAACTTGCTAGTTCTAAAAGGCTAAAGGTGGCAAGGGAGATGAGGTAAAACATATTCCTATGAAGTAGAACAGCAAGCAACTGTGGGCTGACTGGCCTGGAAACTATTCTGTTCTTGCAGATTAGTTAATCTGCACTCTACAGAGAACATGCCTGTGCATGTTTGCTACAGAAGGGCATGCATAGTGCAAATCAGAAGGGAAAGCCTTAAACTAATGTACCTTGCCAGTGAAGACAAGCCCGATGCTGATGGTGCCATGCCCACCACAGGCCTGTAGGCAATCTCATCATGCCCCACAATGCTGCCCTACTTCCATAGGGAATGGAAGGAAGGGACATCAAAGGGACATGCCATCTACACCAACTCATAAAATCAAACAAGGATGCTCGTTGGACCACAACGAACATCTGCATGTTTTTGACAAGTTTTTTTTGAGAAGTCTCTTGAGCTTCAAGAAATTAAAAGGTGTTTTGCCTTACCAGAAGCAGTTCTTGTTCCTGAACTGCTGCCTTCTGTGGAATTCCTTGCGTGCCCATGCATAGGAGGTACAGCTGTGGGATCTGTCCACATACTGTGATACGGGGAACGCGGCTGCGCTCTGGCATGAAAAAGAGTAGAAGGAAGGATTCATTAGTAGCCTTGGGAAAAATTAAGAAGATACCATTCCAAACAAGAGAACTGCACCTCCAAGGGAAAACTGTAAGCAGTTGTTTCAAAGCTGGAAATATTCCTATTTAATGTTTTAACAAATTGAGAGCAAGGACATTCAGTGCTCTGATAACATAATCTGTAGACTTTCAAAAGGAGATTAGGCTTTATTCTTCAGAATAAGAAATTCTAACAATTGCAAATGAGGGATTTTTTCTCTCTGAAATGTTGACGTTAGATTCTGTCAGACAAGAAAGTAATTTGAAATCTGAAGTTTAAATGCATTTTGGCATCACCTACATCCCAGCCATGTTTGGCAAGAGAAAACATCCTTCTGTTAACTATCTTGAAAAGGTCATACCAGTAACACTAACATATCATGGTCTTTGACTCACTCACTTAAAATTACTTGCTTCCATGGATATGGAATTTCCTGCTGTTGAAATTTACAAACAGCTCTCTCACACTTCCTGGCACCAGCATTTTGAGGCACATAATTTCAAAAGCCTAAGAAGTCAAATTAAATAATAGTGGACCAAAGACTGTTTTAAACAAAAAGAAGCCCAAGTTAAGAAGCTTGTTAATGTATTTGGGCTTACTCAGATCTCTGATCTTGAACAATGATTTGTGACTACTGAAATGGGGGTGTGTATAGAAATCAGAGAACTAACCTGTATGTAGATACTACATAAATATAATGCCTCAACACAAGTGCATGTATTTAAGCCTTAAGAAATACCAGGTCAATAAAAACTCTAACACATTATACCATAGAAAAATTCTTAGCAGAATTAACATATGGCTTCTGTTATTAAAAATAGCCCACAACTTTACAACACAGATGTTTAGCACACACCTGTCCACATATCTTCCTCTCTAATCTGTTACATTTCTATAGTAATAGACTTGATAGGCAAGTTATTTGATAAAGAGAGAAAATTGCTTAGGCTCTGAAGATTCCCTGCAGGAATCTCATATTTTCTCCAGTGAAGCCTAAAATGGCAGCAACTGCTCTCTTTAAACTGTTAGTCTAAAAATGACGCATTCTCAATGTCTAAAAGTCTATACCAAATACGGCCATCCAGATTTATTTTAGGAAAGTGGACACTGATACAAGAGATCCATAGACAGATGATTATATGCTTAATAGGACTATGTGTGTTTTAAGGCATCCTGCAGATAAATTGTTTAAAGGCTCAATTTAAATTTGCAGGCCATCATGCCAGGTCAGAGGAAGCAGAATCAAGTACCTCAGTATTTCCAATTCTGCCTCAGAAACATCTTCGAAATGTCTCTAGTCCTGAAGCTACAAACAGCTGCTCAAAATTCTTCTAGTGGGAGGATTTTATAACTTGAATGACACAGGCCTGAAATCTTAGAGACAATGTCAATATAGTATATGGCATACCCCCTGAAAGCTTAAATGCTTAAAATCTGACAGTATGCACATTTTACCTGTGACTGCCTGCCAAGTAGCCTAGCAAGCCTCCTGCTCCTAATCCAGTCCAAAATCCTGGTCCTGAACTGGTTCCGTGATGGGAGTGAGTTCCAAAGCTGTTGTCATCTTAAACAAAATGAAAATAGGAAGTGTTAGTTAGTAACAGACTAATCCTCAGGCCAGCTGTTGCAACAAAATTCTCTCCTGTTAAAGATAACAGAAAATTAGACAACAAACTGCTCCTGATTTCAGCAGATTTTTGATCAAGCTTAACTTGAAAGGCCTCACATTTCAGAAAGCAGGAAATCCCACATAAACTAACACAACTATAAAGAGTTTTATGTTAAAAATCCGCTTCCACTTCATCTCACAACCCTGATGCTTGCAAAACATGGAAAGAGTCCCTGCCCGCTGATCTATAAACAGACAAGTTAGATTAAAAATAGAAAAGGAAACGAAGAAAGAATAGTCTGCTGAAGGTCACCGAGCAGGCCAGAAGCAGATGCAGGAACACAAGTAGGTAAAACTGCACAGTGAGCAAACCATAAAGACACAGAGCTCCTAATCTCACTGAGCACAGCTGCACAGTTTGAGTCACAGTGGCTCAATGTAACGCCAACATTACTGGTATTGTTCCTGGTAATCCTGGTCTGGCACTTGTTATCAAAAGCCAAGCTAACTGCAATCCCATTGCAAAGTTTTCATTATGCATGAGTCACCAAGCTTGACAAATACCTTGATGAAACTGCAAGCATATCAAGTAGGTTGTGGGGGAAGGAGAGTCACAAATTTTTTGACATGTGACCTGCATAGTGTGAGGTTCTGAGTCACAACGAATGTCTTCCATTTAGAAAGAAAAAGAGAAAATACAAACACAAAGTAGAATAATTTTCTGTTCTAGCAAAACTCATGGATGAAAGAATAAGCTCAACCACGGGCTTAACACACATGGAAGTACAGAAAGGACTGAAGATAACATTAGGGTGGGCATTATTGAACAACTGGGCCAGAGATGACACAGGTAAGAATTAGAGGGCCTGGTGTGTCTTCAAACTGACATGGGTTGTTTGAAGTCACAGAAGCTATAACAGTAATGAAATAATCAGTTCCAGTCTAGACTGGATTTGATGTAGAATTTACTTTTGAATGTGTGGGGAAAAATATAAACTCTCATTGGGAAGATATACCATTAAATTATGCTGATTTGGAACAACAACAAAACAATTACTTAATTTGCTGAGAAGACAATTTTAATCAGAGATGAACCAACTCATTTGCTCAAAAGCAGCATGACTGAACACCAACTCAGAAAACTGAGTAATTTTTTGTTGAAATGTCTAGAGTAAACATTAAGAATCATGTCAAACAACTAACTGAGAGAAAGCAGAATTTAATTAAGATAATCTAGCTAAACAAGTTTCACAGGACACATTCTGCATGTTAAGGGGATTTAAAATGAGGCAAATTAAATATTAACAGCAATATGTAAACAACACTGGCTTTCATTACTGTCCAGGTTTCCAAAGACTAATACATTCCTGGAACACATGGACACACACATATTCAGAGATGTGCTTTTGCCCTGTTCCCACAGTGTAAGGCAGACATTAAATGCATGAAGTAGCCTAACGCTTAATATTTTTAATCTGGCTCCACATTTCAGTTTTCCTCCTTACTTTGCCCGAAATCTCAAGACAAATCATTGAAATGCGTTATTAAAAACATCGCAAGTTAAGCATTATATGGCTCCCAATGTGTATTTTAAGTGTCTCAGTTTTCAGCAATCTCCACGAAAACATTCTCAAGGCCCTGCCCTTGCTAGACTCGAGACTCCCGCGAAGAAAAATGCATTGGGGTAATTAATAGACAAGGAACTGAACAGAAAAAAAAATGAAAATAACCCTTCATTGTTTCACCTGTGCCCAGTGTGACAGAGCTGTGTGTCACGGCCAGGGCTCTTGCAGACTACCACAGTACAGCCAGTGCCACACCCACACATGGCCACTGATGACCACACAGCACAGACAGTCAGTCTGACACTACTACATGCAAACCAATTTGCAAAGCCAACAGAAGCAGATTCCCTTTAATTTTCTGGTGCAGGTACAGCTGAAAGTTTCTGCTGTGCATGCCCTGCACAAGGGTATCCAAAAGAATTACACTGCACCCTCTGTTGGCCGAGCTGTTTGAACAAAACTCGGAGAAAGTATTAATAAGCATTATTAAAATAGAAACTTTCGACTAAGTGAACCTAATCCTTGCTATGTATTTTCTTGCCAAAATACCTTCTGTATTAAAAAAACCAAAATTATGTAACTTGTGAGAATGTAATATAAGTTTCAGTTCCAGTGCTGCAAGCAGCTTGCATGTTTAGAGGGTTAAATGAGTTAGTCAGATGCCAGATGAGTAATGTTTATTTCCCTGAGACACTATGACGGCCTAAGGAAGACCATTTATTATGAGATAGAAGTCACCAGTTTTCTGGGAAAAGAAAAACTGCCTCTTTTCCCCGCAGCAGCCTTGTCACTGCTTTTGTAATTTTCAACTTCAGATGAAAGGCCCCACACGAGATTCAGATGTTGTACCCTCTAATGACAGTTCACTGACACTGTTCTCTGCTCTGGGAACCCAATCTTTCAGCTGCTAGGGCCTACACTGAAGCCCTGTTAAACAGAGGACTGGTACACGATACTCAGATACTCAACTCCATCAACTGCTTTGTGAATGAAATCAGGGCTGAAAGGCCATTCTATGAAGTTTCAGAGTGCTCCTCTGGCATGGGTTTGTTTCTGGCTGTGTAAGAACATTCTCTTTTCAACATTACCTAAGACAATTATTCTCCCTGTCACAATCCTGCTATTTCACAGGTGATGAAAAGAATGCTTGCAGAGCATGGGGAGGTGGCTTTTCAAAGGTTCAAAGGGCAGCCTGCCCTGAATGCCTGTGGAAAACCAAGCCCTTATTTCCTCTTTTGAACAAAGAGCAGAACACAAAGCTGGCCATAGGCTCTGCAGCCAATTCAGCAGCTGTCTGCAAATGCTGTGGTTTTAACTCTATCCCACCTTCCCTTACCACAGACAAAACAGGACAATCCTGCTTGCTCTTTTGAATACTGTAAATGGCTCAGAGCCCTACCTGTGAAGGTGGATTTAAAACCAGGAGGAGGAGGTGCCTGCTGACTCTGCCAGAAGGGCTGAGAGAAGCCATCACTGTGCCCAGAACTCTGCTGCGACTGCTGGTTGCTGAGGAAGAACTTGTATACTCCAAAAGCAAGAATGAGAAGAACAATTACAACAATTGCTCCAGAACCAGAATCAGAATAATCTTTTCTTGACTGGTAGTAGCTAGAGCCAAAGCTTCCAGAGTTCTTCACTTTCCTTTCACCTTCCTCAGTCAGTTCTAGCTTGAACAGCAAACTACAGGAGCCTCTTAGTATGTAAGGATCATCCGGGTAATCGTAGCCTTCACAGCTCACTTCCATTTGTCCAAAACGGTAGGCATTTTCCAAGTCTGCTTTGCACTGCCACTGGAAAAATAAACACAACACAATGTAAAGCATACTGCCCCAAAGATGAAAACACCTGTCTGCTTTCCCACACACGCCCTGAAATAAAGCTGCAATTGCTAACAAATCACCTACAGGCCATGGGTAAGAACTTTCTGTGTGCTCCTGTTTTGAAAAGAAGTAGGCATTTGATGTTTAAATGAATTTTAAACCTTAAAACTTAAAAAAGATCTTATCTTTCAAAATACTGAAGAATTACAACTCTGGAGGATTTTTTCTTCACTGAACATGTTTTCCAAATATCCCTTCCTGAAATATAGCAGTACTTCTAAAAAAGTGCTGTACCCTGTGCCACAGCTACTTAAAAAATGCCTGTCCTGTGCAAACTCGATGGCAGCTACAAAAACACAACATGTGAGCCTGAAATCCAGTGTACCATTGAGTCCATTTGTGTCTGTGCAGAAATCAAAAGACACTGGGACAGACATCATTAGGCATCCATATGAAATACTTAACAATTATATTGGGGATTTTTCTGGTTGAACATAGGTGGATCCTCAGGTTCACAATCTCCTGAGGTATCCCAACATAGGGATCTCTAACGGTACACGACACGTATTTTGAAGAGAAAATAAGAAAGTAGTTGTTTCTAAATTAGTAATTCAGTATAGCAGTACCAACTGCCAATTAATATTTGACTGTTCTTTCACAATACTGTATCAGTTTTAGCAATTACTTTCAGCCTTGATTCCTCGTTACCTATTGACAGGGGCTTTGGTAACAGCTGAAAGTCAAGACTTTTTACTGACTAGCACTGATATCCTAAGGTGCTAATGAAAGTCAGAAAAGTCTGAAATTTAGTTTTTAAAAGGTAGAGCTAAAGTGAAGCAAATATTTAGAAGCCCTTTCCGCGTTAATAAAAAATGGAAATTCACACAGCAGCAATTCGAAAGTATCCTCTGGGGCTAGCAAGAGTTTGATTTTATAAACTCGAGCACCATTTTATTTAAAACCAGCAAAGGTTTGCTATGCCATGCTTTTACATTAGCTCCCTCATTTCAAACATATACCTACAGAAGTTCTGGAAAAGCCAAACCTAACAGTATTTAGGTTTAGTCTTATCTGCAAGAGTTCATCTAACAAAAAGCACCTGAACTGACAACCTAGCTTACTACTCTTTGCTCCTTCAGAACTTACCAACTTGGGGGAAAGTGATTTCACAAACAGTTTAACAAGATTTAAACAGTTACCTGTACATCATAGCCATCCCATCCTTTGTTGTAACACTGAACAACCTCAGGGACATGGGAACACCCCGCAGAGCCTCCGGTGCACTGCAGCTGAGGGACCGCAGCTGTCCGCTTGGACGTTGTGTATTGCCCTCTGTGGAGAGTGAGCGCCTGGACGTCCCGCAGCAGAACCTTCCCTGAAACAGGCAGCACAAAGAATCACGGAATCCATTAGGCTGGGAAAGACCTCTGTGATCACCGAGTCCAACCTCGACAAAGGAACCCTACCATGTCAACCAGACCGTGGCACTTAGTGCCACGTCCAGTTTTTACCTAAACACCTCCAGGGACGATGACTCCACCACCATCCTGGGAAGCCCATTCCAATATTTGATCACCTTTCCTGTGAAAAAATCTTTCCTACTCCTTCTCAGCGCTCGTGCAGGTGCACTCCTCTTGGCTACAAGGGCCTCCTCTCAGGAAAAGGCTGGCGATACAGAGGCCGAAGCAATAAGCCTGCATCTTTACGAGACGAAGCTCTAGG
Source organism: Chamaea fasciata (assembly GCF_029207755.1). Taxonomy (NCBI): domain Eukaryota; kingdom Metazoa; phylum Chordata; class Aves; order Passeriformes; family Sylviidae; genus Chamaea; species Chamaea fasciata. Next base: position 44,275,304 of record NW_027094091.1, on the reverse strand, counting down.
AAGCATCAGACGCACAGAGGGCAACACGGCAGAGTTCCCCATTTCCCCCCGAGGCGGTTCCGGGCTACTCCTCGCCGGCAGACAGCCACTGACCGCAGAGCGGGGTCACTGCTGCGACACAAGCCGGTTTAGAGGGAGCCCAAACCCAAACGCTTTCCTGGCGCGGACTCCGGCACAAGCGCCTCTTCGCCCGTGCCGACCGCCACTAAACCGGTAGCCCTGCGCGGTGCCGGGTCGCGAGGAGCGGCCAACGCGCCGGGAGAGGCGGCAGGGGAGGCTGAGGCCGCGCGGAGCCCCCCTTATCCCCGCGGGTCTCACCCGGTCGGTCCCAGCACAGCGCGGGTCCCGCGGCGGCGCAGAGCAGGAGGATCAGGCGTAGAGCGAGCCCCGTCATGGCAGCACCGGGAGCTGTCACCGCTGTCCCGGGGGCGGGGCCTGTGCCGGAACTCGCGGGGCCCGGGGAGAAGCTCCGCCTCCAACGTGCCGTGGGGCCAATGGGCGGCGAGGGCGCGGCGCTTCCCGCCCACGCGGGGGGGCGGGGCTGCTGCCGCGGGGCCTGCGCGCGCGCCACGTATTAGCGTCACGGGGCCGGGCCCGGCCGGGCCTACCTCGGCCCTCCCCTCCCCCTTCCCTTGCCCGAAGCAGCTTCCGCTTCCGCGCCGCACTTCCGGCTCCCGGCGCGCGCCTCTCCGGTGCCGCGCGGCTGGCGGGACGGGCGGCGCCATGGCGGGAATCAAAGGTAACGCCGGTAACGGCGGGCGCGCGCGGGGAGGGGTCGGGCCGGGCGAGGCCTCGGGCGGGAGGGGCCGGGAGCCGCCGCGGGAGCCCGAGTGCCTCCGCTCCGCCGGCAGGCCGGGGCTGCGCCGAGCCCCGCGTTCGTTTGCGGGCGGCGGACGGTGTTTTGCACGGTGCGGTGCGCCCTTCATCTTGGTTCGATTTGTTCTTGTTGTAGCGCTGATCAGCCTGTCCTTTGGGGGAGCGGTCGGACTGATGTTCTTGATGCTCGGATGTGCCCTGCCCCAATACAAGTATCGTGCGCTTTCCTATTCTTCTGTTTCTTTGTCATTCCTCTTGTAACTTCAGAGGAGTCCGGCGTCCTTAATGGTGGATTGATAAGTCCTCTCTGTGTAGGAGGGGCCTCAGTTTTTTTGGGTGGGGTCGTTGAGGGGTTTTTTTGGCTGGTTGGGCTTTTTTGGCTTTTGCTTCAAAAGACTGGGGTGGGGGGGAAAAAAAGAGACTATCCGGGATTTAATTAATCCTAAAAAGTAATGACAGCAAAAGTTAAACTACCAGGCTTGTCTGCGAACTGTGAAAGGATTCACTGCCCTGTCTCGACTGGTGTCCCGCTGTGCTGGCCATCAGACAGCAGCATCTCCCGAGGGGGGCAGCAAGTGTGTGTTATCCAGGGAAGCATTTGCATTTTCTGTGGCTGCCGAGGGGTAGCTGGGCTGTCGGTGACCATCAGATGGATCCTTGGCTGCGTCCCACTCTTGTAAGGTAGCATCTCGAGTAGTTGCAGCTGCTATCTGTACTTTCCCGACATTGATTCCTATCTCTTGGTTTTCAGGAGATACAAAGTAGCAGACCAAGGGATCAGATAGTAAGGCCTATGGCTTTGACTCTTTGCAAGTGAATGTGGACTATACAGAAAATATTTTAAATTGACTTACTTACTGTTGGATAAATACCAAATGTCCTGTCGATAGACCTGTTATTGGTTGTGAATTGCAGTTTCTACATGTATGACTAGAATTCCTAGGGCAGCTTTCTTTCGTTATAAAACCAGTGCTAATGACACAAACCCTTGGGAAGGAGACCCTTATGCAATTGCCCTCAAACAATGCAGTAAAGTTTTATTGAAACAATGTGCCTGAGAAAGCTAGTCTGGGGCGCTGCAGGGGTGTGTCTTAAGTATAGCTGACAGGATAAACTTGGAGTTAAACTCACCCTGTGAGGTTGCATTAGATTTAGTCTTGTTTAGTGAAATCTTGCTTTATGAATGTCCTGTTAGTGAGCTCTGCTGCTGTTGAGGTCAGCCAAAGCCACTCATGCACATGGTCTGTTGGATTAATGTCAGCTCATTCCAAGGCAAAGGATTTGCCTTCTCTGGGCTGGTCTGTCTTTCCTAAATGGGGATGCTGGATGGGGAAAATGCCTTGCATTGATGTTAGGAGGAGCAGGAACTAAATCCAGATAACTAAACCTTTTCTTCTCCTTTCTTTTTCAGCCAGTACTGGCCACTGTTTGTTCTGTTTTTTTACATCCTTTCTCCTATCCCATACTGCATAGCAAGAAGATTGGTAGATGACACGGATGCTACAAGTAATGCCTGCAAGGAGCTAGCGATATTCCTTACTACAGGCATTGTGGTCTCAGCATTTGGGCTGCCCATAGTGTTTGCAAGAGCAGAACTGGTTAGTAATATTTCAACCTGTGATTGCCTTTTTTTTTTTTTTTCTAGAAAACTTTGTTCTTTATGTTTGTTTGTTTGTTTATTGAAGGTAAAGCTTTCATGCACTAAGTAACTCTTATAATTACGTACTTTTGGAACCAGAGTAAGATTTAGTTTTTGGCAAGAAAAATCAATACAGAAATGGGAGCATGGCAGAACATCATGATTGAAAATTGCTTCACGTGGTCATGGAATAAAGCCTAACAATGCAGTGCAGAGAAAATGAGACAGAAAATACTGTGAAAACTTAACAGGGAAGTAACCAAATACAAAAGTGTAAAGAATGCATTGAAGACAATTTGTGGAATAGTTGGGCTATAGCGGCACGAACAAGCAAACAAAAAAAGCATTTTTCTACTCACTGTAAATGATATGAGTGTCATTTTCTTAAACTTCCAAGTTCTCATTACATATTTCCCAGTATACAGCTTTTCACTAAAATACTTTAAAAGTTCACTTTGTTTGTATGAACATCAGAAAGCACTACCAAGTCAAAAAACATGGAGTACACTTTCATAAGTGTCTTTAGGCAAGAATAGCTCAGATGGGCAGTTTGAATGCCTCACACCATTTATGTAGTCCACTTACTCTACTGTGAAAATATCCACTTCCTTTTTTGTCACTGGGATATCTGCCAGCGTTGTGAAGACCTTAAATACCTGTTCGAAAGAGTCTTACAGCATACCTGGGCTGCAGATGCGTTTGATGCTCTTGTCTAGCCTTACTTTACATACCAAACCAGTTGTGCCTGCTAGCCAGTGCTTTGAGTACAGCTAGAAGAAATTTGCAGTGCTGCTTGGCTGGCTGTGAATTTGTCAAGTAATTTTGGTGTAACCACAAATAATGATGCCTCTTGCATCGTGGGCATGTCACTGAACTTTGTCAAGAATGGCACAATAAGATGTTACCTTTTGTCTTGTTAGTGTTCAGCTCCAGATGTGTCTAACTGAATCCCCCTGTTCACAGATTTATTGGGGCGCATGTGCACTCGTTCTTACCGGGAATACAGTCATCTTTGCCACGATCCTAGGATTTTTCTTGGTCTTTGGCAGCAATGACGACTTCAGCTGGCAGCAGTGGTGAAAGGAAGATCAGAGAACTATCCACAGGCATCTTGTCATGCAGTGGCCATCCATACAAATGAGAGAATGGGCAATAAAGAGAAGTAGCGTAGCAAGCCTCTTGAGTATTCTAGATGCTCCTTTTGACGTTGTTCGTTCTGAGTGTACTACTGTTGCTGACAGGGTTTCTACGTTTTTATGAAGTGGAGAGATGATTGATTTCATTTTTACCTATGGTATGTTTTTAGGTGCTCTCTTGGTTTAAAATTGTCATCCTTCTGTCCAATGTTTTATGTGAAGCTTTAAACCAGGAACAACATTTAAACATAGTTTCAAAGATTTAAAGTCAGGGGGTGTTGGTGGGGCTTTTTTGTTTTTGTTTTTTAAGTTAAGCATTAATACTATGTTTCAATTTTTTTTTTTTTAATACCAGGATTAAATTATATACAAGCTGAATGGAGGTAAGAGATTGTCCACCACCATTGCCAATTACCAGACCAATAGATTGTTGCTATATTTTAGCAGGGGCAAGGTGGGTTGGAGAGTACCGGTTGCAGATTTTCTTCTGCCCATACCTCAGACTGGGTGATGAATGTTGATAGCCTTCACTTCAGGAGGCTGAGGAGCAGGTAGAGTTCTTTGGGAAAAAAGTCCTAAATTTTAACACCATTAGCTCTTTTGCCTGCTTTGTTACCGATTCTGTGGATGTGACATTCAAGTACTCTGTAAATGTATTGATGCTGACATACAAAACTGAAGTGTATCGTGGGGAAGAGAAAATAATGTTTAAATTCCATTTTTTTAAAAAAAGTATCTTTTGAACTCTTTCTATTTATAAGTATTTTATGGTTTTGTCAACTTCTTACCACAAAGATGGTAAAGTATTCATTTATGGAACTACTGGTCTGTGTTAATTTGAAGCGTATACAAAGCTATTTCCTCCTCCCCCTTTTTAATTTATTTTATACATAGCATATATATACAAATAAATAATAAAACAGCTTTTAAAATGTAGAGTAAAACTTCATGTTAAACTTGCCTAAGAATGAGTTTCCCCCTCCCTTTTTCTTTTTTTCCCCCCTCAATGCAGCTGAGGCACGACTTTTTTGGAAGTCATTGGCTGAACTGATTTCACTGACTGTTTTTAAGTTCTTATGCACTATTGGTTAATAAGATTTACTGTTATGTCTGTAACTGTAGCTTGTGTTCTGTAAGATTACACATGTAGCTTCAAGTATTTAAGACAAGATTTCTGCATACCTCTCAATTGTCCGGATTTTTCATTTGAAGAAATCTGCCATTGGACATTCCATCACAGCACAGTTAATGAGTACCACTTAACCAGGTTTGCCTGTACCTTGTGCAGTGACGACCCTGACCAAACTTACTTCTAAACTGTATTTTTCAGTTCTTTAAAAGTAAGTCTGTGAAACTTAACCATGTGTAATTGAAAACTGACAACTGCTTAGGTTTTGGTCAACAGTATGAAAAGAGAACTGCAGGTCTTGGCTGTAGTATTTGTGTGTGGATGCAAACAAAGGATAAAGTTTGCATATATATACATATATGTTCATAAATGTACATGAATATATACAAAATCTGATAGCAATGGGTTGTACTCCAGGAACTGGTACTGGCAGATGGGGGCAGCTGGGGTGTAGGTACCTTCACACACTACTTCGTTGATGTCCTGTGTGTGGAACAGAGGAGCAAGCAGGAGCCAAGGCTCCAGTGCAGAAGCCAGTCCTCAGCAGATGTATTTCAAGCATAACTGAGTGCTTTACCAGGCTGCCTGCCATGGTGGCATTTGGAGCTGCACAAGGGCTGTAGGATCACGTTTCTTTCCGTTTTTCAGCAAGATTACTGCCCACGCCTCCAGTACAATGGAGGCTTCAGAAAAATCTTCCAAACCAGTGGCTAAAGTTGCAGTCCTCTGCAGTCCTTACAAAGGAGGAATGCCTAGGACTTGTACGAATATGAGTCTGTTACCTATTACTTGTTCATGGTCAAGAACTGTTTTCTTCTTCATTCCTGAAGCTACGTGATGCTACTCTCTGGATCACTGATTGTGGAGCTGACTGCGTATGTATTGGTGGTGCATTTTTTGTTTGTTAATTGCATCATAGCACCCCCTCCTTGCTTGCACACCAAGTACATGCAGTGGTGCTCTGATTTATGAGCGGGACACTTGAGAGGTATGATCCTTCCATATAATATGCACTGAGATTGTGTTACCATCCTTCCAGAGGGAAAAACTTTGAGCGATACAAATTTTAAATAGCAATCTTGAGTTCTGTATGTTTAATCAAAAATACTCTAATAAAAAGAGTATTTTGTTTGAAGTATTAATTGTTCTTTTTCCTTTCTTTAATGTGGTTGTTACTCCTGTGGAAGAGATGACACCAGACTGCTCACTAGTCCTTCAGAGCAAGTATTTGTGGTTTTTACCTGGGACTGCTTTATAAAGAGAGGCTCCAGTGTCCAAGTTGCACTGAGCTGATTTTGTTGCTCATATCTCACATTGTAGTTCTTTCTTCAGTTTCTGTTTGAAAGCCAAATCCTGGTATGTTGGTGGTGTCATACAAAGTGATGGCCACCTTAACCCTCTGACATATTTATAACCTTTAAAATTTTTATTTAAAAAAAACACACAGCTTTTGTGACATTTGTAAGCATGACATTTCTGAAATTTGAAAATTGATGGCTGATGCCAGTCTTTCAGCAGAAGAAAGTAATGGGAGTTGGTGGAAAATCCTTTAGGGGTGATCAATCACCCCTTCTCTCTCCACACACACACACACACACACTTTGATGTGGAGTTACAAAACATTGGAAAGGGAGTGGGAGTTACTTGGCATTAACTAAGGTGCTACATCTGGAGAACTTTTTCATGAAAGCAAATTAAATCAGTAGAGTCATTGAATATGCTGAGCTGGAAGAGACCCATCAGGATGACTGAGTCCAGCTCCAGTCCCTGTGCAGGACCATCCCCAGAATCACACCATGTGCCTCACAGCATTGTCCAAATGCTTCTTGAATTGTCAGGCTTGGTGCTGTGGCCTCTTCTCTGGGGAACTTGTTCCAGTGCCTGACCACCCTCTGGATGAAGAACCTTTTCTTGATACGTAGCCTAAACTTTCCCTGACAGCTCCATTCCGTTTCCTTGAGTCCTGTCACTTGTCACCAGAGTGAAGAGGTTGGTACTTGCCCCTCCTCTTCCTCTCATGAGGACGTTGAAGGCCACAATGATCTCTCCCTTCTCTCCTCCAGGCTGAACAGACCAAGTGGCCTCCAGCGCTCGTCACAGGGCTTCCTCTCTAGGCCCTTCACCGTTCTTTGGACACTCTCTAACAGCTCAATGTCTTTTTTTTTTGTTGTGACACCCAGAACTGCCCCCAGCACTCGAGGTGAGGCCGCCCCAGTGCAGGGCAGAGCAGGACAATCCTCTCCCTTCCCTGGCTGTGCCTGATGTCCCCCAGGACAGGGTTGGCCCTCCTGGCTACCAGGGCTCAGTGACTCACATTCAGCTTGCCGTGGACCAGGACCCCCAGCTCCCTTTCTGCAGCACTGCTCTCCAGTCTCTCGTTCCCCGCTCAATGCACAGAACCGGGGTTGCCCAGGTCCCTGGCCCCGGTTACACCTCACCGCCGCAGCCGTAGGAAGCTGCAGGGCGCGGAGACATTCCCGGCGCACCGCCCCGCGAGCGGCCCCGGCCGGGGCGGGGCTGCCGGAACACCCGGCACCGGCGGGGGCGGGGCCCCGCTCGGCACTTCCGCTTCCGGCGCAGCGCCGCCCCCGCGACGTGTGTCGGGTCCCGGTGCTAAGATGGCGGCGGCCGCGGGGGCGGCGGCGGCGGCGGGGCTGTGGAGCGAGGTGAACCGCTGCGGCCAGAACGGCGACTTCGCCCGCGCACTCAAGTCCGTCAATAAGAGTGAGTGCGGCGACAGTGCCGGCCCCCGCCCCGCGCGTCTGTGGTCTCTGCCCGAGCGCGGGGGCCTTGTGGAGGGCGCTGCGCTGTGGCGGGGAGCGGGGGGTGCCCGTCCGTAGGTTCCGTGCCGGGAGCGGGGCTGTGGGCAAAGGCGCCGGGCATCTTACTGTGTTGGGGTAGAGGGAAGAGGGGCAGCCGGGGCCCAGGCTCCGCTGCTGTACCACGGCCATCGGGTGCTTGCGTTGCATCACGCATCCCTTGCTGTGGGTCAGACCTTCGGAGTTAGTTGTGGGTTTTCCTTCCGTTTTGATCGTGGGAGGAAGGGGGGCTTTTCCTCCGGGAACTGGAGGAGTGGTGGTGTGCGCATGGTTTAACTGACTTGGGAGCAATAACTTGCTCGAAACGGAGAGTTTATGTTGATATGTGTTGTTTTGGTGGTTTGACGTCCAAAACGGGATTGCAGTATAAAGCACGTTGTGGTTAAAAGTTCTGTCTTTGCTGCTGGTAGGCAGTAGGGATTCATCTCCTGTCCTGGAAAAGCTGGCATCCATGAAAAAAATTAAATAGCAAAACCCCTGCCTCTCTTCTAGTTCTCCCTCACTGTCATCCACTGGCAGAAAGTTTTAGTTTGTAAAGTGACTCTCTGACAAGAGCCACACTGTTCCTCTGTACCAGCTGTTTTCCTTCCTGAGTATCCATTACGTGGCACGGGGGCCTTGGCACTGTGTCCTCTGACTGGAAGTGAAATGGTGAGGAGAGGTTTGCCCAGGTGTGTCTGGCCCCTTTGCTGCAGCTCTCTTCCAGTTAGCACAGTGCGTGCTTCTGGTAAGTTCAGGATTTATGCTGGATTCTTTTATCCTGCTGGGGTTTATTCCATGATCTGAGCCAAAGCAATCCATGCCAGGGTGCTTTAAGTTGACATGACTAGAGGATGGGTTTTTGCAGCTCTAATAATGGGTCTCTTACAAAGCCTGAGTGTGTTGAGTTGGATCATTGTGTTGAAACTGGTTTCTCCTCCAGTACTGCAGATCAACAAAGATGATGTGACTGCGCTTCAGTGTAAAGTAGTGTGTCTTATCCAGAATGGGAACTTCAAGGAAGCCCTTGGTGTAATCAATACCCACACTAAAGTGTTAACCAGGTGAGTTGTGTCTTGCTGTGCTCTACAAAATATGAAACTTCTGAATCCTTGAGAATCTGCTGCAGCTTCAGTGAAGGGACTAATAAAGCAGGAAAATAAAGACCAGGATATGCTCAGAGACATTGGGGTTGGTCTTCTCAGTGACACACTTATTTATGGGAGGGAGTGAGGCAGGGTCTGGTTGAGTTTGAGGCAGGCTAACATCTTGCTGTTACTGTTGAAAGGATTGTCCCTAACTGAGTTTTAGCCATCTTCATGTGCTGATTCTGCTTGTAGGTGTGGGTGGGTAGCATGGCTGGTGCAAGGGAAGGGGACAGCTCTCTCTGGGAGGGAAGTGAAAAGGGAGAAGCCTTTTCTGGTGGCAGGGAACTGTTGGCTTTGCTTGGCTGTCTCACCATACAGCTCCTTGGGGTCCTTTGCTTTGCCAGCCTGAAGGAACTGCTTCAGCTTTTTGGGTGATGCAAACCTTTGTGCATCCTCTCAAAACCAGGACCTTGGAGACAAATTGTGTTTGAGAACAAGTCAAGCTTCCCATTTGTGTTCTTAAGATTCTAATTTTGTTCCTCATAAGGATGCTTTTTGTGCAGCAACAAGGATGAAAAGTGCTACACAAGAACTGCCTGGCAGCAGAATTTTTGTATTTCAGATACTGTTCTTATTAAGGAATTTCCCAGGAAGGTGTGTTGAAGTTACTGGTGTGGTGGAACATACCTTTGTTTTTGTTTGCATCTGAATAACTTGTAATTACCCTGTTTACCAATTTCTTCCTTCCTGGGACAAAAAGGATTTAATTCAAGTTTTTTAGCTTTTTATTTTATTATATGGTAAGGAGGAGGAATTTTTTTTATTCAACTGATTTCAGAGTTCTTCCTATAACTTCTTTCGGCTCATTTTACTGTGTGTCTGTTTCTATGTCCTGCAGAGCAAGGAAAGTAGTGGTTCTTCATCTGTCTTGAAGTTTTCCTATCCTGCACTGAGGCCTCTTTGCTTTAATTCTAAATGCCATTAATTTTCAAACTTCCTTAATACTCAGTTGAATTAAGATCATTTTAAATAGGCAAAGGAAAGCTGATAATAAGTGGCCCCAGGCATGAACTAAAGGAATTGCTGATTAATTTTCCTTTGGCTTAAGTGGTAACTCAGGGGGTAGGTGGAACATAGCATTCAAGGCTCTGCTTCTCTGGGAATGCTTCCCTGCTGGTGTGAGCTTGCTTTGAAGCCAATTTTATGTTGGCAGAAGCAAACCCTTTTGCTGCAGTTCTGCTGCGATGATATTTCAAGATAGGGTAATGTTACCTTTGTCTTGGTACTGGCCTGTACGTTGGACTGTGCTCTGTACCTTTTCCTCTCTTTCTCTCTCTGTAAGTCAATTGTCTTTACGAGTTTGCTGTAACAATATTTCATTGCAATGTAATGCCTTCTCCTTAATGAAGGTTGCTATTGTTTTACCTTTTAAGCATTTGATTAGCATAATTAGTAGGCGGTCTGGAGCAGAGAGGATTTGGAATACAATGTGTGTGGAAATGCCATTATAAAGGAATGGGTTTTTTTGGATGAGGTTCTTATATGCTTTCTCTGTTGAACACCAAGTAGATGGAAGATACTTTCAGTGCTCAACACATACATAATTCAGTAATCTGGTATCATGTGTTTGGATTTTTGGTTATGTAGCAGTCTGTGACTAATGAGGGCTGGTTATATGTGAGTGAAGGGTGTTAAATGGAACCTCTAGTGCATGCTGTCGCCTTTCTCTTGTCCTTGCAGTGACGTTATTGCCTTTGAGAAGGCCTACTGTGAGTACAGGCTGAACCGTATTGAAAGTGCTCTCAAGACCATTCAGAGTGCCAGTCAGCAGACAGACAAACTGAAGGAACTCTATGGACAAGTGGTAATTACAAGCTTTTCTTCCTGGTGAGAGTTTTATATGCTGCATGCCTTGTCCCTCCTCTAGTGGGAGGCAAGTATGGGGACAGAATTTCCTTCTCTGTCTGGAAGGTAAGGACAGGTATGGTTCCAACTGCTCAAACTTCTGTGGAGCTTCAGTGTCCTGTTTGTGGCAGCAGAGTCATCATCTTATTCCCACAAACCAAAGCAGTACATTTGTGACTTCTGCCCCCTTCCTGGGTCTGGCCTGGTATTAACCATCAGGTTGAGGAAGGAAGAGATCTGATGGGATCTGTTTGTGGTTCAGCCATCTCTTTGCATTAGATACCTGTTCAGGAATGGTTTGTGGGACCTGATGTCTCAGGCATTAAAAGTGATGCAGAAAAGAAATTATGCTTTTCCCTCTCATTTTTTCCTGGTTGATCGGAGCAGTTTTGTGAAGAATTTGCTATCTTCTCTCAGCTGCATGAAAGACCATTCATTTAATTTCTTTCTTAGAGAGGCGATCTAATTTGGAAGAAGGCTGTTTGAGGACAAAACTGAGTAAACTGCTGCTTTTAAAGAAGCTGTTTTAGGAGTAAGAGCTGTGTCATTTTTGTGCAGGTATCTGGTGTCATTGCTTGAGTGCTTGGAAGTGTAGTTTATATAGTTTGCCCTTAAAGGTAGATGCAAATGTTAGTAGTGTTCAGCTTAAAACATATGATGCTCTGCTGCTCCCAGTCCATGGGGAGGGAGGAAGGAGGCTGTAGCTACCAGCATGCCCAGAAAAATACTGTTCTGAGGGCTAATCCCTTTCCTTTCTCAGTTGTACCGACTGGAGCGTTATGACGATTGTCTGGCTGCGTACAGGGATCTCATCCGCAACTCCCAGGATGAGTATGAGGAGGAGAGGAAAACCAACCTCTCTGCTGTTGTGGCAGCACAAAGCACATGGGAGAAGGTGGTGCCAGTAAGTGAGTATGTGTGTCTATAGGTGTAAGAGTGAGAGCCAAGGAACAAAGGATACAAATGGTATTGGAATTGTAGGTACTGAACAGGACAGAAATGCGTTCCTGTCTTGTAAAGATTTCTGAGTGTGTTGAAGATCACGTAGTGGTTTTCCCTGTATGGAGGAAGAAATGCTGATATTGTTAATGAATTATATTTCACCTTTGATCTCTAGGGAGCTTGTACTGTTAGATGTCACAGCAGAGCAGGAAGTAGATCTTCCTGAAACTGCATTAGCAGAACACCTCTGATGACTAGTGCTTTTCTCTCTCATTACCCTCTTGCCCAGAGTTAAAGCTAGTTGCTCTGATCACCCAGCCATGCTTGGGAATATTTTTGTTAATGAACACTGCAGATTGTAATGTTTACATTAGAAATCCTTGTCCTTGAAGGTGTGCACAGCATGCTCAGCTTTCTCTTCAGTGCTGCGCATTGACTTTCTAATCCTCTAGAGCAGAAATTCTTACTTGCCCTCTTGCAGCAGCCTAAGTAGTCCCCAGGTTCAGGCTGGAGTTTCCTTGCTGCCTTGTCTGTTGCCTCTGACTTTGTGCAGTGTGAGGGAAGATCCTTTGTGCTGCAACGTACTTGCCAGGTGTGTGCCCTGTTAAATTTACTTCTTAAAATTTTTTTCAAGGATTAGTTTGAATGTTCAGGAAAAGTATGGTTTGTCTTTGTTGCCTGTCCAATCTATACAGATCAGTTGGTGTTTATGCAATGTTATATTTGTTTTTCATGCTAGGAGGATTTGGGCCTTCGAGAAGCTACCTACGAGCTGTGTTATAACAGTGCATGTGCATTGATTGGGCAAGGAAAGCTGAATGAAGCAATGAGAAAACTACAAAAAGCAGAAGGTAAAAGCCTGGTGAGGTGAGAGGGAAGCTTTGTGTGGTAGAAGTAGTTATTTGCTCTCTGGAAACAAATCAGAGGAAAAAAGGTTTTGAGAATTTAAAAACTGACCAGCCGCAGGATTTGTTGCAAAGGTGGTGTTTTTGGAGAAGTGCTCCTCTGCTACTCTTTTGCAGAGCCATGCAGCATGTACCATCTCCTTCATGACTTTCCTACAGCCCTCTGATTTGTATTCAATAACTGTGCATTTTTTGAAGCAGGAAGTAGATGTGAGTGTAATCTCATAAACATGAGATGTCTCATCTATTCTAACTCCTGATTTTGTTAGTATGAGTATGTATTTAAAAACATGCTATAAAAGTTCAAAATACTTCATGGTATGAATTAGTATAAGCCAGTAAATGAGCTTTTTAGCATAGAGGATTTTTTTCTATGGGGTAAAAAGGGGATTTTGTGTGTTAAAAAAAATCTGGGGAGAGAACTAGGAAGGACTAATTTCTGTTTGATCTAATTGTTCCTGCAGATAAATAGGTCAGTTCTGTCCCAGTTTTAATGAAGAATAACAACTGTCCCATACAACTGATAAGCATGTGCAATTTGAGCCTATGTCCTTTGATAGTAGTCTGTTGGGGAGCAAACAAGTGTTGTTCTGGTGAAGGATGAGAAAGTGAAGCAGTAACTAGTATGGGTACTGAAAACTAACAGAATTGCTGCCCCATAAAGGGTGATGTAAGCTGAATATTGCAAGCTTGCAGCAATAACTCACAAGACCGGTGAGCACTTGCAGCTGAATGATCTCTATTGTGAAGATCAAGAGCTAGGTCTAAGGAGATTTGCTCAGGAGAGAAAATGAGTGTCTGGGAGGGACAATATCATCTGTACCTTTGATAGTTCTTCTGCATCACGTAGTCTGCTCTCTCATGCTTAGTCCCATCCATCATCAGACTGGTAGTCTGCTATGCCCTTGTAGTGCTGCCGAAGTTTCAGGGATACATGAAAAAGCTCTATGTTCCCCCATGCTTCTTGCCTGTTTTTTTCCCCTAAAACCTTCTAAATTGTGGTTTTCAATTTGTTTTTCCTTGTAGAGCTGTGCCGCCAGTCGCTGTCTGAAGACTCTGTAAGTTCCTGATGTTGTTCTGGAGAGTGTTTTTTTTGCAGCAGCGGGAGCAAGGGTGCAGTCACAAAGTGCAGAGAGCCAGAGGAGAGCCAGGGCTGCTCTGCTGGTACCAGCATGTGAGGCTGGGGCAGACATCATGGCTGTTGCAGGGGGGCAGCTGACGCTGCAGGCTGTTTGCTGCTGTGCTGCTTGCATAGTTGCCTGTTCTGATGCAGGTAGAAGGGTACAGGTTTTCTGAAACCTCCCTGTGACCTACCCCTGCTAGGGATGAACATGCTGAGTGAGCGGTGACAAACAGGGAGTTTGTAACCAATCATTGCAGAGGGGCAGATTGAATATACAAGTTAAGGTAATCTTCAGATTCTCACTGGGTTAGGTGAAGCTTTCTTTTCTCCCAGTTGAACTGAGACATGCTTCTGTTTGTGCTGTGGCTACAACCTTCACCTGTGGTAGCGGTGCTTTGTTGCTACTACTGCCCAGGAATGCTCACAGACATTTGCCAGCAGAATGCTGAAGCCAGGGGAGGAGTGGTGAGATAGCAGCTTGTTACTTTTTGCTTTGTTTTTCCTTCAGGATGTGACAGAGGAAGACATTGAGGCTGAACTGGCTATTATTCATGGTCAGATGGCTTATATCATGCAACTGCAGGGCCGTACAGAGGATGCTCTGCAGCTCTACAATCAAATAATCAAGTTGAAGTAAGAGGGGTTTTTTAAACGAATTCTCAGCCTTCCATCTGTGAGAGGCTGCTGTTGAGTAACAGTATGCTTTCGGCTTTTCTTATCTGCAGGCCAACAGATGTAGGACTCCTTGCTGTCATTGCAAATAATATCATCACAATTAACAAGGTATAGAATTACCTCGCAGCTTTTATTGTAGTTACTCAGTTTGCTTCTCTGCTTCTGAGGAGAGAAGGGTGATACTCAGTAAAGATGTTTTCTTAAACATTAGTTAAATTGCAGACCCAGGGACCTTTTCTTCTTCAAGGAATGTAGTGAAATCTTCTCACGATGTGCAATTTCCCCAGGACCAAAATGTCTTTGATTCAAAGAAAAAGGTGAAGCTGACCAATGCAGAAGGTGTTGAGCATAAACTCTCCAAGAAGCAGCTCCAGGCAATTGAATTCAACAAAGCTTTGCTTGCAATGTACACTAACCAGGTAGGGGAAACTGATCTGCATTAAGTAGCTATAGATTAAATCCATGGGAGTTGGACTGGGCAAAAATGGAGATGCAGCTGTTCTGTGTCAGAAGATAAGATCATTTGGTTTGGGCACATAAGTGAGCAGAAAAAGTCATCCCTAAAAGCACAACTATCTGTGACTTGTATCTTTAGTGACTTGGGTATTGCTGTAGGGAGGGAGGATGGTGTGGAGATAACTAGAAGACAAAAGGGATGTGGGGATTCTTAGATGTATCTGAAGTGCCGCTAAGAGGACTTCTTGGTTCTGTGTACTCATTTCAGAGGAGTCATCACTACTAACTCGTCTTAGATACTGTTGGTTTCTCAGCCCTGTATGAGGTGCTCACAGAGGTTGAGAAAAGTGTGTTCTCTCTTGCCACTCCAGGCAGATCAGTGCCGCAAGCTGTCAGCAAGCCTGCAGTCCCAGAGCCCTGAGCACCTGCTCCCTGTGCTCATCCAGGCAGCCCAGCTGTGTCGTGAGAAGCAGCATGCAAAGGCTGTAGGGCTCCTGCAGGTAACTTAAGAGAAAGTTGGCCAAGCCAACTTTAAACTCGTGCTTTTTGTTCTTCTGTGCTGTTTTCCTTAACTTTATTGTGTTTGGTTTAAATTTCCAGGGGTATCTGACCCCTTGTTTTGGTTTGGTTTAATGCTGCTGGAAAGCCTTGACACCCAATTGAACAATTCTGCTTTTAAAGGGAAAATAGTTCCCTTACACCTCTGATTTTTATGGTTAAGAAGCTGTAGTAGACTTCTAGGGTAAGCAGTAGGCTTTGCTGCTCTGCTTACAAGTTTGCAACACCCTTCTTTGGAGGGAGTGAGTGGCCTGGGACGTAAATCTGAAAGGGCGTAATGGGGGTCCTTCTCTGCTGTGTGCTGAAGCCTGCCTGTGCTGGAAAGCTTCCTTTGGCTGTTGCCAGCTTGCTGTGACTGAGCGTGACATATGATTCACCAAAGCAGCAGCCTGGTGCCCACACACAAGTTGAATTGTTGTTTCTTCTGACTCTCAGGACTTTGCAGACCAGCACCCTGCCAATGCAGCTGAGATCAAGCTGACGATGGCCCAGCTAAAAATTGCTCAAGGTATCTAGTGTCCTCCTTTGTTGGGAAGTGTCTGCACATGATAATGGTACAGGGGGTAAGAAAACCAGACTTCAGGACAGTCTTTGCTGCAGTCACTGTTGTGACAGGGGTGCAGAGCAGAGATACTTTCAGTCAGGTGATACATATATTTAGCTATGGCAGGATAATGCTGATAGCTGGATTTCTGGATACACGTGCTCCACACGTTTCTGGCAGAAATGCCCACAGTCTCTGAATAATAGGGCTGAATCTCTTCTGGAGCAGAATAATTTGGGGAGCAGTGTGAGGCTCCGTAATGGTACCATTCCTGTGTGCAGTCAGGCAGCACAGACTTGAGCGTGAAGAGAGCTCCCTGGTAGCCAAAGCTTGCTCCTGAACCCTTGCAGGATATGGCAAGAGCAGAAGGGTCCATTGTTTGGAGGCCTGTCCTTAATTCCTGGAATGGGGGAGATGATGTGAGAAGGGGAATTGTTCTGTCCCCATTGTTTACTTTTGGCTCGAAGTTCACTGGTGGGATCAGATGTTGTGATGCCATTCAGAGTGTGTTCTTCTTTGTCTCTCTTCTAGGCAGTGTCACCAAAGCCTGTATGATCCTGAGGAGCATAGAAGAGCTGCAGCACAAGCCTGGTATGGTAAGCAAAACTCCGTCCGAACTGTGTAAGGTTTTTCCCTTGTAGGAGAGCTTTGCACTACCTGCTTCTTTTTGCCTCTTCCCCATGGTTTCCACTTGACTTGAGTGTCTGCAGGGATTCTGAGCCCATCTTCCTTGTCTTGGACAAAGGTGGTATTATAACTTGCTTCAGGTAGCCTGAACATAGCCACAGAAGTACTCTGCCTGTCAGAGGGATGCTCTGTGCCTATGTTCCCACTCCCTGGTAATCTCTCAGTCCTGCATGTTGCCTGGATTTACTTGCATAACATGACTGGAGCAACTGCTGGTTGCTGCTATGTACTGTTGGGACATTTTAGAAGCAGCTTTAGGAGAGCAGGTCTTAGGGGAAAAGTGCTGTGTTCCATCCCTGCAGCATCGACCTGGTCTGCATGCTTTTCCACGTGGTATTCAGAAAAGCTTGATGGCCTTGTGAATGCTCACATGTTCAGCATAAGCATCTTGAACAGGGGCTGATAGTTGTGGATCTGTTCCAAGTGTAAGTGTGAATGATCAAAATAATTTATAGGGGCAGTTAACAATAATAGCTCCTTGCCTTGGGTCACCTCTACTTGTGACTGGGATGTCAGCAAATGGATGGTATCCTTATAATCTCTTCAGTGCTGATTCCTTTTTTCATAGCTCTTGGGATAGAGAATGTGGGGTGAAAAAGGTTTTCTAGTGAAACTGAGTCTTGTGATAAGCAAATAAAGTGCCAATACAGGAAGTGTCCTTCTCTGAATGCAATTTTAGGCTTGTGCCATAGGAAAAGGATAATGGGGATGTTCCTTTGGGAGTGACTTGGGAAGGAAGATCTGGCCTGGGTATCCTGCCTTGTTACCACAGCTGTTTTTTAGGGACAGAGCAGAAAGCTCACACTGACTCTGCTTTTAGGAAATCCCATCATTTAGCTGCTGAGATTCTGGCTATAGACAATTTGCATGAAGATCTGCTATATACTGCTCTTGAATGTTTGCAGGTGTCTGCATTGGTGACAATGTACAGTCATGAAGAGGATATTGACAGTGCAATTGAAGTCTTCACACAGGCTATCCAGTGGTATCAGCAATACCAGGCAAGTCAGACCAGAGGAGCTTATGTGCAAGAATCTGTCCTGGATTTTCTAGCTAGTCCAAGTCAGCTTTTCCTGTTGGTGCATAGCCCCAGCAGTTACCCAGCTGGGGGTTTGGAGACACATGAGCTCCTGTTCAGTGAGCGTTTATCAATAATATATTATTTTAGATGTGTTATAAATAGGGAGCAGCAGCTCTTGTCAGATCAGGAGAGTGGCATCAATGGATGCCTAAATGTAGTGATGAGGACTTCTCCCTGATGGGAGAGCATGGTGGAGCAGCAAGCTGCCTTGTCCCATGCAATTCTGCCCCACTTCTCAGAGTGCAAAGGTGTTCTGCTTTCTGCATGACAGTATCCTAACTCATTTTTCCTTGGCCAAGCCTCAGGGGTATTAAAGCCAGCTAGAGCTGGGCTCCATGCTGTGATAATAAGGAACTAATAATAATCATGGTTGCTGTGTCTTTCAGCCAAAGTCTCCTGTCCATTTGTCACTGATAAGGGAAGCTGCCAACTTCAAACTAAAGCATGGCAGGAAGAAGGAAGCAATCAGCGACTTGGAGGAGCTCTGGAAGTGAGTTGGGTGGTTACTGGGTAGCAGGTCTCCACCCAGAGTCCTCTGCAAGCTGTCTGGTGGCAGGCAGTGTCTGACAATTTTGATTGACTGTTAGCTGTCCTTTAGAGTTGCGTTTGCACAGGGGCTTCAATGCAAGGCTGTATTTTAGAAGAAGGGGAGATAATTAATGTGATACATAGTTCATGTTCACTTGAAAACCTGGTAGACTTATCCCAGAAGCCTCTTGTGTGCAGTGAACATTGCTTTGGGGACTGGAATGCAGGTTTTTTCCTAGTGCTACATAAACATGGATATCTAGGTTTTAGTTTCTTTGTGCACTTATTGGGATATTTTACTGGGGGGAGTGTTAACTTGCCTTTGCTACTGAGTTTTTCCTCTTCTATTGCCTGCTTCATGACACTGTGAAGTTGTCTGCACCTCTCTTTATCCACACCAGTGATGTTTGGTCGTGTTCTCTGGGGGAGACGACATACTAACATGCCCGTCCCCACAGATAGCAACTGTGCTGCAGCAGCAAGCACTGTGTGGTGTTATCAGTCTTGGGGATGAGTAACATTGGTAATTTGGTCCTTTTCTGATTTGGTTATATTTTTTTTCCTCGACAAAGGCAAAACCCAAAAGACGTGCATACTCTGGCACAGCTCATCTCTGCCTATTCCCTGGTTGACCCTGAGAAAGCTAAAGTGTATCCTTTTAATGGTGGTGAAAAAGGTGTTTGGATATTGCCTCCTTGGATTTTCAGCTGTGTTGGGACTTCAGACCCACTCTTACCTAAAGAAAGGCAAGGAACCTCTCTGGAACAGCTACATATCTAGGTCATGTTGTCTGGAGCTACATTATTTCTCTAATTGGATTCATTACTGTGATATCTCAGAACACTTTTATCTTTGGCCTCCTTCTCTTTGAGAATTAGTAAGACAAGGTGGAACCAAAAATAAGAGCACCTCCACTTTTTCTGTCAGAATCTTAAGCCTGTGGTAGTAATGCAGGACTGATGTAATATGGCTAAGCTCTTGCTTACCCAAAATCTCGTTCACGTACTGCTTTTTTCACCTGAGCCACTTTGACAGGAAGTTGTTCCCTGTGTCCCCATATTAAAGAGGGAAAAATGAGGCAGAAGGTGATTAAGCAGCTCATCCCAACTTGTGTAAGAAGCTAGTGAGAGATGGAAATAGCCCCATAGGCCTGTCTGGTGTCTGCATTGCTAACAGATAGAATTTTTTCAAGCTGAGGTTGCCTCTTGCTGTCTGGAAGAACATGGGTGTTTGTGCTCACTGGTTTGCATCCCTGAACTCCTCCCTTGCAGTCTTAGCAAACACTTGCCTTCCTCAGACACCATGTCCCTGAAAGTAGATGTTGATGCGCTGGAGAATTCCCATGGAGCAACCTATGTTCGGAAGAAAGCTGGGAAGCTCACTGGAGACAACCAGCAGAAGGAGCAAGGGTAAAGCAGGCTGCTGTATTTTTTTCATTTTATTGCTATAGCTCTGGTGCATCCTTCTTTGGTGTGCTTCAAGAACCACTCCTGGTGTGGTGAAGGCATTGCTGTAGAAAGCAGGCTGGTTGGAAAAGGAGCCTGTTGCTTAACTGTCAAGAGCTTTATGTAGCAGCAGACCAAGTTCTTAGAGAGATGAGAATGGTTTAGCTTCTTCCAAAGCTAGTTTTTCGTTGCCTTGTCTGCTCTGTCTCTGCTATGTCACAGTGTCTTGTTTTCCTTTCAGACAAGGGGAAGTGAAGAAAAAGAAGAAAAAAAAGAAGGGTAAGTTGTATTTCTTAGCTGTTGACACAGCAGAGCTCCAGAGAGCTCTCCAAATTCTTTCTTCAAATAGCCAGCCTGCAGGTCCCAAGGAGCTAGTCCCTTTGCTAGGGCTTGGTCTCTGGAACCTGGATCTTCATGATAGCTTGTTTGGTTGGGGCATTTTTCCTCAGAAATGAGAGCAACACCCTGATAAGATGATGTAGTTGCTGGTCTCTTGGCACTGCCTGGCTACTGACATCCCGTGCATGTCCCTTGGTGATGCCTCTGCTGTGTTAGCCCCAATCTCATTTCTGGCACTGGGTGTTCTGCAGGGAAGCTGCCGAAGAACTACGACCCCAAGGTGACTCCCGACCCTGAGCGGTGGCTTCCAATGCGAGAGCGGTCCTACTACCGGGGACGGAAGAAGGGCAAGAAGAAGGATCAGGTTGGCAAGGGGACTCAGGGTTCAACCACAACTGGCTCTGAACTGTAAGTACCCGTTCTGCATGGATTGATGCGGGGATTCACTCCTGGGCAGCTGGGAGGGCTGTGTTTGTGCTGCTCTGCTGCAGCTCTGTCACCACACCGACTGCGGGTAGCACACGTGACATGTTTTGCTGCTTGAACGTGCTATCAGCTGCTCTCCCTGGAGATCCCTATAGGTCCCTGAAAACCAGTGTGATAGGATAGCCGTGCTTGAAGGTGCTAAGGTCCAAATAAAATTCTCATGGTCTTTTAATGTGTGTTTCCTTTGGCAATGAGATGAATTTTGCATGCTTTCTCTTGAGAATTTGCTCTGAAGTCTTTTGGCAGCTGTAGAACCATTAGCTGTGATTCGAGAAAACATTGTGCTTCCTTCTAAGCTGATGCTGATTATTTGAGCTAGAATCAAGAATTACCATTTTGTATGAAGCCTGACAGCAAGATGGTGTCTTACTAGCATTTGAGAGGAAGGATGCTGGGTTTGCACTGCCTAGGAGTGGGACCTGAAAGATTTCTTTTGGGTTGCATGAGTTATTGCATGTCTATTTAAAAGTTAGCCTTGCTTTCATTGTCAGGGACTTACACCATCTAGTGAACATCAGTTAGAAGGTGATTGCTGCCCTTTGAGACATGTTCCCATCCTCCACCAGCTCCTTCTGTGTGTTGAAGCCTGTTCAAGATCTCCTTGCATGAGTGCCCTCTCATACATAATGCTTGCTACCTAATGGGGCAGCTGCTGCTTTTCACTGTCAGCTCCCTGCATTAGTAGCACATCTTGCAGGTGGTTGTGAACCCACCCCATGGTGTCTTTCTCTCTTGCCTTCCTGCAGGGATGCCAGTAGAACTGCCAGCAGCCCACCTACCTCCCCTCGGCCCGGCAGTGGGGCAGCTGTATCGGCTGCAAGTAACGTCATCCCCCCCAGGCACCAAAAACCCGCAGGTGCTCCAGCCACCAAGAAGAAACAGCAGCAGAAAAAGAAGAAAGGGGCTAAAGGAGGGTGGTAGAAAGCAAGATGTGCAAACTCCTTCAATACCTGGTGCTGGTTGCAGAATAAAGGTCAAAAGCAAGTGCTGGTGAAGGACTCTTGACATCTGGATCTGTCCTGCCTGTCAGTGGTCTGGGGGGAGACGGGCTGATATAGATGCCATGATGTGTCTGCACACCAAGTTCCCTTCCTCATATTTGCCCCCACTGTGACTTGGGCTGCTGCCATCAAAGTCAAACATAGCTCCTAATAAAAAATCTGTTTCCATGTTGCCAGACATTTAAGAGATATAGGATAATCAAGAATTTCTTGAAAAGTAGTTTCATGTTCCTCTGGTATATGTCAGTTCAGGCCTTAAGCAGATTTATCTATGCATGCTACAAGCACTGTCTTTTATGTCAGTGAGTCATTGACCACCAAAGAACGAAGGCACAAAGCATCTTAGAAAACAACATCTGTGCTTTATAAAACAGGATAAGCTCAATGGGGATAACAAGACTTAGGAGAAAGCATGGTGAAGTGTAGGGCAGCAGTTTCAGTGTCCCATTTTCTGCAAGCCAGCTGCCTTATTCTAAAGGGCTTGGCAAAACAAAGGTGAGCTGAATGTGTGTGGTTGTCTCAAGTGCGCTTCCTCCTCCTTTGGCCTTCACCCTATGTTTCTACAAGTCTTATGTGCTGGGTTTATGAAAATAAAGAGTGGTACAGCAGCAGGTCAGCTTAAGCTCGGTGACTCTGGAGAGGGACCCAGAACAAAAGAAATCCCCAAGAAATTATACCTTTGAGACTATTAAGTGCGCACCCTGTACGCACCTTGCACATGCGTCTTGGCCCAATGGTTATTTTTTGTCTAGATCCTTAACACCTTACTGAGTGTTTTCTGTGTCTGTGCAGGAAGGCTGTTAATGGTTCTTGTGAAGTTGCAGCTTTGCTCATGGTTGTCTCCTTATCTTCTGGTGCACCTGCTTGCTGGCAGAAACTAAAAAAGCCTAAGAGATAGGATAAACACATTTATCAACAATGAAAACAACAGTGGGTTATCAGTATTCTTCCTGTACGAAAGACAAAACACAGCAATAACCAGCTACTAGGAAAATGACTAAGAAAACTGATTTCAGCTATGGAGGTGTAAGTTCATGGTTTGCAGCTTGAGGTTTCAGCAAATCCTGAGCAAGTAAAGCTGAGCAAACAGCATATTAAATCATACAGAATTGTAACTGTGTATCTCATTCAGCTGAAAACTTATTCATGCTAAACTACTACCTCTCAACACGTCTTGAAACTTCTTGTTTCATTCGAATGTAGCCAAAACATTTTTCCAGACACGGACTGTCAGTGGGTTGAAATGGCACCTTGGAGAGGGTTGTCATATGTCAGCCAAAAAGGCAAAGGCTTCTGTCTCTGAAAGAGTTTAAAGCAAAGGCCTTAAAAGGCAGGAACCAAGGGCCATGTCACTGGGGCTTAAGAAAAAAAACAACTGAGTCTCCAGGGAGTAAAAATCTACTACGCAGAATCCATTTTTTTTAACCTTGCCTTAACCTGTACAGTGGGACTCTGAGAAGGGGGCTTGAAAGTGTATTATCCGAGAGAGACAAAGGAACAGAGCATAGAGAAAGGAAAGAGCTGAATGAATGGCTGGCAGGCACTTGCTGCCAGCTGAGTGCTGAACAAAGAATGTTGTTTTAAATTACTCCCCTGGGCGACGTGCCTCCGCTTAGGCAGCGGCTGGTGACTACAGGAGAGAGAGCACCGTCCTGCAGTAATGCCGTGTTTGGAGAGGAGATACTGGAGGAGAAGGGAGCTCTGTTCTTCTCTGGTCAAACCTAGCACAAGCTCTGGCCTGATGGAAAGGCTGACTCGTGACGCTGCCGGAGCCCTGTCCCGGGTACCTGGACGGTGTCCTGACCGCTGCGCCGGAGCTGGGTGCGCAGGCAGAGGCAAGCTGGGAACAAATCCCGCGGGGGTGGGAGCGGGGGGGGGGGAGCAGCAGCAGGCGTGCGGAAACCGCGGACTCCCCGTACCAGCGAGAGGCCGCCTGTGGCAGGGCTCGCCCGTTTCATTGCCGCTCGCCTGTTCCCAGCCTGGCGCCGGGAGCCCGGCTGGCGGCGGGAGCGGCGTTCGGGGCTGCGGGGGGCGCTCTCCGTGCGCGGCGCGGGTGCGCGGTGTCCGTGGTCCGCGGCCGGAGCGGCGATGGGCTCCCGCCTGCGGGTCGCCGCGCTCTGCGGGGCGGCGCTGGCCCTGGCGGGCGGCACGATCGTGGCGCTCCGGGCCTGGGCCCGCCTGCGGAGCTCCGTCGCGCTGCCCGTCCGCTCTGCGGCCGCCGCTGCCGCCGCCGCCGCCGATCAGGTACCGGGGCCGGGTCGGGGCGGCGGGCGAGGCCTCGGGGTCGGGGAACGCCCGCGGGGCCGCCCGGGGCCTCTCGCCGGGGCAGCGCCGCCCCGCCCGCCTCGGGCCACAGCGACCTCGGCTCCGGCAGCCCCGGCGGCGCCCTGGGCCGCGGCGGGCGGTGGCCGGGCCGGGGCCGCTCTCATCGCTTTCCTGCCCCCGGTGCCCGGGGCCGGCTGATGTCCCAGGGATCCCCCATCGCTGCGGCCGTGCGCTTGTGTCGCAGGAGCCCCGCGGGCATCTTCGGCTTCTTCACCGTGAAGGGGCCTTTCCTCTGCTCCCCAGGCCCCTTGTTCAGCCTCCTTCTTTCCCCCAGCCCTGCTAAGCTTTGTTCTTGCCCCGGCTGCCCGGGTAAGTGTGCTGCCCCTCGCTTTGCAGGGTAAAGGACACGGTAAGCAGATCCTGGTGCTGGGCCTGGATGGGGCTGGGAAGACGAGCATTCTCTACTCCCTGGCAACTAACCGCGTCAAGCGCAGCGTGGCTCCCACCGAGGGCTTCAATGCCATCTGCATCAATACCGAAGAGTCCCAGATGGAGTTTCTGGAGAGTGAGTGAACCGGTTTTAGTATTGAACATAAAATAAGTTCTTGTCTTGTCCCCTAGGGATCAGGCACATATTTTAAAAGCTCGGTGTCCCCACATGCCCGCTTCGATAATGTGAAGCTGTGATTATTTTCTCCTTGGGGATTCTGCTTTCCTACCCAGCCTCTTTGAAGGAAAAGACACAATGGTGTTAGAGATCAGGTTTCATTCAGCCCTGACATCCTGGGAATTCTACTCCCAGAGAGAAATGGGTAATAAGCCTGATTGGGTGAAAGCAGCAGAGGTTTCCCCAACAAGCCCTGTGTTGTGGTCCATAGCTGTTGTACTGCTTCTCCTTGGTGCCCATGCCTGGCAAAGGGCAAGAGCTACAGAGGAATAAATAGTAAGTGAAAGAAGAGAGGGGGAAGAAAAAAACTTTGTACCCTTTGTGTTCAAAAGCCTCAAAAGTGGTGTTTTCTGGTCTTTAACAGTCTTTTGAACATCTGTAGCATTTTATTAAAATTTCTGTACTGTCCTTAGCTCTGATTTTTGTGTATTGTCCGTGCCTGCAGGGGGTATCTCTTGTGATGCCTTTGGTGTGTCACTGTTGTGGCATCTGTTCGAGATGCAGCTAGCTGATGGGAAAGGTGGAGGCCCTGGGGTCAGGTCACTCCCTGGTACAGAGTGGCTGACGTCCCAGCCTCATCAATGCCTGCCTTCTGTGGAGGCAGGAGCTTCTCATTGCTTCCTGCGGTTTCTGCACTGTGCTCCACCAGTGCTCGACTGGCTAAGTTGGCAGCTAGCCCATAGATGCCTCTGTACCTTTAGCAGGTCTAAAGGAGCTGTACTGTTCCCAGGTAAGTTTTTGCAGTGTGGGGATGAGGCCACTTAGGCAGAGTTTCATTCCTAGTCTTACTACCATAGAAGTGTCTGCAGTGGATTGGGGAAATCATCTTTAGGGAGATGCTTGCAGTCTGTGCCCCTTGGTCTGTAGGTATAAGAGGGTGTCTCCTACTGGGATGTACTTTGCCTGTGTGAGCCCAGAGAAACCCACAGTGTCTCTTCTCCTGCCTGGAGATGGTCTGGGCCCAGCACTGCAAACACCACAGCAGAACTTGTTGTTTCTGAGTCATCCTTCCCTCTCTGGTCCAGGTTGGTAGTGACTGAGATGTGATGGCTGCGATCTGACCCATGGGAAATGCAATGTCTCAGGCCAGTTTCAGCCAGGTAAATCTGTGCATGGCTCTCTAATCTGGTTACTTATCCAGTCTGTACCATCGCCTAGTCCAGGGGTTAGCAGCCTATGCTGTGATCACATGGCACGAGGTGATCAGCAAACAGCAGGGGTTTTATTTTGCTGGCTTAGACAGGTGGAAAGCTGTTCTTTTGCTTTGTACCAGCATAGCAATAACTGGGTGGTATCTTGGCCTCTTCAGGGGTAGGAGCTCCTGACTTCTGCTGAGTTCCTACAAGTTTTGGAGGAAAAGAATGTTCTCTGTGAGGTTGCTGACCCCTGGGTTATGCTAAGCATGAATGCACTTAACAAAGGGAGCAGTGCTGAGCCCCTGCAATATCACAGGACAGAATCAGGCTTCTGTCCCAAACTACATGTCACTCACAGCCCTTTGGCTCCTTTCCACAGTGGCAGACTTGCAGTTCTGCCTCCAGGTACACTGGGCCACTTTGAAGAGGCAGGCATGCTCTAGTGGGAAATGTTACTTCCCTTTCCATATTCTTGAAACTACTGAACCCTTTGGACTTAAGTGAAAGCAAAATTGCTTTGACACAGAACAGTCAAAGAGGGCAATAAAAGATGGCTGTATAGTCAGACAATTTTGAAAAGAGCTCCTGTGTAAGCCAGGAGACAGTCATAAGGAACCCCAGATACGCTGCTTTGAAAAATTGCTACTTTTGAGAGACTTGTATATGCCTTTTGAGCACCTCAGTATTCTGAGTGAGTGGTCCTGCAGTGTGCCTGGAGAAGACCTAGAGACCTGAAAAGAAATCTGAAATATGTAATATACTGATACTTATTCCTTCTGCTAATAAACTCAGCAAACTACTGAATTATTTGTCCCCAGGTGGGAACAACAATCTCAAACAACTTGCTGTCTATGGTTTCACCAGAGAATTATTTTAAGACCTAGTTTTGAAGGTGAACAGCTTTTCTCTGTATCCAGAAGAGAAGAGCTCATAGAGAAATGTATGCTGTGCAAAGATTACTCCAAAGGGTTGCCTGAAGAGTCTGCTGGGACCTGATTTTTCTCTCTTCCTTAAGCACCTCTGGTTATTGACAAAACTGTGGGAGTTTTCAGCTAGTTCTTAGTGTCATACAAATACAATGAGAGCCCTCCACACCTTCGAGCTAAATTTCCCCTCTGGAAATTGTAGACCTGCTTTGTCTTAAAATCAGATGGGCATTTGGAGATAGGTTATATGGGGACATTTGGTTTTTATAGACATTGAACTGTTTTCTACTCTTCTTACTTGCTTGAGAGCAAGAACCAACTAGGCAGAAAACAACTGTAAAGAAACTGAACCCAGAATCCTCTCAAAATAAGAGCTTAAAATGGAAAGATTTTTTTTTTTTCCCTCAGAGCATACACACATATGCCTTCATGGGACCTGACTGGGGAAAATAAAGCTGTTTTCAGTCTCATGTGCAGTACCTTAAATACTTTGAGGTTTTAGTAATCCAAATACCTTGTGTTTTCCAAGGTGCAGGGCCTGCACCTCTGGGAGCAGTGCTGCTTGAATTACTTGGTGAATCCTGTGCTGCTGTCTTCTCTTCCAGTCGGGGGCAGTGAATCTCTGCGCTCATACTGGAAGATGTACTTGCCCAAAGTGCTGTTGCTGGTCTATGTCGTGGACTCGGCTGATCATGCCCGACTGCCTGTGGCGAAACAGCTGCTTCATCAGCTAATCCAGAACAACTCCACCCTGCCTGTGGTAGTTCTGGCCAACAAGCAGGTAAGAGTTCCCCACTGCTGGCACAGCTTGGGCTGGCAGCAGCTTTGGAAATAGCAACCAAGCCTTTCAAAAGAGGCTTCATGCCTTTAAGGAGGGCACACAGCTGGGAGTCTTTGTGACACACCTGTTGACCACAAAACAAAATAAGCTGAGATTGTTTTGGATCTGCAAGATGCAGGTCCTGTGCTTGGTGAAGATGCAATCAGGGCTGTGGGTGGAAACTGCTGCACAGTTGCAAGGTTTGGGAGCTTCAAGGGAGACCACAGTTAGATGTGCAGTTAGGTTTCTGTTCTGAGTATCAGCCTAGAAGTACCACTTCACCTAGCAGCAGCTAAAAAGTGAAGTGTTGTTTGCCTTCAGACTGGTTGGTTTCTCCTAAGGCTGCTTCTGAAACCTGAGAGAAAGAGCAGCTTTCCTCACAAGGCAGTGCTTCCTCCTAAGATCTTTGTGAAAGTCTCAATGATTGGTACTGTACCTGGAAAAGAGTTTGGCCTTTGTTACAATCAGATGACGGAGGAGCCCGAGGGTTTTTATCACAGCTTTTCTTTTATCAAGGTTGTGTGCTCAGTTTGCTCCCCATTGTTACCTCCTAAATTTCTAGAAACAGGCCCATTACTAGTAGTCATTTATATTACTCTTGAACACAAGTGCAGGCTTGGGCTTCATCAGACTCAAATGCATGAGAAACACTGGTGGCTGAAAAGGTGGGCAGGGCATGACTGTTGCATATTTGCCCTTTTCTTGTAACTCTTTGCTGGGTACCTGGGGTCTTGGGCCAGCAGTGCTCTTGTCTGCCTTGTGGAGGTGGTCTTACATAATTATCAGAAACAGTGGAGTTAGTGTAGAAATAGAAACAACTGTACTCATATTTCTTCAGGAAGAAATTAGGTTAGAGATTAACTCTCTTCCCCAAGGCATTTTAGGACATGGGAAATGACCTCATGGAAGGTACATAAGAATGGTACCCCTGAGCCTTTGAGACTCTTTGCCTCCCTGGACAAAAGGAGTGGCTCAAAGTAGGAATGGTGCCACCGCCTCTTTCAACTAACCAGGGTTGTTTTGTTTTTGTGTAACAGGACCTCGAAGGTGCATATTGCATCACTGATATTCACGATGCTCTGGCTCTGTCTGATATTGGGGACAAGAGGAAGATGTTCTTGATTGGTACCCATGTGGCAGAAGATGGCTCTGAGATCTCTTCCAGCATGAAGGATGCCAAGGAGCTGATAGGGCAGCTGGTTTTGGAAACACAGTGACAGCTCTTTTCTTGCAACATGGTGTTTGCAGCTGAGGGAGAGCAGGTGTTAGTACAGGGTCAGTTTGCTGTGTGGCAGCTGAAATGTACAGATATGTTTTCCTGGTGGGTGTGGAATTTCTCTGAAAGTGATATCTAGTTGGTAAGAAAATCCTAATTTATAGTGGTTTGAAAATACATTTGAGAAGTAGTCTATTTTTAGCACATTTGTAGGAGAAGAATAGTCTATCTCTCAGGCAGCAGATTTAGGGGGAAATATAGCTTAGATGGGCTAGATAGCTTCACGTCAGGTGGGAATCAAGCACTGACTTCTGTGGAAGAAAGTTGCATCCAATGAATTTAACATGGCTTGATGTCTCAGGTTAAAGTGAAATTTGTTTACTTCACAGATTTTACAGAACGCTTTTAACAGTGGTGTTCTGTTAAAAATGAGACCTCACTTCTTGACAGTGTCAGAAATTTAAAGTGCTGCAACTAGTATTTTTGACAGCGACAATTCTTGTTGCTGTGTTGGACCCAGTTGTTATGGGAGTGGCAAATGGGTAATCTCTGGAAATTGGTTTGGTTACTGCTTCTTTAGTGGATAAGGACAAGAAAATGAAAGCAGTAATATATTAAGTGCTGCTTTGCCTACAGGCAAAAAACCAAAATGGTGTAATTTGATGTAGTGACTGGATGCTTTTAAGTTAAATTGGCACCAAAGCTGGGAGACTCGTCCATCAGGTTGAGCATCTTATTTAAGCTTAGTCCGAGATGTCCTCGAGCAAGCAGTTTTACTTGTGAAAACCCTGTTATTTCGTGACAGTGGTTTCTGTTAGCGCAGCAGGTGAGGAAGGTGACAAGCTGCTGAGGAGTGCCACTCTCCCAGTGTCCTCCTAATTATACTCAAAGGACATGACCCAGGAGCAGTCCTGCGCAGGACCTGTTTTGCACCCGCACCTATTGTACGAGGCTTTTCTAGTTTTGTCCTTTGTAACCGATGCATAAAGCAGAAAATTCCACCCTAACCACCGGTCCGGGCTGCTCTCTTCTCTTCCAGTTGGGGAACAAGACTTCGGGGTGCGGGAGGCCCGAGGCCTCTCCGGGCCGGCCGGCACGGCACGGCACGGCACGGCACGGCACGGCTCCCCGTCCCCCGCGGGCAGAGGCCGGGCCGTGTGGCCGGGCGGGCGGAGCCGTTAGGCGGGGCCGGGCTGGGCCATGGCGGCGCCCGGGGGTTTCTACGGTGCGTGGGGCCGGGGCGGCCGGGCCCCAGCGGCGCCGGCACCCGCGGCTGGGGGCGGCCCCTCCGCCGAGCCCCGGCTCCGGCCGCGGTGGGCTCGGGCAGGGAGGGCTCCCCGGCACGGCGGGCTGGCTGGCGCAGGCAGGCCCCGGGCACCGCGGCCGGGACTGCGGGATGTCGGCGCCGTTTCATGGCCACCGCTGCCGTCAGGGCACGCGTCTGCACGCGTCGCCGCGTCGCTGGTTTTCCTGTCATCCCGTATCCCCCATCTCCCGGTTGTTTTGTACTGGCACCGAGTCCCAGTTTAACACATCTGCTATTTCCCCGAGGCCCTGAAAACCTCCCCTAGGAGGTGCTGCACGCAGTCGTAAGGGGTGGCTACACTGAGTCAGGTGGGAGCCCGCAGGCCGGTGACCACCGGTGCCTGTGCCAGGAGGCAGATGCGGTGCTGGGGGTGCTCTATCCTGGAGCCTTGGGGGCTGCCAGCATCCCCCCGTGAGGAGCAACCACTGGAGAGGAAGGTACTGGGGAAAAACAATACAAACATCTACTGAGCAACTATCCTGAGGAGATGCACAAACTTTATCTGCCATATGATTGTTGCACACTAAAGAGCAGGCAGCCCAGACTCCAGGTGTTACCAAGCTTTTAAATTCACCTATTCTTGTCTTTGCAGTGTCATCTTATATACCTTACATATGTGAATGCCCACGCAGCAGGTAAGAAGCCCTCCCCTCCTGGCTGGGTGTTCAGGCCAATGCTCCGGGTCTCTTGAGAGGAAATTATGCCCGATTTTGCCCTTACCTCAGCTTCTGAAAAGCATCCGACCATGAAATCTGTGACACTTCGCTTTACAAGGAATTGATCTCAGAAGGAGTTGATCTCCCTTAAGCAATGAGTCTGTGAATGCTCAGACAGTGGAGGGGAGGTGTTTCTGTGTCTGGCTGAAGCAAGGCCTCATTTTCCTTGCTGGGAAGCATGAGCAGGCCCTAACAACAAAGGCTCCACCAGGGCTGTCACGTCAGTGAGGTGGTTTAACCCCTTCAAGTTGCAGAGCTGCTGTAGGTACATCCTGAGCGAGGATGCTTGTGTGTCTAGAGCTTTTGCCACAATAAAGGCAATCTTTCTCACTGTAATTGGGGGGGGGAAAAAGAAAAAAAAAAAAAAAAAAGATTGTTAAGTGAGTCGAGAGACCTGATCTGAATGTATGTGTGACTCGTTCCTTGGCTGGATCATGATGCAAGCTTTGCACAGCAGTGTGGGACACTAGGGCCATGTGCACGTTGTGCTAGATTTGGCTGTGGCTGTGAGCTGAGTCTGTGCCAGCGGCTGCTTGCAGAGATAGTGCCAGCTCTGCAACACAGCTAGGCTGGGGGAGATGTCTGTGTGCTAGTCCTTCACCCCCCTGCACCTTTGCAAGGAAAACCCTCTGGGGACCTGCTTGGGAATAAAGAACTTAAACTGGGTTTTGGCTCCTGAAATGACGTCTTCCTTCCTGACCGTGTCCTGTCTTGAACTGGTGGCAGGGGGCCAAAGTCCTACAGGCAGTTGTCTCTGTGGGATCTCAGCAGGAGCCGCGTTTGCAGCGCTGTGGCCCAAGTTAGGGCGTGACAGGCATCTTGTGTAGTGACAATGCTGTAACAGCTGCCTGCCATTTCAAGGATCTCTGTGGTGCTGAGCTCTGACAAGCATTTGCCAGGGCTTGGCATCTTATTAGCAGTATTAGCCCCATCAGAGAAACCACAGGTGTGTCCCCAAAGCACGGATTGTTTTCTGTTGGCAAGTATGTCTCTCTACTAGTGTCCTAGCTGTTCTCTAGGGCCATGCTGCCACATTGCCAGGCGATACAAAGCAGGGAAACAATGCCCCAGGCTTCCACCTTCTGTGCATTTTCGGTGGTGGGGCACTTCCACAGCTGTCTGCATGGTGTGGTTGTTCACCAGCTGGCTGTGGATAGGCACCTGTAGCCCCAGTGGGTGGCTATGGGCTTGGTCTGTGACATCAAAAGGAGTTGTGTAATACACTTGTGGCACTGGATCATCTTGTTCTTCTCTCTGTGCCAAGGCATAAAGTTCAGGCACTTCTAGTTACTGGGATTCCAGGCCTCAGTATTGATACCTGATTTTCATGAAAGGTTTTGATCTGTTGTATATTCAATAAAAACATTTCCAGAGCTGCTCCTAGGGCAGACACCATGTATGTTCCTGTGTCTCTATGGGGTCTAGGACCTCTGTGCTAAATGGACTGAAATGTGCTCCGAAAGCCATGTGGGAACACAGTGATGTCCCCATGGTGCCTTTTAGTAAACCACGACAGTGGTGATAACAGGTGTTTGTTCATCTGGGCTCCCATCGGCTGGGAGATCATCCTTCCTGTACCTGTTTCACGGTATGTTATTGACCAGAAAAGTTCCTTCCCACTCTCCTAGCCATCAGTGGAGGCAGAATTGCAAATTTGTGTCTCTGCAGTCCTGGAGGAAATACAAAAATTCATGGGCTGGTGAGTTTGCCAGATTAAATGAATGGAAAGTACTTGAAGAGAGAGGTCCTTAAACAGACTCTCTCAAGTGAATGGAGGCAAAAGCACAGGGGTTTGAGAGTGTTTATATGGCTTTGAGTACAGCAATAACTTCTTTATGCTCTGTTGCTTTAACTATATGGTTAATGGCATGTTTGTCCTTTTCTCAATTTTGGCAGGATATATGAACTTGCAGAACCCAAGCCAGTATATTGTGAAAGCAGTCCCACGTAAGTAGATGCTCAAAGAGCACTTGCTCGAGGGTTGGGGACTGACGGGGCTCAGCCAGAGCAGACCCTTGGTCATTGTCTTGCTACTCCTTTCTCCTCTGTCCCTAGAAAAGCAGACTGATAGGTTCCATACTTGAAGAGCTCCCTTCAGTTTGCTCTTTAAAGTTCTCCATAACCTGGGCTTGACCTGAGCCTTGACTCTGTTGCCCCATCTGATACGAGCTGCCCAGCTGAGATGTTGTGGGGTGGTGTGTGGTACAAGGTGACTGGACCATGGGAGTCAGGCTGCTCTGTCCTGGAGGATTCAGCCCTTTAGGAACAGAGTTGCTGTCTGTGTGATCTGATCAAACTACAGTTTGACAAGCCAGGGCAACAGTCTATTGATAACATCTCTTCTCTGTTATCTGTATGGGTCTTGGAAAAAGGCTCCACAAACCCATTGCCCTGTTCCGACTACCCTGGTACCCTCTCCCACCATGGCCTCTCAGTGAGGGATGAGCAGCGCTGAATTTGCCCTGGGCACAGGAGAGTAACCACTTACCTGCTGTAAAACCTCACCCACTTTCCATGGCACACCTTGACTGTAACATTATTACTATTTTTACTGTCATACCTGTGGTATAGTTAGGTGGTAATGGTGAGGCAAAAGAAATGCAATGATGAAACTCCCCCAGGGGTTTCAGAGATGTCACGAAATGACCCTTTCTGCACATCCACTGGTAACTAAAACCAGACCTATTTAAGACACTTTTCTCTTTTAGTTGAAAACCATCAGCAGGAGAGTGTTGGGAAATTGGATGTCACAGAAGGTGAATGCTCAGGGGGTGGTACTGGCACTTTGCAGGTGTGGGGAGCCATAGGGCGTGTGTGTGTGTGTTCCATCCTAGGCAGGGAAGGATAGCCCCAGCAAACACATTTCACACTTCTGCATGTTACTAAAATTTCACAACCTTGCTCTTCCTGCTAGGCTTGTATGGGGAAACCAAGAGACAATATGGACCCTCTCAGCTGGTGCTATGACAGCTCAACCATCTTCAAGAGTATGTTATCTGTCCAAACCCAAGAAAGATTTTAGCAAGTACCCGCACAGGTCAGTGACATGGTAGCACCTCCTGGGGAAGGAGGCAGCTCAGAGTGTGTTCCTTGGGGGGGGCATAGTGGCTACCAGGGAAAGGGGAGATGCCATCTCCTCTCTGAAAAGGCTGCCCTCCAGGTAGCTGTACGGCACTGAAACTCACCAGGCTGTTTTGTGCTTGGAACAGGGGCTGTCTGAAACAGGGAAGAAAGTGCTATGGGAGCATAGTCACCCTGAGTGCTTGACTTCCAAAGTGGGGAAGTACTGGGGAGTGTTTAATTTTGGTGCCCTTTTATTTCCTCATACCCACCTCCCAGCTGTGAGAAGGACTTCTGCAACACATAGTTGCTCGTCTGATTAGAGCTCTGGGTTCCCTGCCCTAGGAGCTTGTCTTGATCTCAGTCTTCAAGCCCAAGGGAGCATGTTCATCTGCTGTAACAACAATACCCATCCAACAGCTCTACTGTGGTGTGAAGTTGACATTGTGCATACATGCATTCCTTGATGGAATGTGTGTGTTACACCTGTAAGTAAAGAGGAGCTGTCTCTAGAGTATTCCATGTCCCATTGGGACTGATGCAGCCCAGCCAGGCACCTGGACACAGTTAATGATCCCCTGTGTCCTCTTGGAGTCTGACCTAAATCTTTAAGGTTAGGTTAGGAATGGAGAAATCTTGCAGTGTTCTGCTTTTGGAAGGAATCCAGGTCTCTTGCCTTGAGTTAAACCTCTGCTGTCACTGCATAGTGAAAAACTAGACCATGTTTTGGAATTGGAATGAAAAATGGTGTTAAAAGTATAAATGGCAGTGGTGCTGCATTACTTGAAGCAAGTCATCTATAGCTCTGCCAGAGGAGATGAAGATCTTTTGGAGTCAGGATGGTGGTTGCTAGTCTGTTAGAAGTCCTAACAATGAGAATGAAGATGAAACTGTGTTGCACTCTTGGCTTTCCTCTACGTGGAGGGGTGTCAAGACATGCATGTCTGTAGTTTTCTCCCCTTTGCCTCTATCACCAGTTATGGGCTCTCATCCTTCTGCTAAAGGTGTCCATATGGCAGCCCTTCCTGCCTTTCTGCTTACCTCTGCTTGCTCCTTCCCTGGTGATGACAGGCATATTCCAACAGTTACGCTTGACTGAAAGCTGGATGAGCAAGGCAGTAGGGGAGACACCAAGATGAAAGGAGCTACAAGGGCACAAGGTGCTATCAAGCCAGTGTAACAAAGAGGTTTCTAAATTGGCAGAGCTGACCAACATAAATGCTGCCAGATGTTGTGGAGCAGCTTCTTTAAATGGTCCAGGAAAAGCCTAGACTTTGAAAGCAATGCACTGAGGGGGCTTAAAAGAGGACTCTTCAGATGCAAACAGCATTTAAAGTGAGGAAATCGCAGGTGTAAATGCCTGTTTGTTCATGACTTTTCCATGTGCACCAGTGCCAGCTTTTGTACATGCAGCAGGCATGAATGTTTAACCTTAGGTTACCATCTGCTAGGATCATGTTCTCTTGTCAGTTGCCTTTTGCTAACTCTTCTGTGCTGTTCCTCAAAATCCTTCTTTCTGTACATGTGCAGACCATTAATTGGTGGGCGTATTGTGCTAACAAAGTTTGGCTACCCTTCTGAACGGCTGCTGAGGTTGGCTGAACCTAAAAAATACCTGCCTGCTTTCCTGGAGAAAAGGTGAGAGGCTAGAACACCTATAGCGTGCTAGAGGTAGAACCTTGGACCTTGTAGCATCAGTGCATCTTCAAAGTAATAAATGCAGGAACATCCTCTGATGGGTGGACAGAGGACAAAATCCAGAGCAGGGTCTCTGCTGGGATTAGAACTTCTGGATTCTCTCATGGGATGAGTTCTACCCTGGAAATGGCCACAAGACAAAGCTGCCTTCTACTGCAGCAAATGTGAGGCTTAGACATGCCAGCTGCAGCCAGAGTGGGGAACATCTGTGATTGGAAGTGCCATAACTCTGCTTCCAGATCCCGTGGGTCCCCCGAGTGGCCTGTGTCCGTGGCTGCACAGAACTATAATCCCTCCAAGCGGATACTGGAGCTTGCCCGGCCAAAGGGGCTGCACCCAGACTTCATGCCGCCCAGAGAGGTGAGGAGGAGGTTGAGTGAGATTTGCAGGGTACAGGGATGGAGCAAACTGTCCTGAGTTCTTAGACCCCATATCCCGCCCCTGGATGTACCCAGTGTGTGAAGGGGAGAAGCTGTCTAGTTCTGCTGGGGTTTATGACACTGGGAGAAACTGCCGTTTCAGAGAAGAATGTCTTTGCAAATCGCCTGCTGGGAGACAAAAAACAGCCAGGTTGGAGCAGCCTAGTATAGCAGGAGAGCCAAGGGAGGCATCTGGGCTGCCTCCTCTGATAAAGCAGCCTGGGAAAGTGGAGAAACCTGATGGAAATGGCATGTTTAACTCTTAGGGAGTAGTCATGTTTGTAGTTGGGCAGCTGTGCTCCTATCTGAGTACACAGGGGACATGAGATTGCAAATACTATGTGTATTTTAACTACATTTTACCAGAACCTTAATTTATATTTCTGAGCTTGTTCCTTTTAGGTGGATCATTGCTTTGGCAGGGGTGAAAGGGCTTGGAGCAATCTCAGATTGCACTCATTTCCATGGCAAAGGCTAGGTTTTCTGGATGCAGCCTCTGGGGCTGGGAAATGGGAGGCTGGGCTGAAGCAGGACTGGGCAACAGTAACCCTGTGAAAAATTTTGGAAGAAGTCCCCTACTGGAGAAGTAGTCACATGTTTTGCAGGAATGCAGTTAACTGTACCAGCAAATTTACCCCAAAATCTGAGTGCCTCTCCTTAGCAGGGAAGTTATTTGATTCGGCCAGGAAGATGGATATGAAAAATATGGAAGAAATTTCTCTGCACTTGTACCTGGCTACACAGGCTCTCATTACAGGAGCTCTCCTCCAGGCTCTGAGTGGGCAACAGCTGGGGAATCCATGTAGCATCAAAATTACTTAATAGTTCACGTGAAAGAAAAATAATGGATTCTGGAAAATTAAGAGTGACCATGTCTACAGAGGAAGGGCGTTGGGATGCTCATCCTTGTGGAGAGGGAACATGTCCCTGTGGGCTGCTATACAAGCTCTGTGTCTGCACGTCCCTCCCCCATTCTGGACCCATGCAGGTGCCAACACAGGTTTCCAGCTTGGCAACCTCAGCCAAAGCATCAGCACGCGTCCAGAAACTCGCAGAGCCCTTGGTCAAGGAGCTGGCCTGCTGCACTAGGCACAACCAACCTGGTTTTAAATCTCTATGGTAAGGCAGCATCACCCGGGACCCTACTTGGATGGGACTCTCGGCAGAGGAGAGGGCACAGGTGCTCAGTCACTTCTGGCTCTCTTCATCCAGCCCTGGATGTGCTGCTCTCCATGAAGCTGGCATAGCTGCTTCCTGAGCTGGAAGGCAGGACTTGTGCTCCATTCAGAGCATGAACTGACTCCCAGTACATATCCCCAGAGAGCGAGAGACCTGTGCCTAGCCTGCACTTGTGGGGATGGGGAAAGGTGAACAGGTGCCTAACTGGGATCTCCAGTGCTGGGAAGGGGTTGGACAAAGGGCTGTGAGTAACAGGAGGCTGGAGGACAGGTTGTGGGACTGACCAGGCAGCGATTTCTACTTTCACAGTTTGCCTGGCGCCAAACACAGCTGAGGACAGGATTGTGTCCCATCTGCATGTGGTCAGTGACTGTGAACCTGGTAACACGGAGTTGTTTGCAGGCTGAGCACCCTTGAATGCCAGGAGCATCTCTAAGGACGATCCTCTCCATTCTTCCCCAGGCTTCCATGCCACCTCCGAAGGCAGTTGCGAGCCCTCGGACCATTGAGCTGGCTAAACCAAAACAACTCCCCTCTAAATTCAAGCCTCCGCGGGATCCTGAGTGGACTGTGACAGAGGCTGCCAAGTGTGCAGTGGCTATGCCAAGGATTCTGGAGCTGGCCCAGCCTACCTCAAGGTAGGTACTGCTTCCCTGTCACATGGAAACAATCAGCTGCCAGCCCATTTTCTGTGGCTCACAGCACCTTGTTCGTTTGTGTTTGGCCAGAGAAATTAGGCCAAGATTAGGAAGTGCTCTTTGACTTCCAAAATGCATGGATTTTATATGTCTGAATGTGTTAATGCTATGTGGATTGCAGTTTAAAAAACCCTTTCGAGGTAGAGGGAGAGTCAAGAAACAGGAACTTTCAAATTCCAGCAGGAATTACTGGTTGGGACATCTTATTAATTCCAGTTATAAAAAGCAAGCAACTGGCAAAGGGCTGAGTGTAATACATTCATGTTGCCCAGCATGTTGCAGCTGACCTCAGCCCAGTCTGCAGGAAGTGCTGGGGAGGATATTTCACAGAGGGTGAGGGAATGCCTGGCTGTAGGAGTTGGGAGAGATATCCCTCCCCTGACAACAGCAGCGGACGTGTGATGCCTTTTGTCCTCCCTTGTCAGTGAAGGGCAGGCTTAGGTGGAGGTGTGGGAGCTGGCAGGCAGCTGACAGCTGGCCTTGCTCCAGTCAGGATTGACCATCCCTACCCTCTCTCCTCCAGACCTCGTATGGGTTTGACTGCACTCAACTCAGATGCATTCAGAGTGAAGCGGGCTGCTTTGAAGGCTATTTGTTCTCAGCGGCTCGAAGAACTAGCTCGACCAGTTCGGCGCTAAGCTCCCTCAGAAATGCTCCTGCCATCTGCCTACATCACCCCTTGGAACATCACTCTCTCTGGGCTGTGCTGTGGCTGGAAAATCTCCTTGAACACAGCGTAGAGGCAGCACTCAACAGGAACACTTTCTGAGAGTTCAAATAAAATCATCATTCCTTAAAAATAGTCATCAGGGAAAATTAACAGAATTCAACCTAATGTGGGAAGACTCTCTCCCTAGGATGGGTTATGTCTGAAGTTTCTCTCTTGATTGTTTTGCTGTAATAGTTTAAGAAGTAATGAAACAACTGCTGGGGGAAGGCAGCACAGGAACTGTCCTTTCACACAGGGAAGTATGACAAACCAAACCCAAGAGCACGCAATAACTTGATGCAACGCAACTCCTAAACTGGGGTTCAGATTTTTTTGCTAAACTTTAAACATCTTCTTACTGGCACTCAAAAGTTTTGTGCTCATGACAGAAATAGAAATACAAAAGGCTACAGTGTATGTTGAGTTGGCTTGGACTTGGAGTCTGTTTTCTCAAATGCCCAGAGAACAGGCAGATCCAGTTACATAGGTGGGTTAAAGCTGTATGGTTCAGATACTCAGCTGTGTGACCTTGGGCAAAATAAGAGAGTTCTGCACTGAGATTTTTGGAGCCTAACTCAAAAAAGCAGAGTTCCCCTCAGTGTAAAAGAGAAGGCAAGTGGCAAAAGCTAAGCAGAAAACAAGTATTGATGCCAGAGTCTGCAGAGCAAATTCTGAGCTCCAGTCGGGTCTGTGGGTGAGTCTGTTTGGCAGCTGGATTGCAGGGGAACAGCCAGCCTGTGAGGGGCATGACATAAGGGAGAATGCTTTTATCTGCTTCCTACAAGGTCACTGTGTTTTGCACTGGCTGCCCAACCACTGGCGACAGGCTGGAGATACTGAGGCAAGAAAGATGCTCACCAGTGAGGGACAAAAGCCACAAATGAAAGCATATGGCAGTTTCAGAGCCAATGTATTTTTAATCTTCCCTGTGGTAAGCTGATTCTCCTTCCAAAGGAGTAGACACAGGTGACCACAAACCAGAAGGGGATTAATCAGAGGATCCATTAATTGATTCAGTAATCCACTAAGCAGAGGACTTTTGAAGCCTTTTGAACAAGGCAAGATTACTGGGCAATGGTGCTAGTTATTTTTAGACCAGGCATTGTCTTGTGCCAGGATGGATGAGAGTTTGGACTTCGTGCAAGAGCCCCAGTGCAACTGCATTCCTCAGGCCTGAGAATGGCCAGGAAGAGACTGGGGTCTCCCCCTAAAGCCCCCATGCTGTGGGGGAACCCCAGCACCACCAGCTTCTGCCACCCCGGGGATTAGGTTTGTGGGGCTGTGTGGGCTGCCATGCATGGACCCACGGGTGCCCTAGGAGAAAAGGCTGCCCATGGCTGCCCCTGTGGCAAAGGGAAAACCCACTGTGCCCACTGAGGCTGCCTGGGAGAAATGTTGCTCTTCCAGAGGAAGGAGTCTGCCTCCTGTCATGGGGGCAGAGAGCACAAGCAGGGACATAACACAGCTCCTCTCATCAAAAAACATTGGGGTTTTTTTATTGCACTGGGAAAAAGCCCAGAACAACCCACGAGTTCTTTCTCTTTGGTGGCCTCTAACAGAAAGGTAAAAAAAGCGAAGTGCTTGGTTTGGTCTGATTATGGTGTAGGCACTTGATTTGCCAGTATCCAGAGCTGATTCAGGCGTGTTGAGCCAAACCAAGTCACCTGAACAACACACCTGGTTCTCCAGATGCCCTACTCTCTGGATGATATGTACCTTAAAGCTAGCACACATACTTTGCTTCTGGGGATTGTAAGGAAAAGGAATCTTTATTTCTTCTTTCTATATTTGAACATATATCATGGCAAATTTTCTGCAAACCTGGGACAAGGGCATGAAATTTCCTTTTTTTATGCAGCTGCTGTTAATGGGCTGGAATCACTAGATAGGTTATCAGCCATCAAATGTTGTATACACACACGTATATATATATATATGTATATATATATATAATTTTTTTTTCTGGTTATGTACATGTTAAATAAAATTTGTTAAATAGCAGAGTATTACTTTGTATCGCAAAACCTACTGCAACAGAAGAACCCCAAGGAAACCCACTCTGAAGAGCTTCACCATCCTTTATAAGAGGCAAGGGGATTGGAGCAGCATCCTCTAGTCCCTGACAGACCCGCTTTCTGAGGGCAGCCCTTCAGACTTCCTCCACTCCGCCAGGCGCTGCTTGAACCATTTCTGGAGAGAAAGAACAAGGCAGAGACTGAGTGCACTGGGCTGAGCGAAGCCTCTGAATAACGTTGCTGAAGATGCGGATGTCAGCACGTAGGACGTGGTGAGGAGAACTCATGGTGCTGCTGCCTTGCAGCAAGGTGCTGTTCCCAGGCAGTACAGGCAGCCAGGATGGTCACCTCTGTCCAAACCCACATGAAACCTACGTGTGCACCTCCTTCAAACTCATTCCTCTAGCTCACTTCAGACCTTGACAGCATGGGTGAGTCCTTTTTTTATTGCTGTGAGTTCAGGTTTTTCTTGCAAACAGAGTAAGAGATTGGCTAAGGAGCTGGATGATGTCTGTTTAAATGACTGGAGAAGTGAAACAATCACTTGCAGGTTGAAAACTGACAGGAACCAAAAGCTCGCCTGTTTCAGAAAGCATGAGAGGTACAGCACTTGGCTCTCAACAAATTTAAGAAAAACCTATTTTTAAAATTGTTTAAAAATTGTCTTAGTGTTCAGGCAATATGCATATCTATGTTAGCAGTAACTTAGCACTGTGTCTGTTGTTACTTAGCATCTGGAAGCCCATTCCAAGAGCTGCTGAGGCTCCTTCAAGGCAGCCACAATTTAAAATATTAGATAAAATGTATCAGGTTAAAGCTACACTACCTAAGAAGAAAAGTAAGAAAAGAAATATAACTCATATGCCGGAAGCACAGCTCAGCCTTTTGTTTGGCAATGCGCCTGTGATTCCTTTTGTTGCAGCTCATTTTGTTGCTATATTTGTTCATGGTTATTTTTGAAGCTATTATGGTCTGTAATGATACAACCACGGTGCTCTGTACAAATGTCTCTCACACTCACACTGCCTTCGACCACATTCAATCATTGATTGACAGCCTGGCCTCCTCTCAAAAATTTCACTTCCTGTCCTAAATCATCATGTCCTCTTTTCATCTTACTGTTACTGAATTTTTTATTGAAATGGCTGCTATTTCTAGACAATAAAGCACTCCAAGTGTCAGGGGCAATGATTCCCTGTGTTCTGTGCAATGCAGGCACTTTGCAGCTCACCACCCCAGTCTTGATCCTGTCCCTAACATGACCTTCATCTCCAGATCTCTAAGAGCACTCTAGATTAGTGGAAAAAGATAGCTATCAGGGAATATTTTAACACATCTACAGAGGTGCCCTGGGCATATATGGCCTTGTGTTTACAAGTTGCTGTAGGGGAAAAAAAAAGGAACAGTGGCGTTTCTATGGAGAAAAAGGTATTTTAGGGGTACTGGCTCCTTGCTGCCTCAAACAAGCAGTGATTGATACCTGCCTGTCACCAAAGCACAGCCCACCCAAGCTGAGGACTATCAGTGCAATGGATGCTGTTCCAGCACCTTTCCCTGGGACAGCCTAAATGCTGACATTGCCAGCTCGGCTTTTATCCCCCTTTGGTTTTGCTGAGGGAGAGCCAGGCTTGGCAGCTCTCTGCAAACTGCTGCTAACTTTCCAGTGGCTTGGATATCTTTTCTATACCCATAAATACTGCTGTGGGTCTAGTAAAAACCTGCATCACAATGGGCTGCACTGCCACCTGAAGGAACTGGGAAGAAGCCGTTTACTTCTGAAGCCCATGGTAGCCCGCAGGTAGCCAGCTGGAGAGAGAGCTTGGTGGAATTCCCAGACAGTGGCAGCCTGTCCCTGTGGAGGGGTATTTGGAGGTCTCTGTATCTCCTGGAGAGGCTGACAGACTTGCCTGACATCTGGGCTTAGGGACACTGAGGCAGAGGGTGCACAGCCTGAGCATGTCCCACAGCATATCCTGCAGGAATTGCATCTATCTGTTTTAAAATGACAGTAGTTTCTTCAGACCTTAAAACCAGCAGTAATTTGTGCACCCAAGACTATCAGAAATGGTTTGGAAGAACAGCATGCACGGGTTCTACCTTCAGGAGCAGAAACACGTGGAGTGCAGGAAGGATGTAGGGTACAGGGAGGTGCTGTGTTGCGTGAGAGCTCTGTGGGTGCAGCTAGGGGTGTGCTGGGGGCTGCAGAGGTGCAGAGGAGACTTGTGGGTGGTGAGGAGTGTGAAGGGTAAACGGTGGTGCAGGGAGTACAAGCAGAGAGCACATGGGGCACAGAGGAGTGCAGGCAGTGTGGGGGGAGCATGAGAAGGGCGGGGGCTGCTGTAGGAAGCCTGTGTGGGGGACAGACGCGTGCAGGTGTACCACAGAGAGACAGGATAGGACAGGCAAGAGATGTGGGGCACAGGGGCATGCAGGGGGAGTGGGGCTGGTGTCAGGAGCAGGATGAGGGGCATACACTCACCAGAGTCTGCTCCTCGGAGAGCCCGGTCTCAGCAGCTATGAGGCACAGTGTGGTGGGGTCAGGATGCTTATTCACCTTGCAGAAGTGGTACTCCAGAATCTCCAGCTGCTCTTCAGTGGGAATCACTGGCTTTTCCATGGCCATCTCCTCCTGGGGCAGGGCTATGGGGCCAGGCACTGCAGAGAGGGGCTGGTGTCATTGCTCAAGCTGGGAGTGGCCAGTGGGACCACACTTGCTGAGCCCCCGATTTGCCATCCGTGTCCCCACCAAATTCCTCCCCCCACCCTAGTTGTGGCCTCTGGCTGCAGCGGGGCTCAACTCCCTTCCCAAAGACATTTCAGGGAGCTCAGCTGGGAGTACCAGCCCCCCAGCAAGTCCTGTCTCAGTTTCCTCACTGCAGCGACCACACGCCAGCAGTGCCCAGCGCTGAGCTGTCTCACCATCCTCAGCTGGCAGGAAGCTGCAGGCTGCTCAGCACTCCCCTGGTGCTGTATTTATAGCCACTGTGACTCCCATGGGAACGATTCCTGTTTACAGCCGTATTTAGGCCTGGGCGTCACTTAGGAGTGATGTCACAGCAATGGGCATGTTCAGGGGGTTAATTTAAAGATATTAGTTAAAAAACATCATTTATCCTCTGGGTGAAGGGGCAATATCTGACATCTAACCTAGTGGGTTGTTGGGGTTTTTTTCCCTACTTCGCAGTGATCAGGAAGGTTTGTGCAAAGGAATGATAAAACAGAGCATGCAAGATCTTCTGGGAGCATGATCTTCAACCCAGCAACCACCCTATTTCCCCTCCTCAGGATCAGTGTCTTGGTCCTTCTCTTAGCAATGTGGTTGGACATTGCACAATGCTGGCCATGAGAAGGTGAGCTGCATTGTTTTAA
Source organism: Chamaea fasciata (assembly GCF_029207755.1). NCBI lineage: Eukaryota > Metazoa > Chordata > Aves > Passeriformes > Sylviidae > Chamaea > Chamaea fasciata. Next base: position 44,231,824 of record NW_027094091.1, on the reverse strand, counting down.
GTAATATTTAATGTTATCACACATAGGCATAAACAGTCCTATTGTTCCTGAGCATCACTGAACTTGTTGGTTGGTTGGGTTTTGGTGTATAAGTGTTCGAATCCTTGAAGACTGTACCCACTGTCTGTCTGTTGCTCAAGCACTTGCTGCCTCTGACTGTGGTCAGTCCTAGGTTCTCCCAGCAACTGCAGCACCAAGAAGCCCATGTTTTCCTCCAGAGTAACATTTGTTCCAGTTGTGCTTTGCATAATCTCTGGAAGATTTGGCCCAAAAGAACAAGCAAAACAGGTGCTCAGCTAAGTCCCACACCTCTCTTCTGCTGGGCTCCAGGTTTGCTTCCACATGGCAGAGGGTTGAGCTTGCTAATTCAGTCAGCTAAAACACGAGGCACTGCCCCCACACAGCACACACAAGTCCCTTGATGCTGAATCACTGTGGTGTTTTTGAAACCAGGCTGTGGGGTATTGGCAGGGGAGGAGTTGGTTGCAAAAATGTGGCCTTTCTTGATCTGCTCTCCTGCTGTCCCAGTTGCCTGGCCCATCTCTGTCAGGTTGGCTGGTTGGTGTTGCTGGATCTCCAATGCTGCCAGCAGCCCTTGGCCCTTCTTGGGACTCCTGTGGGCCTTCTGCTGCAGATCTGCTCTGCTTCCACATTGCAGTCCAGCTTTTCCTTCCCTTCAGCTCTGGGGTATTATCCTGGAACATCCATCATGCTGCACTCCTACTGCATAGGTTTAAACCCAACTGCTTTCTTGGTTGACTGATAACTCACCTTTAGGTACCCTGGGGTATTGAATGCCCCAGGGCTTTCACTTGCTGACAGAACTGCTAGGATGGAGCTCAGCTTCAAAACTGTCTTGCAGCTTGTGAAGAGCCAGGCACAGCGAGAGGCTGGAGAGATCCTTTTCTTTGAACTTTACCTCATAAAGCAAAGATCCCCCTGAGCCTCCTCTGCAGAAAGTGCTTTGACTAATAAAAGAATCCTTTGGCATTTGAGTAGGGGTTTATAAATAGACCAGAGCTGGTTGTGAAACAGCCCACTCTGCTTGCTTGAGTCCCTTGGTAAGTACCGATTGTAACACTGTGGTTGCGTAACACTGAAGCGCCTCTGAGCGTGATGGAGCGCTGGTAGTCAGTATCACCCACCAGCCCTGGATGGACTGAGGAAAGATCATCTTTAATCCCAGGTACTGCAAGCCAAGCTGGCCTTGTCTGAGGAGTGTTGCAGCTGCCTGGGTTTTCCTGGGGTCAGCTCAGTTCAGAAGCATCCATATTGGAAGGGGGCAGTCATAATTCAGTTCCTCATTCATGTGAGGTTGTAGGAGTCCGCTGAATGCTGCTCACCTACTTTAGATGTTTGTAGACCTCTGGAAAAGATGCAGGGGTAGAAGGAGGTCCCCTGGACTTGAGGTGCTGCTCTCCAGCATTGTGGCTGCCAGGCTCACCATGAGGTCAAAATGCAGATGAGGCCAAGCTCAGGCCACAAGTCCTACCTCTCCCTTTTTCAGCACACCACTGAGCCACCTGCCCTTCTCATAGAAAGCCCAGCCACAAAGGGATCTTCATCACCTTCAGATGATCTAGCCCAGGCCACCAGCAGCAACATGCCTTGGCAGTTCATAAATCATTGTTTGCCGCATTAATGTGCATTGATGTGTGTGCATGGATTTGCATAGGGAACACATGCTTCACCTTTCATGTTTCACCTGCACAGCTATTTCTGCTTCTGATTATCTCCAGGTTCCTGAGGGGTTTCCCCATAGGACACAGTATCTTCTACCTGCTGGCAGCTCAGAGTCCCCCACCATGTGGGATATGATGCCTGATGGCTTTTTTTTTGTGTCCTCTCTACCCCTGCTCTGGAAGGAGAAGAGTTTTTACCTCTCAAGGTTGTGAGATGGGTTTCAGGAAAAGGCAAAAACCCTGAGGCTCCTGGAGGGCTTTGCAGGTCTCCCCATATCACTCCACTACATCCTGGAGGCTTTCAGGAGCCATGTGACCCCTGTGCAGTATATGGCCTCTAACACTTGGCACCTCCTGGGCACTAAAGATTGGGGGTATATGACACGACTTGAGGGCACCAGGAGTGCCTAAATGCCCTGACACCCTACTGAAACCACTATTCACCTGCCCACTACTTAAATGGAGCCTCGTTTAAGCCCAGGCATGCAGCCTGGCCGTCAGGCTGTCCATCATCTCTCCCCTGCACAGAAAAGGTGATTGTCTCACATTTCTATAAGCCTGGTAGAAATATGGAGACTCACAGCTTTTGGGCTTAGCTGCTGAAAAGCACCACTTCTCACTGCTTTTTTCCACTTATATTTTTTAAAACATTGGGGAAAAAAATGGCTTTTTCAGTGCAAGGAATGTTAGCCATTCAGAAGGATTGTGGGGCTGCAGTTGTCATTCAGCTGGGGTTTACTCACCCAGGCAGAAATGACAATGCCAGATGCACTGTCACAGGGAAACCACCACACCTGCTCTGTCCTATGTGTCAAGCTAAAGACCCCTGGGGAATTCACACTTGGCTCTGACTGTCTTGATTTTAGGTAGAGCAATGTGAGAGCAGAAGCTTGCAAGTGGTTCAGCGGTTGCCTGGGCCGTGGGCAGCTCCAGCCAGCATTACTATGTACATGACAGCACCTGGTGTTCTTAGTGTGGCTGATAGGGGATTAAAAGGCACCTCCAGGGCCGCTTTGGAGTGATCAGACAAAAGGTAATGGCTGATGGACACAAGTTGCAGCAAGAGAAAGTCTGCCCATGTCTTGTGGTTGCACCCAGCTCCCCAGAATCACCCTGGGGTTAACTAGCAGGACGCAGGACTCCTAGCTCTGGCCTGAAATGGGAGAGGACATCTTTCTGTCTCCCAGCATGCTTGCCCAGCACTGCTAGTGCAGTCAGCTTTTACTATCCTGGCAGAAATCTGCCACTTTTCCAGAAAAGACATGATCTCTATTTGCTCAGCTTTGCTTTTTTGAACAGTAGTCACAATAGCTGGTTGGCCGTGCAGCGTTCTAATGATTTACTGCACCCGAAGCCCCTAGAAATCTCTCTGAGCAGTAGTTCCTGCCAAGCTGATGGGACTCCATAGCCTCTGCTGGGTTTCTTGACGCCTTTCCCAATGCTCCCACTGACAGGGCTGGGATGCAACTGGAGGCATCTGCATCTAGTTTTAGCTTACAGCTATTTCCTGCCACTGCAGGGATCAAAATAACAGTTCTCAATGCAAATGAGCCCTCTTACCCTCCCTAGCTCTGCTGCAGAGCAGCAGACATGTCCTGTCCTGAGCTTTGCTCACCCTCCTGCTGTGGGGTGGCCGTGGATAACATCAGCCAGCATGGTGCACAGGATAAGGTGGGACAGACGCTTTAAAAATAAACCAAGCCCTGCCATAAATAAGGAAAAAACACCTGTCATGCATCCTGTAAACTACCCGTCCAGTCTTTTAGAAGATAATATCGGATGGGAACAAAGCAAACAGGAGCACAGCAGCTGCTGAAGCAGAGGCAGGGCCCCGTGGTGGCCCCTGCCTGGGGTCTCTCCTGCCTCGGTGCCCTTCTGCCTGCCCCGGGCATGAGCTGGGTGCAGCTCCGACCTCCTCAGCATCAGCACTCAGAGCTCCCTCCATCCCCCCCATCCCCAACTGCAAACCCACCCCAGCGCCCCCAGCTCAAAGCCTGTGCTTACCTGGAGCTGGCAGGGACCAGAAGGGTGTAAAACAAGAACCCCGCAGGTCCTTGGGTGACTGCTTAAGTATCTGCGTGTGTGTTTGACAGGCGGGGACCTGAAAAACCTGCCGCAAATCACAGGAGCTCCCGGGATCCACAGCCACTCTCTGGGCTGGTAATTCAGGTTTGGCTCCCGCTCCCTTTGGCAGGGCTCCGCGCGTGGTTGTGCGCGGCGCGGGCTCTCGGTGGCCCGGCAGCCGTCGGGGCGCGTCCTGCCACGCTCGGGGCCCCAGGACGCGGGGCTGCTTCCTGCGGGGGTACAGGAAAGGTGCAGGCGGGGTGCGGCGGAAACTGCGCTTCGTACAGCGGAGCTCCAGCCCAGCCCGCCCGTCCCTCCCGGCCGGGCTGCATCCCGCAGCGCCGCTGTAAGGAACCCCGCTCCCGCCTTCGCTGATGGAGCCCGGCAGCGCTCGCTGCTGGGATTCTCATCTCGCTTTAGTGTCTTGCAAATGATGCGTCCAGGTTTAACATTCCTGAGTCTGCTGTCATCTTAGTCAGCCCTGTGATCCCGCCAGGCTGGGTATAAGGGCAGGACTGGGTCCTGGATCTGTCCTACTGCCGCAGCCCAAGTGCCCCCAGAGACACAGTGCATGTGCCTGCCCGGGGATGGGAAGGAGAGCAGGGCGTCCTCCTCTGCCAAACACCTCTCCTCGATTAAAGTGCCCAGAAGCCTGCAGTTCCCAGTGGGGTGGTCTGGAGGCATTAGACAACAGCTTAAAAAGAGACATCTTGTGGGGTGGAGTGCAGTGGGGAGGTGCTGATTTTTCTCTCACTTTATGGACAGCTGGAAGAGGATGCTGGAAAATCAGAGAGGCTGAAGAAAGGGCTCATGAAAAATTGAGCACAGCTTGCAGTGGCTGAGATTATCTGCCAGAGCAAAACTCAAACTGGCACAGAATGCAAAAGCTGGGGAGCTGGCTGGAGCCAGAGGCAGCAAGCCCTGACCCTGGGGAGAAGTGGCTGGACAAACCAGGCAAGAAACCTCCCCTAAGTTTAGCAGTGAGCCAAGACTGTCCTGAAGAGATTTTGTAATGCTGGGGGAAACATGGGCCAAGTCAAGGGGATTGCAAAGAGATCTGTGCCAAAGGACAGACGGACCTGTGCCAGTTTTCCTAGCAGGATGACATTGATCAGGCAAGATCAGGGGATAGCTTCGCTGCCTGATAAACCAAATGATGCTGTTCAGTGGCTGCCAGAGAGGTTTTTGGGGGAAGACTTGATCCTGCATGCCTTGGGCAGGCACCTGGCCAGAGGAACATATCCTGTTTATCACTGGTGCTAAGCAACAGGAGCACGGGTAGCAATGGGTGTGCAGGAGCAGATTGGATGAGGTGTCCAGGGGGATGGCTCCAGCAGCCATGGCTAGGGGCATCAGGGTGCACTCAGGGAGGCTGGAGCAGACCCCTGCAGCAGGACGCAGCCTTGGATTTCAACCTCAGTGTGGGAAAGTCCAGGCAGAGGTCCCAAACTGTCCTTGGAGGAGTTCTCTGGGGTATTGTTACTTATCTGCCCCGTGTCTGTGCTCTGCTCTGGCATCTGTTCTTGGCCAGCCTTGATGTTAGGACAGATAGGAAAATATTCTGTTCCAGAAAGATTTCCTATGTTCGTATGCTGTCTTTTTTTTTTTCCTTCTGTGCATGTGCCCCAAGCACTGCAAAATGTGAGGAACTTGGCCCTCAGGAACAGGATAGGCTCATCTCTTCCCTTGTTTATTACTGTCAATGTACAGAAAGCCTTTAATGTGGAAAAACCCTTCTCTTTTACCCTCTAGCCCAGACTTGCACTGGGAGCACTGGCAGTGACCTATTTCAGGCTGAGACACCCCACTGAAATTGTTTCAGAGGTGCTGGGAGTCCTGCAGTGACAGCCTGAAAGTCATGTCACAAATCTGTTCACATCTGGCTGGCACATGTTAATGCTTTTCTGACCTTTTCTGAAATCTTTTAGGCCTCATTTCTCCTCCTGGGATAGGGTTGAAGTACCGATGGAATTTATGCCTCACCTGAAATGAGGACATCCTGTCCCCAGAGGATGTCCTTTGTCAGCAGAATTAGATTAAATAGAAACAAAATGAAGCGTGCATCCAGGCCCATCACAGAGACTTTTTTTCCTGTTGAGAAGAAGTACAGCTGTTGTGATGTACATTTGACAATTTTGCATAATACTTTGACATTGCAAGGAGGGCTTGGCAGCTGCAACCTGCATTCAGCACCCCACTCCTCTGGAACCCTCTTGCAGAGGCTTGAATATCATCCATATTGCTCCATGGCAAGATATTGGCTGAAGTCACTTTTGGGGGGAAGGTGGGGTGGGTATTCGACACACAGTTCATGCCCATCCTGGCCCAGTTGTTGTCCCTTTAACACTGCGTGGAGACAGAATGGGAAAAAAAACCCCACAAACATGGAAAGGAGACAGGGGAAGCAACTTGTCAAGCCATCATGATAGAATGGGATATATCATAGCTTTTCTGACTTGTTCATATTTCCTCCTTTTCATGCACGTGTCTCTCTTGAATTTTGCCATGTTTTCTTTCCTGAAACCGAGGCTTAGCACCAGCACCCCTTGTCTGGGCATTAAGCAGAGATTTTTTTTCCTTTTTCTGAGTATGTGTATAAAAAAATTATGTGCTTTTCAGACTCCACACCAACCTAAGTGTCAGAGAGAGCACAAAAGGTTCCTTTCTCCCTATGAACACCCCAATGCAAAGGTAAACCTCAAAAGCCATCTTCTGTTTTGTTTACCAGTGTTTTTTTTTCCCTGATATGCTGGGGTTTTCTGGCCACTAATCCAAAAAATGTGGCTGGAAACAAGGCTTTACAGAATATTTTGGCTTCCATTCAGTTAGAGAAGAGTTTTCTAACTAGCCAGTACTGACCCAAAGGACAACTCTTGCAACTAACCAGATGAGACTTCTGCCTCCATGCCCCATAACAGCATAAGAGGTTGGTTGTTCTTCAGGGTGCAGCTGGCAATTGCCTTTGTTGGGCATCCCAACACGCAAGAACTTGACTGAGTCACTGTTCTTTTGATCAGTTTTTTTTTCCCTAGGAGAGCAGCAACACTGGTTGCACCCCAAGAGCCAGCAGCACACTGTGCTTACCCAGACAATGTCCTGGGCAGGGGGAAGAGGATGTGAGCACAGGTGGCTCCTGGCTGCTGGAGCAGGGCTGCTGGCCTGGGCTCAGCAACTGCCTCATCTGCTCTCTCTCTCTCTGCATTTTCCTTTGTTTTTAGTGGGCAGGGTTCAGCCTGTCTCTCCTCAGCAGCAGAATGGATCCAGGCCAGACAGATACTAATCAGATGTGACTTCCAATAAGATCCCTGCCTTTACTTTGTCCGTGGGATACAGTTGTGTGGATGGAAACTGCAGTGTTTTATTATTCCTCCCGTTGTTCCAGTACTTCTCAGAGAACAGTGTCATCTCGTTGGTATTTCCATGTGCAATCTCTGCCTGGGGTACAGTCTTCCTCCCTACTCTCACTCTTACTAACCAGATTGTTTTGAAGTGACTAAACCGGGAGTTGATACGTGCAGTTCCTTGCCGGGAGGATTTTCAGCAGCGCTGCCATAGCTTGTAGGCAGAACGTGCTGCAGCACGCAGAGACAGCTGGCAGGGCATCACCACACGTGGGAGCTGCTACCATGCCTAGCCCAGGAAAACACAGGCTCTGGCACTGGTGAGAGGCAGGGAGGGAGGACAGAGTAGACCTACAGATCTGCTGTCTGCCCTGGGAGTGACAGGAGTATGTGCAGGGGTGCGAGTGCCCCTCCACAGACTCGAATGGCTGTGCTTTTTCTAGGGAGCGGGTCAGGGAGATGGGAGGCTGGAAAATGGCTGCTGAAATCTGTCCTGTTGCAAATCTCTAGGCTGAAGCTGCCAGGTTTTGGAGGTTCTGACTCAAACACTTCAGTGATCAAATATTTCAAGTCAAATACTTCAAGGTCAATGAAGGGGCTTTCTCCCTCCCCAGAGCAGGGATGAGCTCTGTCCAAACACTTGCCTGCCACCAACATGGCCCTCTCAGTTGCAGCAGGAGTGCCGTCTTGAAGACCTACTTTGAGCAGGGTGAGCACAGATGCTGACCATCCCATGACCTTCCTCAGCCTTCACCATAAGGGACAAGGATGACATTTTCCCCTGTGCTGTCCCACACCAGGGAGCCCACAGGTGGCTGGTCCTTGTGCCCACCTCATGGCAGCAGCGCCATGCAGCCTGTGGTTTCTGTTGGACCAGTTTGGGCAGGCACCTGTGGAGAGGTGGCTCTGGTGCCACCAGCTGCTGGAGCATTGCCACAGACGATGAGCAGGATGGGTCATCTCTGTGTGACACACACTACAGCCCCTGTGGCACCTGTGGTGCCCTGTGACACTGGCAGACAACTAGAATGACTTGCAGAGTGGCAACGAACAGGGAAGGAATGTAATGGAGACTCTGCTCCACCTGCTGGGTGTCAAGGAGTGGCTTCAAGGGCCCTAAGCAATTAACTTCAAAAATTTTGTTCCCTTTAGCAACCTGGTTGCTAAAGAGGGCTCCGGGGAAGCTGGCACTGACAAAGGATACTAGCTGCCCACAGTCTTCTCTACACAGCTGGCCATGGGATCAGCTGAGTGAGCACAACAGAAGCATTCACAGATGCCTTCCTCATTGCTCTGATAGCCTCATCACCCCAGGGAGTGGGTCACATTTAGTGGGACATCCCCTGCTCCTGGGATCTTCCCACTGCTCCAGCTCTGGGGGCTCAGGCACTCCACTGTCAGAGGGTTGGTTGTGTCTAGTGTGCCTGACAGAGAGGCTCCAGGATGGAGAAGGGTGTCCTTGCCATGTCTCTCAGGGTATGGTGACGGGGCTGGTGGATGGAGGTGCTTTCTGGGGAAGGAGTATGGGAGCAGGGTGCAGGGCTGCACAGGCAAGCAGCTGGAGAGTGCTCAACCCATGGGAGAGCCCAGCAGGCTCAAACAAGCACAAACAGTCTAAGAAACCTGAGCTAACAAAGCCATTCCTGCACCACTCCTTAGGGAAGTCACACTCTTGTCACAACACGTCTTTTAGCACCTTGTCCTGCTGTAGGGAAGTGGTTTGGGGGACACCCAAGGCTGGGGCCTCAGCTCCCATCAGTGGTGAGGGCAGGTTCTGGAGGTTCTCTGCAAATCTGAGGCTGTTTGAAGCAGAAGGAAGGCTTCTGGCACTGATGTGGGATTGCTCTCATGTTGCTCCAAGTGCCTATGTGCCCGTCTCTTGGCTGGCTGGTGCTACATATAGCCAGTCTGTCTGGCTTCTCTGGGTGGGTTTTTCTTGCTTCTTCAAAGGCTGTTTCTCATCCTAGGTCTAGTCCTGGCTAGTAGGGTCTTCTCCACGGAGGGCTTTATGTAGGACCATATCTCCTGATGCTTAGGTCTCTGGCCTGGCTGCAGAAAGCCCTGCTCAGTGGGGTGGGCACAGCAGGGCCGAGCTCAGGGAGCCCACTGGAGAACTGTGTCCCCTGTGGTACTCCTGCTGTCCGGCACAGGCCTGTCTGCATGGCAAGAGAATGCTGAAACCTGGAACCTGTCCAGGTTTCCAGCACCTGCCTCCCTTGAAATATACTTCACTTAGCAGATATTCTTTCAGCAAGACACTAATTCTAGCCTCTGTTGCCCATTCACCTATTCTGTGCATAGAAATGGATTTGCTGACTTGTATGCCTGACCATGGCAAATGTGAGCCATGGGGAAAATACACAAGGGGCCAGCTCTGCTCTCTGTGCCCAGCCTGCTGTTGCATTGGAAATGTTGGTGACCTGGGGAGTACGGACACACAGGAGACACCTGGTGTGTAACTGCTCAGAGCCTGCTGGTCTCTGCTGGATGTTTTTCAGTCCTGTAATTTCTGAAGACCTGGAGGCTTTCTTGAGTCTCTGAAAGTGTTTTATCTGTTCTGAATAAAGTACTCTAATCACTCCCTAATGGCAGACTGTTGACCCTAAACACTCATTTCATGGTGTTTTCACCCAAGGAAATTGAGTGCAAGAGATGGGAAGTTAGGCAGAAGGCTCAGAGGCATTTTCCTGCTGTGCACCTACACACAGCACTCCAGATAACTGAGGTGCTTTCTCATAAGTAGTCAGACCTGTCAGGGTGGTTCAGGTGGTTCCGATAACAGCCGACTTTGGGCAGTGCAGGTGCTGGTTGCAAATGCACCAGCCTGTTGCTATTGCAAACTGCAGAATAAGTGAGGTGGAAATGAGCTCTTCAGCTTCAAGCAGGGCCCTCTAGATCAGGTAGCCTAGGATTGTGTCTTGAACAATCTTGAAGAACATTGTTTCTAAAACCTCTATATGTTCCTATTCTAGTATTCTTCATAGGAAATAAAGTTTTGCAGGTATTTAACAAGATTTTTGCATGTATACAAGATCCCTATTCTAGCCCTTTATTACTTGTATGTGGAGTTTTTTGCCTTATTGGTGCAGGATCCAAAGGCAATGTTTGTCAGGGAACAGCAAATTTTTTTTTTTTCCCTCCTCGTGAGCCCAGTTTTCTTTTCAGAGTTAAAAACCTTCTTTTCCTCTTCTGATGACTTTTAAAAAGGGTATTCTTCTTTCTCTGTGTAGGAGTGGAAGAAGTCCCCAAAATATGCAGGTTTTTCTTCTTTTTGGACTCAGTCACATAGGAACAAGTGGTACTAGGAATTTACAGACCCTTATGCCCAGAGTTTAGGAAATCTTTTGGCTGATCCATGGAGATGACTTGCTTATTGCCTTGTCCTATTTGATTCTGACATGAATACTATCTAGCTCTCAATAGATAGTCAAGTTTTAAACTTTGATTATGGTTGCAGATCCCTAAATTCTCCTGGAGAAATTGGCTGGTCATGGCATGGATGGGTGCACTGTTTGCCATGTAAAAAACTTGTGGGTGGCAGGTCCCAGAGAGTGTTGGTGAGTGGAGTTACATCCAGCTGGTGGATGGTCACTAGTGGGATTCCCCAGGGCTCAGTGTTGGGGCCAGCCCAATTTAATCTCTTTATCAATGATCTGGCCAAGGGGATTGACTGCATCCTCTGGGCAGAGGGCAAGTTGATAGTCAGAGAAAGCACCAGAGACACAATTTGCATTTTGCTTGGTTGTCAGGATTTACATTTAGTAACACAGCTTAGTGGGACTTAGCAGTGTTAGGTTTACAGTTGATGATCTCAAAGGTTTTCTCCAACTGACATGATTCTATGATTCTTAGCAGATAAACTTAATCACTGATGTGGCCTCACATTTCACTACAGCTTTGTGCATCCAGCTGTACTTATGTCTCCTACCATAGGGAAGGCAGAAACATTGTGGGGCAAGAAAAGCTATGTAAATGCAAAGATGATTTTTTAGAAACTCAGAGAGAAGCAAGCTACTTGGAGTTTCCCAAAGTTTACCAGAAGGTAAGAGTGTCCATGCAGATGGCTACAGTACAAAAATCCCAAAGCCTCCTACAGAAGCCACTCCTCTTTGACAGATGCTCTTCAAATGAAGAGAGAGAGAGTTCACTTCAAGTGTCCATTTACAGACATCTGCAAATTGCTGGATATCCAAAATATCTGAAGGGGACTGGCAGATAAGAAAGGACTTCCAGAAAACCCAGGCCCTTCTAGTGCAGCAGTTTGGGGCTTGGTGCAATATCCCACAGAATCTACAGTGACACCAGATATTACTAAGAAACTTAAAAACCTCAGTCCCAGCCCTAGAGTGCTTCACAGTAGGATTTTTCAATGGGGAAGCTGGAACAGATTAGCTTATGTAGGAACAGCTTTAGGTCAACTCCTAAACACTTCTGCACCTAATGTCAGGAAGAAATATTCAGAACTGCTTAAAAGGTAAAATTAAACACATGTAGCAGATTCTTGCATAATTTCTCACCAGATGACTGAAGAAGCACTTAAAAGGGCTATTTTTTCCTCAGTGTAAAGATGAGGCACTTTCACAGAGAAAAGTTGGGGTTTTTTTTCTGAGATTATCTAGTTAAGAATTCCCTGTCCAGAAACCTATGCTACTTCTATAGATGCTTAGAGTTTAGAAAATGAAGCAGTTGCTATGTGACCAGCTTGAAAACCACAAAGCTAAGATAGAAGCCAGTGCAATCCTACACATGGCAATGAATGCCACAGCTTCATCTGTGAGTCATCTGCCCAAAGAATAACGTTTCTACCGAATTGTGTGCCACGGAGTCTCCTCCAAAAAAACCCATACTTGGATTCAATGATCAGGAAAAAGCAAGTTAACTTTGCCAAGTAAATGAGATTGACCGTGTATCAGTGACACTAATAATAATGCAGTTGAGAACAAACAGCTTCTAAGAGGACGTTTATGCATTGAAACGATAATGATGACTAAAAAGCCTTTCCTGCACCCCCTGAGAACACAAAATGAGCTTTAAAAGAAAACAAATGCTGCCGCCTAGAGAGCAAGCTGGAAAACCACAAATCTTCGTCTCGACTGTCTCCCACAGGATTCAGACATGGCTTTCCCTTCTTCTCCTGCCCATGGTCCTGTGTCACTCATGAAGCACTTCTTTTTTCCTCTAGATACCAGTGTTACGAATCAGTTACACCTCTGGTGGAGAAAGCCTGCATACCCTTCAAAGGGTCCCTGAAGCAAGGGGCTGAGCACTTCCAAACTACCCACAGCCAAGCTGGGAGATGGAGCCCAGCTGTCTCAGAAATCACACACACTGCACCTGCTGAGCAACAGTACGTGGAGTTCAGGGAACTTTTAAAAACATGCTTCCTTGGCAAACTTAAAAAACAATTAAAATTCCACAGGAGGGAGAGTTGGGAATTTAATTAGTTTTAAAAAGCTCTTCTTGTAACACAACCAGGGAAAAAAGCCATTCATCTCCACATTTCATAAGCAAGAGCCAGTAAGACATCTTCTGACCTTCCTTTGATCTATATGGATGGCTGCACATTCTCCTCCCAGTGAGATCAAGACTGTGCTGATCCTGTGAAGCTAGAAAATATAATAAAATCCTAATCAATCAAAATATTGCTCAACCACCTGAGCTCAGACAGAAAAAACATCCTTTCTTGATTCACAATCATGCCATTCAGCTAGCATAACTCCTTGTTAGCCTCACACACGTGAATTAAGCTAAGGGGAATGCTTGCCATAAGGTTGTTGATGTCTAAAGATTACAGTAACATCCTTGTATGACACTGTATTATGAATTATGCTCCTAATCTGTTATTATTATATTAGTATTATAAGTTATGTTGTGAACTGTGTCAGGGGAGGTTTCGGTTGTATGTTAGGAAAAGGTTCTTCACACAGAGGTCAGCTGGGCACTGAAACAGGCTCCCCAGGAAGCACCAAGACTGAGTTCAAGAAATGTTTGGATAATGCTCTCAACATGTCCTAAATGTACGGTTTTAACTTAAAAAAATCAAATCCATCATACTGAAATTCACCATCTTTTTGAGCTATAAAGCTTCATAAACACCCAACTGGGGTACCCTACTGTTTTGGGGGTTTTTTTGTCTTCTAGCCCTCCAGTTGTGCCACACATGACATTCCTCCATCAGTGATTAGTCTTTGCTCAAAGAAAATGAAAGCAGACGTGTGCTGGAAGGTAAGGATAGTTTTGACCCTTTAAAGGAACTGTAAGGCAAAAAACATAACTGTTTTTTAAACCCAAAGTCACTGACCTGAGAATGTTGCTCAGGCGTGAAACATGCTGTACATCTCTGCCTGCACTGCTGCTGCCCAGCAAAGCCTGACAAAGCCATTGTCTGGGGCCAGGGGGACAGCAGGTGCTGCTTGGCTGAGATCAAAGGTAGAAACCACCTGTGTATTACCAAGCAGGTAGGACAACCCAAACACAGTTAATTTCAATCAACCTGCAAAAAAACAGGTGTGCAGTGCAACAGAAAGGAACAAACCTAAGATATGTGCCCGTATCTATGACAAGTACAAGAAGAGGACCAAACCCCAGCCCTTGCACTCCCTTCCTGTGGGAGGGCCCACCAGAGCCACTCTGGAGTGCACCCCTTCACAGGAGTCTTGAGCTTTCCAATTTTGCTTTGATGTTTGCCACAGGAAGAGGCTCTTGGGTGCCAGCCAGGCTGGTGACAGCACAGCCCCAGGGAGCAGCACCCAGAGGGACGGGGACCTGGAGGGCACTGCATGCCCCTTGCCCATGCCTCCACCATTCCAAAACAGCCCTTAATTGCAGCAAGAGCAGAGGGTGCCCAGGTCACTGCCCCCTAGCAGCAGGACCTGCAGGTAGCGAGTCAGGGACAGAGGCTTGGTATGTGTCTGGTCGCCATCACCAGCTCAGTAGCTGCCACAGGAAACCCCTCCAGTGGCTCTCCAGGGGTCACTGGCACCCGTGGGCTCAAAATATCCCAGAACCAAAGAGCACTGCCTTTGACAGAGATGCTGGGGTCTCCTTGATCGCAGGTGGGACTGTGGGAATGGTACTTGGTACCCATTCACTTCCTTCCTTGGTGCACTCAATCCCTTCTCTGGACAACTCACCTACTGGTATAGAGGCAGGACATCTTTTTCTTATGATCCATCTTTAGTAAGAAAATAAATCAGGGCTCAGGTTATAACTGTACAATGGATATATTTACAACCACCGGTTTTAATACAGTAAACATATTTTAAATATGCAAGCTTGTTTATTAAGACTAGCTACACAGAAGGTACACTTAAGGCATTGTTTCCATTTGGATTGTCTGTGACCCTCTTATCTTCTCAAAAAGTGGCCATCTGTCATATCAGCAATGTCCCTCTCGGAGAATTTCTATATGTGTGTGATCTTCCCTGCAAACAGAAGAAAAATATATTAGAAGAGGAACACTACTTGAATTTTACAGACATTTTACAAAGTGGACTCTCTCATGTCTTTCTATGTGTTCAGTTAGATGCAGTGATGCATTAATTGCATCACTTACGGAAAGCATTACCACAAAGTAACCATGATGCAAAAATTTATGAATCACATACACAGAGTGAGTAACTTACCACAAGCCTTGTAACGTATAAAAACCTGATAAAACCATCAGCAAATCTGAGAACTGTCAAATCACATGACAAACTGCACCATGAAGACCAACATGTCCATTACAAAGCACTAATACAAGTTAAACTTCGCAGTCTCTAAGGTGTGAATCAGTTCTAATGTTTACAGTACTTCCCCCATTCACACGGGAATTCAGTGGGAAGGCTGTGCATCCTGATGCACCTCTGCATCTGAGGCTTCACTAAATTTTGAATGTGTGGTTCTCTGAATGCTGAAATCTTCTTTAAGGAAATTTTAGCCAAGTACCCCTTAGTTTGGGAACACTGGTTTGTTTTTTTTGCAAGTATTTTGGGGTGCTCCATTTACAAATCTCAATTTACTAGGCAAGTCTAGACAGAAAAAGATAGTAATAGAATGCAAATTGTCCCAGATTATCAGTTTGTTTCCTTATCTTAATAGAATCAAGCTGGTTTACTCCTGATGAAATTCAAGAGACTTATGTTTACCCAAAAGCAGGGTTAATCTGTACTAATAGTTTTATCAGGGATCTTTTAACCAGAAGGTAGTGGAGCAGATCAGGAATATGAAAGGCAAAATCAGGGCCAGGGGATGTAAAGCACTGGTAAGGATGTAAGGAGTAGTTCTGGCTGAAGGATAGCCCTTACATCGAACCCTGCAGAGACACCTCAAGCTGCTGCATCTATTTCCAAAGAGCACGTATTGCTGTCGGACCAGGTTTAAACTAAGATCAGATGTTGTCATTGCCACTGGACACTGAGTGTGGAAGAGACCTGGAATTTGCATTTGAGTGCCCACTTAAGAATAGATTGAATCTAAGCTTTAAAACAAAAAAAAAGTAAGGAGGAAAACCAACTTTGGTCTTAAAGTTAAGGGGCTTCATTGCAGAGCCAGGATGGGGAGGGTTTGTGCTGCACCTTTGCTCCAGGTGTCTCATGTTATCATGGATCAACTGCAGCAACCTCTTCTGCAGCACTCAGTTCACACAGGGCTCTCCAGATGCCCACACAGTTCTTTATGGCTAAAAGAGCTCATAGACAGCACTCTCTTGGCCATCAGGAAGTACAACTCCCTCCAAGAAGTCCCTTCATGGGTTGAATATGGGCTAGAACAAACCTGCAAGACGGCAACTGAGAATCACTCCGAGTTGAGAAGTGACTGTTTTGTAATTTGGTACTGGATGTGTCCCTGTATCTGTTTCCAAATCACCACATTACACTATTTCAGCAACTGGTCATGCAGCTTGCTAAACAGGGCAGAAAAATCTCTTCGTTCTGTCCTCCTAAGATGTGTGACAGACTGTACCTTAAATTACTTGGAGTGGAATGATCATTGCTTATGACTATGGACTGTTTTTCGAAGCTGAAATTCCTCCAATAAAGCAAAATGTTTTATCCGTGTTGTGTTCACACCAAGTCAAACACTTTAGAACAACTCCGGACTGAACTAGAAGGCCTCCAAATATGCCAAATACTGAACTATAAAAGAAAAACCATCAGGAGAGTATCTGACCACCCTGTGTCCCATCAGACCAAAATACATGTTTCTGAGCATGTAAGAAGACAGCAAAAAAAGATGGTTAAGACAAAATTCTATCTTGTATGTATAATTGGATTTAATCCCATGTATCACACAAAACATATACTTTACATCTTATACTAAAAAGACATAAGCCCCATCCCTAATTACTTAAGGAATTACTTAAGGAATTGAAATAAGAAGCAGATTTGGCTGGAGAATCTTTTGCTCTGTGTGCAATGCTGTATTCAGGAATCTGCTATGCATCCAGTCTGGAACTGAGGATCATGCCTAAACAAATGAAGCATCCTAGTAATGTAAGGCTGGATCTCAAAGCCCATCCTTCTGTTCTGAAAGGATCAAAGATACTATTTAGGTCATGAGATGCTCTCCTGTCTGTATCTGCACAATATGGATTTTCACTCTCTATGGGCAATATCCAGCACTTCTCTTTGTCTTCTACTGTGCTGATTTAACTCAATTCTTCCAGATGCCTGGGAAATTTTATAATATCCTGCCTAGATCACCATATCCATGCCATTTTGCAATTTTTATTATATGAAATACAATAGCGCTTTCAAATGTAAAATGCTGATCACTGCTTTGGAACCACGGCATTACAAACTTCTGTGACTTCATCCTTTAAAAATTTCAGCTGAATAACTATTTGTCTGCTTTCATGAAGGTCAAGTGGAGATAATGTAAACTGCCTTATTAATGTAAGGCACCAATACTTCTATTTCCTCCTACTCTGTTTGGCCAGTTATCATGCCAAAAAACTAAATCTCATGGATTTGATCGGATTATTTCTGACAAATCTGTATCCGCTTTGCTTACATTCCTCTTTACCTCTGGCTATGTACAAAGCTAATCACTTAATAACTTATTCCAACATCACTTGAGGCAGAAATGATGGGTAGGCTCCTAATACGTAACATGCCAGAACCTCTTTTCTTCCCTTTTAACAGATTCTATTGTGTGTGAATTTTGGTTACTTTTCTTTTTTTTTAACTAACTGTAGGTTTACCAATTCTCTTTGCAATGTGTTGTTTACTTGGGTTGTTTGTACTGTGCTCTGGTCAAAGTGTTACCAAATTCTGCAAATCTCCACGACACACTTTAGCACTTTCTTTACAGTATTACCTTGAGTGTTCTTTGATACCTTTTACACTTTCCTTATTTTGGCCTTCCTTTTATCTTGGTCATTTGAATTTTGTAGACTGTCTGGTCAGAACTAATCTTTCCTCTACCCCGAAGTCAGAAACACATTTCAGCCTTCCCTTGCTTGAGATCTATCTGTTCGCAATTTAGTAAATTCCCCTCACTGCTATTCTGCTACTCTCACTTATACCTTCTACTGGAAACAGATGATCTTTTATTTCATTGCCTTTTATTTATATAAATTGCCTTTTACCATCAAAATTCTATTCACAACAGTTCCTCCCAGTTTGTACTGAGCGACTGCTCTATAAAGGTTTCCAGTCAATTGTAATGGGGAGTAATAATGCTCATTAGATACTGATTCTCTGTGTTTTCAATTTGTTTTAAAAAATATTAAATTATTAAAAAATAAAATACTCTCTCTCAAATATCAGGCAGTCTTTTTCTTGATTTTTAGACAACCTGAAGGCAAAATAGTATTTTTTCCTAACATCTGGCATTCTTACTCTTCTTTGTGAAAGGAAGTACAGGAGACTGGATCTTGAACATAAATATTTTATATGTTAAACTGCATTTTGGGTGGGATCTTCATGTTTTCTGATGGAAAGTGTGCAAGGGTCTGGCATTATAATTATTGGTAGTATGGCATTGCATGAACATGACAGGCAACCTCCTCTAAGATGCTCCTTCTCATTTTACTAACACAAATATTCAGTACATCCCGTTGACCGAATCCAATCAAACCCATTTACAGGTATCACAATAAAATCTGTTGCAAGGGATTCATGTCTGAGAAGACACTGTTGAAACTGCAGTGCAACAGTGCAAATGATCCACAGCCAGTAAATTATCTATCAGTTATCTGGAACGTCAGGGTGAATGTTCAGCTTGCCTGTAGGGAAGGGAAGGACAGAATTAAGTGACTACCTGTTAGCAAGGCAGAGCACACACTCATTTCCATAGGTCTCTCCATCAGTGCCACAGACTGGATGGTAGTCCCTTGGACACATATACTTATACTGGGCGCAGTTAGGCTAGGGAAAACAGGTACAAAGGAAGTCAAAGTTACATCATTTGAAATAGGATTCTGCTCAGCTTCTGAAGAATCCCGGCATGCACAGAAAAAAAAGTGTCCAACAGGAGCTGGCACAGCATTTTAAAGTGTCACATTATCTTTAATTCTCTTGTAGGAATCTATCACTTGAGGCTTGGCTCCTACTGCCTGGCAAGGCTTAGCTGTGGTGTTAGGACATATGTGTGCCCCACAGCCCTTCCGACCTCTGAGCACCAGCGGGACACACGGACAGCGGGTCCCGACGAAGGGCAATGCAGACGGAGACGGTAAGAGATGGGCATCGCCAGGGCTCGTGTGCTGCGGAGCTAGCAGCCTCCCGGGCGCCTCAGCTGCGGGGAGAGACCCCTGCTCATTGCCGCGGCTCCGGAGCCAGGGCAGGCGCAGACCCCCAGCGTGGGGCCGGCGGCTCTGGGGAAGGGGCCGGGGGAAGCGGGAGGCCTGGCTGGAGGCAGGGAGGGCAGCGGGGCCGTCCCTGCCGAGGACGGGGGACAGTCGGCACTCACCGGGTAGCTGGCCATGGCGCCGGGACACCAGAGGAGCCCTGTGGAGAGCGAGCAGCGTTAACGGCGCCCGGTCCCGCACGGATCCCCGACCTCCGCGGGACCAGCCCTGACTGTTACCGACGGGACGCTGCCCCGACCCGGCACCCCCTGAGCAGTCTCTGTCCGCTCCTGGAACACCCTGACCGGCCGCTGTCCGATCCCGGCCTCCCCCGACCAGCTGCCGTCCGGCACCATCCTGCGCCGGTTCCCCGCCCTGCCTCCGGACGGCTGGTGCCCACCCCCGGCTTAGATTCCGCCGCCGCGCCCCGGAGCCAGCCGGGGCACGGCACCCCTTCAGGTGTCCCCTTCCCTGGGACGGCACTGGCCGGGGCACGGTACCAGCTCGTTTCCCGCTTCCCCGGCTCCCCTCCCCTTCCCCGGCCGCCAGTGCCGCGGTACCGGCGAGGAGTCCGGGCAGCAGCAGCAGCAGGACCGCCACCGGCCGCGCCATGTCGCCAACTGAGCGGCGGCTCGGGGGACAGCGCGGGCGGCTCGGGCACAACGGCCGCAGAAACCAACGGCGGTCACGGGGCGGGGCGTGGGGCGGCTCGGGGGCACTCACACGTTCACATATATCCCACACAGCTACAGACACAGGCATCGCACGCAACTTCCTTGTCTGTGTGTCAACCTCTGAATCCTTTCAAGTACGGCATTTTTTTTTCTTTCTGACGGTGTGCCCTGCCTACATGGCATCATAGGGAAGTTATTTTATTATCTGCTTAATATGTTCTTATTCCTCCAGGTAACTACTGCAAATTGATTGCAGTTTCAGATTTTCATTCCGTGCACACCTTTGTGATTACTACCCAACACAAGGCATGTTTCATGCAAAGGCCTCTGGCTTGGCTGTTTTAAGCAAGACGCCTAATCAATGTTTTGTGGCTGGCGAAGCATGAAGAGGGTTATTTCTCTCTGCCTGCTCTCCTTCCCCACCTTTCCCAACTTTCTGCCCCAGCTTTGCCTGTTAAGCTATTTGAGATGACGGTGTCTTTTTGTTACCTTGTTATTGGTTGCTGGATTTGCCATCCTGAGGGGGAGGATCGTTAAGGGGCTTAAACACTGGAGAGTTGTGCTGGGATGGTTTCTTGAAGGTGTGATTTTTCAAAGGTGCCAGCTGAAAGTGAAGAAAGCAAAATGAAGGGTAGAAATTATCTCTTCTCTTGTGAATCTTCTAAATTCCACTAAACAGTTAAATGCAAAGCTCTTGCTCAGAAAAGAAACCTGAACATGAACCAAGTAAGAGCTCAGTGTTCCACCTGTTGGTAGCCTAGACCGGCTTTCTCCTGAACAACTGCTGCACAACAAGCACTAAATGTGTGTGTACTGTCATCGTGTCACCTAAGAGAATAGCTGCTTCCAAAAAAAGTTCTCTAAGCTGATGTATTTTCCAACATATTTAATGTTAATTCCATGATCATCAATGTGTTGCACTTGATCCCGAGTTAATGGCTTGAACGGAGCCATTTGGGTAGACATCACTTCAGTTTTCTTTCTGTGACAGTAATATGAACTCAGTCACAGCCATGTGTTCTATCCTGGAGAAAATAGGGAAAAATAATATAAAAACCGGTACTCTATTGACTCTCAATGTGCCAATCATATTTGAAACTGGTGCCAGTCTCCTCAATTCTGAAAGCATTTTGTTTCACTTACTTCTATTTTTCTACTGAGAGTATTTAATTTTGCCTTCTTTAAGTAAAATTTTAGAGACAAGTCTTTAGAGAAGGGAAAATTGTAGAAATAAGATTTTGAACAGAAGAAAAGGTAACTTACAAAATTTTTCTTCTGGCAAGATTGAGTGTCTATTACAAGATACTAATTTTCTTCCATAAGTTATTAAGAACTGGTGGCAAGGAAGAGTATGATTATGCAGAGAGTTTCTTAATAGCTTTTGTGTTCTGTTAACACATTTCTGATGCAAATGCTGAGTCATTGGAAAGGAAAATTGCAGAATTATTTGCCTATCTCCTAGAAGTTATCTTCTTGTTAAAATCAGGTAGCTGATTAACAAACACGGAAGATAATAATGGACCTAGCATATAGGCTGCAGGGAACAATGCATAATTAGAAGTTACATCCCTACAGAGAAGATCTGTTTCTGCCTTATGGTTAGTGGAATAACCCTCTGTGCTTGGAAGCTAGAATTTATTTGAACTTCAGTCAGACTCTTGTGGTGCTCCACAGCCTTGCTGCTGCTCCAGTGAGTGCCAGCCAGCACTCTGTTTCTGAGATGTACCTGCTGCAAAGATTGGCACTGATCATGACCACCTCCAGCTGGGATCTTGTGGGAGTGGAGTAGAGGGGGAGAATCACCTCCCTTGACCTGCTGGCCATTTCTCTTTTGATGCAGCCCAGGATATGGTTGGCTTTCTGGGCTGTAAGAGCACACTGACATGTCCAACTTTTCAACCACCAGCACCCCAAGTCCTTTTCCACAGGGCTGCACTTTATATCCATTCACGCATATCTGATGTTCATTTTTAAGTAACTGAGTCTATTTGTGAAAATCAGAGCTTTCCCCATACTCTTGGTGTTTCTTGGAAAGAAAATGTGTTGAAGACTTGTGACATCTAAATCTTTGGGGATTTTCAGGCCTCAACTAGACAAGATTGTAATTTTTTTGATCTACTGTTGCCAGTAGTCCTGTTCCAAGTGTGAAGGGGATAGATACCCAAAGGTCCCTTTCAGTCACCCTTCCCAGAGTATAGGTGGCAGAGCAGGTTGGAAATGAGCTATGAGACAGCAGATCTCAGCATAAAATTAGTTCACAATCTAAAAAAACCAAACCAAACCAAACCAAACCAAACAAAAAAAAAAAAACAAACAAAAAAAACCCCCCAACCCCCCAAAAAACCCAAAAACAAACAAAAAACCCTATCTATCACCTCACCTACTTAAAACAGATATAGGAAGAAGTCCAGGTAGCAGGAGGATTGGGACTAAGGAACCGGATTGCCTGCTACCTTTAGTATTCAGCAGTGTGGCATGAAATAATGAAATATTCTCTTTGATATTCTCTTTGCCACAGGTTGTGGTGGATGCTAAAGGTCTAGACTTGGGAGAAAAAAATAGAGTTGCAAGATAAGAAACCATAGGTGGCCTTAAAAGCATGAAAATTCCCACTTGAACAGGTTCCTGCAGGCTGCTGCTGGCAGGAAGGTGACACATGAGAAGTCTGGGTATGCATTTGCTCCAATTTTCTCTTGGCATTGGTTGATGGCCTCTTGGAGAGCAGAGGCTGGTGAGAGGAATGCTGTGGCCACACCTAACCTTCAGTTAATGTCCTCATGCAGCCCCCAGTTACTTGGGGGAGGATGTTAAATCCACTGTAGCAGCAGGACAGTACAGCTGATGGGCCTGTTCTGCTGCAGGCAGTCTGGAAGGGCTCGAGTCCTTGGGCACAATGCTGGGGCACATCCCAGCTGCACTTGTGCCATGGACATGTGAGTCTCCTGCCATAAGAACAGGAGCTTGTCTTTCCACCTTAGTAATTGCAGGGGTAAAACCAAGCAACATAGAACAGGACAATCAAAAATGCTTCTGAACTGCTTTTCGGCATGCCAGTCTGGGATGGCACTGCTGAAAGCCTCTTTCCTAAGGCACTGGGGGGCTCCTGCCTCCTCTGAGACTGGAATGCCCAAGAAATGGTTTGGCACTTGCTTACTGACTGATTCTGCCATTTTGAACCTGCACAGCAGCAGGGCAGAGATGGACAGAGGGGAAAAGCTGATTTTTCTAATGTTTTAGTCTCTCTGACAAAGATTCCTGCCAGGAAGAAGTCAGCAGCACTGAGTGGACAGATAGGCTTTTGGTATAGGTCTGGGTTTGTTTTGTGTAGGGAATTGGTTCCAGTTGACAAGCTGCCTCCCTGACCAGGTCCTGTGTGCTGAGCTGTGCATCACCTCAAATTTTGGTAGACTCCTCCAGGCTGTTTCCATAGAGGCTGGGTTCAAAGGTTCATAGAAGGATGTGGAATAAGCTCCTCATCTCATACACTCCCTCACCATCCTGTCAAGTGGCATTCCCACCTCCACACCACTAAGAGATTGCTCTGGGGGTCCTATCTGTCACACACAGCCCATGAATCATTCCCTTCAGTTGTTCTCCTACGTTTGCAATCCCACGTAGTCCCAAAGACAGGATCCAGGCCTCAGGGATTCAATTATTTACACTCCACTCAGTCTTTCCATCCTCGATCCCTCTGTGTCCATTCATTTTGCTCCATCATGTGCTGTTCTCCGCTGTATCAGTCACAGATGGGCAATTTATCCTCTCCTGTTTCCCACATGAATCCCATCTATCACCTGCCTGTCTTTGAAATTAATTTACTGGCTGGCCAGCTGCCCACTTTGTGTCCATGGCTGCTTCCCATGCATGTGTCATATGGGGGTTGCTCACTGAAGGGGGGTGGCTGCAGGTGCTGCAGAGTTCTGTGCCCTGGGGAGCACTGCTGACCTGTGGGCAATGCTTTGGGACAGGACTGCTGCATGGGCTGTGGGACAGTACGGGAAGGGCTGCCAGGAGGTACCCACGCATTCCTGCATCTGCTCATGCTGTCAGTCACTGTCATAGCACAAAGCAGCAGCCTTCTGCCTGGCAGAGAGATGTGTGTGTACTGCTGCTATGCTCAGGCTTGAACAAGGGCTTTGTTAGTCCCTGGAGTCTCCAGAAAGCTCCTGAAGGGTGTCCCGACGGGCAGAAATCAACACGGTTTTCTTTTTTCTCTCTCCTCCAGAATTTCTTTCCTGCTGTTGTTTTCAGCTCAGTTAAGCACATCTGTCTACTTGATCTGTCATGGACAGGTTTACAGGTGCTGGCTTTGACTTCTACTGTCTGTGTGCTAGTTCAAATGACTCATGGCAGAGCTGGGCCACCATCCTGCTGAAGGGGACACAGTTTGTCCTAAGGATTTGCCCGAGATCATAACCCCTTTGGAGGGAGGTGGTTGGTCCCAGTGGCATTTCTTATGTCAAAAGTTTTCTCAAGGAGCAGAAACTTTCAAGAAAGGCTGCAAAAACTTCTAACTGCTTAAGCTGTTAAAGGAGACAAGGTTAAGGAAACCTACCCAGAAGGCTGCTCACCTTTTTCTGGGTGCTAAGGCTAAACCCCACAGATGATGTGCAGCTACAGAGGAACAGCCCAGCTGGAGGGTCGCAGAAACTTTTCAGCTGTGAAATGTCAGAGGGTGTCCCTGGGACCAAAGCTGCAGTACAGTGCAGTACAGTGCTTGAAAATGAATTGTTCCAGCAATACTAGTCTTCTATATGAGGAGACACTTGGAAAAGTCAAAGACATCTTCTTTAATGCCCACCTATTTATCGTAGATTGGTTTCAGCCAGGGCAGTTCCTATGCAAATCTGCTTTCAGACAGCCTCACACCCTCTTCACCCTCCAGGAAAAAGCTCTGTGGATGGTGTGATGACTTAAGAAATGTGGTTCCCATCTCTATTCCAGAAGAGCTTCTGTCCAACTTCTAGTGCCCTTGGGCTGGGTTTGCAGGATAAAGATGTTTTACCTGATCCATGTTGGGGGAAAGGGATAGACAGTAGCTTTGAATAGGGCAGAGGGAGGGCAGGTGTAAGGGAGGAGGGGGAGTATGTTCAACATCTCCATTTTCCCAGTGCCCTGTTCATGCAGTGCTGTGCCCTGAGCATGTTTCATGGCACTGTGTGCTCTCTCTGACCCTATAAAGAGAGGTATTCTTATCTTGAAGAACCCACTCAATGTACTTTATGGTCACCAGGAGTGAGGATGAACTGCAGATAAGGATTGCACAGTTGACTGGTTTATCTCAGTCAGGCTTTGATGCTTGTCCACCTGATGGATTGCCTGGAAAAATAGAGGATAAAAAGATCTTTATTCACCAGGGAAGATGATGATGACTTGGAAATGGAGATGAGTTTGCTGCAAAGATGGCAGGTACCATCCCCATGAAGGCTCAGTGCCGCTGAAGGCTGTCCCTTCTCTGTGAAGGCCAGTGACAGAGGCACCTCTTTGCCATATCTGGTTGTGTCTCACTGTCTGAACCACTGCCAGCCACCACTTTGGGGTCTGTATTTTCATCAGAAACCTGCCGTCGGTCAAGAGAGGAGAACAGCAAAAAGGAGGAGGGGGTGACAAAGCCTGGGATTGTTGGAGGCATCATTTCTATGTGGTTCTGCTGGATGGAAGATGTTCAAAAGTCAGGAATCCCCAAAACACTGCCTGGGCTTGAGGATGATGGAGGCAGGTAAATCTCATCTTTGTTTCCCTGTCATCCTTCTATGGCCTGTCTTGGCCTGTACTCTTCCTATACAAAGCTGTGATTTCTCTTGCTCCTTTTGCTTCTACATTTGTGTTTTGGTCCTATTACTGCAGAGCAGAGACACAGTTACCTGAACTGCTCTGTAGTTCAACACAAGACTGCCCAGCCTTTATTGGAAGTGTCACACTTGTGCACTAGTTCCATGGCACAAGCACTGTTGAGTTTAGAAACTGCAAAAGCTTGGTAGATTTTTGTCTATCAGTGCTCTCAGGCTCTGCTGAGCCCACACTTTTCTAGTCTGTGGGGCACTGTTAAACTGATTTTGCTCAATTCAAATTTTGCATAGTGAGAACAGCCGTATCTCATCTGTGTCTAAGGAATGTCTATTTTACAAGATTCAGGTGGTTTCTTCACAAGGGATTTTAGTGACTTAGAGTGGATGGAAGGGTGTCAGAGGAACCTGAGCAAAGCAATTGATCCTGCTGAGACATCAAGATTTGGCCGTACCTGGTTAGTGAGGCAAGGGCTGGTTGGAGATGTGAGGATAGTTTTCCCCTCTCCTGCTCTGGCTCAAGCAGTCTACAGGCTTGTCTTTGTACCATGTGGGGGCAGCCTTGCACACTGTAAGTGCTCTGTCTTCCCTGCTTGCATGACTGGTATTGTTTGCAGCATTTTTTTAGGGTGAAGTGCTCAATGGTCCATTTACACTGTCAGCTGGATAATATGCTACTGTAATGTAGTGGTCTCATCCTCACAGCATCAGCAGTGCAGGACTGCTTCTTTTCCTTGCTGTGCTGGAGACACCTTTAATTCAGTGTAAAACTGCCCGTTTCATCGGGCTCGGGGCTTCCACATCCATTGTCAGCGCTGCAGGAGTGACAGGGCTGTGCAGGAATGAGGGCGTGAGGATGTCTGGGGCTTGTGAGATCTCACCCAGCCATTCAAGTGGCTTTCTGGCAATCCCAGAGGTTTCCAGGAGCTGTGACCAAGGACGGGTAGCAGGTGGAAAAGGCCATTCTGAGCTGACTCTCTTCCTCTTTCCCCTGCTAATTCACATAGGATTTTTCTGCCTATACCGTGTCTCACTCTGAGCCCCATTTGGGAGGGCTGGGATCTCTTCTGCTCACAAATGTATCTGTGCTGGTCCTCGAGGGGAGGAAGGGGACAGGTGGTATTTATCTTGCGTGAGCTGCAGGGTTGTGTTTGGCAGGGCTTTCCAGCAGCAATGGCTGAGCAGGTTGTGGGCATACTCAGGAGTGAGTCACCAAGTAATAATGACAGTAGGAAGCAGAGAAGAGAAATGCTTCAGGAGTTGTTCAGCTTTTCCTGCTGGGAGCCAAACACAGGGGGCAAGGTTTACTTGGAGTGGCAGAAAACATCTAAACTGAAAGGTCAGCTGAGGTAATCTGGGGACATGGCTCAGCTGTGGTCTCTGTCTTGAATCCTCTTGTGTCCTGTCACCAGATGATGTGGAGACTTCTTGGCAGATGCATATGATGTTTACAGGAGAACTTCCTACCTGTCACCTTCTCTAACCACCACGAATCTCATCAGACTGATGTGGGTGTCCTGAGGGACGTTGGCTTCAATGTAAGTTGGCTGTTCTAGAAATGATCCAAACACCTCATATTTAAACAGCACGTACTGCTGTAATAAAAGCACCTGGAGATGACAGTTTGCTGAAACTGGTTTACACCTCACTGAGCTCCAGCAGAAAGGAGGTGTGAGATTTTCAACATTGGGTTTTTACCATTAATCTTGGCTTTCACTGCCATTTCTGATCAGTGACTAATGTATGGGATAGTAGTTAGCTAGGAAAAATTTCCTAGGCTGCGTTCTGAGGAATACAAGACTACTGCTGTGTTTTCCCTCTGCAATATACGCTTGCCAGGTTGCAGAATGAGGGAGCTCTGCTCCCTGAATATTTGCTGTGGCTGTGATATATGTGCTACACTGAGGCCCAGTACCCCTTGAGCACACAGCCATTACTATGGGATCCTGCAAATCTCAATTTTCTCAATTTAGAGACCCTTTTGCTTCAGATGCTGACCCCATGATAATGACCATAGCAGAAAAATCTACTGGTGAGTTTCTTTTTTGCTTTATTACACAAAGGGCACCCTTTGCAGCAGATCTAATTTTGCTTTGGGCTTCAGGTGGAGGACTTGGAGCTATGGGATGAGTTTGTTGTAGGAACTGAGTGCAGTGCAGTAACTAATGACAGGATAACACCACTGGGGAGCTTGGGAATGAACTGCAATTGCTAATGGCAGAGTTTTCAAGTGCAAAGGACGAAGAAGCTGTGGCCTCCTATTCATGTATTTGCTGTTACTTTATATGGAGCTATTCCTGGTGCTAAGTGGCAACTGAGCAAGCTCCCCACCCTGTAGTGTTGGTCCAGGATGGGATGCTTCCTGTTTTAACTGTGATTCCCATTAGTTCCTTGCACATTACCAGGTTTTTCTACCAGACTGTGGTAGCAAACTGGTGATTAATGCTGAGGCTGCCCCTGAGGATTGTGGTTATAGCACCTGCAGGAAAGGCAGGGAGTGACCTGGCATGTCGAGCAGCCCACCTGGGTGCATCCAGCATGTGGGAAGCCTTCTTTCTGTGAGCAGGTGTATGGAGAAGTGCAGAGCTGAAGCCAAGGCTAGAATACAGCATTCCTTAGCTATAATGCTCTGACCCATTAAAAAGCCATTTTACTTTGGGTCAGGCCTGCCACGTTGGTGTGGCCAGAGTTACGGACATTCCCCCAGAGCCCTGTGCTAGAGAAGTTTCGGGAATGGTGGTGTTAGCAGAACATGGTTTAGGGGTACTTTTAAAAGTGGCTTTGGAAAAGGGCCATGAATATATCCTAACAACACAACTCTGACTTTTTTTTAGTTACTCCCAGTTCTGAGTCTGAGCAGGTGGTGACCAGAGGCTGTTCCACATGCAACAAGGTAAGAAGGGCTGGAGAGAAGTCGCACATTCCACTATACTTCCAGAAGAGTTTGGGGAAGAAAGGCCTCGTCTGTGCCTCTCAGAGTAATCTTTGTGGGAGATTCCACTCACTGCCATCAGGGCAGAGAGGACAGGCTGAGCTTGCAAACCCTCTGTGGGCATCCCTCAAAACCTATCACAACCAGGAACCAAAGAAGTTGCCTGGGAAACTGCGACGAAGCTGAATTTGCAGGGAGCTCCTGCCAGGCTAACTGGAATTGCAATGTAAATACCAGTCCCACTTCTAGCATCAGGCAGAGCTCAACAATCCTGGGGATGCTCATCCCAAGCCACATCCTAGGCAGCTTTTCAGTTTCAGGTCTGCACACCTTAGGGAACTTGAAGAGAGGCAAAGTTCATACCAAAGTACTTTCTCCCCAGGATAAGAGTGAGGTCAGTCAGCTGTGCCTGTTCCTTGGTTATGTTATCCTCTGAGAAAGATGAATGAGCCAAGCAGGTACATTTGCATTTGCAGCAGTGAAGGAAAGGTATTCTGCGTGGAGTGGGAAAGGAGATGGACTGGAAGACCAAGCAGCTGATAAATTGCCTAAGGGACAAAGAGAAGTTACCCAATTATTTTTTTTTCACACTCTTCATGGGCTAATTTAGGAATCTATGTAATGCTGGAAACCTTTGAATGTTTAATGGAAAAGCAGCTAATTAATTAACATTACAAATCATAACCATTAAGGAATTAATCTTTCATGAACTTAATTAGGAATGGTGAGTGAATGGGTACATAGGAGGATGACTTTTGGAGTATGAATTATGGTTGTTTCTTTTCTAATCACTTCTAGTTAATGAAGACACACAGCAATATTACTGAGCAAACAATGCAGAAGGGAACAAGGCTGTGTAATGATCCCAGCTAGAAGTGGTAATTGATTCATTTGTGGGGAAGGCTCACAAATTGGAAATGCTATCTGGCACAATCATTCTGTTGCTAGAGTTCTTTTTGACCAGTTGCTTATGGCAATAAATGGCTAAATTGTCATTGCATAATTTTGCCTGGAAGGCAAAACTCCTGACTGGCTGAACCTTTGTGTCCAGTTCCCAGGGCTGGTTGTGGTCACTGCTCAGAGACCTCAGGAGTTCTCTCATCACAAGGTAGTATGGTGTAGATGAGAAACGCAGTTTTTGAAAGAAGAAAAATGGCCACAGTGCTTTGTGAGGGCTGTACAGAAAGAGATTGGAAGGTCTGAGAGGACTGTGGTGGTCTGGACCATGAGACTTCCCTATGTGGCATTTCCCTGAGGGTGTGTGCTGCTCAGTCTGGATTCAAAAACTCCAAGTGATGGTTCCCAGGCTGTTCAGATCCACCTGGGAATTTCAAACTATTAAAAATATGTCTCTCATATTGTGCCTATATTGTGGATCAGGGGATCAGCTGTACACTTGGAGCTGGGTTGTGTGTCTGCACAGACATTTTTGCACTCTCCCCTTCATGCAGAGTAGGAAGTGTGCTTTTCAGGTGGAAGTGGAAGTGGGCACAGGACATTTTCAGGGTTTTGGTGTTCCAGGCTCCCTTTGAAGCTCCCCAGTCTTTGGAATTCAGGGACATGATGTGTAGTACTTGTGCAGTGCAGTAAGATATCTGGAAGGAGGTAATGAAACCAAAGAAATTCTTTCCAGATATCTAGAAAGAGGTTTTGGAACCTTTGGGTGATGAGTGTTGAAGTGGAAAGAAGACAAGCTTGTCATGGACCCTGCTTAGCAGAATTTGCTCTGATTTAGTGCAGAAAGTCCAGCACAGACAAAAAGGGGTGGGCTCTTTTATTTTGGGAATTAGAGACCTTGCAGACTGAGCATTTTGGTTTGTTCTGATAATGAGCCCATCTATAAAATTCAGACTTAGTTCTGGCATGTGTGCTGGAACTGTTTCCCCACAGAACTCCCACCTTTCCTAGAGCTGCTTGTGACTGTGGAGATCATAAAATAGCCCCTGGCATCACTTTGTGTGTGATGGCTGGGACCCAGCCAGTGCCAACACAACTAACAGACAAGCAGGGGTCCTTTGTGGAATGAGGCAGCACTAATTTTTTCATGCTGGGCTCACTGGCCCTACAGTGAGAGAAGACTTTGCACTTTTGCAGGGAAGGCTGCAACAGACTTCGATTCATTCAGATAAATTCATTCAAATAAATTAGATGAATGAATGAGAGTGAGTTCTATTAACTTGGGCTACAATTGACTTGAAAGGATAGACCAGCCCCAGGTACTCTTTATGGATTTTACTAAAAGGAAAGAAGTGAGCAAGTATATGCTTATCAAGCACATTATTAGGCTAATTTACTGCAGTTTCATAAAACTAATTAAAGAAGAACAAGACGAGGATGAAAATAAGGTCACAATTAAGACTGAATCGATAAATTACTGTTTTCAGCAATTTAATACAGCAAGTAATTTAACTGAATTATGAGTTTGGCATAAGAAAGAATTACTTTTTGTGTAAATCCTGTTCAGGGGCAGGTAAAGGAGACTGAGCTCTCTTTGAACCAAAGCATGCAATTCATTTGCTTTCGTGAATTATTGCATTGACTTTGCTTGTGAGAACTTGAGACCTTGATCCATTGTGCTCAGAAGCCTGTAGGATCTGGGCACCAGATCTGCTCTTAGCCCCCTAGCCCCTCACCTGGGGGTGTTGCTCAGTGCAGACTGCTCTCTGCCCAAAAAAACTCCCAAAAGGAAGGAACCAACCTGACTGTCCAGAGCAGTTCCATCTATGAATGGAATGACAGTTCCATTCAACACACTGTCCTTGAATATCTCTGTACTTTTGTGGTTTTATTTTGGTCCTGATTTCCCTCTTCCAATGTATATTTGCATATACAAAAGGGCCTGTTCACACCTTCCTACAAAGGCAATGACACAATCAATTTGAGCAGCAGTTTTAAGCAGTGGTCTTTTTTGATCACTTAAATATACTGATAAACTGGGAGATGCACATACTCGAGAAGAAGAAAATGGACCTGCTAGAGTCCTTTTTTGCAAAGAAAAGGTGCAGGTATATTGAGGGATTCATTGATGGCTTCAAGTATTGTCACAGAAACTAAGAGATCATTTTGAGATACAAATTTTTTTCTGAAAACTTAGGAAATGTTGATTGCTTCACAGTTAGAAGCAGGCTTTTTAAATACTCTTGAGTATTTTAGGATGAAATTAAGTGTATTGAATGCATGTAGATTTATATTCCTTTAAAGACTAAACAGCATATTCCAAAATCGCCAAACTGACAGCAAAAAAAAAAAAAAAAGGCAGACTTATGCAAACAATTCCACTGTAAATAAATTAACAAGTGCTAAAGAAAAAAACAAACAAACCTTTCTGTGTTGAACATTCTTCTACTTCAAATTCCAGAAGTTTAGGAATGGAAAACACCCTAAAGTGAAGTGAACATTTCTTCCAGGGCTGATATATAATCTCTCAATATCTTCTTTGCTGTGTTTCTACTGGACTGTTTTGAAATACTAACTCTCAAAGTAAGGAACATCGCTTGAGAGATTTTAACTGTTTTAAAAGTAGGTGAAATTTATCTTAAGGTATTTGTCTCGTGGCATTACCTTCTATCAGCAGTCCCAGCCCAGGACAAGTCTGGGACTACTGGTGAGGCTTCCCTTCCCTTCTGACATTTCAGGATTTGCTGCTGCTTGTGCCACTCGTTCTTCTCTTATTGCATTAATTAAACATTATGTGGGAAAGATAATATGTTAACAGTAATAAAGCCCTGATGAACTGGTCAATTCCTCTAGTAGCCAAGTATTAATTTTAAGTGTTTCTCTTCATTAAGAGGTCTTCAAGAATTGCAGCGTTGTAGATTATTATTCCAGAACACTTGAGATTTTGCCCTTACGGCAAATTTCACACTGAAATGAGTGGAAATTATATGAACCAGCAGCTTTTAATAGTTATACCCTACTCCTAGTGACTAGCTACAGCTCTGGCTTCATCTTTCCCAGACTGACACTGCAGTGGAAGATTCTTATTGACCTGTATGTTGGCAATAGAACTGAGAGTACAGGAGTGAGTGTGGTGCTGACAGCTGAGAAGCATAGGCAGAATGTACAAACAAACCAAGTCTGAACAGTAGCTTATGTCGTCAGAAGGAACTGGAAACCCAGGGATTTTTTCTCAGCCAGCACTGTTCAGCAACAGGGCCTGTTTGCAGCTGATCCACCTTAAGATGTAGTCCCTCGCTGGGAGGCTGGGTTTGCATTCTCTTTAATTTTTTTGGCTTCTACCCCCAGAATATCATTCACTTGGTGGTGCTCACCCACATATTCCTGCAATTCCCCTAACAGGCAGGCAGCTACATGTAATTCAGGCACAGCTCTTGCCATCCCAGACATCCCTTGCCATCTTGTGGGTGAGGAGCCCTTTACTTTTACCCTCCAGAGTGTCTTCCTGGGCATGAAAGGGGTGAATGTGGGCAGTGGGTTTCTGTCAGCTCGTGGGTGCAGCAAGGTCTTTTGAAGGTCATGCTGCTACAGCAGGAAAGACACAAGCATGTGAGTGAAACAAAGCACGAGTTTTAACCCCACATGTCCCCTTTTTTCAGCGTAGTAAGGTTACCAAAACTAGAGCTTCCAATCAGTGCCAGTGTGTGATTTTTAATGGAACCCTGACCTCTCTCAGATAGTAGGAATTTAAAATCAATTGATTTTCAAGGCAGGATCTGGTGAGGGACAAAGAATGGCTTTGGGGTTTTTTTGGACCCAGTGTACTGAAGAAAAGAATTTTGAAATGTGATCATCAACATTGTTAAATTGCTGGGCTGTCCAAGGTATCTGATATTGATGTCCCTGCTTCTAACAATATTACTCGCAAGAGGTCAGCAGTGGTGATTTATTGATTTGCAGCAACCCAGAGTTTTAGTCTGGCTAAATTCCTAACTCAAATACACCTTCAGAGAGGTGAAATCACCAGGGAAAATGTGAAATTATCTAAAATAATTTGTTGTTTATTGTCTCTTAACCTTGGAGTGCCTCAAACTTCTTTCTAACTCAATGGGATTGAAATGGGAAACAAAATGAAAACAAAAGGACATATTAAGGCTCTATGATCTAATGCTTTAATAAAAATTACACTCCTGGGTGAAATTGCGAATGTCAAGTAACAGTGGACTCTGTAACTAGTATTGCATTAGGTGTTTTCTGACTGAGCACCAGCTCCTTTGATATCAACAGTTACTGAAGATTGTTCTAGTTATAAATGAGATCAGAGATACAAAGAAGCTTTAATGTTTGTCACTTGTGTATCTTATTAGTACAAGGCAGGCCTCTGAAATAATGTGGCCCAGAAGAAGAAATACCCAGTTGTTTGTTCCCATTTCTTCTTTCTCTGCAAGCAAATGTATTAGTAAGACAGAAATGAATGCAGCGACTGAACTGCAGGTAAGCGCCACGTTACTGCGTCAGAAGAGAAGACTTGCTCCTGTGTCTAGGTTTATGGAGAACAAAAATAGCTGCAAATCAGTCTGTTGGTCAAACTCATTTTAGTTAGGAAATGCCTGTGAATTTTTCAGGAGGCTCACACATGGTTCAGTTGGTCCTGAAGCCTCAGTTCCTCGAACACTGTGATTATGCCAGGCTTGCGCCTTGCGTTAGTTGAAAAAAGGTGAGTTTGGTTTTAAAACTGCAAAGGGAAAACTGAACATGGAAAGGTGTAAGAAATCTTCTCTCAGGATGTTAATGAACAGTTGTTCAGTGTGTTGCCTGATGGGAAATCCTTAGCAAAACTAAGACGTGTCAAAGAGCATAAAATCAGTAACATCGTAGAAAGTTCCCAAATCTGGGTGCATTTTAAATTTTGTGATTCTTGCAATGGTAAGAACTGACATGATTTTTTAACTACTCCCCTTTCTCTGCTGGCCACTCATCTAGTGTAGGCCAGGGCACAGTTTGCTTTGTTTTGTGCTCTGCCAGCTCCTTCAGCTTTGTATCCAGCTGTCATCCCCAGTGCGACTGCCTGTCCTCTGAGGGCTCACAGCTTCTGCGTGGAGTGAAATCTGGTTCCCTCCTCTTACCTCTCCCCTGGGCACAGCTGCCCCTTGCCTGCAGCCACACCAGGAGCCCTCTGCCTGCTGGCAGGGCTTCGGCTCAGCAGCTCTCAGCAGCAACTACCACCCATGGTCAAGCCCTGCCCTGTGGAAATCGCTGCCAGAGTCAGAGAGGTGAGGGAGAGTGCACCAGCAAAGATTCCTGTGAGGAAACAAAGCTCGTGCTTGACGTGCAGGCAAGGTGCTGGGCTTGAGCTGATCTATGTGTGTGCTGACAGATGGTTTGACTTGAAATACTCTCTCCAAATTCCATTAAGCCCTGGGAAGGCAGCGGGCAGCTAGCAGCCATGAGGAAGTAAGTGGTTTCTTATTAACCAGCCCCCACGCTTCCCAACCCCTGCTAACAGCAGCTGGTGGAGTGTCTTTTCTGGATGTCAGTTATCTCTGTCCATCTGGCAGGTACTTTCAAGCCTGCCAAGATGAGTATAAATAGAAGGGCTTTTAGGGAAGAAATGGCAGACCTCCACTGCAGACCCTGTATGTGCTGGGTTTTGAGGGGTCCTAGTGGCTTTGGCTTCAAAGCAGTGCTTTACCATGGGTCTTTTAGTATTGGCACAGATGAGAGAGTTCTTTCTTTAAAAAGAAAATTATTACTTTCTTCAAGAGAAATTTTTGAGGCTGTTGTCTTACCTCATTTTCAAATGTAAAGAATAATCCTCAAAGCTAGATGAAAGGTTTCATCTGATCTTATTTTTTTAACCAGAGAAATAAAGACTGAGGCAGTGGTTCCAGATTAGGACCAGAGGGACTGAGATTTTTTCATTTAGAGCCCCAAAATGAAGTTTAAAGAAAACTGAATTTACGTTTTGTGGGATTTGAGCAATGTTGCAACCAGACTCTTGTATAAGCACCAGCAGAGTGCAATATTAACAGGAGAGAGGCACCATGGTAGAGACACTTTTAAAGCTCTTCTCTGCCCACAACTTTAAAGGCATCATGTAGACATCACCTTGTTTTCGGGTATAGATCTGGTCTTGAACAGACCATACTCAGATTTGGCAGCAGTGGCCCAGTGGGGCTGAGTGTTGGCAGGTAAGTTGAATGTCAGTGGGTTGAGAAGGATGCTGGCTAGAGATCTTGGGTTCTAAGTGTGGACGTAGGCACTTCATTTCCACCTAAGCATTGCAATGCCTACCTACATCCATTTCTTAGTGTAACTGTCTGTGGTTGTTACCATTACTTTGTTCAGATCAAGATATCTCCAATACTGTCCTCTATCCCTGAGCTAGTGGTCTGAATTCCTCCTAAAGACTATGGAGAGATGAGCACTTTGTCTGCTTCTGACATGGGCTGCTAGAGTCGGGTGAGATAACTCCCCTCTTGACTCCCCAGTCCCTAACTCAGAGGGGAGACATGAGTTACAGATGTTACAGCCATGGAAGTTCAGGTTTTTATGGTAGAAAGACAACATGAACTACCTTGTGAGCACTGGTGTTTCTAGGTGGCTTTTAAAACAGATAATCTCTATAATAATGCAAACTGGGAACTCACTAGTATTGATTTCCACGGCTGATAAAGCACAGAGAAACAGATGAGTTTTGCCTTTTGGGCAAAAAGCTATGTTAGCTTTTCCCGGTTCAAGTGGGCAAATACTGATGAGGAAAGTTGGGAAAACCATGAGAAAAAGCAGGAGGGAATTGGAAGATGCAGCTTGACAAGATGAAGACAGGTTCCACTCTAATGAGTGGCAAAACCCAACCCTTCTTCATCTGAGTGAGTTGACTGCCCAGGCAGTCAGCACTGGGTCCCCTTCATTGGAGAGCATGCTGTCCCAACCATTTTGTGTTAGCTAACAGATACTTGCTGTGTAGTCATGAATTGTGTATTTCTTTACTGAGTATGTTTATTCTTATTGTGGTGACAGTTCCAGGGTGCAAAGCTAAATCTGAGGGCTGAGGTTTAGCTGAATGGGATGCATATCCTTGTGATTTCTCTCAGCTGCCATGAAAATATTTGACAGGATAATTTGTGTTTTCTAAAGTGGACAAAGTGAGCTTGTTGATAGCAAATGCTAAAATAGGGTGTGCCCTGAGGCACGAGCTTGTACATTTCCTCATCTTTCAATCAAATACGACTCTAAGGTGTCCTCTCCTTATGATCAGTGTCAATCACATGCATGTCCCACAAAGCCTGAGGATCTTTGTGGAGCAGGTAACACCACAGGGTAGTGGTGAGTTGTGTTTCAGCACTTGCAGCAATATGGAGCATCTTCTTGTCTCATGAGAACCGGTGAATTAGCTGACTTCACGCTCACCTGCAGTAGTGTCTTCTACTTTAAGCTTCTCACGTGGTGT
This sequence comes from Chamaea fasciata, assembly GCF_029207755.1. NCBI lineage: Eukaryota > Metazoa > Chordata > Aves > Passeriformes > Sylviidae > Chamaea > Chamaea fasciata. The sequence continues at coordinate 44,195,219 of NW_027094091.1, read as the reverse complement.
TTTATTTATCCTCCCCCTGTATGAAATATTCCTTGTCTCTTTAGAGTGCCTGGTACATACATGCCTGTCAAAACCCCACTGTGTTTATCAGGAGCTTTTTTTTTCACTTGGGATACCCATGCAGCTGTTACGCTGCTGTCTGCTGGGTGAAAAGAGAAATCCTCCAGCCAGGGAAGGCAAATCACCAGCTTATTTGTTTATTCTCTGTATCATCTTCTGGAGGCTGAAGGCATAGCAGGGGGAGTAGCTGTGCAGGCTGCTTGCCCCGCAGAGTGTTTGTGAATGCTGCCTGTGCCGGTGGCACGAGGCCAGCCGGGTTGCCCTTTGGCAGTGTGGGACTGTGAGATGGATGGGATGGCATGTGGTCTCCGTGCTCCAGTGCCCGGGGAGCTGGCTGGGAGCAGCGCTGGAGCACGCTCCCGGGCACACGCCCGCCTTCCATTGATTCAGCGGGCTGCTTGCTCCCGTCTGTCACAGCTCGTAGGCTTCTCTGGGCTGCCTGCGCAGCCCCTGCCAGGACAGCATGAATGAAACCCTGGTAATTACTACAGCATGACTTCACTAGAGCCATATTGCTAGGGTTCATCACCAGCTCATTAATTAAATAGTTGCCATGGTGATGGTTGCCTTGGTAACATGAAATCCTTTCTCCTCCTTTCCCCCTCCTCCTCTCCGCTTCACAGGGTTTCTCATTCATATCCTTGTGTTTTACATGAATGAAACCAGAGGGAATCACGGGGCTAGGCAGAGAGGTACTTGAGGAAAGATAATGCCTGTTTTCCACCACGCCTGTCACCTTGTGGGCACGAATGATCACTCAGCCCTGTGCCCATGTTTTGCTTTTCTTGTGTACATAAAATCCACCTCATAGCCATCCTATTTTTTTCACTGGTTGTTTTTAGGTCAAATCCTGATTATCCTGAACACCTGTGTTATTCTGGGGTCCTAGGACTGGCTCCTCTCATTTACAGTGTTGCAAGGGAGGGACTGGGCACTTCATTTGTAGTCCAACTGCAGAGTCTTGGCAGTCTTCCAGAGCTGAGCTTTTGCCCATGTGGGTTTTCTGTGCTTGGTTAAATCACAATATTTCCTCTGGCTCTGAAGTCAGAAAGGACCATTAACTCTTCAAGAGTGGCCACCTGCATAGTCCAGATCAGGGACTCCCTTCCAATTGCTTCTGCTTTGTGCCTTAAAGCTTCTGATGGAGCTGTCATTTCCTTGTCAGAAGACGTCTCATCTTTGTATAAATGTTACTAGTGATGGTGGACATTTGTGCTGTGGTAGTCTTTCCAGGTGTTTAATTAAGCACCCCTTACTGTTAAAAATCTGCTGCCCCAGCATGGTCTTTGATTGCCTGTGGGCACTTTCTTATGGCATCTAGCAGCTTTCTTCTTCACACAGAGTTTGGATCCTTCCTAGTCCTGATGGACGCAGATGGATGGGTGATGATTTGCCCTGAGCTCACCATTCTGCCCACATCTCACTGTAGATATTTAGAAAAGAAAATAATCCTCAGTGGATGGCAAGATGTGTCTGTATTCATTTTGTAAGAATGTTTTTCTAGTTCAAAGCAGTCAAAGTAGTAATATGGATGTGTTTCAACATCCAAAGGAAATGTTTTCATGGCACAAAATTTAGAGCATGTGGTTTGTAGGACTGTGGAGAAGTACAGCCTGGTAGGACAGTGTCAGAGGAGCATGCAGGGTCCCAGAGCCTGAAGTGACCACCTTGCCCATATAGGTGTTGGGAGTGGTCACGGGTGGGTGCTGTCCTTTGAGCCACATCATTGGGAATGGCACAGTTGGTATAGGCCAAAATCACACCTGTAGTGTAAGAATGGTTGGCTTGTTCGGATGATGGGGGCTCTGGAGTTCCCTGACTCTGTTTTATATAAAAGTCTAGACACGGAATTACAAGTGGGGGTAAAATTTAGCCCATGGGATGGATTATCCCTTGTCTCTTTACTACCAGGCTTCACCTAACTTTGTCTGAAGCACGTGGCAGTGCTCTGAAGGAGGTCTCTCAAGCAGATGGAGCAAGGGGCTGTGCAAAATTGAAAATCCATATGTTTTTGACTTGGGCCTACCCAGAAATGTGAAAAATTGCCAGGGCTGTGCATCAGCTGTGTTTTTTCCAGCCAAAGTGCGTTATCTCTGACCGCATGTCCTTTCAGAGATGCGTAAAACTTTCCTGAAAGTGCCATAACAAATGGGACACGAGGCAAAGGACAGGACCTGCCTGTTGGGTAGCTCACAGGTGTCACACATGGCTGTGTTGGTTTTGATGTAAGGCTTATTGAGCACAGATATGAGGACAAGCAGAACCAGACCGTATCTCTAGTGTATTTGGCTGCCAAAGTGCTTTCAGCCCATCTGAGGGTAAAAGAAGGACCACGCTTGTCTCACTGCCTGTAAGTTACTGTGTGAGTGACTAGGAAATGCTTGGCTCTCTCTGGAAAAATGTCCTGTACTAGAGAGGGGAAAACTGACACGGTTCTGGCCTCCCCCTTTGTGGGTTGTTACTCAGTTTCTCACTGTGGTTTTCCTTCCGCTTCAGTTTTCTGCACTAATTTTGTAATAACAGTTAGCGCTGGATTTCATAACACAGACATACAACATGCAATTAGAAATTGCTTTGTGTGAAATAAAGTAGCTGTGAGTCATATCCAGACAAGTGAATTATCTGTGATTATTCAGCCAAGAAGGGAGACAGTGGTAAGCAGAGGAATGTGCACACCAAGGGCTACACATTATTATTAGCATTTCCATACTATTAGGAAGCATAAGGAGGAAAGCAATACCATATACTATGGCAGGGCTTATTGGGATGTCTGTGTGTAAACATCCATGTGATCAAGTCCTCATGGGGTGATTTTCCTCTGATCCTAAGGCTTGTGCATCCAAAAAAAAAAAAAATCAGGGTAGAGGAAGATACATGTATATCTTTTAGAATTCTAAATTTCTGTGAGGCAAATCATTTATGTGAAGCAAATCCTGTATGTGAGGACTTAGCCTAATGGGGAACTAAGATTTCTTTGAAGGGAGATGGAAAAAAATAGATTTCCAGCACAGCCCTTGTTTGATGTATCTATTGGATTTGCTTCTTTTTGTCCTCTGGGAATGAAAGGTGGTATTATGAAGGGGCCTTGGCTGTGCAGAAACAGCGGGGAAACCGTTTGGAGTGAGGAGCTGCTGGCTTTGTGAAACAAGGTGTCTTTTGCAGTGGTCTCGCAGTGTGTTTGTTATTTATTGCCAGGTGGGCAGCTTAGGAGCTGGGTCTGCAGCCAGGGGGGTGGGTTGCATTTCCTGAGGGTCAGTGAGAGGGGCAGCGGCAGCCGGGGATGGTGCGGGCAGGGAGAGCGCCGGCTGCCGGCTCCGCACAGCCGCACACCTGTCGTGGGAAGGGTGATTCCTTCTGAAGGTGTACATCGAAACTGGAGGTCTTCCTGCCAGGCGAGAGATACCGGGAGGAAGGGACTGACAGCACTTGCTAAAGAGTGTCTTCACAGTCCTCGGTGCGTTGCTTCGACTGCCCAAGGAAGTTTGTTTTCCATCCATTGCAGAGAATCTGTTGACCCTTCCTCAGCCAGTCACAAATGCCTCCATCTATAAAACGACAGTGAGAAATGCTTAATCTTCCAAGATGAATCTAACAGATGCTTCTCCCAGGAAATGAACTAAAGGTTGCAGCTTTGCTTGAGCGATTGTGAGTCAGGTATGAGTCATTTCTCCCTTGAAGGGCATCTGGATGTGCTTTGCTGATAAACACACAAAGAGCACAAAGCCTGGGGTGAAAGGTTATCCCAGGAAGGAGAAACTAGAAAAAAACAAAAACCACAAAAAACACCTCAGAGATATACCAGTGTACCCAGAACCTTCCTCTGTGGCCCACAGGATGCATTAGCTGTGGGTTTTAACGACATTGTTTCTCAACTTCCATTGCATACTAACGTGGAAAAAGCTGAGAAGTGCCTTCTGTTATAATGGAATTTGGATATTAGTATTATATCTATTGTTTCTGTGGCTTCTGATTGCGGCAGGTGCATTGAGCCCAGGGAAGTGGGAATTGTGGGAAAAGTACACTTTCAGCTGTTTTTCCACACCAAAGCAAGGTGATCTGAGTACCGATTAGAGTCAGAGAGTGATACTGCAGAGTATCTGACACCTCAGTAACTGATCTGTATAAAAAAATAGTCATTTACAGGAAATAACGTGGTACTGGCTGGCTTTCCAAAGCAATCATAAATTCAAAAAGTTGGTGTAGAAATTGATGGCCAAAATTATCTGGCCTTGTGCTATGCAGATCAGAATAAGAGGTCACAGTATTTCTGCTTAGTTATAAAAATATCACAGAAAGGGGCACTGGACTATAAAGAACTGGGTGTTAAACTTGTTTCCAGGAGCAAGCCACAACTGGTTTTAGATGGTCCTGTTAGCTCAATGGTAATCCCTGCTCCCACAGAACATCAGCGGTAGGAAAGCTGGCTGCAGGAGCAACTAATTAACATTAATTGTGCTTCAGCTGATGGGGCTAATCCTAGCCAAGTGCAGCCAGACACCGATTTTCATACATTGCCGTTCTGACCATTTTACTATCAAGCTGTTCCTTAGTGACGTACATTTATTTCTGGCACAGGGCCTACAGACAGCAGCCGAGCATCCTGCTGTAGGAAGCCACTGGAGCATGGTCAGTAGGAAGAGCTCCTATCTTTTACCAGGCTGACAGATACACCAGGGAGGGGCCAGATAGGCTTGCCAGCACACAAGTCCATTCTCAGGTCAGGCATGGAAGATGCTGCTTCCAAGTAGAGGCAGGTCAGAAGCAACTACTGTGAGTTCAATGTAATTATGCTAATAAATCAAGCAATTAGGGGGATAAGGATGCTGACTTGTGGGAACAAAGAAATAGCTAGCCTTTTTAGGCTAGGAATCAGCTGAATTTGGGCTGGGTGTAGAGGTGGTGGGGAAGATTGATTTAAAATTCTGTGTTTGTGTCTATGGCTTTAGATGTTGTGGTGGTTATGATTTTTAGATTTTAGGCTAATCCAGAGCTCACACTTTGCCATGTGGCAGAATAGGTAGACTGATGGAGATGCAGTTTCTTCACTGCTGCCTGCTTCAAGCTGGTGCTGGCAGATGCATGGAGGATCAGTGTTCCTTGTTTATTTGTGTTACAGGAGATCCCTGCCCTCTCCCCACACTGACTGAGAAAACTCTAGCTCCTCCCTGGGACCATTTCACATTTGTCATCATGACAGCCAGAGGATTGGACCACATTTAGAACATCTCATAGCCAAACTGTTGTGCATATCCCTGACCTGAGCAAGCACATTATCTTCTGCACGAGTTACTCACAAACTGACTTTCACCCATGGATTTCTGCCTGGCACAGCCACAGGTTCAAAATCATCAGAAGAACGATAGGCCAAAATGTGACCAAGATTGAGAGGTTGGCCCCTGTGGCCCTGTGCTGTGGTGCAGATGAGAGATGCCAACCTTTTGAGGGACATAAATGTGCATAGCCAGGATGAAGGAATAGGACAGAGAAAAGTCTGTTTAGGCTCAAGCATCTCTTCCAAAAGCATTCTTAACTAGAAGAGCTGAAGCATTTACTGTGTCCCTTGAAAGTCATTTTATCTACATCAGTTACCTTGACTGGAAAAAACACAAGCAAAGAAAGAGCACACCCTTCTTAAAGCAATAGGTATCAGTCAATAAAGGACACATTTTTTATCCTTCCTCAGGTCTGAAAAAGAAGCAGCAGACTCGAAGGTTAAACCCAAGCTACTCCGTATTGCATTAGGTGTGTACTAGTGAGGTCACCTCTGCAAGAAAATTGTCTGATACCTGTGAAATAGAGGAGGGAAGGGGATGTCTCTGAAGGGAGAGAGATATCAGTGTGTCTTGATGAAGAGGGTAGTAATGGCTGCAGCTTTCCCTGCATGGAAGTGAAAAGCACCTTCAGGCCAGGCCTGCAGGGATAGCATGTTAGCCTGCTCTGTTTTCTCCTCCAGACCTTGTTGTCACTTACAGGCTTTGACAAAACAGAGGCAAGGCAGGCTGGAAAACTTCCCCAGAAATAGAAAAGTCAAGAAGTATTCTACTCAGAAAAAGGCTTCCCAAGACTGGTGACGTACTTCAAGATAGTGAGTGATCAACCTCAACAGGAAAAGGGAAAAAAACCAACAAAACTATCTGTTCTTCCCTCTGGCAGGCTCCAGTGCCTTGGGAGACGGCTCTGCTGACTCATTCAGAAAGCAGTTTTCAAAACACGACTCCTCTTGCATCTAGACAGCTATTTTCCCTGGGAACAGCAGCCCACCTGCCCCAATCAGCAAAGGAAGGCTGGGAAACCTGCCCTCCTCCTGCTCCTGACCGGCCTCTGGCTCAGGTTCCTTGGCACAGGCACCCTCCACTCCTTGGTCTGCACTTAGTTCTCAAAACCCCAATTGCACCAAAAGCTGGGGTCTGATGTTTGGAAGTTGCTCCAATGTGATGTTTATCTCCTGTGCTCTATGGTCGCAAGCCACGAAAAACAGTAAATAAATAGATATAAAAAATGCAAGCAACATGAACAAAAGAGATGGCTGGTTCAGGTTTTTTTCCTGTTAAACAAATGGTTTCTTCTGTATGAAGAAAGGAGCCTGGTGCAAGGTGACTATAACTGCTGCTTTAAACATATAAATTCTGTACCCAGGTTAGCTCTAAGGTACCTGGCAAGGCATGCCAGGGAAAAGATGGGTCTGTGCTTGTTCCACTGCAGGCTCTGTATATCCAGATGTACTCTTGCTGCTATGAGAGGCAGGGTGCTGACAGCATGGCATGTTGGATGACCCTTTTTGTGTGAACAAATCAGGAATCCTTAATCTAGTTCCTAGCCAGAGGACATCACTATGTCTATTTTGTAGGTGCTAAGGAGTTTTTTTTTTTGCTTGTGGGCAGATCAGGGAAAGCTACTGGGTCAATCAGAGTATCAAGATGGCTGCGTAGGAGGACAGCCCAAACAGGGCACGTTGCCTCAGAGATCTCTCTTTGGTACCAGAACTCTTTCGACAGGGAACTTTTAGTGCTGGCACCATTGCAGCCTTCCCCCAAGCTGTGGTTATGCTGGCTGTGTGGGGAGAAAGTAGAATTTTACTCACATAGCTCTTGGCAGGGCTCACTCAGTCCTGAAGAAGAGATATGTGCTGGAGAAAGGAATGAACTCCTCAAGGTTTTCCCCACAAATTGCCATGACTTTGACTCAGCTGGAATCGTGCTAGCATCAGTAGCATCATTCTCTGAGCAACCTCACAACGATGGAACTGATAGGAAGCAGGAGAGCTCCATGTGGGAGCTGATGGTGGCAGTTTGGGTGAAAGGAAGAATACACAGTAGTTGCCTCATCTGAGTAGCACAAGCAGGCTCTTGGACCTCACTTCTCAGTGTGAGCAGATGTGCGAAGCATTTTATCCCTGGTCTGCTTCCCAGGAAGTCAATTATTCTTCCCCACTTTGCAGGGGGCAGGCAGCACATGCAGTTTCTGTAGACAAACAAGGGGCTGGTGAGCAAAGAGGACCTGGGGCCTGGGCATCTGTTTCACAGGAGATTGGATCAGATCTGAGGGCTGTGACTGGCTCATCTGCCTTCCTGGCTGGTGACAGCTGACAGCTGTGGAAGACAGAGGGAGAGAGGGAGGCTTGATGTGAAAAGAAAGGGAGCTGGAATTGCAAAAACACACTGATGATGGTTTTGCTAGTAGAATTCCAACTCCAAATCTACATGTGATGAATTAAAACCTGAAATGGTGTTTAGCAAATGCTGCTTGCCAGGCCAAATTAGCAGCCTCATTTGTTGCCAGTGGCAGCTCTTTAAAACTCTTAAAGACGGGCTCCTTTTAAAATGTGGCATAAATAGGATGTTTTCTCAACAGTAGCATTTCCTCGCTTGAGCATCTCAGTAATTTTTGTCCCCTTTGGTCTCCCACAGCTGGTGAACCAAAAGAAAACGCCAGCACAAAACCCAGCCAAGCTCCTTGGAAATGTAAATAGACCGGAACCGCTAGTGTCCTCTTAACACGGCATCAATCACTGCTGGGTGCTGGAAGTGGCAACATGTTTGTTGCAGTCCAGGCAGGCATCACGGGCAGCAGATGGAGAAGGTTTAAGACCTTGTAGCACTGTTTTGGAGTTTCTCTGCAGAAAATGGAGCACAGATGGGGTGTGCTTTGACCTCCTCACTCAGTAACTGCAAAATCCTTGTATTTTCAGACCAACTCTGTATTTATCTCTGGGTGTCTCTATTTATCTCTGTGGCATGGCTTGGAAACCCTCCACATACTCACTACTCATGCTAGTCTTTGTTGGCTGTTAGCTGAGCTTCCTATGGATTTGAGGTGAATTAGCAGACAGTAAACTAAGGCAGGTCCTTATCTGCTGGTGGGGTCTTCTCAAGAAAAATTAACTCATCTACTTTCTCCCTGCATACTGTGTTTCCAAAAATGGTAGTTTTTGGAGACACTTGCTGCAGGGGGACTGTACCTGGTGATCAGCACCACTCCATCAGCCAAAAGAATAGAAACAGATCCATCCATTACAGAGAATTCCCATGCCACAGAGACTTCTCACAGAAGACAGAGGAACCTTAGAAAGCAGTGGATGATGGGCTCTCCATTGGAATGGTGGTATTATGAGATACTTTGTCCTGGTGATGAAGTGTAGGGAGGCTTTTAGCCAGAGTATGTTCTGAGCAGTAAATACTGGCTTTACCAAAGAACAAGAGGAAGTCTGCTGAGAATTTTAGGGCAAACTTTAGGTGTTGTGCTTTGGTTTTCCTTGCAGGATGGCTGTCATTAGGAAAGAAGGGCAGATGTGACTTCTTGGGTGTGCCACACTTGTGGTGAACAGGAACAGTCACAACAGTGGATGGAGCTTCACCTGGCCTGTTTCAGATTGCTCTTGGACAAGAACATGACCCACACCTGACTGCATTGCTGTGTTGATCATTAGGAAGGTAGTAAGTGATCCTGATGAACAGAGGAAGTTAGAAGATTACTATTTTGGAGGTTATACCAGAAAAACTCCTTTCAGAGCTTGTTTTATAAAAGTAGTATTTGTTTTATTTTTAGGGATGAATTTTGGGCTCTGTGGAGTGGGATAATGCACTGTTACATTTTTCTGAGCACCTCATGTAGGAGCATGCCAATTCTTGGACGTCCTTGTGGGACGTTTGTTTCTCAGCCTATTTGTGTTTCAAAGCTTGCATTTTCCAAGAACACCAGGTGGTTGTGCGAGTCATTGCTTTTCAGGTTACTCTCTTTCATGCCACGGAGCAGCAAGGGGTGCATGACGCAGCTGCCTACAGGAACTGCTGAGGATGTGCAGTCACTAAGGCTGGCACATACTAGAGGGGATTATGCCTGTGCTGATGGTAATGGGACTGATGGATCAATCCAGCTTGTGCAGAACCATAGCTCAGAGCAGGGAGTGATTTCTTGCCACTGTGGGAGGATGTTCACACCACCTCTTTCTTTTAAGATGTTTATCATATGTTGCCTCCAGGGAGGATGGTTGTGAGCCAGAGCCCAGCCTGGGAGTTGTTACTTATCCTTTTCTCCTCCTCTAACTACAGGTGGAGCTGAGGGGCCACTTTCTAACTTAGGAAATAGTTTGACAAGTCTTGCTGCCTGAAGTAGCATAGATTTCCTTTTCCCCTGAGTATGTCCTCCTGCTTCCCTTCATCTCCCTTTACCAAACCATAGTTTGGGGAGCCGATTACACACACATGCATACACACCTATACACACAGAGCAATATCACTTCCCTGATTATGCTCCCTGCCTCCCACAAACTTCAGGATAAATACAATGAGAATGGAGGGCAGGAATAGACATCTCAGGGCAGTGGCATGTCCAAAGAAGCCATGAACTGGACCAGGCCTTAAATCTGAAGGCCCATCTTTGGGGGTTCTGGCCTTGAAGGACCAGCCTATAACTTCCTGGAGCTGGCAGAAGATGATATCACTATTGAACTTGGGGAGATGCTCTGAGGTAAACAAAAATCACAGCAATACTTGGGGGGGGCACAGCTTAGCTCCAAAGAGCTGCAGGGTCATGTTGATACCTGACTGTTGATACTTGACTGTTGACACCTGAGCTGCTCCTTGCCCATCTGTGACAGAAGTGCACTTTGATGTAGAGCAAACCCCACTGGTGTTTGCTAAACATGCAGAAAGCCTCACTCTCTGGTGCATCACTCAGAACTGTGTCAGATTTCCCTGCTGTAGGAGCTAGTCCATTCTTCTGCACACCTGCCTGATGCCCTTCAGGGATTAACAACCTATGGTTGAGCCTGAGCTGGATCTGGCACAGATGGACTGTCTGTCCCTGTACCTGACTGCTGCAGCTGGGCAGCTGCTGGTCCTCAGGGCAGGTGCCCCTCTTGAAGCTCCCCTTTTGAAGACTGGATAGCTCTCCCAGAGGCAGCAGGGGGCAGCCAGGGAGGAGGCAGAGCTTGTCGTAGATGCAATTGGTGGTAAAGGATGTAAAACAAGCAGCACTGTTCAGTTTCTGCCCAAAATGGACAATACACCTTCACCTTCCCACGCAGTGCCGCAGCCAGGGCTATTGTGTTTATTATTATTATTTTCCTCCCCATTGTTAGAAGACACGATTTCATTGTTGTTATTTTTAATCTGCCGGTTCCGGAGCTTTAGGATGCTACCTGCCGGCCCTCTGTTTTGATTCAGATCATACCTTTCTCCTGGTGTCATTCCTATCGCAGTGACAAGCCTGCTCCTGAAAACAACAATGGTGTATTATTCAGACTTTGACTTTGCAGCTGATGGGAGATAAAATTATAAAGAGGGGTAGGTGAATCATCTGCTCTGAAGCAGTGATGAATACACACGAGACGCTCGGATTGCAGCTCTGTGTGTTACAGTGAATGAGAAAGGGGAGAAAGGGGAACAATAAGAGATTCAGACAAATGCAGGGAAGCAAAATGACCATACCTGCTGGTAGGAGGGTGTCTTGTCCACTCACATGCTGGACTCTCCTGGCAGAACTGGAGTGTTATGACAGTGCTTTCACCTTTTTTTTTTTTTTTTTTTTTTTTTTTTTTTTTTTTTTTTAATTTTTACTTTTATTTTTTATTTTTTTTTTCAGTCTTGCCTTGTAGTGGATTCAGTGAGAAAAGGGGGTTGCTGTGGCATGAAGATGGGGACCCTTCTTTCACTGTGTGGTCACTGTCACCCACACTGTGCAGCACAGAGTGTGTGAATGCCTGTAGAGTTAAGGGTGGCTCAGTAGAGGAATTTGAGAAGAAGCTCCTGGGTACACCAAGACACATACAGCTTGGGGGATAGACCAAAGTAACAGAGCTTCATGTTCATTTTTAAAAATCCATAAAATTCTTTCCCCTGCATGCTAAAGAGATAGAGAACATATTCTCTTTTTCTCTACCAACTCTTTCCTTTGCTTCTCTCACCTCAAAAAGCAGGAAATTGTGCTTGCTTCGAGATATTTTATGTCTGAAAAATTGAGAGGATAGAAAGTTCTCTTGTTCTTTATTTTGCTCCACTTGGAAGACCTGGAAAACACAAAAGAAGGTACTTCTTTGAATATTTGGTTTTGTTCTGTTACTGTCCTTCAAGATGTCTCCTTCAAGCTTATGAACGAGCTTTTTGAATTTTTATGGAGGAACCAGAGGATTCAGAAAATAAATCTATACTTTTCCAAGTGTTGGATAATATCTCCAAGACACAAACCCTGCCATAGTATCAGGAACTTCTTTAGCACTAGACCAGTGCCAAATGTGGTCAGTTAGCTGAGAAGTCCAGAAGGTGACCTGAACAAGGTGTCTCCATGCATTGTAAGAGATAAGACATTACATGCCAGAAGGCTCCTTCAGCTTGTAAGGCCAGGTCCAATAAAAAATGAGAAATAGCAGTGGCAAATAAAGATTGTGTACTATTGACAGGTGGGTGGGTGAACAATTGGCATGAAAAGTGAGGGAGACATCTTTCTGGTCAAAGTCAGCTCACCTAAGCTTTCCAAAATTTCTAATACACCGTATAAAGCAGGCTATTTTCAAGGAGAGAAGGAAGGACTATTGACTTCATGCTGACATCTCATTTTACTGCTTTGTGGTTGAAGCACGTGCTGTGGTAGAAAGGTCTGCAAACCAATATTGAGACTAAAATGCTTGTTTATACGTATAAAACACTGTGAAGGAGCTGGATGTGTCAGTCCCTCTGTCATTTGTAATGTCATTTGCAATAATGTAAAGACAACAGACATAAGAGATCTTCTTCCAGATATAAAAGAGGGATGAAAACCATGAGGGTTTTCCCCTCTCCATAGAAATCAGCCCCAGGGCAATTGATGCAGTTTCCTTTGGAGCAGTTGTGCTCTGCCCAGAGAGCTCTGTTTCTGCAGGGTCACAGGGGCTCTTGGTCCCCTTCTCTGTAGCCCTGACTCTCTGTAGTCATTTAATAACTCACATTTATTGCAAAACTACTATTCGTATTCCATTAGGCTGGGGGAGGGGCAGGCTGTGTGCAGCAGTAGCAATGTGCAATTGTCATGGTTCACAAACTCATGATACTTGACAAGTGAGAGGAAATTGCATTTTTCCCCACTGTAAAGCATCTACAGCGATGGAAGGTATGAAATTAGTCAGTCTTAACATGCATTAATCAAGGAAAGGAACTTGAAGATGCCCTTGGAGAAAGACAGACTGAGAGGCTGGGCCTAGAGCCTGTTTTGGCTGGTGGCACAGAGAGACAGCTCTGGTCAGTGGCAGCAGAGGGCTGGGTACGAGCAATGGGTGAGAGACAGTTCAGTAGCCAGCCTGGAGAGAACATGCTATCTTGGAATCAGGTAAGAGCCAGAGGCTGATGAGAATTTCAGCACTGGGAGCAGGAAGAAGGGGAAATTTGGAAGCAGCTAGTCTAAGGGAAGCTTTCCTGAGCCACCTGGGATGTCAGTGTCTTTGGGTTGTTCCCAGTGGGAGATGTCCCATGGAAGGCATTCATCTGGCTCTGCAGCTTCTCTGCTTCAGTGCAGTCCCTGGAGCTGTGGCAGGTGATGGATCTGCACAATGTGTGTGTTCCCTGGTTGTGTGGATCTGCAGGTGCCCGACTGCTGGCGAGCCTGCTCTGCACAGGACGACGCTGCATCCTCCTCCCTGCAGGCTCTGCTTTCTCCTGGGGGCTGAGACACAGAGACATTCTGCTTACATCACTGGGCTGGAGGAAGAAGTATCTGGAGAGAGAAGCTTGTGTCCCTGTTCCCTGGGGAAACTGGCTGGAAAATCCCAAGCTGGCTCGAAGTTTAGTGTCTCTGGAGTGCTAGGAATGATGTTGGAAGTACACGACAAGACAATTGCAAGCCAGCACAGTGATAATCACTGTCCTCCCTGCACAGCCAGGAAGGTGCTCTTCTCTCCAACGCTGCCTGCAGAATCACTGAGAGCTCACAAAACAGCCAACTTTATCCTTGCCGCTTCTTTTATTCAGTGTGTTTATTCACCCTCCCTCTTTGGCTTATAGTTGTGCTTGTTTTCTCCTGTGTTCTAAAGTTGTGTGTTTGAGATCTCTGGGTGGACAATGATTTGGTTTGGTGCTGAATACAGCTTTTTGGGGTTGATGCAAGACTGATTCTATTCATGAAACTTGAGGTGACTTTTTAGCTCTAGAAATATGAAATGGGAGTACAGCTCACCTTGCAGATGGTTGACTAAAATATTAAACAGTGATTCACCATTACTCACTGTCGCATCAGCTCATAAATTTAAAACAACTCTCTTTCCTATCTTTTTTTTTTATTTAAGGAAAAATAAAAGAAGTAAAGCTTTATCATGCATAACTATGCTAAATTGATTCTCCAGAGAGGTTAGCTAATAAACGTTTCACTGGATTCTGCCTCTTTATATTAGTTGAGAACTGAAGCAATGAGCGGAGAAGAAATTTTGCTTTTCTATGTTAATAGAAAAAAACTCAGAAGTGGTCACATCTCTGGGAAAAAAAAAAAAAAGTGGAAATGTGAATGCAATTGTCCATTATACTACTTAGAAGGATGAAAATAACAGCAGAACTCTGTGATTACAGGCCACAGGAAATAAGAAGGTGCTGTGAGTTGTTTCTGGGGTCCCTATTAGCTGTCATTAGCCATTGCCCAGGAAACAATTTGTATCCACTGAAATCCTCATTAAAGAATTCTTACGGATTTCTTCCTCTAAACTAGGCAGGTTGTTCTTTCCTTCAGCAAGCCTCTATCCCCTGGGCTGAGTATGTACTGCTGCTGGGAATTAGGGGAGCTCTGACACGTATTTTCCTATTTGTTTTCAATTTACAGTAGGTTTAGTGTCTCGGTGTTCAGGGTGCTATGAGGAGTAAATATGCTGAGTGGGAAGCAGTCTCTGCCCAAAGATTGTGCAGCCAGAGAAGAGACTGCAAGGAGAGGCCAAGACCACCAAGGTGAGTGGCAAAACTAGAAATCTGAACTCCTGGTTCTCAGGCCCATGCATGCACCAGGCTACTTAATTTGACATCCCTTGAAAGGGGAGTAAGGCCCCTCTCCACTGATTTGAGCTGCTCCTAAGAGATGTGATAGTTGATTTTGCCCCTAGTACAAGCCACCTCCCATACACAGCCATGGCATGTGACTTATCAGCCAGTACTTGTGCCTTCTGAGACTCATCTAGAGGTCTCCTATGGTTGAAGGAGTGCCTGCCTGAGAAAGAAAAGTTGATGAGGGGCATCCAAGAGGATGGAGCCAGGCTCTTCTCAGTGGTGCTGAGCCATAGGACAAGAGGCAATGGGCAGGAAGTGATGCACAGGAATTTCCACTGAAACATGAAGAAGAAGTTCTTTCCTGTGCAGGTGAAACATTGCCCAAGAGAGGCTGGGGAATCCTCCTCGCTGGAGAACCCTCTGGACACAATCCTGTTCAATGTGCTCTAGGATGATCCTCCTTGAGGAGGGAGGCTGGACCAGATGACCCACTGTGGTCCCTTCTAACCTGACCCATTCTGTGATTCACAACATCTCTGCTGGCTAATACCAACATCCAATGGTTTTGCTATCTTGTATCATCTCTCATCAGCCTCCAGTGGTTGTAGCACTTTTTAATGTCATGTAGAAAGTAAGCCCTGTTTTTAATGATTATTCTGCTTCTGTGAGTGAAAGCTAGTGGGACCATAAGCATCTCTAGACTGCCAGAATGTTGTCTCTTTCTTTCAGCCAAATAAAAGCGGACAGAGTCAGTCTAATTAAACAACACGTCATGAGCCCTTGTCAGTGATCAGCACACTTCTGAAAAGGAAGGATGGCAGAAAAGCACTGGCACTAATAGCTTTGAGTTGTAGCAGTGAGATGAACAGAGTGAAAGTTCCTCCCTTTTGTGCTAAAGGAGAGAGGGTCCCCAGCTTGCATCTGCTCTGGGGTCTTCCTGACACTGGTTCCTGTCCCACACAGGAGTGAAGTCAGAATGCATCCAGAGAAGGTACTTTGGTTCACCAAGTTTCTCATGAGTTACGAGGTTCTACCATGAGACAGTTGTCTTCATCGTGTTCTGTCTCAATAGCTCTCTTGTAATGAACCTTGTCCATAAATCAAGTTTTATAATAGAGTCCCCATGTTGTCTCTTATTTCACCATGTCCTTAAACTCCATGCCTTTGCAAAGTTTGGATGGAACAGGTCCCCTGGCAACCCTGGGAGGCAGAATTTGGCTCACGCTGCAGAGCCCTCTGGGTGCAGCCTGGACCTTGCAGTAAGCATGAGGTGTGAATGTTGGAGAGGAAGAAAACACCACAGACCTGAGGCTCAGGCTCCCCAGGGCTTTTTTCCCAGCTTTTCAAGTGAAGATGGCCTTTAATATCACCCTTTTTTCTGCTTCTAGCTTTGCAAACCATCACTGTGCTGGCACTGGGGTTTGTTTGGAAGAGGAAGCATTGCCATGGGCTCCCGGAGAAGTTGCCATGCTGTTGTGCTTGCATCAGCTGCATCTCTCCTTGTAGTCCCTTTCCCTGTTTCAGGGGCTGATCACATGCAAGCTGCCCTGGAGCACTAAGCTCTTGCAGCCCGGGACTTCAGGTGCTGACCAGTGCGAGTGGAAGAGGGCAGGCAGTTGTTGTGCAATGTTGCCCACTTGCACTTGCACCAGCATTCATGCTGCCCATATGATGCCAAGGGTAGGAGTTTGAGAGCTGTTGTAGATGTTTTCTGAGGGAAAACTCCCTGGAGAATGGCGTATTTGTCACTTGGATGTTGGGTATGACAGGAAAAGCACATGGTTCTTCCCTTCCTTGTGCTCTCTGCCCTTAGACACCATGGCAGCCTGGGAACAGCCAGGATTTATTTTGGTGTCTTAGCCTGTGTTGTCCTGGTGAAGAGTGAGTCCTATTCAACCTTTCTGTCCTTTCAGGGTTCCTGTAAAGATTTCCTGCTTTCTACCCTAAAGGGGGCCAAAAATGCTTAGGAAATGGCAGTTTCCGAGGCAACTACACTTAACAATTTCATCAATTAATCAGGAGAAAACTAAGGAAGAGAATGGGAAGCAGATGCTTGGAGCAGGACAAGGCTATGAATGATTGATGCCATCTAAGAGACAAGGCAGAATTTACTTCAGGAGAGACCTCAGCCTAGGGCTGAGGCAACTTCCTATGCAAGAGTTCATTACTGCAAAATGATGGCAGGGAGCCAGGAATGACTTCCTAGGTGAATGTCCAGTCCAGTATTTAGAAAACGATGAGGTACACTGCAGAAATACTGAGGTTGGCTCAGAAAGGCACATGGAGACTCAAGGAGAGATGGAACAGAAGTCATATGCAAATTCGCCCTACCACATGTGACAGATGTGTTGAGCCTAATAAAAATTCGATTTTTGATGTTTCCCAGGCAAAGTTACAAGTAGGGGTGATCTCTTCAAGATGTCAATATCCTGCCGCATTTGAGGTTGCTGGGTGTTAGCTGACCTGTCAGTTTGCTGCCGTCCAGGCACATGCATCCAACACCCAGGACTGCCCTGAAGCACTGC
Organism: Chamaea fasciata; assembly: GCF_029207755.1. Classification (NCBI taxonomy): domain Eukaryota; kingdom Metazoa; phylum Chordata; class Aves; order Passeriformes; family Sylviidae; genus Chamaea; species Chamaea fasciata. The sequence goes on along the minus strand of NW_027094091.1, from coordinate 44,178,202 downwards.
CTACATGTGCAAGGCAGCTGAGGGACAGGTTGTATTTCTTCTGGGTGTCCATGGCGGGAATAAAGACTGTAGAGTTCTTAACCAAAGGTATCAGTGCTCTTGTTCAAGCCCTGCTGAGAACAGCAATGACAAAGGGAGGAAATCGGGCAATGATTCTCCAGGTCATGGTGAATCTTTGCTCTTCTTTTGCAACTTGAATGGAATGATAATGAAAAGGTCTTAAAGATGAGATAAGGAAGTGAAAAAATGTCATGATGAAATAGAAATTAGGTAGAGTAACTTTGAATCTGTTCTTTTTTTCTTTGCTTCTCAAACGTATTTTATACTGTTTTTTTTTTTCTTCATGGCATTTTTTTAATATTTTTCCTTTGATTTCCCTCCATATTTAACAATACAACCTTTTTTTTTTCTCGTAGAAGCAACTAACTGAATCAAATTATGAAAACAGCATTGTTAGCATCCCTTCTACATGCAGCCCAGCTTTTCTCTATATGAATTCAAGTGACACCATATTCTTTCCTTAACACTTTCATTTAAGTGAGTGCCAGAACAGACCTTTTGCATAAATCAGCAAGAGAAAACAAACCATCTCTTGCTATAACCATTTGTTCCTTTTACCTCAGTAATAAATCCCTCCAGGGAGTAAGGAGTTCATGTAATTTATCATTGATCCTTGTAATGCACATTGTGGTACTGTATTTCACATGCCTGGAGTACATCTTTTGATTAGAGCAGACATCAGCTTTCTACTTGTAAAAGCAAATGAAAAGATGCTCTCAATGGCAAAGCTGAAATGAGTATTAATTGCATTAAATAATCAGTAAGTAAAAGGGCAAGATTCCAATAATCAAAGTGTTCATAAGGAGAAAAGCTTATCAGAAATGTTAGAACCAGATTAAATTCGTTGTCTTTCCTAGGATGGATTTATTGTCTTTAATGATATCAGCCCTGTGGCTTTTCCTTTTCTAATACATTCAAAAACCATTAAGTACACATGCCAGCTTGCATTATGGGTGCCTGAGATATAAGACATTTCAGCATTTGATTTCTTTAAGTTAATTCATTTTAGGCCTTTTCTTTGGTACGGAGTTTCACACAAAACAAACAGGATTAAGTAGCTTTTCCAAAGCAAGGGAGACCTTGGGTCTTTCCAGGTGCAATTTTCTGCCAGGTTCAAGATGAGCAGGGACATGCGTCTTTCTTCATGCATCTGGTCCATGATGGTTCAACACTGCATGTATGTCAACTGTGTGTCAGGAAGAGGAATGAAATGTCAGGGCCTCAGCCAGGACAATTTTCACAAACAATGCCATTTGACAGCTTCACTCCCCCTCTGTGCTTCCCAGTGGCCCAGAAGGTCTTTTCTCAGGAAGTCTTTTCCAGGTGGCAACTCAAGCTTTTTCAGTCAGAAAGGAAGGGGTGATATGAGGAGCAGATAAATAGGCTCAGGGTGTTCCTTAGATGTGAGAGGTTGGGAAGTTGCTTGCCTGAGTTATGAGCATGGCCCTTTCTACTGTGGGAGCTCAGCACTTCAGTTACCTTCCCTTGCCTCTCCTTATAGTGTCTTACACCTGGCAAGCAAGTAAAGAGGGAAGTAAGAAGATCAGAGACACCAAAAAATGCCATCAGGCAGATCTTCAACCATCCTGCTCAGCTGCTGTCTAAACCTTGGGAAAGACATAAACTGGGCAAGGGGTTGGTTCTTCCTCTTGCCGGTATGTCCCCTTACCTGTGGGTCAGAATTAAGTGATGGCTATTTCCTAGGATGACTGGGGAAGACATTCCATGGGTAAAATGACCATCCTGAAGGAAGTCTTACACCAGACTGTGAGAGGCACCTACAAGGGGTCATCAGCCCTCCCTGCCATGATGTCTTGGGTGACAGCCCTTGCTGTTGTGACTCCTAGACACATAGTGAAAAGGTTTTGATTTCTTTCCACCTCCTTCACTTTCTAACATCCTGCTGAGATGCCAAATGCATGGCTTTTGTGTTGGTCTGCTGAAATGAGAAATGGCATGGGGTAAGTGAATTTAACATCAGACTGAGTGAAGGAAGGGCAGTTGTGTGGTCCAACCCATAAATAGTTTCCAGAAACCTGACTACAATCAGACACCACTTGATTAGTAGAACTGTGCTAATTATAAACCACTGCAGTGGGAGAGCAAGGAGAAGGAGTGATGTGCTCTCTTGGGCACTGAGAGCCTTGTGACGGGCTTAGTTACCCTTTAGCAACAAACCGTTGTGTCACAGTCCAGACCACAGAAGCTGAAAGTCCTTTGTGGACAGGGGAAAATGCTAAGGGTCAGCTGTGGTTAACCTGCAGATAACAGCAACAAAAGCAAGTATATGTCCATCTGAATAGACTGCAGAGTCAATTACATCCATGATGAGGTCTTGGCTCATGCTCAAAACTAGGGCGTCACAAGAGGGGGTGACAAATGCACTGCAGAAAGTTGATGTGCTTTGTTTTGCTGTGTGCTGCTTACATGATAACAAGGTTCTCAGAGGAAACTCTTGCAATCACAGCATCAATTTGAAGCTGCTCCTGGCCAGCAATGTACAAACTTGGATTAACCCTGACATAACCAAGGTCAGAAACAAATCAGAGGAGTGCACTTGTGTGCACATGTACCCACCACCAGTGTAACCAGGAATACTGCTCCAAAATTGCTGGATCAAATAAACTTCAGGAAACTCTCTGATTTCCTGAGAAAAGTGATCTGTCTGTCTTTCAAGTTGTTTTGGGGTTTTTTTGTTGTTGCTCAGCAGCACCTTAAAAATATTGATCCATTTTTAATGATTGGACACTTAATGGCTTTTTTAATTAAAGAATAGTGGCGCTGGACAGACACCCTTTATAAATCAGAGGAGTTGGTCTTTGAGATATGTTAGATGCTGCTTGCTTCTGAAAAGTCAGGAAAAACAAGCATGAAAGAGCAATTACAGTGTCTGCACGTTGCCTGCGTGGATGTGGACTGCCAACTGGGAAAGCCTTTGGCTGTGGTTCTGCACAGAGTAATGAACTGGGCAGCAGTTTGGTTTCTTTCCCCAAAATAGCTACACTGGTCTGATTGCAGAAAGGGGCACAGGTACTTCCTTGACATTTCCATTTAAAAGATGGATCTTTAGGAATACATTATTCACTCAAGCAGTGATGTCCTTGGTGCCTGCCTAGCCCAGGCTTGATGTACTTGCAAAATTGCAGCTCTGATGAGTTGCCTCTTTCCCAGAACAAGGTGAGGCAAAATGATGGATTAAGAAAGTTAGGTTAGGGTCATGCTTTCCCAGCTCTAGCTAGGGATTGCATTGATCAAAGCTATCCTTTTTTTTTTTTTTTTTTTTTTTTTTTTTTTTTAGTCAAAACCTCCTAGTGTAAAATACCAAGCATAGAGATAGAGTCTGAGAGCAGGTAAGTCTGCTCAGCTCAGACCACAGATGTCTTAGTGTTTTGGAGGAGGCAAAGAGCACCTTGGTTCTGAATGATTTGGGCAGAGGAATTCCAGATTGGAAGGGGCTGAAGGAACTCTATAGGTGGTCATGGACGCAAAACAAGTCTCAGTACTGCTGTAACCAATTCAAAGGAGAAATTTTCTCTTGGCTCCTGCTGAAGGGAAGTGATGGCTGGGGCAGATATTTCCTCAGTCACGGTCTCTGATTTGCAAAAAAGGGCATTTAAATAGATGAGATGAGTATCCAGGAACCAGAGGACTTCTCAGCTCCTTCACCCATAGACTGACCTCTGCTGACCTTTTACAACCAGTCACTGCTGTGGACTGTGCTTCAGATGGTGAGGAAGGTAAGGGAAACCAACTGTGTAAGAGGTGAGGATGTAGTTGCATCCTCTGGGTGTCTGCTTTCCTTGCTGCAGGTAAGCCTGCCCTAGACAGGAGAACTGAGTTCCAGCTGATCTGTTGAGCAGACTGGGAAGAGATCCCACTGCTGCTGGTGATGTGGAGGGGATGTGGGATAGAACCACTCTCTGGGATTGTCCATCTCTATGTTTGGTCATACTTTGCCTTATTTTTTCCAATCATCTAACATACACTTACAAACTCAGAGAGTCCATGTGATATTATTCTCTGAGCTATATTGCTGGACGAAAGGGAAAATGCACAGAACATGAGAAAAACAGGAAGGGAGAATATTAGGTACTGGTAATGGAGAGGCCTGCCCTCCTTCAAGGAGAATGTGTCTGCTTATCTTTTTGCAAATTTTCTTGTCTTTCCCAAGGAAAAGCCTCCCATTCAGCTGTGCCTTCAGAAACTAGAGCAGTGGAATGATGTTGTCTGAAGACAAGACGCTTGTTAGCAAGGCCACTGGTGCTAACAAGAGTCAGACCAGCTTAGGAAAGTTAAATACAAGTGCTCTATAACCTTGGCTTTCCTAATTAGAACTGGATTGTGAGCTCAGTTGTGGGCCCATCCACATGTCTCTTTTGGCTCTGGCTGTCCCACCTTGCAGCACTGCCTGGCCATGGTTCAGGTGGTACAACAGTCAGGGAGTACTCCCTGGATGGATAGACAGAGACAAGAGTTTAGTTGTATGGATGTAAATACTGCTGTGCTGCTCCAGGCCAAGGAGGGAACCTTGGCCCATGTTATTTCCCAGCCCAGATAAAGGTACTCAGATTTCAGCCCATGGTCAAGACCCATTGAAGCAGTGATGCCTTGGAGTCACACTATAGAGTCAGCAGAGCATCACCTCTGCTGCTGGAGGGATAAACAGCAGCATTTCCTGCATGCTGCAGTCTCGAGGGAGGGAACTTTGGCAGCTGAGACATGGAGAGCTGCAAGTGCTGGTGCAGGGTCCCTTGCGCCATCCTCTGGAGGCCCACCTTGGTATTTGAGTCAGAATGACTCTTCTTTTCCTTTCTGAGTCACTGCCACAGTCTATTTCTGGTGTGTGCTTGAGTACGAGTGGGTTGATGAGAATGAGATAAAGAGGTCAAAGCTGGTACCAAGGGGTACATACCAAAATGTTTGCCATAACTAGATTAGTCCAGCTGGGCTATACATTGTGACTCTGTTGTATATCCTTCTGGGAAGTAGATTGAAGCAGAAGCCCAACACTGCTTGGGTTCACTGAGCCCGAAGGATTGGGATGGGGTTGAGATTACCTCCAGTAGTGGAGATTTTTCAGGTGCCCTGATGCCCTGCCTGTGAAAACCATGTCCCTGACATAGCCCCAGAGCCCAGCCTTAGCTAAGAGAAGACCTGAGGGAACCCAAAAAAATTTCATCCTTTACTCTCTGGCCAGAAGACGACTCTGGAAAAAGGGGACTCACTACTGTTAGGTCACTCCTGGAAGGAATGGCATCCATACCTTGGAACAGCACAGGCACAGGTTTTAGTCCAAATACCTCATCTCCTGAAGGGGTTCAATTGTTCCCTCCTGGATATCAGGTAGGGAGGAAGATTCCCCATATGGAAGGACCTGGCTCTGTCCATGGACTTGACAATACTGAGCTTGAAGGAGATGGCTGAAGGCAGGTGGGAAGACTCCCCATCACCCTGGTGAATGAAGTGGCAGTTCATTTGCACTGAAGGTTTTGGAAAAGAGTACAGGTTTCTGGGGTTCAGCCTCTTGGCGAGCAGGCTACAGACTCTCTATATAAGTGTTACGGACAGTGTTTGGACTTGAGCTGATGGCTGCTGTGCTGTGGCTGAGCACAGACAGCATTAAAAATGGCCCTGAGAATAACCTCCAGGCTGTGGAAGATCTTTGTCCACTCAGTTCTCTGAGAGATTGCTTCTGATAAAGATAGACCTTAATGTGGGGGTGAACACAGGCTTCAAAGTGGTGGTCACTGGGGCTTCCATTCTGCTCCTTTGGGAGGAGCAGAAGGGAAGTGAGAGACATCAAAACGATCTATCATTTTCAAATTAAGTGATGTCTCCTCAGTTCACAGGGGAGCTTGGAAAGTAATTTACCACCAATAAAAAGAACAGAAACCAGCCCTGAGAGAGGCAAACCTCTGAATGGGCTCTGCTAATGCTCTCCAGCTGTGTACGCCATGGCCTCAGTGTTCAGTGTCAGCAGAGTCCTCTCAGGGTGTCACTACCCTGTGTTCACTCCAGAACAACCTTTTTATCTCTGAATAATAATTAACACAAGCCACATGAAGAAGCTGTGTACATGAGCTGCCCCCTCAAGAAAGAGGACTGAGATGGGTATTAATTAGTCTATAACAGTAATGAAAGAAGGTGGCTGAACAGTCTGAAAGGCAGAGAAGGCAGAGCTGGAAAACATCAGGCAAGGCACAAGGTGAGATCACGGATAAGTTATGGTAAATTGAAGCCAAAACACCCCCTAACACGCACAGGGTAAGGTCCTGCAAATGACACCCTTAATTTATTAACCTATCAGAAATTATTCTTTCTAATTTTAGCTCAGCTTTGCTGCCTGCACGTGATGAATGTTCCTGTGTGGGAGTTCACTGAACATGGGGAAACAGATGCTTGCTGGAGGGGTAGCTTTCAGTCAGTGGCTGTGACCCAGCACGCAGTGTTCCTGGGCTTCCCATCAGGGTTCCACACCTCAGCAGGCTCCACTATGCCCCTGCTGCTCTGTCCTGAAGCTGGCTCTGGGAACAGCATGAGCCTTCCTGTCAGAAACAAAGGGACAAGGGTGTCTGAGAGTCTCAAGATGGATTCCCCGTCACATTAAGGGAATACACTGGGACTTGTGCTCTCATAGGATCAGTCAGTCATTGGTTTTACTGGAATAAGAATTGATGTTAGGAAGAAGGAAAAACATTTATGTTCCGTGTCAAAAGTGTGCAATAGGAACACAGCATGCCAAGGCAAGAGCCCTGTCCCCAGTGCAACATACATCTCCTCTTAATTAAATCTCCTGCAGCCAGCAAGCTCCATTCAGTCCCAGCAGTGAGCTGAGGATGATGTATGAGATAAGCCTTTCCAACCCACCCACTCTACGCATCTCTTCTTTCTCTGTGCTGGTGGGCTGTTCAGGATAATAGCAAAGCCAGATGCAGGGAGAAAATCCTTCCACTGGTAAATAAATTATTTACAATATTATTTTTTTAGATCTGCTCCCTCCCTGCCTTCTTGGAAATACTGAGCATGAAGAATTTTAAACAATCAGGAGGTTTGGGAATGGCTCCTACTGCATCTGTATGGCTGTATCATCCACAGCCTGTGGGAGAATGTGTGTTTCACAACTGGTTCCAAAAAAGGAGAGCCAGCTTTTGTGCTGTGGGTCCGTAAGGAGTCTCTGAGCCAGCCAGTTACCTTCCCTGGGGCTTCCTATCAGTCAGAGAGGCCAAGGTCTTCACCTGCCTGGTACCTTACCTTTTAGAGCGCCAAGTGCATACCAACTCACATGCAAGGCCAGAACATCTGGCCTGACTTTTTGAAGCACCATTGTGTTTTAGAAATTATCCCTTCAATTTGATGATAAGCAGTGTTTTTCTGAGGTGGACAGAGCATCGTGCCTCCTGGAAGGGAAGTCAGGAAACAGCTGAAACCTCTTTTTTTGCCAGTACTGCAACCAAGAAAGTAAATTTCTCTTTTTCAGGGGTCAAGTCATATACAGCAATGGCTCTGGTTCTTCACTGTCTCCTCTGGCTGCTTATGCAGTTTCTCCTGCCTCAGTCACACACAGAGCCTTTCTAATAAACCCTGTGAAGCCCTCTGTGCCACACTGGTCACGCATTTCAATGAGCTCACAGAGGTCAAGGTTTTGCATGAAGGCTCAAGCCTGTCGTTCAGGGTGCACCATGTTGTCTCTGGTCCTCGTGTTCTTGCTGGAAACCTACCTAGATGAAGTCCAGGAACACTTTCCAGTGTTAGATCATCTCCCTGCAATAATAGTAAGAATACTTAGTCTTTTTTTCATCCTCATTAGCTGCCATTCTTGGGATCAAAGCTCCTGTAAGCACGTGAAAGCTGTATGACCCTGACTTTCAGCCTGTGTTGGCAGATGCATTTGCACGGTGGTTTCAGCAGGACGAGGCTAAAGATCTTTTGCTTGCCAGAGTCTGTGGATGAGTCCTTGCCGATTTTCATTCATCTTCTTTACTCTATTCTTAATGGAAGTCTGCTTCTCAAAAGGTGTAAACAGCATGCCAAATGTTTCTGCAAAGTTAAGTCGATTAATTGAACCAACCACTCCTCCTGCCCAAGCAATTTAAGGCTGTTCTTTGCTTTTGCTATTATTACCTTGATCAAGAAAAAAGATTGTTGTTCTCCAAGGGAATGAAGAAAGAGAGACTCAGGGAAAGGTTTGGGGAAAGAAGTTTAAAAAAAAAAAGTTTTAAAAAGTTACCCTGGTCCTTCTTTTTTATTTACTCCACTGGAATTTAACTCTCCTTCCAGTGAGGATTTTTTCCCCTTTATGTTAGCATTAAAATCTGATTTGTTCAACTTTATGAGTGGCAGAAGGAAGGCAGTGTAGCACAGCTACATCTCCCTGCTGTAAGATCTCAAATCTGAATTTTATGAGATCTGTTGCAATGAGGCATTACTGTTTTCGTGCTTGCTTCTTTTAAGCAGGTGCTGGAATAGGACAAAACACCATTTCTGAAGGTTAAGGTAGAACTGTAAAGACAGTAAAGACCTGCAGAGAATGAATCATCCACACAGCTTATACATCCATCCTGGGATGAGATGAAGCCCATCTGGAAATAGCTACATCAGCTCCCTGAGTTTGGATGCATGCATGTCAGATGATCCATCAGACACTAGGGAAAAGGTTCATAAGCAAATCTAATGTTACAGACTTACAGCTGTCACCCTGGCACAGCAATCTAGGTTTTGGTTTTTTTGTTTTCTTTCTGTTTTTGAAAAATCCATCAGCTGTAAATGTTGGTTCCACTGATGGTGCGAAAGATGAATGGGGCTCTCAGCCTTGGAAGAAATCTGCCAGCCCTGGGAAACTTAACCTCAATGAACAAAAACCCCTCCACCTCTTCATGGAGGAAAGGTATTACCTGGTGAGCTGAAAGCTGAAGCAGTATTAGAAGCAGGTTTGTGATCTTGAGGGTTTTTTTAAGTTGATCCTTTTTCTTATGAGAAAGCCACTAATATAATTGCTGTATTGTATAAAATTTCTTGTGTATCTTCAAACCACAGATAAGGTGAAATCAAAATCTCACTTCTGCTAGTGCCCACCTTGTGTGTTGCTACAAAAGATTTCTCAACTCCTCACAGGCTCCTGGTGCCAGGACCTTGGCTCACAATCCCCAGCCTGACTCTAATGCTCCTGATTCTCCCAATTACTGATGGGTCAGGATGTGACAAGCCCATTTTCTGCACCATGTGAACAACAGTAGCTAAGTCTAGGACAAATCCTGAACAAAAATATAATCTAATGCTAAACCAAAGACAATCACAAGAGGGAGGACAACCAGATATGTGGCTGGCTTGTCTGGTGTCTCAGACTTCGGCTGTCATCCCCATCCATCATTAATTGCCACACTGAAGAGCCCCAGAGCTAAAGCAAGCATGGATGAGAACAATTTCCACAAGGTGGGACCTCAGTCGCAGGGTTAGCAACCAGAAGCAGTGAGGGCCAGCCTTAGATCCCCCCTAAAGGAGGAGCCAGGAGTGCTAACACAGCCTGCAGGGGCTTGGCAAACCCAAACCCCAGGTCTGCACTCACAGCACCCAGGCAAGGCAGGCCTCGATGAGGGCCAGGTTCAGCCAGGAGTGAAGATCATCAGGCAATTTCCTGGTGACAAGACGTGCTAAGTCAGCTCAGGAGGCCAGCCTGCAGATGAGAGCCTAGATCCACAGGTCTGTGGCCAGGAACGGGCATAACTGTGGCTGAGCAAAACCACCGCACAGCTCAAACAGGAAAGGAAAATCCAGGGCTGGGCATAAATGGAAACATTGGGTGTGACTATGTTTATATGCAGTCAGGGCCTTGACAAGTCAGGAAACCTGGCTCTCATCCCTCTGCTTGGGCAACTGGACCATACTGTTGAGTTAATAAACCAGGAAAACTGAAAATCAAGTGCACTGAATTCCCATATTTATTGACTTGAAATATTCAAATTGGATCTTCTCTGTAGGTCCCTGGGAATCCCTGTGCAGCTGGATGACTGCAAAGCCAGTTGAGTCATTCTGGTGTAAAAGTGTTCCTTCTTTGAGTTTAGCTGAAGGACAAGAGAAACTGTTATTGATTTTTTGCTTAGCCAGTAATTGTGGAAAGTACAGGGCATTCAAAAGGTGCTAATGAGCAGTGATAGAAGCCATGGTGTATATGCATCTTTCTTTGGAGAGGAGAGTCTGCTTCCTGAGAGATCTGTGCTGCCTTTTAGTGGCTAGAGACCTATGCTAAAAAGAGAGATATGCAAATCTGGAGGGATTGTGCTTTTCCCTTCATGTGGTTGCCAGCAGGAAAGATCATAGCATCATAAAGCAATTTAGGTGGAACAGAACTTCTGGAGATCTGCCTCCAAAACCTGCATCAAGCAGGCCCACCCTAATTACTACATCATGTTGTTCAGAGCAATTAAACATCGATAAGGTCATCTCCTCCATCCTCTGGACTTACAGAATGTGTCTGCGAGTTTGAGCTCAGAAAGGAGCTGTGTCCAAAATGCCAACAGGAACAGGCTTGGTTTCAGCCTGCATTTTGTTTATTTATTTTTCTGAAAAAATAATTCAATTGCTAGACCTTATTCACAATGCAGAACGCACAAGTCTGGCCCAATCTTATTTGTGGTGTGTTGTTGTCAGGAAAACTCTTTTCCCTTTCTCTTCTTTCACTGATCTGCATCGCATGAAGTGAGGGATGCAGCCTCCTCTCACCTGCCTGCCTTATGCCCTAGGAGAGTTCTGCAGTCAGCACTGGGCTACAGGCAGCATGCAAGGTCTTTGGACCATACCTGCCTTGCTGTGCCTGCCTGAGTCATGAGCTCATGCCTGCTCTGTGGTCTGTGCATTCCTACACTGGCCTTCTGGGATCTGAGTCATTGTGCCCTCTCTTAGGTGTAGAGTAATAGCAAAACCAGTGATGAATAATCGGAGTTAATAATAATGCTTGCCTAAGGTACTTGGTGCACTTTGCTCCCAAATAACTGTTGAACGAAAACACCCTGACTGCTGGGGACATGCTGTGGCCATGCAGCACTGTGAGATTTAACAACATCTGACAACAGCCAGCCCCCTGGCAAGCTGTAGTTTTCAGCCAGCCATTGCCAAGCCCTTTTTTTTCTTTCCATGGAGGTGCTAAAAGTCAGCTAAGTAATGCTCTTCCAGTGAATTAATTCCCCCATCGGCGTGCGGACCAGAGTGGATCCATTCCCTGGATGCTCACCCAGGAAGTCATTAGCAGCTTGCAGGCAGAGGTCGATCCCATTACCATGGTTTTGCAATGCTTTGTTGAAAAAAATAAGCCAGTGCCTTAGGACTGAGGCTGACCTTGAATGAAGAAGAAGGAAAATCCATCATGTCTGGAGCTTGTCTCTGTGGGCTGAAATGAGCTTCTGTTGGGATGCTAATTTTGGGAAAAGCAATTTAGGGAAAGGAGGAACGGTGGGAGCAACATTTTGGATGTGGAACAATTGTTTCATCAATGTATGTCTGCTCATAAAGAGGAACATTTTGTTGACTCCCTGTGTCCTCTGTAGTACGACTGAAAGACAGCTGGAAAAGGAACTGAGTCCTCACTCATTGGTGCAATGATCTCTGTGCAGATGTTCTGGCTCTGAGTGTGTAGCAGTCAATTGAACACATGGACAGACTTCATTTCCCTGCTGGCAAATAGCACTCATTTTTCTTTAGAACTAGGGTGAGTCTTTTCCATGAATGGAGAGTAGATTATTTCAACCAGTAGATCCTTTCAACCAGTAGATCCTGGGTGGTTGGCAAGTACCCAGACAAAAACAGAATCCAAAAGTCAGGCAGGGTATCCAGCTACATGACTCACACTTTAGTCCATGTTCTTTTCTCAGCTGGATTTTCTGCTTTCCTCAGTTTCAGTTTTCAGAGTACAAGTGCTAGGCACTGGAGGTGGTTATGGAGAGGAGGAAGGCTAAGATGTCTCTTGCTGAGGGCCCATTTGCCTTTTCTGTGGTTTGAATGAATCAGGGGGAGCTCCAGTCCAGATAGCTACATGATGTGCAAGGGGACTGGAAGAAAGAAACATGCTGTAGTTGACACTTGCACAGCTTTAGAGATGTCTCCTGGTGTCACTAGATGCTTTCTCATCCAGATCTGGACTTCCTCTTTTCTGCCTAGCAGGCTCTTCTCTGCGATGGCCTCCTTTAAACGAGTCAAAGCATACCATTCACTTCGATGCAGTAATACAAGTATAAGCTGCTTTCTGCTTAATGTGGGTCCATTTGCTTCTATTTATGATGAATTAATATTTTCTTCTGTGCTGTGAATGGTAGCACTAAGCATATAGCAGGTATGCTGCTAATTTTGTCAGCAAAGCTGGCTAGGGAAGCAGATAAGCGGGGAAAGAATGAATCACTGAAGGGAATAGCTGGCTCAGCCACTGCCATGTTATCATCACGACTGCACAGCAGTTTCTGTGCCTACTCACCCGCCCAGCATGAGGTCCATTTGGACCTGCAGAGACACACTGTGACATGAACTGTCTTTCCTTTAAGCTTCCCAGAAAGCCCTGGGCACAAATGAGCTGCCAAAGAGGTAGCTCAGTCATGATCTCCAACCACTGGGAACCTGCAGAGCATTCCTGACTGCCAAGTGCTGCTTGATCCAGTAGGCAGAGGCAACTGCAGTGACTGGATCCAAATGTGAAGCAGTTTAGGAAAAAACAGGAGGTACTGTGCTTTATTGCCTGGGAAGTAGATTAAATCCTGGGACAGCTCGTGTGATGGGTTCTTCAAAGTCCTTGAGCTGAGAACAGATATCACTTTCTACATAATCCTATCAGATGAAATTTTCTGAAGGGGCACACTGTTAGGAATGAGGGGAGAATGTTGTTTGAGCAACTGGCATAAATGGGACAAAAATCAAACACTGCTTGGTAGTACTGGATCACCAAACACCTCTGTAATACAAAGGTGAATAAGTTGTAATTGAGTTCTTACCATCTCCCTATAGCATTTCCTGGTGCTGCTACTATTGGGTACTCCTGGCTCCCCAGATTGATGTATTAGACATTCCAGATTTCATAGTGGTGCCCACCCACACATTGCCATGGTTTTAACTGTGTAAAATTGTCTTTGGCAGAAAAGAAAGGATTTGTTCCAGGACAAACAAACCCTTCAGCTCAATCAGAACAGCTTAGAGATAATCACACAACTTTGCTCTTGTATACAACAGCAGATACTATGTGGTACCTATCCAGGTCCAAGTCCAACACCTCCAAGTTCATCTGCAAATCACCTTGAATTGCTGGAGAAGTGCAAAGTGTTGTTTCTTTCTGATAAGCAGCCGAGAAAGTCTCCCTCTTCTTCATTTTTCTTCCTCCTCCTCATCCAGAAGTTAAAAACCAAGGAGGATAAAAAGAGCATCCTAAGGGGGAGACTTACCACATGCTGCTGCCAGTGTTAGGAAAACAGTACTGAGTCACACAAATAATTTTAGATGCTTCTAAATACACTGTGCTCTCAGCAGGCAGCCTTTCCAGCTATAATCTTGCTGGCTGTCCCTAATTCTGAGTGCACAGTATACTCTGCTTCCTTCCTGGTTGCAAATGAGTCAGAATTTCTCTCTGTCACTCACCTGATCCAGAAGGAGTTCACCAGCTCAGTGCTTGAACACTAATACACAATTACAGGGTGTATTCTCTCACCCTGTAAAAATCCCAGCGTCTCACAATCCCAAACAAAAAAATGCACGATACAGTTTGGATTCCCCACTAAAATGCAATAGCTGGGGAACAGTTTTGGCTGTGTTGGTGTGGTAGGCTGGGAGAGTTGTCTGGGCAGCCTGTTTCAATTTTGCTGGCTGTTTCAGGAGGTATCAGCTCTCAGTGGCAGGGGGGTTGCCCAGGGGAGTGGACAGCATGGACATTGGAGCCCCAAGAGACTCAAGCCATATCGCTCTCACTGGCTCCATTTTAAAAAAGCTGTGAGCAGGCCTCTGAAGAAAAAAAGTGGAAAAAAGGAAAGGGTTAGTCGAGGAACTAGGATGAGTTTAGAAATCTCATGAGACTACTTCTTGCTTGTGTACTGCTATCATCCACGGAGAACATCTAAGCTGGTTTTGGTTGGTTGGTTAGTGGGCTGGGTTTTGCTTGTCTGTTTGGTTTTAAAGTAAATAATATTTTAAAGGAAATTTGGAAAATTCTGTCAATCCCAATGTGGAAAAAAAAGAGAGGCAAAGATCAGTCTCAGATGAAGTGATATATTTGCCCAATTCTATTTTTTATCAGATTAGAAGAACTTTGCCTTATTTTTGTCTGTAGAAATTGGCTAGGTGAAAACACTTCCAGATTCCACTTTCATTTGCTCTTGTTCTCTCTTTCTCTGTGCGTCACCTTAAATACAGTTTTGTCCACCTCTTCCCTTAACTTAACCTAGATGAGTCTTTAAGTTTATCCATATTTATTCCTTTCTGTGTTCAGTATACACAAATACTTTTTATTCTATCAAACAGTGCCAATGAAAAAGTTGATTAGGAAAAAAATCTTATCTAAAAAGCTGTAATAGATTTTATTATCTTTGTTTTTGAAGGGCAAAAGAAAGGGGAGTGCCAGAATTAAAGATGTGAAACATCAAGGAATGAAATGGAGAACACACACACACAAAAAACCCTGCAAATGAGAAAAGAGTAATGCTAAGGGGAAGGATAATCCTGGGTAGTAGTAAGCACTCTCCAGAAGAATAATAGGATCATGACTCAGGACGATGACTTGTTCTGGCGTCAAATGTGGACCAATGAAATGGCAAAAGTGTACATTAAGACATGGTAATGCACAGAAAGAGCAAGAGGTCACCAAAGGAGATGTAAGTGGCTCCAAGGGATACCAAGAGCAATTTATTATCAAAAGATGTTCAACTTACTTAAAAAAAAAAAAAAAAACAACAAAAAACAAACAGGAAATGAAACATTGTCCAAGTGTTCTCAGGGGAAGGAGAAGGACAGATGGCAAACAGATCCAATAGCTCCCTGGAAAGGCTGGAAAATGCTCATGGAAAAGGCAATGACGAAAGAGCAGGTGATGAAGAAGTGGTGTGTCTGAAGACAGACAGAGCTTCACTAGCAGATGGGGCATTGGGTACCTGCTGGTAGAGACTGAAGGCACATTTTCAGCAACTGTTTCCCAAGTAAAGTGGATCAGATCTTGCCCACATTGTGCACAAAATGAACAGGGAATGTCCCTGTGGTGCCTACACATTATGTGATCCAGTGAGGCTGCCATGAACTCCAAATGCAGTGTGGGGGTCATGAGGCCAGCCTTTAATCACTGAGAGATGATCCCTGTCTTTTAAATCCCTTCTCACTAAATCCCCACTTTGGAAAAAATGAGAACAAATTACTAGAAAAATATTTTGTATCTTTTCAAAGAAAAAGGGTACCAGCAGCTCCACAAAGAGCATATTTGGTTTTTAAGGCCAGGTTTTGGTAGTGACGGGGGGCTACAGAGGTGGCTTCTGTAAGAAGCTGCCAGAAACTTCTCCCATGTCTGACAGAGCCAATGCAGGCAGTTCCAGCATGGACACACAGCTGCCCAAGGGTGAGCCATCAGTGATACTGGTAGTCACTCTGACTATTTAAGAATGGGGAAAAAAACCCTGCAGAGCAGCAGCAGAGAGAGAGAGAGAGGGGGGGGGATGAGGATATGTGAGAGAAGCAGCCCTGCTGACACCCAGGGCAGTGCAGAAGGAGGAGCAGGTGCTGGAACTGAGGTTCCCCTGCAGGCCGTGGTGATGACCATGGGGAAGAAGCTGTCTCCCTGCAGCCCATGGAGGTGCACAGGGGAGCAGAGATCCACTTGCAGCTCCTGGAGGACCCCTTGCTGGAAAAGGTGGATGTCCAAAGGAGGTTGTGACACTGTGGGAAACCCATGCTGGAGCAGGTTTGTTGTCAGGACTTGTGACCCCTCAGGTAAAAATCTGTCTTTCCTCAGCTAAAAAGCAAATTATAAACTTCCAAGGTTTTTGCTGCAATTTGCAGTTTCTAAGGAAGGTGGTGAAAAAAAATCCAAAAATAGGTGGATGTATAAACTGCTGGGAGACCTCTGTGCTCAAATGCTCAGAATAACTTTCTTCTACTCTCCATGTAGATTTGACTGGCAAACCTTCAATTGTCTTCAGTAACACCACGAGCTGGGACAGAAGGAATGAAAGTATAACTAGGTAGGTGGAATTTTCAGAGGAGAGTCTGGAGTGTTTTAACACTGGCCAGTGGCTGAATTTGTTATTGGCCTTGGCTTTGTTGTCATAAAGGTTTCAAAAGATGTGGGTAACTGGCAGGAAAAATGGCAACTTGACGTCTGAGAAACCTCTAAGCAGCTTCTTCCTTCTTCTCTGAGAATTAGGCATCAGATTGAATCAAATTGGAATTACTGTCTTTTTAGTTATCTGCATGCTAACAGCTTCCCAGGCCTCCCTGAATCTAGCAGCAAATGGAAAAATCTAATTCATGGAACAAGACCAGAAACCACTTCCCCTTGTGCTCTAATTATATCGTAAAAATGGGAAACATTTTTTATTTTTATTTTCTAAGAAGTGCTTCTCAGTGCAATCGATGCCTCTGTCTTGGAGTGGTTTTGTGCATTATCAGGGCAGTATCACTCACTAACAGATGGAAACCGTAGGAATTATTTCCATCTGTTACGGGAAAGGAAAATCATTTTGCCTTTAAATGGTGCAGCATGGGAAAATAACCAAACTTACTTTTTTTTTTTTTCAGGCATATTTTCTTGGTGGATTTTGATGTGAGGTTGAAGAATGTTGGGATGAGAAGCACTGTGCTCATTGCTGGCCTGCAGTGGCCATAGATGTTGTACAGGAGAGCTGCACACCTTTCTGTGGGGACATTCTTGTTGGTGGCCCCTGAGACAGGGAGAGAGAACGAGTGGATATCATGTGGGCAACCAAATGCATAATGTGTTTGTCTCTGGCTCTGCCCTACCATTTAATGCACCTACAGAATGGACATGGTCAAAACCCAAAACTATGCTTCCACTAAAGCATTCACTGAAAATCAGTCTGACAATCAAAAGCCATCAACAGCAAATGCTGCATGAAACCAAAATTCCGTGGAAAAGTTTCAGTGCTGCCAATACATTTGTGGCTAGTTTAGGAAATTATAACAAGTTAAACAAACTTTCTCCTATAGTCGGTCAGCTGCCCTTTATATCAGGGCACATCATAAGTGTGATATGCCTTGACAGAAGATATTTTGATGCTGCCTCAGGTGAGAGACTCAGGATCCAGTCAGGTTAGAGTATTGATAAAAATACTGAATAGCACAGAATAGAATGGAATGGAATAGAACAGAACAGACTAGTTCAGTTTGAAGGGACCTACGATGATCATCAGGGCTGACTGTCTGACTACTTCAGGGCTGACCAAAAGCTAAAATATGTTGCTAAGGTCATTGCCCAAACTCCTCTTAACCACTGACAGGCTTGGAGCATTGACCACCTCTTGTTTGGCTGCTGTCTTGGTAAGGAAATGCTTCCTAACATCCAGTCTGAATCTCCCCTGGTGCAGCATTGAACCATTCCCACATTTCCTGTCACTGGGTACTAGGCAAATGAGCTGAGCACCTCCTTTTCCACTTCCCCTCCTCAGGAAGCTGTAGAGAGCAATGAGGTCACCCTCCAGCCTCCTTTTCTATAAACTAGACAAACCCAAAGCCACTTCTTACTGGATATGCCTTCTTTATGTGTCTTTATTAGAAAGATAAAATTAAAAAGTAGTTACCAGGAGTTTGCTGGTAACTGTCAAACTGGAAGGGCTTTAGAGATCTATCTTCAAGCATCCATCTTTGCAGTCTAATCACAATTTCAAATTTCTGTTAATAAATTGGACATATTAAATAGCGTGCTATTTAATTAGTGGGGCCAAATTACAAGAACTTTGACAGCAATGATTTCAGCATGATCTCTTGAAGCAGAGAGAAGATCTGAGATCAGTGAGATAAAGTTTGATAAAAGACAGGTGAACACTTTGCACTTCAGAAGTTGAATTCCCAATGCCATGCTAGCTGGACAGAATCAAAAACCTTGTGAACATATGAGCTATGGTCTTTGTATGAATGGAAAATAACTGTCTGAGCAGTACTTCAGAAAAACATGTGGGGGTTGTAGAAGAACACAGACTGAATGTGAGCTTTCAGTGTGATCCTGCTGTAAAAACAAGGCAGAACTCAGAGATGCTTTAACAGCATCGTTGTCTGTCTTCTACCTAGTGTTTCAGAAGAGGCAAAGAAAAGAAACTATCATTCAGGAGAAAAATGTAATATGTTGCTTGGAAAATTTATTCTCTTATCTCCATTAAATGTAAAATTTCCCTTCTACCAAGATCAGATGATGATGGGATTTCTGTGGCTTACAGAGGCTGGACTTAAAAATTGAAGGATGTCCTCACATCTCCCCATTCCTGCAATATACAATCACAAGAATCCTATAAAAAAATCATGTGCACAACAAAAATAAATGCCAACCTGCATCTTTAGGAGTACATATATTTAAATAGTCACAGGAAAACCGCATATACAGGACACTTTGAAGGACACTTTGTCCTGTAGACTTTTGGAGTCAAGACCAAACAGAATTTATCTTTGGCTCCAGGTGAAGATTCTGGTCTTCCTGCAGTAGGGATTTCTTCAGAACCGAGTGCAAGGATAACAGCTTGTGCTGTGTGTACCTTTCCTGGCAGATCAAACTGTTTTGTGTACAAAAATGGCAGGTTTGTGGTACTTCAGCTGTGAGAGTAATTTTTGATCACATACATTTTTTCTGGACCACTGTGCCAAGGATGTTTTTCTTGGTTCGCGTTACATAGATATAATAATGAGGCAGACCAGGAATTGCTGTGACATTGACATTTTGTGTTTGGGGCAAAACGTGTGTTGAAAGTCCACTGCTTTCTGCTTTATTTGCCTAGCATTGGAGAATTTGCCTCTTTTGACAGCAGTGGTAAACCTTAAAGAAACCCACACCCACTTTAGTGTAAGCTGCAGAAAAGCAGGATGGAGGCCTGTGCCTTGAGGTGGGGAAGAGCTATGAATTGATACCAGGCATGGTGCGGGAGCAATGGGATGCTCCCAGTGACATCGCCTGTGCTGCTGTATGAATTACTCTGGTACTAGCTCCGGGAGCTGGTGTCAGTGTCTTGGATCTGCTTTTCACCTGAGGTACAGTATGCCACATCTCACTCTGTAGAAAGGATCTGGATGAAAATCTGGGATGTAGTTTAGGTTACTCATTGGCTGAAGTAAACTTTGAATCCTGGTTGGCTGTGCTGACACGTAAGTCAACCCGGAAAGGTGAACAATCCATATTTAGTGGATGAGGCATTTCTGTTAAAATTTATGAGCCTCTTTAACCTCCCAACCCATTCAAAATTACTGGATTGCTTCACCTTTTCTAATGTGAAGCCATAAAAACACATTGGCAGTATCATCTAGAACATCTTCCCTGTCAAACCAAGAAAGGGACAGCTACAGATACCCAGAACAGACTGTTTTGCGTCTTGCATCAGCCAACCTGTGGTGTAAACCTTTCTGTTCCAACCAAGCAAAGATGTGTCTGCTGAGGTCAGCTCTGAGTTCAGCCTTTGGTCTGCCACTGTAGGATGGCAAAACCCATGCAGGGCACCTCCCAAAATCCTCTTGTTTTTCAGGGAGGCAAGAGCCTTTTCTTGGCTCTCTCTCATTGCCACAAGAGGGCTCTGGGAAATCAACAAGGAGATGTGCCCTTCTAGTTTGGCCCTTGAAGCTGCACTACACAATTGCAGAAGTCTGTAGAAAGGCAGTCAAGACTAGGTTGGCTTGGAGCAGTATATTGGCAAAGGTCTGGAATAATCCAGCCGTATTAAACCTGCTGGGTTCCCACACAGCTGTTGTGTGGCAGGACAGTAGAAGAATCAGAGTGACTTGAGTCAGACAGGGGAAACAAACAGAGTGCTGTGAACAGGGGCTGTACACAGGAAATTTAGAAGAAACCATCCACAGTGAAGACTCTGCTGTTTCTTCTGCAGTGGGTTGGCTGCAGTTCTCCATTTCCACACCTGAGCCATGTCTCAGAAGTTTTATATTCACAGTCCAGACAGTAAGGCCACATCTGTCCTGGTGCCTTTTCTTCTGGAGGCTTGTTCCACAGAGCATCCAAGGCACAGATGGATGTTTGGCCGAACTGGGCTTCCTCACCATGGCAGGATAGTGTGCTGAAGGATGACTTACACACCCGGAGAAGAGGCTTACACCTGGGTGACAGGAGAATAGTCTAGGGCAGGAGTGCCATGTCTGGGAAACTTAGTGCCATTTTAGCAGTGCAAATCTGGCAGGGGAAAATATAGCTTTTCCTTCCCAACCTTCCCACTCTAAAAGGAGCAGAAAGTTTGATTAGATAAGTGATTAAAGTGTATGCATGTCGCCCTCCTTCCTGTTTCTTGAACACAGCAGATGTAATGAGGTAGTAAATTTGGCACTTAGGTGGAGTATTGAAATCAAACACAACAAGGCCTTTTTCTCATTTCTCCACATTGTAATTTAGTTTAGTTCACTTATTCTATAGTAATTTAAGTAAATGACTGGGAAATTATGAGCTCTTTGCTGCACACTACATTCTGATGATGAATTCATTCATCTTTTTCTTAAATGTCACAGATGGTTACAAATGAAAGCCCAGAATGAGGTGGACTCACTCACTAGAGAGAGGCTGAAGGGGAAAGGAGGAATTCCCCTCATTTTAGTATTTCCTCTTCACTCAGTAGACTTAAACTATTCTCAAACCCTCTAGGCAGATGTTTTTGGGGGAAATACCAACCAAATAGGATGGCTGTGGAATTGTTTAAGAAAAGCTCTCCTGTTATGTCCCAGATTAGTATCATGAATAAAGCCATGGGTTGGAGGCAGGAGGGAGAAGCAGGGAGTCTTACACACAATATGTATGCGTTTTTATCTAGATTTGGATCTTAAGACATCAGGTGTTTGAAGCAGCAAAGGGACAGACCATATCTCAGCAGTGGCATCTCAGGAAGATCAGCAGTAGGATGAGGCCTCTTTCAATTGCCATGGAAGTTAGTGAGAAGATTTGCACAGAGTAATGCTGCTTGTTTGTGTCATCTACAGTATAAAACCTGTAGGGTTGGAAGGAAGCCATTCTCATGACTTGGAAAACTAACCACAAAATCACCATCTGCTTTGGAGTAGGGACCTTCCCCATCAGAGGGATGGCCTTTGGGACACCTTGTTAAGGAGCAGCTTGGTGAGAAGAAGGGACCGGTTAACTCTTCATCACTTCTGCATCCTGTGTCATTCTGAGAGCTGTGTTAAATTGCTCTCTTCTCTCTTCTCTGAGGTTTTCCTGTGGCTAATTAATTACAGAGAGAATTCAGAGCCCTTTGTGGGTAGTTTGTCA
The DNA here is from genome assembly GCF_029207755.1 of Chamaea fasciata. NCBI lineage: Eukaryota > Metazoa > Chordata > Aves > Passeriformes > Sylviidae > Chamaea > Chamaea fasciata. Next base: position 44,156,721 of record NW_027094091.1, on the reverse strand, counting down.
ACTTTGCGCTATGAGTCAAGAGGAGTGCACCTCAACAAGTTCTGGAATGTGGGTTGGGTTCCATGAGGCATTCCCAAATTTGGCAGTTTATCTGGATTTGTCTGGGACACTTTGAGTCCTCTCTGTGTGGCCAATCCATCTTGCTTTCAAGGCAGCACATAGCATGGAACATGCAGCAAGCAAAGAGGGTGGTGGCAGCCATCACAGAGTCTCAGGGACACTGAGTTGTTCCTGAATTCACCAAGCTGATGCAATATTGCAATACATTTCCTCCAGCTTGCCACTGATATTGTAAACAGCAGCAAGGAACAAAGAAAATCAGAATTAAATCCTTCCTTTCCTAGTTTATATATAATAATAATGGTGACAAGAATATGAAAATCCAGACAACATAAATATTCTCCTTCCTTCTTAATACCAAGAGACTGAAGAGATAGCTAAGTATAAATATACCTTTGACCTGCAGATTTCACAGTTAAGCCCAAACTCACACAAAATATTATCCCAGAAAAAGCCGTGTCCTTCCAAACAACAGGCACATTTTTTGGCATGGTATGGGTTCATCTCCTTACCATCTCTTCAGAGGCCACTTCTCCAGGAAGGGTTTCCTCCTGCTTCTGTATAATCTTGTGGCTCAGGCTCATGGCATTACCGCTGTGGAAATTCAAAATACTCAGTGTTCAGCTTGCAGGGGTTTGGTCATAGCTTACCAAGTATCCCCTGAGGAGAGACTGTCTTACTTGAAAAACCTCAGGTCTGTGGGCAAGATCAGGTTGTTTCAACAGGAACTGATCTTATTTGTGGTTTATTACTATGCAGTGAGCTGGAAGAAATTATGAAATTATGAAAATCAGTGACCAATCACACAGCTCAATAACAAATGCACTGGCTCTCAAATGAAATTGAGGGTCCACTGGCAGACACACATCCAGCAGATACTGTGCTGAAGAAAAAGATAGTTTTATAGATAATTCACAAGCAGTAAATGTGTGAAATTACACCAGAAGGAATTCAGCAAGCCCCATTCCTTGTCTTCCTGATTACTTAAACAGTGCAGTCCATGTTTCATGTGTTTGCCTTCTGCCCTGCTTGCAGCATTGCGTAAATCCACCTGCGTGAAACAGTCTTGAAAAAGACATGGAAAAGACTCATAAGAAATTCGAATTAAATAGCCGGTGTGTGAAGGAAAGAACAATGTTTAAAGATCAGTAAGTATAAGGTATACTCAGGAGTATTTGTTATTTGAGGCCTTCTGTAACTTTGGTGCAGTATATAGCAATATTTTCTTAGTGATCTTTTTGGATGTGTTCCCACATTAAAATTGTGTGTTAAATCTTGGACCTCAAAATCACAAACAGGAGAGAGAGGTGATAATGGGAGGACCTTAGTAACCACAGGCTTAAAACAAGGAATAAATTTCGTTTGTACCAGTTGTCAACTTCCAGGCTATCAATCGTAGGATTCAGCCAAACCTTGGCTAACCCTGACCAACTATCTGGGCAGACTTCAGGTGACAGTCACAGCTGGTTTGGGCTAGTTATGGCTGTTCTGCTTGCCCACAGCAGGGACTGAGTAAAAGTCCGGTCTCTGTATCCTCTTCGTGCCCTTTCTCCATGACTGAGCCTTCTCGAAGGAAGGCAGGACTTTCCCATCTTTTTCCGACTTGATTCATAGTAGGATCCTGGAGTCTGCAAGACTGGGACTTCTCACTTGAGAATGCAAGTGTGACAATCACTGGGGAAACAACAGCACAAGACTTGGACTAAAATACCAGAAAGAGATGTCAATGCTGGTGTACATGGAATGGTGATAGTGACTGGAATGTACAAGTGCCGAAACTCATATCTGAATCTTGAACCTAGCTTCCTGTTTCCTTTCCTTTTCAAAAGCCTTTGAATTAAATGGTATCATCAGTGGTCTCATATTCAGCTTCTGCTTTTCCTAAGCTATCAAGAAGATGGGATGGGAACTTGAATATGTAAACAATCCATATACTAGGAGAAGACCGTGAACATGTGTTGGGCTTACTTTCCTGGTGCATAATTATTACAGATACTTAAGTACCAGAGAGGTTGCACAATACCTTAATTACTGTGTTTAGATGCAGCCTGTTCAGTGTAGGAGTCATACTCTGGCTCTACTTTCTCTTCAAGGTGTAATTTGAACAGTCATTGCTGAGATACATGGGTGGCCAGCATGCACTCAAGTATTCAGTATGGCTCATACAGATCAAAAATGGGTACTTTTCATCCTGCTTTTCAAGATGCAGTATTTTGTGAGCTTGTGGCCTGTTGTGTAAAAGTTGTTAATTCTTTGAAGTAGAAAGAGGGGAAATTCATATCCATGTGTGATGGAGATGATTCCTCTTACAGGCACCTTTTGGTTGTTTCCTCTTAGTATCTGAAACATATGTTCTTCTCCACATACTTGTACTACCAAATTTGATTGGTATCCAGATTGTTAGGAGAGTAGAAGGAAATTTTCAGATGAATCTGAGCAAAATTCTAGGATGGTGCACTACAAACATATTTGGTACCTGGTGGTACACCTGAGTTGACTGTTTTTCCTTTGAAAGCTTGAATGAAATTAAAACAAAACAGGAGATTAATTCAGTTTCACATAAATCTCATGGTTAAGATCCAGGAGAGGGGTGTCATCCTACCTGGTTTCAGGGGTCTGCAATCTAAGGTTGCTGCTTGGTGCCAACATAACTATTGGTGAGAAGGGGGCATTGTAGGATGTGGTGTCTGTGAACTTCCATCTTTTTAGGGACTTGGCTCACTCCAACATCAAATCTGCTGTAGGTGAAGAATTTATTGTCCTTGTCCTTTCTCATTACTCTAGTCAGTAAATTTAAATGTATAAACCAAAGAATCTCATCCCTGTTTCAATCCCTTAACTCATCACTAGGGCTGCAGAAGCACCTGAGGATGCTGAAAAACGATGTATCTCAGGTGGCTTTTCACTTCTCAGCCTTGGAGAGCAACTGGTCAGAGCCAGGTATAAGGAATTTGGGCAGGGGGATCAGTAGACAAAATGGAATGCAAATAGAGGTGTGGTAGACAATTCCTAATAGAGGTACCCATGAATGGAGTACCTGTGTTGGACCTTGAGGACTTATTCCAGCTTCTCCCAGTCATGCCAATGCTTTCAGCTGTGAGTAGATTAGGCTCATTCAGAGGAATTTAACACCTACAGTTTTGTTGCTCTCTTGGAGTCAGTCCATGCTCAGGATCCCAAAGTGGGCCACTTCTCAGACCACAAGTTAAATAGCACCGATTTCCTTTGGGGCCCCTCACTAAGAACATGTCTTCTACACCCTATTGCATGGCATAGGCCTAAAAAAACCATTGGTGTCTCAGCTCATCTAATGCTGTTTGCTTATCTGGCTCTTCCCTCAGCTATTTTTTTCCTAGCTGAATGAATAAACAAAGCCACCCAGTTTAAATATCTGTGTTACAATTTTTATCTGAGCAAGAGAACATTTCCCAGTAGCTACAGCCACGTGCACAACACTAAGGACCTGTGGCAATTAGCAAGTGTGAGGAATGAATATTGGGTCATGTTGAGGCAGGTTTTTCAGTAATTGTATAGGGACAACAATTAGAAGAGGCAGGAGACTCATTAGGTATTCTAATCCCCCAGAGTAGGCAGTGGATTGCAGAACAGCCTTCCAGTCCAAATGATTGCTCATAGCTCATGGTGTGCCTGAAGTACAGCGAAAAAAACTCACCGTCTTCTGAAAGACAACTTGTGTGGGTGCACAGCAGTGATGGGGCTGGAGGAAGCAGTGTGGGTTCTCTAACTCTTTTAGTCATAACTCTCAGCTTCTGCAAAGCAAAGAGACCCTGGTGCAAGACTGCCATCAGCCTTCCTTGATGATTTAATTTTTTCCTGTTTCCCTTGTACCGTAGTCCCCAGCTCTTTGCCCCGTGGAGACATTCACAAACCCAGTGCTGGCAGCTCTCACAAGCAGGGCAGGTGAAGTCAGCTGGGATATGAAAAGACGCAGATGATGTACAAGGAGGTGCTGAGGGAGCTGGGTATGCTCACCCAGAGAAGGGAAAGATGTGTGTAGGGGAGGGATCTAGCTGCTGTCTGTCTCTGCTTAATGGGGGATTACAAGAAAGACAGAGTCAGATTATTCTCCATGCTTAACAAGGAAAAGTGTCTCAGCTCGTCAGCTTCTCTCCTCCTACAGCACGTGCTCCAGGCCCTGACCATCTTGGTGGCCTCTGCCAGACTTGCTCCAGTTGATTCAAACTTCTCTTGCACTCAAGAGACTCAAATCTTGACACAGCATTTCAGACGCACCTTTGTAAGTGTGAAGCAGAGAGGAATAATAATTTCTTTCAGTCTGCTGGCTGTGCTTTAGCTAATGTTAACTAGGGAGCAGTTGGGCTTCATTGTTGTGGAAGCACACACTGCTGACTCACATTCAAATTTTTGTTTGTCAGGACCCTCAGGCCCTTTTCTGCAGAGCTACTTCCCAGTCATCCAGCCCCCAGCCTGTCCTGGTACCAAAGGTCACTTCATCCCCGGTACAGGAGTCTGCCCTTGCCTTGGTTAAACTTTGTGAGCTCCTTCTAGCACACTGTTCCAGCCCACTGCAATCCCCCCGAATCACAGCCCTGCATTCCTGACAACATCAGCTTCTTCACCCAATTTGGAGTCATCCTTGAAACTGGAGAGAGTATGCTCCATCTCATAAATCCAGCTGATGAACAAAATGGCTCATGTAATACTATTCCCTAAAAATTCAGATCTAAAAGAGGTAACAATTGCCTTCAGAACAAACTCAAGAGGTCTTTTTTCATGAAGTGGGAAGAAATATCTATCTTCTGGACATATTTTAAGTGAAGTATTGAGGGTTTTTTTGAGCCACAGGATCCTGAGGCCTCAGGGTTTCAGATGTTGTAGGAAATACCATGAGACCTCACTACATGTTAACAATTAAGCTTATAGTTTAACTACATGCCTTTTGCTATTTTCTGGTTTTATAGTCATCTGCTCTTTGTGGGATTACTATATATCCCAAATATATTGCACATGGGCTCCAGTGATGTGCAGTAGGGTCACAGGATGGTGAAAGCTGTTTACTATGCCTCTGACCCGACCAGAACTGGTTCCTGTGATTTTCACAGGAAGGGCAATTTTTCTCCATGGAAGAGCTTTCTGGTTAGAGTGCTGCTGTTTTGAAGCTCCAGTTCCTGGGGATCTTTGGTCTCTTTTTATCTGAAAGAGTTTAGTATCACCAATGGACTTGTTCGTATCCCTCTGCAAAAGTGAGATGCTTGTTCATCATTAAGTTAATGAGGGACACACTACCAAGGACACTCCAAAAGGAATTGTGTTTGCATGTCCTGAGATATGCTTTGTCAGTGTCTGGGGCACTGGCCATAATTAGGACTGCCACAGGAAAAGGTAGAGCTTTTTCAGCAGAGCTAGTGCTGGAAAGAAAGATGCGAAACACACATTGCTTGAACATTGGAGGTTGACCGCAGCTAAGTATGGAGGATGATGATGCATCTATGGATGCTAGCAAGTTTCCCCAGTGTCCAGCTGGTGCATCTTGACTAGAGTTAAACAGACAACCAAATGTGGAGTCAGGAAGGAATTTGAAGTAAAATTGGATAGCAAAAGCAAGGTTGGGTTAGTTATTGTTTTGCTTTCTGTTACAGGGATTTGGTCTGCTTAACTAGGCATCCATGGGAATTCCACTTAGCAAATTTCTCCCTCTTGCAGGCACTGAGGACACTGGCAAAAACGTTCATCCTGCATCTTTGTCTTCCTGGAGTGGGGATTTTTGTTGCTTTTGGGGTGGGTCCATTTGGTAGAAAATCTTAAGCTTGCGTAAGAGCATTGGAATTGCTCTGTAGCCACCTGCCGTACATTCTACATCAAACCAAGCAGTGCATATCAGGCTCTCATATAATGGACAAGTGCAGCTCTTTTGAATCAAACTCCACCAGAAAAAGTTGCGTTTTAGGGCATCCCCAAGATCAAGCTACCAAGACCCACTGACCAATCCTTGCTGAGTTGCTGCAGCAGGAACAAAAAGTACTGTTTGCACTCTCATTACACACATATAACCTATTAGCAAAGTTCTGTCCTGGGCTCTAGACCATTTCACAGCTGTCTGCTGACCTGACTGGAATGAAAATTTTAATGACTTCTAGAACAGATCTTCTCACAGATTTGATGCAGATGGAGTGAAAAAATATGTTGGATCATGTGTAAGCTGCTGTATATCAGAGGAGAAACACGTATGCCACAAAGTTTCCAGACTGGCAGCTTGCAGCCTCTCTGCACATCCACATCCACCAAAGAAAGGTTCAGATGCTTCTTTGAAAGGCAAACAGGTATATGGAAGACTCCATCTTGTGTAATACCTAATAGAAAGTCTGAGCCACCTCCCAAAAGATGAGTGTCATGTCTCCCCACCTTTGATAAAACATTGTTGACAAATAGCAGGTTTGCCATAATTAGAAGCATAATAACTAGGAAGTGTAGCTCAGAACCAATTCAGGCATCTAACTCTCTCCAGCTGCTATTAAAGCTGATGTCTCAGGCAATCAACTGCAAATGGGTATTATTTTCTAATTGAATCCACAGCTCCCTACATGTGAGATGTGGATGAATGAGGTAAACACACGTGCAGCCAGCAAATCTCACAGCTCACTGTCACCCCTTCAGTGCCACTAACATGGTCCTCACTCATCCCAAAAGCTGCAGGGACTTCACTACAGTTTTGCAGAGGCCTCAGGGTCCAGCACTGTTAGCCAGGGAAATTACATCTGCTTTGCTTCTGATGTTTTGATTAAGAACCTTCTTAAAGCTGCACGGATATTCTGCAGGCACAGTGGACTTTAGAACACACACCCACAGTGAATATCTGCACGCCATGCAAAAGGACTGAGCTAGGAACTATGAAATAGCTATTCCAGCTTGATAAATCACTCCACCTGCATTATTTGGTCTTGGCTCCAGCCTTCATTCTGGTGGAGGCTGTCCTGTCTTGTCAAAAACCTGTCAGAAAGGAACTTGCAAGAGATGCTACAGTGCTAAAGTCCCAGACTGAGCACTGTGGAAACAGTAGCAGCACCAGACTGGCCTGACCCTGCTGGAGTGCCACAGACATACCCCACAAGAAGTCTGGCAGTCCGTTCCGTCCATGAGAACAGACAGAGGTGTTTTTCTTCTTCACTCCTGGTAGACCTGTGATGCCTGTGTGGATGGAGGGCTAGAGGGTTGGTGTAAGTGAGTCCTGCAAGTGCCTCATCCCTTCTGGGAGTGGTTTAGAGCACAGGAACCATGTCTCTGGTAAAACAGCAGTGTTTGACCAGAACGGAAGGAAGGAAGGAAGGAAGGAAGGAAGGAAGGAAGGAAGGAAGGAAGGAAGGAAGGAAGGAAGGAAGGAAGGAAGGAAGGAAGGAAGGAAGGAAGGAAGGAAGGAAGGAAGGAAGGAAGGAAGGAAGGAAGGAAGGAAGGAAGGAAGGAAGGAAGGAAGGAAAAAGATTTTAATTAGAATTTTGTGGCAGGGCAGCTTCTGAGATTTCATGCATTGTGTACCTTTCTCCCTTCTTTCAGCCTGCATTTGTCCATTGTCCATGTCCAACCTCTAGATTCTGTTTTGTGTTCGCCTATTAAATTATAAATCTCAAATGTCAGAAACCTTCCTTCGATATGGATGCATGTAGAGGTGTGTGGTCTCTTTCTAGGCTAAACAGATGAGCCTCATCCACCTCCCATTGGGAGAGAGTCTATCCAGTCTGCATCCTACCATTCTTGCCACTTTCCACCTCAATGCTTTCTGTGAGTCAGCAAGCAGTGTGTGACTCAGTGAAAACACACGTAGGGCAAAACAGCCATCAACTAAATTCAGTGCTTGCTAAAGAACGTGCAGGTGTTATTCTGGGGATCAACAAACCTTCTAGTGAATGATACTGGGTGGATTCTGGCCAGAAAGATGTGATGTGCTGAAGGAAGGTGGGAGGAGAGCCTGGGAGCAATGCAAGAGAATTTGGAAAGAAGAGTTGGCTCCACAGAGGGACAGCTTGTCAGGATTCACAGCAGAGCAACAAGAAGAGCTACTGGAGGAGGACTAAGTCTGTGGTACCCCTAACTGGGAGAGCTGTGTGTTGTGGAGGCAAGTATGGTAACTTGTCCCTTGGAGTTGCCCTCTCCAGATCAGGTGTAAGGTGCTCCCATTGCCCTGAAATGTCAGAAATACCTAGAAGCAGACCAGCTCCCATGGTACCATGGGGCCTGGCAGGCTTGTTCAAGTCAAAACACAAGGTACCCTGTAACCAGGGAGCAGAGCTTGAAAAATCCTCAGGAAAAACTGCCTTATTGTAAGACAGGAAAATCAAGACAGAGAAAGACATACAGAAATGGCTGCTTTGGTGAGATCCTGATGTACAAGACCTGATGCAATCACCTCAGCAGAGTTCCTGTTCCTCCTGGCTTGTGTGAGTGTTTCCTCAATGCATGAGACATACATTCAGAGGGCAACACCACTCCCTCCTCTACCCTTCCCATGCCCAGGAGCACTTCTGACCGTGAGAAAGTTCTGACATGCAATGAAGACTCCTGTAACAACGCCTTGCTGTCAGCTGAAAGCAAGTGACACCCTCTCTAATGACTAGTTTCAGAAAGAAAGCAAATACACAAGGATGCGCTCACCTGTCCCAGGTGATCACTGCTGTCTCCCACGGGTGAAATTGCTGGGACTTTTCAACACAGGTGTTGCTGGCTGTATCATCAAGGTGAGGTCACATCCTAGCTGGGGGATCAGAGGGGCATGAGGGACCTTCATCCTGGCAGATGCTGCTCTGAACATTGTGCATCTGGACACTGCTGTGTAGTGCAGGGATATTTCCCAAAAGCTTCCCAGTTCTTTGGCAGGAGGGTACAAAATCCCTTAAAGATCATCCACCAGTGGGGAATGGAGCAAAAAGTAGCTCGAAATCTTTCTTTTTCCATGTTTTTGAAGTTGCTGCCCCACAGACTAGAGCCAGTACTGGAGACCCTAATGCCACCTTTGCTTCCTGTCCCTTCCGTACTTGGCAAATTGCCCATGGGAGCCTCTGGCTGGCAGAAGCAGAGGGAGCCACATTGCACATGTGAAGGAGGTTTGGTAGCCTGGCTCGTAGCATCCAGAGGGAGTGTCTGCCTCTGTTGATACCATTTCCAAAGAAAGGAGCCAAATCCACCCACATGGGTCACGGAGACTGTCTTTCTGCCACATGCCTTCCCTCTCGCCCAGCCCTGGCAGGGCCCTGTTGTTCCTCACGTGTTGCCCTGCATGCGGAGGAGACCCGCCAATGCCTGCCTAGCTCCGTGGCCCATGGATCTGCTTTCAGATCCAAAATATCTGTCCAGTCCAGGAATTCTGGGGGGTAGGACTGGGATTTAGTCTTTGATTTGGTTTGACGGGAGGAATGAGGATTGTAAAGTCTATCAGAAACCGGTAGATGCAAAAAATGGGATTGAGAGGATATATTAAAAAACCAGTAATATGCAGGATCAAGGCTCATGCAAAATACAAAATAGAAGGGGGCTTTCTTGTCAAATTTTGTGGGGATTTTTTCTGTTCTTTAGACTTCCCATGTTTGTTTTCCCCATGGCCATAGCTTTGTAAGTCTCTGCAGAAGTAAAAGCTTCATCTTTTCAGAAACCCCTCCAGATGCGTCAGCCTTTGCTCCATCCTCAGGGGCTGGTAGGCACTTAGAAAACACAGAGGGAGCCCTGAGTGAATGCCAAACAGCTGACTTCCTATGTTTATTCATCTTCTCAGAACCCGAGGCTTTTAAAGAGATTTTCCTTCAGCTCTTCCAGAGATCCCCCTGTGCCTTTTCTTGCTTTGGGTGTGAGCTCAAAAGTCTTCTTTTAGGCAGGGTGTATATGCTTTGAAGCTAAACCAATAATTACCTTAAAGGTTTAAAGTGCTGCTCTTATTTCTGCAGAGGGAGCCACACATATGTACAGGGGCAGTTAGGAGTGTGGGTCAGAAGAGAGACCATAGAAGTGGCCAGGAGAAGCAGTGGGATCATGTACAGCAGCAATGTCTCCCTCCCTTAGATCCAGATCCAGTAATGTCCTTAACAATGAGTTTAAATTTAGGCCTCTGAGTCAATTAAAGACAAACCCATGCTCTAATGAGCTGCAAACCCTCTCCCACCAGAGCTTGGAGTGGCATGTCACATCACTCTCTGCTTTCCAGAGAAAGCAGCACAGAGGACAAGAAAATCCTCAGTATCAGAGGTCAAAACTGTGTAAGATCTCAGCAGCCCTGGTTTTTAGTGTAATTTGGCTGAGGAAATACCAGTGAAGAGGTGAGGAGCTGCTGAGCATGACATCCAGGGCCTGTCCACTTCTTCCCCTACCTTCACTGCTATCATGGCAATTGGGAGCATTTCCTCAAGACTGGAAGAAAGTAAGTGGCACTCCTGTGCTCAGGAAGATATGGCAAACTACAGGCCAGCCAGGTTCACCTCAACTTATCCTGGAAATAATTTCCAGGCTCATGAAGAACAAGCAGGTGATCAGGAGAAATCAGCACAGACTAAAAAAGGAGAAATGGTGCTTAACTGACTCAACACCATTCTGCAACGAAATGCAGGACAGAGCAAGGTGCTGTACCAGATGTGAGCTGGGCTGTGTCACTTGTTAGCATGATTTATGTATCTTGGTGTGGCAGAGGATGAAGTGCTTGGACCAGCCAGTGGTGAATCCCAAGGGATGAAATCTGAGAAGCGGGGATTGTTGGGGACCTGCTTGCAAAGGGCTGGGTCTTCCCCTCACTCGCAGTGAACATGAATGAGTCAGAGGAAATTTTATCTCCACTTTGTCTCCCAACACTTTATTCCTGGGGCTGGGGCATGTTGCTGCTCTCACCTGTGCTCTGGCAGTGGCAGCAGTTCACCATGGGAAGCGGGGCAGTGCTTGGGGGTGCTTCCAGCCACATGGATTTCAGGAGACCAGACTGGTAGACACATTCTAAGAGGATTTCCAAGATGCCTACATACTCATCAGTCAGCTCCCATGTGGCTGTTGTCTACATGAAAAACAACCCAGCTTCTGTATCTCAGTGGTTTGGTGCTGCCGTGGCAGTCTCTTCTTTCAAACACCTCATCTCCATTCAGTGGCTTTCCCAAAAAGATGACACGTTTCCCAGCACTAGGATGGGGGGGAGAGAGAGAGAGAGTAAGAAACTGACTCTGGATTTCCTCTGCCAGCCCCTTCCAGGCTGTGCAGGAGACTCCAGACATGCACACAGCGCAGACTGACACCAGCCCAACTTCTTTTGTTTAGTGAGAAGGAAGAGAACCATCACACCAGGCAGGGGTTTAGCCCTCTTGCTGGGCACAGAAGAACCACTTCTGCAGGTGGAGGAGTGATTTTCTTTCTGTCCATTTGCGTCCTTCAAAACTCAGAAACCTTCTTGTTATTCCACATTAGGCAAACACTCCTGGTTTTGTTTTGCAAGGTCCTTTCTTTTCAGGTATCCAGTCCTTGTAGAGCCATTAGCCGGGCATCCTGCACTTTTGCTGATTTGCTAGACATTTTGGGGCTAAATTATGGATTCTGTGCTGCCCTGCCAGCAACACAGTGGCACCGAACAGCGTTTGCCGGCAAATCATAGGGACTTGGATGGCACTTACTTCATTTTTAACTTTTCTGGCTTTCAGCTGTGTGAGTCTAGTCAGAACCAGGATGCTGTTACCTATCCTGAATGCTGAGCTGGCTGCACAGACCTAGTATTTCTCTGCTTCCTCTAGAAAACGTGATCTGGCAGTGGTGGTGCTTAAAGCACATCAGCCAGAGAAAAACCAGCTCAGGAGACGTTTTTTGTAAAGTAGCCTGTGACCCACATTGCAGCCTGCTACAGAGATGGAAGGTGTCCAGCCCCACCACAGCTAGGATCACGTTTCTGTCTTTTCTTTCACAGGTACACTAGGGCACACACAGAAACTTGTTAAACAGCAAACAGTGTCCCTGGCCTTGTCAAACTTATCCCATCACCAAATGACAGCACATACGACCCACACACTCAAACCCTTGCGTGAAATTCCAAAAAAGAAATCCTGAATATTTTCAGGGGGAAGGAAATGTTGATACTACAGCTCAAAGGCCAGAGATATTTTGGACAGAAAAAAAGGGTGTTTCAGAGCTGGATAGAACTATCCCGTGAAAAAGTAATCCATTTTGACATTGCCCTCACATTTCTAATTCTGAGAAAAAAAGACAACGAAGGCCACATTGAACAATGTAGTCAGCTGGTCCCACATTTCTCAGCAGGCATCATTATTTCCAGTCTTGGACTTCATTTTGAAGAGCTCAAGAAGGTGAAAACATGCTGCAACTGACACCCCTGGATAAAGTAAAGAGGTGGCAGTACACCCCAGCATGGATGGTCACTCCAGAGATAAGTGCCCTGTAAAAAGGATGTGGAAAGAAAGCACATCTGATGCTATGCAATGGATAGTCTAGCTTTAAGGGGGTAGACTAGCTTTAAGGTGGGCTTAGAGATAAAATCCAAAGACAGTGCTAGTCTTGGAAAAGATCTTCAAGTAAATTGGCCCTGACTTCTTATAATTTGCTTTTACCCAGAATGGGGGAAGTCACTGGTGTAGTCTCCTAGGGATTCATGGGGTGCAAATTTGTCATTGACTGCTTTTTCAGCTGCATTCAACCAGGTAAAAATAAAGGTGTGAGGTTCAGCCAGACTCTCTTTAAAAATATCTGTCCCCCTTCAGTCAAACACCCATGCTCCCTGTTCGTTGTCCACTGATGAGCATTGACCCATCATCTTCCTCCCCCAGCACTGATTTTCTCTACACAGAAGAAACTCTGTGCAAAACTTTGAGTCAAATTTGTCTGTTGTTACTCAGGTCATCCCTGACTGCTTTTGAATTGAATCTTGGTTTTGAACACATGTTACTTCTAAGTCAACCCAGCTGTTGTCCAGGTGCTCGATGAACAGAAATGTCTTAACCAGAATGGAAAACAACTTGCTCATTAAGAAAGCATGCCATATTTTACTTAACACTTTCATGTAGCATCAAGATTTATTGGTGAAAATGACCAGCCCACCATATCCATCTTCTTTGTCTCATTCTACATGTCAGGATCTTGAATTTAATCAAGAGGGCAATTTGCGACAAAAAACTCAAGAGAGATGGCAGAGGATATGACTGGAGTCTTTCTGTAGAAGAACAGCAAGGCTTCATGTTCGGGGGAAACATCATTTTTCTGACAGTTGATTTTGGTATGAATCACAGCAAGCCTTTTTTTTTTTTTCCCTAAATTTTTGATTTTTCTATTCAACTGTCCCAGGCCTTCCTTGCAGGATTTCTTCTGTACATGTGCCCCAAAGGCAGAGATCTGGCACTGACTGCCAAGGTTTTCAATCATGTGCTAACCCAGTTTTAGATTTGGTGAAACTCTTGTGAACCAGGAAGATTTTAGATTTCTCATTAAATTCCCATTTTTCAATAAAGCTGAGTAGCTCTCTACATATACCTGAGGTGTCATCAGCACACACAAACACACCCATGCACACTGATAATGCACAGGTACTCACACAGTAATTAGAGAGAGCTATTTTCAGATGCACAGAGGTTTATTATGAACAGTGAAAAATAAAATAAACAACTATTAAGAGCAACCCAGTAGAGCTCTATTAACTCTGCAGGAAATATTTGTCCATTCTGACAGAATGATAGGCTTATACTAATGCTCAAGCCAGTCTGCTAATACAATCATTTTGTTTCCACAGCTCACTTCCATGATAATTTGAGGGCCAAAGGTTTGCTTCCTAGGTTTCATTTTCTGGTGCATTCAACCCCGTTCCTTGGGTAGATGTTCACAGGTTTGTAAAATTACAGAGGGTTTAGGTGGGAAGGGAGGTCTGGGGATCTGTCTGCCCCTTCTCTCCCTCACACCCTCACAGCAAGGTCAGGTCTGATGGTGGATGGTCCCCAAGGATGGAGATGCCACCATGCCTCCAGGTCCCAATACCAGGACTGTCCTGCTCTCCTGCAGCAGATTTATTTCCTCCTACCTTGTCAGTGTTCACCTTACTTCATGGTTTTGCCCTGATCTCAGCTGGCCTTTCAAGCATGTGCTCTTCCCTTTTCTTCTAGATCTAACAGCTCTGGCTGGGCTGCTTTTCACCTCCCTTCTCTTAACTTTGGGGAGAGGAGCTAGGAAGCTGTCGTAGCACAAGATAGATTGTAGTCCACATCTATTGGAAAAAGCAGAAGCAAGGAATGGTAGAAAGACCACCACTGAAATCTGGTCAGTGGTGTGAAGATCTGAACTCAGGATGCATTTAATCTTCCAATTCTGTCTGGGCTAGCTAAATTTTCCCATTTGGACAGCTCTACGTATAGCCTGATTTTTCTGAAATGTGAATCATCTAGGTATGCTTGTTAAAAATGAGGTCATTTAATTGAAATGCTAAATACGGCCTAGGATTCGATTTCTATTTTTACCACATCTCTGTTTAGGATAAATAACATTTTTCCTTCCTTTGATGGTGAGCAAAAAGTTGCTCAGGACATATTGTGGAGTTTTTCTATGACTTACCAGGTGAAGTCTAACACTGATAGAAAATTCACCACTCTGGTTTTTTGTATGCTCTCCATTTCTGTGCTGTTTTTTCAATACTTGAAGCCCAGGTTTCACTTTTGACTGTAAAAGAAACCAAAATGTATTTAAAAAAAAAAAAAAAAAGGCAAGAAAGAAAACTAAAAGAAAAAAGAGCACTTCAAACAGCACGCAGTTGTGTACAGTCAGACCTTCGTGCTTGACTGAACAGACCATATCTGGCAAATGGTGACCCAGGAGTCTGTGAAACCTGTGTCGGGAAAGGAAACTATGGCATTGTATTTATGTGACTCCTTTCTTGCTCCCGCACTAAAAACACATCTTCTTGACACAGAAGGGCTGTCTTGGTGTGAAAAGCAAGGATGGCTCATGTTGTACAGGTGGGCTCTGCACCCAGGGAGGGAGGACAGAAGCTCAGCCCATGCCACACACACTTTCTGGTTGCATGGACTGCTGACTCTCAAAAAAGAGCAAACAAAAGATCAGTAGAAGCTACAGACATCTAACCTAGTGCATGGGGAGAGAGGGGTATCATCAAATTCAACATTTCCAGTCCAGATCCTCAGCATTTTACTGAGACCTTTCATATCTGGCTAGAGCACTGGCAGGACCAGGACTTGCACCTTAGCAAGCAGGAATTAATAAAATTACACTCCAGGAGGAGATGGTCAACAGGATCTTGATGTCCTCAGATGTGGACAGATTTTTGGATTCAACAACAGAAGTGTCTTAAATTCAGGCCAAATGCAGACAGCTCGCCTGGACAGTGGTATTGGAGGAATCACAGGTCAAGTGTTGATGAGGGGTTTGCATAAAACTTGGTGTCTGGAGCATGTGCAACTTGCTTCCACAGATGAATATTCTGAAATCAAACCAAGCTCTGGAACTCAGATAAAACCTGAGCATCTCATCTATTTGCTGGATGGACAATGGAGGGAGATGAGAGGACATGGAGTTCTGTCCTGCCTAGGATTACAGAGTTACTCCCTTTTATCCAGGCTAGTTCTCTCTGCCCCTCTCATGAAGGGTCTTCCAGATAAAGGAGATTAAGACAAGATGCTAAGTAAAAAACCCTGCTGGAATAGCTAGAAAGAGCAAAAGACCAAAGTGTTGGAGACTTCTTCCAAGGCTCTAGAAGTGGTGCGTGGACACCCAAGCTCCTCATGACAAACCTGATCTCCTGTCCGGGAGTGATGATGAACCCTCTTTCTTGGAAAGAAGAGCCACCAAAACCATGGATCATGATGCATTTCTTCCCTTTATCTCCTGCTCCATCCATATTTCCCCCCATCAATACACCCTGTATAGAACTCCTACTGTTGTGATCATAGTCATCTGCAAATGTGCAGATGCAGATGAACAGCAAATCCAGCCCTGCTGCAGGTAACAGGAATTTCCACCCCAGCAACAGCAGCTTTATTAATTCACCAAATCACATTGCTCAGGATTAATTACGCAAGCTGTGATAGCATGCATGAACTCTACAAGCTTGTTAATGATTCATGGGCGTTTTAGCCTCCGGGAAGAAAAAATCAACAGGAGGTAGGGGTGGTACCTGCAAATCAGAGGGGCAGTTCAGCCAAAATGTCATAGCTTTCTGCCTCTTCCCATTAGCAATAGATCTTGCTCCTGGGGACTTCCATATAGCTCACAGATACACTCCAAGAAAACGAGATTTTTTTTTCTGTGCAATTTTGTTTGTAGTCTTATAATATTGCTAACTTTTTTCTTTACAGGCAGGAAGTCCTGTGTAGGTATGTGGTATTCCCAGGCCAATACCTCATGGCCACACATTGGAATGAGTGCAGCACTTCCCAGCCTACCCATCCCCTCTCTACTAAGGCCTGGAAAGCAAATGTCTAACAAGAAGTAAAAGCATGGGGCTAGCATGTTTTTGTACTATCCCAGGATACTGTCCTGGCCTCTAGGTGTGTGCAACTGAGGGAAGAAGCCTCTGTCCTGAAGCAGAGGCTCTGTCTTTGCAATTAATAGCTCTTGACGGATTTTTCTGTCATGAATCTGTCTAATTGCTCTTTGAATTTGTATGAGCTTTTAGCATGCACAACACCCTGTGGTTCAGTGTGCCCATGCTCCAACTATGCACTGTGCAAAGGTGCCCCTTCTTTGGGAACTGTCAGCTGGTGTCATTTGCTGCTCCCGACCCCTGCACCATCCAGCTCACCCACATGTGAGCCAAGGAGCACAGGCCCAGGCCTGCTCCTCCCTGTGGCACTCTTCCTGCCTACTCTCCTTCAAGACATTAGCCACAAGCACACACACAAGAAACTCTGCTGCATCCACGATAAATTTTATATGACAGGGAAAGTCAATTTAAGACAATTGATCCATTTTGCCGGCTTTGGAGCTGGACTTCATTGTGGGTGTGATTCAGTCAAGTGCTCAGATTGTGCATAGCTCTGAGTCTAAATTTTTTCCTTTTCTGGTCTTACTGCCTAAGTCAGCTTTTGCAACAGCAATCAGTCTGTGGAATGAGCTTGTCAAGGACAGGATCACCAGAATATTTATAGGTACTAGAAGAGGCAATCTTTGAGCCATGAAAGAAATTGAATTGGGGTGGAACATTTTATTAAGAATAGTCCCTTCTGAAGGCAGCCCTGCTCCTGGACCATGTGTCTGGGACCATACAGAGACTCCTAGTAGGTCACTGCACTTACAGACTCCATAACTGTAGCTATAGCATGAGTCAGAGTTGTCACATCCATGGCTTGCTGATGGCAGATTGAAAAGGGACATGGCAGCTGATTTCAAGTCATTGATAAGGATAATGATTATGATTATGGCTTAATCCTCTTTTTGCAGACTAAACCTCACATGTTAATGGTGCCATCAGCTACAAGCAACCCCTGGACACTACATGCAACTCACTATGTGCCAATTACACAGCTGAGCTGCTGCAATACCCTGTTCTGTTCTCATCAGGAGTAAGATCAGGCAAAGGGAAAGACCTGCTTAAGAAGGAGGTTCCTCAAAAAACCTAAATATCCATTCTCTTTGGAAAAGGCGGGTTTTAAATGTAGTTAAAAGGATCAGCCTGGCATCCACATGTAGCCTTTGTTAAATACATTGATGTCCTCCATGTCCCTGGCTTCCTCTCCACACAGTTCCTCTGCCCTTTCATTATCTTATAAAATGTTGCATGGTTTTACAAAAAATTTGCTGAAAACCCTAATCCATTTGCACAATTCAGAAGCCTTTACCATGTCACTGAAGATGATTCATCGACCATATGGACTTTTGGGGGCTTTCTGGGGATACCTTCAAGGATCAGGTCCTGTTTACCTGCATATTTTTATTTCTCTTAGTTGCAGAGGAAAGATCCATATGCATATGGATCCATACTTCTGAATGTGTCTGTAGTATCTCCCATGATTAGTGTCCCGAAATGGCAAGAAACTTCTGTGAGGTTTTCTAACTGGTTGCATTATGTATCAGCTGCTCTGCATTTTCACAGAACCACAGAAACAGGTCAGATTGAAAGGGACCACCGTGGGTCACCTGGCCCCACCTCCCTGCTCAAGCAAGGTCATCCTAAAGCACACGGCACAGAATTGTGCCCAGACAGTTCTTGAATATCTGCAGTGAGCAAGACTCCACAACTTCTCTGAACAACTTGTTCCACTGTATGGTCACCTGCACAATAACTATTTAAAATTTTAATTTTTTATTTAACAATAGCATTAGCTGTGGTAACAGTGGGGATGGTGAGATGTTGTTGGCTTTTTTTCCATTTTAAGTGCCTAAACATATTGTTTCTTTTCTTCACAGGCATGGCTGATCTTAGCTGCTTGTTAAATCTGATGGGCACAAGGCCCTTTACCAGAGCCTGGGAGAGCTGTGCAAGGATAACTGCATTTTGTGTGCTTGAATTTTAGGGATTTTAAGTTCTCTTTTTTATGATTCAGTTGTTTTTCCAATAGGTTTCTGAGTGCAGTGCTGACTAAATAGTGTCACAGATAGGATGAGCTATAGCAGGGAGAACAAGAGATGTACAGTGGGGATTTCCTATTCCTGTACCCTGACAAGGCTGATATGCCCAGCTTGCACCTCAAGGAGAATCCTGCCCCTCTGAGCTCCTGCCTAACTCCCATTGAAACTTAAAACCAGTGTTTGGAAAAATTTTCTTGCTAAGGGCCAGTCAAAAGACAATCCTCATGCGAGAACATCCCTCAGCCTCTATGCAGTTCTGAAGTTGGAGCAGGAGCCCTTACTTGACAGATGGGGAAAGTCTGGTAAAGACTCAGCTTATGACTTACCTGAAAACACCCAGCAAGCCACACTGCTGCCCTCAAACAAGCCAAGACTTCTAATTTCAGCCAGCTCTGGCTATTTATATTGTTATCTAACCCAAAGTGACACAGACCAGTGGTAGAGATACCCCAGCTGTAGCCAGAGAAGCCAGCTTAATTGCATTAATTACACACTTTCAAAGAAGGCTTGGATGGAAAGCAAAGTGTTGGTTAAGTGAATGAATTTTCTTTTGGTCTGAAGGATGCTACATTAGCCACCTCTTCCTGGCCCATCTTCCCTGGCAGGTCAATGTGGCTTGTAACTTGAGTAACACCTCCAGCCTGGGTGTAATCCACTATGCAGCCCTCTTTCACTGAAGAGTGGTGGGGCTTAACTGGGATATATGAAGGCAAACCTTCAACTAAGCTGTTTTAACATCACAAACCCTCTGTCCCAGCCCAGGGTTCAACACCCTAAACTGTTGTGAAGGCCTGTGGGGAAGGTCAGGTTCTAGTAGCTCCTCAGACGCTTAGTAAATCTGGACTTGATCTTGCTAAAGGTCTCACATAAGATGGGTGATACCAAAGAGCCAATGTCTCAAAGCAGGACAGATGAAGTGCTGTTGTGACTGATGCAGAGGAGCAGATATCTGCATCAGATGATTCATCTGAACAATCTGAGGAGGATGAGTCACTGGCTGGCTGGGTCTCTTTCTCTTGCCTGTGAGATGACATGGGAGGTGGTCTTCAGCGTCTCCCGTGTCCACTGATGGAGCTTTGCTGGTTTCACAGGCTGAACTACCTGTGCTTTGCTGCCCTGGAAGACACCAGCAGCCTAGAGGTGCCAGCTAATTTCTGGTTGCTGCCTTGAGATCTCTTCCCATGCTGTGTTTTCCATCCTAGGGTACAGAGGGATGGCACACCAGAGGGTTTGAAGGGAATGAAGTATAAAACTGGAGGTGAATTGACTCTTATACCAACAGTTCACAGGACTGAGAGGGCTCTCTATCTTGCAGGGCCTTTACCAGTGCCTACACATCTCTAGACATGGCTAAGCATTTTATTTTCTTTAATTAAGTGAGCAGTAATTCTCCAGTGACTTTTTTCAGAGGTCTGAATTAATTACCTTCATATGTATAAAAAGAGTATCCTGCCTGAGTATGATGACTGGCTGAGTGCAGGAGAGCATTGGCAGGAGCCCTGTCCCTTCACTTGCTCATCTTTGAGTCAATGCTGTGGCAGGGACTGACTCTGCCTGTGGATGGCCCAAGTTGGATCAGCTGGTTTTATTTTTCTTCATCACCTTCTCTTTCTTTTCTCTTCTTGTGTCTTTCTCCTCAGTTTCACAGCTGCTCTGTGAGGAACCACATGTCGCTGTGTGGCTACATGCTGCATAAGGAGCTGGTAGATGCAATCCTGTTCCATTTGGCCCATTATCTTGTGACAGGATTCTCTTAGGGTCATTACTTCATCCAGCCCACAGAGCAGCTCTCCCATCATCCCAATGAGACTATTCCAGCGACTGTCACAGCAGTGGTGTCTATCACTACAACTTACTTTCCTCCGGGCAGGAACAGCCATGGCAGCAAGGACCGCCAAAAGCTCTGTTTTGTCCCTGTGCACACATTTCTGTGCACACTTTACTTGGTCACACAGGCACACCAGGGCCTGGTGTGCTGCAGATAGACCTGGTGCTGGCATGTTCAAGGGATGCCTTGTGAAAGTATGCCTGCAGCCAGCAACTCTGGTGGCTTAGACAACTTTTGCTGGGAGGTCTTGGTGCGGCTGGAGACCAGGATGAGGCAAAATCAAAGGAAAATTAAATTTCTGTATCATCCAGAGAGGCAGGGAGATGGAGCACATGGAAAAAGAGGGTGTCCTAAGATGCTTTGGAGTGCAGCCCAAGACAGTGATAGCAAACAGGCTGAATACCATGACACCTCAAAAAGAGTGCTTACTTTGTATTTTAGTGCAAAGAAAACTAAAAGCCACATCCCAGAAATTATGATATGCTTTTACTGTCTCATGGCACCAGTGCAGAGCAGAGAGGAGCAATACTCTGTAAGCCCAGGTTCCCTCCAACTTTCTCTTGGTTCATCTCCAACCCACTGCTCTGGTGCCTTGAGGTGATTTGTTTTGAAATACAGCTTAGCTTGCAGTGGTTTTTTGCATTCCAAAAGGTCACCTGTGTCCCCGGGTTAGGACAGGACCTTGCGCGTTGATGATCAATGTGTCAAGGTTACAAAGAGATCTCGTGTTTCAAGACAAGACAGGGCAGGTTGTCTCTGCCTGGCTTCAAAGTGGGGGTTGCTGCTGAAGGGAAGTGGTACTTGGGACACTTCACCCTTTGAAGGGCGCAGTACACAAAGACACAGCAGAAGCAGGAGCACCATTTAGCTCCTCTCAGTGCTACTCTGTTCCCAGAACTTTAAATCGGTTGCACATATCAATTAAGTACAGCTCACACACCCTATGAGGCAACTAAGTGCTATTTTACTTATTTTATTACAGATGGGGAAACAAACGTGTAGAAAGACCTGCGGACACGTGGCTTCAAATCCTCTGGCAGAACACAGACTTCGCCCGTCTCTGCTGCATTCCCCGGCTCTCCCTCCTCCCCTGTTGTTCCTCCGGGTGAGATAGGCTCCCTGCAGCCCCTCCCCACTGCAGAAGTGCCTGCTGTCTCCAAGGCATGCTCTAGATCCTCCCCACCTGCCGGTGGCTGGCACGAGGGTGAGCCCTGCAGGGTCTCACTCTGCTTTTCTCGGGCAGAGAGGCAGCACCCGCTGAGCCTGTGTTTGGTGTGTGCCTGACATGAGGGGGCCTGGTAAGCGCTGGTGTCGCTGGCAGAGGCAGAATAAGTGGTTGTACTGATTAATTCTGGGCCTATTGGGGGTCACATATTAACAATAAGCTGGAAATGCCAACTAGGCTGCGTTTGCTCTTGATTGATACTGCACAATTTAATTAACCCAGGCTTATATTTGAGCATAGTCCATTAGCATCTGATGTTAAATACTCTCTGAACTGCCTGAGCTTAGCAGCTAGCTTAAGGAAGTCATTTGACATCTATTCAGGAGATTTAAATGTGCCATTATGTGCCTGTGTATGGTAGTGGTGCCATTTAACCATTGCCCTCACGAGCTGATTCATTACCAGGCCCAGGTGAATGAGTGTGGGGGCTCGCTGCATGGCTCTCCATGACAGAAGCAGAGACAACACTGCGAGCAAGACAAATGCCAACCTGTTTGTCGCACGCAATGGAGAAGTTGGGATCTGCAGGCAAAACCTGTTTGTTTTACTGGAGAGGCAGAAAGTATTAGGAGCTGACATGAGCCAGAGAGGGGCAGTGTATGAGGTAACTCAAGAAGCTTTCCAGCTCCAGGGCTTTTTGGAGAAAGAGGCCAGCACTTGAAATAGCTAACACAAATGAATTTCAACACCAACAAACCGTCCCCATGGAGGGGGGACATTTTAAGCGATATATTATAGACTCCCGTGTGCCCAGACCGCCAGGAT
Organism: Chamaea fasciata; assembly: GCF_029207755.1. NCBI lineage: Eukaryota > Metazoa > Chordata > Aves > Passeriformes > Sylviidae > Chamaea > Chamaea fasciata. Next base: position 44,134,339 of record NW_027094091.1, on the reverse strand, counting down.
GTCTCTTTCCACTTTGTTTTCTAGTCCAGGGCTCTCAGGGCGAATGAGATGGGTTTGTTCAGTGACAACTGCTGTGACTGAAGATGGAGATCCCAGTTGTGGAGTCAGGCAGAGACTCAGCAAGCAGGGGCATGGTAGCAGGGCCCTCCAGCCTGCCAGCTGAGGCTGTTATTCCTGCAGGCAGTCCTACTCTTTGCGTTTCAGCCATAAGCAATGCACCTGTTGGAGTCTGTCAAGGCACTGGCCTTGGAAGATCATCACTGACACCCACTGTGGGGCAGAACCAGCTGCAGACATCCCTGCCAAACATGAAGTGGTCCTGCCCTAGGCACGTGGAGGAGCCCAGGCAGCTGCATGGGCTGTGGGAGATGGGTGGGAGTGGGGTGCAGCACCTTGGGGCTGGGGTCAGCCCTGGAGGTGTACTCATAGCCTCCCATTTTGGCGACCTGACCCAGCAACTAGTGAAGAAGCATAGTTGGCTTGTGTACGAGGGAAGGTTAAAATTCAGCAGGCTCCTGCAAAAGCAGGTACACACACACGCATTTCTGCTGGGCTGGACACCTTCATCCCATGTGCGTTCGACTTTTCTCCTCAGATAACTTTACCCCTCCTTTAATTTTGTTGGAAGGAAGCAGACAGCTATTTGGCAGGTCACAGGAGAGCTCACCATCTCCCTGAGCCTTCAACAACCCATTTCCGGCTGCGGTTTGATCAGGTTTCTATATTCATCACTGTGTTTCCTGTGGGGGCATTTCTGATAAGCTCTGCTCTTCACATCCTGTGGTCTCCCCCTCGCCTCTGGCACTCACAGGATGTTCGCTGCACTACGAGCAACCAGGGGCTGCTAAATTACTTGCCAAAAATGAGTAATAGCTGGGTGTTGCAGGCATCATCCCGAGGATGGGGTGAGTCGAGTGAGCTGAGACACCGGCAGGCAGCGTGCACTCCAGGGTCTGGGGGCTGTGGTGAGGAAATGCTGGGTATTCAACAACTATGCCCTATGGACTGAGGAGAGTTGACTTCAGCCCAAATTTTGCTCAGTCCCCCTCGAGGATGTCCCTTTGACTTGTCTCTGTGCAGACACCCCACTCCTGCTGCAGTCGAGGGAGTTGAGCTGAGCTGAGGGTTTCGGCCTGGACTACTAATGTACAAAGGGAGAAGTAGGAAAGTGCAGGAAGTGGGGAAATAATGCAAAGAGAAGAATTATGACCACATTTTCAGATGAACCCCATTCTCTTCTGTCAGGTCCATATATCAGCAAATTCCTCTGATTTCTTCTCATTGCAGTTCCAGTAATGTTATTTAACAGTGGAGCTAAAAGTAATTTCCAAAGGGAGATTTAGTGAATTGATGTGATTCCCAAATTGAAGCCTGGAGAAAAGCATATGACTTGCTCACTTAATTGACTTTCAGTACAATTTTATATTTCTCACCACTGAAAATCATCTTCCTTTGAAACCTATAATATTTATTTGGGATTTCCTTCCTTTCTTTCTTTTTTTAATCAAAGCCTGAATTTTTCTGTGCCACTGTAAATCCAGACCAGCTTTATTAATTGTCCCAGACTTGGCTGAGTGCAATGGCTTGTATGTCAGTGACCCCAGGTACGTCTGCACCTCCTGCAAACTTTGCTATGTACTTCCAGATCCTGAAAAAAGGAGTGAGTGACTCCATCCTTGCAAGCCACCTGGGAAGGAGTTACCCACATGTGGACATCAGCAATGGGGCACAGGCTGTGGCTGGGAAGGAAACATGGTCAGCAGTCTGTGTGACCTTCTCTGGAGAGAAAAGAAACTTAATAGGATGAATGTGATCAGATTCTGCCACAAACTGATCTTGGGGGCAGAGGGAAAGGCATGAAAAGGACCTGGTTCTTTTTGTTTTATGAGGCTGAAAGTAGCTGCAGTTTATCATGGGTACTAGGTTGAGAAATCTGACATTTGAGAAATATCACGTTAGGAGTTGTAGTTCCCATTAAAAAAAAAAGGAGAAAAAGCCTCATGAAACAGCTTCTCGTTTGTCAGAGATGATCACGGGAAGAGTTGAAAAACAACCCCTGATTTCCAAACAAATGCAGTCTCCCACTTTTCCAGGGTGTAACGAATAGCTGTCACACCACCCAAAACCTTGGCACAGAGAGTCAGGGACTTAGCCAGTGCCAAATATTGTAAGCATTTGTGGAGGAGTGTACCTTGGCCAAGGGAGCCACCTCTTCAGACGGGAGCCAGGGTGCAGCCAGCTCCGGCACGGGTTTAGCCACAGCCCTGCCTTGATCAGCACGTTTCCAGCACAGGCAAACCCCTGGCACCCCAAATCCTCCCAGAATCTGGGAGACAGGGCCTGGCAAGACTTTCAGGGTGGCGCTGGATGGTTTCATGCTGGGCAGCATGGCTTTGCTGCATGGGATGGTGGACATGACTAGGGCCCAGGCGGAGGTTGGGTGCCTTGCACATGTGGAGCACGGGCACCTCACCACCCTGCCGGACTTTACCAGGGCTGGGTCCCACACACTGGGAAGGTGTGCCCAGCCTCACCTCCTGGCTTGCCCGCAGAGCATGGATTAGAGCACAGACACCAGTAATTAGGGTGCCAGTAATTTAGTGCCATGTGCACTGAAAACATAAACAGGCCATTTCATCAGCACCCGGCCCCCAGCCCTCGCTGTGGTCAGATGCCTGGGAAGCCGCTCGCTGAGATGTGTGGGCTCCTTCTCCCACGTTTTACAGCCTGTGGGCAGAAACAGCATTATTTTTTGCTGACTCCATTGCTCTCAGGGTTTGCCAAGGGTGGAGGACAGCCAAAAGAAGGTGCCACTTTATGGCTGCCCTGCTGTACGGGGGATGTGAACATCTTTGGGGCACACAACAGACAGTGCATGCACATGGACCTCCTTCAGCTGTTGGCAGCCAGCCAAGGAAGGTTTTTCAGTCTAACACTAAATGTCCTCCATTCAGAGCAAGAGGAGCTAGAATTGGGTTTGGGATAACCTGGATATTGCCATGTGCAGGATAGGTACTGAGTCAAATGGGGCTTTTGCAGCCCTAAGGTCGAAGGACTATCCCTTGTACCTTTTGCAGCCAAACAAGCACAGCCTTTCGTTTTGCTGCTTCTCTTAGTGGATTTTTCCTGAGATCCCACCATGCCCTGTGGGTAGGCTTGGACTTTTTTGCTGCCCTGCACCTGAGCCATGAGGGCCATAGCCATTGGCTAGAGGTGTAGAGACACTTAGCTGAATCTGGAATCCTAAAACACTGCAACAAAGCATGGTGAGAGGGAAATAAGCCAGGGACTGGCTGCAGGTACCAGAGGCTGGGCAGGGGCCCTTTCAAGCAGCCACAGAGGTTCTGCAGCAGGAGCCAGAGAGAGACAGGCACACAAATATAGTTCAGGACGGAGGCACAAGCCATCCTTTTGGCCAGCAAAGGGAGGTGGAAGCAAGACAGGATCCGGTTGCAAGGCAAGTCCCCTGCAACATCCTTCAAGATGTGAAGGCTGAGGAGGTACAATGAGTTGGACATGGAAAATTGGGATGGACATTTCACCCCTGGAAATTTCCCTTGGGTGGTGGAAAAAAATGACACCACCATGCACAAAACAGAGCAAGCATCTGACTATTAATACTGCTGCCCAGGGCTATTCCTGTGCCTGGAATGCCATTTCTGCTTTCTGCCACTAATCTGTGTTTCTCATCTCTCCAATTCAACTGTGGTTTGACACAGTGCTGCTCTTGGTTTTGGGAAAGGAGAGATCCATGCCAGGCACAGCACTGAGGAGGCAAACAGCGACCTGGTGGGCACAGTTACCTGAGCACCTCTGAGGTGCTTTTATTTTGGGCTTTGTGAGTGTCCTGACTCATCACAGTACCTTTTCACAGACAGGAGCATGAAAATCGGGAACAGCCTACTGAAACCCATTAGCAGGCAAGCAGAACAAGCTGTCCCATCTGCTGTTTATTCCTTTCAGCTTTTCCCAGAGGGAAACCTAACTATGGGATAACGGCTCCACAGCGCCGGACCCCCAGGCTCAGCTTGGAGCTGCCAGGATCAAAGCTCCCTGCAGAGCTCAGGCAAAGCCCCCAGGACCTTCCTAGTAGAGCCTGGATGATGGTGGCCTGGGATGGACATAATTTTGTGCCTTCAAGGGAAGCCCAGGGCTGAAAACCTTCCCTGCTTCCAGGTTATTTCACACAGGAGAAGCCCGAAGCATCACAGTTCCGTGGCTGTGCATATGTGCATCCCAGAAACAAAAGCTCTGCAGTCAGCCCTGACAAGCCAAAAGTGGGTCAGGTGGAAATGCGGGAGACCAGTGACTCATCTTGTGGTTGGCTGGGCAATTTGGGAGGAGAAAAAAAAGCAGCCGTCTCTAGGAAATGGAGCACATTTCCAACCCTTTCTTTCCTCTGCCCCTAATCCTAACATCTCTTCCGTCAACAAAATGATAATGCTGGAGTCAGCCCTTAATGCCAAAGAGCACTGTCCCTCAGAGGGAGCATCTATGGCCTAAATACGCCAGCAAGGCTGAATATCTGTTTGAATTGAAGGGTTTGGCCCCTTCAGCCCTACCCCACACTTGAGTGAAAGGGGCGTTCAGTTGGCCTGGGGGGGGTGGGTGTCTGGGCACAAATAGATCCATCCTCACACCATCACATGCTGGCCCAAAGGCTGCGGGGCCAAGGGAAGGTGGAAAGTGACTACTGGCTGGTGTAGGTCCGGAGAACATCTCTGCTGATCCCAGGGAGGAAGCACACAGGGTGTCTAGGAGGGACATGAATTCCCTGACACCCTAACATCACCTCTGTGTGTGGAGCAGGAGGGAGTGCACACAAAGCCAGGAGATTACAGCTGCTTGTTAACAGTATTTGCTCATTACATCGAACAAGCAGTGGTCATTCATGAGCCTGGCCAGCCTTCCCTGCTGGGACTTTGTATCTCATGGCCAGCAGCCACAGCAGCTACACAACCTCCCTGCTGGTGCCTGCAGTCACGCCAGAAAACTTCCCACTGAGCAATGAACAATGCAGGATGGCATAGCTTCTGGGGGAGAAAGGGACAAAGAGGACATTTTTCCTGCCGGGGATTTCTTGCTAAGGAAGAAATGTTGGGGGGCTGGGAGGGGGGCAGGTCTGCAGCCAGCATTGCTGGGCAGTGAGGAGCAATCTGTGCTTCTGTGATGGTCAGATGAGGATGAAGAGGGTATGTGGCAGACAGGGCTGACCCTTAGCTGTGTGATGGTGGGTTAAAAGCTGAGCCTGGATGCTTTGAGTGGATGCCATGAGGAATTGGGCCCCCTCTGCTCCCTCCCCTCCAGCCCGGGGCCACCTGCACCAGGGACAGCCTTCAGGGAAGGGGATGTGGCCACCACCCACTTCTTCCTTTCCAAGTGAGTAGGAAACAACACTAATGCAAGACAAATTTCTCCTGTGTCAGGGAAAAGGAAATGGACTAATGCAAAACCAGTCCATGCAGACTAAGCATGCCTTTGCTCCCCATGCAACAGGCGCTTAAGCATGTGTGTGCCCCAAAACAGCACTAAGTTGGTAAGACTGGGGCAAAAAGTTGTGTTTACAATTAAAACTACTTGTTCATCCCAGTCCTTTCCCCATGAGACCCCGACACAACGGGCACATGCCTGTCAGTGCTTGCTGAATGCCCCAGCTGCACTTTGCTGGGGAGAAGGATGCTCTGCCCTCATGGTTTTGGTGTTTCCAAGCTCTTTAAAGTCCCTAATGCTTTGGCACAGCTGTTTTTCTTCCAACATGCTCAATCAATGAAATTCAGCAAGAAAGAATGAGTGGTATAAGAAATGTCCTGACCAACAGCGTAGGGCAGCAAAGCTGGTAGGGACGTGTAACTCAGGGAGAAGAAGGTGAAAATTATCACAACAGAATTAATGAGAATTAGAAAGCTCAGCTTTGCCCTGAGGCCTTTGCAGATTTTTCCAAGGACACAGAAAGAGGGAGGCCAGCCCTCATGTAAAGATGTAAAACCATATCCCTACTAATTTGCTCTCCAAATACAGGGAAGGGAAGCCAGGCAGGTTTTCCCTTGGCCCAGTAGGTCTGCAGGAGAGATGCCATTGTGGCCCTCAAAGTTTTTCTGCAAGGTGGTTCTGTGACCACATTTACAGAAATTTTCCTTGCAAATAAAAGTGAGTTTTTACAAGACCAAACAAACACAAGGGACAGCTCTGGAAAGCCCTCGTGTTGGAAATTTTCCTTTCCTCTTCTGGCTTACATGACACAGAAGGAGTTTGGGTGGAACTGAAACCAAGACATGGTGCAAGGGGGCTGCATGGACTGCCATGGGTTGCAATTGCACCTCTGGATTTACCTCAAGAGAAGACCTCAGGCACTAACCCTGATTATTGAGATACCCTTAATGTGGTGGTAACCTTGTTAAGGTCTTTGCTTCTGGGAAAATTGTCTCAGTTTCCCATCTTCAAAGCCTCCTGGTGGCATCATCGCTGATGCTGACAGAAGGGCCCATCCCTCCCTCACAAAAATTCCAATTTCCATTGGGATAGTCTCAAGGCTACTTCTCTTAAAAAGTGTCTGGCCATCTTTTTACAGCAACATTTGAAATTATAATTCAGATTAACTTCTCCAAGTAGTGCATTCAGACCTGGGCCAGGTCCACCAGCTGGGTGTTCCTCTATTCAGGAGAGCCCCAAGGATGCTCAGAAGATTGTAGGATGCTGCGAAGGCAGCAGCTGGAGCCGTGTGTCCCAGAATGGGTGCCAGGTCTTTTCTCTGCATGAGAAAGCCTAACAAATATTGGGAAGGAGGCGGCTAACCCCGGACCCCGGGGGTCCCTGTGATTACAGACCATCCCTTTCCCCTTGCAGCAAGGCATGTGGCATCAACACCAGCCAAAGGGGGTTTCAGGTTTGTGGTATTGCAAGGTCAGTGTCTCCCTAGAAGTCTTCCAGAGGTGGCACAGTACTGGAGCAGGCAGCTGTGACACCCATAGCCACCAGCTGGCCACACATTGCTGCATAGCTCACTTTGGGGACTTTGTCTTTCATATCTTCCCTAGAGGATGCCCAGTGGGGGGCTGGCAGTTCCCCATTTTTTCTTTTGCTTCCTCTTTTGTGCACTTTGTCACCATTGCTCTGTCTTTTGGAGAGCCTGTGGGGCCGCACTGTCTGCACCCCTTCCTTCTCCACACTTCATTTCCTATGTCAGTCTTTCCTCATGCGCAGTACCATTACTCACCACTCTTTGTTAGCCACTGAGCAATGCTCACATTAGGGATTCTGGAAGAGAGAGAGAGAGAGAGAGAAAAACCCTTCATTTTTCAATAGAAAACTTCGAAAACCCCAAAGAAACAGGGAAAGTTCAACCAGGGCAAACAGCTCTGGCTTCTCCCTGCTAAAATGCAAGGGTGAAAAGAGATGTTGCTGGGAACAGAATCCTGCTGCCTTGCAGCACAAGAGAGATGTGGTGGCAAGCTGGGAGAACCTGGTGCCATGGTGCCCACACGTGCTGGGCCTTTGGCTGGGGCAGCAGGTGGCTTTCATGTGACATGGCTGAAATTGCTTTTCTTAGCAAGTTTGACTCCAGAGGAGGCAGATTATTCATAGTGGCCTCTGCTAGCTGCCAGCTGTCGTGGCAAAACAGATGGCCTTGTCTCTGGAGCTGTGTATTGAAGGCTCTCAGCAGTGATGCTGAAAACAGGCAAGAGCAACCCCCAGACCTGACATACCCATTTGCGTATGTTCATGACTTGTCACACCCTTATTTTTTTGCCCCTGTGCAAAGGGGCTTGCTAAAAGATAGGCTTGCTAAAGCCTATTTTTTCATTCATCTTTGCCTTCAGAGGGGCTTGTTTGACCATGTCTCCCTTTATTATCAGCCACTGGTGAGGTGTGCTGGCAGCACAGACCAGCACAAATATGCATGGGCTTCCATGTCATGCCAAACTCTACAAAAACACAATTTCCTCTCTGCTAATCATGTTACACCCCACGAGCTCACTGAGCTGGAGCTCAGAGCCCAGAATGACAGAGCTTAAATAACCAGCAACCTGGGAAGCCCTCACTGCCATAAATAATTTCCTTCCCCTGAGAAGAGTGTGGTGCTTTACACTGTCAGCCTCAAAGATGATCTCCTGACACAATCATGTAGCAAGTCTTGAAGGAGAAGAGCAGTCTACAAATGCTGAGCTGGAACAGATCAGTACATCCTTTGTGTGGCAAAGTGAGTTGCCCTGCAAAAAGAGCAACATTTCTCAATCTGTTGGGCAGAATTGCACTTTGATTTTATTAGGTAATTCAGTGCAGTACTGTTATGTCCCCAAATAGAGAGCAAGATGCCATTTCTTCTGCTCCCATAGCTGAGAGGAGATGGGTGTGAGGTAACCATTTCTTTCGGGGTAGAAATGGAGAGGAGCAATGAAACAAGGGGGTGTCAGGTTCAAAGCAAGCCCAAGGAAATGGCTCTGGCATAATGAAGCAGTGGAACTCCTCACTGCAGGATGCTGTGGATGCTGAACATTTGCATGAGTTCAAAAAGCACCCAGGCCTATTCATGGAGGAAATACCTATTAGGGGTTATTAGGGGCACAGATCCCAGCGCTGGCTCAGGAAGTCCCCCAGGCACATTGCACAGGATGGGAAGAGTCACCTGGGAAACACTGGCTTACTTGCCCAGGTTCATGCTTTTTCCAAGTTGCCTGAAGCAGGCTAGCTGCCCTTGCAGCCAGGTCATTGATCCAGCTGGACTTTTTACATCTCTTTATTATGGCTGGAGTATGAAATCCTTTGAGGGTTCCCCATGTTATTGGACTGGATGGGACATCTACTGCTGAGCACATAGTTTTACTGGTTTTGCTCTTTCTGTACTGTTTTGTTGTCCTGCTGTGTCTTTACTGGGTTTTTTCTGTATTTCTGCTGCTGGTGCTTGAAAACACTCCTGGAGTGGCTTAAGCCCTTTGAAAGAGGTGCTCAGAGAGTCACTAGGTCAGTGATGGACTCTGGCTGGCAAGTAGTCTGTCAGAGTATTTCCTGTTCTTCTGGGGTTTTCTTTTCCCTTTATTGAACACATTGGGCGAAACCGAGTGCAGAAAACGTGAGCCTCTGGGAGAGATTTTCAAGGGCATATACTCTTGCCAGCAAGGCTGTGGCATGTGCCTATCTGTCTGCATGCCAACTGCTGCAGAAGTTGATTTCAGCCCTGAGAGCATATGTTTGGCAGCAGCCTGAGAGCTCGAGGTCATCCCTCTGTTCCTGATGGAACTACCAAGGCAAAGGCAGCAGGATCAGGCCTTTCTCAGATAAGGTCTTTTTTTTCTTTTTTCTTTTGAACGAGACCTCACATTGGCAGAGGAAACCACTGAGAAGTGAATTGAAGGAGGATAGGACAGCTGTCCAGCCACATTTCATGTTTCTCTGGAGGCAGAGGGCATCACCAGTAAAGGTCTCCCATCAGCTCCACCTCTCAAAGAAGGCCCAGCTCTAAAGTTCAGTGGGGACGCCTGGGGCACAGTCCATGAAGACCTTCACGGACACACTGATCTGACGTATTTTTGGGTGTGAGTCAATGCCTGATGCACCAAGACACGAGGTGAATCAGTCACAGGGCTCTGCTGGGGGTGTCTAGGAAAAAATCACAGCAGCTGTGGTCACTTCTGATCCTCTGGGCCATCCACGCTTGACCCTATGGCTGCCTCATCTCCGGCAGGGGATGGCAGGACATGACAAGCCAGGGCCACGTGTCTCTGCAAGATTTGTGTGATCAGGTTGCAGCAGGAGCTGAGATCATCTGTGGAGCAGAGAAGGGAGATTAACCGGAGGCACAAAGAAGCCCCACAGGGATTTCAGACTTTCTCCTCTTGCCACAGCCTCCTGTGGATGGCTGTGATGCTCAGGTCTCTGGGGTCCATGGCTGCTGGCACAGGGCCCATGAGAGGGATGTGTGATTGTTCGTTGTGCTGAGACAGTGCTCAAGGCAGAGCCTATACTGGGAGGCAATGCAGAAAGAAAAAAGCCTGTCTTTAAACTTGAAGCTGATTTGGGGTTTGGTCTTGTCACAATTACGATGACTGACTCTCTGTGCCTCAGGAGTAATTTCTGGGTATAAATCTTCCTTTGATTTTTTATATAGAATTGCCATTGTCTTGGTTTCAGGCAGACATCAGGCCATGCCGACCAAGTTAGACACACACAGCTAAGGCTGCATTGGCCTACGTGAGGCCACTTTGGCTCTAACTCCTCTGCTCAGCAGCTTTACACTGAGCAACACCAGTATGAGGGACAGATACACAGAAATAGCACAGGTGTGTGCCAGAAGGAGTTCAGCTACACTTCTGGCCTCTGAACAGTTTCAGCTCAGCAATCTCCCTGTGTTTAGTAAGCACCCATGTGCTTTACTTCCAGGAATTTATCCTTTTACTTTTGGTGCTCTGTAAACTCAGAGCGTGCATAGGGCCTGCAGCAAAATGTTTCCCTGGTTAACACCTCATGAGAGCTGGTGCTCCTTTCCAAACCTGGTGGTTTTGATCTTGCCAAAGGACACTTTTTGTCCCCATGTCCTACCAGCTGGGTGAACCCTCAGCATCTCCACACCTCACAACAGGGCACAGTCCTGTTGAAAGAGCTTCTGAGAAGCCCAGCTCCCACCTGCCCCACTGCTTGAGGGACAAGAGACCGGGTTTGTCTCAGGAAAAGTGGCAGGTTTCCATTTCCCTGGTGCCTGCCACTTGGGCCTTGGGATCAGGAATGGGTACAAGGGAGCTGCCTGAAGCCAACTGTACCTTCTGTGTCTGTAAAAGCAGAAGTGCCAGACACAAGTCATCCCCCTCTCAGTGTAACGTGGAGGGGTGTCCCAGTTACTGCTGGCACAGAAAAACCTGCTTTTCCACTGCTGTTTCAAAACTCATACAGGTACCACTGCTACATTCATAAAAATTAGTGGGAGATTTGTCATTCATAGCCTGAGTATATGAGTCTGACACTATGTATAAATAGGTTATAGTCACACTTACATAACACTGCCTTATTTATGATCTTAAGCCCAAGGGAGAAATGTCTCTTCCCCAGCCCTTTCTTCCCAGCAAAAAACGTCATTCAAAGCTCAGCTTCAATCCTATCACTGAGGCCGGATGCTTAACCAAACACTGGGAAATTCAAGCAAGGCATTTCTCTTTCAACTTGCAAACAGTGATGTCCCCAAAGAAGGCAGCTGCTAGGATCTCTATGCCCATGATTAAATACTGCACCAGGGCTGGAGAGTTTCCTGGAGTGGTCCCTGGCTTTACAGCCATGGGGGATATAATGGCAAAATGTCACAGGCTATGTTAAAGGTTAAAATGCCACATCCCGTACCAGCTTCAATCTAGTTCTCAAAGCAGATCCCTTACACTGCATTTGTCTTACAGCAAACTGAGAGGAGGGGATCAACTTGCTTTCACAGATTCACTTCTCTGGCTCTGCTGCATCCCCAAATCCTGCAACCAAAGATATAAGACTAATCCCCATGGCACTTAAAATTCTGGGATTAAGGGACCCATGTGTCTTTTTTATCCACCTCACATACATCTGCTTTATAATCCTTCATTGTAATAACATGACCACAGACCATGTGTGGCCTGACACCTGGAATGGGGAAAGCTTCAGGGTTTTTGTGCTAGGCAGAAGATGGAAGGGGAAGGACAGAGGATGCTGATGGGGTCTGACAGCAGGCACAGCACCACATTTGTATAAAAAAATGACAAAATGTTAACCATAGCACATACAGATTCTTACGTCAGGAAGAAGCTTCCCAGTGTGGGCTACCCTGGTGCACCAGGGCTGCAGAAACATTCAGCAATCACCCTGCATCCAACCAACCACCACCCAATCTGAACCACATGCCGGAAGATGCTGTGCCCAGGGGACGGCCAGGCTGACTCTGCCAGGACCTGAATCAGGGCTGGTCTCTGGGTCCTGGTGCTATTGAGGGATAAGTCTGCCACACCTGTGGGAACATTGGGCTTCTAAGCCCTTCAGAGCAGGAGTGATGGATGCATCATTTCTGCATGCCCTACCATCCAGTCCTCAGGAGTCCCACCAGCAGCGAACCTTCAAACCCTGCAGCTGGTGTTCCCTCACACTTCCTGCCAAAATCAGGCAGGTCAAAAAGCAGCAGCACAGGATTTTGGAAGGCTCCCTGTTTCTGCAGGCAGCATTTAGGCCTGTTGCAGAACAACCCTCCCCTAGCAGAAGTCACTGATCTTCTTAAAATCTTGCTCCCATTCACTGATCATGCTGGATCAGACCTCACGTTTCGCATCCAGAATAACTGGAGCTGCACTGACTTTTGCAAGCAGAGATGAAGCAGTGGCAAAAAGCAGGGGGTTGAGAGAGAGAAAGAGAGAGAGGGGGAGGAAATCAAATCTGCAGCAGAAAATCTGCAGGCCACTTTGTATCCTGCTAATTTGAGTGGGTCCTGCCCTGATCTCATTTGCATGGGCATAAACTGTTTGTAGCTATTGAGGTACATGGAGCACCCATCGCTGTTCTGAAGAAGTGCTCCTTTGCTTTCAGGAATAAAGGATGTTTTTTCCATCTTCCAATCTAAATCAGATCAGAGGCCCAGTAATTAGTCTCCTATTTAGTGATTTATAGCTCTATCTGATATTGTAGGGCAAAAGCAACAGATTATTTGTTCTTGAGATAAAATCTGTAGGGCAGTTTGCTGGAGTGGGGATTACACACTGAGGCCTCAGCAGCGAGCAGAGAAAGCAGAACTGGAAAAGCTCCTGGCATTTTTCATGTGCTGCCAAAGGCTTTTGGGCTGGCCTGCACACTGCTTTGGGGCTTGAGGCAACAAAGATTGTGTCAGGTTTCAAGCAGCCTGGTATGAAGGAGCAGGGATGGTAGAGGGAAGCACTTCAGCCCAGCCTGGGACAAATCCCCTTCTTCGGCTCCCTTGCCTCTTGCTCCGAGCACACACAGTGTTGTTGAAAAGCCCTGAGAGATTGTCTGCTGAAAACTAGTTGTGGATGAGCTGCTTTTATGACTGCCCACCAAGAGCTGCATTTTCTCTGGGTGCCTTGGAGGATGGGGTGATGATCTGGAACATGCTTGCTGAAGTATGCTGTTGTGACCCTGGGCTTAAAATAACATCTGGAACACTGTGAAGCTTAGCTATGAGAAGCCAGTGCAGGAGGGATGCAGGTGGGTCTGGATAGCTACCTGCCCTCTGGTTCTGCGTTCACTCCTGGGGTGTCCCATGCTAGGCAAGGCGCTGCCCTGGAGCCTAGGCTGGTCACATGTTTTTGCAGCTGAGGGGTTGGAAAGCACTGAAAATGAACATTTTCCCCTCCTCCACCTTCTCAGCCAACCTTGCATAATTTCCCCTTTAGCCTCCCTAGACAGGTTCATTACAATTCCCCTCCATTAATATGTAAATATGCCCTAGGGGAAAAGACAGTCTGGATTTATTAACGTGAATCTTTTAACTCTTTCACTGCTGCACTTCCCTTTGTGGACAGGAAGGTGCATTCCCCAGCCTGGAAAGCTGTGAGGAAGGGAGATTGCATGAAAGGGGAACCACAAGGTGCTGCAAGAGGACAAAGGGAACCATGCCCCTGTGGCACTCCAGGAGAGATGGGTTTTGTCGGTAAGTGCAGACTTGCAAGTTGCTGAGACCTTGATTCTGCCTTTCATTTCTGCCAAAGGCTTCCTGCACATGCCGGGGCAAACCACTCAACCCTTTGGCCAACCACTGGGAGCAGCCAGGGAAAGGTGGCAGCATCTTGACACTGCAACGTCTGTCATGTGCCAAGAGTATTGGGAATATACCTTTGTGCTTTGTCCATCCACAACTGCACTGGCTGACCAGGAGGATGGAGGGAGTCATGCTCTTGGGAAGACTCCAGCATAACAAAATCCTGGCCAGTGTTCCTACCCAGTGGCACAGAGGCAGACACATCTGTCAGGTAGCTGAGACCTGCAGCATGACACAGCACACCAGGACTCCATGAGTACACACTGGGGCCAAGAGCCAGGGGAGCAGAGCCAGGAAAGCCTGGAGGAGCCCAGAGGGCTCAAAGAGCTCAGCAACTTAGAGCTGCCCACAGCAGCTACTGCCCACCCAGGGGAACTTATGTTTCAGCATTTCTCTGGGCAGAGAAAGCCTTTAAGTTGCCAAAAAACCTGGTATCTATTGGCTGGCAAATTTACAGTCTGACTCCAATTTGCTTTTCACTGCCACAGTGAGATGAGGTGTAAATTCCTTTTTCTTAATTCAAGGTACATATTGACATTTAATCATCCAAATATGTGCCTCCTTTGACAATTCATTTCCCTGCAGCCTCTTTCAACAATTGCCTTTTCTGGCCAGGGCCCTATAAAAGATGATTCCTTGACTCTGCTGCAAAGGAAATGAATGTCTCTTGCTCTCTCTCTCTCTCTCTCTTTGCTTTTGGTTGCTTGTTTTCCAGCAGGATATATTTCAGTTTGCACCGTACAGACGCTGTTTGACAGGAATATTAGCTTTCACACTTCTCTGGGTTTACAAAGTCACGACATGGAGCCTTGTGGCCTTCTCCCATACCCACCCCTTTCCCAAGTCCCTTCCTTATGCCTTGCACCTCCACCCCATGTAACTGTGCTGCTTCTTTTGACTTGTGGCTTCTGCCTTGCAAGCATTTTTGGTGACTCCCATCTTAATACCTCTATAAATATAGTTAATTAGATCTGCGCTTGAGCTAACTGCAGTGAGGGAGACCCCTCTTCTCCTCCAGTGGTGTATCCTGGGTTGGTGGCCTTGACTTGGTTCATTTTGGGCACTCTCGCCTTCGGGTTCAATTTCTCTACATGTCTGTGAGCCACTATCCCCAGCACAGCACCAGCTCCAGACGTGACCAGCCAGGAGCACAGCCGTGACAATGCCCAGTGTGGGTGCACAGTGGGATTCCCAGAAGCCTGGCTGGGTGCAGTTTATTTTCCAGGAACAAAGAGCCAAGAACCTGCCACATCTAGATAGGCAGCAGGAAGGCATGAAGAGTGGGGAAAGGGTTCAGGCACATGGAAATACTTGAAAATCTCCACCAGATGCACATGCACACACATCCTTCCACACTCCACCCTGAAATAATGGCCCACATCAGTCCTCTTGCAAACATCCAGGGACATCAGCCCAAATGCCCATTCCTGTGCCCATGACAATATCACCCTCCTCTCCCACCTCAGATCAGTTTGTCCCAGTCACATGCTGGATGAGAGAGGGGAAAATTAGGATGATAGGCCTGTCTCCAAGGACATACACTTTGTGCCCTTGGTTATCCAATTTTAGTGTAAAAGTTGGATTGAATAGTGCAGAAGGCATTGGAGACACCAGGCTAGCTCATCCTGTGGTGGTGGCCAACATCTGCCCAACAAGAGGAACAAAGAAAACAATGTATTCTGGCATCAGGCCTCACGCAAAACTTTTTACGACATTTTGATGATCCAGCTTGAGTTCAAGTATTGTTGTTATGAGAGTGTAATTTTCTATTAGTTTATAATCAAATTCTCAGTTTGAGTTTTTTGTCTCTGACAGCTTTCTCTAAAGGAAGAAAGAATGTCTCTAGTATGTCACTGGCCACCCAGAGTCTGCTTTACTTCAGCAGAAATAGGATTTTGCTATTCTTGTGTTTGATGCAGGTGGGAATGGGAGACGATTAGCCTTCCACCCATGTTGTATTAGGCAACAGGCTCTAATGCATTCCTGGAGTGGAGTGTATTACACAAATGGCAGCTGTGTTTCCCCCACAGCTCATCTGATTTGACTTGGCTGGCAAAGGGTTGGCACAGCACACAAAAGCCACAGGTGCAAAGATCGGGCTGACTCAGGCAGAGGGGAGAATCCAACAGCGGTCAGAGAGCAGAGTGTAAAGGAGAGGCAGCAGCGGGATGCAGGAGTGTCACCAGCTCTGGGTCCTGAACATGAGTGACAGGCTGGGTTCCTCTCAGGTAGGTACACACAGCAAGGTGTTACCCTGCCTTGCCCGGGTAAACAGCACCGGGCATGCAGGGGAGCAGAAGCCGAGCTGCCTCTCCAAGTGCTGCCCTCTGTGAAAAGCAGTGACGGGGCAGGTGGGCTTGAATAACCATTGGGCCCCTAACCTTAAACCCACCACTTCCAGGTCCACATCGGGATAGCTGAACACCTTCAAGTCTCTGAAGCAGATTCACCTGGGACTGGCTGGCATGTGTTTGCAGGAAATGCCCTGAGCACGGTTGCTGGCGTTGTCATTTGCGATGCTGCTTCTGTTTGAAAGCTGTCCAGAGGTGGACTTTGGCGTGAAATGTTTGCTCAGTGTTTGGGTGGTGGTTATGGGGAGACCCTCCGGGGGCACTTCAGAGCTGTACACTTATTCCTTAGGCTCTTAGCCAAAAATAGAGTTCCTTTATGCGAGGAATTAAATCGAAGAGCCCCCTCCTCAGAGTCGCACCATAGGCAGGGTGCGGTAGTGGTTTTAGGGCTCTGCAGCTAATGAGATGCCATTTTCTGACAGGGGAAGCGTGGCCGTGAAAGACAGGCAGTCAGAAGGACCCAGAGGGACCTGCTTAGTGACCCCCGCCGCGGCAAGCAGTCCAAACAAAACAGTAGCAAGGGGACAAAGGAAGAGGGATGTGCGCAGCGTGTGCCTGAGTGTGTGTCTGTGTATCTAGGTGTGTCTGTGTGTGTGTCTCTGTGTGTGCGTGCGTTTGTGTGTCTGTGTCTGTGCGTGTGTCTGTGTGTGTGTGTGTGTGTAGACGGGCGCGTGCCCCGCAGCGTGTGCACGCGCATGTGCCCCGCAGCGTGTGCGACCCGGCGGGGTCCCGGCGGGGCTGACAGCGCGCTGCCCCGCGGTGACAAAGGCGCGGCGCGGCCCGCCGCTCTCCCCCATTCACAACGCGCAGCCGGCCGGCGGCGCGGACGGATTTTCTTTTTTTTGTGAATGGAGGCGGTGACGTCGCCGCAGCCGCGCGCCGCCTCCCCTCCATTCATGCGGCCCCCGCGCGCCGTGAATGGGCGGGGCGGGGCGGGGCGGGGGCGCGCGCCGGCCGCCGCCGGGTAGTAAAGGCTGCGCGCGGCGCGCGCGGGGGTGCGCGAGCGGCGCGGGCGGCGGGCGCGGGGCCCGGCGGGCGCTCCCCCCGCCATGGTGGCCACCGAGGGGCTGCGCGAGATGGAGAGCAGCGCGCTGCGGCGCCTCGTGGGCCGCGACGAGGCCGGGGCCGGCGGCGCCGCGCGGTGCCTGGTGCTGGACTGCCGCCCCTTCCTGGCGCACAGCGCCGGGCACATCCGCGGGGCGCTCAACGTGCGCTGCAACACGATCGTGCGGCGGCGGGCCAAGGGCGCCGTGAGCCTGGAGCAGATCCTGCCGGCCGAGGGCGAGGTGCGGGCGCGGCTGCGGGCCGGGCTCTACGCCGCCGTCGTGGTGTACGACGAGCGCAGCCCGCGCGCGGAGGCCCTGCGCGAGGACAGCACCGTGGCGCTCGTGGTGCGCGCGCTCCGTCGCGACACGGCGCGCGCCGACATCCGCCTCCTGGCAGGTACCGCCGGCGGGGACACCGGGAATGGCGGGGGGGAGGTGGCCCCGGACAGCTGTCCCCGCCCGGGAATGGGGGTCCGGCCTCGCCGCGCCCCGAGCAGGGCGCTGACTTCTCCCGCCCCCGGCTGTCCTGCCAGAAGTTGGGAGCCGGCGGGAGGGCCGGGGGGCCGCACGCACCGGGGCCGCGCTGCCCCGAGCTGGGGTCCCGGGACGGTGTCGGCACGGCCATCGGCCCCGCGCGTGGGAACCCGGGCGGTCTGAGCCGGCTCAGGGGCATCGAGCGGGCGCCGTGGCCCTGCCTGGGACCTGAGGAAAGTGAGCGTGTGGGGGGAAATCCCCCCACGCTTTGTTTGAGTTCATCCCCAGCCCCACGGTGCAGAGAAGGTATTTGTGCAGGGTCAAATTCCTGCTGTCACGGCGATGTTCCCTTGCAGCGGGCAGAAAACGCGGGGGTACCTCTGTGCTCCTTTTGCGTCTACAGCAGCGATCAGGGCTTCCCCCCCTCTGCCGTGTATTAAGTGAGAAGCTGTGCACGTTTGGAGCTGCTGGTCCTGAGAATTGCCGTGAGATGATTTACGGGCGGGGGATGCTCAGCTGGGGTTCCTGGATGAGCTCTGTGGGGCTTTTTCTTTTTTGTTTACAGCCTGAGAGTCAATTTATTCCTTGGCTTACTTACAGCAGGGGTGAGGATGTGTATGTAGAGTAGCAAATCCATTAAGAGGCTTGATAGATGGAGGAACTAGCACTTCAGTTGTACTAGATACAGTAAAAGCAGCAGGAGCTGTTCCAAGGATGCGATACGATGTGCTGCTGCGGGAGTGCCTGCTCAGCAAGGGCTGGCTCGGGAGCAGGCTCCTTCACCATGAGCCAGTGTGGTGCTGGAGCCACGCATGTGGCAGGAAACGCTGCTCTGCCTCAAGGGTGGCCTTTGTCAGCTGAGAGCTTCTGGTGCCTCTGTGGTTCTCGTGGGAGGTTGGTTGGAATGGGAGCCCTTTTAAAGAATGGGCTCTGAGAGACTCAGTCTCTGCACTACAGTCTTCTTCTTGTGTACCACAGAGCTACTAAAATGATCCTGCTCTGATTCCATGAGAGCTACACGAACCCAGAGCTATGCAAGCCCAAGTGCACATTTGTTGGGTGCACGTCACGATGAAGATCCAGATGTGCTTTGTGCAGGTCAGGCTGCTGCCTGGTTCCCTGTGAAACAGCCTGGCTGGGTGTTGCTTGGCCATGGGCACCTGCTCTGCCTGTCTCCTGCACTGGGCAGGGCTGGCATGCACAGCCAGGAGCGGCTGGATCAATAAATCTGATGAGATTCATTAAAGAGAAACATTTGAAAAGGTCTCTTTTTTCTTTCCAAGAACCGTTCTTTCCAAGATGTTTCTGCCCATCACCCTGGGCAGCTTTTGTCTCTCATGGTGCTATGACCACTGGAGTGCGATGTAGTAGATCCAGGGATTTTAGGATCCCCGGAAGTCATTTAACAAGGGCTCTTGGTTTTGGATGCTCTTTCAAATCTAAGCAGTTGGACTGTAAAGGGATGTCAGGCCAGGGAAATGAAGCCTCTGCAAGCTGTCCTGGCTGCGTGGGAGGGACAATGCAAATGCAGTGATGCATCTGCACAGTTCTGCTTTTAGGTACTAGAGTGCTTCCTTTTTTAGGGGGAGGAAATCTCAACGGACACTGGGATGCTGGCAGAATCAGGCTCTAGCTGCTTAGGGATTCCTGGGCTGCTTGAGACGCTTGCATCCATTGTTTTGAATATCCAGCCTTCCTCAGGGCAGTCTCAGAGCTAAGGCTGGATAAGGAAGATGCGTCCTGCTGTATGCCCTCGTAAGCCCAAATCTGCAGGCATAGGTCCTGGAGTTGGTTTCAGTCTTCAAGAACCATCCTGGGAGTCAGGGCTTGATCTAGCTGGAGTCTTGTGGTGATAGTAAAATACTTGATTTTCACTGTTTTCGAGGCTCAAAGCCAGACCCTACAAAGATGTCACGGTTGTTGATTTGGTTTCAATGAGAGAACGAAATCTCACCACAAGTAAACTTATTGGCATGTCAACACTGCAGTTTTCCTGTCCTGGGAACTCAGTGGGGTTTGCTCCTGTTTCGCCTGCTATGATGAAGCCCTGACATTCCCTGTGCTTATCCCCCTGGCAGCAGGTTAGAGGAATGAGCTGCTCCATGTGTCCTTGCATGTCAGCTTGCAACTGTGTCCATGGGAGGCAGCAGACACCTCTCTCGGAGAGCAGCTTGGCTATACCTGGTCAGAGCCAGGGCTTTCCTGGTCTGTTGTTTAGGGAGCTCTGAGCTGGAGGGTCAAGCTGGGAAGGGGAGACCTGCCTGTCTTTTGTGACAATATGATGTGTCAAGGGAAGATGAGAACTGAACAGTCTTTGGCCTTGGAGCAGCTTTTCCCATTTAAGTCTGAGTATGCTGGAAATAAATGCTCTCTTCATTTTCTCACAGAGCAACCTTGGCCTCAGTCTGGGGTTTTGGCTGGCAGTACGCAGGGGACTGAACCCTGAACCAGAGACTTCGGGTGGCCAAGATCATTGCTCTTGGAGCTCTTGCTCCAAGGGGAATAGTGGGACCTCAGGGATTCCCCCCCTTGCTGCCAAGAGCCTGACTGCTCCTCCCGGGGCAGGAGGCCACTCTCCATCACTGCAGCATCATCTAGTGGCCAAGGGCATCTCCAGCTGTGCTGCTCTGCCATCCTGTGAATGCAGTCTGGGATAACACTTTGTGCCTCTCTTCTTGCAGGGGGCTATGAGCGCTTCTCCTCAGAGTACCCTGAATTCTGTGCAAAAACCAAGTCCCTGAGCAATGTGTCACCACCCACCAGTGCTGAGCCCCTGGATTTGGGCTGCGGTTCCTGTGGGACCCCCTTTCATGACCAGGTATGTCCAAAGGTTCAGTGCTTAGCTATTTTGACTGCCCTTCCAGCATTACAATCTGCTCTAATGGGAGTCTCTCTGCTCTCCCTCTGCTTGGGCTTCCAGAGGCAGAGCCCTGCTTTCTTTCCTGTCATGGGAGAGCATGGCGGTCCTCCTAATCCCAGGGTATTTGTGTGCCCCAAAGAGTGGACAAGCCCAAATCCTGTTAACCCACAGCTGCCTGTTTTTGAACAGGACAAAGAGAGGGAGAGGAAGGGCTGAAATAGGTTTAGCACCTCAGGAAGGCAGCCTCTGCTCCCTCCCCTGAGGGCCCTGAATCAGGTGCCAGGTTGCTGCACAGCTCAGTGTTTCCAAGCCATCTGGATGTGTGTCCTGCCTGCCACAGTCCCCTGGTCAACCCTGTATCTGTTGTTTTTCTCTGTAACAGGGTGGGCCTGTGGAAATCCTTCCCTTCCTCTACCTTGGCAGCGCCTACCACGCAGCCCGGCGGGACATGCTTGATGCACTGGGCATCACAGCTCTGCTAAATGTCTCCTCAGACTGCCCCAACCACTTCGAGGGGCACTACCAGTACAAATGTATCCCTGTGGAGGATAACCACAAAGCTGACATCAGCTCCTGGTTCATGGAGGCAATCGAGTACATTGGTGAGCGCCTGTGCAGAGATTTTGTGTCCATTGCTGGCACTGGTGGGAGGGAGGTCAGCCAGCACCTGCAGGTTTGGTGAGGGGTTGGGCCGTGGTGGCAGGGTGTGTGTCTCATGTCTCGCCCCTATTGCCCTCCAGACTCAGTGAAGGAGTGCTGTGGCCGGGTCCTGGTGCACTGCCAGGCTGGCATCTCCCGCTCAGCCACCATCTGCTTGGCCTACCTGATGATGAAGAAGCGTGTCAAGCTAGAGGAGGCCTTCGAGTTTGTCAAGCAGCGCCGGAGCATCATCTCCCCCAACTTCAGCTTCATGGGGCAGCTGCTGCAGTTCGAGTCGCAGGTGTTGGCCACATCGTACGCGGTGGAGGCCGTCAGCCCCTCGGGGACGCTGCGGGAGCGGGGCAAGGCCACCTCCACCCCCACCTCGCAGTTTGTCTTCAGCTTCCCAGTGTCTGTCGGTGTCCATGCCACCCCCAGCAGCCTCCCCTACCTGCACAGCCCCATCACCACATCGCCCAGCTGTTAGCTCAGGGCGAGGCCAGCCAGGCAGGTAGTGCCAGGCGTGCAGGGGGCACGGAGCCCTGTGATGTTAAGCAATAGTGCCGGACACTGCCATTCACCCTGGACTCGACATCTTTTTCGTAGAGAAATTTCTTACCTCATCTTGGTTTGTTTGCTTTTTATTGTTATGTTTTGAAAGCACGAAGTTGTAAAAGCCACAAACCTTGACATTGTCCAGGCTCTTTGGGGGAGGAAAAAAATAGTATACTGGGTTTCCTCAAGTGCCTGGTCTTCATGTGTTTCCATCCCTATTTTACTGTCTTGCTTTTTTACACTTCCCGTTCTCCCCATGTTTCTGCCCCCAGCTCGTCTAGGTTGACAAAGGGAGCATACCCTGGTTTTGTTGTGCAGCAGCCTTCCCCCTTGCAGAGAGACCTGTGTCTGTGTGGTGGATGCTGCTTACCTGAGCTGGGTACACTTGAGACAAGCAGAGCTGCAGGCAGGGCCTTGGGGCAGGCAGGAGTGGTGGCACAGGGCTGCCTGCACTTAACCTGAGCCCTGCCAGTGGCCGGGGAAATGAGACAGGACCTGGCAGGCACCTGCCAAGTCACCAGCTGAGCCTATTCCAGTGGGGAAGAGCAATCTTTCTGGTTGGGAAGTGGTTTGGAGAGAGATGTAGTCTGAAATGCCTCTTTTCTTGCCTCTGTGGATTACTGGTTTCCACAAAATTTAGGTCCAATCTCCTGTGGCTTTAAGATGAGAAAGAAGTGGTGGGGCAGCAGTCTGGGCTGCTTTTGATTATCCTGTTCAGTTTCCTCTTCACCGGTCCCACTGCTGCTTTTCTTCCAAAAGAAGCAGGATGGGACATGGGTGGGCCATAAGGAAAGAGAGAAGCTGTGGGGTGGAGGACAGGCTGGCCCGGAGATGTCATTCATCCAGCATTTTCAAGCTTCTCCCACCTCATGACCAGCCCTTTTCCTGTGCTCAGTCTTGTTCACCTGTGCAACACTTCTGCAGCTTTTGGTCCAAGCCTTGAAAATGCCTCATCTTCAACCCACCTGGAGCCTTATTTCCCACCCTACCTCTGTCCTTCCCTCCAGTCCAGTCCAAAACACAAGATGCCTGTGTGGCTGATGTACATATGTATGGTTTTGTTTTGTTTTGTTTTGTTTTTTCTAGAAATTAACTTTTTATTTATTGCCTGAGGGAGGGAGAAAACATTGTTTGGAGTAAATAAAAATAAAACTGTTTTCAACAGTTTGGCTGGAGCAAATTTGTCCTAAGACCAAGACATAACAACAGGTTCTGCACGCATTCCATTTTCACAGAGCAACTGTTAAAAATGTATTTATTGACTTTTAAACTATTACAAGTATTGCAGATCAGACATTTAGCCAAGCACATTTATAGATCAAACTCAGTTGTTACAGAGATGTTACCTAAAGTCCACCATGTAAGTAGGCTGAGAAACTGCCCATCGTCTTCAACTTTTGAGAGAGAAGGTAATAGAAGAAATAAATAAATGATATCCCAGCTCCAGGTAATTGGCAACCAAGAGAGGACACATACAGGGCTAGTTATGAAAACAAGTTACACAAAAAAAGGTCTAGAAATTCAGCCCCCAGCTACATTGCCACCTGGGTTGCCAGAGAAAGCAATTAGGAATGACAAAGCACAAGCTCATGGGACTGCAGCACAGAAAATCCCCATTTCAATTTCCAAAGCTGAAGCAAGCTCTGCAGATGTTAAGAAAATGTCAAAATCATCTTGTAATAACAGAGATTCTAATAATCTACATTAGTAATTAATGGGACCAGCACTAGAACTTGCCACCAACAAGTTCAGCAAGACCGATACATCAAAACCAGTCAGGTAATGTGACTTGACAGGCATATGTGTCAGTGTAATGGAAATACATCTGCTTCCCATGTCCCCTAGAGATTCCCGAGCTCATCCACCTTGCTTCAGAGATTTTAACACATCCAGTGTTCCCCAATCCCCTGGGTTTCCCATCTACTCTGTGCTCATGGGGTGGGAACACTGCCACTCCCTCTCTGCACATCTGTCCTGCCCACTCTCGGAAAGACCAGGAGAACATGCTCTGGACTGTGCCAAGCCACCACCTCTGATCACCAATGGATTCAGGCTGTGGAGGTTCACAAGCCACTTGCTATGTGAGGCAAGAACCAAATATGTGCTTTCCCAGGTCTTCCTGGCTATCCAGACTGCAGCATAGCTTACAATGCTGCATAAATATTCAGCTTAACAGAACTGAAGCATGCATTAGATGCATGTCCTTTTAGATTTCTGAGCTAGACTTTCTGGCAAAGAAATGGAAAGCATGAAAATCCAAAGCATGGAAACAGAGAAATCCCACTGAAAATAAATTTACACATTTCCTGACATTCAACTTCTGAGAATGATTAGCAATGTTCAAACTAATCTGTTGTGTGGCTGGACCCTTCCTTTTACCCATGTTGAAAAATCCTGTTCAGGGCAATTTCTGTTAACAGTCCCATATGGAAATTGCAGGCAGTGCATGAACTGTGCAGAAACTCTGATGTCATTGCAGGGATGCAGGAGGCCTTTTTGAGATTTCCACATCTTAAGTAGCTCTCACAGGCCATGCAGTGGCACAGCATGTTTGCATCCCTCAGCACCCCACACATTCACAGGGAGCAGACACCTCCTCAACCTACAACAAACAGTAGGAACAGCTGGTTTCCAGAGCCAAGAAAGTGCCCTTCTCCAGGAGCTACTCCCCCCCATATACTACATGCCTTTTCTGAGTCTGCTGCCCACCAAAGCCAACAGTGCAGAACATTTTGCAGGGTTTTCTCTTTGCTTCAGCGTAGAATTTTCTTTTGGGAAATTCCCGTAACAAATAAGCAAAGTTTAAGTTTGCAGGCAAAATAAATTCCTGCTACATAATGCAGTGGGATTCAATTGCATCACACGCAAACACTCGAAACAGAGGTTAGGAAACCAATACTGACTGCAACATGGTAGAACTAGTATAAAAGGTTTGTAACAGTCTCTGTGGAGCTGGGATCAAACACAACGGGTAGATAAAAATAAGAATGAGAAAATAAAATATACCTTATTAAGGTACTGTACTGTCTGCTTTTAATCCTAACAAAAGTTTTGTTGAGAGCAATCAGACTGCAGTGTCACTCTGCACCAGGTATCCAAGTCATCAGTCTCATGGAAACAGTTTCAGCAGTGGAGAGCAGAACCCTCCCTCCTTTGTTAGATGATGACTTTTATTTCTGTTTTGCTTATTAAGGTGCTGTCACAAAACTACAAAGAAGTATCAAAGGGACACTGACAAAACTCAACAGGCCTGAGAGACACATTGTCCCTTGTGCCAGTAAACACCAAATTCTCTGTCCCTGGTCTCCCAAGCCTATGAGGGCCTATCCCAGTGTTTTTATGTCCTCAGCTCCTACTGTGCCTCCACTGGTGATCCAATGCTGCAAATGAACATCCCACTAGGCAGGGGACTGCTCTTCTCAGGAGGTCAAAAACTTCATTTCTCAGGAGGCAGCAACTGCCTGGTTATGGGGTCACGGCCTTTTAAGGTTCCACTGTAGTTAACTCCCCCAGCTAAAGCAGCAGTATCTGTACCATTAACAGCCTGCCAAATGCAGCTCTACACCACAACCACGACCGGGTTTTTCACAGGTAACTTTGATATTGATGGGCAGATCCTCGCTTTGTTTTGAACTGTAAGAGGAGCTATGACAACATACGCTACTCCTGCACAGGTGTCTACAACACACAGATGCACCATCAGGCCTGGGTATTCCTCTGTGTCTGGCCACTAACGGATATGAGATCACGTCATTACGAGACAAAAACCACTGCAAAATGATTTCCTCACACAGCACATCAGAAACATCAACACTGGCCGTTCAAAGATACTGGAAAGCAGAATCACAGAATATGCTGAGTTGGAAGGGACCCATCCGGATCTCTGAGCCCAACTCCTGGCTCTGCACAGGACACCCCAAGAGTCACACCAGGTGCCTGAGAGTGTTGTCCAAATGCTCGTTGAACTCTGTCAGGCTTGGTGCTGCTACCACTTCCCTGGGGAGCCTGTTCAGAGCCCAGCCACCCTCTGGGTGAAAATCCTTTCTCCTAATATCCAACCTAAATCTCCTCAGACTCAGCTTCACGCTGTTTCCTCCAGTCTTGTTACTGGTCATGGGAGTGAAGATATTGGTACCTGCCTCTCCACTTCCTCTCGTGAGGATGCTGAAGACCCCAATGAGGTCTCAGTCTCCTCCAGGCTATTTTTATCCTCTAGAAATTTCAGGCTGCAAAGGGAATCCAGACTAGCCATTAGTTCAACCAGCACATAGGAAACAACAAGCAAGAACAGCATCTGGTGTGGGCTTGGTGGGGTTTGTTTTTTGGGGTTTTTTTTTTTGTTCTTGTTTTTGAAAGATGTAAAGCTTTTAACTTTTACACCCACATTAACCATTTTGCTCACCTAAGCAGCACAGCTGTTTCACCATTTAAAACTATGTCTAACTGGGGATGGAGAGCAGCACTCGCTCTGGTCGCTATCTGAAACCCTAGTGCAGATAGGCACATCCCCTCACTCCATTATTAACTAAATGAAAAACAAACCCCAAACTTTAATGGTGAATACAAAGCTTCAAAGCCTAGTGGTGATCTTCGTAATCCTAACACTATGAAACAAGTAGCCAAAATACAAGCACCCAATTTTATCAATGAAACTTGTTTAAAAGGACAACTAGGCTAGAGCCCGGCTGGGACTTCAAAGCTACATATTTAATCAGGTCACAAAATGAAGCGAGAACCATATATCCACTGTCAGCTCAAGAAAAGTAAAACTCAGAGTTCAAGTTCTGTTGGAGTATTGCTATTTCTAAGGAATTCTTTAGAGATATTACAAACAGATGATTTTCAGGTAGCCATATTGCATCAAATGACTGATTTTACAGTGGGTGATATTTCTTATGAGGATGACTTGCTTTAACATTAATGCCTTAACATTAAAAATAAAAATGTTGTGTCTTAATGCAGAAAGTGAAACACTCTTCAGGATTAAATCTGTTTTACACAAACATGTTAGCAAAATCCCACTTGTGGGGAGCACGCATATTTTTATGAACTAAGAGCACACTATTCTGTTGCTTTAAGGGGGATAAAACCTGAATGCATGAACTGGATCATCAGATACTAAATAGTGCTGGTCGATAGGGTAACGTACAACATGTTGTGTCCAAAGGAACATTCTTTTCCTCCAGTTGTTACATGGTCAACACTGAAGCACATTTCCTGGTATTCGTTGTTAGGAAAAAAATTAACAGGTCCTGATTTTCAACCTTCTCTGAACTGTAAAACACCACTAAAAAGAACAGTTTCTACTTTTGTTAAATCCATATCCACCATGAAGGGGACTTTTGAAACTGTCTGATGCTGTGCTATGCAATGCTTAAAAATAGCTTTCTCCTACCCAGCAAAATAAACCTGGGAATTTGGGAAGGAGGGTATTAAGTGAATAAATCCTAACTTTGTTCTCTGGTACACCTGCAAACAAATCCACTTGCCAACTGATACTTTAAAATTTTGTTCTCATCAAAATGTAAAATCGATATTTAAAAAAATTATTACTTTTGTAAATCCCTTAAGCTCTTCAACTGTGATGTCACACACAAAGATGTGACAGGAAACTGCTGTAATACACTCTTCCTTACCAGCCTGAAACCCATTTACTGGGTCTCATCTTACAGAGGGACATGAACCAGATACACCCTCCTGTATGAAATCTTATGACTTTTCACCTGCTTCTCCCAGCAAAACCATACACTGCTGGAACTGGAGAACATTTCACAAGCTGCATGTACTTAACAGGAGCCTTATAAAAGGTTCTTTTAGAGATGCCAGCAGAGGGCATGGATCTGTTTCATGAAGTTCTTCTAAGCACAAGAGCTGGTTTTACCCTTGCAAACACTTCCCAGGGCTTCCCCCAGAAAACTCACACAGACAAGGCAGCAAACTGACATCATTTGTTTCCACTCTCAAGTTACACTCACTCATGTTATTGTTTGCTCAGAGGTGTGAAAAAAACCCCTATATTGAAGAACTTGACCTAGCCCCTCCTCAGATGAAATTTATATTGCATTGTTAACAATTTTAGTCGACTTGACTTTGTGCAAAATATCTTCAAGAAGGTTCCGGCTCAACTTCAGAATACAAAAGGAGAATAAATAGGATCTCTTGAAAACAGGAAATGAATGGTGTATGCTGAAAAGAAAATGATGGGCTTAATGCAATTTATCTGCAAATATAATAACTAGAAAAGTAGTGTCTGAAATTTTAACATGTGAGATGGCACCAATAAAGATTTCCATTTGCACAATAATGTTCCCAAGGTCTAGATCAAAACAATATTATTTTACACATGGTAACTGCAGAGACTAGGAGCCTGAGATATGTTATTAAAAGGCAGTCCCTTGTAAACTTTCCTCAAGAGGAACAGTAGCAGTTGAGTATGCAAGAGTTACTCATATCATAGTCATCAAGACAGCAATACTTTATAAAAGACATACAGCTTATTTCCAGGTTGTTAAGAATTTTATGTGAGACTGATTTTCTGAAACACGTATCCATCCAGTCCAAGATTGAAGTCACATTCCTCTCCACCGCTCTGAAGCTACTAGGTCTTCTGTTCTGCTGCTGTTGCTGTCTGTGAGGGAGCTTCTGGTTTCACAATTTGGTATGTAATGAGATATTCTGGGTATGCCTGAAAGTAAAATAAGAAAAAAAGGTTTATGCAAGGATAACTCATCAAGTTCCAGTTTTTGCATTTCACTAAACAGTGACCAGGAAGGACAGCACAAGAATCAGTTCTATGCTCACAGCATGCAAGAAAAAGTGGATTTCAGACCTAGCCAGCACTATGTGGATCTTCTGGATGTACTTATACCTTGGTTAATACACAAATAGAAAGAAAAATGTTTCTTCCACAAAGTCACTGCAAGAAACTGTGTGCATCAGGAATTCAGAGTTACTCTCCTCGTTAGCTAATCCTACAGATCGGTCAGTGCCTGTTAAAATACTCAAAAATCACAGATGACTGATAAAGTCTGACCTCAAAAGGACCAATAAGTTGCAATGTAACCTGCAAATGCCTTTACTGGCAGTAAAACGCTTGGCCCACCCAAAGCACATGACTCAGACAGTCATCTGTCCATCTGTACAGCGTTTCCTGGAGACAGCTGGTAGCCAGTTCACTGCCAGAACAAAAGCTAAAGTTGATGAAGGGCAGGACCCCATTCTGAGGAACCTTGACAGATGAGAGGAAACTGGGCCTACAGAAGCCTCATGTCATCCAGCAAAGGCACCTGAGATGAATTCCTTGTAACACTGCAGGATGAGAAGCCACTCGGCTGAAAAGGTGATGGGGTCCTTGAGAGACAGCAAGCTAAAGCAGAAGCAGTAGTGTGTCCTAGCAGCAATAAAGGCTATGAGCATCCTGTGGTAAACCACCAGGTGCAGCAGCAACTGCCGTTTATTCAGTACTCCCTTGACCACATTTAGAAAACCACTCACAACTTTAAGGTTCTCCAATACAAGAAAGCTGCCAACCAGCTGGAGCCAAGTTCAGCAAAGGATCAATAAGACAGCCACGGGGAGAGAGCACAGGATAAAGAAGAAGATGCTGAGAGAGATGGGCTTGTTTGTCTCAGAAAAGAGAAGGCCTTGTGAGACGTCATTATGACTCTATCACAGAAAGTCACCTAACTGGTCAGGAGCAATCTGTGCTTACTGAAACTGTGCTGTCTTGAATCACTTATGGTCTTG
This sequence comes from Chamaea fasciata, assembly GCF_029207755.1. NCBI lineage: Eukaryota > Metazoa > Chordata > Aves > Passeriformes > Sylviidae > Chamaea > Chamaea fasciata. The sequence continues at coordinate 44,104,960 of NW_027094091.1, read as the reverse complement.
CATATGCCTTCCATGAGGATCTGTTCCATGATCTTCCCAGGCACAGAGGTGAGGCTCACCTGCCTGTAGCTTCCTTGTGTCTACTTTTCTCCCCTTTTAAAAAATACGAGTGATGTCTCCCTTTTTCCATTCACTGGCGTCCTTGCCTGATTGCCATGAGTTTTCAAATATCACAGAACCACAGAGTACTCTGAGTTGGAAGGAACCTGCAAGGATACCATCAAGTCCAACTCTTAAGTGAATGGCCCATCCAAGGATCAAACCCATGATCTTGGTATTACTAGCAGCATTCTCCAGCCAACTGAGATAATCTCAGGGTACGATGGAGAGTGGCTTGGCAACACCATCAGCCAACTCCCTCAGGACCTGCGATGTTTGTCATCAGGTTCCACAGATTTGGGGTTATTCAGTTTCATCAGGTGATCTGGGAGCCACCCACAGTCAGAGGCAAAACACTTTCCTAGCTGAGTTATTCAGATTAAAAATCAACTTTTGAAGACTCCTGTGCTACTCCAGCTGCCATTTAAGAGTAGTCGCTGTCACTGCTGTGAATCTAGAGGTAAAAAGCCCAGAATCCTCAAGATGTACTAGAGCCCCAGAAACACATGTGACCTTGACACTGCAGTAATGCCAGTAAAATGCAATGGGAGAAAGCTTACTGAGAGAAACTACGATAGACTCCATCAGTGCTGCACAGGTGAAATTAGGCAATTCTGTATGGTATAAATCAGAACAAATCAGTGGACAGGAGTTGCATTTGCTGTCTAGATGCAGTTCACTGTTTATTTCCCCATATAAATGAAAAACCCCCAACAACCTAATCAGCAGCATTGTCACAGCGCACTTGGTCTGGAAACCAGCCACACCCATCTCCAGCTCCCAGCTGTGTTCTTCTATGAAGCCAGTCCTTGCTAACCACCTACCTGTTCTCCTCTGTAGATAACATACTCAGCGTAAGCAAGTCCATTCACGCTTGGCCTGCCGATAACAGAATGGTGCCCGGGAGGGGCATGAGCCATTTTCATTGTGCTGAACTGAAGAAAGGATTTTCCAAGGGTCACTCTACAGAAGAGCATTTGTCTAAAATGAAAAAAGAGAGTATAATGTTCAAGTATCTTACTAGGAGTTGTATGCTTCCAGAATGATCTCAGTCTTTTGAGTTTATTTCATTACAATTAATTTCTCAAAGCTTTTTAGAGAAACACTTTTAGAAACCAGTTCTAAGACTGTATAAAACCTGTCACAAAAAAATCTTTCATGACACACAGAAGGGCAAACACACAGTTTGTTTAGCCCTCACACAGAAGCCTGTTCTACTTCATTTTATATAAAGCTGTTGGAAGAATCTGAAACTCTCTCTGTTCCTACCAGCAGGGAATGGACAGGTGCCACTGTGAGAACCACACTGATCTACTCCAGGACAAAACAAAGCTGTGATTAGGTCCTGTTCCAAAATTACCTACCTCCAAAATTATCTGATCCACAGTACAACACTGTACTGATGACCACCACTTTGCACTGCAGTTTTTCCTGAGAGCGCCTGGAGTTGAATTGCAATTTTCCCCTGACTCCACATTTTCAAACTTGCTGTTTCAAGCCTCTTTCCTGAGCCACAGCTCACTTTGATTTATACTCACTGCATGCTTGGATGTAATTTTTGACCTTCCTGTGGGACTTGCTGCATTTATATTCGTTTCTGTTCAGCCTTGACAAATGGAAAACTCCATTTTTCCTGCCATGACCAAGCTCAAGTGGCCATTCTTTGCCTGCAGGTCACCCTGTGCCAGGATCATAAAACCCAGGACAGCCAGGATTATGTGTGGGGAACTCTGCTGGACTCCTACCTGTGGCAGATGTAACAGGACCTGTCTTTGTGTGTGGGACAGCCAGTTCCTCCTCCTATTCCATACACATATTGGTTGCTTTTTGAGGAGTTTTCAGCAAAGTAAATTCCAGCTCCAAACATTCCTCCAATGTATGCATGCCTTTCATCAAATCCTTTGTGAATGATAGCATTAATAAAAGGAGACCCTAGAACAGTGACACAAAAAGACACATACTTGTTAAGTTGTATAGTAATACAAGTCACAATGTCAAGAGGAGTTTATCTGCCTCAAATAGACCATTAAATACCAGAAAGTGTGCTCAGTCAGCTGGAAGGGGGCGATACCCAGCAGGATGCAGTGATGTGTGGGATTTATCATTATATACCAAAATCCCACGTGTGACTCATTTCTTACTCATTTCACAGATCTCGTTAAATGGCTTTCCCCCCACTCACATTTCAGTGCAATTTATCTCGTCAATGCACACCCTCTCCAGGAGTCAGCACTGGTTAAGGTGGGGCAAGGTGTCAGGACAATCATACCCAAAACCAATTTCCCATACAGAATCATAAAAGAATCTAGGGCAGAAGGACCTTCAGGCAATTGTCATTTGCAGGCATTTCTAGAGAAATCTTGCTGAAACTCATGGTTAGTTTTGATTCCTTTCCCTGGTGCTTGCCTGAAACATCAGGGTAAAACGTTTTTATTGTGTGCTGCTCCCCTCATTTAGAAGACACCATGTCTTTCTCCCAGCAATGTAACATCATCCCAGCAGCTTTACTAGAAATGACCAAGATACAGCTTAGCAAAAAAACCCTTTCTCCTTCAACAGCTGAAACATACTAAAAGTATTTCTTATCTAGTGTAGCTTTTTGGATTGCAGTAACCACACCGAGTAACTCCACCACCCCCATACCCCCAGTGCACCCTCGGTTTTCTAGTGTAGAAACACAATAACTTGCATAGGATAGTGACACAGATTGCCTGTGGGTCCTTTCAAGGTTTGGGGTTTTGTTAAATGCCAATACATACAAAGAGACACTACTTCCTTACCATGAAACAACATGCGCTCATTGTGATGATTATGATTCTCCTCCGAGACCTCCTTCTGTCTGTGACAGAATCTCTCCCGCAACTTCTTGTTCACTACTTTTTGAATCTGCAGTAGAACAACAGATCCAACCATGCTGTCACCATAACATCTCAATCTCTCACACGTATTTGAATTGCAATTGAAATGAAATATAGTTTCATGAAGTTCACATTAATTTGACAGGGAAACTGACAGCAAGACACATTAATGCTATGAAGAAACCCCATGGCTGTTCTGCACGCAAGGCTGAAGTCTCTCAAACAACTCTGTAGCACACACCTACAAACTGTTAAAACTACCGTGAAACGGCAGCCTAAATTCTCAGGTTTAAGGACAACTTTCAGGCTGCTTCTTACAGAGCCTGCAATACCACAAGGAACTACAAACTGTCTGAAACTCCTTCCCTCTCTGCTTTGAGCTCTGTTGACTGATCTCATCTAGCTCTTTGAAACTTGCTGTCTAGTTTAGGTTCATCTTTTATGAAAAGAACCAACTCTTGGGTCTTTTCCTATAACATAACAAGGTGTGCTGTTTAATCTATCTATATAATTTCAACCACATGCTCTAATACCACTGCGGTTTCTGTAAAGGACTTCACCATTGGTTGAGAGTAGAATGGAAGCAGAGTTTACTTCAGGATGCATGATCTATTGGATCAAGTTGCAAAGGCTCTGCGCAGGCTTGCTTCTCAAAGAGATAGGCAGCACAGGTTTGCTGGAGATCAGAAACCAAGTTCTGTTCTGATTCCCTCTATTTCCTTCTCCCCAGAAAAAGAAAGCAGAAAGTGTACTTTCCCTCAGAAAGACAACACTACTTTCTGGAATACCAGCGCTTGGAAAATGCATTTTTCTAGTTGGCAAGGGCAAAGGAGGTGGTGTCAAGCTGGAAACTTGCACAGGGAGACAAACTTATTAGAGGTCATGATCATCCTTTCACGTACACACCCCAAATCTCCTTTAAAACAGCAAGAAAAGACTACACTGAGGAAAAACAAAAATCTGTGTTGCAAGGGTCAAACACAGAAGTTATAGGCCTCTGAAATTCAATCAGGTTCTTCACCACCTCTGTCTTCAACATCAGCTCTTCAGACTCCTTTAGGAGCCCAAGTGGACACTTCTCCCTCATCCCCTGTGCAGAACACACATTCATTTTAGTACTTACATTAACTCTGCTCCTGAGTACCATTTCAACAAAGAACTTTAAATATAAAAGGGCAAACCATTAAACTGATTCTGGTTTAAATACTAACATACTTTACTACATAAAACTGAGAAGTTTTGGAACTTACCCTGATGACATTATATCTGTTGAAGATCCCACCAGCATTTCCACCATCCCGATGCTCCCGGATTGTACTTTGCATCTACATAAAAAACCAAAACTGAATGTTCAGCACATAATCATTCCTAGCAAGGCAAAGTATCCATGCAATATCTCAGTATATCACTAGCAACAACAGACAATCTTGATGGAAAATGAATTAAAAGATGTAAAACCCAGAAAAACCTCACAATTTTAAATTGAGGTATACCCTAATTTCTCAAGCACCCAACACATTATGTTGTTCCACAGTAGGGAAGCTGGATGATGCAATTATCCAATCTTGCAATAAAAATGCACGTAAGAAAAACGAGAATAATGGTACTTGCTATCAAAATGATATACAGCTAGAAAACCTTCTTTAAATTAGAAAAAATAGTCTTTAAAAAAATAATATACAAGAAGATTATTTCATAGTAATAACAAATGTGATTTTAATGAGTTTAGTTTGCATTTCTTAGTATTAGGGAAATACCTGCACAGTAAATTCTCCTATATCATTAGAAGAGCATTTCTGATTCCCTCAGAAATAAGTTTCATTGTGTCTTTTAGAGGAGTATTTATAGCTACAGTAACAGTATATGGTAAGAGTTCAGATAAATATTCCAATTTACTATGGCAGACAAGTGACCCTTTATTTCAGACAAATTTATAAAAAAGATATGCACAAACTCCAGTTTATGAAGCTACTAACAAAATATATGCCCATCTAAGCTGGCAGCAATCCTGATTATCTAGACCTTTTAAAGACTCCAAACACTTCTGTGCTATAGTGTAGGAGCATGACACAAATAGCAAATGCACTGTAAAATGGAGTTTCTACTAAACACAACTCTTCAGGAAGTCTCTTTTCTGTTATGATTTTTGCTTTCAAAATGGTATGTGCCTATAGTTTACTTAAATAAAAGAGCATGTGTGTGTGTGGGAGGCAAAATTACAGTCAATTCTCAATTATCCAAGAGCTGTTTATCTGGGTTACAGATTAACTAAGCCACTGAGACGAGAGAAAAGCTGGTTCACAGAAAATACCGAGAGAATTGCAAGGCCTTGGGCCTTTAATTTTCACAGGTCCATCCATCTACAGAAAGCTATGCAAACCCTCCCTATGAGACAATATCAAGACTAGATCCAAAACACAACAAAATAAAACTGGGATAACACTAAGTGAGCAGAGACCACTTACTAAAAAAATTGGCAGGACATAGCATAATAATTTCTACCACTGTTCTATATGAAAAGACAAATGAAGAACCCTAAACTTCTTGATAGGTATACGCAATTCATGCATCAAAGCCTATTTTAGCACTTTCCACATGTATTGCACACTTCGGCTCTGACAGGTTATCAGTGGAAAGAAAAATATATGGCCCCTGAAGCATTAAGAAAGGGACTTGGATTACCTCCTCTTCTACAGACTGATACTCCTTATCGTCAGGAGCAAGGTCAAGGAGAATGGTCCCCTGACTCACACAGTGGAAAGTCAAATAAGGATTGGTACCTGCAAAGAGCAGAAATGAAAAGGAGTAAAAATCAACAGGAAAAACCAATACCAGCTCTATTTGTATCCATCATCATCACTGTTCTTCTTAAACAACCCCAGTACAGCAGGAAATGCAAAATAAACACAAGGCATAAGCACAACCTCAAAAAGATAAAAGTGCTTTCGTTAGCAGCAGAGGCTTTTAAAGAGAGAAGAAAAATGCATGTGGGACATAATTGCCCTTTATTGCTTCCTCTTTCCATAGAAACATCTCAGAAGCGTGGGGCAGCCTAAAACCCTACCAGGCCTATCCTTCAGGTTATAATTGGCCTGTGGGTAGGTATTAGGGCAAATCAATCCAAAAGCTCCTTTCTGGGTCAAACATAGTCCTGAGAAATGGGCACAGCTCCCAAAGCTGTCTCTGGGGTATCCGTTCTCTGAAAACACAAGTGATCACTTGGTCTGGTATCTCCTTAACATATTCTTTAGCTGTCACAACACACTCAGCCACCGTGTCTGCAGCAAATATACTTTCCTGACATTCAGATTCTTTCAAGACCTGGTGACAATGCCTACATTTAGAGAAAGTGACTTATAGGAGCCTGTTGTGTGCTACCCTTAGACTAGCCAGTGAAAATGTCATATTTACCTTGCTGACCTCCTAAAAGTCTCTCCACACCCTTTATTAATTTGTGGCGGTGTCCATACGCATTGATCCCAATTTCTTTAAGCTCCTCATGCCCCATGTCAGCCAACACATCCAGGGTTATCTGGAAAGGTGAAAGATCACAAAAATCACTTGCCAGACCTGGCTTGACTTTCAAGGCTGGAGACCTATCACTTCAGAAAATGGAAAATATTCATGGTGCAACCAAGAGCATAAAGGTAGATAATGTTTTGCTTCACTTCTACTTGCTGCCACCTTCTGGCAAACCTCTCCGTATCACAGGACCATACTCAGCTGCTACAGCATTGAAGTTGTGCAAAACTTTTACTTCTCTCACACCAATTAACAAGAGCTGGTTCTCACGAACATTTTTACTTAGGTAGAAGGGGATGCATTGAAATGCTGGCACAAATACGGGAGTGCTTTTGAAGCATTTAACATTTCACAGCATTGTACAATTCATTATTTTCACTACACAAGCAGAAATTAATATTCTACAAGCTTACTAATACCGAGTTGAGGTGAAAAAGTGCACATGAAGGTAGTGCTTGGAAAAACCAGCTTAAAAGAATAAGCTTAAAGAAGATGAGCTTGTTTTTTCTACAAACAAACTTACAGGAAGAGCTAGACGACTTCAAAATGATGAATATACTGAATCCAATTTGCATTGTTAAATCTTATTAGCAGGAGAAGATCTTAACAGGTTAGGAGTTAAGGAAGCAAAAGTAGAACAATACCAGCTAGGCAACAGGAAGGTGTGAAAAATAGTAAGAAAACCTGAGAAGCATATAGGCTGCTTTGAGACTGGTTTCCTTCTGAACAGAAGCAGTTCCAAACTAAAGAGAACAGCTTATGCTTCATATATCATAACGGAAATAGTTCTATGGTATTTTATCTTTGAAGAAGTACCTCCTAAAACATTATATAGAAACAGCTGGAACTGTAAACAGCACATTACATTTCAAACCTTTGTTTCCTGATTCCTCAACAAAAGATTAGCAGCAGAGGCCAGAGGAAAAAATAATCATCAAATGCAGTCTCTTGCACTTGTACCTTTCATTTTCACATGTACATCCATCTCAGTCATATAAACAGATCTATTAAACTGCAACATGTTAAATTTAAGAAATGGTACATAAAAGGAATCTCCAAATACATTACAGGTACTTCTGCTGTAAAATGTAATGTAAATTTGAGAAACTTACATTAGTTGTACTCTTTTCATATATTGTGAATTATTGATAAGTCAGTAGGTTCTATTCCCGTTTCTCAATGACATTTGAAAGTTAGCCCAGCAAAACCCAGTTAATGCTACGGTCCTAACCTAACAGAAAATGTAGCTTCTGTACATTCTGTTCCGCATTCTGTAATGTGACTACTCCCAGGCTAGGTTTTTATTACAGCATATAGTCAAACTGGAGGATTTCCTAGATCTAACCAAAGTATCACATGTAGCACTACAGCTGGTGAAAGGCTTGTTTGGCTGTCAAGACTGCTGAAGGACCAATGCAGGTGACATTTGAACCTAACTTCATTATAGTCATACACGTTCAAAGTTCACAAGGTCCAAAATAACTCAGAATACAAGCCAAATTGGCAGACACAGTGTATGTGTAAATGAAAGCTACTTGACACCTAAATTCAACAAGAAAAGATATCTTCATAGGTTTTGCAACTTCACCACATTGTATCTGGCAATTCATTTGCAGAAAACAGAAAGAAAACTTGAACACACTTGTTTTTCTGTAGATATGAAGTCTGGGTTTTTTCCTTCCCTTTTTCAAATAGAAAATGAAAATGTCACTCGAATTTCTTACCTTAGTTTATCTCCTAAACACAGCAACAGAGATGAGGCTTGCCACTTACCTGTTCTGTCTCAAAGATGTCTCGAAGGTGTTCAAGACCCAGACTTTTTAAGAACTGGGTAATGTTCATGTCAAGACCAGAAACTGTAAGAGAAGAAACAAGTCTTCATATCCTATACATCTGAAGTAAAAAAAACCAAACCAACCACCTTAAAAAAAATCCCAAGCAATACGACTGATTCTCTCAAAATTCCAAACTCTGATTTTTTTTACAATCAATTTGTCTATGTCTGTAATAAACAATCTATTTCCATTGTGTGCAAAGCTCATCACCATTCCCTCTTCAGAATCAACTATTAAAAGCACAAACATCTGCGACAAATACAGGCTCATACTGCAAAGAGAAGGAAAAGAAGGGTGGGTATATTTTTGCTATGTGACCCCCTTAGATTCTGACCTAAAGCATGAACTCCAGATACTAATCAAAGGGCTTAAAAACCCTTGGCAAAATCCCCCAGCCATAACCACAATCATAACTCCCTCCTCAAAATAATTCTCAGTGGATTTCCCTTACAAACTCAATGAACATCAGGGTGCCTAATCAGATCTGCATTTCTAGCCAGACCCAGTGACTGATAGCAAACACAGATGAACAGTTAATAGTGAACAGCTAACTGATAACTGACAGTTAACTGATATGGGACACAGATAACAATTCAAACTGCACAGTATTTTCTGGCTAGTCAGAAATGCTTTTCAGATAAACCAAGGCCTATTTTGATACTAAACTAGCCTATTTTGATACTAAACCACGGTACTTCTGGTAATGTAAACTTGTCCAGCAGCAAATGCACCTTCTCCTTCCTTCCTGTCAGTTCCTGCTGCTCCATCCCCCGCATTTGATGCCCCTCCTACAGCCAGTTCTGCCAGTGGCCCTGTGAGGTTATCTATGCTGCTGGCAGCAGAGAGGCAGGACGGTGTAGATGCTGGCGAGATCACAGAGGCACTAACAACAGTAGCTTGAGGCTTGAAGCACGTAGGCAAAGCTTCTGGAGGCATCGCATCTATCAGCAAAGCTCTGATATCATCAGCCTGAAAGACAGAAAGAACACCCAACATGAGGTCCTACTATCACAAGTTACTCATCCCTGGAAATAATTTTAAATTGTTTTATTTGATTGTTCTCTATCCCATTAGAAAGAAAACTGCCAGCTTCTGTTACAGCGGAATTCACGGTTGCAAGAACATTTTGATTCACCACTCAAGACATAGGTGAATCAGGTTCTCCCCATTTCTAAAGCTACGTTGAGAAGCTAATTTTTTTCTGGTACAACGACTTTATATGTTCCAAAGCCAGGAAGAACAATGCAGCAACTTTATTTGAAATCCTTCAGAACCTAGGGCAGGAAATGCCACTTCTTAATTTCTCTCTCAGGCTCAACTTCAGGTGCACTGGAACAGGGTTCCAGAGGAAAGACCACCACTGCCTTTGCTATAATCACATCTCTTGGTTAGAAAAAAAAAAAAAAAAAAGGACAGGAGTTTACCTAACAGTTGGATTTAGCCTTTATTGACTAAATTAAGCAACACCCTCATCTTCAAGAATTTCCTCCTTAGAAGTTCTTGTAGAACATGATTAAGACATCCTTATTTTCCCCCAGAGAAATCAAATAATTTTCATATCCTTCATCACAAAGCAAGTTTTCTAGAGCTCAGATTACTCTCGAGGGTATTTCTTGAACTCTCCATAAATAAATCAATAACCCTAAAAGATAACTTGCACTGAGATCAGACACAGCATCCAATTTGCTTGCATTTTCTATTCCATGGAGATTGTTTCAGCTGGGGTGTACATGTTCATATAACCTTATTAAGCTTCTAAACTATTTACAAGAAAGTTTACAGATGCCAGTTTTAGAAAAAGTTTGATAGCCATCTACAAATTTTGGAAGTAGAATGAATTCTTTGGAATGTTGTTTTTGAGTTAATTTTTTAAAAAAGGAACTGAGGTAATATGGAGGTACTGAGTATAATAATCCACTAAATGTTTTGATTCCTCTAAAGGCCCATCTGGTGTTCCTCCTAGGTTCAAAGAAATAATCACCAACAGTACACAGACTGACCACCATCAGTGACATTTCAGAGAGTTTTATTTCTGGGAATGAGGGGATTGATCCCAGGAGTGAATCCTTAAGAAGAAGCACACTTTAAATCACAAGCCATGGGAAGATTTCAGCCAAAGGAAAATGCCTGGTCCCATGGATAAAAAGCTGCAAAGAGGCACTCAGGAAATGCCCTTCTCTCTCCACCTCAGCACAATGGAAACTGAGGACTGCTGATGCCATGGAGCCACAGAAATGAATTCAATATGCAGAGTACATCCTCCAGAGCAACCTGTGGCTGGCTAACATGAACTTACTGTTGCCAGGTCTAGTGGTGTCTGACCCTCTTGGTTCTTCATGGTTGGATCTGCTCCATGAGCTAACAGCAGAGCACAGAGCTGTGTCCTTCCTTTTTGTGCAGCTTCATGCAAAGGTGTGAAGGCCCACTTGTCTGTTGCATTTACACATGTATTATATTTGATCAACAGTGCTGCTATATCCACATGCTGGAAAACACAAGAACATCTTAACATGACACTGGTAAAACATACATTTCCTTTTTCATGCTGTAGGTAATGGTGCCCAGAGACTCCTGTGGTTTCTCTTTCCTGTAACTCATTCTGCCTCCTGTGTCACAGGAGCAGCACACTTCTCCAGATACCAATTTATACTGCAGCTCCACAGTCATCTGTGTCTGTGCACTACCAGATCATTCACCAGCCCCATAAAGAATTTGGATCACAAGCAGATTTCCGTCGAACCACCCCAAGTACATAGCATAGAGTTTGTGCCAGCTGCAGGAGCAGACATGATACTTAATCCTGCATAAAAAAAATTATTTGTGGACAAATTTGAACTGGTAAATTTAATGGGCTGCAACTTTTGTGACACAACACTAGAAGCTCTGAAGATCAGTGTGTTGTGCTACTGAGCCACCCCTGTGTGTACAGAAGTTTTTGTTGTAGTTTCTTTCTTGCAAGACTTTGAACTCATCTGTGGCAGCACCGATCTGTTCTATTTTCAATCATATTTTATGAGAGCTGTAATTGATAAAATGTATGAGTGTCACAAGAAACAGCTGTTTTACATGGGTTATAAAAGTAATGAACTTACAACCCCATGCTTCCATCAATATACTGTCCTTGATGTCTCCCAAGTAAAAATAAAAGAAAACTGACAAATGAAATCCAGTAGATCTTAGTTGTGCACGACAGTAAAAAAAAAAAAAAAAAAAAAAAAAAAAAAAAAAAAAGCAGGTAGTCAAAATGAGTGGGTAGGAGCATGAAACACTGAAATTGTAAGCAGAAGCACAAAGAAGTGCCAATGGATTTCCTTTTTACCCTCAAAGTCAATTAAGTGACTCCTTGCAGCTCTCATAAAACATCTTAGTCTCTGAACAAGTGTGGTTTGAAAATACTGCCAACTTTATTTTTCCTCTCTGCCAAACTTTTAAAGTAATTGCTGTTCCTGTGATTTTTCTGCCACAGAAAGCCCTATTGAGGGGGACACAGCATGAAGTGCTGGGTGGGAAAACTGAAGAAACTTTGTGAGAAAAAGGCAGAGCTTGTGAAACTTGCCAGCTATGAACTTGTGAAACCAGTACTCATCTCCTCTCTACCTCCCATCACAGAGATCTGAACAGGCTGATGACAGCTCAGAGAAAAGTGTGGGATGCCAGGAAAGGTATGCAGTAACTCTTAACTAAATAAGCTGATGGAACAGCACCAAACACTGCCTTTTTAATGTTTCCTAGAGGAAGCAAGGCAACCAGGTTAGATTGGCATTATGATTTTTAGAAACTATAATTGGCTAAAACCAATGTCTGACATTTCTCTATGCCAATAAGAAATGTTTTGGGTTTGTGTAAAATGTGTGTTTTGTTTTCTCACGCCAAGGAAAAGAACGCAGTATTTTCAACAAAATTTATCTCTAGATCTTAGCAATATCCTGGGAATTAATGCTTATGGCAGATGTTGATAAACAATATTACTTGGTATTAGGACCCTGTAACATAAAACAGTTCTGTCCTGCATTTCTAATCTTTCATCAGGATATGGGGCTTTTTGCTCTTTGGGACACTGGGATCCCAAAGTGACGTAAAAAACCAATAAAAATGGTGTAGACTGAGTTCCGTTGATGCTGTTTTTAAAAACAAGGTGAACACTGCACTTTTTATTTCATTTACTCTCGAACAAATGCAATCATGGCTCTGTTATGGTCACCTCTCCCAGATTTTGCTGTACGCGTGCCAGGGCCAAGAAGTAACAGACAAAGCATATCATGAGACCATCAAACCCACTACTTCCTGAGCTTCAGATCCTCTCTCTGACTGTAAGCACAGTGCTAGAGGTTCTCAAGCACTGTCTCTGTACAGTTATTTACAAGAGACTTCTTTCTCACCCAATCCACAAGCAAAAACTGCTTATAAGCCATCTATCAGACATCTGTGCAATGGGACAGAGATGCTTACTCCTATATGGAGGAAAGAGGGCCTGCCTCATTCAAAATGTTTTGAATCTGTCACTGCACACCCCTGCAGCAGATGGCTTGCCCTGGAGGACAACCACATTACCAATGCAGTAGTCCTTCTACTCTAGCAATAGATTCCCACCAAACACCAGCTGTAACACATCTCCACTTCCCTGTCCCATCTGCACACTGTCCCCTGGTATTTGACTTCAAGGAGTCCCGTGCTGTTCTACTCATGGCAAGACTGCCTGCACCTACCCCATAGGATGCTGCATTGTGTAGGGGAATTAATCCTCCTTTGTCCTGGGCATTAACATCAGCACCATGCTCAAGAAGGTATTCAGCTACTTCCAAATTGTTGTAACCAGCTGTAGAAAAAGCAGAGGAAAAGAAATTAGGTATTAGGAGAGCTAAACTAAAGAAAAGTATTAGACAGAAAAGCTAAGGCAATTTTTCAACTGCAGAAGTTCCTCTTCCCTAGTAATTGTATTAACCTCCTGAAATACAAGGGCTATAGTTAACTCTTTGTACAGGACAATTCTCTGTGAAACTCTTCCTATACCAATCCTGATTTTGGCAAATTACATCTGTAGACCTACCATAAATATAGAAGCCTTGAAAACCTGGCACATTACCCACCTGCAAGATGCAGTGGTGTTGAATTTCTTCCCTGGGTGTCTCTGCAATTGATATTTTCTTGAGTACACAGCTTCTGCACTCGTGCCAGGCACCCCTTCTTGGCAGCATCTAGCAAAGCAGCATCTCCTCGCAGTAAATCCTGGATATCTGTGTCTCCTTCTTTCACCAAATCTAGAGGAGTGTTCCCATCTCGATTCTTTTTTGTTGGATCAGCTCCGTGCTGCAAAGAGCAAATGGAATGCTAGTGTCACAATCACGTGCAGAGCAGTGCACATAAGTGCGTCATTATTTTGCGAAACAAGATGGGATTTTGCAGACCTACCATAATGAAGTAATAATTTTATAGATTAGTAGGCACATGCAAATAAATTCAGAAGGCTGAGGCCTAAAAGCACTAGTGTGAAACACAGCTCTGTGAATCTCAATTCCACAGGAACGAATGGCAGCCCTCTGCAAGAGCTGTCCCTGCTCTACGTGCAACTGAAGAATGCTCAGGAGCATTTCCTGCACAAAGCTATTTCTTACTGTCACAGCAGCGTGAAAGGAAAGCCAACTGCAAGTGTCTTGCAACTGGCAGGAAACAAATGGCTGGCAGAGGTATTTCCTGAGCATAACTTCCCGAGCTAGCAAAGCCAGGCTCTGAGTTTTACTAAATGTCACCCTGATATTGAAAGGCACTTGTTTCAGAAGGGAACTATCAAAACACTCTTCTCTACACCTTCCAATAGGTAACAGCTCCATCTCAGGCAGTTTACAGGTCTTTGGAAGAAGTTAAAAAATTTTTTTGGTGGAGAAGGGGAGTTGGATGACTGCTGGAGTGTATCTGTGCTGATAAAACATGTAGATCAGGCAGTGATAAGAACACATCACTGGAGCACAAGGGGATGAGAAGGGGAACATACAGCTATGTAAAGCATATGGTGTGAGTCATGTCCACATTCAGTTTTGTGGGAGGACAGCTCCTTCCCTATTCACTCTCAGCAGCAGTGGGAAAAAACAAAGACAGATAAAACAGATGCAGCTGGTGGTGCTATAGTTCTCTGGCTGACCTCTTTGGAATAGTCAAACAGTGGTCCAATCCCTGCCAGCATGTCTACCCTGCCATTTCCCACTAGACTGGGAATGGGAGAACAGCAAAGGGAGAACAGAGGGAATGAACTGCTTTGTATTTGGAAGCAGTACAACTGTGCTCATGGTGTAAAGGATAAAGAGCAAGGGACAGAAAGGGACAGAGTATTGATCACACAGAACCAGTTTCCATATATGTGGTTCTTTTAGGAAGAGAGCACTCTTCATGCAAGGCATTTTAGACTGCTTTAAGATATGATCTGAAATCCCTTATTTTAAAACTCATCAAAATCGGAACTATTCAAATATGCCCCAAAATAAATATCTGAATGAAGAGGCAGTGTCTTCTGAGACCCCTTCCAAGGCACAAAAACAAATGAAGGTTGCAATTTCAAAGAAAGGTGATTAAAAAAGACTCTGTCTCCAAAATGCCTGTTTATTTTTGTTTCCTTCTTCAAGCAGACCAGGAGAGAAGAAGCACAAGTCAGGAGGAGTGAAGCTCAACATCCACAACTCAGCAGAACTGACAACACTGCCAGTTGGCATAGGAGACACAGCAGGAGAAACCCTGAGTAAACTGCAGTGCGAGCATATATCCACAGACACCCAGAAACTTAACATCCATGTCACCTTAAGGGCATATTTAGCTCTTATCTTGTGAAAGAGTGATTTAAAAAAAAAATAAATTTCAGCACTTTTGTATTTCCTGTTGTACATCCATTCAGGATCCTCTGAAGACAAATTATGGGTAAATTCCCAGTGGAAATTAGAAAAGGCCAGAGATCTCCAGTGTCTATAATGTAACACTATGCTTCAGAGATTACAAGTGTTCCTGAAGCTTGAGCTAACATCTCTACTAGGGTGTTACTTCCAGGCCCGCACCATGCCTCCTCCACAGACATCCCTTAATATCCCCTGGTTTCTGCTGTAGATGTGCTTCAAACTATCTTTCTTCTCTCTTTGACTGCTTTTTTGGTAATCAAGTGAAATAATTAATGATGTAGGAGGGAAATAGTGGGGCTTTGGAGCAGCAAATGAAAAGTGGCTGGGGAAGATCCTCGTTATTTTATGACTATCCATTTTCTGACTTTCTCCTATTTTAAATGTTGTGCTTCAGAGGGACTTAAGTAGGCAAGGCTGAAAGAGGAAATAGGATTGGCATGAAATTCTACTCTAGCACCCCCTTTCACCCTTCCAGGGCAGGATCTGACCTTACATTAAGGAGTTTCTCAAACTCATGTTTCTCACTGGAAACTTCTCCACATTACCTCATGCTTTTTACAGGTTCTTCCTCTAAGTATAATGAATATTTATGCCACAGTGTATTAACATGCATTTCCTCCAGGAGCCTGATAAATTA
Organism: Chamaea fasciata; assembly: GCF_029207755.1. Classification (NCBI taxonomy): domain Eukaryota; kingdom Metazoa; phylum Chordata; class Aves; order Passeriformes; family Sylviidae; genus Chamaea; species Chamaea fasciata. The sequence continues at coordinate 44,089,131 of NW_027094091.1, read as the reverse complement.
TACATTAACATAACAGTTTTAAAACAGCATTTAGGACCCACCTTCCGCTATTGCTGTGTAACACTCTTGCATAAGTATTAACAAAATTTACTTAAATGCAGAAACTATTTCAGAAAGGGAAGGCTAGGACAAGGTAGGGAGTACTCATTTTTACAGGAATTCAGCTGATTTTTCCAGTGTCAGAGTCTTGTCCTAACAGTATTAATACATGTGCTGGAAATAGTACTTGTACTGATGATTCTTTTTAAGTCAATGATATTACACAAGAAACCATATGACAGTTGCAAGATGAAAATTGATTCAAAGATACCACAAAGAATTCACTGAATGCAATTAGCTTTGCTTAATTAATCTTCAGAAAAAATAAATATATATGCATTTTAAGACACATCTGAGATCTCCAGCACATACTTTTAAAAGCAGTTTGCAGATTTCATATTTTCCTTTTGCTGCTGCTTCATGTAGAGGAGTGAATTTCCACAGGTCTGCCACGTTGACAGAAGCACCATGCCTCACTAAGAGTTCAGCCACTTCGTAGTGTCCGTAAGAACAGGCATTGTGTAGGGGTACTAAGCCACTAATCAAAGAGAAAGCATTAATAGCTAGAGAATAAAATCCTATATGCAATCAGTAGATAAAACTCCCACTTTCATCAGACATTATTGTTATCTTTCAGTCTTTCCAGTTTTCTTGGTTTTATTTCTCTATTTAAAAAAATCAATTAAAACTTAATTATCCTCTTTCAGTTCTCATCCACAAGACTTTTAAATACTTAGCAAGCCCTAATGTCACAGCTTCCACAAGCAACTTCAATGCTGTTAATAACAGATAAAAACTAAATTGCAAGACTCACGGTTGTTCTGAGTTTGGATATTTGTGTAAATATCAAGAAAGACATAATGCTATATAATGTGTTTGAAGTGCAGTTATTAGTGAGTACTGCACATCTGATAGATACAGAAAGATACTACTTTCTGTATATATACAGAAAGTATATATATATATACCTTCTTCCAGGGTAAGCCTGAAAATCCAGTATTGGAAATTTATTATCCCCCACTCTGAACTAATATATGGAGTAAAAGCGTGAACATAACCAAGCTGCTTCACAATTAATGCAAAATCCTGTAAATGGTTCATATAATTTAACTGATTAACTGTAAAAATAACTAACTTAATAATAAAGGCTAACAGAATTAGAAGAATGACCAGAGATAACCCTGGTATTTTACCCCATTTTATTCAAGACTTATTTTTTTAGATCACCTAAAACAAGTTAAAGGCTGCTTTTAAGCAAAATAAAGTCTCCAAAATCGGCAAAAACTGGAAGAGAAGCAGCCTGTATTACAATGCCAGGTATGTTTTCGATAGTGGCTTCTCAAGAAAGTAAATTATGCAGTAATGGTCTATAAATCTCCCTACAGCACAGGAACAATGCAGAACAAGAAGGAAAGAGAAAAATTTTCAAGAGAAAAACATGATGGTCACTGGAATCTGAAGCAAAATGAATAGGTGGGACGTAGCTCTCACACTAACAAAGAACAACAGAACATATCATGGAATGAAATGTACCCTTTATCTTTGGCATGCACATCTGCTCCATGGTGCAAGAGGTACTCCACCACTGATACGCGGTTATATCCTGCAGCAAAGTGCAGTGGTGTTGAATGACGGCCTTCCAGATCTCTGCAATTCACATTCTGAGGGCTGCAAAGTTGCTGTGAAGACAAAAGAACCCAAAACCTAGCACAGACCTAAAACTAACAAATAAGGAACTTCCCAAAGCCCAACAGCAACAACAAAACATGAAACAAACAAATCTGAAAGAAAATAACTAAACCAGCACCTTCAAAGACCCCAACACAAAATTTGATCCAATTATATTATGCAAATTTTTTTGAAGTATCAGGAAATTTCTTTCCACTTATGCAAAGTTAAAAAAATAGCAGCTCTAAATTTACAGCTGAAAGTAGTTCTATAACAAGACTTATATAATGGAAGTGGTGTGAAGATGTCACTAATGTATAAGAAAGGGTGAACGTCTACATCATCAAGTACCAGGTTCAAGGCCATGTAACTTTCTCCAGATATACTACCTGGCCTATACTGCCCTCAGAAAACTAGAAATACTTAGCTTAGCAGTCAAAGGAGCTGCCGGTGCACAAAACAGCTGCTGTTTGAACATTAATGCGTATCATGCTGAAGTTCAAGGTGGGAAAGTATGCACACCAGTCCATCTGCAGGCTGTTTTGTCCACAGACCAAGTATCAAAAGCAAGATCAAACCTTCTTGTGATGCTGGGATTCCATGGCCTGACCCTTCACCTTCAGAATAAGGATAGTTTAAAATATGAAGTCTGCTACCTATTAACAGTATTTGCTGGCCATCTGATTGAATCATGCACCTGAGGGCTTGTTTCTATTAAACTATGATTCTGGGAATCACAGGGACTACATCAAAGGATTATGGCTACATCTGAGTCCATTGAAGACATGACTGTGTGAAGGACTGGCAGGCTAAACAAGCAGAAACTCAAGAGAAACGCACCTCAGTACATCTTAATGTACTACCTTCTAGGAAAAAAAAAAAAAAAAAAGAAAGATCCCTGAGTTCCCATTTTTTATGGTTTACCATCCACTGGGCACTGCTTCCACAGCCCATGTAGCAGAGGCTTCCACAAGCCTTGCATAGCAATGCAAAGTAGAAAATTCACATGAACTGTTCAAACGTACCTTCACAGTTTCCAAGTCCCCAGCTTTGGATGCTTCTAACAACCGATAATCCACATCGGATGTGCGCACAGGTGTACTTTCTACATAAGGAAAAAGATGGTTTAGGATTACTTAGGATACTTAAGTTGTATTAATTTGTGCTCAACACATTTTCCAAAGTTGGGGGGTAAAGTCGGTCTGTTGTCACTTGTGAAAATGCAGCTGGGGTTGTGATGTTCAAGTTCATACTGCCAAAATGTCTGAATAAGGAGTTTTAGAGTTTTAGAGCAAATTAGTCAGATTTTGACTCTAAAACTGATATTATTATACCAACATTCTTCTCTCTCAATCCACATACATACATTCATGTGCACATTTTAACATGTAATGCCATGTAACCAGCTATATCTCAGGAGTGGGTACATTTCAAAACAGTCCTTCCTTGCACTGCTGTAAAATGCTTTTTCCTTGTTATGTCTTGTTTTAAGACAATACTGTTGAAAACACTAGAGGAAATGGAGTTTCTAGCTACCATGGGTCTTCTCATCTATCTGGATATCTGCCTCTGTTTGACCACCTGCACATCTCACTGTAAGGTGAGTTTATTGCTCTGTAGTAACTATTGATGCGATTATTCTTCTCTGTACTTGCAAAAATTCAAATGTAACATAGGTAAGAGGATGCAAATCCTTAAGCACTTACATGAAAAATAGTGGCACCCGCTTCAAACGTCTATTAATCTTTTTAATGCAAGATATAAACAAATTGCATCTAAGCATTAACCAGAGCAGTTTCACAATAAAATCTTTCTCTACTGGACAAGCAAGAGATTTGAAGTAAAAGTTCAGTTTAGCAACTATCTGTGTTTTTCTGCCAGTAACACTCTGCTTGTGATTGCTGAAGTAGGGAGTACCTAACAGATTGGCTGATGCAGGGAAAAAGGTTTCATACATGCTCAGCAATATTCCAGTTGCCTTGGAACCTGCTACCAAAGGAATCCCAAAAGTTGCTACATGTGCCTTCCTACAATCTCCTTGTACAGCAGCATGTTCTAGATCTACAAGCTGGTTATTTTCTTCTCAATTTGCACAAAATCACTGAAATGAGCAGAGCTATTTATTTTCTGACAAGTGCCACACAATACATACTGTAGTTGTGTGCACTTGATGGCAGAAAGGAGAGATGAGAAAACTGCTGCAAGTCTCTTGCACTGAAAAAGAAACAAGATTCAAAGCTGTAAAGGGAGAAGCTGAAGTTCAAATACACAAGCCTTTACTTTTACCCACCACTTAAGATCTGTTGCACTGCTTCATTTCCCATCTGTGCTGCTGTGAAGCCTTGCAAAGAGATGATGGAGGGATCAGAGCCGTAACTCAGCAACAGCCGGCAGGTTTGCAAGTGCCCTGCTAACGCAGCCCTGTGCAACGCTGTTTGACCAAGTGTGTCCAGTGCATTCATCTGAAAAAGCAGCAGCAGTAGAAAATTAAACACTGTTGTAATTAAAAGTCTGCACCTGCCCCCATCCTTAATAAGAAGTGTAATAAGAAGAATTTTCTAGCGTACGAATTTATCTCTCAATTCTTCTGCAGTGCAATTAAACAAAACCAAACAACAAAACAGGCAAACTAATGGTAAATTAGTTTTCCAAAGGAAAACTAATTTACCACAGATGTTTTCCTGCCTTTTAACAACAGGGGTTTTTTGTTTGCTTGGCTAACAGACAACATAGGATCCCCAAGACCATACTTTAAATAGTGATCAAACTTTTGACGAATTTCATGAAGACCAACCTTGTGCAAGAAAAGAGAAACTATCACAGGAGGAGAAAGAAGTAACTTGACGTAAATTGTTACCAAACAATTCAAAGATCTCACAGCTTTAAGCAAATTACCATCTGTCATTGTCAGAACGAGAATAACTCAACATTACCCACTACCAAGAATTAATGCAAAACAAAGATGTCAAATGAAGAATTCTATGAAGGAGTGGGGGAGAAAAAAAGTTGGATATAAATATTTCCTCCTCACTTTTTGTGCCTTTGCATGAACGTTAAGTATAACTGGATATAATTCTTCTCAATACAAGGCTGTATAAACAGGCAAAATGGAGTATCATTTTCAAAGAGTATGATATAATGGAAACACATCTGTCTGTCAAGATCTAACAGAGCAGCTAAATAACTAGAAGCATCTCTCCCAGCACACTATCAAAGAAAGGAAGAGAATAATAGAGAGCTTTAAAAAGCGGAAAAACATCCCCATGAAAATAACCTTTCAAGAAGATACTCTGTACCTAGCAGCGATTCATGATAAATTTAAATGCAAATGCCCAACAGCTTTTTTACCACTTTATGAAATACAGAACTATTCTATATTCTCTGCAAGCAACTCAGAATCTGTTATCTGTTTCCAAGCCTACAGATTGCAGGCTGTGAACTGCATGCATAATAAACTTTGTTACTGTATAAAACCCACCTTTTTACCTTCTCAAAATCTTTGTGGTGACAGCAAACAAAGGTTTTTCTTGCTATTTCTCACCTAAAATGTAGCATGCAAACCCTACTACCCTACCATGAAACCAGTGAAAAAGCATTTTGGTTAAGACACATATTCTATAGCTAAATGAAATTTAACTAAAACTAAATGAAATTAACTATGCAAAGATCTACTACCAGATAGCATTAAAAAAAAGTAAAATACCTGCAATAGAGCAATATCAAGTCACAAAAAAGAACAAAGAACAATCAAAAAAAGAAGAGGAGTGTGATTCGATATTGTCTGAAATTATTTTACAGATTGATAGAGCAGAAACTTCTCAGATCACAAACCTCTCTTGCAGCAAGATGGACAGGAGAATAGGTCTGCTTTCTTCTAACCGTGCTCAGCTCACGCCACTCTAATGGGATTGCCCTAAAAGTTTTGTTTCAAATAAAAAACTTACTGCTATCATAAATATTAACTAGATGCTGAATGTCCCAAATCCATCATTTTGTTCAGATGATGATCCTCATCTGTTTCAGGACACCAGATACTTTTCAGCACTGATAAGAGCACAGAGGTAAGCAGAACTCCGGGGCAACACAAGTTTAGTGATGGTAAAGGCAGAATGAAATGTAATTTGTGGATTCTCAAAGTAGCTGATAACAGTACGTTCATCCAAAAAAAGAAAACTGTAAGTAATGTATTCTTTAATACTGAATTTCTGTGTTAAACACACCTGTACTAAACAAACTGTAGAAATAACAGCAGCAAGGCATTCATTGTGCACAATTCGATACTGACTATGTCCCTGGAAAAATGTTAATATTCATTTGAAAAGAACACTGTCAGGGTCATCAGAGCCATCATCTCATATGTCTTATCCAGGTCTCCTTTCACCTCTAAACCATTATCTTTCCCAACAATCAATTATTCTGGCAGAAGAACATCAGCCATTTGAAGAAATACCTGCTTACTTCTGAGATAAAAAGGGCTGCAGCTGAGAGGGATGTATGCACCAAATGCAGCTGCTCTTTATATCTCAGGAGCAGAGTTAAGCTTTGCAGAACAATTTCACTGGGAATATGTCCACTTTGGGGCAGATCTTCTCTCACCAATAATGCACCACTTCTCTAAAACCAACCAAAGAATATACTCCAATAAGGCTTAAAGCAAGACGACTTACTTCCAAATGAAAATCAACTTAAGCACTACAAACTGAAATAGAAAACTGAGATTTAAGTTTAAGAAAGTCTAATAAAAATCAGACCTGGTAAGACATATGCCTGTGATAAACGATGTTCAATACCAGGTCCAAAACCATTTGCCTTTTCCAATTCAAAGCCAAAGTCTAAACTCTGTTTGACAAAATGTGAAATATGCAAGGTGTACTGCATTAACTGTGCCTTGAGTAGCCAGATTGTTCCAGCTGCACTTTTAAAAAAAGATAAACATCAATCTGGTCCCCTTTGCAAGCAGTTTGAAATTGGAAGGCTGTAGCTCTGAATTATCTTACAGACAGGTTTTCTGCAAGGAGTTAAAAACAACAGGTTTGACAGCTTTTGTTCCACAGTGCACTGGCTCTGGATCCAATTTCTTCACCTTTTAGCATGAAAGCAATCATTCCAATGCTCAAAATGTAATGTAAAAGCAGAATACAGTTATCAATTGAAAAGAGTTTTTAACTAAGGGTTTTCAGAGAAAGATACTGTCCTATTCAGTATTTCTCAACGCAGACTTCCTTCTGTTCTTTCCTCTGTCTCCCTTAATTTCCTTTCCTCCATCTTGAACAGACACAGCAGAGAAATGGAAATGGTCACATATCATCAGACACTGCTGCGACTTCCCCCTCCCTCACTGCTGCTCTCTTGGAGCAGTGTACACAGTTACAGCACTATTCCCTTGGCTGCCAGGCACTCGTGGCAGCTCAACAGCTCGGATCTGCTCAGGAAACATTTTTTGCAAGACTTCATAATCATATCGGCTTTCTATCAAGATCAAATGCCCTAAATATCCCTCCTGCTCCTTGACACTACAAAGAGCAGTACAAAAAGCAACAGCTTCCAAGCACTGGGATTTTCTCTGTGAAATCTTTCTAAAAGATTTACATTCTCAAAATCACATGTGAAACTTGTGCTCTGCAAGCAGCTCCATATCACAGTATCCCTCCCTGCAAGTGTTCTAACTGCTCTCCTCCTGCATTAATTCTGAAAAAAAGCTTGCAGTATGTCTTGTGTCTTGTTGTCTAACAATAAACATAGGATCGAAGAAGCATTGGCGACAACTTCAAGCTTGGTCAGCAGAAAAAAGCAGGGAAAAAAGGAGTCAGTTTCAGTCTGAAAGCTCCTATAGGATTCAGTCAGATGTTCCACCATTACCTCTTCTGCATAAAAGCTTAAGACTAAGGTCAGGATATTTAGATGTCTAAGCAGTAAGAAAAGGTGAACCAGTCAACCACAACAGACCACACAGTTCTTTATGTTGTCAACCATCATAGTTTAGAATCTACTAAATTTCTGAAAAGCAATTCAATTTTCCAATTCTTACTGTTCCCTGAGAAAATCATACCTCTCCCTGAAATGTTGGGAGTGAATGGGTTACACAACAAGGTTATTCAAAAACATTTCAGTTTGTTGTGTGGGTTCTAGATAGATGGTGAACATTAGCTAATCCATGATCACGAAAGGCTGGCAACATGCTACTCCACTGCACAGAAATAACTGTATTATGCAAAGATGCATAAAGTGAGATTCTCCCAGCAGAGCAGAATGAATTCATTTCTGCTACCATCACAAACAGGGACACTATCTCTCCGAAATGACCTTATAAAGGCTCATTTTCTCTTGCAGAAGAATAGCTACAACAGCATCCTTTAGAGGCATATCATAATTAAAGACCATTCATGACATCTCTGCACTTGCCCAAGATACCAGTGAACTTGAATGCTTGAAGGTCTTTCTTTCCAACAATCCTTCCAGTTCAGAAAATACTCTAATCCTTTACTTCTGCACTGCTGGAAAGCTGAATATCTTTCTGAACACATTAATTTCCCACATGTCTACAAATTTGGACAAGAACTTAAGCCAGATGAAATATTCAACTATCTAGAAATACAACAAAACAGGATGAAACTCACTTTTTCACTAGTTCACCACTTTAGAATTATTTTTTAAATTAAAGAATTTTGATCATCTTCAAAGATAAAATCATGGCATTTGAAGATTTGATCACAAGACTAATAAAATTGTTTATGTTTGAGGATTCTTTGAAGATGCTCTGCTTTTATTTTTCATATGGTACTTTGAGAATATTCAACATCAAATAAGCAGTGGTGTGAAATGCTGTCTCACACAAACAGGGCAGGCAAACAAGGAAAAACTGGCATTTAAAACCACAAATATTTATGATCAACATTCTTGAAGAAAATTCTAAGAAATCCCAAGGTTTCTCACCTGTTCTTTAAATTGACAGTCAACTTCTGTAAACTCAAGTACCGAGCTAATAAAAACATCTTCCATGGAATGAGTTTCGCTTAGACATAACATGCAGATGTGCAACTAATGTGCACAAGGGCTTCTTTACAGTTCAGATTAGGAACCAACTCTGTAGTGTCAGTAAGGGTCAGCGGGACACACCAAAAGAAGCAATTTAGGGTTAATTGCTTGCCAGTAGGACAATTCTTGCCAATACAAATCACAGAATATTCTGAGTTGGAAGGGACCCATCAGGACCATCGATGGGTCCTGTCTGCACAGGACACCTCGAGAATCACTCCAGCTGCCTGAGAGCATTGTCCAAACACTTACTGAACTCCGTCAGCCTTGGTGCTGTGACCACTTCCCTGGGGAGCCTGTTCCAGAGCCCAACCACCCTCTGGGTGAAGAACCTTTTCCTGATATCCAACCTAAGCCTCCCTTGACACAACCTCATGCTGTTCCCTCAGGTCCTGTCATTGGTCACCAGAGTGAAGAGATTGATGTTTTCAGATGTTCTTTCTGTAAAATAGGTCTCAATCAAGCACAAGTTATTCAAGCAGTCCTTCGCTGTTTATTATCATCTAACATACTTCAAATAGCAAATTTATACAGTGATAACATTATGGATAATTAAATCCAGCTCTAAGACCACAGACCATCCCCTGTTCATCCCAAATTCCCAAAAGTAGTCTTCATCATGCTTTAGCCCTTTCCACAGAACAAGAAAAGGCTAGACATACATACTTCACTGTATGTGAACTCACTGTCTGACACAACTGTTCCTCATGAAAACAGAAGAATTTCCTATAAAATGCCAAAACAATCAAATTATTTTCTATCTACAGAATTTTATATGACTTTGTCTCCTAACACTATTATTGTTGGTTATTTTGTGGATCAATTGTCTGTCTTTTGTCACGGAATTTCAGAGAAAGTTAGTTCTACTTTCTCTGAAGCCCTAATTATACATCTTTTTCAAATTGTTACTCTCTCAGTAATCAGTAGTGCTTTCCAGAAGGGAGATAAAAGCTGAATTTAACAGTACCTCTCCTCTGACAGAAGTAATGGCTGCAAAGTAAAAAAACCCTACATGGTATGTGTCATCCATACACACCTCAGTAAGCATTTTATACAAGATCACAGTGGAAATTTTTATTTTATATTGAAAAAAGAGAGTTTGATGGAAGAACTGAACATTATGAAATGGGGAAGGCTGCTTGGTGAATGATTGTGGGATAATGTTACTTTACTATTTGCATTAATGATCTTGGCACAGGAGAATTGTGCTGAAGGGCACAAATATAAAATATTAACAAAATCAAGATCCTCTGTGCACTGCAAGATTACAGGAAGGATCTGGGTACTACTGTCTCATGTCTATTAAAAAGGCAAATATGATCCCAGTACACATCAGTCAGGCACTTACAAAAGAGGTACAGCATGGAAGGCAGGGTGAGAACGAATTCTATTCTTGTTGCCTGCACTCCAAGATTTCCTCTGGTGCCAGTAAAGAGAAGGGTTTATAAGGATGAACAGGAAAATGCAATGTTCTCTTACAAGGGAAGATTAAGTGTGTGAGGCTTTTAGCCTACCAAAACAAAGGCTAAGAAGAATCAGTTTATTCACTGCAAATACTTCACTGAAAGAAGCATCAAGTAAGAAGAGAGGTATTTAAAAAGCAGGAGGATGCAGTACAAAGAATAAATGGATCTTCACTGGGAGGCTGCTATTGCAGGGAGACTAGATTCACCAGCTCATGCGAACCCTCTCTTGTAAAAAATACAACCAGAGATAATCAAAGAGCTTAATATATCTGATTACATCTTATGAAGTAACTAAAATTCAAGAGACAAAAAGAGAAAACATGAAGGAAAAACTTCCAAACACACAACAAAAGAAAAACATCAAAACCTGTATTATGCTTCAGGAACGAAAGCTGCCATGTCACTACAGTCAGAAACAAAGAAATATCAATGTCAAGAGTATCTGATAAACGGAATGTCTACAGTCAAAGCATGAGCAAGAGGTCAAATGATAACATACAAGCAAGACAAACATTTCAGAGTGATTAAATATGCCTAGTTAACTAACTAATACTCTTGAGCATATCCCATCTGGGAACTTCAAAGTGCCTCATAAAGCCTTATTGATCTACCTCTCATTAAAAATTATGGGTGCATTATTTACTGTTTTACAGCTAAGAAACTTTGGACACTCATCCACTGCAGTATGGAAATATGCACTTAATATTAACTTTGATTAGCCTCCTGCCATGCACTTAAGTGCTTTGCTAGATCATAAATGTGAATGGTCTATCCTCAGAATAACATAGGATATGGGATATGAATAAAGAACAAGGTTTAATGACCACTGTGCATACTGTTGATGGAATAATCCACAGAACACACCACTCAGTATCATTCTGTAGATAACTGTGCACCACTCAGCACCATTAGTCAGTTCATAAGTGACTCATGGATCACAATTTAGGAATCCCTGGTTCAGGAGATAAAAGAATTACAAGCTATTATCAGAACGTGCTACTGATGATAAACAAAAATGGGTCCATTCTAGTAAGAGTGCCATCTTTGAGCTTACCCCTAACCTGACTACAGCTGATATAGATTTTCAAGGGAGCACTAATTTAAATAACAAGAGTACAGCAGCAGCACACAGAAGCTCCTTGTATTTCAAAGCAGGTAGTACTTTGGTATCAGTACATCTGAAACTCCAGCACGTCCAGTTCAGTGCCTACCCAAATACCATCAGTACTGAATTCCTCTGCAAAAGCAGATCCTCATAAAAGTCTATTCCTATGGCAAAATGGATTTTTTTCACTTTCAGTGCATAGGTATGCAACTAAGAGTGAATCAGGGAAAATAATAACCAATAGTTTTAATTACTATAATCGAGAACTTCGACCCTGCTTTCTCCCTTAGGCAAAACTGCGTAGTCACCAGTGCATTAGGACTCTCAAATATGATCAACTCTGCCGTGGTATTGTTGTTGAGGTATTTTATGATGCCAATAAAGTACTATGGAAGTGAATCAGAAATCTGGCAGTGAGCTCTCATACAGCGTTATCAATTAAAATTTACTGTTTCAAAACAAAAACACTTAACTGTGCATACAACTACATTGCTCATACCTCCTATCACAGCAAGAGTGACATTTGATCGTTACAGGCAATAACATAATACAACGGGTAATAATTTGTAACAATGAGTTCTTCATTTTCAGCTCCCTGAATGAAGAGGAAGACTTAAAAAGAGTAATCTGAACCCCATTCAAAGCAAAACCAAGATCTTTTATATTCTAGCCAATGCAAAGAAAGTATCCATCAAGAAGAGCTTCTGAGAAAATTAAGTAGTGATGTATATCATTACCATGAATATTAAGTTTGCTACTAAAACTTGTAGAAAGATCATTCCAAAACACTTCTGAAAGATAGTTAAACCACATTCTAAATAAAGCTAGTTATACCTTCCTCTGCCTTTAATAACTTGCTGAACAATATGTTTCTAAGTAAGCTTCACCACAAGTTCACAAATTACTTAGGTTGGCATCTATCAATAGCTAAAGGGCACAGCAAAACAATCTGACCACGAGAATTAGAAGCAAGCAAGGGCTAAGAAATACTCAGCATTAGAATACTAAACTCAGTGTCAGTACCCTCAGCCATTGGATATTTTCAAGCCAACAAGATAAAGCAACATGAGGCACCTAGATAACCACATTTATTAGAAATCATATCAAGGTTCATTAAAAATGAGTAAGGTAGACTCCTAAAGCCTGTAGTCAGTTACTTGGAGAGAAGTAATTTTCAAATGGGATTCCTGGGGATCCTGCACTTATTTCAGATAAAACACACTTCAAGGTTAATACAAGAAGCACAAGGCATACATAATATCACATCTATCGTATGATATTATATAACTATCATAAAAACTTACAGGGTATATAATCAACCTAACCATTCTTCTTGCTGTCTTAAATAAAATACATGCAAGTATATTTACCTTTGCTCCATGTTTATGCAGAACTTCCATGACATCATTATGAGCTTTTTCAGCTGCAACATGTAAAGGTGTCATGAAACTAGAGGAGGGGGGGAAAAAAGTGAAGTATTAGTTTTGCATTCCTAATGGGACAGAGGTCTTTGGAAAACTCAAACATTTCAGAAACCTACTCTTTGTTTTTCTCGTTTACATTAGCTCCTTTCCTGAGCAATAGTTCTGTAACTTGCTTCCTCTTCGGATGTACAGCAGCCACAGCACAGTGCTGCAAAAAAAAAAAGTAAATATAAAGCATATTTCAACTGTGTAGATGATAAAGAACTTTAAAGATACATTACTTCATCCCTTAATTATTCTGCTAAAATCAGACTACAAAATTTACAAACAGAATTCACCATACTGAACAAAATACAGGTTACTGATCAATGCTAAATTATTCTAGTCAGAAAAACAATTTTAATTTTAAAGCTATCTGTCACTTAGAAAAAAAGCAGTATGGTCCCAACTACATTAACCAGCTATCAGGACAAAGCTGACACATAATGAACAAAGGAGGGAAAGACAGAGTTTGAAACGCCTAACTTCTTACAGAGGGTCTCCAAAGTGTTCTGTAAGGATTCTGCTGCAGTTGTCAAATTGACAAGACTTGAATGTCACTTTGTTTCTCCTTCTGATCCAAAGTGTACTGACCTTGTTAATGGCCATCTGTGTCATGCACCCAACTACAGCTTATGCAATAAGCAAACAAGCAACACATTTCTCTTAGAGTATCTTTTTTTCCCCTGCTATGAGAAAGACACACCCTTCAACAAAGGGCTTCTCAATGCTCATGCCTGCCCTTGTGGGACCACACAGCCCTTTGCTAGGTGTTAACTATTCTCCTGAATGTGGCTGGCATCTGTTGGTTTCTCCACAGTGGACCTATCAATGCATTCCTGAAGCCCGGAAATACCAGCATGGTTCCAGATAAGATTGAATACCCAGCTTTAAAATCAAGTCCAGAAATGCTCATTTCAAGTTTGGACATCTCAAGATAGCAGACTATAAGAAATATGAGAAACATTTGGATTTTTCTGTTTTTGTCTTTACCCACATTTTAAATCAATAACCCATAAAAGGCAGAAAGTCTCCTGGAAGAGTTCTCTAACTTTCCAATAGCAAAATGATAGCCTTTACAATTAGACCCCCAAACCCAATGCTATTAGGTAGCACTAGTACCAATAACCATCTTTTGTTCAGTTTCAGCCTTCATTATGAAGTAACTTTCACTCAAGCTTCCACACTGCTGTTAATCGGCAGGGCACATCCAAATTTTGCAAAGGTAAGCTTGTAAATAAACATTAAGATCAACTTTTGCTCTGAAGAGTGGCAACATTTTTAAGGCTTTGTAGATAACACCTTGTCTCTATTTTCTGCCTATTTGATAAACAAGCCCTAAAACACACAAATGCTGAAGTATTGCCAAACCTCAAAGCAACACTAAAACCTACATCAGGTGCTTGCTTTGACCTTCTAGCTAATACAGCAGAAACCCCAGTGGCCCATGGAAAATACTATCATGCTTAGGGCAGGAATAGCTCAGTTAGATTACACATAACCTCATCTGATCCTGGAAGCAAAGTCCTTTCATTTGGACTGGAGACGATTTGGAAATCTCATATACAGCAGCCAAAAACTGAAAAAATCACAGTCAAGCACTTAGCGAACAGTGAACCAAATACATCAATAGAGCTAAAACGTCCCATTTGGTCCAGCTGTGTCTGTAGAATCAGCAGGGGGAAAAGAGCAAAGAACATCACAGGACTATGAAGTGATCATTACACAGCTAAAGAGATGCCACATAGCAGCAGCTGACATACTCAGAAAGAAAAGGATAACATCAACCCAAATTTCATAATGTCTTCACATTCAGCCTATAAACCTCTCTTCCCTATCTTGCTTCTAACTTCGGGGGAGGATGCTGAGTCCTCCACAGGGGAAACAGAGCATGTGGGGATGCTTGGTACCCAACACACAATGTTCTGATCACAATCACAGTATCTCCAACACTAAATATGCAGCTGCATGCTTGCAGCTGAGACCTGCCAATGGGAAGAAAATGTTCCACTGGAATAAAGTATCATAACTATAGTGGTTTTAATAATACCATCAGGCTCCACGTCAAAGTCTTCACTACATCTGGGATACTGGCTGTGTTCTTTGCTTCCACTGCTTTTTTTAACAATTAAATAAGAGCAGGAAAGTCTCAAAAGAACCCTGTTTCTACAGCTAATGTGATACTGTCAGTACCATTCCAAACCTGTGAGACCCTGTGATACACATCTATTTTCACCACAATTTTATGTATCCTATGAATAAAATTTGTAATCCAAGTTTACTCACATAAAACATGAGGGAAACTGGGCTACAGAAATAAAATTTAACCCCATAAAAACCAGACCAACAGACCAACAAAAAAAAAAGGTTTATAGGAAAAAATGCAAGAGAAGTGAAAAACAAAAAGGTGAAGAGTGGCTGGAGAGCTTCTGTAATCTACCAGAAGAAAGGGAAAAAAGTGATAAAATAAATTATATGATGTTTTTTCTATAATGGTGATTTTATTTTAGTATAGAAAGTGTTCAATGCCAAATTCTCAATCTCAGATGATGAATGTATTTTCATAGTGTAGAAATAAAACTCCTTGACTCCAGGCTACCAGCACATTCATCATAAAACAAATGGATTGACTGTACAATCTCACCAGTGCAGTCTCATGCGACTGTGGCTGCTTAAAATTAATGATCTCCAAAGCAAGTGTCTTTTTCACTTTGGCTAGGTCTGCCTCTCTGGCTGCTTGCAGTAGAGAGTGTCCTTTGAATTCATCTGTTAGAGGAAAAAGACACATTTAATATTCAGCAAGATGTCATATTTATAAATGTTATTGCAGAAAGACAGCTATACTCAATTGAGAGGAAAGAGTGCTTCTACATGTCTTCTGGTGGCAGCTGACCTGGGAGACAGAACATAAAAGAAGCTTTGCTGAAACCAAAGGGACATGCTAAAGGAGAGGGGAAGTTATTCCTTGAGTTAAATCCTAAGTGTGTTTTCCCCCTTTTATCCTCCACCCATTGACATTAAATGCATATGTGACCTGTACATTACCTACATCTGTGTTCAAATGAGCACAATGCTATGAGATAGTCTTAAGAAAATAAAGCATTACAATTACTTGTCAAAAACTTTATTGTATTTGCACGACAAATAATTCACTGTAAAGCCTAAGTGTATATTTATAATTTCTATAAAATTATAAGTAACAATAAAACCAACAATAATACATATACAAAATTTAAATATAAAATACTAAACTATTGGTCTTAAAGAAAGGTAACTAGCTAAGCATTTGAAGCCAGTCTGCTCCAAAGATGAAACAAGTTTTGATAGCAGGTATATCTTTGCAAGTACAGATCACTAAATTTATTATTTCCAGATCTTTTTTAGCTCAGCAACTAGTTCATTTTAGTTTTAAATAACTTTGAATTTGAAAAGAATTGTTTATCTTAAAATGTAAAGACAAAAGGCAGGTAAGCAAAACTTACATCTGACCCTGGGAATTAGAAGAAAAATACCTCTATTTCAGTAAAATATGAATATTTTTGTTTCATAAGCAAGCTTGAAATCCTAAGTTTGTTAACGAGGGACTTTCTTCTCCCACCTTTGTTTTAATGTCTGGTTTAAATTTCTTCGTAAGCATAGCACTACTCAAAGCACAAGTGCAAATAAATCTTGAAATAACAAACATAATGTAACTGCATTCCCAAAGTATAAGACCAAACAACTCAAGAACACAAAAAACATGATATTTTGGGATGCTAATACAAGCTATCCCATCAAGATACTGTCAAATTTGACATAATGCTCACATTTGTTTACAAATTTCAGTGGGTATTATTGGACATGAATCTTCCTTCACTGATCTAGAGGAACTCTAAATACAGAAATAAGCTGAAGTTTAAGCTAATTTTTTTTTTTGCTTGTTAATTTAAATAAATGCTAAATTTATTTTGGCTTCCTCAGTGCCAGAAGCCTTAGCCCAGGACTCAGGGTAGAGAAGTACCTAAAAGATACTAATGCCCTCCTCTTTTCTTCTAGACCAAAGTTTTCTGCTGCATATGATCTCACCATCTTCCCCTGCAAAGAATAGTTCTTCCCCTGCAAAGGATAGCAAGTAGACTAAAACCTGGCCAGCTGTGATTGTGAGTAGTGCAGGATCACATTATTAGTGTCTGGGGGCTTCTGCTATACTGGAACGGTGAGACACAAACCCAAAAACTTATTTATAATTGAGAATCTAATTCTCAAGAAGTTTTCTGTAACTTCATAATGCTCTGTTTCCATATAAGACTCATTTAATTATCTTTTACATTTTATAAGAGTGAGGAAACAAATCCCCCAAAGAAGGAAAGCAAAGGCATTCAAAATAAAATTAGAGTTGAAATATCGGTTTGTAAACAGCATAAGGTTTGCAAAGACTACAAAAGGAGGTGATGGAATTTCCATCTCCAAGGTTGCACACTGAAGGTACCTACCTTCTCTAAGTTTCTAAATGAAATACAGAGCCTCAATATAGAGGCTCCTGTGTGACTCAGCTGGACTTTAAATATAAAGCACCCCAAAGTCACTGATTCAGCAGAGCCTTAAGAATTCCAAACTTCAGAAAACCAGGCAACATGACAAATGATGTATCAGAAGTACCTGTGCACTTCAAAGCACGTGGCAAAGCTGCAGCTACTCTGCTGCTTTGCATCCACTTCTGAAGCTCGAGGAAGGTGGCCTGGAAGGAAAATAGCATCCCTTTCCACCCACCAACAAGTGTTTTCAGTCTGGAAACACTTACAGGTCAGTCTCTCCCTGAGCTCAGGCGTTGGAGCCATGTCAACCGCACTCTTGCCGTGGCAGTTGACCAAGGTGGGATCGGCGCCGTGGCTCAGCAGGAGGGAGCAGACCTCCACACGGTTCTTGGAAGCAGCCTCGTGCAACGGGGTGAATTGCCAGAGGTCCATGGCATTCACACAGGCACCATGCTAGCACAGCAAAAAAAGCCTTGGATTAGTAAGAAAACACCTCCAGCAACTAAAAAACTTACAAATTTTCATTTTATTATAAAAATTGGTTCAAGTCACTCATGTATGAACACACACACATAAAAAATTTAATTAAAAATACCAGCATACACAAAAATACTGTTGAATCTGCAAAAAAAAAAATAAAATTGGAATTTCTGTGTGAGCTAGTTTTTCAACAGAAAGGTTCAACTCTACTATCAGTCCAAAGGAATTACACAAATAGGCCACATATACTGTTCCAAAAAAGACCTGAAGTTGCAGGTTTCTGAAAGGACAATATGATGTCTGAAATCTGTTACTAGTAGGAAAAAAAAAATCTTACTTTTCAACTCCAATATGAACAGTTCATATCTCATCTAACACATCTAAATCAACAGTAATTACTTTCCATCCTTTTGCTTACCTTAAGCAGCAGCTCTGTAACCTCATAGTGTCCATACGAACATGCATTATGAAGAGGCACAAGACCACTGCATGGAAGAAGGCAAATGACAAATTTTTTTAAAGCAGCATTTTTACAGGAGGAACAATTTTCTCCCTACTGAGATGAAAAGATCAAATTAAAGTTAAAACATTTAAGTAGTTAAGCATTTAAAAATTAGGATTTGCAAACTAATGGGAAAATCTGACTTCCCCAAACAACACATTATTTAAGAGTGGCATTAACACTTGGGGTTTTCTTGCTTGGTTTTTGGAGGGGTTTTTTGTTGTGGGTTTTTTTTTGCCTTAACAGGCCACAGATGTTTAATCTACCATTAAGACTAGCATTAACTGGCTTTGATGTAATCTTTCTTGAAGCCATTAAGGAGGGGGAAAAGTCCCATTCCACATTCAATTTCCTCAACAGTGTTCTGCTTCTGCCTAAACAGGAACTCATGTTTAAAATGCTATGTGAAAGGCAAAACTCCCCAGATAACACTAACATAACTCCTGGGTATTTTATGAAGATGTACAAATATCCACAGAAAGCAGACTCAAATTGCTGCTCTAGACTGTGGAATGACCTGATTTTCCTTCATTTTTTACAGTACAACCTATTTAACTGTTCAAGATACTTCTAAGAGAGTCCCTGTAATTTTTGTAGAGCTGTATTACTGCAGGCCATACTTAAAAATGACACTAGCAAAATAAATAACAGGGATTTAGTCACAAGCACAAGATGTAATAAAAGTCATGCATTGAAAAGGAGATGCGAGATGGGCAATTACTGCAGAGGGCAAAATGAGTTCAATTCAAGCCAAGTATGACAGGCTAGTTATAGCTCAACAGATCAGTACACATAATACATGAAAACCATAATTAACCCCATAATATCTATGAAAAATACGGGGGTAATTCCCAGGACTGCAAAACTGACTTAGAGAGAATTAGGACAGCAAGGAGTAGACAGCAATTAAATAAACTTAATTTTAAGGTGGATGCTCTCAGAAGCATTTGTCACAGGAGAGGAAAATTTGTTTGGGGGAAATTTTTCAGCCTGTTTTTTTCCATCATTACTTTTTCAAATTAAAACTTATGGGTGCACATGTGAGGCAGAGAGAGACTATCCATTCCGCAGAGCACTCAGAAAACCTGCCCCCTTCCAAAATGATGGTCATCTCAGAGGACTGAGGCCTTCAAGGCCTGTCAGCAAAGACAATCACTGCAGCAATGCACCTGGCACTTCTGCAGCATCCCCTCCCCTTCGCTCTTCCAGCACAACAGCTGTGAGGGAAAGGAAAGACCACTGGAGAAAGAGCTGCTTCCTTGGCTGGGCTTCTCTTTGGGAGTAACTAGAAGTGGTGGCCACGTTAGAAATACAGAACAATTCCTAAGCACTTTCTCTGAATTGACTCCATTGAAGAATACCTAAGAGTTCTACAGAATCAATGTAGCCTAATTTAGCTCCTTAAATGAAAAGTGACAGTTATTTATAGCCTATTTACTTATAAATTACGTATAAATAAGAAACAGCAAGATAAAACAAAACACCACACAGATTCTAAATGTGTGATGCCACTAAAAAAGAAGCGGGAGCTTACCAGGATGTTAGATGTTTCTAAGTATGTTTGGGTTGTTTTAAAGTTCAGTACAGAGTAAGTATTGAAAGGTTTTCCTTTCTTTGTTTGCTTTCCTTCGCCTCCTGCTCTAGCCCCAAGGTAAAGTTCAGCTGAACTACTTCTCACACATTCCAAGCAAATTGTTCAAAACTCATTACAGCATCTACACTGGAATTTTCTACCACCTGATGCTGAAATTTTGGAAAGGTGCAAAATACCTTCAACTTGCTTAACTAATGCTGGATCTACCTAAATAGGGGGGGTGGGGGGGAAGGTGTTTTGATGCATTTTCTGTGTTGGTGGGGGTGGTTTCTGTATTGTGGCGTAGTTTTGTTTTTGTGGTTTATTGTGGGGGGTTTTGGGTGCAATTTTGTTTTTTTGACTTGCATAATATGTCATTATACTTTTAACAACAACACTGTTAAAAAAAGCCATTAGGGTAAATGGACAGATGAAAGAGCTACAATTAGTCAAACTTTAGGAGTTTAAGTACCTAGGACTGTTCTGGAGAGAAATGAAAAAAAGGAAAGAAGCTAAGAAAATTTAAAACCTCTTCAACACTAGGCTGGACTCAGCAGAAAATGAAAACACAGTAAGTGCCTCAAGTTTGCTGCTGGAGACAGCACACACACGTATCTTACTTCTATGGATCCTGAATACATAATGTATGCCTTTAACTAAGGGCCCAATTTCTATGATGCTAAGACTAAGCCTTCCAATCCAATCATCATGAAAATCATCCTCTTAGAGATCAGAAATGTATGGATGAGAACAATGCACTTAATCATTTCCAATTTCTGACTGCTGTGCATTTTGCTGATATCTTACATAACTACCACCCTTAATGCAAAAATGGTACAGTTTAGCCTCTACTGTATCTTGATTTTTGCTGTCAACTTCAATGAAGACAGATCAACAAGGACCACTAGTTGTGAGCACATGAGCATTACTGATGTTACTTGGAATTACATCCATATATACGAAACAGGATGAGACCATAGATAAGTTTTTCAATGGACATCTTTCACTAAGCCCTTGTATCTTCTCCCCATCGTCTTTCCAAAAATAACACTGTTAGTCCATAATTTCAAAGGGTAGTCTGTGAACGGAAGTAAAGATCAAAGTTTTTAAAAAAAATTTTAAGGCTGTAAAAGAAGACTCAAAACAAGTGCAACCACAACGAATCTGAAGCACACTCAGATTTTGGAAGCAGATATCACATTCTTAGACGACTATTTGAGATTATGCTGCAACATGAACCAAAGAAATAATTCTTTATCTTGACTAATACAAAACCACTGCTGCAAACAGGTAATAAATCAATTAATTTTACATACCCTTTGTCCTTTGCATGTACATCTGCACCATGCTGAAGCAGTAGCTGGACTATCCGAACTCTGTTGTAGCCAGCTGCTAGGTGTAAAGGAGTGGACTGCAAAACAAAAGAAGATGAAGAATGGGAGCCACATCAATCTGAAGTCCTGTACTTCCTGCCATTGAAATACTCTTAGTTTCTCTTATACATTGTGCCAAGATAAGTTGAAGTACCCTTCTGTGATTAGCTGAATTAACAGATACACAGCACACGCAGCCCCCTCCTATTGTCAAACCAAACAAATATGCCTTAAGGTGGGTAAGAATACAGGCACCCCATAGGCATTAACAGCCTCTTAATTTAAAGCTGATTTTAAAAATCATCATCATCATCATCTGTGTGCCAAAAAAGTATCCATACATGTTTCGAACTGTGCTGTGGTCAGACAAAGAGCAAATTGTATGCAGACTGCAGCTTCCTGCAGAATACAGGTCTTCAGCAGTAATGCACCTTGCTGCATAATAACAGAGTAATAACACCTTTCTCCATGGCTAACTCATATGAATTTTAACCGAAAGCTTTTGAGTTGACAACAGTAATTCCCCTTGAAGTTTACTTTTAAAAGCTTTTTATTATGAAACAAATTTTGTATGCTGTGTCAGCCTGGGGGGACTGCTTTCTTACAGAAATAGATGATGCTGTTTCCTCCTTCCCAAGGCTGAGAAGCAGAGGATTTTAAAGGGATCTTTGTTGCAATTTATTTTGTGGCATGCAGCCAAAAGATACCATTTTCTTACAGTAAAACCCCACACATAAAGCAGCTTGAAACATGGGAAAACTTACATATCTCACTGTTTTACGCCACATATAGATTTACTGTCAGCATTAAAATATCATTATACAGTATTACAAGGGAAGTTGTCACGTTTCACTATTATCAAGAGGTTAAAATACAAAAAAAATCAAGACAAATGGTCTCATCTGCGATGAACCACAGCAAGTACTATATATCCATAAACAGAATGGATTTCCAGGAACACAGATTTTATATGTCTGTAATTTGGGAGCAGTCTGTATTATATTTTACTGAAGTCTCAACACTTTGTTACTTTGCTTCAGAAAGAGTAACCACTTTGACAACTACCAAGTGTCCCATGTATCATATTGAGAACACAGGTTGTGCTATCAGAAATGACAGCACAGGGCATCTCTTAGAAAAACACTGGGGAAACTCAGTAAATTTAGGGAAGCAGTTATGCAAGTTTCCATAAGATCTGTCTTCACAATTATCTATCCTCAAGATAAGGACCTCAAACACTCCTAACATGAAGCTCCCCAGAGTGTTTCCAAGATACAAAATACCAGTAACAACAAACATGTCCAACCTTTTAGTTGTTTGATCATGCAAATTATTAGGATCTATTACTCAGTATAAGGTTTCTGCTATTGAATTAATTTAGACTGATATAGGAGGCAATATATTCTTTTAATATCTGCCCCTAATATAAAATAACTGTCTTCTGCATATCATAAACACTAATGAAAATGCAGATAAGGATGATGCTGCTATTCACATTAGCAAAATACTCCAGTACTGTTTATTCTGACAGTTGCCTTGGTTTGGTTACTAAATCCAGTTTTATCAATTGAATTAGTAACTCAGAAAACCTAAAATTAATTTGAAATGGACTACAGAGAAGTCTGTCTATTCAAAGGTCTAGACTCCAGGGAAACTGCAGCCAAGCATTAAATGTTTGCAACACTGCAGGATCCTTTAACCTCACTACAATTAAACTACATCCTCCTGTCTGTGCACCACCTCTGAAACAGTGATGGCAGACTTCCAAAACAATGCTTTACTCATCGGAAACATTACTAAGAGAGCTGTTCTCAATAAAGACGCATTACCCCGGAGTCTTGCTCACTCCTTAAAATTAAAAGAAAAACTATTATGACTCAGGCTGGGACTGCGCACTGTATTTCTAGGGTTAATACACTTGCATTTGCCAAATAACTTCATTAGAGAAGAAACACAAAATTTTCAAGTTTATAGCTGCATAACAAATGGCATAAATGAAGCAAATCAGTGTCAACCCAAATCTTCAGACAACTAACTTATATCCCGGTCTTTCAGAAATGTGAGCTACTTCCTTTTCCTCTCCAGCAAGGGCATGTAGACACCCCAGTCCCATGACTGAAATACAGAGTATCTTGTCTTGCCCAGCACACCAGGAATTATTTATCTGCAGCCAGGCACCTGACATTTGGGAGGCAAATACATTTGCCTTGTGGCCCACAGCAGCCTCAGCAAAGCTGTGTGCCATGCCGCAGGCACCTCTCCAAGGAGGATCAACTGATGCTCCCTGCACCCATCCCTGGAGATGGGGCTGAGATCTCCACCAGACAACATGCTTCAACTCTGCAACTGCAAACACCCAGTGCTGGAGAGGCAGGGAGTTAGAGGGCCAGAGAGACCACTTAACTGATGGGCAAGGACAAGTGAACACACACATGTGCAGAAGCAGACAACCTGGAGTGCTGTCCCCCCGTGTACACAAGCCAGCATCCCCAGTTGCTCATTAGTTTGGCTAAATGGCTCTTACAAATGCTGTGCTTACATATGCTTCAGGAAGGAGAAGGCAGGAAGATCCTGCCTCCATGGTTTTTAAAAACTTCCTTTCTCATGAGAAAGAGCATTCATTAACACTATAGATTTAATAGGTAAAAATACTAATCTGGAGTTACAACTTTGCATGCTAATTACAGAATCTAGGTACCTAAAAGATAATATTGTGCTACACGAACTACTCATTAGATGACATTATGAGCCTCAATTAAAAAAAAAAAAAAGTTAACAATGGCAGTAGAGAGTGATTCTTAAAATTAACATGCTTATTTATTTAGCATCAGGGAAGTAAAAACTAAATACCACTGACAGCAATGTCTACTGCACCTGAAAGGTATTTCAAATTAATTATTTAATATTAAGAAAACAGATTTAATAAAGCTATCAATTAACCCCTCCTCCCATATCTTGCAAAACTTGGCAAGACTTATTAACAAAAATCCTTAGAGGGCACTTACCTTACAAGACTCACATTCACAGTTACCAGGCCGATCACACTGTCTTACTTGCTAGTGTAATTAAAAAGAGTGTAACTCCATTTTTATTAAGTAAAGTAGACCATCATGCAAGATGCTCATATTGTTTGAAAGTTTTATTGCAGCTGTAACTGAGCCAAAGCAGGTACTGAGCACTTTAAGGAACATCACTGTACACAAGATAGCAATCACTGTCAACCTATATACCTACTCTTTATGGTAAGGTAGGTGTTTTTGCCTGCAGTCTCTTTGATAATGTGTTGCCTGGGAATACAAGAAATGCATTTTTAGATTTGATACTGCTCTCAGTGAGCCTTAGGTATTTTTGCACTGCTTCATTACCAACAGCTGATTTGGTGACCCTGTTCAAGGTCAGCCACCTTGGACTTGCCATCCCCTGTTCACCTGCATCAAACAAAAGGGGCCCTTGAGGGATCTCCAGCCCTGCAGGGTCTGAGCAGCTTCTGCTAAAATCTGAAAATTTGTTTCAACAAACTGTCCATAGGCAATGTGGGAGTGCCAGCTAAAAGAACCATCCATTTCCCTTCCTACCTTGCTAAAGAATCTTCAGCAGCTCTCAGATGGTAATGCTGCCAGTGCCTCAGAAGAAAGTTTCATTTCAGATTCAAATTACACATTTAAGGACAACTTTAAACTGAGGGATCTTATGTAACCATCTTATATTATGCATTATCTGCATGATTAATAACAGCTGCAGGAACTGTTTTAAAAACTAGTATCTCCTGGTTTTGTTTCCTACTGCTGAAATCTTTATATAATGCTATCTGATAAAAATCTTAATCTATGCATTTCTCTCATTCTCAACTTGCCATCCCAAAGGCTATTAAAATCAACAATCTCATTACATAAATAATGTCTCATCATACATCTTATTTATATCACTATATAGTGATTTACAATTATCAGAGATTCATTTAATTGTTTACAGGAAGGGCATTCTCATAATAAAGAGGCCACACTGATTTTGACAGCCAGCTCTGGCCTTGACGTATGGCTACTCTCACGCTCAGAAGGTCTCCACAGGGAGATGCACAAGTAAGGGTGGCTCTTACACAGATAGGGAAACAAGTAAAGCTTGGCAAAAAATACCAAAGGATACTTGTATGCCTATTGTTAACTACAACACCCTGCTGACAGAGGACACCCAAAAAAAAAAAAAAAGAAAGGAGGAGGAGGAATTTTAAAGTGTTTCATGCAGACTTTATTATTTGTGACTTTTTATATCATGTTTGTAATTATCTTCCGGTTTAGTAGATTGGGATATTGGAGGTATGCAGCAAACTCCCATTTAACAAATGTAGTTCAAAAAACCCCCTTTATTCTATTCATATCACACTGCCCTTAGGAAACAGCAATAAAAATATCTTAAAACTCTTATAGTTTGTCATACAAACTCCCTTTGGAGAAGTGTTTCACCTCCTTCGAATTAAGGGAAGAGCACAGGGGTTTCTAATAGCAGAAGGGACCTTTGTTTCATAGTTTTGCATAAAACTGTTTTGAAAGATGTCCTGAATCCTGGCAAAGCAAACAACTTTCTCTTTACTGTGTTAGAATTTATGACAGAATCTTTCTTTCCAATCACAGTAGTCTGTGGTTGATGCTGCTCTCTTGCAGACATCTCTAAAATGAACCACATCAATCATCAGGGTACAGCAGGAAGACATTCCGGATGCAAGTGGAGTACCTCCTGTCACCACTTTATCATTCTGATTAATGGGGTAAGGAAACAAGTTGCAACAACACCACAATCTGGCAGACACATTCCTAAACCTTTCCACTGTGGAAATGATCAGGCTTTTCCATTGCTGCTCAGACACCAAGTTGCATTCTAATTTTAAACAGTGCACCCATCTTACACCTTCATTTTAAATTAATTTGGAAGCCTTCTTGGGAAAGAGCTCATTAACATTTGTTTGTATTGTGTCAAGACTGGACTTCTATACAAAACATTTCCTTCTATAAACACATATTTCGAATAACTCAAAATGATTATTTTATATTCATGCTATAATGCTCTTACACATTGGTACTTCAGAAATAAAGTTTCCTTACCCTGTCTGAAGAATTATGCTTCTAATGAGCAGGAAAGGGGCTGTGCTTCTGTTCACTAGCCACATGACTTGTCACCCTGATCATGCAGCTCCCTTGGTCATTTTATAGCAGTACTGAGTTATTTAAATTCGTGGTTGACAATTATGCTTCAGGGACAAACTTATAGATGCTGCTTCAGGAAAACAAGTAATGTCAGACTGCTGACTGTAGATGAGCTAGCTGCAACTCTGGAGATAAGCACAGGGATGAAGAGCTTAAACTACTTTTATTATGTAAAATAACATAATAAACAAGAAACAAACAAACACCCCTACAAACAAACAAAATTCCTAAAGACAATAATTACAAAATGCTTAAGGAAGACATTTCTTACTCCACTGTTTCCAGTGATAATTTAACTGCTTCATCTTCAGAACACAGCCAGTAGTAATTAATTAGCCTACAGAACTGGACAGGCTTAGTATACTAGAATTCTGAAAAACATCATGTCGCAGATTTCAAATACTGCTTTCTAACAGCTAATGACAGGGAAAATTAAGTGAACAGCTCACCAATTCAGAATTTGCAAGTCACACAGTATCTTAATTTAGAGATCTGGTGTATCAGATGATCTCTTGGCAGGTGGGGGGTGGTGGTGGTGAGGAACCGATTGTTTTGAGCTGTAAACCAGCAAAGACAAAACCAGCTTGATTTCACAGACACAGCACTGCTAGGGCAGAGCATCAATGGGCAAAAATATTAATAAACTCGAGGAAATGAATTAAAAAACACAGAAAGACTAAATATACTGCAAATACATTGAGAGAATAAGGCCTCATTTGGAAGAGGTTTACTTTGGTGACAGACCAGCTCCTCATATCCAGTGAGTATTCAAATCTATTCCTTTTTAGGGGGCTACTATACTGTCCAAACTACTGACTACTGAATGCATATCTAGTAGATCTGACCTTTGAGAGACAACACAGTTTTCTGCTGTATGTCTGAACCTCTAAGACTGCATGACAAGGGTTGGCATCAGTTCCACACATTAACATAGTGACCCTATTGTACTGCAACCTGGGCTAAGTGTTGACAAATAAGGGGGCGAGAGATTTACAAGAGAAAAGCTTCTACAAACACCTACGTGCCTAGCGTAGGGAAGGACCGACAGGATTACAGATGTGGTCCTGCACAGGGGTAGACAAAGAAATAACTGGAGTGTCTCCATTTCAAGGATAAAAGAAGGCAGAACAGGAAACCACAGAATAAACTAGGTTGGGAAAGAACTTTGAGTTGAAGCCCAACCTATGACTGAACACCACCTTGTCAACTAGACCATGACACTGAGGGCCACATCCAGTTTCTTAAACACCTCCAGTGATGGTGACTCCACCGGCTAGCTCCCTCGGCAGCCCATTCCTATAAGCAATCACTCCCTCTGTGAAGAAATTCTTCCTAATGTCCAATCTAAACCTCCCCTGGTGCAGCTTAAGGCTTTGTCCTTTTGTCCTGTTGCTGGCTGCTGACCCTCAGCTGGCTACACCCTCCTTTCAGGCAGCTGTACAGTGATCCGGTCTCCTCTGAGCCTCCTTTTCTCCAGGCTAAACAACCCCATCTCCCTCAGTCTTTTCTCATGGGGCTTGTGCTTCAGACCCCTCACCAGCCTCACTGCCTCCTCTGGATGCACTCTAGTATCTCAATGTCCTTCCTAAACTGAGGGGCCCAGAACTGGACACAGCACTCAGGGTGTGGCCTCACCAACACCAAGTACAGGGGAAGAATGCCTCCCTGGTTCTGCTGGACATGCCATTCCTGATACAGGCCAGGATGCCTTGGCCTTCTTGGCCACCTGGGTTCTCTACTGGCTCACATTCAGCTGCTCTCAACCAGCACCTCCAGGTCCCTTTCTGGCTGGCCACTGTCCAGCCATTCTGTCCCCGTCTTGTAGCACTGCAGGGGGTTGTCATTATTTTCAGAGACAAACCTAGACACACAGACTAAGGCGGAAAGGGTAATGGGCTGGGAGAGACACTTATATCTTTAAAGAGGAACACCACTGATCACTGAAGGATTTCACAAACAGCAGATCCCATAAATGGGGCACTAGTAATCTTTGACCTCTTCCTAAACAAGAATTAAAATGCAACACCTCCTCCCTTCCCCAAAACTCTTCTATATATGCATGTATCTTAAACACCATTTGGCAAAACAGAGTTCCACAGAGGATGTGTCAGAAAAACTGAGTAGCACTCTTCACAAAACCATAGTATTTTCAGAAAACTGATCTTTACAAGAATCTCTTCCATTTCTACATGCATATGATGAAAGTGTAGTTGGGGATGGAACTGCAGTATGAAAAAGAAATTCTGGGGCTTTCCCCATGAAGCAGCATTTGTAGTTTTCCCAGATTCGGAAGAACAGAATACATCTCTGGCAGCACTCAATGACACAGGGAGAGGAACTTTAAGATGGATTATCAGAGAAGCAGAGGAGTATACGCTGCTTCTTTGGTGATAGATGTTGACAGCTGAGGGAATAGTGGCTTGGTGAGCTACATAAAGAAAAAATTACAGTAAAGATCCACTCTCTTCTCCTAAGGGAATGTGGCTGATGTTATTTAACACTGAAAAGAGATCTGTGCTGGCTTGAACAATATGGCAGAACACTACACAGAAACTACTTAAAAGTATCATTATGTCCAGCACAGCCATTTTTGCCAATCTGAAGATGCACACTGAATCACCAAGAACCAAAACTGATGGGGTTTTTTGCTTACATTCTCTTCTTTTAGCACTTGCTATCAAAATCTTTTTGAGTTGCACGGGACCCATCAGGATCACTGAGTCCAACTCCTGGCCCTGCACAGGACACCCCAAGAGTCACACCAGGTGCCTGGGAGTGGTTTTTATGTTGTGACACCCAGAATTTGCCCTAGCACTCGAGGTGAGGCCACCTCAGTGCAGGGCAGAGTGGGACAAACCCCTCCCTTCCCTGGCTGTGCCTGATGCCCCCCAGGACAGGGCTGGCCCTCCTGCCTACCAGGG
Organism: Chamaea fasciata; assembly: GCF_029207755.1. NCBI lineage: Eukaryota > Metazoa > Chordata > Aves > Passeriformes > Sylviidae > Chamaea > Chamaea fasciata. Next base: position 44,059,794 of record NW_027094091.1, on the reverse strand, counting down.
CACAATGACCCACATTCAATTGCCATCGACCAAGACCCTCAGCTCCCTTTCCATAGCACTGCTCTACAGCATCTCATTCCCCATCAGTGTACATCAGTCTTTCCTTCTACAGTCGACTAACAATCTTTTATTTCCCTTTTCTTTTTATCTGTCTTATTATTTTTACTACTGCTCCTATTCACCTCTACATATTTACTTTGCTTCTCCACCTTCCCCTTCCAACTAGAAACTTTCCAGGCTTCAGTTCATAATATTTTCACATCATTAAGAAGGAATAAATTAATTTGACCATTCTCTCTGTTAATATAGCTTCAAATCAGCACTTCACTCATTTTATTGAAACTGAGGTCAGAATAAACTGAGCAACAGTTACATATTGACTGCATTGCAGCTCCAGTGCTGAGTATGAAATAAATAATTATCCCTTATATTTTGGAAATTAATTAAAACATGAAATATAAAATAATTAATAAAATTAAATACACAGAATTCTCTTTTTGCCTTACAGTGATAATTTGCAAATTTTAGAATTAAATTACTTTATAATCCAATCAAATAGCCTACACCATTTCTTTGAAAAGCAGTCTTGCAAAAAAACAGGGAAAATGGCAGAGAATTTATCTTGTAATTCCAACTGAAAAGCAATGGTTATCAGAATATGAATATTCTAAATAATTTCATCTATAAGAAATAAGTTTCTTTTATAAGTCGTCACATATAAGACTACTTTGAAAAGACTAATCAAATCACCTCAACTTTTTTGTTCATCAATGATACATCCACCATCAATTACAATGCCTTATTTTGGCACTTTCCTCCCCTTTTATCTTTAATCTGCTGCCTGTTCAGTCAACTTAAACACTTTTAGAAATACTTTTAGAAATTTTTATGTAAATACATCTCTCCTTGCACTTAAGTATTTGCAGTTCTTTTCATTTAGAACTAATATGATCACTCTAAATTATCCATACAACCTCTGAAGTCAATGATGGGGTCATACGAGCAAGTGACAACTGATGTGCTGGGAGAAATCAGAGAGGCAGCAAGGGCAAAAAACACAAGGGTTTCGGGTGACCTAAGAGGTGAAATGTTTGGATATTATCAGTGACCGTTCTACAGAGAAAGCGGCTAGGAAGGCCACAAGGGTAAAGCAACCACTGGCATAGTACCAAGTGACACCTGAAGCAAATCCTTTCAGTAGATGTTGTGTTTAATAGCAGCTATAACACACTCAGATTCGACTTATCTGCAGGGGAAATACTTGCTAAAATAATCCAACATGAGGCACCAACCATCATAAAGTGCAGTTATGAAAAAAATTGCATGTTTTTTAAAAATAAGCTAGAATTTGTAGGTAAGCAAATTATGTCCTCACAGACAGCATAAAAATGACTAACGAAGATAATACTGGAGACGCTTTGTTAATGCATACCTTCTATTGGGAAGGGCTTGATATAGTGAAAGAAGCCAGTATGACCAACAGCAATCTAGAAGAGTTTACTAGAGTTAAGAGGATATTTTAAAAGCTGAATTTACAAAAGCTGAAGAAAAACACAAGGACCACAAATACAATTAGTTTCGAAGTAAAAATACAAGTAGACAGGCAAAAACGGTTTAAGTAGTAACTGGCGAAATGAATTCAAACCAGACAACTTCTTGCAACTGACTAGGAGCACAAAATGCACCAGCCAGTTCAGTGGGGCAAGGTCATGCTAGGGCAAGAAATGGAGGTCTTACAGGCAAGAAGGCACTGTGAAGAACTAAACGAACTTTTTGTGCATGGTGTACATCTTAAAATAAACAGTAAGACTCATTCCAGGATCCTGGTGAGTGAGCATGTGCATATTTGGGAGCATGGAGAAGCTTGGCAAAGGATCTGTCTGAAACTAAATTAAGCATAGAGGAGGTAGTCATCCTCATAACCAAAATGAATTGCCAGGACCAAACTGGATCCACTCTAGAGAGCACAGGAGAATGAAACAGGTGAATTACTAGTTGAAGACCTGGAAGTTACAAACCAATAATTAATGCACATTTTGGGGAACTACATACAGGCCTATATTCTTGATGTCTGTACAAGCAAAAATACTATATAATTACAGCTGGAATTAGTGAACACCTGCATAAACACAATCTGCTTGGGAAGAGACAAATACTGCTAAAAGAAGTTCCACATTTAAAACTTGGGTTTTTTGAAGCAGTCAACAAGCACAGGCATAAGGATAAGCCAACTGATACAGGTTACAATGGGGGTACTCAAAGTTTTTTTAACCAAATCCTCACCAATGGTTTATTAGGAAGATGATGTTAGGTCCTCAGGTGGTTGCACAACAGCAGGCAGACCTGGGAAACAGTGTACAACTGACAGATGTCACAACAGAGGGCAGCCACAAAGGACAGTAATACCACACTCTAAAGCAAAAAGCAAGCAGATCAGTTTAGTTCTCAGTACTTCTTATGCTCACATGCACGGATTTTAAGAGGAAAGTGACACCAAGCATGGAAATATCACCTACAGCATTCACTGTAGTTAACCATATACAAAAGTCAAATGCACTCAGTCCCTGGACTGAGCTGCTCTATTTCAATTCAAAACATAATCTCAGCAAGCTCTGTGAAGGAAAGGGCTTCAGTCTTGGAATCACAGTAGAAGAAATATTATTAGTACTTGGTTTCTGGATACTATGTGAGCTGTTAGAGCCAAATCCAGAGCACAGCTTTTAGTTAATGTGCATAAAATATTACATGGCAGCTCTGCCCAAATCTGCCAGTTTGACTTGTTTTGTCTTGACAAGAGATGGATAACAGCCTAATGCAGGAAGTCATCTCCTGTGTGAAGCTAATCATCAAGGGGAAAACAGTTCAGGTCTAAAAACACCCCATGCCTTCAACACATTTGAGGCTTCCTGAAGAGCACATTAATTAAGATCTAACAAATGAGATTTTCTGAATCTTAGAGAACAATACAAAAAAGAATGATGACAGAGTAAACAAATTCTATCTAGTCCTTTGGTGCACAATTTCTTTTTGTGGACATGACAGAGTACACTTCAAATAAGAGGTGAAATACTCACTGAAATGTTTTAGGGAAAATATTTAAGATCTCATAACAGAAATTTAAAGGCAAGTAGATCAGTTTTACATTTTATTCAAAAGGTATCATCTTTGGATATAAAAGGTTTTAAGCAACACCAAGGACAAAAATTAAGCCAAGTCATCTATACCATACAAAGTCTGCAGAGGGATTCTTGTGTTACTCACTTTGACCATGCTTGGCAGACAAAGCAAAATAGGAACACAGCATACAAAATTGTCACTTTTCCTAACGTGTATGAATCCTGGAAACTATCTTTTTGCAACCAATAAAATGATGTTTTAAAGGAAAAACAAAGTTGTGACCATTTTTGAATGCTCTTTGTAAGTATACGGCATTGGGCACTTCTGCCCAAGGCACAATACAAACCTTATGACACTTGCTTTGTAATCTTCTTGCAATGTTGGAAATGTCACCTCTTTTTTTGAAGTACACCATTAACTAAATCCAGAAAAGACCTTCAATTTTGCATGCAGGATTTGATTTAAAATATTTGACTCAAATACATGACCTAGTCTAGTGAAAGGTGTCCCTGCCCATGGCAGGGAGGCTGGAACTGGATGATCTTTAAGGTCTCATCCATGCCAGGAACTTCTGTGTTTCTATTTACCAATCTACCGGCTCACACCCCTGGATAAACCCTTGACACACATGTGTTTCATGAAATACGTACAAGATTAGTGCCAACAAAGACTGCAGTGTCTAGAACCCACCAGCCAGAGCCAGCTTTACACTAGCCAACATCAGCTAACAGCCTGCGCGGTTATCACTTATTTTGATAACTGCAGTTCCACAGTGCTGTAATCGCACATCAGGAAAGTCCTGGCAAATCTTTGCAGGACCACAAACGCAGAATCCAAAATCTGCACATTCCCACCCACAAAACTGAGTCTATAGCACTTCGTCAAAACCAGACTGACATTTATGCAAGTAAGCAGCAACTGGGCAAATTTAGCGAGGGCTTCTCTATCCAGTTATTCTGAAATAAGTATTTTGGATTTGTGGAGCTGTCTTTTTTCTGAAACAAAATGACATTCCATTAAACAATTTTTAATCTTTTCATTTTATTAGATTAATGAAGGAGAAGGCATTCATTCTGAACCAAGAATAATACACAGTTAACTATTATTCTGTATGATTCCATTGCTCCTCTCCTTTGCACTAGTTTTTTGTTGTTGCTGTTGTTGTAGATAAGCCTAAAGAGTAGAGACTGTATTTACGAGCCACACAAACAAACAATGTATATCAACAGAAGAGTTCATAAAACTTAGAGAAAGATGAAAAACGCAAACTGTGAAACTAGGTAAGATACTACATGTGACAAAAAACTCCAAACATGTGAAGTCCACACTGACATTCAGATATACCCTTGGGCATGACAAGGCCTTACACTGGCCTTCTTTTTGCAAGTCTTTTGCTCAAATAAAGAGTTTTTGTCTGTAGAAAAGCAGGTTTTCCCAATACTCAAACAATTTTTTTTATTGTATGTGAAATAGTTTCTCCTAAAACATATTCCACACCCATCTGAATATAATCTCTATGCCATAGATTTACAGAACAAACAGACCTATGGATTTATGTGGTATTAGTTTTGATTTTTATCCCACAGCACAAGAAAAATGCACACAATTGTGAAGGTTTACAGTTTCGCTACCACACAATGTGTTCACATCTTGCAGTACGTGGCATTTTTCTTCAACCCCCAGCTCCTAGAGCCAAGAATATTACAAGGGAATTTAAACCTCTGCCCAAGTCTGTAGGCTTAATAACAGCAAAGGGAAAGCTTGTGAAAATGTGGATCGATTGTTCCATACAGACTCAGAAATTGGAAGGTATACCAATTTTCTTTCCAATTGCAGAATTTTTCTTGAAAATGGCTGCAAAAAACGAGAGTTCTGGAACAGGGGTTGGCAAATTCACTTACCAGCAGCAAATTTGAGACTCCCTGGTAAGAGACAACATAACTCACCTGATCTTGTTAGAATTTAATTTCACTTTGCCAGCCCTTTGTTTACAGGCTGATCTCTCAATAGAGAGAAAGAAGCAGAGGAATAAGAGAAAGAATCTGCAATTTCATCCAGTGGAATGCTACTTGGTATCAGGGATGTCCCATAGCAAAAGCTGAGAGGCACTTTGTTCCCAAGATTTTTTGCAGTGGTTACTTCAGGGCAAGGATGCTGCTACTCAGCACTGCATTGCAGAACTCTTCAGACTTGGATTTCTTACATCTGAACCCTGTGCCAGTGAACCAGAACGATGCCACGCACGAGAAAATCCAACATGCCTATGGCAGGGAAGAACAGGCTGAAGCAACAGCCTCAGTCAAACCCAAGAGACAAGTATGTCTTCTATGACTCACAAAGTTTAATGAAAAGGCCTGTTACTGGTATTTTGGATCCAGGGCTGTTTACAGCTGGTTTGGAAAGGTGCAACAACAAAGGCATTGCAGAAGCAAAATACCAAAGACTGGTACTGGGAGCTCTTAAGGACTGAAAACTGTGAATAAACAAAGAAAGACTCGAAAAGTCAGAAGACAACAGTGCAAATAAATGAGGCAGGACCACATGCATGATAGAAATGGCGCTTTAATTAACTGCCTATTTTTTTCCCATGGTATCACTGCATTAACCACAGTACTGGATGGTTCTGTGCAAGGAAAACTGAGCTGTGTTGCTTGCAGGATCTCTGATTCACCTGTTGCAGAAATAACATTTCTAGTTTCCATGGAAGGAAGAAGGGAGGGAAGGTGCAAGACAGAAAACAACGTAGCTGTGGAGGAATTGCATTCTGTGCTGCCTTCTGGTACCAATTCCTGCCTCAAGCTGAACTAATCCCTGAGACCACGCCACCATAGGTAATGCCACTGTATTCTGTTTTTCATATGATTGATACAAAATGTAAATACAAAAGGCAGCTGCAACAGAAACTTTACTTCAAAGTACAAAGCAACCATTTTATTTTTCAGTTAATCACTTTTCTATGCTCCTAAGAGCTCAAAATATTAGATATTTGCTCTACTTCAAGAGATGCACCTTGAGAAGACCACCAAATAAACTGCATTTTTGGTAACTCCTAACCAGAGGAGTTGGATTCCCTTGCATAAGAAAAGGTTTTATTCAACCAATACCTGAAGTATTTTAGTGCAAGCATGATCTGAGCATGTATATTCAGTACAGGAGCAGGATATTATGTACAACCGAAAATCCAACTCCAAAACAAAAATCCAGCCTATGCATGTATATACAGAACAGGAGCAGGATATTATGTATAACCAAAAATCCAACTCCAAAACAAAAATCCAGCCTATTGCTAATAGCTACCATGTCAGCTGGATGCAGATCACTTTGGAAAGCTATGATTAGTCATGTGGGAAGTGTCTTGTAAAAAAGAGTTCTTATCTGAATTGCTGAAACCAATGCTTTCTTATCAGCTCAGATACTTCTGCATCTTTAAAATGGAGGCAACATCAATTTCTTCCTTAAACAGCTTTCAAGGGTTCACAACAGCTTTCTGAAGGAAAAGAGTAGACTAAGAGCTTGTACTCAACCTGCAACCATTATATGCAGGATTTTAAATCTGTCTCTTGCCACTGATTTAGGTATGCAGTGACTGTTGCAACAAGTCAGAAATCCAGCTCCCATGACAAAGTAATACAGCTTTAATTTCCAGCAGCAGAGAGGATCCTGGTGATTTAAAATAGTCAAAAAGCATTTTTTTTGAGAATTTCTCATAACTAAGTCTTGAAAAAGACAACCCCAGACGAAAATATTTGAGGCAAAATAACAGGGGCTCTAAAGCCTACATGCCTTTACCTACACAGACAAATAGATGCCTTGGCTTCGTAACAGTGTGAAATTCAGTACCATCTAACACCAACACCATAGGCTTGTCTCCTAGAAGTCATTACTTCTATAGATAATGTGAAGACCAAGGAGACCAGCAGAACTCGCAGGATGCAGGGAAATTTCAGACCCACAGCAAATGCAGGTGCTGTGTCTAAGTTCTGTTTTGACACAGCAAATACTTTGTGAAGCAATGTGAACAAAATGAAACAACATGAAAATGCTGCCTTACACATCACACTGTATCCTAACAATTGTGCAAATTTTCAGTCTCTTATTAAAAAAACCCTACATCAAAGCAAGAATAACTACCATGAAAAGTCACTATTATATTTCAGGTCAGGCATTGCTTTTTAAAAAGTAAACAAATAAGACAGTTTTTAAAAAAGAGGTTTTGTGAATTTTACCTTTGAGTAATACTCATTGGCTTACACAGTATATATATATTGCACAGTATATATATATATATATATATATATATTATTCAGCTCATTATTTGTGCCCTCATATACACTCAATAGGCACATGAGCCAGTACTTGCACAAAAATCAATCATTACCTAGCTCAATGATATCATAGTTTATGAGATTTTATTGCTGATTTTCGTTGGTCATCAAAATCCCAAAAAACTACCATGATCCTTGGTATGCAGGAATGCTTTAGCTGATGCATAAAATTGCTCTTTGTTTTGCACACTCCTTCATTTTTCCATCCACAAAATAATGGCAAGAGTAGCCACATAGAATATATTCCCTCTTCAGTCAACAGCTCAAAAGCTTCAGTAATGTGAACATTTCTACAGTGACCATAACCGACCTAAACGGTGACTTTGGAGGGGAAGAAGGAAGTTCAGTTTTCATTCCTATTTGTCTTGACCTCTATCCTAAATAAACAGATGGAGCAACGGTTATCAGCACCAGGTGTAACTGTTTTAGAATCACAGAATCCTGTCCAGTAGGAATCAGACTCTGACTGCCAATACTTTTCAAAAAGGCTCCAAGCAGCACCCAGAATGCAATAAATCTTTTTTATTTCCAACCTTAGCTGGTTTCAAACCAGCAAGATACTGTCAGTGTTTTTCCACCCCTTTTACATATTCTATAAAGCACAACTTCACAGCACATGTGGTGTCTGAGAAATCCAGAACCACAGACATTAATGTGTATGGGACACAGAAAAATCCCCGGGGGGAGGTGGGGAAGTAAATGGCACACAGTTGGACCCCGAAGTACGGGGAAAAAAATACCACCATCTGCTAATACAGAAAAAATAATTACCCATTCAGTACTGGAACTCAATTTCTTCACCCACACAGCTAAGTGTGCCCTTAACACTAGACTAGAGCTGGACATCTCAGAAGATCAAGGAGCACACAGACTGAAGAAAGAGTTTGTGGGTACAGCTGTACTGCGGAGTAAGCATGACGCTGAGAATGTTGGGCCAATGCGCAGAGTCTGCATTCCTGGCCCTGAGAGCTGCATTAAAACTGCGGCCTTTCGCTGTCCTAAGTTTGAGGCTTGACTGCTCAGAAGATCTGCAAAAAATAATGACTAAAAGCATCAAGGAATGCAAAAAGCAACTTCCAAAATGGACAAATTCTCAGCTAGTGTAAATCACCACAGATCAGCTAGAAGCAGCTACACCAGTGGAGACTTCCATTTACAAACTCACTTAATTTGCAGCACAGCTTCAAATGATCAAACCCCAAGTGATCTTGCACTAGTACAGGACCTGAAAGCTTTGCTTTACAAATTAAATACTTAACAGTTATATAGCACGCTTACTACAAAGCATTAGTAAGCCTTCCAGAACCTATACATAGGTGGTTCTAGTACATCCATAGAAAAAAATATATCTGGTAGACATCATTTTAAAAAAGGTAATCAACATCAATGACAAGGCATCTTAAAAGGAGTTTCAAAAACCAGTGCACTTGCCAACAACCAATCAACCAACCATATTTTCTAAGTGTCCACACACAGGAGCTTTAACTGCAATATGCCTTCCAATAAATTTTCTAACTAATTCAGAGGCTGCAATAATACGTAAATACTTTCTGCTATCTCAATATGAATTTTGAAAGCTTTGTTATTTTTATTTTTACTTTAAAGTGATAAACGTTCAAAAAAACGTTTATTTTTCCTTGTTCAAGGCTTATTCCTTGCCGTGCTGGCAGAAAATATAACTGCATTTGGCCTTAGATCAACAGTGATGGGGGCTCAATTACTTAGTAATGCACTGTTGTACACCACCTCATTTAATTACAACACAGGGCACTATTAATACTTAAATACACTTTTACTTGAACAGCAAAATCTTAAAAAAAAAAAATTCAAGCAATATGAGCAATATGTTTAATCTTAAAATGTAGGGAGAGTTTCATCAGTTTCAACACTGTTAAATTAAATAAAGCCGTTGTTCAATTACCTGTCCTCAGTTCATAAAATCAATTGCTTTCAAAATCTGGAAGATGCATCAGCTCTCAATTAGTGATAAATGTAAAGGAGCAAAAAAACAGCTGGGTTTTCCATCACATACTATGTGTGGTAGACATCACAATTGAGAAACATTTTAAAATGTGCATAAAAACCAGGAATTTTTGTGGAGCTGTATTTTTTATATTCAGTAACAACATACCTTTTAATCAAAAGTAAGTGGAAACTGGCCTATCTTTACTGATTTCAGTGGAACTGGGCTGCTCCACAACGGGTCCAGGATGGGCAGTGGTTTATACTATGCTCCAACACACTCCATCAAAAATAAAAAAAAAACTATAAAAGAAAAAACTCCCATGCTTTTCTCTTCAAAAATGAGATGTACTGTTAACAGGTGAAAGACTTTAACAGATGCATATTAAAAACATTCTGGTACGCAGGTAAAAAATACCTAACAAACCAACAAACAAATCAAACCAAAAACCAAGCCCCAACATTTGTAAATCAACAGTCTAGACAGACTATCATCTTGAAGTCTAAAACATCAAAAATCATAGGATCTACTTCTCACTCCGTATGTTCTTCCCTCCTCCAGTTTCAGCTAATTCTTAATTTAACTCATTCAAACATCTCTGCCAGAGAAAGTCAAAACAATAAGTCAAATTTAAGAAAATGCAGAAGGTGTTAAACATAGCAATACAGTGCCAGTCTATGTGGCAGTGTATTAGGAGCTAAGCTGAATAACAGGCACCTCACCCAGACAATGTTCAAATACAAATAATAACTTTCTTCCCTTAGTTATTTTATTCATCTGCTACAGTACATTTAGTTTTTCTTACAAGAGGTCTTAAAGTTTCTTTTACACATAAGACCAGGGTTTGACATTTAAAAGACAGATACAAAACCCACATCTGTCGACTTAATCTGTCACAACTGCCAGTGTCAAGTATAACAGCATTTAATTTTATGGTGAAAAGGCATCACAGGTTCCCCCCTCCACATACATTCTCTTGGTTTATACATCTGTGCTTACCAGTATGCTTAAATTGGCCTTAAGTAACTGAAATATAAAGCAGGTATTACCTTACGCCCATCACTTGCATGGCAGTTCACATTTAAAGGAGTCAATAAAGCCATCAGCTTTTCTTCATTACCACTCCTGTAAATGAGGAGAAGATTATGGAAAGGGTAGAAAAAAGGGCAGAGCTCTTTGATATCCATCTCCTTAGTAAGTCTTTTGCAAAGTATCGTATACTGAAATTTGTACTGTGGCAGGGAGAATGTTGAATGGCTACAGAATCTTCTGAACATTTTGAAACCAAGGGTAAATACAGAAAAGAATTTGCATTTAAATGTGTTGCAAAAGATCATACAAAAACACCTCAATTTCTCTCCTTAACCTCGTATTTCCTTTTTCTAATTTTACAGATCCTCTGAAAGCCATTTGTCAAAATAAATGTTCTGAATTTAACATATTTTCATAGCATATGGCCCATAACATTTGAAACAACTATATAACAATACCCCAAAAAATTTTAGAAGGGTTAACGGTGTATATAAAATGGTCTTGTGCAGTCAGAAGGAATGAAAAGCACCTTTGCAATATACAATTGAACTTTACACCTTTTGTATAGGCTTCCTTATGCTCTGCTCTGATAAAACCTATTTTCAAAATACATCCTACGGTAGCAGTAAAAACCCAAAGAAAAGAGAGATTCCAATATTTAAATTGCCCCTAAAAAGAACAGTCACAAAACAATAAAGAGGATTTAGGCAGCTTAAAGCAAAAACTCAATATTAACCTTATAACCACCATAGTGGGGGATTTCAATTACATAAACAGGCTTTTACATTTGTACCAGACTAAAGTCTGAAGAGATTTATGCTAATTAAGTGGTTTGCTTGCAGCATTTCATGGAAAGGCAATGACAAAACAGTACTATTTTAAAAACCCCTTTTCCTCGCCTGCTTCCACCCCCAAAATATGTTTTATATTCTAAGCAGCACTCACCTAGCAGCTTCCAGGAGTTCGTCCTTCTTGTATTCACCTAAATGATTGCAAAATATCATGCTGTTAGCATTTGGCAGAAGACAGATTAAGAAATGCAGTAGGAAGCAAATACAGAATTAAAACAGAGAAGAGGAGAAAAAAGCCCACACCCCGCTGGGTGATGGAGCTGTGACGTTAGCCAGCTTGTGGAGGCAGCATCACCAGTACCTTGGAGACGGGCAGCAAATTGACGCATCTTCTTGTCCAATCCTCAGATGGAAAGGCTTTCTTCGGACAACCAATGACTGTGAAATCTTGTGTCCAGAAACACAGTCCCGCTGATAACAGCATGTCAGCTGAAGACAATGTCCCCACCCCCTGCCCTATTCAGTATGTCACATTATACTTGGGAAGCATAATAAATTCCAAGACAAAGCAAGGCAGTGCAGCTTTTGAAAAGGTACAAATTACCAGCCTCCAAGGCTCTCACCTGCCTATTTGAATGGTAATATTACACTTCACTAAGTTCTTTAGAAGAGCAGGGATTATTAAAAAAAAATCCAGGTATTATATCATCAGCCACTTTCCAACAAAATACACGTTTGAAATAAAAAACACAGACAAAAGAGGATGAACTCTGCAACAGATTTTGCTTCGAGACTCTGAGATCAGAGATAACCACGAGTAATGTTAAAGCAACATTTACATCTGAAGTCCTGAGTTAAAATAGACAACTCACGAGGGTTGCTGCAGCACAGGATTAAAACTGCGTGTTAGTATTTTAAAAAGAGCACAGAACAAGATAACCTATGGAAGCAAGACAGTATTCTACAAAGCTGAATCATGATGACATTGTGCAATACAAATGGAATGGAATTTTAATTCAGAAATTAGAAAAATAGCTTTTTAGCAGCTTTATGCAGTCACAGAACAGAGTGTATCCTAGACCCAAAAGGTAGAGGGTTTGAAAAACATACTGTATACCATCTGCCAGAGAATTAAAGCTTCTAACCACAATGCTTTAAGAAAAATAGGAAGAAGAAGCTGTCATGAAAGAAGAAAAAAAACCCTTTGTGCTGCCTCCTATGTGTAATTGTAATAAGCCCCCAGTGAAACTCTCACTCCAGGTGAGGAAAGACACTGGGCCATGGAAAATGCCCGACTGGCCAGCAGGGAAGATGGAAGATTCGTCTGAAAATATCTCTTAACGAACAGCTATAAGGTGCAGGAGGAGGGTTGCAGTCCCCATCCATCACAAAGAGTTTGGTCCTCCCCCCACAACAGCTCCTCCAGCTAACAGCAGAGGGTGACAGGAACCACAACAAAACCAGCCCTCTCCTTAAGAAGTCCTCTTTATTTCAGCATTCTGCCTTCACACAAGGGTAAGGAGGAGGAGGGTGATATGCAGCCATGCTCTTCCTGCCCATTCCCTTGGATGTAGACAGGGAATTTTCAAAAGCAATATCTACATCTCATTATACTGGTGATTTTTCACTGGTGCATTTAATTGCTTTCTGAACTCTATTCAGCTTTGGGAATTCACAACAACCTGCAGCAAAGGGTTCCATCATGCCACTCACATGATGAGTCTCCTACCAGAGCTGTTCTGTGTTGCTGAACCCCAGCAATGGAGCAGTAAGTTCAAAGCAAAGGTGAAACTGGTTATTTCAAATATAGGCCAAGAAGGTTAATCTAGCTTTTGGAAGAATTTATGTCTAAGTTAAGGAAAGCTTCATCATGAAACAAATCAAATGACACAAAAATATGACTGCCTTTGACTTGCTATCGCTCTCCAGCTTCATCAGAAGGGGGGCCTGTCCAGCACAGGCAACAGCCTTTTCTAAGCCATGGTACATGTTCCTCTTTTTTTATTTTAATGAAGATAAAATACTGGGCACAGTTGTGAGTGTTTCAAATCAATGGTAAGTGAAAAGCTCTGGCCAGCGTGTGAGGAAGAAAAAAAGACTCTTTATTACTATTGCATTGTTTGTGCAACAATCCCAAACAGCTAGATTTCCTGCAGTAGAGTTATTGGCCTGTATTGTATCAACACTTTAGAGACCTAACCAGATTAAAATACCTCTTCGCACATTCTGGTTTGGCAATGCATCCAGCAGTCCTAACCAGGCTTTTGAACATACTAGGTTAGAGAAGTGTAATCACATTTTCCCTTTGTGCTCAGCAAGTTGGTATTTAATCACACAAAAGCCGTTTCCTCTAATACTTCGATTAGCAGAAGCGTTACTGTCCAATGAAAAAGGAAAGCTGTGGCTCTTGATTTAGTAATGTCCACCCTGTATGCCTAATTAGAACAGTTAGTTTTACTAAGCAGTACTTTTTAAAAAAAAGGTATCTACAGACAGGGTTGGAATTCATACATGCAATTCTTGAAATTCACCATGGTTCTCCCACACTGATTAGAATTAGGAACATATTATCTTGTAATTGGCTAACTTTATTACTCTCAAAGAGCCACTGTATTTTGAAAATCAAAACCTAAAATCATATAAGCACTTACAGCACACCAGCAGGTTTGCTAAAAAAATAAAGGTCAAGCGAGCTCCACAGGCACTGTGGGATGAAGAGAAACCCCTTGGCCACTCGAGCAAGCAGCTGGTGGGATACCACAGAGCCGAGAGGAGTCTGGCTGATGGCATTTGGGAGAAGCCGGTGGCACTGGCCGCAGGAGCAACTGCTGCTGGCACAGGCTGGGCTCCCACCAGAGGGCTCTGCCAACACAGCTAACGCCGCCTGGCTACGCAGCTTATCAAAAGCCATCCTGCAGCAATTGGCCACAGCTACCTAATCAAATATTCATTTGCAAGCATTTGAAAACAAACCATGCGTGCATGGGCAGAGATGAATTTCAAGTTCTAAGCAGAAGTACAGGAATACAGACCATCAACCTCACATAATACTTCTGTTCAAAGAATGTCAAACTGACTTGAACTAAGCTAATAACATCTCTTAAAGAGCTCCTCTGGGCGGGTTAGAAATTATAGTTTTACAAAAGGGCATCTGCATGCCAGGTAGCCCAGAGACAGCTGGCCTGGGAATTTCTTAAGGCAAAGACAAGGTGTGAAACGGGGAGCAGAGAACACCACAGCAAAGCAGTGTCCCTGTTCCTATCTCAACAGACAAAAGCTGGTAGGTAAGCAGAAACCACTCAGTGATATTCACTGCATCTGATCAAGTTCACTGTCTAGAGCTTGCTCAGTGTTCTTTAAAGGAAGTTCTCTACTTGATCCCAGCCCCAGATCACACCAATGCTGCTCCATTTGTGCTGGAACTAGAAAGTCACCACTATTAACCACAGATAATCAGTGTCTCAGATCACAGCTACTATCAGGCAACTAACTAGCTCTATTTCTGTTCCCCTCCCAGGAGAAAACCAGTTACCTCCAAGACTTCTGATCAGCTGCTGCTATGCTGTCACTGCATTGCTGTGTCTGGCCCTGCATTCTGCAGTAGCTGATTAGCAGCAAATGCTTATTAACTAACAGACATCAGTGGCTGCCTGCACCTGGCAGTTGAGCAGATCAGTAGCTGGAAGCTGCGAAAAAATAACATAATGAATCTATCTTTACAGACAAATAACCCTGTGTCACTCTCTCCTAAAAGTCTTGAAATTTCAACTGAATACTGAAAGCTGAAAAACCTATCTGAATGCATGGCATGAATCAAGAGTGCTTTTTCCATGCATTTACACTCAAAACCAAGGTGAATTCCTTTCCTATCCCTCCATACACACCTACTAATACAGAAATCAGCCAGACCTAAAATGTAAGCTGCACAAAGCAGGTTTTACTTTACAATAATATCACATCAGCTTTCCACAATGAAGACAATTTCCTAAAAAATAACGTCACACAAATTAAACCAAGCCATTATTATCCAATGGCAACATATAATGGGAACAAAATGGATTAACATATTCTCAACCAAACTGAAAAACTAAAGAGGCTTTTCCATATGAAGTTGCACATCATTTGGAATCACAATTATATTTAAAGCCCCAGAATACTTTAAAACACTGAAAATTTTTACGGTAGCCAGTGGTGCCCTGCTTTTGACATATGACGAAAGAACATGAGCCTGATGAATGTGCAACCATGGCCACAGGCTGGGGGAGGGAAAATTCATGAGTATCACAGAATGACAGAATGTTTGAGATTGAAGGGACCTCTAGAGGTCTCTCATCCAACCCTTCTAATCAAGCAGGGTCACCTACAGCACCCTGGTCAGGACTGTGTCCAAGTGGCTTTTACATCTCTCCAAGGATGGAGACTCCACCAGTCCTCTGGGCAACCTGTGCCAGTGTTTGGTTCCACTGAGCTCAACACCTTAAGTTTCACAGTAATCTCCTCAGGACCTCCTGTTCTCTCTTGGCAGCTCAGGTCTAGCAGCACTGGAAGTCAGGAGTGAAATCTTGCTCCGACAGAAAACATGGCAGCTCTACATTTGACTTTTAACCACATGCAGACCTAACATTTGTTATTGGTTGCCGGCCCTGAAGACCTGCACTTCCATTCTTCAAAATATACATCCCAAGGCAAGAAGATTGACAAGATCTTTGTGAACAGTCCAGCAGATTATTTTCCCCTCAAACAAGTATCCACGATTACCCAGCAACACAGAGGACATAGGCTGTCCACCAGAGGAACAGAGACAGCAGGTTTCAGAATCTCCCATTTTTCCTCACTTAGAAGTGTTTCTGGTGCCTTTCCAACCAAATACTCAGATAGCACAGGAATGCAGGGGGCTGTTGGGAAAACAACAGAATCCTGATGCATTTGGGAGGGTCAAGAATTTGTTTTTCCATCAGATTTGTTGCTTCATCCAGCTCAGTCCACAGCCAGCGACCCAACAGATCCCTGAGAAGGAAGACCTTGAACAAGGATGGTGCTGCGACAAGAGGGAGGGGAATGGAAACCCTACATTTGGATTGCCATTGCTACAAAGAAAGCAATTCAGAGTTTAGCAAAGAAATAAACTCCATAGAAGTAAATTAAAATACACCTTTTCCCTGGCACTCCAGGACTGCACAGACCTATGAGTGATCAGTCATACATATCCACATATGCCATCCTTTTTAATCCTCTGAGACGTCAGAGTAATAATTAAGTATTTAAACAAATATTCAAATTATAATCAGAGCACAAGGTCTTTTGTGCTTCTGACAGACTACTAGGGTTGTTGGGAGGGAATGAGTTTTTTGGGTTTGTGGGTTTTTTAAATCTCAAAATTTTTTTAGCAAACAAATTTTATTTTCAACATGGCTGCTTTTGGAAGGGTCCGACCATGCCATTGAAATACTCATCAATTCCTTCTTCCTCATTTAACTTTTATTATATGTAAACCAGCATGTGAAACTAAAATATGGAGTTAAATCAGAGCACAAAGGTTTTTAACCATCCAAACAGCACAAGGTTGTGGGAATAACTGCCCAAAAAAAGGTCAACAAAAAGCCAAAGATACGTTGAAATAATATTGTTTGGGGAAAGGCATTTATAACTAAGTACTCTGAGAAACACATGATAATAAAGAGGAGCAAAAAATAACAATTTCAGGTTTTATTAGTAATTATACTTTGCTTCCCACTTGTTTAGGGTTAATTTCTTTATGACTCTTGCACTTCAACACTCAGCAGTCTCTCACAAGTAAATAGGCTGATTTTATAAGCTGCATAATAGGTTCAACCAGGAACACAGCAAGACCCTAATTTTAAGCTCCTGTCACAGACAAAAAACACCAAAGCAACACTAGTATGTGCAAGTGACAGAAAAGCAACTCAGAAGATAATGCCTTCAAGAACAAGTTGCAGCAAGGAGCAATGTTACCAAGAAGGAAAGGTTTGGCACATCTTAACTCTGCCTCCTCTGTGAGATGAGTCAGGCACCGTGCATGTGGACTCAAATTAGACATTTGTAACTGAAATTTAAAAACTGGAAATGAGTTAGCTAATAGTGAAGTCTTTCAGGGATACGCTTTAAGAGGGGGTGTGGAAGTTAAAGAAATAAGCAAACATCATTTGGTTTTCCCCATAACTCTACCAAACCACTGAGCTAGCAGCATCCTACCTGGAACATCTTTCAGTTAAGTCGACAGAGCTCCAATGCAGAGCATTCCTGAATTATTTCTCTAGAGAAAAAAGGCTCTTCTAAGGCCTGGCAGAAAGCACTACATCAAAAAACCTGCAGCTTTATATAGTGCAGATTGGCAAAACCTCTGGCAGGTCTTAACTGATAGAAGATATTCTTGTCTATTAAGCCATCAGTTCAAAACACATCTATCACATAAGCATATACAAGATACTGCAGTTACCAAATGCTGTCTTCATATCAAGGCATAAATTACCCACATGGCACATTAGGGGTTTGGTCACTAAGAAGGATTAGGTGGTGTATCAAAATCAGTCTTCAGTGCATGTGCAGTTACAGCACCAGTAAGATCACACTTGACACATAACAATTCTGTTTCTCAGAATGCCTTTTTTCAGTGGTGCTGATCTATTAGTTATCAGATTCCCAATACAGTAGCAGAACAATGAAAAAAAAGTACCTTTGTCAGAGGATTTTAAGTGTCTTAACTTTTAAATCATTAGATACAAAGATGAAGCCAAACCCGAAAAAACCCTATAACCACCCACTATGTGGAAATCCTTATAAATCATTTTACTTTCAACGATGCTACCACACGCTACAATATAGTTTCTTCTGAAATAATCTGACAAACGTTCTAGAATCTATTCTCTTTAGTGGACCTGTACAAGTATTTTCAGTTCATGCTACTCATATAAACACCACACACACATCCATTTTCTATTCTTAGTGTGAAAAAATTAGTATTTCACTACAACTGTACTATTTTAGAATGCTCTACTTATCTTGAAGACACCACCACTCTCATCTGTCATGCTTTCAGACTGACATTGAAAAAGTTTAAAAGACTGCAGAATATCACGTCAAGTGACTGGGAAGAAAACCCAAACCCTCAGCAATTCAAAACACACTGGTGTGATGAAAAAATTGAAGGGGTTGAGGCTCATCTTTTCACCAAAGTTCAATACTCATGACATCTTTTGTGCAATTACATATGGAAAAGAAATCTGACAGGGTTTTTTCCACAGTCTTCCCCATTACCCACCCCTTCATGCCTACAGCAAAAGCAACTCTCCCATGGTTCTCCCCTTCAGTTCTTATATTAATTCCCGCCATCAGCAAAAACCATCATCCACTGTAATTCTCACTACTTTGACCATGCTCAATATTAATAACTAATAAAGTGTTCCATTTTTCAGCCACAATTACTTTCTCATTTCTGTAACATGCCTGCTTATGCATTTTCTCTCCAGGATTTCTAGGAAAACTTTCTAGAAGAAGACAAAGGACTAAGAAACTCTCTTTGTCAAAGATGTGAGTACAGTAGAGGTGGATAGATAGCCAAGCTGCTCTCATATTACTGCATCTTTTTCAAAAGCCAGCTCCCTACCCTCTCTTTCCAATATCCACAAACAAGTAAATCACTCAATTCCCCAAAATATTCTCTAAAGAGAAACCATAGAAATACCTCATATAACTGGCATAAAGCATGGAAGAAAAGTCGCAAGAAAAATATAAAATGTAACCCTCGGGAAAGCCATACTGTATAAAGACAAGCTCCAAAATTATACCTCATCATCTCATCTTTCTCTGAAAAGAACTCCAGAGTAAATACAAACTAAATTTTCCAGTCTCTCCAATTTTCCCGTTGTAGATAAAACATGCTAGCAAGCTGGGGACAGCGTGTCTGAAAATCCATAGCTGGATTTAAAACTGAAGCATTTATTTTAACCAAAAAATCTATATTCTCTTAGCTACAGCAAACTGACAGATTTTGTACTAAAAAATTGTACAGATTTAAAGAAGTGGGGGTTTTTAATGTTTGCTAGAAAATGAACAGGAGACATAAAATGTACATATGTGCCAAAGTATTTTTTTTACTGAACAGTACAATCCTTCCTCTGTACATCTGAAGCTGCCCTGTGTATCTAAACTTACCCTACAACCTTGAGAAAACACAGGCTGCCACCTCATAAAAAATGCACGTGTGTTGCCATGCTTGCCCTGCAGCACACATCCTGGAAGGAACTCAAATCCAGTTAAATCACTCCTCCAGCTCCTAGACAAAAATACAAAACATTTCCTTTGCCTGCTGGGCCCCAGAGTAGTGAGCAGAAGGGAGGAACTCCTTTATACCTGGAGGAAATGGGGCAAACCTGTCAAACACACAGAAGTGAAAGAGCCAACATACATTTATGCAACACTTAAGCAAAGTACAGCAAGTAAGTCCTTAATAAAAGAATAACAAAACAGAGGTAATAGATTTTGCTTTAATGAACCATTTTGTCATGCCCAAAAACAAAACTGATCTGTCAACAGTTCAGTTTAAACATTTTGAAATACATGTATTTCTGCCCAATAAAAAGATGGCAACAGAATCACACCCCAAAAGTAACCCATTTGCCTTCCTGCTGTAGGCAAATTTTCCCTGCTCGTGGATTTCTATTTGCCAGCTAAGAGTCAAAAGACAGTTGGAAAATAAGGGAAAGTTTGGTACAAATCAGGGGAAGAAAGAAGACAATGCTCTGATTGGAAACAGGATATGTGGATTGATATCAAAGACTAGTGCTGGTATCCCAGAGTAAAGAGCAGCTGCTTAACTTGGAACTTTCTTCCCCTCCCTTATCTTCCCCATCAGATTTTATTTTACAGATATTATTTACTTAAACACAATGGTTTCATTTGTTTTGCCTCATTTTTAAAAGTTATCTTTTAACACCTTTTCTGAAGACGTTTCCAGTAGCAGGGCTCAGTCACAGTAACTCAACTCAAGCTTCTCCTGATCTGAGTCATGGTAGGGTCTCTGTATATTCACTCAGGCAAAGAGGGGCTCTGTGCCCTAACGTGACTAAGAGCATACTCTAAGACGAAAGAAAGCTGCAATTCACAGAAAACTACTGAAATTTAAATCTGCAAACTGCTATCCTCACTAAAAAATAACTATTAAAACACCAGCTGGGGAAAAAATGTATTTTCTATTTTCACTTGGGCACTTTCTACTATTCCTGTTGGAATAACATACCACAAGATGGAAATACAGTAATAACAGTATCTACTGCCAATGTCCTGGAGGTATGAGAAGGGTCACGTTATTTACCAGCAATGAAAGAATAATTAAATACTACACACAACTCAAATTCTGTAAACAGTTTCAGTTCCCTATATCGACCTCATTGTTTTAAATGCTTTACTGGTTAAATGCATAATAGAGCAAACTACTTCAGTTTGATGGGACCTACAGTGATTTTGCAATTCAACTATCTGACCAATTTAGGGCTGACCAAAAGCAAAAGCTTGTGCTTAGGAGCATTGTCCAAAGGCCTCTTATGCAGTGATAGGCTTGGGCATTGACCACGTCTTGTAGAAGCCTGTTTCAGTGTATGACCACCCTCTCAGTGAAGAAACACTAATATGCAGTCTAAAAACCTCCCCTAGGACACCTTTGAACCATTCCTATGCCTCCTGTCACTGGATTCCAGGGAGAAGAGCTCAGGTCCTCCCTGACTACCTCCTCGCCTCAGGAAACTTGAGAGAGCAGAAAGGGCATCTCCCCTTTTCTTCAAACTATAAAAACCCAAATTTCTCAGCTGCTCCTCAGAGGTAACAGGATTACATATATTATTTCTTCAAAAGAATAATTTATTGCCCTAAATGACAATATAGTTCATTATAACGACTGGAAACGAAACAGCACCACGGGAAAAAAAGAAGTCTGAGAGAAGGAAAGAGATACTAACTCATTAATTGAAGAGCTTTAGTTTACCAGACTGCTGTCATTATAAGGAGAGCATTCCTTCTTCAATTTTCATTCACGCCCAGCAAGTTACATCAGATGCAGTACAGGGCTGCCTATATACCCTGTACAGGGCGACTATGGACACCAGCCATCAGTCCTGCCAAAAAGGAAACTGTTCATACACTTTACTGCTACTGGAAAACTAAGTACACAAACTCCACTGTCACAGGTATATCCATAAATAAAGCATCTTCCAAAATAGGTGCTCCCTCTGTTGCTGGACAGAAAGGAAATACATAAACTGCATGTATCCTCAGCATGACAAGTCTGCAGGTTTCTGTGTAAACCTGCAGTAAAAGATAGTTTTACTGTGTTCCGCATGAAGTAGGAAAAAAATACTGCTTTCTCACTCACTTTCAGAAACCTCACTAGATTTAAAGACTCTGCTTATCTCAAATAATTCAAAACATAATTGGCCAGAAAGTATTCCTACATTCCTCATTCATCACAACCATTAATGATCTTAATAACACTAAAGAAAATATGTTTAAGTGATCCTCTTACTAGGTAATGTGATTACCAGCAGTTCCTAAACCAATGTATTTTTCCAATGGCTTTATTTCAAAGTTCTTCTAAGATATGGTTTATTGTTATCTTTCAAAAAAGTAGTATTTTAAATCTCCATTTAACCTAAAAGGAAAGACTATGCAAGAGTTAACACAGCTTCTCTGTACTGCGCCCTAGGTGTGCATGAGCTAACTCAGTATTACCACTCCTCCCAGAGAGTACACACCATCAAGGAGAAATCATATTGTACCTTCCCCAACACCAGTTTAGAATTCCTGCTTATCCCCTTCTATAAAAGCCCCATTACTGATACAGGAAATGGTGAGATTATTACTGAGGGAACCTGCTTCCTGATGCTGACTCTCCTTTCTGCCATCCTCTGAGCATCCCTTAGCAGAGCAAAGACAGGTTATAAGAGAATTGGGTCTGTCTTCACAGAGCAACACAAGGAAAACTGCAGGGAGGAAGAACAAATGTCCAGAGAAAGGACAGCTCTTGCTGGATCACACTGTGCCATTAAAACAGTTCCAGCCATAACATCCTTTACTGCAACCAAAATGGATTTAGATAAAGGACACAAGGAAAGGAACAGGCAAGGAAATATTCAAAGAGAAGGAGTACAAAAACTTTCTGGATTCTCTTTTTCTGTTCAACAGTCACACCAGCAGCCCTGACCCTTGGCAGCGGGCTCTCTAGGAGACCAACAGTGTAAGATGTCAGTCTGCCTCTGGTTTTTGTCAGACCATTTTTATAGTTACCATTTTGGTCCAAATAGACAGTTATGCTCAACTATGGAAGCCTACATAATTCCTGAGTATACAGATGGTGCTTCACAAGAAAATTTCCCTTGGTGGTGTCCTTCAGCAACTCAAACCACACTTGGAAGTATACTTTCAGATTTTGGGCAGAGGGATTCCTAGCCAGCAGCTAAGAAGGGTCTCAACAAACACATCTCTTTTCCTTCCCTGTTTTCTTCTCCGAGATGCTGCTCATAGCCTTAGCAAAGACAGAATATCCTGCATAGAAATTACAGCCACATATGGTAAGAAGCCACAATGCACGCAAGTCATAAATTATTTTCCTTCTGATCTGCTAGCTGTTCAGGAGAAAAACACTTGCCTACCATCTTGTGTAGCAATGTATCTGTATAACAGGCCATTCTGATGCACCAGCCAAAGTGTTTGTGAGTAATCTCATCAAACCACCTGCGGTTTTGTTATTAGAGCTCTCAGGAATTCATCAAGGTTACTAAGAGAACAACAGGATCAAGAATAGGAAGGGAGAAACTGTCTGCAAAACATGTAAACCCTAGATCTGGGAAGCACAAAGTGATGATAGACATTTGACCAATTGGATGTCCTGAAGGATGTGTGCCTGCCTCATGAAGAGGCAGCTTAGCCAACCCAGAAATGTGTGCCCAGGTGGACAGTAGACCTCGAATCTAGATCTGGCATGTAACGTAAACAAAAAACGGCTTCTGTTGGAATCATGTTGATTCGGTTATTCAGTGGCTCATTTCCCCCCTGCAATCTTGCAGTAGTGCAGACAGACAAAAGTAGGCAGATTCTGGAGATGGAACTACATTTGCCCTGCCAGTGAGCAGGAGCAGGTTTCCCTGCATACCTCAACACGATTTCAAGAGAAGAGAGGTCCATGAAAGGAAGATTTACTAGATAATTAGACCAACAATCTCTCGAACACTGATCAGAGTTCTCATCTAGCTCCCTGAGGATAATCCACCATTTGAAAAGGCATCACTTAAAATACTTTTAGATTTGCAGGGAAGATCAGCAATGAAAACACGGAACTGTTATTCTCTCCATTCTTAGACAAGTATATTTAATCTTATACTTACATACAATGCTGATTTAGGTTTTTGCTCTTTCCATCCCTCTAACTTCATAACCAATTATTTTTTCTTGTGCATATATGGAAGAAATGGTCTTTCTCTACTGGAAAGGCTGCTCAAAAAAGATTTTTAGCTATGACTGCTACAAGGTAAATAAAATCTGCACACCTGCTTTCAAAGGAAAGGTTATTTTTGTCTGTTCTTCCAGATAAAATAAAACCTTCACTTCCAGGGCAATAGATGACAATAGACTAACCAGCAGAGCCACATAAGAAACTGTATATTACCAACAAAATAATGTCTCTTCACATAGATAATGTCTCCGCCATGCCCACATTTTAACAAGAACTTGCTTAACAAGAACAAAAAACTAAGTTTGTTTACAACTGCAAAAACCTGCTTTTTTACAAAATGGACACCCAGGTTTTTGGATGGTTCTGCAAACTGGCAGCAGTCAGCATCAGATTATTCAGCACAAAATTGCCTTTAACACGTGAGATTTACCTTGTAGGCAAAGGTAGCTGAAATGTAGATTTCCTGCATTCATTCCTGCATTAGGTCTGGCCACAGCAGGAAGTCTGTCCTGAAGAAGGTTAAATCAGACTGACCATACACTGAAGTGAGCTCTTGATTGTCCAGCTTAACAGTGGATGTAAGTCTAGATGCCAGTGCAGCCTACCCCTGCCTCACTCCTGAGCAGAGTACTGAGAGACTACCACTCCAGGGGAGACCACAGCAGGAGATCAGGCAGGAGCAGAACACACACCAACCTGCCTAATGACTTTGGGCAAGTCAATGACTGCAAAAGAGTATTTAGCTGCAGAAGTCATGGTGCTTAATCCTTTAAGTAGAGTCATTAATATAATGAAGTAGCAACAGTAGTATGAACATCCAAAATTACTTATAAAAATATTAGTAAAGGCTGGATTTTATTAATTTAAAAAAATAGATTCTCAATTCTCAGCTATTCAGAAGGAGGAATCTCAAGGCTCTGCCTTCCTTTTCCACTGTTTGTAGGAACAGAGCTTGTAAAAGCAAGGTGCATATTTTATTGAGTCCAACTCCCTACATGAATCTATTCAAAAGCTTTTTAGAAATGAATTGCCCAATTTCCCTGGATTCAATGACATCACACGTTTGGTTTTTGATACTTATGCCCCCTCCCATGTTACTTTCCTGAAAGTAAAAGTAGACTGCATAGAGAAAATGAAGGGATTCTGTATAGAATCAGTCATTTGGCATGAGAAGCTGTTACTTTAGGTCTGACAGTGGTAGATTTGAGGATCTGAGAGGTATTCAAAGGTACTGATGTGCATTATAGGAGTTTTAATTTTTAGACAGAGACAAGCTCCTCTAGCAAGTCTATTAGGTTTATTCCTGAGAACAGCTGGTAGCCTCGTCAGTCACTTGTATCAGCTGGGTTGGCCATGTCAGACACATAAGCGTAACAACAGGTAACAACTTTGTCGAAGGTGACAGTCAGATGAAAGCCATCATGAGTTTGCTACTTGTGTAAGGACAGAGCTGTTTGCCTGTCCAGATTGAAAGAACAAACTGAATTCTGAATTTCTGCCAAAATGTTCTTACCATTATACAAAATAAACATAATCAGACAAGTACAACATTGTATTCCTAAAACGCAAGAAAAAACAAATTTGCAGAGCACAGAAGGATATAGACCATGATGTTCTGTGGCCAATAAATAATCAAATTAAGCCATGAATTGAAAATGCTACTAAAACAGCAGAAAATACAGAAAGTTTAATTTCAAAACACAAGGGAATGCCTTCAAAAGAGTAAAGTGCTTACTTTTTAGGTGACCAAAGGAAAAATACAGGACTAAGGAAAAAGGAAACATGCCATTCCAAAGTCTGTACCCTACAGAACAGACAGCTATTTAAAATATGTTCTGATTACAACATTTCAAAATAAATGCTTGAAAATGCTACAGCATCAGTCCTCTTATCTCAATGCAGTGTGCAGCACAGTACTGCACAGAATGAAGCTTCTATTCAAAGAATAGGTACTTGTCAAAACCGAACATTATCTATGAATAACAGTCTCCTGGAGATATCTTTGAGAACTTTTTTGTGTTTGTAAATTATTTGAAATAGTCCTTATATACTGAGACATTTATATAACCCATCCCCTTCCCTGCATTCTCCAAAAAGCCTCAAATAATTGCTTGTACTCTTTGCAGAGTAAAATTCCATGCCTGTGTTTTCCCAATCCCTGAAAAATTATGAAGTTCTCTCTGGAACATAACACTTTGCTCTTCTACCAAAAAGGAAGCCATCAATCACCAGTCAGTTTTTCAGCTTCCTGTGGCTCATTCACTGACTCTAGACTGGTACCTCACCATCTTCATTTTGCTCTTTGAAGATGCTTCACCTGTGAAGCTCTACAGACATTTCATCGCTGCTGACAACCAGCTGCAATTTATGGACAGAAAAGACATACCCCTTCATGAAGAAATAATGTGGTTTTAATGTTTTACTCATTCTTGCCTTGAATGCTATCTGAAGAGAGAACATCCTTCTTCTCTGCTTGGCAGCACTGACTTTCTTCACAGCAGCTTTGCCTGGGTTTTTAATCAGGATGGCAATACAGAATGCGGAAACAAAAGAAAAAGCACATGAAGAAATGGAAACTGCACAACATCACAAAAGTAAAAGAGAGTTGAGCATGCACCTGCCTATCTGTGCACCCCCCAAGAGCACTGAAGAAACCAGTACGTCATTTTTATTGAAGACGTGGCAAGAAAATGCCGTAAATTCACCATGACAGGTGACATTGCTAGTTCAGTGCCACCTTTTAACAGGGGGAGAGCAATTCAAGCACCTGCAGATTCTCATGCTTGACCTCAAGAGCAAGTACACAGCTCAAAAACAATTCTCAAGGAAAGATGACAGATGCAGTATGTGACAGCATCAGAAAGGTAAATTAACCCAAACAAATCTTTGATGCAATGGTTAAAAGGAAAACACAGGATACCTTATCCATGCAGATAAGTAGGGAATTACTAGTTCAGATGGGGATTAATACAGGTATTGTAAGAACAACAAAGAACCTGAATGGCAGACAAATCACGTTATCCTTGCAAAAAAAAAGCAAACCACTGAGCTCAAATGTAGGGGGCAGACTGCTCTGTGGTTTGAAATACTTATTCCCAGCAACTTTAATTCAGTGCCAGTTCATGCAGTGCTCTGGCAAGGCTGATCACTACAACAGTCACCGCAATATCACAGCTACCATTAAACTGAATTACAACAGCAAGGTAAAAACAATTATTGTGAACGTTATCAAACCTATAAAGTTATGATGTGACAAAGGAGAGACAGGTAATCCAGAGCCATGAACAACTCCACTGACTGTGCCTACAGAAGGAAAACTCGACCAGGCCAGACAAGATTAGGGAATTCTGCTCCAGGGATATACAACCACAACATTACTTCATTCATTCAATTTTTCTTCAAAGATGCAGGAGGCCAGGAAGCCTTTTGTACATCACAATTCTTTACTACTCCTCGCATCTTTTGCATATTTATGCTGAAGTGCCATCATCTTTTTCCTTGCTGGAAAAAAAAAATTATTCTGCTCTGGCAGTGTAAAAGAATCGTCAAGGTCAGATTTGCGATCCCTTAGGCCACCAAAGTAGTAACAAGATGATTTTAAACAAATGGAAAATCAATTCATTCTGCATTTACTTGCACCCTTTATCTTCAATCCTTCAAGCTTAATTCAGCTCTTCCCTTTTTCATCTGAACTTTTCAAATTTTATTTATATTTTGCCACTACTGAGAAGCTTAGATGATAAAATGACTACACCAGGTCCCCAAAATAGTCTAGTTAGAACACTCTAAAGTATGCTTAACTTTAAGCATGCATGTGAGCAGGCCTACTGACCTTGATATTCTCATGTCTAATGCACTTTGCTTAACTGCAGCTACAAAGATGCGCTATCATGTTTCTTTACCACAAAAAAAGAAGTGCCTTACTCTTCAGCTCAAGCACATAATCAATTGCCCTGTCTGATGCCATTATCACAGCCAGCCTTCCTTCTTCAAATGTTTTACACATGCACTGTATAGTGGTGGAGCAGCACAATAACAATAATAGTTATCAGTCTATCTAAAGCACTCAGTAGTCTATAGGAACAATAAGCAACTCTGAGCACTGAATTATGAAAATTTGGACTCTTTCTGCATTTGCATCAAGTACCAAATCCTCTTCTCTTCTGACAAGCTTGCAAAAGCACTTCTCTCAACTTCTACCTGATACAGACTCAATTCATTCAGGCAGTTTCATTTCAAACCTCTCTAACCTCTCCTTGATTGCCAAGCAGGGGGAGGTATATTTCAACCCTCTGGAGACCACTAGAGGAGGAGGAAAACAAGGGAAAAAATAAGGACTTGTTTCAGACATGACTTTCCCAAAGTATATAGGTACTTAAAAACATAGAATGAAGCTGTTCTAGAGATTATGACAGTCAGGGAAAAGAAACAAAACAGGAAAAAGAGCTGGTCCTGGACAACAGAAAGAAGAGTTACAGACAGGAACTATTCCAATACCAAGAGAGATATCAAGAATTCAGGTGAATTAAGGTATATAAATATTTCCTTGCCACATAGCATACCTCACTGCATACCATGAGCATATATACAAACACAAGAAATATTAAAAATAGGGATTTTTCATCCAAATCCATTCCAAACATTTAAAGCCACCCTGGACCGTAGTTATAAAACACTGACCACTGACATACTGCCTTGCATACAGATGCAGTTCTTCAAACTACCATCACCAGTAGTAAGGCCCTGCCCAAGGCAGTCTTCCTCTCACAAGACCGTACTGAGGAGCAGGGCTTTTAAAATATATTCACCCGACAGCTATGAAACATGAAAACAAGACGGTAAGGTGAATATATTCAGGACCTGGTAACATTCCTCAAAGTCTTCACCCCTCAAAACAATAGCAAGATTCATCATACCTCCGTACTCCATTTGCTCAGCAAACACCTGCAAAGACTGAAGGAATAAGAGCAATAGCAACACTGCAACCTGCAGCATAGAACTGTGCTTATGCAACGCACAAAGGCCAGCAAATTCACACTGATGCCATTCTTCAATTTGTTAAAAAAACTCTTGACTGCTTCAGTAACAAAGAAGAGCATTAAACACAGCACGGCAGGATAAAATGAATTAGGGACAATAAATCTAACATTAAGAGAATGAAAAGCAAAGTGGCTGAGAAAACCTAATCCTCTAAGAAGAAAGTATCTTTGGCTACACATGGAAACACCTCCCCTTATTTCTGCCAAAGGCAATGCCAATCCATACAATTAATGTAAAAGTCTGGGTTAGTTCAATGACCTAGAAGAGTTTAACCAGAGGGCTGTAACAAGACAGGCTGACAAAGGTGTCTCCAATACTTCTGAACTCTGGCATATCTACGTAAGCATTTTGTTCTACATCTGGAGAGGGCTTTCAAAGTAATCATAATCCTGACTTGCTGCAGTTTTGTGTGTATGCTGTAGCAGTCCTGGAGGGCACCAATACAGATGCTTCAGGAAGTTTTCAGAAGAATGCACTGTAGACCCTTACATAGTAACTGTTACTGTGTGCCAAGTCCACAGGACTGAACCGGACCAGAGTTACCCTACACTGAAAAAAACCGAAGCAAAACCTAAAAAAACCTTATATTTATTGAGTTGTTGACAGGAGAGATAGCAAAAGCTTCTAAGGTTTTGTATTTCCAAAGCAGGGAACTGAGCCTGACTGTCGTTATGCCCAGTAACACCCAATTTCAGTATTTAAAAATTTAACTTGAAAAAAAGCAAATATAGCAGAGGAGGAAATAGAAAGAAGATAAAGGGTGAAGGAACATGAATCGAGGAAAAAGTAAAAAAAAATTGTTTCAAGGCATATTAATATGAGAAAAATTACCATGCCTTCACAATGACAGAGCTGACATTTTAAATTTTCATGCAAGACAGCAATAAAAGAACTTTTCAGTATTTTATATAAACTCACCCTGTAACAGAAACTGGAAGTAGAGAAATAAGAACTTAATTAGAAGAGGAGGCTAAAACTCAACTTCTTCAGTATATAGAGAGGGATGGCATTGCCTCCTTAAGGCCAGCTCTTCTGACACACTCAAGAAAGCCAACAGCACAGTATACTAAGGGACTGTTTCAAAGTTGTCTCCCAGTACTAAGAAACTTCACCTTTATCCTACACTCTCCCATAGTATATTTCCACTCAGCATATGAGAGTGAGAAGTCAGGCAAAATTAGCTGCCTTTCCCTCCCCATCCTAATATAGTTCAATAATCTTCCTGGAGCAAGGATTGGGAAGAATCTGATGCTTCCAAATGCTGAAGTCAGCATTTGTAAACAAAATGCCTGGGACAAAACAAGGAGCCTTGATATTGTAATAGCCTTTGTCAATAGTGTATTTACAAAGCCTCGCTACTTAAAGAAAAAGGTGATGCCTCCCACCATAGCTTGTATTTCAGCTATTTCTTAAATAAAAGTGAAAATGCTACAACTTACCATTCACCAATTGATTGAATACTCTAGACACAAGTCCTTCTGCCTTAACTAAGATCTGGAACTATCAGCATATAAAGGAGCCCCAATTACTGGCTAGGACAGAAAAAATCACCAAGATCTGGACCCAGGTTACCTGTGCAACTTCAATTCTAACATTTCTGAGTAAGCTCAGGTCTAACTCTCAGCCTTAAGATATTTCTGCAACCTTCCTACCTCCCCCTATTCCTCTACCTACTTCACTAAGTTTGCATTTCGTTCATTAAAGCAAAGTTACAGACAAACTTTCAATCATGTAGTTTCCCACCAGCAGATTACACACATTTTCCAGAGCAGAGGTGCAACAAGAAGCAGCAGTCTTGGAGAAGCGTTACTAAATGTTGCGACTGACCAACTGTCATTGGCAACATTTGTTGTTTTTATTTGTTAAGTGCAGGAATCAGGGAATCACAGAAATATAACTTACAGCTTCTTTTTTTCAAGAGAGAAGACTGTAGCTGTTATCAGGAAAGAAATGCAAAGTAAATGCAACAAAAACCCAGTCTGAGTTTACACAGCACATACTATAATGTACTAATTGCCTCATGTTAATTGCTTCTTTAATTTGAAATGAATATGCCCCTGACAACAGCAATTTTTTAAAAATCATCCTTGTTAACTGCTTTGTCACTTTGCTAAGTGCTCAAAGCATTTCCCTAACAGCTACTTAACTCTACACACCCTGTTTACACCAAATGACTGCATAATTTGAATAGGTCTTTAACAACTCATGGTCAAGCTTGCTGGTGTGTATTTGCATTGTTTCCTCAATTTCCCACCATTTCAATACCTGCTACCATGTTCTAGAGCATAGCTGGTACCTTCAGGAAGTCAACTGGAACAAATATTTCCAGCAGCAATAAAGTATTCACCTTTTGGCCATAATCTGATAATAAGCTCTTTGGAGATTTTGCAAATGAAAATATTCAGAAACTTACAGTCATTTAAACTGAGGTGGACTTCCATAGGGGCAGCTAAAGGCATACCTCTGAATCCAGCACAGACACCTGTCAAATTTGAAGTTTCTGCACCAACCATGGATATATTAAAACAATTCAACAGAAATATTTCATTTGAGACACTGAGAAAACAACTTGTTCTTATTTTGTTGCCACTAAACCTTTTTTACTTTTATATCAACTGCAAGAATGATCAAACACTAGACAGGGCTGCTAAGAGAACTTGCAGAGTCTCCACCCTTGGAGTTTTCAAAACCTGACCAGACATGGTCCTAGGCAATCTGCTCCAGTCAACCCTGCTTTGAGCAGGTGGGTTGGACTAGGTTATCTTCAGGGGTCCCCTCCAGCCCAAGAGCTTGATTCTGTGACACCAGACCAGAATTTAGATCTCAGATATTCAAACTATACAGTACAAAAAAGACATAAACCCATTAACTTTAATAGTAGGCTTAAATGAAACAGCAGTAAATTAATCTCAGGTATTTCTGGTTCCCAGAATGTTTAATATCTTAGTATCTCTGTTAAACCGAATGGCAAGTGACAACTAAGAAGGAAGAAACGAGATCAAGCAGAATTGTTGAACTAAATCAGTGTTTCAATTTAAGCTGACTTTTCTGAACAGACCTATAGCAAATTTCAATTTAACCTGCACAGCCTGACAACACTTCCTTGCTTTTCCTATCAAATACGGGAAACCAGGACAAGCTTTTGTGAGATCAACAATCAGAAATAGGAAGAACTTTATAGCAAGAAGGCCCAAACTGAGAAGACATTTTTCAGCAGCCTTTCAAAATTGTACCTCTGTAGGTCATGCAGCATGCTGGCATGAATACAATGCAGCAGTGTCATGCCAAATCATGTCTTTGACATGCCCATGATGTTCTCAGAAGGACCACCCTGGGCAAGAGATATATTCCAATTTACTGGTTTGTGCACACGGCCTGCAGCAAGACTAAATTACCTACACCAAAGGGGGGCAAAAAACCCCTCCTCTATACAAATCTTCCTAGAGTTAACACTTTTGAATATCTTTGAAGCAAATTTCCCAGACCTAACACATGATATATAGAACATCATAACCCAGGGCAAATGAGTAAACTCCTGGTAAAGTATGCCACTGTAGAAAGAAACACAAGATACTCTGGCACAAAGGAAAAACACAAGTGGCAGCACCACATTAAGCCCTGGTAGCTGAACCTCAGAAAAAACCTTCACTTTCAGCACTCTTAATGATATCTGAGGTATTCAGATGATAGTTTGCTTCTCAGGTTAGGATTTATTTTGGCACACTGGTATATACATTATAACAGATCCCGCCTTCACTGCAATACACTCATTTCTTGTCTCTTCTGGCACCAGAAAAACCCACAGGTGGATCCCTCTGTGCTTTCCCCATCACAGTATATACCCATTATGAATAGCTCTATACACACTAATCCTGAAAAACAGGATCAGTGTGGCAACATCACAACAGACAGGGAACTATGCACTTCCCAGTGATAGCCCTTGGAGAAGGGGAGGTGAGGGACATTTTAGAAGCATATTTGTGAACTTCTAAATGATTATTCTGGCTGTGACACCAAAATCCAAAAACTATTAGCTGAAGTACTAGCTGTGAAGCCTCTGGAAAATGTTAAGAGACTTATTGGGACAGGATGAATACCAGGAAATAAAACTTCTGGTAAGTAGTCACACAGCACAACACTTTCCTTACCCATTAAATGCAATACTTAATATCCTCAGCTTTATTTATATTTGCTCTATACAGAGGAAAAAATGCTTTCTTTAGAATAGAAAATGTTATCCTAATTAGCATAAAATTCTGCTTTTAACATTATAGATGTTTTTACTAACATAAGTACTAACAACCATCACTGCAGCAATGCCAAATGAAATCTAGATATATTTTTTAAACTATTACCAGACTGTAAAGCAAAATGCAATAGAAATGACTAAAATTCACAGTAGTCAAAATGTGTTTGTGCTGAATGCTAAATGTAAAATTATAACTCCTTTTCATGTACACTGACAAATTACTATTACATTCTACATTAATGTCATTTTTGAGGAGCTGAAAGATCATGCTGCTTATAACGACATAGACTGTCTTTAATTACAGCTAAAACTCTCAAGAAAATCTTGTGAATTATTGCAGAAAGGATCAATTTAAATTTTTTAGAGTAATATATGTTTCTTCCAAGGAGAGATACAGCTTGAGTAAATAGTATCATTACTTGCATTCAGGATTCATTCTTTTGAAAGCTCAAATCAGAAAAATTTAAATAATATTTCACATCTTACTCCTGCAGAGGCAAAGTATTTTCCAGAACAGTCAAGAATGTAAAATGCAAAGTCCAAAATTCATGTTGTAAAAATGTTACCAAAAGACTACCTGTAAATTATGAAAAGGTAAATCGCACAGTTTGGGGTCAGTGGAGGTCTACACATTTTTGCACTATCTCCAATTATTTTAAGCTTTAATATGAAGATAGCCATTTGCAAATTTAGGCTATTTTACTGTGAAAAAGAAGAGATTAGAACCTTTCTTCACATAAATCTCTTGGGTTTTTTTTTTTTTTAATGACAAATAAATTGCAGAAGAATCACATTCTGGATAGAAGCAGAATGACTGATACAGTCACACCATGGAGCCAAGGGCCCTTCTGGAACGGGCACTATTAAATAACAGGTTAAACTCCAGATGGCTGTATTTCAAATTAGTCTGACAGCAATGTATACATGGTACACAGCAGACATCAATCATTACGACAGAGGCTCATTCGGGGAGCTGAAGTTAACAGTGCTTTTAACAAGCTTGAGACTCAATGTGGTCAATAGGAGACTTTGTCTATCTAACTTCCAGCCTGCACCGTGTGCAGGTGTCCAGGTTTGAGCAGCAGGAGGTGCTGCTGGGGGGGCCCCTCTGAGAAAGGACATGGGGTTGTCCTATGCTGGACACAGCCAACTCATAGCTGGCTCTGACAGACCCAAAGCTGGCCAAAGCTGAGCCCACCAGTGGCACTGGTGGTGCCTCTGTGCTGATGCAGTTTAGAAAGGGTAAAAATCACTGCACAGCAGCCGTAAAAGAGGAGTAAGAACATATGACAGAAACTGTTCTGCAGACACACAGGTCAGAGGAAAAAGAAGAGCAAGAAGGTGTTGAGGGTGCCAGAGAAGAGATTCCCCCCACCGTGACAGAGCAGATATCCATCCACACTGCAGTCCATCGAGAACATCCTCGAGAAACAAGGTGTATCAAACAGAAAAGTGAGGAGAGTAAGAAGAAGGGATGAAGGGAATACTCTCAGGGCCCTCTTGCAATTTTTCTAACCAAGTGAGAGCTGTGAAAACCATAAAGGTACTGCAGGAAACTGAGGAAGGTGCAGGGGGAGAGACACAGTGACATGAACTTTGCTGTCAATTTCTTCCTTCCAAGGTCTGGACTTTGTTAGGACGATCAGCGCTTGCAAGTTTAATTACTATGGGTGCAACTTTTTACTGACAAGGAAGTTACTGACAAGGAAAGCTTTATAGTAACTTCTTTAGAATAAATGTATAAAAGATAATTGACTTGCAGTTTTAGTAAGGGAAGATGCAGTTGGTTTGCAGAGATGGACCATTACATTTATGGGCCAATTAAATACCAAAGCTATTTTATTTCTACTTCTAAACACTTTGTCAAGACTTAACACAACCATCAAGGCCCCATGTTCTGCCTAGGGTATCCCTCCTAACACCCAGGTTGTCCTAACTCTTACAGACACAGCTACATAAATTGCCATTTCCAAAGGAATAAGTTCGGGGATATGATAACAACTTCCCAATGAAGTGCTAGAAGGGGAGAGCTAAAAACAGCTTGCTCATTGACAGTGCTCTTCAGCCAACAATTATACATGCACAGAATCATGGGAAATCTGAGGAGGAAAGACTTAACTCACAGGTTCTCTTCCCTGTTCTCAAAGAGCAAGGGGAAAGTATTTTATTTACTGGGTAAGTGTGAGGGAGCTGATTTTATATTTTATTTTATAAAGTAGTTCTTGTTCACTGAGGCAGCTTGTGTTTCTCACTTCTGATCTAGGCTCTAACACTGCAACTTGCTTCTTGTGATCAACCCTCAAAGATCAAACTTAGCTGACCTAATCCCAGAATTTCTGCTGCCAAAATTATTTTCCCAAGTTGTTTAAAGGACTAATACATGCAACCATGAAAAACACATGAGCCACCTATGGTCTAATAAGTGCTTAACATTATGGAAGCACTTATCACCCAAAGCAGCAGGATCTGTGGAATCTGAAACAAAGCAACAGAGAAATAAGCTTATTATGCATAGAGAGGCAAGGCTAATCTTAAAATGTTTCAGCCTAATAAAATATCAGACACAGCCCACTTTTGTTACAGAAAGGAAATTATTAAACTACAAGAATTGCAGCACAGGATAAAACCTCTTTTGTCCAAGTTCTGGGCCTGTAAGCCGTTGCAAGGAAAAGTTAAATGCCTCCAATGTCTGTAAACCATACCTATAACAGTTGTAACAAGTCTCAGGACCCTGTCTCCAAATCAGCATTGAAAACTACTATTCTACTCTGAACAAAAGTGTAACTGTCTTTGTGGTACAGGAAAAAGCATTGTGGAAAACAAAGGTTTCAGATACCTACTAACTATTTAGGAGAGATAATCAATAGCGTTGCACACATACTTTATGGTCTACTGTTTTCTAATTCTAGTTCTGTAAGAGTTGTAATGTAACAGAGTACGATTTATCAATGCATTTCCAAAACAAAAGGGTTTTGCTTAACTTACAATATAGCCTGCCAGGTGCATGAAAGATTTCCATTAATAATGTGGTACCAATCCAAAATTTTGTGTCTTCGTGCAAGACTGACAATAGATTAACTATTATGTTAAAATTAGAAACTGTTCAATGCTACCAAGCAAGTGAAGCACTTAATCACATAGTTCTTTTAAGCATAAGAACAGTTGCATTGCACTACAGGGGGAAGTTATGAAGCATATAATTAAATGCAACTAAATTGGGAACAAATCACAAAAAATGTAATTTTGAAATGTCTCTAATGCACATTGGAAACAAAGAGGCTTGTGAGACAGGAAAACAATCTTTTTTTGCCAGAGTTTGTCTTTCATGTATGGAAGATGTAAAGATAAAGGAAGACCACAGCTGTTGCATTTTCAAAGACACAGAAGACTTCTTACTTCCCAGTGAGGTCAAGCTTTTAAAAATCACCTCAAAAAATATTACATAGAAGTTCAGCATAAAGCTTGATAGTAAGTTATTTTTGCTATATTATGAACTTAGAACCTTCATGCAAGTCTGATAAGCAGCCACATACAAATGACATTCAGTCTAATTTCAGAGACAACTCCTATAGCTCAGAAAGAATCTTCATCATACATCCACAAGAGACTGACAATAGCCCCCCTACCCAGTAAAAACCTTCCCTACCCTTGGAAAAGCAGTAAAAAAACAAAAACAAATTAACAAAAAACCAACCAAACAAAAACACCACAAAAACAAGCAAACAAAATAATAAAACAAACAAAATCCCAAACAAACAAAAAAGCAGCAATTAGCCTCATCAAGTAGGCAAGGATGAACAGTAAGTATGAGAAGAAATCTCATCTACCACCTAGATATAACACCTCTGGTCATGAGATAAGAAAATAACAAATTAAAAAAAAGAACTCTTGAATTTTGAAAAGAAAAAGCAGCAATGTTCATTTCTACAAAAAGACAACAAAGATACGGTGAGAAAAAAGGCTATTGTTGTGTCCCCCTTGTGCTGCTCAGAGTGAGGAGAAATAAACATAGAAGGATTTTCAAGGGTTGTAGTATGCCCTTGAATTATCAGAGGCTCCTGCCAATGCTACCACAAAGAACCACATGCCCAAAGTGGAAGACTGCACTGCAGTAACTAACTGCAGGAGGCTGTGGGAGAAAGCTAAAGAGGAAAGAGATCCTATGTTTATCCCAGGATTTGACATGTGAGGCCCCATTTCCACAGGGAGTACCAAGCCAAACATCTAGCAGCTAAGAAGTATGTTGGACAGACATAAAAAAGAATGTTACTCAAATCAACACATGTGGTTTGAAGGGCAAGTTCTGCCTCTTCATACCTTAACACAACACTTTCATAAACAACCATCATGGATAATGCTCAAAGTTAGTTAAAATCTCAACCACACTCTCTACATCTCAGAAATTTAACTTCAATTTTTAAAGAAAAAACCCACCGTGTTTCTTTGTTCATGAAGACAATAAAATACAAAATGCAAAATAATGGGTCTGCATGCTCATTGCGCTGATGGGAAATACTGCACTGACCTGCATTATTCCTTTATAACCACATATCATACTTCTAAATAATTGCACACAGAAGAAAAAGACTTTTTACATGTAATTTGCTGCATTTTATAAAATCTCGAACAAGGCTTTGTCCACTCACAAGATGCAGACTACAGCCACTGCCTTCATGTCACCCATTCTACCCCAGAGGAGAACAGCACCCAGAGACCTTCATTGGATTGGTCTCCATCTTCCTTCCCAAAATGGTGAGTGTTGTGGCCCTGTTTCAGTATGTAGGATTTAAACATCTGAATAAACCCCAGCTTAACCCCCAGTCTTTCCTGGATCACAGCTAGAGTCGCTCAGCATCTGGCAGGATTGAGACCTAAGGATATGCAAGAAGAAATTAGCAATTTCTATTTAAATGCTAATACTTATTCTTCCCAGTGAAAACTGAAGTATAACAATGATCTCTCATCACACAGAAAGAGTCTTGATTGTTATTTAATGATCACAACGAATAGTTAGAAAGCATGAAATGAAGCTAATAAATCTTCTGTTGAGCCTGACATTTTCAACAAACGAAAGTACTCAAAGTTTTCAAAACCAGTTCCATCCAATTTTCTTCATTTTAGACTAAATTTTCCATGTTCTTCAGTTACAGATCCACATATTGGCACCACACAAATTAAGGTGAAACACCCAGTTACTTGAACAATTTTTTAAAAGATTTCTTTCTAATGCTACCTATGCAATATGAAATACATTGTATTCCACAAAGTTCAAGTTCATGCATCAGCACAATCCACCACAGCATCTGTTTGCCTTTCAGTGATAAATTAGGAAATTAGACAAACACTACAGAAGTAGGGTTTTTTCTTCCTTTTTTATTGCAGCCTCCTAGATGGATATAAATATAGTTTGGGTTGTTTAGGTTTTAGCATTTTTAAGCTACATTCTATTCTAAGTATAGGTAAGCTGGGGATAATTTTTATTTAACAATTAAATAATTTTAACAATTACTTAAACAATTCAATGATT
Organism: Chamaea fasciata; assembly: GCF_029207755.1. Taxonomy (NCBI): domain Eukaryota; kingdom Metazoa; phylum Chordata; class Aves; order Passeriformes; family Sylviidae; genus Chamaea; species Chamaea fasciata. The sequence continues at coordinate 44,021,290 of NW_027094091.1, read as the reverse complement.
TTTTTAAAATACTCAGTCAGCAAGACTGCTTTTTCTTTCATCCCTGCAAAAGGGAAGGATAAAACAAACCAAAGTTCACCAGACCCCAAACCCTGTGGCTTCAAACTTAGTAGTCAATACTTAGTTATTTGTGATAGCTTGAATGAATCTGTCAGTGAAATGGCTTCCTAATTTAATAAACTTCTTTGTTTATTCATAAACTTGTAACACTAAAATACTCCTGCAGCGAGAAGCATATTTCTAGAAGCCTCTTCATGCACCAATGAAAAACAACACTTGTGACTTCAACTACATAAAAACAATGCTGTCATTACCTAACCCCAGAAGTGCCTCATTTTTGTTGATAATATAAACTCACACACATATGTGTGTGCACATGAGAATTACAACACTCCCACACACTACAGCCCCAGCAAAAAACAGCATAAACTCTCTCCAGAGTTAAAAGCATATGTAAAATACAATAGAAGCAATGCAGTTCTATTTCTGTCTTCTAAGTGGGACACTCTAAGTAGAGATATATGTATCAAGACTCCACATCAACACTTCATATGATGCCATAGTCAGCTGCAGAGGGGTATCTGGGATATTTCCAGAAAGAAGAGAGTTTCTTACAGGTTCCAACTATTCTCTGCAACCTGTCCAATAAGGAAGAGGTTACAGCCATTTATTTTTGATTACCTTCCTCCCCCTTCCCTTCTCTCCTCCACATACTGCCCCTTCGACAGAGTAAGTTGTGTGAATGGCTTCAAGTGTTTGGACACTGGGCTTGTGTCATGGCACAAAAGATGCACATCAGACCTGTGGTGCTCAGCCTGTGTGATGGTATAAGTAACATGACACGAAGCATAAGCTTCTCATACCTCCTTCACCTCTGGAAAGTTTTGTATATCAAAGGAAGAACTAACCCATGGCCATATGAAACGTAAACTGCATCTGAGCCTGCTGAATCAGATCACCTCATCAAATAAGTCAGGTCAATTCCATTTCTATTACTTAGTTCTACCGTTATAAAAGTTCTCAATGTCAATTAATTTTAAGTCTTCAAGGTAGGTGGTCTAAGCACAGCACCACATGAAAGCAAAACAAGCTTCACTCAAGAAATTCCTTTACAATAAACCAATTGTAGACAGAGCTGGTAGCATTTGTGATAGCTGCTAGGAAACTAAAGGTTACTTAACATCTATGACCTAAACACTGGTTCCCAATTGTAATTCTGCCAACTTTGAATACTTTCAGGCTGAAATTCTTCTTGCTTATCTCAATTTAGGGTTTTTTTTAATTATAAATTCACCACATCTGTAAGACAAAGACTGTGCTGTCCACAAAGCTCATATATAGTGTTTTATGTATTTGAATACAATATAGAACTCTTCTACTCTCTTTAAGAAGAAATTTTAATATCTGAATATTTTAGAAGAGAGACTTGGATGACCCAAGAGTTCTGCCACATTTCAAACTTAGAAGAAATGCCTAGTGTGGCCAACCTGATAAATCCAAGTCCATACATCTACACTGTTGAAGACTACAGTTAGGATTACCCAGATCCAGGGAAAAGTGAGTAGATACCTACAAAAATAAGGGACAGGAATAAAGGAGAATGCTGGGGAAAGTCTAAAAAAGGTGATGCTACAGGAGTCTATATATATTAAAACATATTCCCCTCCAATATCTGGCTAACTTCTCACGCATGCTAAACTCAACCTGTGTGCATGTGCATTCCACTATGACCATACCACTTTCACAGGATCACTGACTGACCCTCTGCATTCAGTATCATGAATAAGGACAGCACAAAAAACTAAATCTTATCTGCAGGACACCTGCTTTATTTATAAATAGGAAGCCACAGAGAAACTGCTGAAAGAAGCAACTTAGCAGCAGAATCCAGTGCACATCACCAATCAGTTTATGACAGAGCATCCTAAGGTGAAATGGGATATCCAAGACAAATACACATGGTGTGCCTCAAGCCCAGCAGAAGAGCAATACAAAACCGGGGCCATGGAAGTTGTGAAGAGCTTCAAACAAGCCCACAGAGCACTGCTACAGACTTATGTATAAATTGCCTGATCTATGAGAGAATTTTCAAGTCTCTTTAAATTTCAAGAGTATTAACTCCTAGGCAAAGTCCTACACTTTAATTACATCAAGCACATGTGTAGTAAAGTTAAAGGGGAAACAAAGTTTCTGACCCAACAAGTTGCCTCATGCTGCAGAGAACTTGAATTGCATCCTGTACCCATTACACATCACAGCAGGAGCACTTCTCAGGTGGCAAGAACATGCCCACTCTCACCACAACGAATTTGGTGCAGCAGATCTGTACAGAAAGAGTGCCCAGCACAGCCACACTGTGCAGTCTTGATTCCTCCCCAGAGCAGAGTCATCCATCCTGTTGAATGAGGCACTGGGGAACAGTAAGCAGTCTCATAAGCAGGCTGTGTCCTAACACATGCATAAAAAGGCAAAATTGAGATTGCCCGCCTCTCCCATTTCCTAGTCAGTATACTTTCCTCACGCAACATTAACATTCTTCTCAATTCATATGTTAAACCTGGAAAAACGTAATCTTAAATGTTTTGTCCATGAATTCACAGACTCCACAGATTTCAGCAGTGACTGGCTCATCGCTTTCAAAATTTAAACAAAACAACTATCAAAGATTGCTCCAGAAGCTACAGTACAAGATATAAAAGCAATGGGAGCTTTTGTATGCAGGAATTTTCCTGCTAGCTAAAAATTCTTTCCTAAGAGTTCTATGCTTGCTTACAGACTAAATTACATATCAGAATGCATACACAAAAGCTATATGAAAATAGTTAAAATTGCAGCATGGCTATCCTACTGACATACAGAACCAAATAAATGAGAAGTTACATGAAATAATATTCTCCATCCACTCAATTCTTACCACTCCGCCTAGCTTATTATCACATGCAGTACACAATGTGAAAAGGCCATTTTGTTATAATAATCCAGGAAGGTTATCCATGGACAATGGAAAAATGTATTAGAGATCAAAATTGTATTTGGTCTTAAGACTGGCAAAAATTGCTATGAAAATCAGAAATGTACAACACATTTTATATATATATATAGCCTAAACTTAACAACTAATTAAGTTACCTAATCAACATTAGAGAAGAAAAAAAATCAATAAAGTATAAAATAGGTCAGCACTCAATGCAGAGCAACAAAAAGAAGATGAGTGCACTCATGTACTATGGAAACAGAAAGGCTCCTTACACATTTCTGCAATTATTTTTCCTAGGGCAGCATGAAAAATATATTTTGTATTCTTTACTTACAAGCTACAGAGATCTTGTTATTCTGTCCATATGAATAAGAACAAACCCTGGGAAGAAATGTTTTTTTTCAGTTTGACGTTGTAAAATTTGAGTGTGAAGTATACGCTAAATAAATTAGTGTACATTAGGTTTCTGAAAGCTTTCAAAGCATCCACAACTCTATATGACAGCAGAACTGAGAAAGCGAAAACCAAACCACCTGATTTAAGTGTTCCGTGAAAACTTTGAAAAGATAATTTGTTCCTTTGGATACTTAAGAGCTTGATTCCATTTGAAGACTAAATATTACTGAACTGTTATAACAGTAAAAAGAAAAAAAAGAGTGAAAATCCTTGCCAGGGGGATGGTATAAATCAAAACCATGCTTTTCATAAAAGCACCAATCCTAAATCCCACAGTGCCTCTTCTTACTTGACTACCTACACAGACTACAGACTTTTAACTCCTTGCCTAAACTGAGGTTACAAAGAAGAATGAAAAGTTGCCTGATCTAGGCTGACACCCACATTCCAAAGAAGCTACTTCAAGATACACATCTAAGCTTAAACAAAAGATAAGGATAATAGCACTTAACTCTAAAATATGGAGCAGGAGGAAAGAAAGAAGCTCTCATTATCCTAAAAATAAACCCTATGAAACGAGCATCCAGAGCTGAAGTTACAATAGGAAGAAATCTAAGCACATTAAGGCATGGAAATGGACTTTGGGCAGCAAAACATACGCACCAGCTCACAGAAATCTTTGCACAAGTCCCTCAGTAAGAGATTAAAGAAATTATGCAGTTATGGAGTCAGAATCAAAATACGTCAGACACTTAAAAGCTGGAATAACTTGTTTTCTTTAGGATAAAGTACACTGCAACTTGTGTTAAATAACCTACCACACTGAAGGAAATATTTAAATTATTTAATTACCACAGAAAAAGCAGCAGAAGTTACAAGGACCTAAAAGAAACCAAGGGAAAGAGCAACAAAATGGAGTACTGACAAAGCAATAAACACTGCATGCATAATATAAATCACCTGGAATTATACTGGAATATAAACCACAAACTTCAGAATTCAGAATTGCATTAGAGGCTCCCATAAACCATTTAGCTCTTCTGCAATCAGAGAGGTAATAAAAAATAAACTTAGCCTGAATAAAACCTGGAATAACAAAATGCCATGAAAGCTACTAAATCATCACTCCAGAAGCCAATTGGATGCCATACCAGTGCACAGTGCTCAAACCAAGATACATTATCTTGAAATAATAACGCAGTGCTGGAAAGCAGAAAGAGAACCAGCGATTCCAGCAGTACTGCCAAAGTGCAACTTCCTTTCCACTGAGTTGAAACTTTGTGTGTCCACATTGTAAAGACCAAGAACTGCTCTTCTTGAAGAAGAAATATAGCAGAAGTGCACACCAAGCATGGCACAACATCTAGAACAAAGAGAGGACTGTTTCTTCCACTTTCCTCTCAATGAGAAAAAAAGGAAATGTGAAATAGAACTGAAATGTGATCATGCCAGAACTGAGAGGAGATGGCATTCAACTCCTGGCTTACTAAGCAACCCATGCACTTTCTTCAAAGAGGAAAGTGGGAACTAGATCACACACTAAATGAGATTTTTAAGAACTGTACATTTATAAATACATCAAGATAGTTATCATTATAATATTCTCTAAAAAGCATAAGACGAAATTTAAAATCCAAAGAACTAGAGCTTCTAGATAAGGGCCACCAAAATGGCAGACTTTATGTTCCAGTCTGTTCTTGATGGACTGGAAGAGCAATGGCCCCAGCTTTCCCAAAGGAAAGCTGATATTTCTCATAATGCTCCAGGAATTAAATGTAACGGATCACCAGGGACTCCAAATGTAAAAGCATCACATGGCACTCATACCAGTGAACTAGAGCATATTGTTTATTTCCTCCTCTTAGGTCTTGGTAAAAAGGAAGAGTAAATCAACCTGAATGCTAAACAAGTAACAATCACAAAAACATACATTCAAAGCTCAAACAAGTTCTGGAAAAGGCTCTTCAGACCTCCTGCTTCAAGATCAAGATGTTGTGTATCAACAGCTTATATGAAAGAAGATGAACATTTTCTGCAGTTCAAGGATGTTCCTCAACTGCAGGATTTCTTGCTCTTTTCTGTAAGACAGCAGAACTAGTGTTACTGTCAGAAAGGACAATGACCTAGACATCCTGGCAGCACCTGCCCTCCGTACCATGAAATCACTTTTCCTTTTGTACTGATGTTTATTATACTGCTTTGTAAAGACAGAAGCTAAACTTTGTCCAAATGATCTGCTTTAGTACACACTGTGTAAGAATTAGACCAAATAAAGGAAAGGGGGAGAAGGTTAGCACCTCCTAAAATGAAGTGCTATTGTCTATCTGGAAGACTTTCAATAGCCTAAGAGTACCTGGAAGGAAATAACACCAATCCAGAAGGAAACAGTTTAGTATTTGACACAGTCAAGCTGCAAAGGTGCCACAGGAAAAACAAAATTAACACACTAAATTTTCTTCTCTTACTACTGTTTTTAAAATGAGTAAGATGTACCTAAAATCCATTTTCCATTTTATGAAGTTCAGTAAACTTATTGTAGTGAAATATCAGATTTTTCTCTTCCGTGCAGGCAAATTATGCATAAATGGCAGTTCACTTCAAAAAGAACTCTGCAAATATATTTCAATATATGAACTATGCTTCCTGTTTAATTTAAAAAGCTGACATGACAAATAGATGAAAACATGAATTCTCATTAACACCTCAAGTAACCTTAGTCCAGCTATACTTTCACTCATCAAGCTGTCCTTCACATCCAAAAACCTCAAGTGAGAAATGCTCAATAGGACCTAAAGCACTTTGTTTGTAAAAGACATTATTTCCATAGTAAGCAGGAAGATCAGAGTCTTGTTTAACTCTGAAAATTGATTCTATTAACAAACAAGACATTATTTCATACCTAAGAAATCTTCCTTTAATCTAGAGATGCAGCAGATTTCAGACTTTTTAATTTTGATCTGTTTCAAGGGAGTAATCAAACAAAAACCAACCCCACAAAACACTGGCATGAAACAGAAAAAAAAATATTATCCAACAAAAATGCCTTCAGCTCCTGCTAACAGCTCCTTTGCAAACTGCTCAAGTACAAAGAAACACTATTCACATAAAGAAAGCATTTCTGAACAGCAGATACTATGGCGAATAAGTGGCAGGAAAAAAAAATATCATTCACAATATTGTTGGCATATCATATACTGTATAGGGAAGATATAAAAAGATGTTAATCTTTAAAGAGGCAATAATCAGGGTAAGAAAACAATGAAGACTAATATGACTAGCAGTGCAAAAGCTCCCAAAGGCCCTGTTCTGGATGGGAGTGCCACAGTGCTATGTATGGCAACAAAGATGAGTCCCCATCTCAGAAACCACAAACCCCAAAGACAATTAAACTAAACTAAAATAAACTAGGATATTAATCTGGTCTGTTTAACAGCTCTTCGATATTCATAGATGTGATACGTTTTTGGAGCCTGTAGTACCACTTCAGCCTAGAGAAAAAGACGACTACAATCCTTTTTCTGACAATATGATTCAGGAACAGTATGGGATGCTAAGTAAAAAGAAACAAAATATTCACCCTCTCAAACGTGAAGTGCTTGGTTCATACAAATGCTGCATATCCTGCAAAAGGAGGAAAATAGGCTGCTTTCTAGATAGTAAAAAGCAGATTCTTCAATTATGTAATAATTTTCTTTTTTTTAGAGAGGATGATACCGGGTGTTTAATTTCTATAAAATTCCCTTTATTCTATGAAGAAATTTTCAAAGTCCATTTCCATCAAAATGTTAGCCTTTTGTCTGAATTATGTATCCTTCTAAAACACATATTTTAAGAGGATGTTGCAGGAAAATGGCTAGAAGTCATGCCAGAAACTACTGCATTACACATCCTTTCTGCAATCCAGGTGAAAAGGAGTGTATACATTATTCTAGACTGGAAGACAAAAAAGAACAAGTCATTGCAGAATCAGTATTTGCTGCCAAAACTGCAGAAATGCTTTTTATGCAGCAGAAATTTCTCTTTAAAAACACATACAGAATCTTTGTCAAATTGAAAAGGTTTAATCAATTACCAACAAGTTTACTTGTTTACTTTTGCTGAGTTGGAGGTCAAAGGGACACTGTAATCACAGTTCATTCACAATGCAGTTAACAGAGATGCACGAACCTATGCAAATACTTGGTCAAAAAAAGTTTTAAGAGGAATGTGCGAACTGACAGTGATCAAAACATGGATTCTTAGGCTCCAGGCAGAAGCTTGAGGCATATGGGAAAGCCAAGGACAGAACTCTCCCAGTCTGGCCTGAGAAATCATAAAGAGGAAACCAAAACAACCTTGTAGATACTGTCCTCCTGACACCTGGTGTTTTTCCAACTTGTTTACTGGTGGAGATGTTTACAAAAAGGTGGTGCCCTAAAGGACCAATTGACACTGTTTTACACCACAACAACACAGACTCCGAGCTTCAGAAGGCTGAAAATGACTCCTCTATTTTTGGGATGTGTCTCCCTTATATACTTTTTTACACAGACCAATTTGATTGGTGACAAGAAGACAAACCTCTTCAATCACATTGGTCAGACCAGAGGGACATCAGAAGAAGTCCCTCCTAGGAAAAGGAATGAAAACAAAGTCACAGCTACAAAAACATGTCTCTTGTTTACAGAAAATTCCCTGGGAAAAGAATTTCAGAAAACCAAAACATCTCAGGCACAAACCAGGGCTACAACCAATCCTATTCATTGTACTGAAACACTGTATGAAAAGAATCTGTCTTTCAATAAACTTTGCTATAAGCCCCTGAAGAAATCAGAGTTCTACCTGTCGTTACATGAGCCATCCTGAATCGTAACGATAGAGGATTCCATGTTCTTCCACAACCAATACAGCAGCAATGTGGAAAAAAGTCTATTATGGTCATATGGTCTATCATGATTCCTATGAGGAAAGGCTTAGAGAACTGGAACAGTTCAGCCTGGAGAAGAGAAGGCTTTGGGGTGACTTAATTGTGGACTTTCAGTACCTGAATGGAGCCTACAAGAAAGATGGTGAGAGATCTCTTACAAGAGAGTGCAGGGATAGCACAAGGGGAAATGGAATTAAACTATGGGAGGATAGGTTTAAGTTGGATGTTAGGAAGAAATTCTTTACTCTGAAACTGGAACAAGTTCCCAGAGCAGTTGTGGATGCCCCATTCCTGGAAGTGTTTATGGCCAAGTTGGATGGAGCCCTGAGCAACCTAGTTTAGTGAAAGGTGCCTTCTGTCCACAGCAGGGGGTTGGAACTAGATGATCTTTAAGGTCTTTTCCAACCCAGGACATTCCATGATAGACACAGATAGAGAAAGGAGTCAAAAATAACAATGAGAGCAGCCTTGACATGCATGCTGCTTAAAGATGCAAATACAGTAACAAATTAAGGACTGCGCTCCACTTCCAAAAGCTCTAAATATGAGCATTCCTAAAATCCAACAATTCAATACTAAATACTGAAAATTAAGTTAATATATCCTACTCATCCTTAATCCAGTAATACCTTTAAGTTCTGATGCACCTAATTGCAAAGCATTGCTGTAGCTAAAGATTATCCCTAGTCAGATAGATCCTAAGAAATCCCTTAAGCCTCCGTCTTGCAGAGAGATGAAGCAAGACCTGAAGGTAACGACATATGGAAAATGCATAAGAAATAGCAGCCTAACAGAGATACTATAATACCGGGCAATATCCAAAAAAATACAGCTCTTAATAGCTAGCTTTCATTTAAATGACATTTCCAGTGTTAGGTTTTTCAGTTATTGTGCATCACATGGCAGCTACAGCTTGAGTCCAGCCCTGTTTGCACAGCCTGGAACTCAGGTACACAGCACACAGCCCTGCGTAGCCAAGAGCCACCTTGAGGACAAAGCTGATAAAACAAAAGCTGATTTTCTCACTGGGAAGAACAAACACATACAAAAATGATGCCTTTTTAAGAGCAACTAAATGCATATACAGCACCATGTGTGTCTACATGCACCACCTGGTAACACTGACTGGCTGCAGACAGCTTCAGTCACTGATGTTGTGTGTGAGACATTAGGGGTGAGCCCAGAGATGGGCACTGGCTGCATTTCACAGGATGTACTCAGAGGGCTACTTCAAATCCACCTCCACTTGTCTGCTATGACATATTGCCCTCTACCCTGCCTAACACACAAGGTGATCTAGTGCCCAGAGAAATCAGTGCAGCAGACATGAGGTCACAGACTTTCCTAATCTTCTGCTATCCTCTGAAGTAGCACAGCCTGAAGAGCAGCTTGGGGCTTGTAAACCCCCACACTGTAGGTCAATGTCAAGTTCCCCACAAGTAAATGGCATATATCCTTTAACACTTCTGAGGTACATTGACTCCCTGTTGCTCTCTCTATCTTCAGCATCTGTACAACTGTACCCATTAACAGCCAAAAGTCACATTAACCTGCTTAGCACAGCTAACATTAGTGTTAACACTGTAGGAACGTGTTTAAATTTGACACAGAGTAATTAAAGTAAATCATATGTATTTAAAGTACACTGTTCCAAAGGCACTCTCAAATCACTGCAGCGCTGTAGATAATTATGTATAGTGCTCAGCACACTGAAAAAAGAAGATGAGGAAATGTTCTTGACAAAGTGAAGGGAGCCGGTGTGCTCTGAAGATAATCTGAAGAAAGAATACGAGTGTTTCATAGCACATAACCTACAAATTAAGCTGTCAATAAAAAGAGAGAGAGCATAGGAGAAATAAAGGCAAAAGAAAAACAGCTATTCCTTCAAATGAACCTCAGCTGCTGAATCCCTTTCTATGAATCTAATTGTATATATTTTAAAATCCAATATTACTTTGTGTTAAACATTATTTCCTAGATGTCAAAATCAGCACAGAGGACCATGTATTTCTTGATACCAATTTGGCAGGCTACTATATTATACTGTTCATGCTCACTGGTATGCCACTACAGTTAATTTATAAAAAAAATCAAAGCTCTGTAAAAACAGAGTTATATCTGTAGGATATTTTCATGAAACATTGTTTTGCAGCTAATAGCCCCTAAAAGAGGAAAAAAAACTGGTAGATGAGAAAGGGTTCAACCCAAAATGACTAACAAGGAAGAGGAAGGAAAGAGCAGCATGTGAATCTGCAGCAAAATCTAACATAAGTATTGATCTCTGCAATCGGTAGCAGGTTGTCTTTCAGATCACAGGTACTTTTATAGTTATACAAACGTCCTTGCTTGCCTAACAGTGAAGGTCTCAATTGACCTGATTTTTTTCCTATTTTTTTTTCAGGGGCTAGGGGATCCTGTTCAATCTGTCTACTGGGTATCAATTAAAAAGAAAAAAATCCAGAAAAATACAGTAAATAACAGATTATATTATAACAGAAAATTACAGCATTAGCATAAGTAGAATAATCAAACCTACAGCAGCACAGCAGATTAACAACAACTACATCAACATGAAATCTGGTAAAAGACAGTTTTAAAATGCTCTTACACAACAGAAAATCTGGAAAGGCAGAAGACTCTTCTGATGCTGAACTTATACACACAAAATAAACTCAGGTTACGCTGCTGAGAGATGTATGCATCTTACCCGTGAGTACAGCTTTTGCTGAAGGGTCTGCCAGATCCAGTGCAGATTTCCCATCGGTGTTCCGAATGTTTGGATCAGCTCCGTGCTGCAGCAGCACTGTGCAGGGAAAGCAAAAACAGTATCTTACCTCAGGTATACACAGGTTATTTACTGCTAAGTGTCTCCTCGGCATGATGAAGGCATAAACAAACATTGCACAATTTTCTTTATTTTTCCTTCTGTTTTTTTCTCCCTCTCTCTCCTTTTTTTTTTTTTTTTCTTGTTAAGCACTGCAGCAAAGGATCTTCTCCAGACTAAGGCTAAGTTGGCAAGTTAAGATATAGTAAGACCACATGACTTTGCATGATAAACGTGAACCCCGACTCTCTTGCAATAGTCGGGTTTGGGCTCCTCCTGACAGCTAGCTGGTATGCTGTGCATTCACTGACTCACACTGGGAAGTCTGCTGTGGAACCTGCTTCTGCCTTTACTACCACTACTGCTGCTTGTTACCACTCCCGCTCCTTTTCCAGCTGAATATCCCAAGTTACCCTGCCTCTATAAATCAGCAATACTTCAGCCTTTCAGTGCCTCATCACATCACGCAGGAAATCTTAACCACGGCATATCAGCTCACCTTCAAGAAGTGTAACAAACAGTAAGATTTGTAACCTGGTACGCTGCAGACTGGATGCTCAGAAGCTGTTACACTCACTTGTATTTCTTTTCCCTACTAAGCCTATAAACACATGAAAGTTCAAGTACATTAAAACACTTTGAAAACGTTATGCAGGCTATAAGGCTAGGAAGGCATTGATACAGTAAACTATCAACTAGAAAGTTCATTTAAAAAATCCCACTATTTCACCTGTGAACCCTTTTGATAAGAAACAATATAATGCAATACAGATCACCACCACTCAATATCAAGACATTTTGTACAGAACCGGAAAACAAGGCCCAGGGTAACATTAGAGGCCTGACAAAAAGGCCCCAAAAGTCATGCAAAATAAGCACAATCTATTAAAAATTGAGAACAACACACTTTGTACAAGTGTGAATAACAGGAAAGTATACAGAGGCTCAAGGTCAAGGAGATGAGTAATAAAAACCAGCAGACATTTATGGTTGCTCACCTAACATCTGTCGAGATACAGCTGGACTGAAGAAATCAAAACAAAGAAATAGTTGCAAACAGTTTTTGAACTAAGGGTATAAAAATACTTCACAGACAGAACTCTCCAGAAAAAACATAATCCAATTCAGAACAAAACTAATAACTGATACTGTGTGTGTGTGTGTATATATACATATATACACATATATATTTTAAAAAACCTTAACCAGCAAAACACTTTTCAGAAAATCTTTTTTTCTAAATTAAAATTTTAACTGGTAGTATTGTTTTTATTCAAACCTCTTTTCTTATACATTACTGACTTCAAATTCTTTAAACATTGCCAAATTTCATATCTTTTAGCTTACAGGGTGCAACATTTGCCCCCAAGCTGAATTTTTGCAGAAGTCTGGTGCTTCAGTGAAGTAAATTGACTTATTTTACACTTTGACGAGAAGGTGCAATTGCCTGATATTTTTGAAAGAAGACTCAAGTAGGAAGCCTAGGAAAGACCTAAGCTTTTTTATTTGGTGATGGGAGTTTTTTCCCCCCATGACAAGACAAAAATACCAAAATGGGGGGGGAGAGAAAAGAACCAGCTAGCACGTGCTCACTGAATCTTGTTAGGATCTAGCACCTACGTCTCTGAAGACACCATCTGTGCCATACATGCTACCACCCACTGAGAGATCTTACTCACGGACAGGTTTGAGACTGAGCCAGCCTCTCAAGCCACTCAGCACACTCCAATAGGAATAGGCAAACAAGATCTATTGCAGATTTTTTAAAACACGATAGGCAGTATAGGAACTGAGTATGGAGAGACAGATTCTGTATGTCCCATCTCTCTTCTCTTGGACCCTGTTAGTGACTCTATATACCTACGAAGTGGGAACCAATTTGTCCCAAGAGGCACCAGTGTAAGAGTAGTAGCCTGAAAGACATAGTCAGCAACTAACTGTCTATCAAGAGAAAGCAGGCAGTACAAAATGATGAAACAGCACTGACTGGACCAGAAGGCAACAAAGGATTCACACAGCAAAAAGCCTCAGACAAAGAGCTAGGGGAGAAAACTGAAAAAGAAGATGTGGCAGGGGAAAAGATAATAGCCCAGAAAAAAAAATCCATGAAGAAAGAAGAAGAGAGAGAAATGATTGGGATCTGACCCGTTTGGAGGTTTGGACTAGCATGTGATGCCAACTTGAGGCAGGTTAGGGCAAGAAAGGTGACTTAAAAAAATGCCACGTAACAGATATAGAACTCTCAAAGGCATCTGCAACTGCCTGAGCTCAGTGCTAAAAGAGAAGAACATTTTCAAGTCTCTTGATTCTTCCACCCTGTGCAACCCAATCAAGAGTGCTTCCCTGATACTTCTGCTGGCACACACAGATGACGACACACACAGTACTGCTTCCAGCTCCTCTCCTGGCTAAAATGACAAAGGATTATGCAGTGTATCTAACCTGTTCAGTCATACTAATGAACCATGAAGGATTTGGCCAAGGCTTACAACATAAAATTTTTGTGTCCAGTTTCTAGGCTTTTTTAAACCTAGGCAAATACATTAAAAATTTACTAAACAAGGCTTAAGCTGGTTGTCTGCAAACTCCGGAATTACTGTCTGCAAAACACACATTTTAAGTGACCAAACAAGGTTCAGAAAAATAACCTATCAGAACTCAATTGCTGTAACCATGAGACTCATCCTTCTTGTCTCTGCAATCATTCATCCCACTCATCTTCCAGCTTCTCCAACAGCCAGGAGTATGGTCCTGCAGATACTATCCTTATTCAGTTCTAGAAACACATTTATACCATGAAATGAAGGCAATGGCATCTTGGAAAAAGAAACCAATTACATAAATAAAGATTGCATTAGAATGCATACAAATAAAGGAAGCAAATGGGCATCTTATTCTTGTATTTCCTCTAGTGACTATTTGATTCTAAAGTCTCCATACTTTTTAAGTACATAATCTCACCAAAAAAAAGTCCTAGTGAGCAATGTTGTCATCAACAGGAATTAGCAAGAGAAATCCAGCATTTGATGTTTAGTCTATCAGTGTAACACAGCTGTACTTCAATACCTGGCAAACCCCAGGTAGCTTCTAATTGAATGCTCTCCTGCATGTTCAAAATCTTTAACACTTTAGCTCAAGATAAAGTCTCTTCTAACGACAGGGCATTTGAGATCTAGACAGTGTGTATCTCTAAATTTCATTTTCAATATGCCAGCGATGTATAAAAATTTCAAGACAGATCTCCTGTGTGGGGAAAAAACATTCCCTCTAAAAAGAAAAACAGAACAAGCCATTCTAGTTAATTGTAGCTATTTTGGATTTCAAACACTGCACACTGGTTTTAGAGGACAGTTTCTGAGTAGCCTGAAAAGGGAATGTGGAAATAATTTCCATCAAGAAACTTCTGTTCCAGTTCTGTACATTTAACAGGCAATTGTAAGAATATTGTGCACAAAAATTAACTCCTGAAACTTGGTTAATTAGCATACTTGGATATGCTGGTTTATTTCCTTTGGAAAATGGGAACACTGGGGCATATTATGTTTTGTAATGGAGGCAGTGCCCTTAATAATCTAGCAATACCATTAACAGGCTATCCCAACCTTTTCTACAGACCATATTGTACAAACAGTATAAAGAAGCTCTTCTTTTTACTGAATCTTCATATTGCATATGGACAACAAAACCGTGGAACCTTAACTACAGTACAAATATAGACTGGTCTGGAGTTATATTTTTGGCCCTCACTACAACTGCTAAAATACTTCAGATTCTGATTTTCATATACTATCTGAAATGCCTTATTTAATTACACTGCTATTATACCAGATCAGTATCAGAGACAAGAAAGACCGTAAGTCTTTCTACATTTTTTAAAAAGTTACTGTATTGCATAGAGCATATACTACAACCACTAATCATTTCAGATTACTGCCAGCTCACTTACAGCAGGATGAATCCTAAAATTAAGTACTTGGCACACAGCCTCCTGGCATAGGTATTTTGAACTGTGAAGTTAACCAACACAACCTCACTTGGCTGTCAAGAACAAACATTTTTACCTTTGTTAGTTTCAACCTTCACATCTTCACCAACAAGGTATGGCAAAAACTTCCCTGGTATCTATTAACAAGCACAAATACGTTTTTACTAGGGTGGGGGAAGGAAGTTTTTCAACATAGAAATCATCCCCCAATCACCACTAATTCATCACTTGCCTCATCCTGCCACAGCTGAAAGTGCACCAAATGAAAACACTTTTGATTGAAAGACATAAATACAATGGAAATAGAATAGGGATAAAAATATTGCTCATATTAGCAAAGATCAGAATAGTTCAGTTACGACTTCTCTAGGCCCAAAATCCACAGCTTCCTGACTATTCCTAATGCTGATGGAAAAGTTCACATCTGGGTTCAAATCAGATGTGTGCAAATACAAAAAAAAAGGGGCGCATCCAAATTTTTGACTGCTGAGTGAAAAATGCAAGAACAGGCAGACCTCCCAAAAGTATCTGTACTTTAAGCTACCTACTGCTTTTAATTACATTTCCAGAGCTGCTCACAGCTCCACCATGGCCTACTCTATCCCCACCAGTTTTTCATCACTGCGTCCCACTGCCTTGTGTTTGGAGTCCCTTCCAGCTACCCCAGTTTTAGTATATATTCTTTCTTCTCCCTTTTCAAATTCAGCTTCTGGAGACGATCTCCAGAGGTTCTTTTCCAACTATATTCCACTTCATCTACTTACTCACTAAGAATCAAGGTGCAGAGGATACAGCCTAATAAAAAGGTTTCTTTTTGATTTATAACACAGGCACTGTCTTCCATTTCTCTAAATGACACCTCTAGAGCTGGTCAGTCTCTCACTAACTTTAGGTCCCAGGAACACACACACCTCTCAGTCTAAGTTTCGTGTAGAGTATGTTTCCAAGCTGACAAGATAATGTGCTCATTTACCTCCACATTCTGAAACATCTAGACAACACACTGGAAGTATTAACTTTGAATTATTAACAGTACTAACTGAGAAAAGTATTAACTTTACTCAGCTAATGCTAAATGCATCTTCTCCCCTAACTACCAGTACATGTAAATCAAACCACTAAAGTTTTGAAGCTTTTCTCATGTTACAAGAACACCAGTTTCTTGCCTGGATATTATACTTCTACGATTTAGAGCCAATAAGCCCATTTTGGCAAGTTACCAGATGAATAAGCCTTTTTGCTAAATGACCACATCTAACAAAAGTTGTAGCACCCTACTCTTAGCTTTATAAAATTGAGTAAGATATGGCTAATAACATTAACCACCACTGTATCATTGATTAACTTCCAGCTCTGTGAGCAAACCCAGTCTTGTCATGTAGAAATAGGCTGTACTCATCACCTGTTGGAACTGCAAGGAGAAAACATGAGAGACAGTACCTCTACAGAGGCTGCACAGAGATCTAAGGATCAACACCGGACCTGATGACATCCATGGCCTCAAACAGCATTGCCAGCTCAGTCAAGAGGAGTTGGGAAAAAAAGGAGAGACGGGTCCTATGTTATTGATTGCCTCTCTATAGTGAATGCCATCAAAGTGAATGAAGAGAGGATTATGGAGCAGAAAGGCTAAGCACACCAGAGCACACAGTTCAGAGTCAGGATAGGATACAGGCAATAACCAGATGTATCTGGGAGCACTGCAGGTAGATTATTGGCAAGAAGACATAAAAACCTGGTGGCAGATCAGGGACAGGAGTGTCCAGAAGGCTTTTGACTATCTCCAGAGAAGGAGATTTCACAACCTCTCTGGGCAACCTGTTTCACCTAGATAGACCACACTGGCACAACTGCCATACCCAGCCCTGTGCTGCCCACCCTGCTGCAGCTGGGGTGCCTGGGGGCTGTGGCTGCAAACATTTGATCAGGCAACAAGGCAGATTAGAGAAGCAATCACTTGCCCAGTCCTCATGCAACAACATGACATGCTCTGGTTGGCACAAGAAAGGACAGCACAGGGACACGTGCCGGTGACAGGAGTTGAAAAGAGTTATTTTGTCTTACTAGTTTAGAGGGTATCTAACATTACCAGCCAAAGTCCTGCTGGGTCAGTGTGAGCAGCTTAGCACCACCCATCATTTTGCCTTCTCTACTTCCCTTGTTCAGGGCATTCAAGCTTCCCATTATCCCAGACATGGGTTTGTTCCCAAAGAACCATCATGTTGGTTTTGGTCTTCGTTGGGGCCAGGCAGAGCAAGTGACAAATACACCAACTACAGTAATATGAAGCAGAAGCTTACAAAAGCAACATTAGACTCCACTACGCTGAAACAAAAAATTTTAAAGGGAATTAGGTGATGTTCCTCAATAGCCTAGACAGAAACAAGAGTTCTGACAGCAGGAGGGAGCAGCAGACAAGTAGCAGAGAAAAAGTGATGAAGTTCTGAGCAACACAGAAAAGTCAGGGACTGCTGATACATTAGGAACCAAGAGCGAAACACCTATGAAATGCCTCAAAGGAATTATGGCACAGTCCTCTAAGAAGGTGACAAGGTCAGTGACACAGGTGAAGTGTCTCTATACCAATGCACACAGCACAGGCAGTGAACAGGAGGAGCAGGAAGACACTTGGCAGCTAGAAAGCTACAATCTAATCCTATTAGTGAAACATCCTGCGAAGGACCACACAACTGGAACACTGCAATAGACAACCAGAAACTTTTCAGAAGGTGCAGGGAAGAAGGAAAAGCAAGCAGACGGCTGCCCTCCAAGAGGAAAAAAAAAAAAAAAAAAGAAAAAAAAAAAAAGAGCACTGACTCTAGAGAGCTGCCCTGGAAAAACAGCATTGAAAATGTTGAGCGCTTATGGGTAAAAATTAAGGGCTAAGCCAACAAAGGAAACCTCATGGCTGGTGTTTACTACAGTCTACCTCATCTAAGGAAGTTTGTTGATAATGAGTTCTTCCTTCAGCTATAGGAGATGTCATGTTTGCAGGCTCTGATCCTGCTGGGGGACTTCAATCACCCTGACATCTGCTGGAAAAGCAGCACAGTAAACTGTAAGCAGTCCAGGACACCCTTGCAGTCCCAGAGTGCAGTGGGGATAATTTCTTAATCCAAGTGACAGACAGCACAACTAGAGGGCAAGCATTATTAGACCTGTTGCCTACCAACATAGACGAACTAATTAGGTATCAAGCTTAGTGGCAGGCTGAGCTGCAGTAGTCATGCCCTGGTGGAATTCACTATCATGATGGATATACGCCAGGTGAAGAATAGAGTAAGGATCCCAGGTTTTAAAAGCACACATTCAGTTGCTGAATGAATTAATGGATGGGACCCCCCAGAAACTGCCCTCAGGTACAAAGGAGCTGTACAGAACTGGCAGCCCTTTAAGGACATTTTTCATAGAGCCCAGCAGCTCTCAATTACCATGTGTAAGAAAACAGGCAAGGGAAGCAGGAGACAAATATGACTAAGGACCTCCTGACCAAACTAAAGTGTAAGAAGGAAATGCACAGTTCTACAGGAACACTGGCTAGAAAAAGGAAGATTAAAGTAAACATGCCTGCTCTTGATAAACAAGACATAAGAACCAGTGAAAACAGATATGGAGAAGGCTGAGCTATTCAAGTTTTTCACCAGAGCTTTCAATATGAATCTCTCTTCCCACATCTCTCAGTTCCCTGAACCGCAAGGCTGGGACTGTAGATTGCAGTTCACTCTAAGTGGAGCTCAGGTTCAAGACCACCTGAGATATGTGAACATACATCAGACCACAGGACCCAGTGAGATGTATCCCAGGGTTCTGAAGGAGTAGGCAGATGTTGAAAATGGCCAAGTATCCTTACGATTCAGGACGGCTCATGTAACAATACTTAGAACTCTGATTTCTTCAGAGGGCTTATAAGAAAGTTTACTGAAAGACAGATTCTTTTTATACAGTGTTTCGGTACAATGAATAAGATTGGTCCTTTTGGGCACCACCTTTTTGTAAACATCTCCACCAGTAAACAAGTTGGAAAAACACCAGGTGTCAGGAGGACAGTATCTACAAGGTTGTTTTGGGTTCCTCCTTATGATTTCCCAGGCCAGACTGAGTGAGTTCTGTCCTTGGCTTTCCCACAGGCTTCAAGCTTCTGCCTGGAGCCTAAGAATCCATGTTCTGACCACTGTCAGTTCCCGCAGCCAAGCAATTCTCAATCATATCCAAGAACTCTTAGCAGTAAGGAAATGGAAAAAGGAAAACATCAGACCCATTTTGAAAAAAGGTAATAAGGAAGACCTCGGAAACTACCAATCAAGCAGCCTCACTCCACATCCAGTAAAATCATGGAATGTTCTGCTGGAAGACACATCACAACACGTGGACGACAGGGAGCCGCATAGAGACAGAAAGAGCAGATCACGCCCGACTAACCTGGCAGCCTTCCACAATGAAATGATTGCATCAGTTTACAGAGGAAAAGCTACAGATGTGATCAACCTGAACTTCTTGCAAAGTTGGAACAGGTTATCCAGAGAAGCTGTGGATACCCATCACTGGAACTGTTTAAGGTCAAGTTACCCAGGGCTTTGAGCAACCTGATCTAGTGAACACTATCCCTTCCCATGGCAGGGGATGTGGACCACATGATCTTTTAAAGGTCCCTTGCAACCCAAACCATTCTGTGATTGTCATCCTGCAGGCCAGTTCCTGGAGATCCACAGTTTTAAAATTTATACAGAGAGATGGTGTTAAACGGTCATTTTCAGGTAAAAGAAAGCTACCTCTAGTTTAAAAATGCTACTTTGACCAAATGTGATCTGATCTGGATAAATACAGCACCTGCTTACAGGTTTCTGTTACCTTGTGATTAGATAAACAATTGCAGCAGCTGCTGAGGGCATCAGTATGTGGGAGGAGATAATACACACAGACAGTTTGGAATACAGCTCTCCTAGCAGAGGCATTTCTTGCTTTACAGCTAAAATGACCATTTGGTCCATCAGGCTCAGAGGACAGTCATATCGAGTATCTCCCTTTATTGACACAGATCTGATCTTTGAAAGGCAGGTTCTCATGAATCCATACATTGCGGAAGCTGCACTAGTTCCTACAGTAACAGGATGCCATACCAAATTGAGCAGAGACCCAGTAAAAGATTAAGTGGAAACAACACTTTAGAGATCAGGTTCCTTCAGCTTACTCGAGCAATTCACAGAAACAGGCTTCAGGGCAGCAGTAAGAAAACAAAGCAGCATCATGAACAAGGCCGCCCAGTACCACCTTTTTACTAGCTTGATTTGAAGAGAAAAAAGGATCTAGACAAAAAAAAAAAAAAAAAGAAAAAAGAAAAAAAAAAGAAAAAAAAAAGCATCACTTTAAAAGGATCTTAATTTAACTCCTAATTTTTCAGAAAGACTCTTCTGTCTTAGTCACTGTTCACCCCAGAAGTACTTTCACACTTTGCTCAATGAAGTTTCAACCTCTTCGCAGGACAACCTGACTTCCTGTCTATATCTATACACCATAAACCTCACTTCTCAGTGTACTGCAAGATTTCAATTCATTCTAGACTTAAGCTGGCACTAGATGTTCCAGAGATCAGATTTATCTAATCAAAGCAAGGTAAGGGGAAGGGATCTGAACCAGACAACCAAAACCACAAGTTTCACTGCAACACGAGCTCTTCCAGCTGGGGAAGAAGATACTTTTTCGAAAGGCTCCCTCCTCCCTCTGTGACTGCCTTCATGTCTTGCCCCATAAATAGGTGAATCCTGAGTTACACAACCCTGAGTAACATGCTCCAGGGAACCCTACTTGAGTAAGGAAGTTGGACTGGATCACCTCCAAAGGACCTTTCCAACCTTACTCATTCTGTGATTTTAACTATGATTAGTTTTCTGTATGTAGGAAGCACTACAAAATTGCTCCCTGGTACACCGGTTCTGCCTACCTGTGATTAAATATGCACAGAAAGAAAGAACATGCAGAAGGTACCAGAGCCCACAGGCAGCACAGCAGAGGCTGGTAATATCCTTCTGCCCTCAGAGAAAGAGCCAGAGCAGATTGCTCTGCCTACATAAACAGCAGTTCAAAGCCTTGATCTTGCCTGGACTTAATGAAGTAAATATCCCTGTTTCTTTTTTGTTTGGTTGGGTTTTTTTGGTTGTTTTTTTTTTTGATGTAACAGTTCTCAAGCTAAAATTTTCCATTCTAGCTACGAGTGAGAACAAAAGTATATGCAGGTCATGCGGAATGCAGTCTTCTAGAAAGCCATCTCAAAACCTAAGCTCAATTGCAGTTCTTTTTTTTGTGGTTTTTTACATCATGCAAGAGTGCTGTCATTCCAAAACACTTCCCCCAAGAACACTATCTGCACAAAAAGCTGTGTAGTGCAAAGGAAGTTTTGGGAGTTCCATAATGAACCTGCAAAATGCAAGAACTCTAGAAGCTTCAGTTAGAAAAAAAAAAAACACAACCAGAACAAAACCAAAAAACCTTTCATTGAGCTAACAAGCAATGAAAGACAGCACATTAAGCATTTATTTAATCCCATTTATTTGCAGCCATGCACATGCACTCATTTAACACTGAATTACAGTGAATCATGGAACAGTTGTGGTCAAAGGGACCTCTGTAGCTTCTCCTCCCTGCTGCAGCTGAGTCACCTATGCTCAGTTGCCCAGGACTCTGTCCAAATGGCTTTTCAGTATCTCCAAGGAAGGAGATTCCACAACTTCTCTGCACCACCAGTGATTACTTGTCCTGATGGCAAAAAACGCTTCCTGGTGTTCAGAAGGAACCTCCTAGATTTTGATTTGTGGCCATTTCACAAGGGGGCTTAAGAATCCCATCTCAGTGTGTTTGAGAAGTGATCTGGAACATGTATACTGTTAATTGTGCAAAATGAAACAGAAGACCCTTTCATAAAAAGAGGTCCAAAAAACCTAACAAAAACCATTTATCCCATTTGTAGATGGTATGAACTGAGGACTCACTATGCAACAACTAAATCACAACCCCTTTCCTTTCAAGCAGCAATTCTGCAACTACTTAAGACTCAAGCAATTGGTTTAATATACCATACTGCACACCTAGATATCTTAACTGCTGCCCTACTCTCTGAGCAATTCATGCTTTCACCTATATCCCATGCTAAAAGCTGCTTTAAGGACAAGTCTTCATTGTTTGGTCCCAATTTAACTTTTCTCTGAACGAATTCACCTTTCTACTTCAAGTTTTATTCAAATAAAATGTCAGCTATAATCCTGACATCCCACTTGACAGATTAAGAGCCCTGCTTTCAGAGTCCTTGAAAAGCAAAAGCAGTCACTGAGGCAAATCAGGTCAACAAAGAACATCCTAAGGGAAAAAGGAATTGCGGAGTTAAGAGAAACCAAAGATGAATTCCAATCACCTGCATAAGCTAACCACTTATTCCCAGTGAAGTTTGAGGGGAAGGAAGTCCTGGTGGAAGTCAAGTTGGAGATTGCACGTGAAATTAGCTGTGTGGCTATCAGAAGGCACTATTTGCCAATCAACCAAAATCTAACAATTGAGAACCAATATGAACAAAGAAATCTTATAAGTTTATGAGAACCTGTCCTGATTCTACCATTTTTCCAAAACAGAAAAGCATCTGAAAAAATATTAATTGAAAGGATTTAAATCCTATCAGCAGCTCCCATCCCACCATTCGGTGAGGAGAGCACAAGATGGGGAAAAAAAACAACCACCAAAACCCAGAACAACTGCCACATTCCACGAGCACATTCCTCCTTTTCCAGAGGTGAATTTCAGTGCGTACCAGCTTTCAACAGTAAACAGATGGTGTCTTAGTCACACACCCTATGGCACAAACAGAGTGACATTTTGATGTGATTAAGACCTGAAACTCTTTAGATTAAAGAAGCCCCAAAATGTAAAATAACTTTTGCATATTTTACATAAACTTGAACCTTATGTCAGTTTTGTAAACTCATTGTTAGTCCACAACATAGCTACCAAATGTTTAAGAGATACAAGTAACATAAGAAATCTTAGGAATAACAAGCTGTACAGTCCATGAAAATGTGGTTAAAGCTACAGGTTAGCCAGATGACATAAGTATTCTCAAAAATTCTGTTTATGAAGTAAAATGAGGAAGCTAAGAATATACCAAGTTCAAGCAGACCAAGAGCTCTACTAACAACTGACTACCTAGCAACTGACTACATGTATCAGTCTTGTAAACTTTCCCCAGCAACTAGATCACATTATTAGGAAAAACAGTAACACTGCTGTCAATTTTTAAAGTCCAGCGCTATATCCACTTTTTTTCCTGCAGCCCTAGAAGTGCTCGCCACCACAGCCTATTGATACAGAGCAGTGCAAGTCTTAGCATATTTAACATTAGGTCCTTGACAAGCAAATATTCTACAATGCAGAAATCTCAATCTGTCAGGTGCAATATCGTCAATGCTACAGGTCTCATGCTAGGGAATGATGCACATTACATCAGGCTGAGTGGGTTCTTTTCCTGGGTCACCCACGTCCTGTGCCATCCTTGTATTACCCCAAACAAGAACATAAAAACAAATTGTTCTTCTTGCAACCCTCATCATATACATTCAGTACCTAACACTATAATTAGGTCAAGAGTACTGTGCCCAACCAAGGCACTGCTCAGTATTGCTTCCTTGGACAAGACACCAGCAAAATACAAAGACTACGCACAGCAGCATGAATAGCAGGATTCACATCAGACACCTCAGCCTTGCTGCTGTATGGTGCATTTGTATAAACATGATGAAACAATTACAGGAGACTGTGCTTATCAATCACGAGTTCTAGCTGCACAAACAGCTGAAGTGAAGACCACCCAGAAAAAGAGGCAAGAGCTCAGTATTTTCAATAGGCTTCAGGCACCCACAGTTTATTTTGCACACTTGCCTTACATGCTTTACAGAAAAACCAAATCATTAAAAAGAGATACCTTCTGTTATCCACTATACGACAAAGACTGATTTGCCTACACATTTTTAAAAGCAAGACCTTTATATCCTGTAGTAATACTTTAATCAATGTTTTCCATTAGCCTAAGAAAACATCTGAGACCTCTGCTGGAATTTTCTCCACTCATTTATGCCTTTAACATCTACTCATATATCTACAGATTGGTTTTAAACCACATATGAACTGCATTAAGGACCACACGGTTCCACTGAGAAGCTAAAAGTGGATATTGCTACAGTAATCAGAAGTGTTGTCCCATAACATTAATTATTTCTGCAAGATATTTAGAAAACCACTCTAAACTCATACTGGACATCTGAAAGCAGTTTTAGTGTCTGCAAGAGGACCATCTGTTCCATTACTCTCTTCTGAATGATATGCAGCTTCTTCCCCTCCCTCTCAATTTGCAAACAGCTAACATCAGTATTTTTGAAGACCTTAATTTCCCAGGAAGACCCTATAGCAAATTTTCCAGTAGTGTTTGCACACTATCTCCTTCACTGCAATAAATCAGATTCTGATTTGATGAACACTTGTAAAGAAACATCATAAAATAAATTACTCTTTTTTTTGTCCTCCACACATCCTCCTGTGCTAAGCAAGCAAAAAAGGAAAAAAGTTGTTTTCTTGACACCTGAATTTTGGAAAAGAAACAGGACTGGGAAAAAGTCTAAAACCTAGATAGTTAATTTGTTATGACCTATCTATGCAACTCAAACCTAACAGCAAGAAAGACAGTTTTCAAATTCTGCACTGCGTTAAATCCCATTGCAAGGCACCTGATTTGCACAAAGCATCATCCTCTCTGCTACAAAGTTTACTGTTGATCATGTTTCTGAAGAGGATTTAACCTGAGGATTAATCTGGCTCAATGCTTGGTCCTCAAAAAAAATGCTGTGGTTCAGCACTTCCACCTTGAACCAATGATCCACTCATTTTAAGGTTCTTTACACTCCAAGACCTTTCTTTGTTGGGTACATATGTGTGACTGACACTGCTCAGAGACATTTCTTCCAAAAGTGTCTATCACAGCTACACATGCACAGGTACCAGCACACAGTAACTCCAGGAGACTACACTCCACAATAGACCCGTCCTCACACAGATGTCACACACTGAAGAGGTATCCTTCTCATACAGAAATTGATCCATTTCCCTCCTGTCTTTCTGCCCAAATCCACCAGGGAGCACTGCAGTTGTATATGCCATGGCAGAATGCCCCAAACCATCTTCTGTTGTCATTTTTGACAAAAGCCCTGTTGTCTCACACTCCAATCCATTGTTACTATGACAACAGTATTACAATGTCTCCCAATTATCAATGTATTCTTTCAGTCGTGGGTTCCTCCACCCCCAACAGCTCATAGAGAAGGCAGCCTTATTCTCAGGTCTCTTTCAATAGGGCAAGTCCGAACTACAGACTACTGAACTACACTGTAGATGCAAAAAAAGTGAGAATCAGCCCTCGAGGCTTTCATTTCTGTGATGAATATTAACATTTAGAAGCTAACAAAGCTTAAACAAGCAGTTAGAGCTCACAACACTATTTAAAACCAGGAACAAGTACTTAATTGAGACAACAAAAGTATTCTTCCACTCAAGCTAAAACATGAAATTTCCACCCTGTGTCTGCTATCATGCAAGGTTCCCTTGAGAAAGATGCTATGAAGAAACAGGATGAGAAAAGAAGCATATTAGGTGTTTGAGTCACTGGGTATGCACCTATTTAAAACCACTTTGCTACTCAAAGATGCAGGGTTCCAAACACATGCTGTAACTTACAGAGCAGAAACAGACAAAAATAATTTCTAACCCCCACAGTCTGATGAGCCTGCTTCCACAACAACTGATTTGGCTTTGATCCCTATCTGAATAATAAATATTATTAAGAATAGCTAGAATTTTTATTTTGCATACTGGGACATGTAAGAGATAGATGCTGTTAACAAGGACTACTTGTGGTTAAGCTTATCAAATCACAAAGTATCTTTCCTCTAATGTCAACATTAACTGCAGCTAACAGATAGGGAAAGTTCCACACTGTAGAGATTAATTCGTGTCCTCCTGATGGAGCCAAACTCACAATTCTGGTACACAAGAACAGTCTAAGGCTCTTTAAATTTTTCTGCAACTTAAAAAAGTTCAAGTCACTAGTCACTGTCTCCCCACAACACACTATGAACTGTCAGTACCAGTAGTACTCCAGTAGTTCAAAAGTCAAAGCAGGAAGAGTAACAATATAAAGAATCTTCCGATATTAACAGCAACAGCTACAACATTTTACACAAAACTTTTGAAAGTACTTACTTGAGAGTATTTTCCAATGATTTTACAAGCCTCTGAACATCAGATATCCAGGATGCCTCTTTGCATCTAAGATTCCTTCTAGAACACCAGTTCTCCAAGTGAGCCTTCAGGAAATCAGCACATCTCTCCCACAAACAACATGTATAACCAGATCCCAATGGACCTCAATTACCAACATCCCCTCTAATTCCTATTAAGAAGCTACTAGTCTTCTTACAGGCTTCGGTCTATCCAGCGGATAAATCTAAGTCACTATAATTATTTTTCAGTTAAGATACCAAATCTTCTCCCTGTCATTCCATCTCCACAAAGAACTGGCTATTATACAGTTTTGCTCCTTGACAACATTTCTTATGATTTTTTATTATTATTACTATTTTTCAGGTAGTAAAATCAGACACTGCTTTAACTTTTACAGTAATACAGTTCCTCTGCTTGGAAATAAAACCTAAGCATTCTAAAAGCATTCTAAAATCTCTTAGTACAAAATAACCATAAACTGCAATAATTTCACTGTTTGCTATACACACCTCCTTTGCAAGGTGACCAAACTAACAAGTAGTTCAAAGATTTTAGTAGTTCAATGATTTTACCATTTCTACAGTTCCTTTAAGGTTTACTGTGTGCTCTTTCTACCCATAAACTACCTTTCGTAGATTTTTTTTAAATCCTAAGGAAAGGTTTATTTGCCCTGCAGAAAGGGGTCACACAATACTACCTCCACATCTTTCAGTCAAATCATGCATACTAGCAGAAGATAATAACTAATAAATTCTTCTCCTTCCTCAGTTGTGAGGAAGCACAGCAGGGTGAGGAAATGTTCTGACATACTTACAAAGAGGCATTTAAATAATAGTGATCCCTATATTAAGGGCACGACCTATACATCAGAAAAGCCGTTAGCTTAAAGTTTACGCTCGCTTGCCTGTTGTATCTTTCAAGTGCAAAAAGGGTAAAGAAAAGAAATCAAGTTATGCAGAAGTTCTCTGGTCAAAAAGAGACAAACGCACCTTGACAGTACCATTAGAGGTCACTTCATAGCACTGAACAGTAAATTCATCATGCCACAGGATCTTTGCAGTAGGTTTTATAGCTAGCCTGAAGAAGTAAGTAAAAATACTAGTCTCAAGTCACATTAAGTAATTCTGGATGGATCCTTTTAGCACTGCATGGGCTAAAAGTGATTTTTAAAAACTTTCACAGCTTTGTACAGTGATGAATGGAGCTTTTCAGTAGACAGAATTTTTTATTTCCATAAAATTACTACAGTACTATGTATGTTCAGATCCATAAATCACGGCATCACCACAGAAGATGCTTGTGTTTGCATTTTTTGAAGGATGCCCCCTAAAAACTAAGCAAGTGTATGATGCCTGAGATAATATTTAGCCTAGCAGTCCTATAGATATCAACACCTAACCAGAGATCCACACTGAAAAAGAACAAAAATCTCTGCAAGAACAGCGACAGCTTCTGCAGAAACAAACACACTGGAGGGCAAAACAAACCGGGACAAACTGCACAAGTACAGCTTCTGTAACATTATTTTTAGCCTAGCTTTTTGTTTTGTTGTTGTTGGTTTTTTTTTTTTTTAAAGGAAAAAAAAAACCCAAGAAAAAAAAACAAAACAACTGTGCTACACAAAGCTTTAAAGGAGCTGTTAGCACACAGGAACTACCTTGAACTACTCCCATGGAGTACTCAGCAACCAGAAAACCAAACCAGAAAGAAAATTAGGTTACCCTATACATCTACTTCACCCAGTTTTGGTGACCATATCCCCCAAACTAAACACTCACCCTTGAAAAAAATGGCTGGGGGTGGAGGAAGGCAGGAGGCAGAAATACCAGAATATTCAACAGGATGAATTAGCAGACGACTATGTTTCTCAGCTTGGAAAAGAGACATTTGATAGAAGAAAAAAAGATAGGTATCTATAAAATCACAAAGGACATGCAAACTGCAAACAGGAATGACTGCTCACTAATTCTCATGAAAGTCTTGAACAGCTTGCAATAAAAGTTATCAAGAAATCACGAATAATTTCGTTTTCAAAAAAAGGAAGGGTTTTTTCTTTCAGCACTTTTAAAGACTTTTAAAAAGACTTTTAAACTGTAAAATTCTCTTGCCACAGAACACCTTCAAAGTCAAAAGTATGAAAGCATTTAAAAAGTGAATTAGAGCTTTCAGGAATTTTGTACAGAAATTGCTATGCAACACAGTTCAAGTGCAGCCTCTTTATCAAGTTCCTAAATTGCTGATCGCCATGAGAAAGAAGGATACATTCAAGGCTCTTACAGCCTCTGAGCATCATAAGCTACATGTCATTTCTGGAAAAAAATGACCTATGTGGATCTTCATCTGAAAGTCCATACTGCAGTCAGACTGAAGAAATGGATATTTCTTTCTCCACAGTCTAACAGGCAGAACAGTCACTACCCTGATAAGACAGCGTTCCTCCAAATGGACATTGCAGAGTTCACCACTCATCCACTATTCCAGGACAAAATACAACACTGAGAAACAAAACCACTTTTCATTAGCTCTAGAAGCAGTTCACAGACACTGAAAATACATCTTCCTGACAGATAAAGCAATCCTAGAAGACATAAATACTGGAGGACACCAACAATAGGTTCCAATGCTTCAATAAATTCAGTCCAGAAACTGATTACATAAAGCAAACAATGTTTTCAACTGTAATTACTTGGCAAGTAAACAGATCTGCAGTGACTGAACACATTGCAAGAGACAGTCAGCAAACCAGATGAGTACTGCTTACCAAGACATCCCCTTCCAGACCTGGAACACAAAAGCAGCTGCCACCTAGGAGAGCCAATACTCCTCCCAAACTCACCTACACTGTCCTATGGCTGCAATACGCAATCAGTAAAACAGAAGAAAAAGAACCCACATCGGCTATTTGCTGTCTTACAGTTTCCTGGGTACACAGTCTGGTGAGCTTTCATCAGTGCATGTATACTTCTTATTTCTACACACACTTCTCCCAGTGCCAGGGTTTGTATCTATTACTCTAAACTCAACACAAAAGCTGAGCATCCACAGTACCTTTAGCACAAATATGGAAACTCCACTCCAACACCTGTGCTAGACACAAGACCATTCTACTGCTGGAGTCATTACCTGTCTTTTGCTGGTCTTGCTACCATGCTTCACTGTCTCAAATTTTTCTCTGAAAAATCATTATTCATTAATGTGCTGCATCTCCACACTCTTTTCAATTATCACTTTTTCCCTTTTTGACAGGTAGAGTAACCAAAAAAAGTGTTCTATGCTAGATGTGATACAGAAAATATGCAGGTTGGGTTGCACAAAAGAAGGAGAGAAGGTAAAGTGGAAAATTTTCACTCATTTGTATCATTCGGAAGAAGATGCCAAGAGTAGGCAGCCAAAAATGAGGTTAGATGACTAATTTCTACACAGTCTATCACTTTTCAGATATCCAAATTCAGCAAAAAAAATCTAGGTTATGTTAGGACTACCTGTTCTTCAAACAATGCTTTTTAAAAAGCACACCCTGCTTGTTTAAAAAGAAGTGCTCCAAGGATGTGTTCTTTGAATTTTAATTTTCTTTTTTTAACAGACCAGTTTCTTCCATCATATCAGTTGCACCAGCATACACTTTAAGGTGTAAACAGCAGTACAGTACAATGTATTCCAAAAAGCTATTAAAATATCCCTTGTCAGAATTCATGCCCTAAAAACACTGCTGCATTATCCCTGTGTATAACAGCTCCTTCGAAAGATTTTGAAATTAAAGCTGAAGACTTAAAATATAAGTTTTATATAAAACTTATAGAAAGAAACAGGAATTTTGCTGAGGACACCAAAACATGCTTATCCACTAGATATAAATTGCAAAATTACTGCAAACATGAAAGAACAGACTTCTTTGTCTGGACTCAGGTTATATCAGTTTTATAGAATCAAGTAAATCCCAAAGTAGCACCATACTACTGCACATAATAATCTGGTGACTGGTGACACTGCCTTAAGTAGGAACTCTCACCCTGACAAATGAAATATCTCACTGAAGTACAATATACACGGAAAACTGTAACTAAACGGAGCACAACAGCATCATGCTTGCTTATTTAAAATAAATCATTTAAAAATGCCCCAAAATTCCTCCAGAACTACTCGCAGGCAGATTGGAGAAGAACTATGTATAGTGCTACAAGCCTGCTCACTGGTTCCAAGGAAATCTAAAACTGCTCCAGACAGCAGAAGAGCCTCAGGATTTGATCAGTAAGTACTACATGCTGAACATTTACATATACATGGATCATACCCTAGAGTCTAGCATCAACATTAAGAGACACAGATCTAATCTGTACACAGAATACAGAATGAAGTTCTGTGTAATACAAGCCACAGATTTAATCCTGTACTTCCTTTCACCAAGTCCACAACTTCTTGCTGAATTAGGAGTGAACTTTAAAGGTACCATCAGTTTTTTGATTATAGAAATTAGATATAAATAATCTAAAATTACTACCACCATCGTACATCAAAAGGAACGTATCACATAATCTGCCTCTTCAGCTGACCCAACTCCTCCAGAGCATCCAAGTCTTTAGACAGACCACCCAGAGCAACACTACCCATGCCGTCTTAACCTGACAAATCCTAAAACTTGTCACAACCACCTTTCATCTTATAGATAAACATAAAAGTGTGCTGCTGCACTCTTTCCTGCTCGAATACAAGATTGCAACAGCTGAAAAAGACAAATCTTTTCCAAAGCAAAAGATCCATTTTCTATTCAGCCTCTTACTGTCAAACTTTCTTCCATTTAATTTGGATTTTCAGTCAGCAGTTCCCAAAATCACATAACAGACCAAAGTAATGACTTCCTTAAGTCCCATACAGACTCCAGTCACTGACTGGCATTAAACTTACTTTTCCATTTAACAGTGTCATAGTAGACTGTTACTGGAACCTACTATATGAGTGGATCTCTTCCCACATACTGCTGCATAATCAACTATATTCAATTTCTATAGAATATTCTCCATGTTTTACTTTGCATACAGAGATAAAATGGATCCATCACATTGCTTGTAAGAAGAAGAAACAGACTGAAAAATTGTATTCTGGTGTTTCCACCAATTTTCTTTCACTCAATTTTTGGTGCTTATTTTTAAGTAATGACTTAAATATTGCAATAAAGCTAATGCAAGATTTTGCTCTGTAAATTTTGTAGCTTTCTCTGAAGGAATTCTATGTAATGAAACTTTGAGGAAAAAAAACAGTATCTGAAAGTCTGGTAATTGTGTCTTGCCATCTGGATAACACATAGAACATATAGTTCATAATCTTAATTAAAGTGCCTAAAAGTCAGGCTTTCCTTTACACGTTTGATTAAAAAGAAATGCTGAGCTGACAACTTTATTCAAGTTAGTAGATGTTAAAAGAGTGTAAGTTCGAGAAACTGCTCTGAGTGTAAAAAAAAAAAAATAGAAGCTCCTTTTTAGACACAAAGTACTACTAAGTACAGAAAAAAACCCACAGAAGTTAAAGACATCCTGACTGAAAGGCTCTTTGTGTGTTCTCAACAAATTTTAAACAGTTGAAGTGTTCAATTTTATTTGAAATTGCTTTGGCTCCAGGCTACAAAACACATACTGAGGATCACTACTGAACAATGGTGTGCTGTAAACTGTACTGGAAAGCTCCGAAGGACAGAGTTGTCTCTCCATACTGCATGGAATGAAAGGTTTACCATCTTCCTAACCACTACTGCAACATATAGAGCAGCCAAAAAACCAAGGACTTTATCTAGTAAAGCTAGTTTTCTTGACAGAAACCAAGAAAGACAAACCTACGTATTCAGATTTTAAATACTGTAATTTAACAAACAAGAAGACTTCATCCAATCTCTCCAGGATAGTTTTTCTGACGTAAGTTCCATAAACCTTGTATTACAGACCAAGAAAAAGTTAAATTACTGTCACTTTACCTACCTGCTAGATTAAAAGTAGTTCACTTTTAAAACAAGCAATATCTTTTATCCCAAGTTCGGCACATAAACAAATACAGCTTCACAAAACATAATCAGGTAAAATTGCAACCTAACAACTGACAGACACTTACCAATACACACATCTATTTTCCCCTTGATAGCAGCCTCATGCAAAGGAGTGTAGTTCCAGTTGTCCCTAGCGTTTGGGTCTGCCCCCTGACACAGCAGCAGACTGACCACTTCTGCATGACCAAAGGAGCAGGCGTTGTGCAGGGGTATGAGTCCTCCGTCATCACGAGCATGAACGTTGGCTCCTGTCTGCAGCAAGTGCTCTACAACATCCTTTCTTCCAAAACCTGCAAGAAAACATATTGCTGCTCATTTGTCTGGCAAAACAACATGATTTAGCACCTAAAACTGCTCACTCTCAGTTCAGTGTACATTACTCATGTCTCCCATCTCCTTCTTGGTTCATTTCACCATGAAGTCAGACTATGTTCACCCGCTCAAACAACAGCTGGACAATTCATTTACAGTCATGACAGAGCTGAACTGTGTTGTATCATAGCTTGCCTGGCTGACACTCTATCTCATTAAGAAGTTCTACAAAGGCTGAGCATGCTGAATGATGAGAGAGGGATACAAGGAAAGTAACAAGAACATCAGTTGTACCCTCTGTTACACACACCCATTAGGGTTTCCACTTTAAACCTCCCTTCAGTTAGTCAAAAGCTTTCACACGGTAATAGTTTATAGACACCCTAACTACTAATGTTCACAAAAAACATATAGTTCTTTGCCAAATATTCAGAAAGTCTGGGAAAAAACCAACTGACCTCCCTGCAGAACTGGAAGAAGTCTTTCCCTGGTGAGTACAATACATCAAGTAGTCAGTTTGATCAGCTGAACTGTTTCACCCACTGCCCAATTAACGACACATTATCACAACATAGCAAGAACTCCTCCAAATGCCAATTCCAATCACTGCAAAGCTGCTATGTGCACAGTTTGACTTATGACATGGAAGACATCGGTGTTCTTCTTCCTCCTTTCACCTCCTTGATTTAAGAACAAGACTCCAAAAGGAGTCAAATATTACAGAAGTGTATAAACACTGGTTAAGTACACCTGTAGGTATCACTGGGACCTTAAGCAAAGCTGGAAAGATGCTCTTATTAAATGTAATCCCATTTGTTAGAGCACTAAACACAGTTCAGATGGGAATACAAGCCCTTGAGGTGGAAGAGCACTCTTAAACACATGACCTTTTCAGGTTCCATGCTATAAGCAAAGGGTGAAAGAAGTCCAAGGTAAGTCAAGGTGTGTCACTGCTTTACTACAGCACACACACTGGGATCAGACCTTTTCCCTAAGACTTTCCCAAGCATTTCTCTCACTTCACTAGACAGAAAACAATTAAATTGAGTGATTTAACTAAGTAAACTGAAAAGTCTTCAAGATGGGAAAAAGTGCACCTGGCTCAACATTAATTACTGAAGGTCTAAGATTTTGCAATTATATTCTCTTGTAAATTCCTTAAAAAAATCTTAAATGGGAAGGAGACATATTGCACAAAATAATAGAAGATAATTCAAGAGAACTAGTTACTAGTCACAAAGAAAGCAAGCTGAAACTTTCTATTAAGTAATACGTTTGTGACACTAACAGAGTTCATGTACCACAGTTGCTACCAAAAGCATAAAAGAAAAAATTTCAAAGTCAAGGCCAGTAATTTATCAATTCATCTTTTTTTACATGAAAAAGCGTACATTTTGCAGGCTCTGATGCTCTAAGACTGCCAGGATGTTTCTTAATTGACTACACAATTTGCAATCTTCATTGTATCCATATGAATCCAGCTGAAAATTATTAACCCGATTTTAAGCTGCACAAGGCAGAATTAAACACTGACTTGGCTTTACAAACACCTGTGTGGGGTCAGACATCTCTTCTATGACAAGGAGACGGGACACCTGCAACAAGTTGAGTCAGAGTAGTTTAAGAATCATGTCTCAAGCAACGCTTTCCCCAGCAATGTAATCTAATTTGCTGTACATTGCAGCACAGATGGAGTGGTCAATTCAGGTATCTCTGCACAGAGTGGAAGTGTGTAATAAGCTACCAGCTACTTCTTGCCATTTCCTGGCTCTCCCTGAAGGAACACTCAGTAGCTACTTAGATCAGCTCTGCCTCCGCAGTTGCTCATCTCACTCATATATGTCAAAGCAGCTTGTATTTTTATCATTAACAGCCTGCTGGCTGACAAACCGACTTGATCAACTCTCTTAAACTGACCACTGACTGCTTCCCAACCCAAGTGAGATCCCTTTGCCTTCAGTATTAAAGCTGTTTACTCCAGAATTTTTCTAGAGCATAGTTATTTATGCTGGCCTTCACAAAGTGATTAGACTTACAGCAGTTATTACTAGTGACATCAAAGGCATGCTTAGAACAAAACTGCTCTCCCCTAACAGTTTTTTGCCATTACAACACACATAAGCAGAAAGAAAGCAAGCTGTATCACTGATGCTTTAACAAGTCACGCTAAATCAGGTTTCTCCAAGCCTGAGCTTTGGTGAGACCAAGAACACTCCACTTTGTGATACCAATTCCATAACTTCCAAAAGCCACTCCCAGAACCTTCTACCTCTTCTTGGCACAGAAGTGGGCATTAAGCCACAGTTCAGCAATTATTATTAGTACTCTCTATATCCCTGGGTAAAACACTAGAAAGAGAACACCTGTAAAGCTAAAAAAAACTTGCTGCACAAGAACATGAGGAGCTAACTTCATGATCAAAAAAAAAAGTTTAACTTCCCATTAAATGGGTGTGGAACTGGACAAGCTTATGACTATGGCTATATGAAGAAACTGAGTAGGACTCAGCTCATTTCTACCAGGTCCATCCACCTAGTCACTTCTGAAAGAGGTGCTATTATTAATGATTTACCAGCAAGGATGAGGTCTAAAAGCATATGAAGCAAGGTGTTAGCAGGAAATACATATATATCCTTTTGTAGGGCTCAACCTTGTTCCAGAAGGGAAAAAGCAAGTATGTTACCAAGCTGGCTCCAGGAAAAAGCTGGGATTTCAGGCACAGGAGTCCTCCCCATCCAGGTATATAAATGGTAGAAAAGTCACAGAAAATCAACCTTGATATGTGAGTGTTCTGCATGGAGAATGATACACACGCCATGAATGCATCACTGTCAACCTGCTTCAAACACAAAGAACCAGAACAGGCACTTCAACTCACAAACCACATGATGCACAGGATATATCTTAGGCTGACAGTAAAGTCACACCATATCCCACACAAATTATATCTAAAATGTGACACCTCATCACATAGACTAAAATCACCCAACTATTAAAAAGAGCCAATAACATTCCCAACAGGAAAGAAATATACCTCTCACACACACACACAGAGAATAACCAAATCATTTGGTTTTGATAGCAAGAAAGGTATTTTATCAACAATGTGTCAACAACACCATCAAACACAGAACTGTCAGGCCAGTTTACAAGAACAGAAACACTGGCATAACAAGTATTTTCAGCCACTGAGGGGCATACAGTACAGTAAAGATGTTCTTATTTTGGTGAAATAAACAATGACAGTTAAGATCTTTCCCAAGGAAAACAGGTATTACATATTTAGATCAAAGGAATGCAGTAGAAAGACAAGTGAGTGAAACAGTTTGTCTCATTCAACCCAGTTTGAAGAAGAGAATCGTTAAGCGGAACACAGAATTTTCCAGTGAAGAGGGTGCAAAGTACAAGAGAAAACAAGTTACTTCTAACACAAGTTAACAGTCCAACTATTTAATGAACTCCTTAGCACAGGAAGACCCTCTAATAACATTTAAAAACTGAGTTTTGTTCAAACAATTGCTGAGTTGTGAACTGCAACAAGAGTACTCAGAAGTATCATATGAAGAGGGTAAGTGTACAACTCTTTCCTAGATACCCACTTTTGCCCACAAGTATGGATAAAAAGTTAAGCCAAACACACCTTTGTCCATGTTTAGCACAGCTACTTTTTAATTTTTTTTAGCAAGCTAGTGATTATTGTAATAAACCGAATGTAAAAGCTATGCATACATTAATATCTCCCCTTAATTTCTCTTTTTTTGTACACATTTTGAAGACACTTGATCACTTTCAAGTCTTTAGAACCTGCTTTTTGGGCATATCCAAAGCTTGCATTGGTACCAGAGACCCAAATATCCTGCAATCCACACAGAAATTGAGACAGTACTAAGTTTTCCCCTTTCCAAGCAAGGAAGATGAAAGGAAAACTATGTTTTGCTCAACCTCTTCCTGATTGCAAGAGAGGCCTCTATAACTGTGTATCGCCTCAGTATTAATTTCTCCCTTACTAATAGCTAAGCAAAGCAGGCCAGATTTATTCAGCACACTAGCTGACACTTCAACACAGAGCTGAAGAACCAATTCCCCTTTATTCAGTTCAATTGGCAGTTCAGGTATCCCAAACAAAGAAAATGTGGATAAAACTGTTGCTCCAATTTGATGTGGCCATGCACAATTTATCTGGAAGTGAATAATGCACAGGTGACTCCAACTTCCAAAAAGAGATTCAGACCTATCCTCAGCTTTTAAAATAATTAGTAACAGATTTCAGCTCTTGTCTTACCTCCAGCTTACATATTTTCCAAGGATTCTGAGTGCTCTCAGAAGTCCCTCTTTTTACAGTCCTGCCACGAGAATGGACATAAAGGTGACTTTTAAATTAGAAACCTTACAAAGATTGAGGAAACCCAAATTTTTTACAAGGAACTATAACTGGGGGAAGTTATCCTTCCCTATTACAGTAAAAGAACTTAACTGCCTGGTATTGCCGCTGAGATAGACATCTGAAAAAACAGACTGAGCTGAGGAGAAGTCAAGTACCCCGTGGGAGCAGGAAAGAAAAAAAAACCCTAAAATTCAGTCCCAAAAACGGGAAATGAAGAAGAAATTAGAAGAATTTCTCTTTCACAAATCACAGCATCAGAAGTGAAACTCTATACATCTAAGAGTTTAGCTTCAAGAAGTTTGAAAAAAAACAGTTTAAAACATGACATCCTGCACATCATCCACCCATTCCCCTACTGAAGGCCATACAATTCACACCTAGGTATGGCTCATAAACATAGGCTATTATCCAAAACACAGCAGACTACTATGCTCATAAGCAAACAAGTTTCATTTCACCTTTGGCCCACAAAGGAGATGAAATCAACACACTGCATCACTGGCAGGTATACACTGCTTAAGATCAGCTGCATTCAAACAACATGCTTGCTTACAGGCCTTTCCAAAATGCAGGATCTCAAGACCTTTGTAATAAGAAATCTGCCTAATGCTCTTACATGTCTAATCCACCGGCACCAGACATGCAGCAAATTGAGATGAAATAGGTATG
This sequence comes from Chamaea fasciata, assembly GCF_029207755.1. Taxonomy (NCBI): domain Eukaryota; kingdom Metazoa; phylum Chordata; class Aves; order Passeriformes; family Sylviidae; genus Chamaea; species Chamaea fasciata. The sequence goes on along the minus strand of NW_027094091.1, from coordinate 43,983,499 downwards.
TATCTAAGGAAAGTCTTTAAATCTAGAAAAGTAGATACGGGAATTTGTTAGATTTATTGAAACAAGAACTTCATCTGCTATCTTCCTCATGCTACAATGAATCACCTTTCACTGCTACTACATTAACATCTTAATGACATTATCAACTTTCAAAACCTTACCCCCTCAAGTAAATTTTGTCCATTTCTTCTCTAATCAGAGCAGACATTACACACTGCAGCTTCAGCACTACAGTTTGTAAAGGCACTGAAGTTACAACCTGAGATCTCAGAGTTTTAGGGGAAGCAGCAAGATCTAACTTCAAGTCTGAACCCAAAATTAGCAGAGCAGACTTAAGCCGTCCAAAACATTAAGAACTTCATAAGCACACCTGCAGCTGTTACCAGCATTATGTTCCAGGGTTCATCTCCATACCCCAGAAGTTTGCTGTGTTTTAAACACCAATTGGGTAAGTCCCATTTCAGTAGTAAAGCTCAGGGATCAGAGAAGAAAGAAAAGGAAACAGCTCAGGACCAAAAGTTCCCTTAGGGGCATTGTCAAATGCCTCTTGTACTTTGAAAATGAAAACAAACCCATACAATCTCAGGGTATGTTATCTAACTGATAAACAGTAGAGCACTACTCAGTGTGCCAGGCAACACTGCACCATCAAATGTTCATTTTGCTACCGACTTCAACTGTGATTTAGAGACATTCACCAGCATTTAAACCCTGACCACTCAATACAGATTTGTTAACTATCTTAATTTACATGTACCAGTGCACCACAAAGCTCAAACAAGATCTGTGTGCTTCACTACATAAGGTCCAGTTCTGTAACACTGTGGCACACCTCAGAGAGCTCTCAGACTGACCACAGACCTAGCAATTGTACAAGCCCTGAGTTAGGAGTAATGATTTAAAAGATCTTCTTCATTTTATTTTTAAAATTAATTTTGTGTGCCTTGTGCCCCCAGTGAAGAATACACCCTGTAAGAAATATTCTTTTTATGAACTACAGTAATCTAATTACAGCTCTATTTGCCAAAAGGTAATATTTACTTCTAGTTAGTCTACATTGTTGGTCCTTACTGCTAAATTGCTTTTATAACATTAGTTCTGATCACAGTGACATCTCTTCCCTGCACAAAGAGGTGTATTCTTTCCTGCACACATCTGTAACTTCTACAGTTCAGCTGTTCCACACTCTCCCCAGCCTGCTCAGCCCACAAGAGATGTAAACATCAACCAGCAACCACACCGAAATGAAAGACGTTACAAAGTACAAGGTATCGAAACTGATTCCCATGAAGTGCATGTGCATCACAGGAGTCCCTGAGCTGTTACAACACAAGTGAAACCCTTACTTCAAGTTAACTCTGTCCTCAATTTCAGTTTCTTGCTTCCTAAGTCCACTGCACAAGTTTGCAGCAGCCCATGGATCTCAAACACAGAGATCACTGTCCACACTTTTAGCTCTTACAGTCGCTGTACGCTTCCAGGACCTCCTCTTCCACTCGTCTCACCCAGAGGAAGGGGATTAACAACCATCTCCCAACACCCTGTAAGCGAAACGCCGCCGGGGAAGAGTGTGCACACACTCTTCCTCCCAGCTCGGGCTTGCCCACTCCCGAATCACCGAGGCGCTGGAGGCTCCCTGCCCGAAGCTACTCCAGGGGAACCCTCCTTGTCCCGCTCGTTGTCACTGCCGCGGCCGGGCACGGGAGGCCCCGGTACCCACCGGCGGCGAAGTGGAGCGGCGTGGACTTGCGCCCCGCCATGTCCTTGGCGTTCACGTTGCCCGTGTCCACCAGGCGCTTCACGCGCGTCACGTCCCCATTCCTGCAGGCCTCCAGCAGCTCGCGGAACGCCCCGCTCGCCGCGCCCGGGCCCGCCGCCTCGGGACTCTCCGCCGCCGGGCTCGACGCCGCCGACGACGACGCGGACGAGGAGGACGAGGACGAGGACGAGCCGCTGGAGCTGCTGCCCGAGCCCGGCGGCGGGGCCGGCGCGGCGGCGCCCGAACCCTCCGCGCACTCCGCGGCCGGGGGCCGGTCCGCGTCGGGGGGCGCCTCGCCCTCGGGGCCGGCCAGGCTGTGGCGCTGCGCGGCCGGTGCCAGGCTGGGGCTGCGCGGCGGCGAGGCGGCGGCGGGCGGCGGTGAGGTCGGGCCGGGCGGCGGGTGGTGGTGGTGATGGTGGTGCTGGGAGCGACGCGGCGGCGCCGCCGCCATCTTCGCGCCGCTCCGCCCCTCCCGGCCCCGTCACTGCGGCAACGGCGCCGCCCCGCCCGCGCTTCCGCCCGCCCGCCAACCCCGAGCGCCGCGCACGGACGTGACGCCCGCGCGGGGCCCGCGGGGCGCGGCCGCACCGGCACCGGCACCGCCCCGGGCGGGGCGCGCCTGCCCCCTGCCGGCCGCGGCGGGCGGGGCGGGGTGGGCGGGGCCACGGGCGGGGCGGGGGCGGGCGGAGCCACGGGCGGGGTGGGCGGAGCCACGGTGGGGGCGGGGCCAAAGGCAGGGCCGGGCCCGGGTGGGGCGGGCGGAGCCCTGGGTGGGGCCGGCGCTGCCCGGGAACCGCGTCTGTTCCGCGGCTGCCGGTGCTGGGAGAGGGGCGGGACGGCAACTCCTCAGGCGTGATCTCGGAGAGGAAGGTGAGGGGCAGTGTTCCCCTGCCGAGCCGGCTGTAGGGGCGAGGCAGCCCTCTTCCGCCACCACGGCGCGATCCGGCTGCGAGGCCAGAATGTGGGCAGCTGCTTCTTCGCAGCCGCCGTTCGTGTCAAAACTCCAGAAGGACTTTGCAAGGTAATTGCAACACCCCATTGTCAGATCCAGGCTTTGCGAGATATTTAAGAGGTATCGGTATGAACTTGTTCAGATCACCGCCCGCTTTCCACAGTTTATGTTTCACCATCCAGGTGCTTTTGTGGCATCAGTGACAAACAAATCACATTCCTTTACTGGTCACACCAGAACGGTCACATTCCTTTACTGGTCACACCAGCGCTTGGGCCTGGCGCTCACCTCCCTTCCCCTGCAGGCGATCCAGCCGGCAGCATGGCTTCATAGAATCACAGAGTCATAGAATGTTATAGGCTTGGGATGGACCTTAAAGATCATCTAGTTCCGACATCCCCTGCCATAGGCAGGCAACACCTTCTAGACCAGGCCGTTCAAGGCTTTTTCCAACCTGGCTTTGAACACTGCTTCATTCTGGTACAGCTCCTTTCCTAAAGCTAGGAAATGATGGAGTGAGACCAGCAGAGAGAAAGCTGATGGAGAAACCCAAGTGGAGCCTGGCAGTTCTTTAAAAGTTCATTAGCTAAGCTGAAAGGCCACTTCTTCACTAATTCCAGGGAGGACAACTGCACTGGCGTAGAGCCCGTTGGCCAGAGCAAGGCAGTCACTAAAAGGCCACATGGAGAAAATGGCAGAGAGAGGCCAAGTGGGGAACACTCCATCTGCTCAGAAACAACAGAGTGTGAAGAGGTGGAACAGGCAGCTAGGGGCAGCCAGGCAGAAGGTGGCTGCCAGTGCTAAAATGGAAGAAAGAGAAATCTAAGGATATCAGGGACCAAAACATGGCCTTAAGGCCCTCTGTAGAATGAACAGATCTGAACAACATGGGCATAAGCAGAAGCATTTAAATAAGGATTTTGGTTTGGATTTGGAAAGCAGAAGAAAGCTGAGATCACAGTTCCCCTGGCTTTCTGATATCTAGGGAGGATATAAATACCAATTCCAGTTTAAGTCAGAAAGCTCCAATAGCTGTTACTAAGAGATTACTTAACTTTAATCTGTAAGAAAAGGGAGATTCCATTGACAGGAATAATATCAACAGCAACAATTTGTGGAAAATTTGCAGTACACCTGGTGGGGCAGCAGCCACAGGTCAGAGAATGGGGAGAGTGATAAGGAATTCCTGTTACAAGGAGTGAATACAGCTAAGGTCAGCCAGCCTCATCCTAGCAAATACAACTGCCTTAGCTGCCTTTCATTTCAAAATTCTAGAAGGATTTTGCAAGGTAATTGCAACATCCCCCTTTTTCAGAACTAAGCTTTGTAAGATATCTAAGAGACCAGAGCATCAGTGTGCACTTGTTCAGCTCACCACTGGCTTTCCACAGTTTATACATCACCCTCCAGTTGCTTTTCTGGCATCAGTGGCAAAAAAAAAAAAAAAAAAATCATATTCTTTTGCTCTCTCTGTATTTCCCATAATCCAAGGCTATAGATAGCATCACTTTTAGGAAATGTGTTGGTATGCAAGCACTTGTTCTACTTCCTGACAGAATTTTAAAAATACTAGTAATATTTTTAAAACTGGGGATCCATGGTGGCCTTAAAATTTAATGGTTTGTTGTAGGATTGAGTAAGGAATGCTATACTCTGGGTCAACCTTCATAAGAAGGCCAGAGAGGTATTGGTGGATGAAAAACTGGACATGAGTCAGCAATGTGCACTCACAGCCTAGAAAGCCAGTTGTGTACTGGGCTGCATAAAATGAAACATGGCCAGCAGGTCAAGGGAGCATGGCCCTCTAATCCTCTCCTGTGAGACCCTACCTGAAGAGCTATATCCAGCTCTGGGGTCCTCTAGACCTGTTGAAGCAGGTTCAGACAAGGGCTACAAAGATGATCAGAGGGCTAAAACACCTCTCCGATTAAGACAGACTGAGGGAGCTGGGTTGTTCAGCCTGGAGATGAGAAGCCTACAGGAAGGCCTCATTGTGTCCTTCCAGTACTTAAAGCAGACTTATCAGTAAAAGGGGAGGAGGACTTTTACACAGGCAGGTAGTGACAAGAACAAGGAGGAACAGTTTTAAACTTACAGAGGACAGATATAGATTAGATGTTAGGAAGAAGTTCTTTACCATGAGGATGGTGAGGCACTGAAACATGTTGCCCAAAGGAGTTATGGATGCCCTGCCTCCAGAACTGTTCAAGGCCAAGTGAGATGGGGCTTTGAGCAACCTGCACTAGTTGAAGATGTCCCTGCCCAAAGCAAGGGCATTGGATTTGATCATCTTTAAAGGTTCCTTTCAACACAAACCTTCCTGTGATTCTGTGAAAGGAATTCCTGTGCCTAGGAAGAAACAAGAAAAGCAGTTAGGATTCACAGCATGAGACCTACCTATGGGGAAGTCTTCCTGCCCCACATGTACAGCCCCACTGCTCCCCTACAGAGGGTTGAGGCAAACAGCAGTGCTGTTCACCCCAGACTTTCTCTTTCGCCTGCCCAAAGCATGTCCAGGATCTCTTCAAGTGCTGCCATTGCCATTTGCATATGGCTTGGTAAGCCTTCATAGCACTCCTGCAGAAATGGTGGGCAAAACTGTAGAGAATGCAGTTCTGGGCAAAATTTCATCCTCATGGGATTTCTCCTTAACGTTGAGGAGCAACACGTGGAGGATCTTTGAAAGCAGTCAGTCAATCCATTGCTTGTTTCCCAGCCAGCCACCAAGCCCTTGGAAACAGGACTTCTTGAACTGGTTCCAAAGCAGGACCCTGGGATTTTTAGCAACTGGGCTGTGTGTCTGGTGGTGCAGAGGGCACACAGTCTCCCAAGGCCCTGCCAGCCTCACTCGCTACTGGTGACAGAGCCTGTGAGCTTTGCACTGGCCCGCAGCACACCCTGCATCTGCGTGCCACAGCAGCTTCATGCTTCTGTTGAGCTGATTTAAGTTCATGTCCTGTCACAAGCAGTTGGTTACATTTGTACCCTTTGTCCTGCAAGGTCCAGATTCAGGCTCTAAAATACTGTTGATTACTCAGTGCCTTTGCCTGACCCAAGAGGAAGGTGCTTTACATAGAAATCTTATTAATGATGCAGGTGCAGGGCTCAGTAAAGTGGAAGCACTTCAGATTTCTTCTGAATAATTTAATTCCATCAATAGGACTTTACAGGACTACTATTTAAAATTAATAACTGCAAATGCAATTCTGACATATAATGGAACCCACTGAAATGGGATTTTTTTTATTTTTTAATAAAATGCTTTATAGCTTTCCTGGCAATTTTACAGCCACCTGGCTGCAAGTTCCAGCTGGTCCTGAGCAGCAAGAGTGGGGTTTGGTGTGGTTTCTTAATATTTTTAACCTCCAAAACTTAGGAAATTACTCCAAAACCAGCATCCAGCATGCTGATGCTCATGTTTAATGGACCTCTAGTAAGCTGATAAGTAAATTGAGAGGAAATGAGGAAGTCATGTTTGGAAAAACATGTCTGTCTCCTCTGCCTAAGAAGATGGGAAGATAAAGGATCATCTAAGTCTGTATCAAAAGCCATATTTTCTGAGAAATAAAATCTTCCTTTTCCCCAGAAACTACCTATCTCATTCCCTATTAGCAGCTTTAACTGTGGTGAATGTGTTGAAAAAGCCAAGAGAGACCATCCCTGACTGTCACCATCACAGATTTGCACACTCATGCAGACATAGTGGGATAAAGTGTAAGGTTCATAGGAAAGCACTAGAACTTTCCTCTTTGGACAGCCTTCAAGCAGCACTGGGGATGTCTTTGTGTCAGCATGCTGTTCATCATGTTTCTTCTGCCTTAGCTTCATTCATCACCTACAGGAGCTTAATCAAAGTTTCATAAGTGCTGCATGACTTCTCCCTTTTCTCTTCACTATGATGGGGAGGAATTCAGCTCCTGCTGCTTTGCATATTTTGATAGGAAGGTTGACAGTCAAAACTTTCCCTGCTTAGTGAAAAAACTCACCCTATCTGTCCTTACATGCTGCCAGAAAGATATGTTTAATACAGGCTATGACCTCTAATAGCAGGCAGATGGAGATAAGCACTTCTCTCCCTGGTGTTTTTCAGCTGGCTGAGCCAAGCAGCTGCTTGGAGCATCCCCAGTGGAGGAGCTCCTCCAGTTTTCCCATGGAAAACAAGAGGATTATGCAGTGGCAGCCTTTTGAGTTACACTTGCTGCAGGTCATATAGCAACTGGAAGCCTGCCCTGGCCTCAGAGGGGATCTGCAGTGCCCACAGGAATCATTGAGTGGGTGGCCCTCAATATTGATGCTGCTTTTGCTGTCTTTACCTGCACAAGGCATTGGAAAGAAGAAAACTTGCTGCAAATTTGAAGCCAGGGTCAATTTTACCTGTAGAGATCTTTTGTTTCTAGAAACACTGTCTTGATTTAAAAATGTGATTTTGATAGCAACAGGTTGGATGGTTTTGCATGCAGAGGGCTGGAAATGAAACCATCAACCTGGTTTCATTTCAACAAGAGCTATTGGGCAAGAGGGTGGGAGAAGAGAATGACTCTTTCCCCGGTAGGAATTGAATGTGCCACTTTAGAAATGGGGAAGGAGAGTGCTCCTTTTGGAGCACAGAGAAGGGCTACTTCCCACGTGACCTTCAGAAAAGCAGACATAAAAACCGGGTTAGCCCAAATAAAAGATGTACTGACCCGCTGCAGAGATGCTCTGAAAATAAATGAGTACAAGCTTGGAAACTAGTTCTAGATGGGCACAATTTAGCAAGAGGCCATGAAGTACTTCTGTTTCCCAGAGCCAGGATCTGGAAGAATTTTATCCCCAGGTTGAAACCCTCTCAGCAGAGCCTCATGGATCACAAGTATTCCTGCATACCTCTTCTCCAGCAGAAGTTGAGCAGTGGCCCTAGAGCCAAAACATGAGCCCAGCCTCAAAGACTGCCTCTGCAAGCTTTGAGCAGCTCCTAAATTCTTACTTGAAGATGAGTTTTACTTCATACAGCCATGCTTTCTCTCAGCGTGGACTTTCCTCCCTGTCCTTTGTGTCCTTTGTCTGGCTTTATCAGCCAACGCAGGAAGATTTTCCCTACTCAGGGTGATGTCATTCTCAGAGGCATTTAGCAGAAACCTGGTGAAGCTTTGCTAGACCTCAGAGGGCCTGAAAAATTATTTTATCCCTGCTTGTCTGCTAATGATGGGAAAGAGAGAAACTGAATCTGAGCCTTTGCAACCTTGCAGTTTTAGTAATTTGTAAATTTAATAATTTAGTGCAGTATCTATGACTCCACACGAAGTTGGTTCAGCTCTCTCCTCTCAAGGCACAGGTAGATGCACAGGGCCACCCAAAAGATAAGGTGTCATTCTTGTGAGGGCTTTCCACAATAAGGAAGACAATAAAGGCTGTGAATCTGGTTGCCCTGTGGACTACTTTTCATTTCAAATCCTTTCTTTTTTTCTTTTCATAGGTCTGAAGTAATAGCTTATAGCACGCTTTAATGGTAGCTGTTACAACAAGGTGAAAGGTTGTTTCCACGGTGAAAGGAAGCCCCCAAGGCATGCTGGAGTGTCCAGTGAACAAAGACAATGACGTTTTAAATTATATGAACCTTTGGCCACGGTGTATCGCTGACATTTGTATGAGTAAGGTCACACATCTAGGGAAAGCTGAGGGCCCACAGCCGCCGTCAGCCCGATTCGCAGCTCCGCTGTAAAGGGGCTCTATTCCCCCTCGGCAGCAGAGATGGAAATTTCCACGCCCATTTCTCCGACCCCCTGGAGCGAAGCTTGACTGAGGAACCTGAAGAAGGCAGTGTTTAGGGTCTGGCCAGATGGATGCAGCACAGAAAACAAAGCACGGCAGGAAGGTGGCAGAGTTGCTCCGATTAACCAGAGGGCTGCAGGCTTTCGCACTCAACACGGAAGAACCTTTCTTGAATGGGAAGAAAGGTTAACCTCGGTTTCTTACACGGCTGGATGAAAAATCAGCCCTTGCCTCGAGAAAAAATGACACGGGGCAACACACCAGCTTTTGCGGTAACTCCGTGGTGAGTCGGGGGGCTCGCAAAGCTCTCAGCGAGCCTAGGCGCAGGGCGAGACCCGGGGCGGCGGCTGTCACGCACCGGGATCCCGGCGAAGCGCCGGCACCGCCACCGCCGCTGCCCCATCGCCTCCAGGGCCAGGCGGGCTCACCCCACCGAGGCACCCGAAGGGCCGCTCTCTCGGGCGTTGCCGGGGGTGGGAGCCGCAGGACGGAGTCTCAGGCCAGCACACGGACCCTTTCTGCCCAGGGAGAAGGGGCCGGTGCCCGGCAGGCAGGGGCGGGGTGTCCCCCCAGAGGCAGGGCCGGTTCTCCCCGGCGCGGGGGCGGCGCGGCGCTGCCGGGGCCGGGCCGTGACCGCGTCCCGCCCCCGGCGGGGCGGTGGCAGCGGCGGCGGCGGTACGTGCGCGGGGCGGCGCGGCGGCAGTGCCGGCGCGGAGCCGTGGGGAGCCCCGAGCCCGGCGCGGCGGCGGCGACGCGCAGCGCGGCCGCGCCCATGGCGAGCAGCGGCGGCGGAGGCAGGTAGGGTCGGGCGGGGCGGGGGCCCGCTCCCCCGGCCATGGCTCAGACGGAGCCCCCGAAGGCGGTGCGGCTGTGGCGCGAGGCCGCCCTGCGCGCGCGGAAGCTGCGGGGCGGCCCCGGCGAGCCCGAGCCGGAGCCCGAGCCCGAGCCGGACGCGGGGCCGCCGGGGGGGCCGCCGCCGCCGCCCCCCGGTGCCGCCGCTCCTTGCCGCCCGTCCCTGGCGGCGGCGGCGCTGGGGGAGCTGGAGGCGCTGAACCTGAGCGGGCGGGGGCTGGAGGAGCTGCCCGAGGAGGTGGGCGCCGCCCTGAGCGGGCTGCGGGTGCTCAGCCTGCGGCGCAACCGGCTGGGCCGCCTGCCCGCCGCCGCCCTGCGCCACCTGGGCCGCCTGGCCGAGCTCGACCTCAGCCACAACCGGCTGCGGGGCCTGGGGGACGGCGGGGCGCTGGCGGGGCTGCGGGGCCTGCGCAAGCTCAGCCTCAGCCACAACGAACTGGGCGCCGAGGGCCCGGGGCTGCCCCCCCGCATCGCCGAGCTGGGCTGCCTCGAGGAGCTCGACCTCAGCTTCAACCGCCTGCGTCGCCTGCCCGAGGGCCTGGGCCGTCTGCGGCACCTCCGCACCCTCGACGTCGACCACAACCAGCTGCCCTCCTTCCCTGCCCCGCTGCTGGAGCTGGCCGCCCTGGAGGAGCTCGACTGTTCCGGCAACCGCCACCTCGGGGCCCTGCCCGAGGGCATCGCTGCCCTCCGCCGCCTCAAGATCCTCTGGCTCAGCGGCACCGGGCTGGCATCCCTGCCTGAGGGTCTCTGCCAGCTGAGCGCCCTCGAGAGCCTCATGCTGGACGGCAACCGGCTGCAGGCGCTGCCCGCTGGCTTCGGCAGACTACAGAGGCTCAAGATGCTGAACCTCTCATCCAACCTGCTGGACGAGTTCCCCTCTGCCATCTTGGCGCTGCCCAGTCTGGAGGAGCTCTACCTGAGCCGCAACCAGCTCACCGTGCTGCCCCCTCACCTCTGTCAGCTCCACCAGCTCCGCACTCTCTGGCTGGACAACAACCGCATCCGCTACCTGCCTGACTCCATTGTGCTCCTCCACAGCCTGGAAGAGTTGGTCCTACAAGGCAACCAGATCGCCATCCTGCCTGAGGGCTTTGGGCAGCTTTCCCGTGTCACCCTGTGGAAGATCAAAGACAACCCCCTCATCCAGCCCCCCTATGAGGTGTGCATGAAAGGCATCCCCTACATCGCAGCTTACCAGCAGGAGCTGGCCCACTCCCAGCCTGCCCTCAAACCCCGCCTCAAACTAGTCCTCATGGGCCTAAAGGATGCAGGAAAGACCTTGCTGAGACGGTGCCTCATGGAGGAAAATGAGCAGAGAGAGGACATGGGAAGTCTGGAGGCAGGGAACACCCAGCACAGAGGGTTTCCTGGGCAACAGCAGGACAGTGGGAGGGTGGCAGTTGGGTGTTGCCCCTTTCCGGAGCCTCAAGATAATTCCTCAACTCGGGTACCTGTCATGCAGCAGGTGGAACGTCTCCCTGTTGAGCGACAGGATATCCCTTCTTGTGTGCCCTCTCACCGAGCGAAAGGGGACACAACATCCCCTGCACTGTCACTGCCACCCAATGCCCCGCGAGGACCACTGGGACTAGGACTATCAGGAGGCAGTAAGGGCATTGAGGTGATGGACTGGACAGCAGATGCAGAGAGGGGCCTGACATTCATTGTGTATGAGCTGGCGGGGGACCCAAGCTATGATGTGATCCAGTCTTTCTTTCTCTCCCCTGGAGCTTTGTACGTGCTGGTGGTGAATTTGAGTGCCTATGTCCCTCAGCACTTCTACCCCTCTGTGGGCTATTTCTTACACTGGCTCAGTTCCAAGGTGCCCCATGCTGTCGTGTGCATGGTGGGAACCCATACTGACCTCTGTGCGGAGCGGGAGTTGGAAGAGAAGTGCCTGGACATCCATCACCAGATTGCTCAGCAGGAGAAGAGGGATGCTGAGGGACTCCAGAGCTTAGTCCAGCAGGTGGATGAGGCTCTGGGACAGGACTTTGACCTGCGCTGCTCCAGCCCGCATGCTGCCTTTTATGGGGTCTCAGACAAGAACTTGCGGCGAAAGAAAGCCCAGTTTCAGTATCTTCTCAACCACCGCCCACAGATCCTCTCTCCAGTGCTGCCTTTCAGCTGCCAGGACCGTTGCCAGGTGCGTCGCCTGCGGGACAAGCTCCTCTCGGTGGCTGAGCACCGGGATATCTTCCCAAACCTGCACCGGGTGTTGCCCAAGTCCTGGCAAGTGCTGGAGGAGTTGCACTTCCAGCCTCAAGCTCAGCAATTGTGGCTTAGCTGGTGGGACTCTGCCCGGCTGGGCTTGCAGGCTGGCCTGACGGAGGATCGGCTCCAGAGTGCCCTGTCCTACCTGCACGAGAGTGGAAAGCTGCTCTACTTTGAGGAGCATCTCACCTTGCGGGAGTACGTGTTCCACAACCTGCCGCGACTCATAGACATCCTCAATGTCTTTTGCCAGCGGGATGCCACCGTGCTGCTCCAGAAACTGCTCAGCGACACCCAGGTTGACGAACTGAGGACCACTCAGCTCCATCATTACGTGGAGGGCTTCTTGCTGCATGGCCTCCTTCCTGCCCATGTTATCCGTCTCCTTCTTAAGCCCCACGTCCAGAGTCGGGAGGATCTGCAGCTCATTCTGGAGCTGCTGGAGAAGATGGGGCTATGTTACTGTGTCAACAAACCCAAATGCAAGCCCTTAAATGGGGCGGCTGCTTGGTACAAGTTTCCCTGCTACGTGAAAAACGAGGTGCCCCATGCAGAGGCGTGGATCAACGGCACCAATCTGAGCGGACAGTCCTTTGTGGTCGAGCAGCTGCAGATTGAATATAGCTTTCCATTCATTTTCCCACCCGGCTTGTTTGCACGCTACAGTGTCCAGATTAACAGCCACGTGGTTCAGCGATCAGATGGCAAATACCAGATTTATGCCTACCGGGGAAAGGTGCCTGTGGTGGTGCATTACCGGCCTGCCAGGGGAGCTCTGCAGCCGGACACTCTGTCTATCGCTAGTCATGCATCCCTACCAAATATCTGGACAGCTTGGCAAGCTATTACGCCTTTAGTGGAAGAACTGAATGTCCTGCTCCAGGAATGGCCGGGCCTGTACTACACTGTGCATGTCCTCTGTTCAAAGTGCCTTAAAAGAGGGTCACCCAACCCACACACTTTTCCAGGTAAGGCACAGCTCAGCTTGCCTTTCATCTCTTCTGGAGCTTTGCCCCTTCTAGAAAGGTGTCTTATGAGGTCAGCTCTAGCTCTGTTTCTTTTTTTCTTTTTTTCTTCTCTGCTCTAACTCCTTTCCCTGGTGGTTTGAGTCATGAAAGAAAATATTAGGGTAGCTCCAAGGAGACAGGCTTAAAATAACCCTATTCTGAGAGGAGGGGGATGTTACATCCCCCTTTGTCTGCACCTTTTCTCTCAGCATTTTGGGTTTTGGCCCTGAGGGTTGGCGGTGCCGTTGTTGAAAAATCTCTGACTTGTCCTCCTTGTTTTGATTCCTTTGAATGGGCTGTAGTGTTTGGGGTTTTTTTCCCCCTAATTCCTTTTATCCTGCAGCTCCCACTTCTTTGAAGCTATTTGTAAACATGAATAGAGATGCCTGAAACATTGCAGGTGTCCCCCTTCAACCCTCCAGCTCCAAAACCTGGCCTATGCTGCAGTCTCTCTGTATGCAGGAAAGCTCCTCCTGGTAGACAATGGGTGTGTTGGTCTCCATAGCCCTGTGTAAGAAGAGCTTTCTCTGAGCCCTGTCTCTAGCGGGAAGCATTCCTCCCTGAAGAGAGAAGAATACTCCATCTTCTTTGTTTAGGTGTCTCACCTAGAAGTGATTCCCAGACTGTGCCTTTTGGCACTGTTCTCAAGAGCATTTTATTTTCCTTTGTCTCCCTTCCTCAAAAGAAAAAAGCGTAGCCTCTCTCCTCTGGAACGTGACTGGTCATGGTGCTTTTAAAAGCTGTCACCTCTAAAGCTGTGATTTTTATGGGTGATGTTTTCCAGCAGCATCTGTTTTACTTTGTGTGTGCAGGTACTGCCTCCTAACTAGTGTCCTCCCTGCTCTGCTTGGGTTTGCTCTGCGGCTTGCAGGGTGCCGTGGGAAAGGTGCTTTGATGTGTAAATCTGCATGAAATCAAAACACACTGTGGACTGTGAGCAATGCTCCAGAAATCTGCAATTTAACAACCATGTTGGAGGTGTGTTGGAACATTATTAAGAGGTAGCCTGAAATTGTGCAGAGAACTGTAGCATGATTTGACTTAAAGCAAGCAGTGGTGCTGAATTTGTTCGTAAGCAAATGTGGTTAATAAGGTGTGGGGGTTTGGGGTTTGTTTTGGGGTTTGGTTTCTTGTTTTTTGTTAGTTCTTTTTTTTTTCCCCCTGTGGACGTTTAGAATAAGGAGATGCAGTTTGCTCCTCAGCCTGAGTCCTGCCTCCATCGGCTGTATCTCTCTCTAACTGCTCACTTACGTAAGAGCTGTTGGGACTGGGTGGGTGAACCCATGCTGTGAGACGTGCTGAGTGATACCTTGTTGCTGACATGGTGCTTTGGGCAATGTGATCTGCTTTCCAAAAAAAACCCCTGGAAACGAAAAAAACAAACCTGCCACAGAACCCCTGAAAAATCCCCCAACAACCCTCCCCAGAAACCCACCAAAATTAGTCAAGACAGCAGACATGTGGACGTGCAGTGTGATGGTCACCTTTTGAAGATTTAGCTTGTGAATTCCAGTCTCCAGTCACGCATCGCCTTTATTTCTTTTTAACTGGTGAATGCTTTGTGGCTGTCCTTTTTCTCCCTGTGTGTAGATGATGCTTTAAAAGGGAAATTTGAAGAGGAGTCAGACTGTCTGCAGGCAGTTGGTGTTGTTGCTTACCCCAGTGATGGTCAGAGCAGGTTCAGAAGCATGAGAGGGGCATTGAGGGGCCTTTTCCTTTCGACTTGGCTGTGCCACATATGTTTGCTTAGACGTGGGAAAGGATTGCTCTCACCTGGGAGCCAGGCCAGGAGTGCTGGGAAGGGAAGGCACAGGTAAGCAGTGTGCTGAGCACAGGAGGAGCTGGGCTTGTGTGCCAGGTCTCTGAATAGCACGTGGGTAATGCTGCTGGTGGAAAAAGGGGTTGCTGCGTTTTTGAGGTGCTCCAGCAGGGAATTCAGGCTTTGCTATCTGGTGTCACCCTGCCTTGGGGCAGGGAAGGACTCTTAAACATGGATACTGTGTGACTTTCGCTGGGAGAATAGCAGACAAACATGTTTAAAAGGCCAGGCTGATCTGTGGAAATGCTGAAGAGTGATTAAATTAATTTTTTGAGAAACCTGCTTGTTGTCATGGATGATGCTTAAATCTAGCCCAGATTTGATCTGGACTGTATGAAAAATGTGAACTGTGATCTGACTTGGGAGGCCTGTATGTCTGCATTTAATCTAAAATATTCCTTGCTGTGTATCTGCTCAATGAATAAAAGATTGTTTAGGAGCCCCTAAATGGCAATCATGAAGCTCAAGACATTTTTTTCCTCCTGATTTTGTTGATCAGGAGGCATGCATGTTTAAGTCATGCTGCCAAGCTTGCTGTCATGCAAGTGATTCATGGCTGGTGTCATTTTTGACAAGGTGTAGGAAAGATAGGGTTCTAATGTTACAAAAATATGTAGTGAGGGAGATGTCTGTGTTTCTTTCCAAGCTCTTTTTGTGGAAATCCCTGGCAGTTACAATGCTCCTAATACTTAAATAGGTCTGTGGGCTTTTTAGGACTGCACTGAAGAAGTGCTTTGCAGCCAGTTGACCTTAATAAGGGAAATATTTCTGTGTAGACACGGCCAAATTTGTGCTCAAAAATGGAAGTGCAGTCTGGCTCTCTGCGTGGTTGTGCAATCTGTGTCGTCATTCATGAAACTGATGGTGCATTCTCTGGTCATCCAAAATTTTTATTAGCATCCCCTTCAAAAAGAGAGTTCACAAGTTGAGGATTAATCTTTGCTTTTCCTCTCCTTCCCTTTCCTCTCTGTCCTGCACGCTGTCAGCTTCCACTGATAATACACACAGAAATCATCTAGGAATAGGGCTACTGTGCATAGAAGTGGTTAATAAAAATTGAGTTTCTGGATTCAGTTTTCTGAGGCTTTATTGCAAACAGTGAATGAAAATTGTATAAAAATGCCTTGTTAGGGTCCTTTTAAGGAAGTTTTTGTGTTTGAAACAGTTTTGTATCTGGGTGAAGTAGTAACTGAATTGGCATCTGAGCTGGAATTTCAGTGTGCTTTGAGGCTGTGGTCATCCACTTGGCTGATAACAACTCAGTATGTTAAATTGCTTTTTTTCTTTTACATTTGCACTATGTATAAATAAAAGTGTCCCTACCAGGCTAAGAAAGTCACATCCCTCTTTGAGTGACCAACAGGAATGGTTCACCTCTCCAAGACAGTTAAGACCGCAGTTGGGTCATCGCAGGCATTGTGAAATGCTCTCATTTGTGTGTGATATTCTTTTAGCCCCTGGACTGAAGAGCTTTTAGGTTATTCTTGTCCTGTAAGCTATTAAGTGACTTGGGATTGGGGGGTGGAGGTGGTTTGCTATCTCTCTGATAGTAGACACGTGTGCTTTGTTTGGACAAATGTGACTGGATGTTCCAGGCTTGCATTCACAGGCACCTGCTAACTGCCCTGCTGCTGTTTCCCCTTGCCCTGTGCTAGGCTGAGTCTGGGTCACCAGGTGCTCTTCCAGACTGTCTTTTGTACAAGGTGTCCTGATGTCCTATGTGTGATTCTTCTGGTGTTTGGGCTGGGAGGGATTATGTTCGAATGGTGGCTTTCCTTAATTCCTGCCTTTTGAAGGGGCAGTATAAGTGTTGACATAAGAAAGCCTGGGTCTTCATCCATCACAGAAGATGGACAAAATGCTGTCACGAGCAAGATAAGGTGATGAGGGTTTTCACAGAGTAAAAACATGACAACAAGTAGAAAGCCATGGGCAAAGGTACTGCGTGAGCCTAGCAGCCTCTGTCCAAAAGGATGCTCCAGAGCTATTGGGGAGCTTTGAAAGGCTCTGGAGGACTAGCAAGAGGTCTTCTGTGGGGAGAGAGTGCGCATCTGCTACCTGCCTTGCTATCCCCTTCTTGAGGTATCACAGTAGGAAGGAGATCACAAGCCTCTACTCTGCCTGTCTCCCACATTGAGGGTGAGCAGAAGCAGGGATTATACTGCCAGTCACTTTGAGGGGCACAGATGGAGGTGTCAAAGTGTAGTTCCCCTGTGAATCTCTCTATCATGGCTAGGGCAGGGCTAAATAGGCCACCTTATGCACATGATTCAAAGTGAACTGTGCTCGCCTGCATTGGAGTCAAAGGCCATCGTGACCTCCCGTGGTGGCTGGGATGGAGTCAGGAGGCAGAGAGGTGGAAGATCCTATGGTGTGTCATGCTGTCCAGTCACCCCATGCAAGGAGAGGTGAGAGCAGGTGAGACTGGTTTTGTCAGAAGGGCTCAGAAGTTGCTTCAAAATCTGTGCTGCTGCTCAGTGGATGGCTCATGTCAGGTATCTAATTCCACTCTGTAGTCATGCTTTAAGTAGCTAGGGTTCTTTTCATAGGCAATTGTAGTAGACCAACACCTGCTTGTTAGAGAGCCTGACACTAGCATTAGGCAGCCTTCTATTTTCCCCCTTTGCAGGTGGAGTCTTTTTTTGCTTGACTTTCAGAGTAGATGCTGTGACTGTTTTGGGGCTGTTGTCACACTGTCCTACAGGCTGTGGCTTCAGCAGAGTACTGCAGCATAATTGGAGACAGCGTGACGAGACTTCAGTACCGTGGGAGCTTTGGACATGGATGATGTGGGTGGCAGGATGAAGCTGAACAGGACCCTCTGGTTCAGGAAAAGAAGAGCATAGATTGGTTGCAGGACTTGGGGAAGCTGCTGTCATTCTGTAGCTCTAGTATGGTTGATTTAGTTTACTATCTAGGGCTGATTTCTGTGCTACTTAAGTGACAACCTTGGCCAGTGTGACTTGCTGTAGGTAACAGTAGAGTAGAAACACAGTAGTAGCCTATGTGCCACCACGGATTTTTAGAGATTCCCTTCATGTTAACCTGTGTATTGCAAGGTCAGTATTTGAAGTCCTCGTTTGGTGGCTATGGCGTCCTCTAGTTTAAACAACATGTTGAAAGGGACAACAAATGTTTCTGTGGCCTTGGAGGAAGCTGAGAAATTGCCAGAGGAAGACTGTGGTATGCAGCATGGATGGCTGCCATGGGACTGTCCCTGATGGGGGTATAGATGTGGGAATCGGTCTTTGGAGAGAACTGAAGTAGTCAGTGCAGACCTGGGCTTGTGCCTGACGGTATGACTTGGGAGGATGCAGGAACAGGAGGAAATGTGGATGCCGGAAAAAAGGCTGAGGTTTTTCAGTTGCCTTCTTAAAGCTCTCCTGCAGTGTCTGGTTACCTTGTATTGGGGGTATTTGGGGGCTTTTATTTTAAAGCTCTTAATATAGAACTTGCTAAAATTACTGGAAATTAGAATGGCAACATGCACACTGCTTGAAGAAAGCCTCTTTATTGCTTGCCTCTTTATTGCTCTTCCTTACACAAAACTTTCCTATGCATATATTATGATAAAAAAAGGTTTTCCTGGTGTGTCAGCTCTGGTACAGGGAAGCTCTCCTGGTTTGTCCCTTAACAACTTGTCTTGTCCTGACCTGTTCCCCATGGGAGTCATCTCTGGGCATTGAGCCTCTGGACTTCAACCTGCCACCACCGAACCAGGGAGATGCTAGATTTGGTTGAGTGGATCCTTTTGGTTTGGTTAGTGAAGCAAAGCAGAGTTCTTGGCCTTCAGTGCATTACTTTTTTTTTTTTGGTTTGTGCTTTTGGTTTGTGTTTTTTTTTACAGTTGCTGAAATTTGTCTCTGCAGGAAATGACCTATAAAAGAGTTGCTGGGTACCAAATGATTCTTTGTTTCATTGCGTGAGATCTGTTTAAAAGCTACTGACTGTGAGGGTGAGGTAAGCTGTTCATGGAGGTTTTCCCCTCTCTGGAGTCAGTTAATTAAGTGAGGACTGATTTGTGTGCTGCTTCAGCATGCTGTGGACACAGGTGTCATGAAACGTGCTTTGCTTTGTCTTGTGTGCTCACATATCTGGTGATAAGATTCCTGCTTCTACAAACACTGAGGTGGGAAAAGTTTTCCCATGTAAGTTTTGTTGAGATTTAGCACGTGAATGGATCACATGCAGGTGTGTTACTCCTTATGCATCTCAGGAGAGCGGGGTGGAAAATCACCAACAGTGCTGAATCATTGTTGTCATTTGGGGATGTGAACATGTTACTTGACTTTGCGATAGAGATGTGAAAAGACACTCTCGCTTTACAAACAAAATAAGAGTGCATCTGGCAGGCAATTCTGTATGCTGTGGTGTCCACTGCTTTTGCAGTATTAAGCTGGCAACTGTGGTAGCCTAGCATGCTCTCCAGTTAATAATTTGCTAGTAATAGTGGAGGCTACTTGTTTGGCTCTTGAAAGCAATTTACTGAGGAAGAAGGGGAAAAATTTATTTAATGGAAAGTCCTGTGTGGGGTTTGAATTCTTGGAAGTCGTCAGTATGCAATTTTTTTTTGTACCTTCCCTCCCACCCCCATCATGAATGGAGGAAGAATAGCCTATGTAGAGGTGTAAAGAAAATTGTGTTCTGGGGGTCAAGTACAAGATAATCAGTTATGTCCTTTTGTCTCCCTCTCCTTATTTGTGGTACCTGTGCTTGTCACACAGATGTGGACAGCTGTGAGAGTAAGCAGGCTGGTGCCAAGTAAGATCACCTCTTCTCAGGTGCTTTGGTGCTTGTGGGATGCCTATTTCTGGGAGCTCCTTTTAGGGACAAGGAGTGGGAAGGGAGTGCCTAAAGTATTGTGTGAATTATAACCACCAAATTCCTCTGCTGCAAACAAAATGTGTCAGTGCTTTTGACTAGCTAAGAACTTATCTATGTCTGAGAAAATAAAGCAGTTGGGTTACAGGAGTCTCAGCCTGCCTCCATGGTTTGCTGTATGGTGGTATTGCCTACGTCAGGAGAGCTGGATGGGATTCTGGTGACCCCAGCTTGAAGGAACTGTCTTGTACAGAGGATGAGGAGGCCGTGGTGTTTTTAGAAGCTGTTGCATGGCTGAAGGTTACAGTCTTGGATGGCAAGGTCACCTGTGTGAATGTGGCCTTTGTTCCAGCTAGACCAGCTGGGGGAGTTTTGTCCTCTAGCAATTTCTTTCTGGGGAACCAGATGCAGGAACTGAGATCGGAGGGTGCAAGACCTGTGAAAGAAAATGGCTGGTTGGCTTTGTTAGAAATTTAATTTGGGATGTTCGGATGGACTGGACATCCCCACCTTTGAGGGATTATGGTTCCGCCTCAGGAGGCTGCTGGAGGCTGAAAACATATTGTGCTTGTGGTGTTTTCCTGGCTAAAGCTTGGTGGTAACGCTGTTTGGGTTGCCAACATGGTCAGTGGTACTGTGGTTTCAGACTTAGGCAGGTTCTGTGGTTAGGGGTGACTTGTCTGTGGCCAGTGGACGGAGGCTGTGCTCAGACTGAGCTGTGACTGCTGGAGTGCTTGCCTGCTGGAGTTGGTTGTGGTTTAAAGCAAGACCTTAATTTCAGATTTGTTTTTTTTGTTTTCCCAGTGGTCATTTTCAGGAGCTCTGAGCTTTACCCAAAGGTGTACTGAGCACACTCCTTACTGATTTTAGCTGTGCATTCCTGGGGGATGAGTGTGAAAATGGCCTAGGACCTATGGACTTTACAAGCTAGTGTTAATTTTGCATTGGCAGTTGAGCATGGCAAGCTCTGAATGAGCCAAGCAACAGCTTTGAGATGAGCAAGGTGCTTCACCTGGGAAGTCCATTAAACTGAGTGCTTTGTGAAGATCAGACTAAACTGAACTCTGAGGGCAGGTTACCTTCAGCACAAAATGAAGTTTCATCTCAAATCCCGTTCAGACCTGCCTTGTTTTGCCAAGTGCTGACTCCAGTTTGGTGCTTGAACGCTCCAGGAAGCAGCTGTATTGTTGTTGATCTAGGATACATTGAATTGTGCTGATAAGATGATGGGAGACTATTGGGCTTTTATTGCCGGGATTTCGCAGGCATGTCTAAGTGCATTTCTGCAAGACTCTTTATGAAAGCAATACCAGGATATCTCTTTTACCCAGTCTTAGGGTGATGTTTGCCAAGAGTCCAGTTTAGAGAAGCATTTTTATTTGTGTTATATGAGGGAACCTACACTGTTCTGGGAAAGCTCCTTCCTCCTTCATTCATGGTACCCATCATTTTCTGTAGAGTTTTCAGTCTCTTCTTATTACAATGTGCCAGGAACAAAACAAAGGTACAACAGTGGTAGGACAAGGATTTATATGCCTCATGCCCACAAATGACTGCTGATAAAATTAACATTGTAGGATTTTGTTCTAGCAGAATACAAGATTATGGCACACTTCACTCAAGAATTGTTTTTTAAATGATCTGTACACAGTAACTTTCAAGTCTGTGTGCTGAATTCCTCTTGGAGCATGTTCGTTACATTTTTAGAAGGTGTTTTTCTCTCCAACAATACCCAGTGAGTAATGGTATCTGATAAGGGACGGATCCTGCCATGCAGCAGGGTAGGGTTGTTTATGAACTTCCTGAAAAATTAATTGGCTGTGGTTTCCACAGCATCAGAATCTGTAGGGTTTGATTTGAGATGGAGGTGCTTGACCTGATTTGCTTCCAATGCATCTAGCAGTTTCTGCCCCATGAAACCACAGTGGAAAAATATTGAGGGTGTACAATGATTTGGCCTTGCTTGACTTTGAGAGATGTGCAGTGCATTTGGTTCTTCTGTATCAGTGCAAGGTTGACAGCAGAGGACTGCTAGAAGGGCTGAGTTGTCTCAAAGCTATTCCAAAACAAATGTTCTCACATTTAGGAAGAACCTTGCTACGTGGGGAACATACAGAGGATGAGCTTCTTGCAGCAGAAGAAAAAGTCGTCTGTATCATGCTGTTTCTGAAAGTCTTTGATGGACAGAACAGAACTGCAAAATTGTCCTGCAGTACAGACCATGAGTCTGCATGGTCCAGCCGCTCCCTGCCGCATCTCCAGCTGTTGTTGTGGAACTCTGTTGCTGGCTATATAGTACCTCTCTCCACTGTGACCTTTTTCCTAAAAGCAGCAGTCAGGTGTGGATGGCAAGCAGTTTTTCTCTGAACAGATAATGTTAGAAAGCAAGAACTTAGCAATGTGCAGAGCTGAAATGCACAGGCTGTACAGTGTGGAGGATGGAATGGCAGGGACCCTGAGGCTGGCTGCCTGACATCAGTCTTGTTCTCTAAATATTCCTGTTGCCCATGTCTGAACAGTTGCATTTTCATCTCTTATTAAAATTCTCAGATAAATTGAGATCAATAAAGAATGAGGTACCAAAAGATGGGGTAATGGCTGGTGATGAAGATCCATTCTGATAAGTAGTCATCTAATATTGACCTTCCTGACACTTGAATTTTTATCTTTCCACCCTCTATCTCTTTTTATATCGTGTCTAACTCACCAGTTTGTACACATGTCCTCTTTTACTACATTATGGGGAAAATAGCATGATTGTCTGTCAAATTGCTGATCTGTGCAGTTTTCAGGATTACATCAATAATATGCAGCTGTATTTATTGTGATGTGTGATAGGGAATAGTTCAAGTTGTCTATGTAGAATTCTTTTTTTTTCTTTTTTTCTTTTTTTCCCAAAAAGAGCTTAACAGCTCTTTATGTGTTTATCTCTCTCTCTTGTGTATATGGGACCAAAGGGGGACTTGAGACAGCTACATAACTTAGTTGTCCCCTTAGTTTTGTAATTCTTCATCGGTGAAGCTGTGAGTGGCTCACAGGAGCAATGACCTTCCTTAGCAGGGGTATTTAGTCATGATGGGACACACAGGAGCTGGAGCAGAAGTGACAGTAGGGTGGCAGCCCAGCTGCTCTGCATACTTTTGAGAGATCTGCTCTGGGAGGCGTCCTGCAAATTGCAGACGCACATGGGAGTAGCCAAAGGGCATGGGAAATTGCAAATCCAGACAAACTGGTGTTTGACTGAGCAACAGCTGTGTGGTGCCAAACTCTCACTTAATGATAGGGAGCTGTTTCTGGGTCTAAAATGTTTTTTGAAGTGTGCTGTAGGTTGAGAGAACGGCTGCTGGCTTGGCCTCCTCTGCCTTAATGTGGTCTTTGTGCCAGCCAGCCTCTGTCCCACTGTTGAATTTCTTGAGTCACTCCAACTTGCACGACTGTATTGCTGAGCAGCCCAACTAGGAACAGGCAGTGAGAGCTGGGATAATCAGTTCTGGCTCAAAGTATTTTCTGGGTAGTCCTTTGGATGGGTTTGCTTTCTTGGGGAAGCCTCATCTGGACTGTATCTTCAGGAAGCCAGGATGCTGTGTTCAGAGGAAAATGAGCAGGTGGACATCTCCATATTTCCAGGACATTCCAGGCAGGGGGAGGTGGACAAACTTACCCTTTTTATATGTCTGTGCTGTTGCAGTGAGGGAAAGAGATGGAGATTTTGTGTTTCCTCTCCTGGTCTGCATGGTGCTTCTTATGCCTTTGCTGTGTGAGGTTGTATTTTTGCATTGGGTTTGCATGGCAGGGTTTTGGTAGCAGGAGTGTCACCCTATAGTGTGCTCCTGTGAGAAGCTGCTGGAAGCTTCCCATCTCTCTGACAGAGCCAATGCCAGATGGCTCCAAGATGGACTCACCACTGGCCAAGGCCAAGCCCGTCAGCGATGGTGGTAGTACCTTTGGGATAGCATGTAAAAAGGGAGAAAAAAACAAAAACCCTTGCAGCAGGAATTGCAGCTGGGGCAGATAGATGCCTAAAGGAGGCTGTGATCCTGTGAGAAGCCTGTGCTGGAGCAGACTCCAGACAGGACCTGTGGACCCATGGAGAGAGGAGCCCACACTAGTGCAGGTTTGCTGGCAGGAGTTATGACCCCATGGGGGACCCCAGTCCATGAAGAACTGCAGTCTGTGGGAGAGGCCCTGCACTGGAGCAGGGGAAAAGTGTGAGTCCTTCCCTTAGGAGGAAGGAGCAGCAGAGGCAATCTGTGATGAACTGACTTCACACCCCGTTCCTGACCCTCTGTGTCGCTGGAGAGGGAGGAGGTAGACAAAATTAAGGGGAGAAAAGTCAGGAGTGAAGTTGAGCCCAGAAAGAAGGACAGGGTAGGGTAGAGGTGTTTTAAGATTTGGGTTTATTTCTCATTATCCTTCTCTGATTTGATTGGTAAAAAAAAATTAAAGTGATTTTCCAAAGTCAGGTCTGTTTTGTCCATGACAGCAACTGGTGAGTGATCTCTCCCTGCTCTTATCTCAATGAGCCTTTCATTGTATTTTTTCGCCCCTGTCCCATTGAGGAAGGGAGTGATAGAGTGGCTTTGGTGGGCACATGGCATCCAGCCAGGGTTAACCCATCCCAGTTTTATAGGCAGAACTGCTGGATGGGGTTGAATGTGCTGAAGCAAAGGGTGCTTGGTGGCAGGTTTCCAAACCAGGGAGTCAGCAGCAAGCACCAGGCCTACTTACACTCGTTGCATAATCAGATGAGTTTTCAGCTCCCAATGCATTTCTCTGAATCTTTCTTTTGAACAGCCTCTTTCTTTGTCCAAGATTTTCAGGCTCTTATTTCAGACAGTGATGCATGCACTAGATTTGGAAAATTCTCCTATCCATATGACTCTGGTATATCAAAGTGGCTAAATTTAGAAAATCTTACAAAAAAGAGCTTCCCCTTCCTGTGATCTGACATAATGTTTCTTGGTCGCTGTTATTTTTACTACTGAACAGCTTAAATCTATTTTGGTTGGTCACTAAGTGATGGCTACAGTGTAAAAGAAGAAATTTGTTTCTGTGAAGTCAGGCGATCATGCTGCAGCTTCAGGGCTCTGAGGGCAGCCTGCTCATGCTGAGCATGTGCCAGTGCTGTGTTGGGGCCCCCTTACAGCCCTGCTCAGCTCTCTGAAGCCCTGCCTGCTCAGTACAGGGTCTCTGAGGCTCAGAGCTTTGATGGCTCTGAACTTCTTCAACATCTTGTAGATGTAGTGAGTGGCAGTGGTGATGGATTTTAACACACGCCCCCCCCAGTACTTCACTCATCGTCCACATTCAAGGAGGGCAGTATATGAAAGATGTTTGACTGGCAGCAAAGTAGAAGGCGCAGTGAGAGTTTACATGGGAACTAGACGTGCATCTGGTTTCACAGGTCTCTTTAATATGTGGATCTTTCACTGTACGCTGTTAGGACCAGGACTGAGCCATCCCTGCCTGGAAAATGCACTGGTGAAGTCATGCCCTACTGAGCACCTTTAGCTCTTGGTGTCAGGAATATGTAATTCAAGCTTTTGAACTTTCTTACTCATTTTGGTTTGGGATTTTTATTTGTTTGGGTTGTTTGGGTGTTTTTTAAGCCATCTCCTTCATTAAAACTTTCTCTATGGCAGTTCAAGCTCATATTTTATTACAGCTAACTGCTCTGCTTCAACAGCCTTCTGACTTGTTTCCAAACATCCCACACCTGCTTTCATATTGAGATGGAGTGAAGGAAGACAACTGGGAAGAGTTGCCTTTTTTTGTTGATCTCAATATCCCAGAAATCTGCTGAGCAAGAGTGTATTTCTTTATCATCATTTAAGCTTCTGGTGGACAATTGTGTAGAAGTGTTCAGTGGATGAAAATGGAGGCAATGTGAGCTTCACTCTGGAACTTTGGTCATTTCCAAGTGCTTTTAGTTCAGGTTCATGATGGTGCCAGAGGGCTATGTAGGGATGAAACTCCGGTGTGCTTTGTCCTCACTAAAAGGTCCAGCCAGATCTGCATACCTGAACCTGCACTGTCAGGAATTTTGGGCAGGGAGTTTCGCTCATGCTGTCATGTTGAAGGATCATGCTGTGATCCAGCACTGGTGTCATTTTCATGGCAGCTTGAGTAAGCAAGAAGTTTTTAGTTTCTCAGAGGAGCATGTGTGTGCCCAGAGGGAACCCTACAGGCTCTGAGGTGATCATTGCTGGATTTTGGCAAGATCTTAACTGATGATTCCATAGGCAAATAATTCAGCTTAGCAAGTAGCTGCTGTGGTCAGCTTGGAGCCTTCCGAGGGTGAGGTGCTGAAATAAACAATCAAGAGTGAGTCTTGTGTACGTGTTTTCCTAAGCAATGTGTTTGTGCCTCAAAGGCTCAGCCAAACTAAAGACTTCCTTGGATGAAAGAGAAGTTCAGGAACTTTCCTCTGGGATCAGGAAAAATAAAAAATTACCTTTCTCTGTGTCTTTTGTAACAGAAAGCTCTCACAAAGCTTTTGAAGCTGCCTGTTAGTTTTAACTTGTTCTTTGTCCTTCTTTGATTTAAATCACATCTTACTTCTCTAACAGAAGAGTGTTTAGCATGTTATGTACATATACACATGCACATTTTTGAGTGCCTACAGTGAAGTTTAACATAATGTTATGAAAATGTTGCTGAACGTGGCAGGATCATGTTCGGTTTAGTGATTCGGACAGGGATCTGATTAAAAAAAAAGAAAAAAAAATTAAAATAAATGAAGAAACCCTCCCCCCCCAGCCAACCATTGGGTTGAAGAGGGTGTGATGAGGAGATGCTTAGGTGGGCCATTTTGGGAAGTGTGGTAGGTTGGCTCTGAATGTGTAACTTGGACTTCTGGCCCAGCATTTTGCAGATGCTAAAACTGTGCTTCCCATTAAAAGCTGGCAGCTGTACAAGTGTGGCCAGGTGTCTTTGGCTAGGGGAAGCTGAGCACTGTTCACTTACTGCATGGCTGCTCCTGCCCCTGGGCACCAGGGTGGATGCTGGCAGCAATGGTCCTTGTAGTGAGGTTGGGCAGCTTGAAGGCAGTTCTTGACTAACCTCTGGTTTATCACCAGTATGGGATCACAAGTTGTCATGTGTTATGGCAGACCCATGCCCAGGCTTCAGAGTTTATTAGTCTTAGCTGTGCTTCCTGAAGCATTTAGTGTCAGTATTTCCCTGAAACAGCACTTTTGGTTGAAAGCTGTGTCACAAAACAGCCTCTGCTCTGCAGCTGCTGCGTCATACAAGTTTTGTGCATGATTCTGCTTCTCTGTCATGCACCAGGTGCACCCAATGCCACCTGAATCTTGCAGGTGAGTGTTGGAACTGAGAACTGCCCCCAAAGTTATGGTTCTGCTGGAGACAGTGCTTTTACCCCTTGCTTTGTGCTGCTTTATTTTCAGTTGCGTAATGCAGCGTGATGCGGATAATCCAGTCATCATTACAAAAGGATTTAAAACCCCTTTTTAATCAGGAGTCATTTTTAATAAAGCTTTGCCTTGCTTGGAGGACTGTTCTCCTGGCTTGAGTGTTTAAGAACAAGATGCAAGAGACTGAGGGAGGTGGGAAGGAAGCAGCTCAGGGAGGAGGGAGACTGGTGCCTCTGTCTGGCTCCCAGGCAGTTGCTGGTGAAGTCCAGAACTGTGGGACTCATTTCCACTAGCACCAAGCATGCTAAATCCTTACATGCACAGATAGAAGCAGCTCTTAGGTGTGTGTTTTCTCAGACTTTTTCACTCACAGAGCAAACTTATGGTGGAGGAGAGAAGGAAAGGCTTGACCTAGTCCAGTCTGGGTTCTGCTCCCCTTTTAGCCCTCTCTGTCCAAAACACTGGTAGTCCTCTAGGGCCTCCTGCATCTCAGAACAGACTGTAGTCCTGGACAAAGTGCAGCATTTACTTCTAATGTGATGGCAGTGGCATGCAGTGTGTGTGTGATTGACCTTATTTCTTTGGCTGTTGCTCTGCCACTGTATTTTGGAAAGCGCACTAACTAAAACAGCATGTGAACTCTTATGTAGCTCTGAAATGTATCCTCTTCTCCTCCAGTATGCCAGCATTTTTCCCACCTTTCTGGCCATAACCACCTCTTGAGCTGCTAGACCTGCTTCACCTCCCCTCAGAGCAAGCCTGATTGGGGACCTGAACAATGGCACTTTGCATTTTAGAATGTTTGAGTAGAATGGTGTTTGAGAGGAAGCATCCTGCTGCTTCCTGGTGTTTTTCAATCCCAGTAGTCCTCGCTCTTGGGATACCTACAGTGTATGCTTAAGATGTCCCTGAGTCTCTTCTTCCATCAGGGTAAGTTGATGACTGGGAAGTTTTAAGGTGGTTTCTGCCCAAGACAGATCCCATCCAGGGGAGAGCCAGTAAGCATGCAGTTCAGGTGTATTGATAAAGCATCTGAAGGGGGGGGGGGGGGGGGGGGTCAGGGCTGTGTTACAGTGACACTGGTGAGTACCTCAGAGTTATCCATGTGGTGGAAACCTAGAAGTAATACTGGTCTACAGCTGAAATAGAGGGCCAGGAGAGAGCTCAACTCTAGGACAGAATTCCCAGTGAAGGAAAGGTGCAGGGAAGTAGAAGAAATGGTGGAGGAATTGAATGTTCTCCTGGAAGCATTGCTGCCTCCCTGGGAGGCTGATGAGTTCTTTCTGGGCCCCAGAGCTCCTTCCTGTTTCAGTAACAAACATGAATACCATAGAAGTGATTTTTAAACAGCAAAGATGGGTGCTGCAGTTGACTTTTGGGCACTGAGAACCCAGACCAGATGGCATTTAGTAGGCAATGAACTCTGTAAGAGTTAAGTAGCAAAGCTATTGCATCTGTATTTGCATGACTTCTCACTGGGAGGTATTCCAGTGGTAGAATAAAAAGCAAAAAGCATTGTTCTCAACAGAGAAAATAAAACAATCTATAATATCAAGTTCATAAATGAGCACTTTTCATTGGGAAAAAGGTATTTGTAAGAAAAAGCTAGCCATTGCATTGATTTACAGCAATTAGTTGTCTGTCATCTGTTTGGATATTAGGGAATGAGAGGGTTCAGAAAAGAGTGGTTAAATTATTGGAAATGATGAGGAATCACAAATAAGACAAAAAAGTTAAAAGATTAGTTCCCATCCCCTCTAGAAAAGGGAGCAAGTAAAAGCTGTTAACAGTAAAAGGACAGATGGAACTTTATTCTATCACTGAGCAAGAGAAAGCCAGCAGGTCACTCTAACTTCAAAGACAGCAATTTTGATAATAACAAAAAATGCTTCCAGCCAAACAAATAGAGCAGATTCGAAACAAGAATCAGTTTTCCACCTCTGTTGGCATAGGGAGATTCAGGCTTTGAGCTCTGTGGAGTGCTGCTTGGGCACTTCCATGTGCACCAGCAATGCTTTTATAGTGGCCTTATGCATGAGACCAAGAGGAGAATTGCCCGGTGGCCTCGGTGCTCTGCTCCCTCTGATTTTAGTCATATACCTTAAAGCAAATCTACACCACACTGTTTCACAAGGAAAAAGCACTTGACTAAGGAGGTGCTTAACAAACTAGAGTGTCAATGAAACAGAGATGTGCAAAGAAGGAAGTTATATCTGATGTTCCTGTAATTAAGGAAACTTCTCTGATCCTGCAGCATCCTGGTCAGCTAAAGCCATACCTGTAGACAGCCTGTATTTTGAGGTTAGTTATTACTATGTAGAAAGTGGATAGCTTTGAAGGAAAAATGCCAAGGAGGCATTTTGTTCCTATTAAGCGTGAGCCTAGAATAAATTTTGTGTTATACATGCATAGACCAAATTCCCGAGTAAAGTGACTTCAATATGAAGTTATGTTGATTGGAACAGGGGTAAGTTCAAGTTGGTTCAATAACCAAGTAAAACACTTGATTTAACATTTGAATATGAGCAAGACCCTTGGTGTCAAGGCTTTTCTTCTTAGACCAGTCGATGTTGAAGGGTAAAAACAAATGTTCCTGTGTTTAAGTGGACTCTGTGGTTGTCCTGATGAATGAGTGTTTTAGGGTGACCAGAATAGCTTTACAGAGGAATATTATGCATGCGTGTCACCTTAAGTGGTATGGGAGAGAATACTTACCACCACAGGTTTGAAAATACAGCTCCTTCCAGTTCAGTTTGCAAAATAGACTGAAACCTTGGAATGGCCCTAAGGCAACAGCAACTCATGGAGTCAAGTTACTTTTACCGAGAAAGGAGTTTACTTAATCTCAGAGGAGACTGTTGGGCAGAACACATAAATGCAAGTCTTAAATGTGTGTTTTGGTTTGTTCTCCTTTTTCTTTGCTGGAAAAAGGCAAGTAAATTTAAATAAATAAATAAATAAATAAAAAGAAAAGAAAGGTTACTACAATGGAAAACTCCAGATTTTTCACTTTCCAGCTGGACACCTGTCAACTTGTAGAAGAGGGGCTTCCTAGCCAGAATCCTGCTTTCAAACCGTGGCATACATGCACATCTTGCAAGGAGGGCATAAGCCACAGGGGACAAAACTTGTCCTAAATGCTCTCCCAGCCTTAGTCTGTCATCAGCAGATGACATCAGCACATGGATTTGTCTCTTTAGTAATGCTTAAGGACACTTTGCCAGTTAATGGTCTGGTCTGCTTGTGAACCCTTGTGTTGCAGCAGTCTACATCAGGTGCTTCCTTTTGCTTTTTCTCAAGTGCACCATGTAGTACCTGCATTGAGACTTTCTCATTTTTGTGTTGGAGCAGGCAGAAAACAGTCAACCAGTTCTGGGTGCAATACTAGTAGCTAGACTATTGTGAGGAAAAATGTCTTCCAAACTGACTAATTCTCTGAATTTAGCAAAAGGGCAGGTGAAGGCTTGGCTCTGTCTCGCCAGTTGCATAAGGCTGGAAGTCAGTGGAACTGAGTCTTGTACGGCCTGCTCTGGGAGCTGGCTTTTCACATGGCCACCTATTAATGTGTTGTGACCTAAAAACAGAGGTAGCAGGATGGTGACCAGTCCTGTTACTCCTTGCAGACTTCAGTGGACCTTGCCTCTTCACTGTTTATCGTAGTAATGGCTTTGTGAACCCCTTTGAAATGTTTTTTGTGGTTTTGTTTTGTTGTTTTTTTTTATTTTTACCATTTAGTTGGACCTGCAGTGTGCTGATCATCTGGACAAAAAAAGGGTTAGCAGCTCCTTTGTGATGGAGGAGTAATAGCTTTGAAATTACTGTTTGGAAGGATGGGCTGAGACTGGTGGGAATTGTTGCCGTCTGGACTGTCTGCAGCCAGTGGTGTCTAGTGCTCAGGTGGATGCTCTGTGTGCAGTTGTCCCTTGCTGTTACTGACAACAGACAGGTTGGGGCAGGCTGCAGCTTTCTCTCCAGCTTACAAGGTGCCTTGCCTTGTCATACTGAAAAAGTGCTTATGGCAGATACGTCTGAAGGGGTGGAATTAAAAATAACCAAAAGGTAGATTCTGGGCTTGGTTACTCAGTGACAGGCCTGTTTCTATTCTGGGATGAGGATAATTCACACTGAGCTCATTACACCATGACTCTCCCTTAAAATGCCTTGACAGTCAATTTCGTTCCAGCTAATAAGGTCCTAAAATGTTAATGAAGCAAATCAATTTTTCATGGCTTTGTATTGCAGTTGTCAGAAAGTGCTGTGTTGCAGCCTGCCAATTCAAAAAGCTTTTCAGATATTAGAAGGACAGCAAAACATTCAGCTTTTTGAAGGATGTTTTATTTTCTCAATCTTTCCCCAGTGCCCCCTCTCATTTTTCTAAGACCTTATGCTGTGCTGTTTGCTTGTTCCCTTTGGTCACGTCCTTTCTCCATGGTCTGCTATGGTCACTAATGGGAAGAGCTGGTTTGTTCCTACCTTCCCTACTGCACAGGGAGAACAAAGATGGAGTGCCCAACAGAATAGGTAGAGATGAAGTTGGACAAAGGAAGCTACTCATTCTGAAATACTATTTAAAATATATTGAGTTTGATGAAACAGAGTGGAGAAATGGCATCTTGTTCATCCCCTTTCCTCATCTTTTTGGAAGGAACGGTAGTGTCAAAAGTCACAGCCCGCTCTCCTCATGGCGGTTTGTGAGATGTCAGTGTTACCTGGCATACATGCTGTCTGCACTCAGTATCTCATGGACTGCAGAAGGAGGAGAGAGAAGTTGCGTTCGTTGTGCAGCCACATCGGTGGTTGATCACCCACACTGGCTTAGGAATAGGTCAGGTGGCAACCATCTTTTATTTCTCAGAACTGCTTATTTCATACTGCCAGCAGGAGACAGAAGGCTTAAACTTTCACAACTGCTCCTGGAGTTATTTTGATGGAGCTGTTTTGATCATTTACTGCTCCTGCATTTGTGTTTGTGAGTCTGCAGATGGGAAGTACTAAATTGTGTGGTTTGTGGAATGTAAGAAGGGGTTTTTAATTTGCTTTTAATTGAATTCCATTTCTAACTATAGTTAATTTCTATGTGCCTGAAAAAAATATAATTAACTAGTGTTTTGGAAAAACATAGAGTTTTCCAAGTTTTGTACTTGGAAGCCTTGTACTGCCACACTGGTAAGAGATGATCTCAAATAACTCATGAGGGGAAAATGAGTGTATGAGGTGTAATTTGGTATTTTGAATTTGAATAATTAACCCCCTGTAGCTGTTGAGTCAAACATTCAAAACCCTTTCCACTCAAGTTCTCCGCCTCGAGGTGTGATACGTCCAGTGCCAAGGGTTTCCCCAGAGCTTTTGCAAATGCTCGGATATGTCAATGTCCTCTTCTGCTGTGGCAATGATGTGTTAAGAGCTAGCTGACCCTATAATGACTTGGGGAAGAGAGAAGGTATTTAACCCTTTAAGCCTTCTGACCATAGCTGGTGTTTGTGTGACTCTCCCATTCCCTGAGTGGCAGAAGATAGAGTTAGTGATTGCCAGGACAGCATCTGTCTGCCTATATCTCCTGGACAGGCCTCGCAGAGCACCCTAGCCTTTGGCACAGCCCTGGGCTTCCTGCCGGGGTAATTAACCTGGTAGCTCCTTAGGTAGGTGAAGTGCAGGGTGATCTCAGCTGCTGGGGGAAAAGCTGCCGAGGCTTGAGCTGAGCAGAGCCCAGGTTCTGCAGCACCTCTGGGGTTCCTGGCCTGCAGCTCTGGATTCTGAAGCTTGACCTGTCAGCTCCAGGCTGAAAAGCACTGCCGTCTGTTTCCAGAGATTGTTTTGTTTCTTTCACCTCACATGACTTAAGAGCCTTGAGAAAACAATTTCCCGTGCAGCCATCTGGGGCAAGTATGCAAGGTGAGCCATATATGTGTCCACAGTCAGAGCTGTGAGGCCTAGAGATGAGGTGCTGGCTCGAGGGACAGCTGATGCTGTGAATGCAGGAGCTGGAAAGTTGTCCAGTGCTTGGATCAGCCAGCAGCCCCAAGGCTGAGCCTGCCCCTCTAGCAGTTGTGATGCTCTAGGTTGGAGCTGGGCAGCCACAGGAGACTGCTCTCTGCTCAAGGGATCTGTTGGTGGTTTTGGTCTTGAACCCTTCAAAGGAGAAGACAGTTCCTGTTGCATGTTTTGGAAAGCTCTGACCCTTGCTCTCAGCAGTCTTTTCTCCGTGCTATCAGCTTCTGTTCTTGGGGACTCACCTCTGTAGGCTTAGTCTTTGCCTTGCAACTGGCTGCCTTTCCCACTCTACATCTCCAGAGCAAGCTTTCTTTTTGTTTTCAAGCCTTTCCTTTCTTTTTTAACTGTATCAAATCCCAGGCTCGTTTGTTCCTGGACATGTCCTCTATCTGATGGGTGGTTCTGCTCACCAGCCTGCATTTGTGATCATTGCTTACCAACAGAGTTTTTCTTCTCTGTTGCCTTTTTTGCACAGCTGTCTCTCCCAGTAGGGTTCTTTGACAGGCTGGGAGTTTTGTTGTTGTTTTTTCTAAGCTCCTCTGACTGGGGACTTCTACATGAGGCTTATGAAACTTTTATTCATAACGTGCATTTCACCCTGCTCTGCTCCCTTTTGTGATGTCTCTGCTTTCAGTTTTTTTTTTCTTTTTTTTTTTTTCTTTTTTTTTTTTTTTTTGGGGGGGGGGCTATATTTGTAGCCAGGAGAATGAGCTTCAGTGAGAAAAAAATTAAGTCCTAACTTGGAGGTCTCTATCCAGCCCTCTGCCTCAAGCAGGCCGGGTAGATCAGGTCGCTCAGACTCCAGAAATAAATCAAGTGCAGTGTTCTATCCTTCTGGGGAATATTTTTGTGCGTGACATGCAGGCAGAACTGCAAGGAGCATATTAAAAATTCATACCAGTACAGAGCAGTATTTTCTGCGCACAGTGCTTGAGAATAAGCTTGTGTGTCATGCACAGCAACATTTGTATGAAGCAAGTAATTAGTTTCATCTAAGCAGAGACTGGCAGGGAAGATTTAAATGGTGTGGAGTAGAAGCAGGCTTGTTGTGAGACACCATCTCCTTCCTTTTCCTTCTGCCAAGACTCCTGGAAGATTTCTTGTAGAGCTGGCTGCAAAGTCCCAGCATGTGAGGGCGTTTCCTTCGCTTAAAGCAGAAGGGGAAATCTGTGCACATGGATATTCATCTCACCCTGCCTCTGTGACAGCTTTGATGTAATTGTGTAAGTGCTCCAGCTGTTGAACCTTAAAACAACAAATAGGCACAGAAACTATGGCTTTTTCAGCCCAAATTTCTTTGCAGTTTTATGGGTGGAAGGGGATGGGACCTCATACAACACAGAGAGGTGTTCTGAGACCCAGAGCTCTCATGTGCGCCCTATTTTCCAAGTGCTGTTGGAAGCCAAGCATGGGGCACGTGCTTTGGGCATGCAGGCAATGTTGAAGTGTTCTATTCTCTAGTCTTCTGAAGGCATGACTGCTGAGTGCTATGCTGAGAGATGTCACAAGCAAAGATTAGTGAGAGGAGGCTTGGCAGAGGAGCAGTTGGGGCTGAGATGTGAAGTCCATCTCCTGTCAACCCCACTTGCAGTGGTTTGTGTTGGAAGGCCTTCAGAAGGAGGAGGAGTGAGAAAGGGGTTAGGGTAAGAGAACATATGAGCACTGAGGTTGCAGTGGGTCCTTGGTTGGAGCAACTCTAGGCTATATGATGGAGTAAGTGGGTCAGTGCTGAAGCAGGGCAAGATGTAGGAGCAGCTTGGTTTTGGCTCTCATACCCCTATTGTAAAGCATGAGCGATATGTCATCAAGGTCCCTGGCAGACTGAAGAGAGAGAAGCAACACCACAAAGCTGGGGCCCGGTCCTGCTCATCCACTGCTGGCTTTTCGTCCCAATGGGCTCCAGATCCTGATGGCAGGAATGACAGCATGAAAATTATAAACATCATGAGGCTGATACTGTGCAAATGTGTTGTCCTGGGAGCTCTGAGGGAGAGGAGATGGCATGACAGGCCACAGCAGAATATCTCATCCCTGTGCCCTTGCAGCAGATTCTTGATACGTGAATGGGGAACCTTGGACCGCTTAGCACAGCCACTGCAGTGGGAACTGCATGAAGGCAAGTGATCTAGGTGGGATTTTTTTCCTGCATGCAAAGCCTTCCTCTATGTTAGGCAGCCAAGTAGGCTTACCGCTGGCATTGTCTGGCTGCCAGCATGGAGTAACCAAACACTCCTACAAGTACTCACTTTTCTTGCTGTCAGTCTCTCTCCTAGCTCTCTGATTTGTCACGGGTATCTGGCATTTCACGGGTATTTTCTAAAGGCCAGTGGAGTGTGCTTTGCAGCATGCATGGGTTTGATCACTGGCATGAGCTTTGAGTGAGCCTGTGCCTGTGTCTATTCTGGGATAAAAGAGTGGCAGTGAAGAACATCTTGCTGACATAGAAGTAACTGCTTCAGGTGAGCTGGCTAATGCTGAAAGGAAACAGGCCTTTCTGGTAGAGTGCTGCAAAAAGGTAAAGGTTTGTTCCTGCCTTTCCCTGGGACTGTCCATGTATAGCGCATTTCTTTTAAATGGTGTGGGCAGCATGACTCGCTCAGCCCATCTGTCTGGGGGAGTTTACAAACCAACTTATGGCAGCAGCCAAACTGACCATGGCAGTTTCCTGACAGGGCCTTGGTTTGTGTCTCAACCTTAACTTGCTGTGCAGCACATTTTACCAAGTTGTGGAGACCAATTTCTGTGCCAAAACACCAGGAGAGTGGCCATGGGACAGATAGAACTTTTCTGCACCATTTGTGCCATTGCAAATGAGAGGCAGCAAGGGAGCACCTTCTCAAGCATTTTCTTAACCAAGCCTGGCGAGTGCCTCTCTACTGTCAACTGATCTGAGATTTGGGTGCATCTAAACATCAGGCCTTGGTCATCAAGTACCCAGGATTAAAGTGCCTTTAGAAACAAGGCTCATGCGCTTAAATCAGATGAATAATCTTTGTCATGTAGATTTTTCTACTGAAAAATTAAGTTTTGCTTCACGCACTTGACTGTCATAGTCTTTCACTTTAAGACAAAGTAGTTGGAGTTTTGGTAAAAACCTTATTGGCTTCTATGGAAGTTAACATTAAAACTAAGTCCATGTTAAGACTAGGATAAGCTTCGTGTTTGTGTATGTGCTATTTCAGGGAACCTTTCAGAGAGGGCAGGCAGAACTGA
Organism: Chamaea fasciata; assembly: GCF_029207755.1. Taxonomy (NCBI): domain Eukaryota; kingdom Metazoa; phylum Chordata; class Aves; order Passeriformes; family Sylviidae; genus Chamaea; species Chamaea fasciata. Next base: position 43,947,741 of record NW_027094091.1, on the reverse strand, counting down.
GGTTTGAGTAAAATTTGTGACATGCTCACAGAGGAATGTGCAAAATGCAGCCTGTGCATAGGGGCAGACACAAGATGCTACATTTAAACTGCATTTAAACTTAACAATTAAAGCAAGCAAACACCTCCCCATGCCAGGCACTTAGCTTGTCCTTGTGTATCAATCAGTCCAATACCTCATTGGATCTCCTCTTTCCCCCCCTGCTGTGGCCCTGAAGACTTTTATTGCTAATTTCCTTCAGTTTGAATAATTTTTGAATAGAAATGTGATGTTTCTGAAACCTCTAAGAGATTCTGGGCCTGGAGAGTTGTATCCAAGCAGGGTGTCTCAATGCTAGTTTGTTAGAGCATGCATTACATTGCACATTGCAGTGGGATTTGCACTGGCTTTTATTCAGTAGTTATATAAGGTGTAATTTAGATAGTTATACCTAGTTTAGTATTGTGATGAGTTTGTACAGCAAAGATGACCAGTTTGCAATGAGAAGGAGGTGAGAACAGTATAGTAAAGTAGCAGGACATCTTTTAGCTGAAAAGGGGAAGAATAGTAAGGATGCATAGGTGACCTTCTGTCCACTTAGTGCATGATATGTCTTATGGAGAAATTGTAAGAAAAGTCTTTCTTCTGGGGAGCAGCATGTATGTCAGCAGGAAATGGGAGTGGGGCTGGTACAGATTTGGTTGGGGCTGGGTACAGGGTAAGCTGAGCTTTATCCCAGAGTCAGCCTCCAGGGGAAGGTAAAGCCATGAAAAAAAGCAGGGTGACTGAAGAGCCATGGCAAGGGTTTTGCCTGCAAATCAGACATCTATTTTATCCTACAGCAATCTTCCCTGCGTGAGAAATCACCATGTAAGTATTTCTGAAGTGGGAAGATGGAAATAGGAATGAAGGTTCAAGCAGACAGACCAGTCTTACTGCACTCCTCTGATTTAAGATCTAATGGATATTAGCCCTGTCTTTAAAGTGCATAATGGTGCACTGATTTTGTGACTCATCTTTCAGAGATGGTGCTTTCAGTACAGTTATCAATACTGCACTTTGGAAGTCAACCTGGGGTTGGAAGCCTGGGAATTGTTGGGAGATGGAGCCCTGTGATGTACATGCTTGATGGGGTGCAGTGCTGCTTTCAAAGTATGACAGCTCATGTAATTGAAGACGCTGCCTTGCAGACTTTACTTTGAATTGCAAATGCCATCAATTTCTTCTGGTTTGGAAGACACATCTTCCTCACTTAAAAGCTGCTCTGCCAGTTCAGGTTTGAATGTAGCTGTGAGGTGAGGGGAGATACTCAAACCTAATGTGAATTCAGACTGCAGACCATCAGAGTAAACTGGAATTGCTGGCCCTACAAGTGGGGTGTCTCTCAAGGGGAACTGTGCGTATTCCTTGCCAAGCCCTCCCCTCTGTTTTCACAATGTGAAATGACATGCTGTTTCCTGAAAGTGAGAAGAGAGGCAGTGTGAGAAGGAGAAGGGGGAAGAGCGTTTGTAGGGCTTCATGCCCCATGATGGGGCTGCCTGTTGTGTTATTGCTGCACAGGCTGAGCAGTACTTTGAAGTGTGATTTCTTTTCTGTTTTTCCTGGGGTGCCCGGCAATATCCACTAGACAGAAGGAGGCATTTTCTGATGTTCTTTAGCAGTAGAGGAATTTTTTGCAAGTGCATTTAAAAATAGAGGAGTCCAAGGACCATCTGTCTTGCCTGTTTTAGTGGAAGTGGGGACAGCTCTCAGTGCCTGCTTGGTTGATGGGTCCAGAGAGTTTTGTGTGGACCTGTGGCTGCAGCCCACTTACAGCTGGCCTGCCTCTGTAAAGAAAGTCACTGATCAAGCCAGTTGTGACCTGGTGCCTCTGCCTTGGGTGGGTTTGTTTGGCACCCATGCAAGTGGACTCAGAAGAATTGAGCCCTTGCTGGTCATCGCATATTGGTTTTGAGAGCAGACCCTACCTTCCAGACAGTTATCAAGAGTGTTTCTGGTGCTGTTGGGTGTCTAAGCTGTAGCTGGACTACTCTGAGGAGATGACATGTTGATGTCTGGGGAATCTGCCTTGTTGGGGCCAGGCATGTGTGGAATGGAACCTGGAAGAAATTTGATTTGCTCTGAGCAAGCTGTTGGAGAAGTGTTCCCCAGGATTGGGCACATCTCAGCAACTGGCTTTCCCCTCTCACTGTGCTGACCTGTGTCTTGCCCTGAACTACATTCTGCAAGGGTGCCAGCAGTGAGGAGCTGCCAACTTGGCACTTCAGCAGTGGAGCTGACGCAACTCATTTCAGAGAGGGATGCCAGGCGGTGTGAGAGCCCCCCACTGCTACTGACTCAATACAGAGCTGGTATTGCCTCCATTATCGGAGGGCTGACAGCTGGGAGCTGGGATTTGCATGCTTAGCAGAGTATGGCAGAGCCAAGGGTCCTGACAGGATGCAGCAGCAGTCCCATGGCAGTTGTGGCTAATGCATCCAGGGAGAGAGGCATTAGGGAGTCTTCCATCTAGATACTCTGAATCCCTAAGGAGCTCTCCAAGCTGTGTGCAGTGATTCAAAGACTGGAAAGATGGCAGATGTTCTGTGTGTGAGGAGCAGCATGTCTCCAAGCTGTACTCAGGACACTCACCATAGTTACATGTATGGGACCTGCTCGCATTGCAGGACCAGTAAGCCTTCTTGCAGTGCTCGCCTGTGTCACTCATGGGTGCTTACCTGGTATGGGGAGAGGAGGGGCATGCTAAAAGAAAAAATTTCCTTGCTGATGCTTAAAAGTTTTCATTGTTTTCCTTTATTCACAGGGGAACTGCTGAGTCAGCCGCGACCAGAGGGCCTGACGGAGATCATCTGTCCCAAGAACGGCAGCGAGCGAGTTAATGTTGCCTTGGTTTACCCCCCCACTCCTACTGTGATCAGCCCTTGTTCCAAGTGAGACCAGAATGCAGACCTATTCCCTTGTCAGTAGACACCAGAAAGCCTACGTAAAACATGCCCTCACTAAGCACTTCTTTCTGGAAGGCAGCAGCCCCACAGCCTGGGGACTGTTCTAATTATTTATGGCTATAGACAGCCCACTCAGAGGATAAGAAGTACCATGAAATGGGCTGAGGTGTTCTCTGAGCTGTGTTGTGGCAGATGCAAGACACACATTGGGCAGGACAGATCAGGAGATAATGCAGTCATAGGTGGGTTTTGGTAGGATAGGACCCCAGGAGATTTCTGTACACCCCCTTCTCAGGCAGGACCATTCTCACAGGCAAGTCAGGTTCTTTGGGACCTTGTATAGGTGAGAGTGTCATCCTTGGAGGACAATGATGGAGGTACTACCGCCTCTACCGCCTCTCCAGACTTTATTCTGGGACAGAACTTCTTTCCTTTTAATTATCTGAGTCTCACTCTTTTTTTCTTTTTCTTTTTCTTTTTTTTTTTTTTTTTGGGGGCTTTCATTGCCATAAGATGCATTTCTGGTTTGCGTTTAACATGATCTCCACCAGATCCCAAGCCAGCAGGACTTCAGGCTATGGTGGTGCATGGGGTTCTCCTGTTGTAGGAGTAGAGTTATACACTTGTCCTTGTTGAATTTTACAGCACTGTCGGTCCAGTCCTCCAGTTTGGTGAGGTCCCTCTGGACAGGAGCTCTGCCCTCTTGTGTATCTATAGCCTATATGTACTTCACAGAGTGGGAATGTGCTTGGAAAACAGAGCTGTATTGTGGTGGGGAAAAAATGTGGAACAACACTCACAAAAGCAGCCAATGCCTTGGCTTTTTGATGCTTGGGTTTTCCGGAAAAACAGAAATTCAGCTGTGGTCTGTTCTAATTGGCACGAGGGAATTCAGTAGGGAGCTTAGAGGAGCAACTGAGGGTCTTGCTGGTGTCTGCTGCTGTGCTGTATGTGAATGCCTGTTACCTTCACTTCAGTGTCTTGACAGTAGCTTTAGATGGTGTTATCTCTGTTCAGTACCCTCCCATTCCAAAATACCACTCCTGTTTGAGAATAGCTTCAGTGATGGGTGGTTGTTGAGCTGTGTGTGAAGGTGAGGTTGAAGTGCTCACCTGGGGCAGAAAACAAAGCTGCTCTGATATTGAGCCAGAGGTCACTACTGCCTGTTCATTTGGTTCTCTTGTGTGTGTGTACTCGGCACGGCATGTTTCTAACCTGCAGGTGCCATTTTTGTTGTACTGTGCTTTGTCAGGCTATACCTCCTATCCTCCTTGTCCTCTAGCCTGCCTTCCACAATGTCTGTTGTGTCCCAGTTTCACAGTCATTCTGCTGGCAGGAAACTGGTGTTCTCAAAAAAACCTGTGTTACTTTTACTTTACTTCACACTCCCTATTTAGAAGCCTAGAGAAAATTGTGTGTCTTAGGTTATTCATCTCAAGCACTATGTACCCTGCTATATTAATTTTTCTTTATCCTTTCCTCTTCCAGATAAACTGTTAGTGCTGGTGCCAAAGGTTTTCCACCAGGCAGAACATGGCTGATGCTCTGCAGTGCTCCCATCTTTCCAGTTGTGGAGTTGATGCTGAGGGGGATCAATGGGACTTTGGACTTTGGACCCTGAAAGAAATGCTGTGGGGCAGGGGCAGCTCCCAGGTGGGGGCCTCATGGCTGGAGTGGATGAAGTCATCTGGAGGTTGGGGATGACCAGGCATGAAGGAAAATGATTGCTGCAGATGGCAGGGCTGCTGGCCGGAGGGAAAGCACTGGGGATAGGTTTCTGTGGACCCATTGATCGCGTGTTGAAAACCCATTTGGATCTCATGATGAATGTAAAAATGTTCTTGGTATACCATTTAATTCAGACCTGCTTGGAGGAAAATCTCTTGAAATGAGCTGTAGCGGGATTCCCTGGATTTGTTCCTGGACAAGTGAGTTTTGTGGCAGTTGGCCAAGGCTTTGCCGGGGAGTGGGTTGGTACTGTGAAGCCTTTAAAATTGTTCCACCACAAGACAGTTGGCTGTGTCCCATGCAGCAATCTTGAGCGGAGGCTGGCAGAGAAGCAGGCTGGGAAATGTTTCCTGCCCTGTGCGTTCACATATGTTGTGCCATGAATTGGTGAGGATGTGCTGTGATCATGCAGGGACAAAAGCAGGGCAGTCAGTGTGCCTCTGGCACATGCTATTTCTTATCTCTAGTGTTACCATTATCCCTGAACAGCTACTGCTCTGCCACGTCTGGATGCTCTGTTACTGCCATTGTGGTACTTCCCATGTGTTGTGTCCACTAGAGCACTAAAAATCTAGATCTTGATCATCCTCCTAGGAAAGCCACCCAGGCATCTTTGTGCAGAGATCTGGTGAAGCAGTGTGTGGCTGTGTGTTACAAACTGATCCTGATCCCCTTGGGGTCACCCTGGCAGCCATGCTTCAAAAGCAGCCGTTTTCCCTCTCCAGATGTGGGAAAGGCCAGGCTGAGCACTGGTACCAAAGTTCTGGTTTCCCCCCCAGCTATGTGGCTTTGAAGACTTCTAAGATGTTGCTATTGGTTTGTGCCCTGCAGCTGAGCCCTGGTAACTGTGCTGTGTGAGTCTTGCTCCATGCAAATGTTTATTTAGTGTAAATCAGTAGAAGGCAGGCATTTCCAGAGCCAGGATCCCTTCATCAGATGCTGAGGGAAGTCTGAGAGATAAGAGACTTAAAATACTTGTGTTAATTAATGTACAGCTCTTAACTCTTTGGGCTGTGACGGCAGACCTGGGATGGGTGTTACAAGTCAGCAGGCAGTGCCCACTAGGATGTGAGCTGGCCAGACCTTCAACCACTGCAAGACGGTGATGTGTCCTGCTGGAACCTGCTGCTGTTGCACAGGTGGTATTCCCCTGGTTTCTGATCCTTCAAATGCCAGCCTCATGTGCAAGACTGTAAATCTTCCCATTGGCAAGAACTTAATGCTGGGAAAGCAGGGCAGAATCCACTCCAGCAGGAGATCCAGAGGCCAGGTAGAAGAAATCAAGCCATGTACCTTACTTCAGGAGGAAAAGCTGCCAAGTAAAAGCTGGCAGCTCAGTCAGCTTCCTGTCTCTTCAGGGTATTGTTCCAGCTTGGGAGGGTAGCCTGGGCTCAGATTTCATGTGTTGACCTGCTACCTCTGGCAGTGAACCTTCTTACATCAGTGAGAATCATTAATTGTGCTTCTGTGTTGCTGTAGATAAACCGGAGACTCAGAATTGTCTGTGGTGGCTGGAGAAGTTGAAAGGGAGGTGAGATCTTTGAGTGGTGCTCAGGAATAATGCTAGGAAACTCCCTTGTCCTGAGTCTTGCTGCCCATGAAACGTGCCTGGTACAGGCAGAACTTGTGTTAGAACATTCCCTACCGTCACCTCCCGTGCTGGGCAGCCTTCTCCTGTTTTGCTGCTACTCACCTCTCTTTCCGTTCTCCATAGGAAGAAACTAGCGATTTGTTGCTGTGAAGTTGCGTGGAAACCACATTGTAAAGAAACCACAAACTGGAATCCTTTTCCAGCCGGAGGCCTGTTTCCCAGTGCGTCCATCTGGTCTGGGATGCGTGAGGATTGAAGGAGTGAGAGGACAGAGCAGACGTCTTACAGCCTGCTCCTTGGGACCACAGCCCCCCTGCCTGGGTGTGCCACCTCCATGGGAGCATTCCCTGGCCTTTGCAGGCATTCAAGCTGCTGCTGTGCACTGAAGCCGCAATGCCAGGAGTGTGGCAGTATGGAGATCAATCTAGTTGGGTCTGTTAAATATGAAACAGTGATTTCTCATCCACCCACTGTTTAGTAACTGGTGTAACTGTGTTTTCATCCGAATTTTTTTAATATGCAAAAGCCATTTAATTTTCTATGCAGTTCAGAAACATCTCCCCTTTGCAGTTGCCAGGTGGGAGATCCATGCAGGAGAACCAAACCAAGCAGCTCATAGTACTTTTGATTTTGCTGTCGCTGTCTTTTAAGGATGCACCCTGGGATCCTCATACAGTGTCCGTTTGCTGAGCTTCTGCCTCAGACCCCACTTAATATCCCTGAGCCCCAGGGATGAGGGCCTTGTATTTTTGAAGGATCTGTCATTTTTCATTAATCAAGCCACAAGGAAAGAGGGCTTGAATGCAGTGCCCTAACAGCAGATACCTGAGTTCAGAGTATGTATTGTGTTCTGTTCTTGTCCCTGCTCGAAGAGTTACCAAACTGTTAGAATTGACTAAGGCTTCTGTGGAGCACTCTGCAGCCTTTACTCAAGATGTATTTTAAAGAGGTCAGAAAGCACTGGGCCATCAGCTGTCACCCTGTGGAGCTGACAATGAATTTAACTCCTTCGGAATAGGAGGAGAATCTCCTGGCAATCTTCTAGATGCCTACTGCACTCAAGACGATTGTACTGGTTTTGATTATTGGTTTGCAGACCCCTTGCTGAATGGGTTTTGATTTCCTGTTGAAACTGGCTCAGACAGGTTTGGAAGCAGAGCTAGCAAGCTGCTTTGCACTCCAGGACTTTCAGCAGCTGGAAGGTGTCCTGGAGTACCTTGTGTTATGCTCTGAAGCAAAACCTCGGATTCAAACCTGCATCCGTCCAAGTGAAACTCCCAGGATAGCAGTTTTGCCTTCTTGGTCTGCGTAATGTGAGGCATTACATGTCCCTAAGCAGCATACAAATATGTAGAGGTGAGTGAGAGTGAGCCCAAAGGGTGATGCTGCACATCTAGGTCAATTTTAGGGCTTACAGGAGTACTTGGAGACTTCTGGCAGCTGCAGAGGGTCCTGGGTGATGGGACACCTCTGTTTCAACTGATACAAGCAAAAAGGTCAGAGAAATAAGCTGGTTTCCAGTTTGCCACAAGGCCAGGATGCCTTTGACTAGTCTCCTTTCATGGCAGTGCTGTTCTCTCTGCATTGTCTCTACTCTCAGCTTGGGGGATTCAGCTTTAAAAAGTTAAACTGAAATAGAGCCTAGTTTGGGATTTACCCTGCCTTATGGTCTCTCAGATCAGATGGAAGAGACTGGGGGCTGCAGTAGCGTGGGTCATCTCCCTTGCAGCATCCCCCATGCCACAGTCTCTTGGTGAGTGTAAAAACTCAGTAGTGTATTTGGGTGCTGCTTTCCCAGGAACTCAAGATGTGCTTGGCTGTGCTGTAGCACTGGAGCTCATGTGGGGTCCCTGTTCTCTTCCCCATTGTACCTCTGAAGCAGATAAAGTTTGAGGCAGTTAAAGCCTCAAAGCAATTGAGGCTCCTCACTGTGAGGACTTAGATATGGTTGTGTCAAAGGGAACTGCAAATGTTATTTAGGAGCTCACTAAGTGAGATGAAAAATCCACTGGCTCACTCCTGCAGAGTCAGATTCCAGAGCTCAGTTCCTCTCACGTCCTTTGGATAGGATCTTGGGCTGGCATCCTTGGAACAGCAGTGCCAGGAGGTGGAGATGCTGCACTGCAGTAAGCACAAGAAGAGGCAAGCAAGTGGGCCTCAGTGTAGCACTCATCACACACGTCATGGCTCAGTTCATGGACTGTAATTGCAGGTATTCATATAATCTACATCACTGGGCAAGACTCTGCACACACACACATGCATGCCCAGACATACACACACCACACCCACACTTGCCCACACATCCTCGCCAAAATGACTGAAAATAAAAGTGATCTCAATCTCCAGGAGAGTTCTGGTTGTGTGATTTGTTTTTCCTCTTGCAGTGCTTCCTTGGGCTCTAGCTCTGAAAGGGTTTGCGCCTAGCTGTCGATCTGTGCTGTAGCAAAGTCATGAAGAAATTTGCCATTGAGTGAATCTGAGCATGGAGCCCCTTATTTAGTATCTGTGAACCACTGCCCAGTCTAGCAAGGGAGGTGATTTCTGGGGAAGAGCTTTTTTCCCCACTACCATTTAAGTTATTTTATGGGTTTGTGAGGCCAGCTCAGTGGTTCTCACTGGTACCATGTTGTTCGCATTTGTGGAAAACTTGGTTCCGTGCTCATGTTCAGAGCAGGTTTTGGAGGCAGAGTAGTAAGACAAGCAGTCCTCTGCTTGGCAACAGGGGCATTTGTGGCAGCACCAGAAGGGTGAATTAAAAATGGGAGGAAATCCCTTCCCACTGCTGCAGTTTAACCCCCTCTGGCTACTAAGCATCATCACAGCTGCTCACTCACCACCACCTCCTGGTGGGAAGGAAAATAGGAAAAAAAAATTAAAACCCATGGGTTAAAAGCAGTTTAATAATGAAAGTAAAATAAATACAATAATGATGATGATGTTAGTAATTGCAATGAAAGAGAGAGGAATAAAACCCCAGAAAGATGAGTGATGCACAATACAGTTGCTCACCACTCACTGACTGATGCCCAGCCCCTCCCCCAGTGATGGGGGATGAGCATCAGCAGCTCCCAGTCAACTCCTCCTCCCCTCCATTTATATGCTGGGCACAACGTTCCATGGTATGGAATATCCCTTTGGCCAGTTCAGGTCAGCTGTCCTGACTCTGCTTCCTCCCAGCTTGTGCACATTTTCACTGGCAGAGCACGAGAAACTGAAAGGGCTTGACTTGGAGTGAGCACTACTGAGCAACAACTCAATCATCAGTGTATTGTCCACAATATTCTCATACTAAATCCAAAAAACACAGCACTGCAGCGGCCTCTAAGAAAGCTATCCCAGCCAAAACCAGGACGTGCATGTAGCCCCAAGCTCTTGTGTGTGATCTCACCTTTGTCATCACGCAGTGTGGAGAAGATGAGATGGACCTCTGTGCCACACCCACCAAAGATGACAAATGTTGCACAGTAGGTCTGGGGGGGGGGGATGTCAGCATCTGCAAGGAGATGCTGGTGTGCCAGAGTGAGACAGGAGGCCCGACTGAGGGTGGGTGCTGGGGCCCCAGCCACAACGGGGAAGAGAGAAGATTCTGGGCTCTTCAGTGGCCAGTAGATGTGGAGGTATTGGCATGGTTGCATTTGCTGGGTGTCAGTACACATTGGCCTCCATCACTGAGGGATACTGATCTGCATTCCAGGACTGTGGGAAGCACCGGCTGAGAATAAACTGACTTGTGATGCACAGAGAGGCTTCACCGCTTTGTCTTCACCTCCTGGCCAAGAAGATCTAGAGAGCTTTACATGTCTTGTGCCACCCACCTCACCCTGCTTGTTGTCTGTGGATTAAGGGGTATGGGGAACAGCAGGCACAGCAAATTCCCTGGCAGCAAGGGGTCGACTGCATCCTTCTGGTGGCTGTGACCTGGCACCCAACATGTTACGGGTGTCCAGATCCGTGTTTCAGGGGCTCTGTGCAGTCAGTGCCATGAGAAGGAGGACGGAGGCACAAATGAGGTATCTGCCCAGTGTGTGTTTCCCGTAACACGGAGAGAGCTTCCAGAGAGCTGCCGTGACTCCAAACCCCGGGAGGACTGCTGGGCAGAGCCCAGGAGGGCTGGGGCGGGCGCAGGAGGCGGCGGTGCTGCTGCGGAGGGGCAGGGCCGAGGGCTGGCGGGCCAGCCGGGGGTGAGGCTGCCCGGGCACGCGTGGCACACGCCCACCACAGTGTTCGATGCCAGAGAGGAAGGTCGGGAGCCGCAGCCGCGGCCGCTCGAGTCCAACGGACCCACAGCAGCGCCGCGGCCGTGCCGGGGCCGCTGCTCCGCCCAGGGGCGGGCTCCGCGCTCTCCCGCCCCCGACGGGCCGCCGTCCCCGCCGCGGTTCCCGCCGCCGCCGCCGCCATGGAGGAGCAGAAAGAGAACTGCCCGCAGGCCGCCCGGGACGAGGCGGCGGCCGCTCCCGCAGCCTGCCCGCCGGTGAGTGCGCGGGGCGGCGGGGGCGCAGCGGCCGGGCCGGCCCGAGGCCGCGGCCCCGCGCCCGCTCGCCCAGGGCGGCCCGGCTCCCCGCCCGCCTCGGGCCTCGGCCGCCCGGCCCGGCCCGGCCCGGCCCTGCCCGGGGCTCGCCCTCCCGGGGGGCGCCGCCGGTGCCACGGGCCCGCCGCAGGCCGCGCCGTGTGCGCGCCCCGCCAAGGCCGCGAGCGGCGGTCGGGAGCCGAAGTGCCCGTAGTATTTCCTCTTGGTTCATTGCTTTGTTTATCTTGCACGTATTGGGCAGCGGCCCGCGTGTCCCAGTCAGTGTGGATTGTGGTTAATTCGGTCGTCGAGAGATCCCGCTGCTCGTGAAGGCTTTGCCTGTTTGCACCAGAGAACTCTTTTTGTTGATATTCGGATGCGTATTCAAGTTTTGTCTCCAAGAGCTACTGTTCGACGTGGCTCAAGACACGTACATTAGTGTCCCTTTATTCTCTTTGTTTCTGTTTAGGAAAACAGTGTTTCAGAGCAGGCTTTAGTATTGATTCTGTCTCCTATCTGTAAGCTGGTTCGTTCAGTTTGATCACAAGTGTGACAGTGTGATGCTTTACTGCGTTCTGGTGCCAAAACAAACTGAAATGCTCAAACATCTTGTTTTGACCCTCTTGAACGACTTCCTGGTTTCTCTTTCTTCTAGGGTAAGCAGCATTGTAGGATCAGTGATCAAGAAACTAAAGGCAAAACCTCAGCTGCCAGTTCAAACGACTTCAGTGATCCGATTTACAAAGAAATTGCTATAACCAATGGTTGTATCAACAGAATGACCAGAGAAGAGCTCAGAAGTAAACTCGCAGAGTTCAAGCTTGAAACCAGGTTATTTGTAAACTTGTTGATTTATCTTTGAAAGCAATAGAGTCATGAGGGATGATTATTTAAAAGTTTAAAAACTCAGCACAAAGTTAAAAGCAGACGCAGCACCAGACACCAGTTGTTTTATGTGTAATCTTGTTGCAGCTTTTGTAGTAGGATTAATGCATAGTGGCTAATGTGTGCTGTCTCAACTGGCAACCCAAAGAGATGAAAGAGTATGTAACTCTAAGGACTTCTCATCACTTTTTGGTCAAGGGGGAAAGAAGAACTGGAGTGGTTGTCAGGTAGTGCTGCAGACCTTCACCATGTAACAACTTGCTTCCGAAAATCCATATTTTTATTTACTGTACCAGTACAGATCTGATACTTGCTACAAACTCTGGTGATGGGGCTCAGGATTTAGTCAATGCAGAGGACAAGTACCTTTAGGTGGAGAGTTTGCTACTCTGAATACATGTGCTAGAAAAGTGTGAAAAAATGCATGTGTTATAAGCTGGATTTGTGCTCACTGGGGCGGAGGCAAGGGAGTATAGTGTAGTTCCTGCTGTACTGGAAATGACCTGCAAGACTCTAATAGTTCTGTGGCCAGGCAAACTTCGATATTGTGAAGAAGGTCAGTTGAGAAAAGTAAAAGTGTGTTGTTTCTGTAGGCAGCAGGAATGAGGAAGTAGTGGTGGGGAGTTGGTTGGTTAAATTAATTTAGTGCCTCATGAGGAAAAAAATCTTGCCATTACTTGAGAAAATTTTTGATAAAACACATTAGATTTCTATAGCTGTTTAGCAGTTGTTCTGATTTACAAATTGAAAGCAGAATTCAAATAGTATATGATGTTTGTGGCCTTCTCTTAGGTTATAAGTTTTCTATATGCATTTTTTAATTTAGTTGTAAATGCTGAAAGCTTAAAATTTCTCTTTTACCCAAGCTAGGCTTCTTTTGTCAATATACTCAAGTCAAGTCAGAATACGTCTTATCTGTAAACAAATAGTGCGTCAGTTCTAATGTAGAGAATTGAGCAGATTACCACACACCATCCTTTCCTTTGACGTTATTGTGATAGTCAGTCGTTTCCTATTTTCAACTTTTTTTATAAGTTTGGTAAAGAAAGAGACAATTTCCCCCTCCATCAGCTCCTGTACTGTCTCAGCTTTTAATGAACTGGTCATTGACTTAAACTAGATCAATAAAGCAGAGTGAAGAAGAGTTATCTCTGCAGAAGCAGCTGATGTTCCCAAATGCGTGTTTACTAGTTTGATTTCAGTTCTTCTTTGTGGATCAGTGGGCTGCTTTTCTGATAATACCACTTGCTACATGTATCTCTTCTGTGGTTTCATTTGCAGTGAGTAATTTTGAGAATAACTTCCTTGGAAGGGTAAATTAGGTCAACCAGGAGTAATCTACAAAGACTTGAGCTTTGGAAAGGCTTTGGATGCCAAGCCTTGCTGAAGTAGGGGTGACTACAGAGTGTCTCTGTGCCATGCTGCCCAGGCTGTCCCTGCTGTTGTATTGTGGGGGATATTACAGCCTCTGCATTATCCCAGAAAATGGGATATAATGCAGTGAAGATAATGGGGATAATGCTCCTCTATAATAAAGTGGAATTCAGACTTCACAAGTGCTGGTGTTCAAGATGAGATTAACAAGTGTTGAACTTCCAAATGTTAAAAGTTCCGGTTTTACAACAAGGAAATAATTAAACAAGAGTGTGATCTTTGTCACTTTCCCTATTTCTTTAGAGGAGTGAAAGATGTACTGAAAAAGAGATTGAAAAACTATTACAAGAAACAGAAGCTGATGCAGAAGGAACACGTTGGTGGAGACAGTTGCTATGACTATATCTGTGTTGTTGACTTTGAAGCAACATGTGAAGAAGGAAACCCGCCTGAATTTGTACATGAAATAATTGAATTTCCTGTTGTCTTGGTAAACACACGGACCCTGGAAATAGTAAGTGTCCTAAATGGCTGTGTTGGTGTGCTGTTCTTTGAAGTAACTTGTTTGCATCAGAAAGCCCAGATTAGTTTTTAAGTAGATGTTGAACTTCATTAAAAATAACATTTTTTTTTCATAAGGGCTTATCCTCTGTGCCTCTTAGGTACAAACAAAACATTCTCTTCTGAAAGCTTTTTCCAAATGATCATCCAAGTAGATCATTCCCCTGCTGTTGACTCCCTCTATTGATAGGAGTTTCTCGGTTGTCCATGTATGTTCTCACTTGCCCTTTCTTTCCCTGCTTTAAGGCCCTCAAATCTATTTCTAGGCTCAAGGGACTCATCAAACTCAAAAATGATCAATTTCTTTGGTCCTGTGTGAGGCAATCTAGAAGACTCTAATGCAGAGGTCTAGAAGGGGAGGTTGAGTGAACTTCACTTCTTGTCAGGCTCAGCTGTTTCCACAGTGTACCCAACAGACTGACAGCTGTGTAACCTGATTTTAAACATACTTAGCAGGCATTTGGTAGCCTCAAGTGCTCTGTTCCAGTGCAGCTTTCTTTTAGGATAAACTACCTGCTACTTAAGTGAAATTGAGTGACCCAGTGAAACAGAGGATGTGCACACACCTCTGACTAATTGTTCATTTATGAAGATCTCTTAATGGGAAGAGGATTTCCAGTAATCATTGTGATGCTACAATAAAGTATAGCTGCATGTATGACTTAACTGCAGAAAAAGGATTGTGCCGATTACCAGGGTTGTTTTTATTGCCCTTAGAGTGGCTTTTTTAATCTGTCTAAAAAGTTTTGAATAACAGCAGGGATTTGGGGCTTTCTTTTTTCCGTGAAACTTGCCTTTAGTGATCACTCCTTTGTTGCTCAGCTTCCCAGAGTGAGATATTGTTTGTCTCTGCCTGGCCGGCTTCCAGAGGTGTAGGACTTGCCTGAAGCTTCTGAGGTGTGTGTGGCTGGTTGCTTGCCTTGAACTGCAGGTGAACCTTTAGAGATACCACCTAAAACACATAAGGCTTCGCTCATGCCTCTCACTTCTTTTTTCCATACTCTCAGTCTTCTTTTCACAAATCCTCTGCTTTTTTGCAATCTGTCCTTTTTCCCTCTTAAGTCCACATTCCCACTCTTTGGTGCCTACTGGCTGAGAGGAAGGCCATGTTGTGGTTGGAAAGATATCCCTGTCCCTTTAGGAATCTGATGATGGCCAGTCAGGAGGCTCATCCTGGCTCAGGAGGTGCACACTCCTTTCTCCTGCAGCAGGACAAGTAGCTGCTGTTGGAGGCGAGCCAGTTGCCTTCAGGTGGGCTGCACAGTGTGCTGCAGCTGAGTGATTGATTCTCCTGTTACAGGAGGATACCTTTCAGCAATATGTGAAGCCAGAGATTAATCCCAAGCTTTCAGACTTCTGCATCAGTCTGACAGGAATTACCCAGGTAATTTGCACTTTTGTTTCTTCAAGAAGAAATAGGAAAAAAAGGGATGTGGTGTTGATGTTTTCAGACTAGTAACCTTAAATGGTAGTCTTTCATGGTTATTTTTCTGTAAGGCCTATTCTCCTAATCCTTGTTTTTTCCCTCTCCCAATTAACATAGAGCTGATTTCACTAAATTGGTCATTTTGTGGGGAAAAGTATTCTCATTTTAATTCACGTGTAGAAATTTAATCTTTAGTAGAGCAAAGCACCTTTTGAATTGCATCAGTTCCTCTCCTACGGTTTTTATTCTGAAGAGTTTAGAGTCTTAGGATGTCAATGGCTTGTGATAAGTGACTTAAGAAGGAGCCTGGGAAACAACCTCAAAGGTTTTAATCCATGTTCAACTGGTGACTGACCTTGTTACCTTTACAGAAGCTATTAGCAGGTTAGCTCTTGTACTGGTGCTTTTGTGGTGCTATTTTTTCAGCTTAGAAAAACCTGTCCAGTCATCTGTTCATGTGTAATCTGACTTTATAAAGATTTTGATGAAACCAATTTTTTAATTGCCCTTATACCAATAGAGTTTATACACTTAATGCTCGGGGGGGGGGGGGGGGTTCTGAAAAAATGTTTCTTACTTTGTTGGTTTTTGTTTTGTTTTTGTTTTCTAAGGACATTGTTGATAAAGCTGATATTTTTCCTCAAGTTCTGCAGAATGTCATTGAGTGGATGAGGCAACGAGAACTGGGAACAAAGTACAGCTATTCCATGTTGACTGATGGGTATGTCCTTATGCAGCCTTCAACACAATCTAAAACTGCAAAACCATGTTTAACATTTGTGAGAGCATTGCTCAAGATGGATCAGGACACTGCCATTTTGCTGGTTTTATTTTAATTGGAGCTTTTGGTAAAATCGGTAACGCAGAACTGAGCTATTCAAAATGAAGCTTAAATCCATCAGATGGCGCCGTTTCTTTCCTAGTGGTCTGTGTGCAACAGAGTGACGCTGAAGACTTTGTACTTCATTGTTGCTGTAATTCTCCACTTATATCTAGCACATAATACCTGAAAATAACACTCTGCAATTTTTAATTTCTAACCTGTAATTACATTGCTATCTTTGGAAGCAACAGTGAATTAGAAAAAGAAAATGCTAAAGCAAAGCTGTTGCAAGACTGGTTATATTACTGGGCCTAAATCTCTCTGGAATTCCCCTCCAGAGGAATCCCTTCAGTGAAATTCCATAAGGAAAATAGGTGCATTGAAATCTCTGTTGTATAGGTGAGATTGCATAGACAGCTAGAAGAGATGGGGAAAAAAAGCTTTACTTTAGCTTGCAGTTTACAGACTTGTTGGGGTGGTTCCCGTCAGGAAGACAGGCTGCTAAATAAATAGGCTTATAATTTCTTCATATTTTCATAGAGATCTGGTTTCTCATAAAACTAGGTGCAGTCTAGTTTCAATAGCCTACCTGAAGTAGAGAAATAAATGCATGCCCAAATAATCAGGAAGATGTAAGGTATCACTTGCTTCCCTGAGGGCTGTGTAAGCATCTAATTTATTGGCAGTTTTCAGTGTTGATGTGATAGGTGGTGTCGTTGGTGTGCTATTTTTTGTCTTAACCATTGTGCACCTGAAACCATCCTGGTGAAAGTCTTGCTCCTGTCATTATTTTTTCCCCTATGATTAACAAATTCATACCAAAAATTCTTTTCCATGAATATAACAAATGAGCTTTTCCTTTCTTTTTTCCTGTTTTCCTTCTACTGATCACCAGAGACAAGACAGCTTTCAGTTCTACAACTGTGCAGTATGTAGAACACAGGATTATATATGACTAACGTTTTCCTCTTTTGACTTTCTAAGATCTTGGGATATGAGTAAATTTTTGAACATCCAGTGCCGTATTAGCCGTATCAAATACCCTTCTTTTGCCAAAAAGTGGATCAATATTCGTAAATCATATGGGAACTTCTACAAGGTTTGTACCAATTGCTATTTCTCTTACGGGAAAATTTGGTTTTAAAGTCTAGAATATCCTGTTGTGCTTATCATCCCTACTTGTGTAGTATAAAATTATAGTACTTAAACAAGTTGCCTGGTGCCTGATTTTCAAATGTGTTTCATGAGCAGATCTCACTTCATTAATTGAAGATCATATAATCTACTGCATTTTGATTTTTAATCTTGTTTTTAAGAATCAGGTTGTGCTTCTTAAAGGATTGTCTAAAAATGTTACACCAGTCCTCTTAGATCAAGCGTGTCTTGAAGTAGTTCAGCTGAAAAGACTGTCTTGATTTTTCAATTATTTTTTCCCATTTTCATGCAATACACTGCAAAACTAATTTGCACTACTATCCTATAATCTTGACTATGGACATTGTAATGGGGACAGAGGAAGATTAGGATGTATCTACAGTGGAATCAGAGAGTCAAGAGAAACTAAATACCAACGTCAGTGCTGGGCCTTACTGCTGCTTTCTGTCAGACTACCATAAAATTGGAGTTATTGGAGATTCTAGCAAATTCCCAATCAGCCTCCACTAAAATACTTCTTTTGTAAGGGATTTCAGCCTAGCTAATGGTCTTATTTTGAAGAGCTTTTCATACTAAATGTAACCTCTAGATAAAAGAGAGATTGACATTTAATAAAGGAATAGCTTTGCTTTGGGCTGAGCAAATACTACAGGGTTGCTGTAGGTGTTGCCGATCAGATCCTGTGAAGGTTGGAGGCATTCAGGAGCTTGATGTCAGTGAGAATCAGGAGTCTGGTGCTTCTTTAATCACTTAGAATTTAAAAGGAAAACCAAACTTGGATTCCTTCTGCAATGCCACTGTGGATGATAATTTGTTTTTTTGATGAAGATGGTTAAACTTACCTAGGCCATGGCTTCCACCCTTGCTAGTACAAGTGTATCTTGAGCTGTTGCTGGTAAGAGGCCTTTGACATGATCCCAGGTCTAGACAAACTCCTGTTGACTATGTCTCCTCTGTAAAAACAAGAGTGTCTGTCTCACCAAGGTGCTTTGAAGTTAAATGGTTAGTGATCTGACAGAAGGCAACATGAAAGTAATATGTGACTTAAGTAGGTTTCAAATCTGCATGTGTTTCTACTGCCCTGTGTTAGATTTTAAAGACTCAGTAATGAACCTAATCCTTGAATGTTACTCACTTTCTCCATCAGGTTCCTAGGAACCAGACCAAGCTGACAATCATGCTTGAAAATCTGGGCATGAATTATGATGGGAGGCCTCACAGTGGACTTGATGACTCTAAAAACATTGCAAGGATAGCTATAAGGATGCTGCAGGATGGCTGTGACCTGCGGGTGAATGAGAGAATTCACGGTGGACAGCTGATGTCAGTCTCCTCCTCAGTCCCCTTAGAGGGAGCCCCTGCTCCACAGATGCCCCGCTACAGAAACTAGCAGTTCAGGGTTCTGCTGCGGGAGCTGCCCTCAAATACCCGCTAAAGACTCCAGAGCTTATTAAATGGCCACCTCTGTCAGCTTGTCTGCCGTGCAGAATTCTAAAGCACCTTAACTAATCATCTGTTGAAATAAGAGCATGGAAGCTGGTTGTTCTTTGAAGTCTATTACAGCAATTTCTTTTTGTACTGATGACTTTTGTTGTTGTTTCCAACTTTGCTAGCAGTGAGGTTGATATCTGGAATCCAGACAAAGTGTTAAGCTTTTAAGAAGATGTAATTTGAACACCTGCTAAGAGGGATTGGGCCTGTGTGCTGCTGTTCCATCCCAGCCTGTGGGCACTATTTGTTCACTGTGATATACTCCAATGATATCTAGCATCTGCTTATTCATTGCACACAAATAAGCCATTCCTGGAAGAACTGAAGGAGCAGTGGTTGGGCTGGCTCTTCCTGATGAGGCACTCTGCTAAGGGTTCCTACCAATTTTTTTGGTTTTTTTATGAAGTCTAAGAGAAACGGGAACGCATTCATCAGTTCTAAAGCAGTAGAGGAGTACTCTGTTGTTTGGGGTTCTTCTTTAAGGAATATGTTTGTCTGCTTCCCCATCAAATGGAAGAGCTGGCTGTTGAATAAAAATTTCATTAATGTAGTATGATGGTATTTTTCTAACCTGTGTTTCAAAAGAGAACATTCTTCAGATTTTCACTTTAAGGATCCCATCTTCTATTCCTGCGTAGCTGCCCTTCATTGAATGTTGGTTTTTAGACACCATCAGCCATTTGGTCTTAAAAGTGAGTGAACTAAAACTAAGGTCAAACCATGCCAGATTGTCAAAATTTCATGCTCTCTGATTGTTACATAAAACAGGAAGCTTCTCATTCTCTAAAGACGTGTTTGGCTTTTTTTGGTGTCTTCCTGTGCTTCTGCCACCATGAAGCTATGCCTTTATTACAAAATCTCGCATTGGAAGATTAATATAATTTTATTATTAAAGGCCACAGCTAATTACTAGCAACTTCTACTTTCTCCCCAGGCTTCAGATAAGATGATATTCAAAAGAGGCCAAGGTCTTAATTTGCTTTGTCTCCATGGGCTGTTACAAAGTGCGCCATTAATGTGATCAACTGTGCATTAGAATGGCTTGTTCTGAAAAGTGGAAAAATGTATTTTAGTTGCCCTTAGTTAAAAAAAAAAAAAAAGTTATCTCCCTGTACTACAATTCGCCCTTTTTACCACCTACATTCAGGACACAAAATAACCAATTAATAAACTTTGTTAAGAACACTGACTGTTTGACTAATCAAACTCCTCCCAGCCTTGGTTTGCTCTTCTGACTGTTAAACCACATCAATGGAACTGTGAAAACTTCCATTTTAAATTCATGCAGGAGGGAGAAGTATTAGTCAATTCTCAGTTGCTTCATATGATTTTTTTCTTGAGTTACAGATTTGGACACTCATAACTGCTTCAGAATGATGTTTTTCGGTTTTGTTTTCTGGGTTTTTTTTTCCCTTAAAGCAGATAGTTGTTCTGTTGTAGTGTTTTGTTGAACTTTACAGTTTTTCATTTTGTAGCCATACTTGATGGATTTTCACAAGGTAAAATACAAATCTCTGATATGCTTTCTCCTAAAATACCATTTATCTGTCAGCTCATATTTTGTACAAATTCTTATATATATGCTTTTCACTGTAGCAACTGTAGTATCCTCTTTTTCTGAAGTACCATGGTAATTTACTTTTTTTGTGTCTGAATTACAGTTGTGCAAGTTTCTGTGACGAAATTGAGTCTAGTTCAGCAGATCTCCTCTGGGCATGGTGGCAGCCAGAGACTTTATCACTAGTCTTTATTTACTGGTCTGGAACCAGACTGACAGTCAGATGAGAAACTTTTATTTGTTACAGATTATACTACAGGTTGCATAAGAGCTGTTGTAATTGAACATCATTTATTTTAAGTACAGAGTTGTTTATTTTTGCTAAGTAACTTCAAAAAGATATTTTGAGATAAGGGTTAAATAATAATTGTTTTCTGTTTACTGCTTAAGTAGGTTGGGATTTTTTATCAGTGAGCTGCAGAAATCAGTAGAATCATTCCACATACTAATTTATCTGTTGGATTAATACCAAACTGTAAGCTGTAAGTATTTTCACAGAATATTTGACTGTGATTTTGAGATTAAGTGAATTTTAACAGTGTTTGCGGATTTGTTTGAAATGTAAACAAGTTTATTAAAATTATTTCATATTTTTAAACACGTCAAGTACTGAATTTGATCTGTAAAGCATGAGATGATTTCAACAGTCTTGGGGGTCTTGGCATCAGCTCAGCTCATGATCTCTCTTCTCTAGTGGACCAGCAACATTGCCATAGCTGGGTGGCTTAAATCCCATGCATGTGACTAGTTCACAACACTCAGTAATGAGATAAATTCTCCTGGATTCTTCATTCCACAGGAGAAGGAGGCACTTGAATAAGAAATGGTTTGGTGATTTTACTAGTGAATGTTCAGCCAAACAGTGTTTTTTTCAGGTTGATCTCATTTGTTCATCCAAAGAAGCTTGCTGAGAGCACCTGCTGTAATGAATATTTTAATTTATTAGAGGACTCTTCCCACGCTGGAAAAATTAATTGACAACTATGTAAAAAACAGTCCAGTCCCTTTTTTATGCAGGAAAAAAACCATGCAGACATTGATTGCTTTGTTGATCCAGGTGGAGGCTTTGTTCTGTTGTTGCTTTTCATTTCATGTTTTGGGAGCTGTACTTGAGCAATTCTACTACTACTGCAGACAGCATTTGTGGAACAGTAGCAGCTTTAAACAAAGGGATTGCAGACTAATTTCAACATGAGTGCTTTCAAGTAGATTTCTTAATATATATTTATATGAACATGAGAGGGATTCACAGAATCTTGGGGTTATGTTAGGAAAAAAGGTTTCTCAGGTTAGAGCAATAGCCTCTTTGTCTCAGTGAGCAAATGGGAAAGAAAGGTACAACAGTTCATAGCCTCCCATTAACTCCTTGTGAGGTGTGGCTACAGGGGCCAGCCACTCCCAGCAGGTCAGCTGTCCACAGAAACTGCTTTTGCCTGGGCTTGTCTGATAGGAAGGTAATTTAATAATTTGGTCTAACAAGGTTGTTGTTGTTTCCATATTTTGTTGGAAATTAACATTGCAATGAGGAGGGGGCTGTTCTCAGCACTGGAAATGAGCAAAAACATCACTTGGCCTTACGTTCTCATGCCCTTCGAGAGCTCTCAGCTTTTCACTGCAGGCCTTGACTGCTCTTCTGTGACCTTGAGAAAGCAGTGTTTTTTCACTCATTTCTCTCACCCTACACTTCCCATGGCTGTTTTAAATTCTTCCTTTGCCCTTTTTCGTCCACTAATGACCATTTGTCTCTTCTGGAGAGAAGTTTGTGCCAGGTAGGTTCTGTGTATGTTCTTTCTAGTAACAACCAACAGGCCCTTTATAAAGAAATTGGAAGTATTAGGTGTGGAGGGTAGAGGAGACCCAGTTACTGACTGCAGGCTTTTGAAATGGGCTAAATGTATAGAAGAAGAACATTCTGCTGCAACCAAGGGCATTCCAACCTCATTTCAAGGACTTCATGTTTGGCAGCCCCATGGGGGGCAGTGCCAGCTCACCAGGATGAGTCCCCAGGTGGAGATACATGAGGTAGCCAGGTGTGGTCAGTACACACTTCTGCTCTGCCTTGTACTGAGCTGTGGCCTCAGCCGAAGAGCCGTGGTTGGGAGCAGGCTAACACTTTGTTCTACAACACCTTCCTCCAACAGAAAATGGGGTGCTGATCTGCAAGTTTGGATTGCTGACAAGGCTTTGGAGGTTGAGCAGTTTCTTCTCTCTTGGGTTCCTTCTAGTTCAGCCCTTTGACATTCACGGCCTCCAATGCTGACTGACTTTTGCCCTTTTTAAACTGGGGGCCTTGGTGCTGTGGGAGGAAAACCTGATGCAGCTTAAGGGATGTGCTCTTTAAACTAAAGAAGTGTGACTGCTTTGTACTGAAGTGATCCCATATGGAAAAGAGTCTTTTTCAAGTGAGTGACAAGATCCTTGAACATCTCTTTATGCCATAGGTGACCTCTGGGTGTGTTCTGATTAGGGATGTGATTCCATGGCTCAGGCATCTGTCTCCTCTGTGGCCACTCAGTTCAGGAATGCCCATAGGTAGCACCATGTCCTCCGTCTGTGATCTTAACTTAGTGTGGTCATGACTGCACATTTTAATTGTAAATCTTGGGATGCTGCTTGCAGATATATCATGGCGGGGGTTTTGCCTACTTTCCTGGCTAAATTAGTGTTAATTATGAGGGTTTACTGTTTGAAGTGAATGGTAGTAGTGGTCTTGCATTGGTAAAGTACTTGCAGGTGATTCTGACCTCCTTTGTTTATGTGCCCTGTTGCAGCAATGTTAATTTTTAAAGAGCACATGTAGCCAAATAGATCTCTATGAGCCAGAGATGTCCCAATAAGCAGGAATTGCTTCACTGTGGTTGTGTTCAGGTTTGGAGTGGCATGCAGGACCTGGGCTGTGAAGCATGAGACACCTTCCCAGAGAATCCCATGCTGAGCAAAATTTATTACATGTAAATTCCTAGCTTGAATTGATAAGTAGTTGAATACTTACGCTCTGTGCAGCATGAAAGTGCTTTATTTGTAATTTAGAGGCAGGCGTAGCAGCCAGCTGTGAGACTCAGTGTGCCCTCCTTTTCTCACGTGAAAACACTCCTATGTTTGTGATTCATTTCCTTTCATGCATATAGGGACTAAGATGGCAGAGGACTAAAAACAAAGGAGAAATGACCTGTAACTAGTTGATCTAGGCAGTCTAGGCCAGATATTACCTGTCCATATAGTCTGTGTGTTTGATACAGCTGAAATTTGTCCAAAGGCTCTTTGGGATGCCAAGCACCATGTCCAGAGAGGGTGACTGACTGCTACTCTGCTGAGCTTGGCTGTATTTAAGCACAATCTGGGTCACACCACTCTCGGCAGACTTCAGTAAACAGGCAGACATGAAGATAAGGAACATTTATTTGAGCTGAGAAGCCTGGGAGGGGCACAGCTGAAACAGAAATCAGGCTTCCTTCATCGGAGGGAATTGTGGTGGTGCCTGCAAAACCTATCTGTTGGTGTGCTGCAGATCTCTGGGAGCCATTTTCTTCAGCTATGCTGATGCTTTGGTTTTCCCCTTGTTAATCTGCAGAGTCATGTGGACATGTTTCTTCTTTGGACCCTTCTCAAAAACTTCACAGTTGCTGGTTTTGGGGGCTGGCTTCTCTGAAATTTGCTGATTCACTCCGTGTTCTTGCTTGTTTTGCATACATGAAATAGTCTTTCTCTGACCCTGCCTGTACTGATTTTCTAACAAGCCGTGTCTGGAAGCAGCTGTACTCTGCTGTAATCCTGTCTGCACTGCTGGCCTCGCTGTTATGAACAGGTCTTACAGAAACCTTATCAGATCAGGGACTGCTGCAGAGTGGAGTGCAGTGTTGTGGAGTGCGGTGTTGGGGTTCCTGAATGCTGTGGCAGCCATTTAGCCAACACCAACAGTAGGGAAGACAGTATAAGTAAATGGAAAATCAATTGGCTTCCTTCACATGTTATAGCAAACAGCTTGTGGCAAATTCTCATGGCTTAATGGTGCTGTCATTCATGCATGCTATCACATACACATCCCTGGAGGTGCTGCCACCATTAGAGATTAAAAATCATGGGAAGGACAGGGTCATTTGGAAACTAAATGACAATTAAATTAGATGTGTGATGAGTATTTGTCTGATTGGTATGTTTCCACACTAGCTGCATTGGATTCCATGTAGCATCATGTGGAGGAGGTAGCGTGGCGCTTTACTAGATTCTACAAGTAAAAACCTGTTCAAATGCCTTTGATTTTTCTGATAGATCATCATTAGTCTTTAAGCATAGAAAACTTTGTGTTGGCCTTGAAAGAGGAAAATAGCATTTTTAAACTTATAAAAATCTTTAAAAATTTGTATTTGAGGGATTGGGAAGATGAAGAGGTCTACATATGATTTTTATATAGCAGGAGGAAATTTTCTTCCACTCCAGTCTGGGAGACAGTGATATGCCTACAAGTGTTGGGTCAAGGCTTCCAAAATGAATGATCCCCAGACAATGCTGTTTCATTATGAAAACATAACCACTGTAAAAGCCTATGATTTAGCTCCCTTTCAGGCAGAAAAAAGAAACTCTGCCATGCTGTCCTCCTGCCAAGAGACCTGCCCCACCTTGGTGGATACTGACTGACAGACACAGGAGGTTTTGTTGTTTAGTGACATGGTTTGGCAGAGAGTGAATGAACTCCTCTGTGCTTGGCTCATTTAGTCCGTGCATGAAACATTTCCATAGATGTAGCAGGTGTGTCATACTGGATGAAACTTCTGTCTTGAACCAAGGTAATCATGCTCAAGACTGTAGAGCTGCTTTTCTGAGTCAAGAGGCCACAGACCCTCTTGGTAGCTGTGGCAGTGAGCAAAATACTCTGAGGTGGAAACATCAGCTTTTGTGTCCAAGAGATGAAGAACATGCATCTTGGCTGTGTGCCACTGGGTATAAAGGAAGTTTGTCCCACTGTGTTCATACTGGATACGAAAAGTCTTCACGTCTTAAAAACTGAGCTGGTGGTCAGAGCCACATGGCCGTTGCTGTGGGGAGCTTTCCATTTGTTCCTCCTGACATCTGCAGAATATTTTTTTTAATTGTGCAAAATCTCCTTGAGCACATCCTGCAGTCCAGCCAGTTCCTTGTGCTCTAGAGCCATATGTGCAGTTGTAATATGCTCCCGCCACCCCTAATCTTGGAGTTTTGGAGCATGTGTAGAATAGACTGAATTGTCTTCATGCACTCTCACTGACCTCTGTTTCTCTATCCACACCACCAAACTTTCAACCTGGCAGACAACCACTGCTCTGTTCACTTACGGTTTTTTTGGCAGGTTGTGTCTATAACATACATACCTTGAAGTACAACTGTCTGCTTTCTGTCCCACTTTTGCTTTTCCAGTCAAGCTTTCCACTCTGTCCTGCACCAGCTGTGCTCTTCATGTCTGGGATACAGCTTCCCTTTTTGTTTTACCTCTTTCTTCCTCTGCTTCCCTATGCTGTGGTCCTAACCATGGCATCTTAGCATAGTTAAGCAGCTCCTCTCTGTCACACATATAACCTCCCAAAGCATGTGCTGAGCCCTGTGGTTGCTTTAAGGAAATGGACAAGTGTAGTGACTTTTTGACACTGACTGTGGTTTACAGGAAAATTACTAGCCCTGTTCTAAAGAGGAAATCCAGGCATAGAATTAAATTGCTGTTCAAGTTTATACAATGACTAAGGAAAGTGCTAGAAATGGAAACCAGCTGCCTTGTCTCCCCAGCTGCTGTCTTCCCTAAACCTCCTATGGTTTCTTCTCAGTAGACAAATTTTTAGTGTAGGTTGCCACCAGAGGAAGAAGCTGTGCCTCTGCTGTTGTAATTTTGGCTGAGCTCTTGAGGACCGGCCCTTGCCTGAGGGAATTCCACACAAGCATCTGGTCTCCAAAGCAGCTGGCTCTGCGTGTCCTCTCTGGACAGGCAGGATCTGTCCTCTGCAAATGCTTTCCTGAGCAATGGGGCATTGCAGTCTGCTCTGGCTCTAGCCCTGAGACTTCCAAGAGCTCTGAGTGCATGCAGTCATGCACAGTGCATGCACTTCGGCTGACAGCATAAAACCCTCTGGACTGTGTGATGACTGCAAAGAACATCAGCAATTGCTCTTCAACTCTGCTGCCAGGAGTTGTAAAGATTAGTGGAAGACACAGTGACACAAATGGAGAAGAAATGTCTAGAAGCATCAGAAATAAATAATTAGAGGTTATTAGAGGTCTGAGAATGACCGGTGCTGATGGCACATGTGTTAGCAGGTCATCAAAATTAGCACACCTACAGCTCATAAAATCCTAGAATTGTTTGGATTGGAAGGGGCCTTAAAGGTCACCTAGTTTCAGCTCCTCTGCCATGGACAGGGACACTTTCCACTAGGTCAGGTTGCTCAAAGACCCATCCAATCTGGCCTTGAACACTTCCAGGAATACTTATGTGGAATGAACAATGGACAGCTTAAACCCTGACAAGACAAATCTGAAATCTCAAGGCATAAAAATATGCTGGTTGGGTAATAAAGGAATGGGATTGGCACAATTAGTTGCTGAGATAAAGAGACAAAAGACAGTGATTGTACCCTAATGATTCACAGAGCTAGGACAAGATAATCCTAGGATTATAGTTATGCCAGAATCCTCTACTGATCCATGTTGTTTGATTTATTTTGGCTTCATGAGAGCATGAAAATTGGTCTTGGGAGCATATATGCAGGTAAATCCTCAGCTTGCAGGGTGTCTGTGGACCATTTAAGATGCTGCAAAGGCACCAATGACTTACTTGATTGTACATATCCCACATAATACAGTGGACAATCTGGCTGTGCTTGGAGCCATCCTTCCAGAATCTACCAACATGAGAGAAAACTCAAAAGATGGCTGGGGACTGTAGTGTCCTACTACAAAACAATGATCCGCTCTGAAGAGTACAACCTAAAATGACAGGCTTTGAAATGGAAAAGGAGTCTGTGAGTCTTTCCAGATATAATGTACAGAAGTATGATCAAGCATGCATTCTCAGCAGAGTTTAATGGTAAATGGAGATCAGCTATGAAGTTGTTTTCTCATGAAGACAGAAGGATACCAGTTGATTAGAAATGGTTGTCACTCACTGGTTTTGCCATAGAGTTATGGTTTTCAATCTAGTCCTGTTCCAATTCCACTTTATTTCTTCCTGTCTCAGAACAGCCTGGCACAAACAACATGTAAGTCCCTCTATCTTAACCTCTTTAAGAATTAGACCTGTAGGGCCTGCTAAGGGAAAGATTTAGCTACCTAAACATAGGTGTCTGGTGCCCTCTGGTATCTGACTGTCTGCACAAAGCATGTGGGACCTGCAGGACCTCCTGTGTTCTGAAGCAGCAGCTGGAGGCCAGCCTGGGGGCCTGAGACATTTCCAGTAGTGCTACTGCTCATGTGTGTGGGCACTGGAATGGCATCCCTGGAGCAATCCCATGGCCCAGTCAGCTTAACAGGAAGAGGCAGGTACTGCCAGAGGATTAACTGTCCCACTGGTCTTCATTGCCTCTTTATATGACTTAGCTGGGAGGTGGAAACTGTGCTGCTGGTGGTGCTGTGCAGCATCCAAGCTTCCACAGAATTTTCACTAGAGAGACGGGGATGTCAGGTAGCCAGGAGAGGGAATGCGGTTGTGAGGCCCAGACATGATCTCCCAGATACAAAGACTTTGGGAAATGGAGATGTGTTTCCCTTCAGCTCACTCACTAGCCTTCCCAAAAAACATGGGAGGAAGGCAGCTAGATTTGAATTTAGGTGGTTTGTTTCTGCACTTCAACGAAAATTAATAGTGACAGCTGCTCTTCTATTGCTAAGGTTGGGATCATGTTCTACTATACTTTGCACTTTGCACAGGGGTGGTGGAGGAGCTGATCTGGAAGTCAATTACTTGCCAAAGTCCTCAGTTGCAGGTCAGAGTGCTTAGCCTTTGGCCTTTAGAAAGTCTTGAACTGATTCAAAGTTGGGAAGAGTCTGAAGCACTTGCTGAAGTGAGGAAAGTGTGGTGCTTATTTTTTGATAGTGGTTTGGTGCTAGTGTTTAAGCTGGGATGGAGAGATTTCAGCTTTTCAGATTCTTAGACTGAAGATTCTTCTTCACTCTCATTTGGGATGCCTGGTCTTCATACTTTCACGGTTAAGTGTCACTCCCTCTCAGGGCAACTTTTGCCTACCAAAGTACCTCTGTGGTTGTCTGCACAAACCTCAAAGACCGAAACTATTGTCTCTCCTGGTGGAACGTGAAAAGGTACATCCTGCATGGGCAGGACAGAGCTAATTTCTGAGCAACTGCATGAAAACAAGTGAAGCAAACCAGAGCACTGGGCAGTGAACCCAGTCTTGCAAGAAACTGAGACACAGCTGATTATAGGTGAAACGGGTTGTCGAGAGAATTGTCCCTCCCCTTCAAAAAGAATTCCCCAAAAAAACTGACAGAAAAAAGAGTATTCATGGAATTTATTTTTCCCTTTGTAATCTTGGAGCAGCCAGTCTGTCCGGGCTGCCTTCAGCTCCATCCATCATTCTTCTCAAAAAGCAGTTTCGCTGCACTAGAGACTGCTCCTGGTAACAGAGTCCTGCCTCTGGAAAAAGTAGTGCAAGGCCTCAAAGGGATGTGCATGCAACACTGGTAGCAGAACATTAGCCTCTTCCACAAGCCTGGGAGTGCTTTGTTTTAATTATTTAGCCAGGAGAATTGGAAGTGA
This sequence comes from Chamaea fasciata, assembly GCF_029207755.1. Classification (NCBI taxonomy): domain Eukaryota; kingdom Metazoa; phylum Chordata; class Aves; order Passeriformes; family Sylviidae; genus Chamaea; species Chamaea fasciata. The sequence continues at coordinate 43,918,981 of NW_027094091.1, read as the reverse complement.
CTGTGAGACTGTTGAAGGCAGAAAGGGACAGAGTGCTGGCTGCAAATAGAGGGACAGCAGTAAGACAAGTGCATCTAACAATGGACTCTGTGCACTGTCATCAATCTGGTCCCTCAGACAGGTAAACAATCCCCACCGTAGAAAGAGGATGGTCACACAGAGGAGAACAAGAAAGAATACAAAGTACAAATACATGAATAAGCATCTGCAAAAACGGTGGTGAAACCTAGCCATGCGCTTTACAGGCAGAGTCCTGCTCCTCCCTATGGGCTGTATCTCTCTTCTGCCCATAGGTAGGATTTGCAGGTACTGGAGGGAGCAGGGATACCACCCCCGGCACAACCCATGGGGCAGGCAGTTACAGAAGTAAAGGACTGGCAGACAGCTCCTAGGCTGAAATGTGTTTTTCTCATGAACAGTTCGTACTGTTCTGTGTAACAGGCATCTGTAAACAGACCTGTGAACAGGTAGCAGGGCTAAAGTTTGCCAGAGAGTTTGCTTGCAATGAATAATTCAACCAGTCCTGCTACCCTAAATTTAGATAATAGTGCTGCAGTCAAAGGCTTTTCAAATTTGGCAACTAATGCTATTATGGACTTGTCTCCATGCTTGGCCTGGGGCCTGCACTATTTCGCAGGTGGTTTTAACCTCGTGTGACAGCATCGCTGCAAACTGTTTCCCTCTTTACCTGACAAATTAGGCACAAATTCTTTCACCACATTGCTAATACCGAATTAGTAAAGCAGCTGATGTTGTTTTAGAGGAGACTGGAGGTGGGGGGGATGGATGCTGGCTGAAACACCTTCCTAGAATTCAGCAATTTTTCTTCCCAATGCCATCTTGCCACTGGTGGTATTCACTCAGGGTCCCCTGAGATCTTAGCTGGCACCTACTTCTTGGACTCTGAATCATCTCAAGATTTCTCCAGGAAGCACCTCCTTTTTCTCTTTGCCTTTTTCTGATGACTGTAGGACACCCTCTGTAGATAACACTATAACACTAACACTCTGTATATAACACTATAGGATTCATTTCAGTTCATCTTAACCCCAAAACCAGCAGGCTCAATATAAAAAGGAATCTTCAGCAAATGCTAAGGGACTCAGAAAACAAAATTGCGCAAAATGGAAAAGGACTTCTGAATAAATATTATGCTAATGTAATTGTAGCATAAACCTTAAACCCAGATGCAAATTTGCCAGTGACTAAGCTTTTCCTGCAGTCCACGTTACCATGGATTCAGTGTCCACAAGTACACTCTCTCCCCCAGCTGTTGCCCTGTTTTCTGCAGAGCTTGTCACACCTCTAAGTACAATCCCTGGTAGTGCTTATCCAGCTTCACTCTGGTTTTTGGACAGGACAGAAAGTATGCTTGTTGTTCTAGAGCTACATGTTGTTTGCCTTCAGGGGTGATTTCTGCTGATGAGCTCCCACCCACTTGACAGGAGCAAAGGAGATGGTTGGTTTCCATCTGCTTGGTATTTGTAGCTTTGTTTCAGAAGAACAGTGTCCAGTTTGAGGACCTCCAGAAACAAGTCGTCAACAAACTGGAGTGATCTGAGCAGTCATTATATGTAAACAAGCCTCCAAAAATACAAGTTGGCAGAAAACCACAGTCCTTGCTGGTAAGGCAGGAACAGTCCTTGGACAGGGTGGTTTCTGTTAAAAGTGGTGCATGTGTGATGGAGAGACATGCCTTTCTTCTGAGCCATGACTATGGGGAGAGGCAGGGTGTGGGGAAATAATGCTGCTCTCACCTTTTACTCAATGTACTTCTGAGCTCTTCATGCTGGGGGATGTGTCCTGTCAGGCAGGAAGGGTCTGAACGTGCTCAGAGAGAGGCAGGACTGAGGAAAGAGTCAAGGCAGGACGTAGAACTTCATATTTTTGTTCACTGCCTATATCTGGCCCTTTCTTAGGTGTCCAAGATGACTCCAAGTACATTTCCAAGGTCAGTCAACAAGGACTTGGAGGTGAGCAGGACCAGTGGTGAGGAGGAAGGTGCGTGTAGCCATAAGCATAACTAAAACACTCAGGCCAATTTCAAGTTTTAGCATTTCCTGAAATTCCTAAAAAAGCACCAGCATTTTTTTCCAAGTTGCTAGTGCTTTTTTTTCCCAGCCCTAAGTTCTTTTTTAAACTTGCTAATGTTTGATACCACAAACCATGTTCTTGATTTGTCTGTGAACTGCTATAACAGAGAATTATTGCTTTATTAATGTACAGAAAGCCTTTTGGTCTCTAGTAAGGAAAATATCAGGAAGCATTGAAATCATGTTTACCTTATAAATCATGTTTGCCTCATACTTTATTTCAATTTTCAGATATTTGAAGTACCCTGTGATGTGGCAATTTTGTAGCAGCATTGTGTTCTGGCTTGTTTACTTTGTAAGCATCAGCTGAGCATAAATTCATGCATTTTGTATTGCTCAAGATATCAAATAACTGGAAATGCCACTGGGGAAATGAGGGTCTCACCTTGAGAAAGGTCATTGCTTATTCAGGTGTCCTTTTTACCAGATCTAACTGGAGCAAAATGTTGGCCAAGTAAGTTCAGGCAACCTTTCACAGAGAGGCAAGCACAACTAGCAGCGGGAGATGAAAAGCACTGCTATATCTAAAGTCAGTAACCTCCAGAAAATAGATCCCACCGTGTTGTAATCCTCTAGGGGAATGGTTTGTTCCTTCTGACCCCCTGGAGTTTCCCTACCACATAGAATGACCCTTCCTTCCTCCCCTGACCCTATTGGTTATGGTCCAATTATCTTTTCCCTGGGCGGGGGGCTATATAATGCCTCACATTTCCTTGTTCGCGTTCTTTTCCCCCTGGAATTTCAAAGAATAAATGCCTGGGACAAAGCTCCTGGGGAAAGGGCCTCTTCTGATATCTTTATCTCATCCTTGGTAAAAATTCCCTTCAAAGCCTCCTAATAACTGAGTAATCTCAAGCCCCCGGAGGCAGGCAGGGGGTATTTTTAGAAAACTGGATATTTGTGCCACTGTAGGCATTTTCAGCATGCTGGCAATCGCTTAAGTCAGCTGCAATAATTTCTGCTTGTACTTCTGAAAACTCTGTTGAAGGATTGTGCATAACAGAAAACAACATCTGAGAAGGAAGCTTTGAGTTTCAGAGTTGTTAAGAAATTCAGGGGCAGTCCCTTGTCTGTGTTTGTCCAGTAGTAAATCTTCTCTTTGGAATTTCTTTTCTTGGCGTTGCCACACAAGGCTGCAGGGCTCTGGTTATTTTTGAATGCCTTTTTCTGCTTGAGAAGTCCTTCCAGTTGCTGACAAGCTGTGCTCATACTGAATTCTGCTTTACATGGTCAGTTCATAGCCATGTGTTTGCAAGTTTGTCTGTCCTTAACTCACTCTCAGAGCAACACAGAAAAGGTCTTTGAGTGGGGAAACACAGCAAGGTCTCCTTGCTCAAGAGCTCAGAGCTGAGAGTGGGGAACACTTACTCTGCCAGAGGCAAGTTGTTGGTTTTACAGCTTGAACACACTGTCAGCTGAACGGTGACTCCTCACAGTGGCTGCTTCTTGGGAGTCTCCTGTGCAAGCCTGGTGCCTTGTGGTGGACAAGGGCCTGACCAGAGTAGCCCAGCTGTGTCCCACACTGCCATGCTTGACTGTGGAGCTGATAGCCAGTTCTCATCTCTCATCACTGTGGGGGTCTGGCACTTGGTCGTGTCATCTAAGATTTGGCACTGAGACTTCCTCCCTTGCCCTCTTCCTGGGAAAGGGCTGAAAACTGTTGTAATGGGCCATCGGATTTGCCAAGTGTTTGTGTTTGGAGCAACACAAACATCTTTGATCTCTGTTCTTCTCTGGTTTTCTGCTCTCAGGAGCCAGAGCAATAGGGAATCTCTCACCACCAGTGGACCTGCACCAAGTCTCATGGAGCCTGATGTCCCTGGAGGAGAAGTCCCACTACTGATATGCTCAGCCTTGATTTTTGCTTGGAGGAGAAGTTTCATAGGTGTCTTCTGCTACAGCAGACTGACAGCCTACTGCAGCAGTTCTCACATTCCTGCAGACTTCTGACCTCCCAGGAGCAATGTTGGACCAAGGCAGATCTGACTGACAGAAAGACCACAGGAGAATTGAACAAACCATCTCACAGCATCATGGGCTGAAAAACTACCCAGACCCGACATTCCTGTGCTGCTGGAGGGAGAAGGGAAGGAGAGCTCAGCACAAGTGACCCTGCTGCGTGCTTTTCTCTTCTCTTTGCTGGTTGTGTCAGTATCCGTTCATGGGAGGCAGGGCTTCTGCGGAAGCAGTGACTGTGGGTTTTTTCCTCATTAACTTTGCAAAAGCTGGCCCTGTTCCCATGTTTGCATACTTCTGTCAGTCTCCTAAAGTGCACGTAAGCCAAACATAGAGGGACTCAATTAAACACAGACTGCTGGCTTTTGCTCTTTTGCACAGCAAAGATGTTTTTTGAAGGAAATGTATTGTGCCTATTTAAAAACATATTTTTTAAAAAAGCAAATATGTCAGACTTCAGCTAGCTTGGTACTAGTCTACTTAGCAACTCTGAGGAATTAATAATTAAAAAGCATTTGTCTCCTTTGGCAGGCACTAGTTGAGAAGGCAACAGAAATGAAGAGGGAGTAGTTTTGTAGCCATTTTTACCATTCCTGAGGTGACTGGCTTTCTGATTCCAGTTTTACTGTCTTTCACTGTACACAATTCAAACAAACTGTTTTGGATAGCAACAGTTCGTATGGCTTTCAATAAGGGAGTCTGAGCTCCAAAATATCTTGTTTTTCATAAGTATTTAGAAACACAGGGGAGCAAGGGAGTGTCACGAGGTTTGATTCCCGATACGGAAGATGGTGAGATTCTCACTCCAACACAGACTCATTAGATGACTTCATGGGGACAATGCCAAATCTGAAAACATTGCCTACAGGCTTAAAACATGGTGATGATCACCAAAATGTTCACCATAGCCTTCATGTCTTACGAATGTCTTTGCTATGCACCATTCCTCTGCAGTCACATTCAGGTCCTTCAGCATGAGCTGGGCTGGGAGACTGTCACACATCTCTTGCTGCAAGAGCAAACCCAGAGAAGCAGTGCTGGGCCTTAGAGCTTTGTAGGGCTGATCTTTCCCAGTCAGACTGCTCCTCGGTGGTCCTGGACAGTTGTCCAGGCTTCCCTCTTCTCTGTCTCCTGTCCGACCTTCGTTCTGTGTGCATTAAACCATTTGTGCAAAGGCTGCCGAGAGCCGCACTTGATCTGCCTGCCACAAGTCATGGCAGGCAGCTGAAGTCCCAGGTGACTGGAAAAGGAACATTGTACCCATCTTTAGACAGGGTAGAAAGGAGGACCCTGGGAATAACTGACCTGTCAGCCTCACCCCTGTGCCTGGGAAGGTCATGGAACAGATCTTCCACACCAAGGCCCAGCACTGCGTGTCCTTGCCTGTCTTTGCAGGCTGCCATCTCAACCTCACAAACTCACTGAAGAAAGATGGCATTTCTTCCTTGCCTCTTGGGAAACCTCACCTCCCTTACCTTTCCAGGCTTCTCCCATCTCTGGGTCTCGGCACCAATCGCTGCTGGACTGCTTGGGATCAGTTCTCACTGCGAATCTGTGTTAGTTACTTCCATGCAAGACAGTGGTTTCAGTGCTTTAACAGCTTCGTTGATCTGACATTGCTGGAGGCAGGAGAATGGTGGGATGGCTGGCTCATGCATTCTGTGTCTGCAATGGGCTCTGTCCATTTTATCCCAGAGAGAGGAATACTGGCACATGTTCATGCTACCCTGTGCCATGGAGGGAGTAAGGAGGGCTGTCTTCTCCCTATCTCCCTCTGGGGGGTTCACACAGAGGGAGAGGACAGGTATCCTGTGAGTCCACAGCTGTCTCTGGTGTGAGGGTTAACTGAGGAAAGGAAACTTGCAGCAGCTGGGGAAAATATGACTGCTCTCACCAGGGAAAAGGTTTGGAGCCAACAGGCAGTAATAACCCTGCCCTGGGTAAGAGGCTGGAGGCTCAGAGTCTGGCAGGGAGCCTTTCCAGACAGTGGGGCCTGAGTTCCAATGGGATTTTAAAGACTCCAAGGCATGGGTCCAACTTTGAAGTCCAGGGTTTGCTCTGCCAACACTGTGAGTCAAGGAAGCTGCAGACTCCAATGCAGTACCCACAGAAACATTTTTTTCCATGTTAATCTTTCTTTCTGGTTAAAAAACTCCCTGAAGAGTGAAGGAAAGGCGTAAGTTGAGTGCCTGGGTTTCTTTCAGTGGGAAGAAAGCCATAGCTGTGCCATAGACTGACACTGCTCCCTGCAAGCCTTCCGGCCTCTCTCATGGTGAATTCAAACACCCTTATAGGGAGGGGTTTGTCTGTGCCACAAAAATGGCAATGCTTTTATTCTTTCCTCACCCCAAACCAGGATGGAGGGTCAAAGAGAATGTGAATCAAGGCTCAGGGGATACTTTGGGTTGGATTTCTCCACATTTCATCGTGTGGTTTTCAAATACTTGATATTTGGCCTTTTAAATATCTTATTTTTCCTCTTAACCAACTCATTCCTTGGCCCAGATTTTTTTTCATGACAACCTTGGTCCTCAGTAACTTAATATTAGTTCATGGGGAGAATTTTTGCCTCCAAAAAGGCAAAAGCTGGCTCCAGCAAAACTACAGCTGATTCTGCTACCCTGTGTTTAGATGGCTATTAATGGCCACCTAAGGAATGACTTCTTAACCCACCCTACAGGTAACTTTGGGGACACTTTATGTCTCTCATTGGGTGTTTCCCGTGGGCCTTCTGACTTAGAATTTTTTGCATATGCTTTACTAAAATAATTTTGGCGTAACAGGGCTTGGCTCAGCTAAGCCCCAGGGTCACTTGGCAGTTCTGTGACAGCTGGTGTTACTGAGAGCTGCTGGCTGACTTCTGGTCAAGGTGTGACACACATTTTTCTCCACCTTTCCTTGGGGGCATCTGATGGACAGTGCTGCTTGCTGATTAGGTGAGAAATGTGCAGCTTGCCTCACCCTGAGGCATCTTTGTCTGTGGTTGCTGCTGTGTCTTGGGGAGAGGAGTGACTTCTCCCTAGTTCCTCACTCTCCTCTGATGTGGAGCACTGTGTTGGAGTAGGATAGCCTTGGTGGGCCTGAGGAACTCTGCTGTCCTTCCTCAGACTTGTGAAGACACACAGTAGAAACAGAAAAGGCCTCCCACTGCCATTTCCTTCAGCCTTAGTCTCCCATAATTCCCATTCCGTGGTGCTGGGGCATCTCTATCTGCCTTCTTGGCCTTGGGGCTCTTTCTCCAGGTCCCTCCTGCCTCCACCAGCCCACAAGAACACCCTCTCACCAACCCACCATTGCTCTCCTGGTGGTTGTCTATGGGAAGTGGCATGAGGGGAGAGCAAAGACACCAAGGAGAATCCTTTCCTTATCAGCCTTCTCTGGCCTCTCCTAGGCTGTCTTTTCTGTCCCTCGGCATGATTGCCAGTCCCTCCCAGATCACTGGCCCCTTTCCATGTCCTCTGCATAACGCAGTTTAGCTGGGCCCCTGAACAGGGCATCTTGTCTCAGCAGGGTGCGTATGTGGATGGAGTCACCCCCGAGGTTGCCCCAGTACAGGAAGCTGTCCTGGAAGAAGATTTCCACATGGGCAGTTGGGCCTTCCCTGGGAGCTACCCCATGGAAAGTAAGAGACTGTCTGACTAGGCAGATTTGTTTGGTTCTGTAGGCAGTCTGGCCATAGATATACCCTGTTCTTGTTTAACTGTGCCATATTCTGCTCTTTAGCTGCATGCCAAACATTTCTTCAAGTAAATGAAACTAGAGTAACATATTCCTTCCTTCCCTGGTCACGGTGAAATCCGGGGAGAAGGGTAGTTTGCAAATACTGTGAAATATTTTCACTTTTTAGTAACACAATGAAATTAAGAAATCTGTTTTCACGGCTATAAAGTAGGAGCCAGCATAGTGCTGGCAGTAAAGGGAGACAGTTGAACTCCATGGGGGAATGATTTGTGAGGAATCGTATAATATCACCAGAGACATGAGGTGCTGTATAGCATATCCCATGGAAAGAAAGCTGTGGTCTGTATGCAAAAGTGAGGGTTGTGTAAAGGGGAGTTTGAGATGGTGTATCTCAATGGAAAGTGAACACACTCACTTCAAGTAACTTTTTAGGATTTTGAACATGGTGTGAAATAATAACTCAAATTGCCTGGAAAAATTAGGAAGCTGGCCAGAAAACAGAGAAATGAAAATTTTGAGGTGCCACAAATAAATGCAGTGTATTCTGGGGAAAAAGCCCCTGGATCTGCAGTCCTGAGGACAGAGGGACTTCCCCAACAGTTAGCAGATACAGGGGTCAGGCAGGCAGGCTGCCAGCTTAACAACATCACAAAGCGGCAGGATATTCAGTGTAAAGGTTGAGTAGATGCAGGTGCACAGGAGTGAAGGTTAGGTTTGCCTCTCCATGAAGGCACTTTGAGTTGCACATCCCACACGATGGCCTCACCACGCAGTCCTGTGACAATGTGGCCTGCAGGTTATGTCTTGCCTGTTATTAATCACCCCGTCCTGATGTCTCTTCATGATACTCTTGCAAACTACTTTTTCTCCTTCTTCAAGCCAATTATTGGGTGAGAAGCCAGGCCCTTGAGCAGCATGGCTGTCACGTTTCTCACGTCAGGGCATGGTTTGCTGCTCAGCCTGCATGGCAGCAGGAGCACCCAGATGTTTGGGTACCACTTAGCTGTGGGCATCTCGGGAGCAACCTAGGGCCTGGCTTGCCCCAGTAGCAGTGAGAGGGGTATGATGTGCTCCTCCAGCAGCAGTGAGTTTCCAGAGAGAAACCAAGGCAGGGAGAGGAGACCAGGGGTGGAATGGAACAGTTGAAATGGGGATTTCTATCAGGGAGATTGCCGCAGGAGAGCAGGACAAGGAGGAGATAATATGAGAGAGTGGCCTGGGAAAGGCAGAGACAACCAGAGTTACTGTCTGGCCAGAAAAGAATTTGTCTTTACCTTGTAAACATGTCCCTGCCTGAGTGTCCTTTAAACATTCAATTTCTTTTTAGGTGTGTGCATTTTCAGTGCAAACTACACCAACAGAAAATGGAACCACCCTCTCTGCCTCCCCTCCAGCCTGTTCTCTTCCAACAGACGCAGTGCAGTGACCTTCTTCCCTTCGTTCTACTTTTCATGGAGGGCAGTAAGCCACACCACACATGACAATTAAAAAAGTGTAAGTAAGGCTAAGGTATTCAGGGGAATTATAAACTTTAGGTTGGGCATGGGATATCGAACCTGCCCTTGGAAGTAAATTCTTTCAGTGTCACAGTGATAAGGCACTGGGTGGAACTCTGTTAATAATTGACACAGTAGACATTAAATAGTGGTATCAGGTTACATTAAAAAGTCTGCCGGCTTTTTCTTGCTAAACTAATGGACTTTGGCTCCAGTGCAAACTAAGCATTGCCTTCTCAAATGCCTTGGAACAAAATGGTTGTGGCCATCCCTCCTCCTGCCAGACCGATTTGCTGGAAACCCATGGCTGTCTTGGCAGAGAGAGGCTCTGTCTCTGCTGGTTACATTTTTGGCTGCTAATCAGCGTGAGCTGGGTCAGAACCTGTGCTGGGCTATGAAACTCATGCTTGGAATTTCTTTCTCACCCCTTGCTTATCAAAAAGTTTCTCAGGTCTAGTCAAGTCATGTTCTACCAATGCTGACCTTGTGGGTAGATGCTGTGGTTTGCACGTGAACAGCTGATATAGGTAATTTAAAAAACACCAGAATAAAACACCTGCTCCCTTTGCTGGACTGGTTCTTCCTGGGTTCAGAGGAGTAACAGGCAATAAACCCCTGTGAGAGCCACTAACCTCAGCAGATCTGGCTTAGATCTCACACAGAGAACAAATTTAAAACGTAAGCAAATAGTTTCACAAAGTCATTTGTTAGAGCAGAGCTTTAACATCCAACTGCTTTAGCTTTAAACTGGTAGAACAGCAGTTTAAGATCAGGGAATAGAGAGAGAAGGGAAGGGAAGGCTACAGCATAAAGATAAACTTATTTCAAATGATTTGCATAGTTTTGACTGATAAACAATAGATAAAATTCATGTTGACATTGCAGAAAATAGCATGGTTAACTTGCATTGGGTGGGTCAGAGTTTGCACTGCTGTGTGAAGGTATTGCGAAGAGGCAGGCACTCATTTCTGGTTCAGGTCACACATCAGCATGAGGTCAACAAGTCTCCGATGAGAAGGCAGGAAGACTAAAGAGGCTCATCTCCAAAACGTTTTGTCCTGGATGAATTTTTGTCCTCAAAGGGAGTGCCACTCAAAAATATGCTTTAATCTCACTCAGTTTGGCCTTGGGTGTTAAGGAAAGTCCCCAGTCTGACCATTCAGGAGACTCTCCAGAGTCACTCCCAAGGCCAGACTGCTGGGACTGAAGCCCTTTCACGGCGGGTGGCTCCAGTGACCCAACAGGTGCCCCACTTGACTCCTTGCACACCCCGCTCACACACAGTCACACCAGGCTTCCTTACTGGCTCGATCCCAGGTTTCCCATAGCAGAGTCTCAGATGTCTCGTTCCATAAAGCCATTTACTCATGGCACAGTAACACAGAAACACCTGGAGCTGGTGCCTTCAAAGAGGACCCAAGGGTGGAACTCCTGCACTTTTATACCCTCACAATCTACCTGCACCCAAGTCTCACTCTTCCTCCCAAGTCCCTGCTCCTAACCTCCTCTCTGCTGGCATCACCCCTCTTCACCTCCTTTGTTATCAAAAAGGTCAGCAATTCATGGCTCCTGCTGTGTCCTGCAGTGTCCATTCACCTGGCTGGCACAACCCCGACCCATCTTTGTGCCTTTTGTTATCCCAGAGGTTGGCAGTTCGCGGCCTCTTGTCTCCCTGGGCTTCCACCCAGAGCTCAATTTGCATCTCAAACTGCAGGTTGCAAACCGAGCTACCTGGACCAGAGGTATTGGGTTCAAAACCAGAGGTACAAACTTCGTTCCTCAGATACCCTCCTTCAACACATAGGTCAGCCAAGAAGAGCTGGTATGTGCATGTTTGCCTCTGGCTTGGTAATCCCAGAGGGGCTGCCAGCACCTCTGCCCCTGCCTGCCAGCTGCTGAGTGGGAAGTGCATGAGAAGATACAAGAACAGTTTGCGAACATGGCAAAGAAAGATGCCCATCACAGGGCCGTGCTTAACGGTTGTCTCCAGCACACCAGCGTTTGGAGGGGAAACCACAAGCAGAGACACCCTTGGGTCCTGTTTGCCACATGGACTGTTGATATCTCAACTCCAGTTCTTCATGCTATGCATCTTTCCCTTGCCTCTTCCTCCCCTGTTTTTCACAGAGTGGATGCTGAGGCTGTTTTCCAGCATTCCAAGAGAGGAGTAATAATTTCCATGTACGCCACCATGCCCCGAGTACGTGCTTAGTACATCTATTTCTTCTGGGAATGCTCTAGGCTAGCTGCACAGAACACGCTAAGAAAGTTGTGGGAAACGAGGTTTATTTTATATATTTATAACAAAGTGATTCCAAGGAGAATCAGAGCCATCACTAGAGGAAGGTACTAACAAAACTACATCTTGGCAAGGTAAGTGAAGCAGGGAGGGCTGCCTGGCAGGTTGGCCATGCAGTTCTAGGAAGAGAGCTGCAGTCAGGCCAACTCTACAACTCAAGGGACCAGGAGTGGTCAAACAATGAAGCTTTTGCTAATTCTGTGCTGTGGGGCTTGCGGCACCAAGTTGGGAGAGCTCTGTGAGCCACAATGGAGAAAACAGAAATGGTCCCAAATCTGCTGAATAGGGAAATGCCATCCCAACCATTCAGAAAAGAAACTGGAAGTCCTTTCAAAGTAGCACAATGCCAGAGAAAGCCAGTCCAAAAAGGTCCCAGAGATCTAATTATAGCCTGCAATCAATGCTGCTCTTATCCATGCTGCTAATGAACATACACGAAGTGAGTGGTTTTGCTGCTCCAGGGCTTCTTGCAGTAGCAATAGCAACTTAGTAATAACTAGCTGCCTTGCTTTATTAGGGCTCACTTTGACTTCTCCCAGATTCCCAGCCACTGGTGCATGCCTTTTGGAAATGTGGGTGCTGTAGCCATGGTTGTTCATGATGGGGTAACCAGGTCAAAGCATTGGGGAGGCTCTGGCACACGCCCATGTGGCTGCATTAATGGCACACTAAGAGCTGCATCATGAGGGACAGGCCTCCCAAGAGGGGCAAAATGCCACCTTTCAGAATGTGAAAGAACCCCAAATTCCTAATTGCACAGTGAAAAAAACTCTTTCAGGTGCCAGGTTATACCCAACAGCTTCCTCCTGGAAAAACTAACGATCGCCCTGCTTCTTCAGGGAATGAGGCACAGAGAACAGAGGCCAGCACCTCTGTGTTATCAGATCAGCTGTTGAAGTACAAGGCTGTGCCAGGCAACCACCTCTCCTTTGCATACTGAACAGAAAATAGATCCTGTACCTATGGCTCTGGTCCAGACAAAACCTGCCAAGTGGAAGGAGAGGCTGCTGCTGCTGCTGTGGAGGAGTTGCCTTCATGCACAGATGGGAGATGCCAGAGGCAGTTCACAGGCAGTTGTTTTTTTCTGGCTTTTTTTTTTTTCCCCAAACAAACAAAACACAAGCTCTGTCTTGGCCTTGAAGGACTTGCAGCCTTTCACTAGCTAGTGCAGAAAAATAGATACTCGCTGCAGTGAAAATAATGACCAAAGTCAAGAGAGAGTCCCTGGCACCACAAAAGGAGGGACTGCTCTGCTGGGGTCTGACCTGGGAACCAGCCTTGAAGTCACTCTAGCTTTGTCAAGGATACTCCTTTCAAAAAACATGCTAGAAGCATATGGTCTCAATTTTTACATGGTTAGTGACATTTCTTCCCTGTATTGCCTGAAGAAAATTATTTGGATGATTCATCCCCACAGTTCAAAAACTGCACCAATCTGAAGTGGTCTGGTTCCCTGGGGTTCTATTTACAGCTTGGTTTGCTGGGCTGCAGAGCTGCTCCATACCAAGCAGAGAAGAGATCATTCTCTCCAATCAATGGCAAAGTTTGAGTTATGGAGATGTCTCCAGGATTTCAAATTTTCTATTCTCAGGGTCTATACTGCAACTGGGAACCTGCCTTGGTGACTGCTTACCTATTCCTCTTACTGGGTCACCTGCACCTTGGAAAAATCTGGCTAATTAATTCAAGCTCAGATGAGTTTGATGATTCCAGTTGCTCTCAGTGCTCCTTTGGTGCAAGACACTATAGACTGCATCTGATCTTCTCCTGTAAGACCATACCCAAATTTCTTCCTTCTTTGTTAAGGCTTTGTTAAGGAAAAAGGGTAACCCACCTCTGGAATTTGGAAAGGAGGAAGCAGCCAAGCACAAACACAAGCAGCAGAGCTGAAAAGCAACATCAGAGCTGAAAATACAGCTGCAGGTTAGCTCATAACCTCCTGTACATTTCAGAAGAAAAGAGCCTTTGCTTTTGTTTGGCTGGAGATAGAGTTGGGAGGACCCTTACTTAGACCAAGTTGTACAGAACTGGCTCACAAGTCTCTCTGCTTGTGGCTGACTTTAGGAGGGTATTCCCTCAAGCAGGCAAATTGAGTGTCAGAAATGCAGATTCCCTGAAGGTGGAGCTGCGAGATCCTGCCAGATGGGTGCTTTTTCCAGACTCTGGCAGATCTCTCATTTTGTTAATTGTCTTTCTCCTTTGCTCTTTCTAACCAGGACGGGGGAAGATGCTTGTCATCACTGGGGGGCTTTGCTGTAGGGACCTGGCTGATGGCAAGAAGAGATGAATAACTGCATGTGCTGCACTAGAATGCCAGCATGACTGCACTCAGCAAAGGGACCACTGAGACACAGAGGACCAAGGGGATCGGTCAGCAGTGACTTGCAGCCAATTCCCAGCCCCTTGAAAAGCCGGGCTCAAGTTGACAGGTGGCTTCGAGGTGTTCAAAGGAGCTGCACCTTCTCCAGTGTGGCTGTGCAGCTGCAAAGTCTGGGGATCTCAGCAGTGCTTTAATGCTGAGTGTGACCTTAATTGTATAAAGACAGAAGAAACCTGAGAGCCTCTGCTGGCTCGGCTTAGCATGATGTGCAAGCATGCTGGCACTCTTTCATCCCAGACATTCAAATGTGATGCAGGATTTTCCCAAGCTGTGTCCAGCTGCAGCTTTCATAGATTTAGCCCTTCCAGCACACAGAGAGCAAGGGCAGTGAGTGTTTCTGATGCTAGGTTGTGTAACCCAGCATGAGGGGCTTGTCCCAGGCCCTACATTGTGAGACCATATTCTCCACTCCAGGAGAGACCTGGAGCCTGGATCATTTACCTGTGGAATTTCCACCACACCAGGCATTATTTCTGAGTGTTTGTTGTAACTTGCCTTTCTGCTGCATTGCTGTCATGTAAAAAAGGAAAAAATTACTAAAATGCTCAGTCATCCTGCTATTAACCCCCAAGAGTGCATCCCTGCTGTCTTTATGGCTCGCTTTATCAGTACTGGGCTGTTATTGCAAGGCACTTAGAAGCATTGAAAGATTTGTGTGTAGATTCATTGGTTGTCTAGGAGATCTTGTTGACCACCAACTTAAAAGTTAGTGTGTGTCTGCTATGATTGCTTGCATGGCTATAAAGCACGCAAGAGATAATTGTTCTGGTCTCTGAAGTGAAATTCTTCTCCTGCCAAAGCCAATGCGGAGGAGCAGAGGGTATGGTAGATTTATTTTGTTTTAGTTTTCCTCCTTTTGTGACTTGATCTGCTCAGAGACAGCTTCTTGGAGAAAATAAAGCTGGATTGTGACAGCCCTCAGCCCAAGAGGGAGACCTGTTCCAATGTCTCCCAGTGACCAAGTGTGCTGTTGCGCAAGGGGTGGAAGATGCCACATCACCTATAGCTACCCTGAACCCTGGCCTGCAACACCATCAAGGATGCATTCTGCCAGGCTCGTGGATAAAGAAACACTGCATTTCTGATGGCCATTCAGATGCCAATGAATCACAGCAAGCAGGGAAATGCAGGAGAAGCAACACCTGCCAGGTGTCCAAGGGAACACCACATGGAAGGGGAATGGTTGTAAAACCCTCAGTGGACTGGAGAAGGTTGTTATATTTCTTCCTATGAAGGTGACTGTCTCCACAGCACTGGTGTGTCACCACACAAACACTGAGGAATTACATTCCTGACCTCCTAGTTTTGTTCTGGCAGGGGCCATAATGATGGAAGGCAGGTGGAGGAGATCATGACTTCCCAGGTGCTAAATATTGAGTGTTGGGAGGGGAACTGGGCTCTATGTTGCTCAGATTGGAAGGTGGGCTGTAGGTCAATTTAGGCCTTTGACTCTTGACAGTGGGGTTTTCCAGAAACTGTATTGGGAATATGGCTCTACCTTTTACTTCAGGATGCCTTGGAGGATGGCAAGTCCCTTGCTGTATGCATATAGCAGCTGCTCCCTTGCTCCAAACTACACATATTTGACTTGCCAGCCCTGAAATATTTTTGTCCTGTGGCTGCTTACCTTGTACCCCCACATCCATATGTCCTGAATCTGGCCAGGAGCTGGAAGAAACCAGGTGTTTTGTCAAGACTACAACATTGTGCAGAGTCCTTTGATTGCTGAGGACCGTGTCTTTTCCCCTAGGAGAGCAGTACAGCACTGGGACAGGGCACAGAGGTGTGGAGGCATCTCCATCATTGGATGAGGCCTTGAGTGACCACAGTTAGCTACTGGAATGGTCTTGCTTGGAGCAGACATCTTAAAGACCTCCTCCCACTTGAGTCTGTCAAGGAATCATTAGGTAGAAGACATCACCATGGTCTCAACTAGACTCCCACATCAGAAATAGTGGAAGCTATAAAAGCATTTTATACGTGTTTCACCCTCTTCTTACACCTCTTAAACATATTTCTCCTGAGTTATGAAGTTTGAGCCTTCCCTCTTCCTAAGACTGCATAGCAGCATCAGAGTGGAGATCTGTGACTAATACATTGGCTGGAAGGGCTTGCCCATATCCCATTCCAGGAGCCAAAGTACTTAAACTGGTGACTGATCTGACTTATCTGTGCCAAAGGAACAGGCCAGCTGCAATTATTTTTCCACAAAGACACCCTTTTTCTTTCTTTAAGCCTTGTGTAAATGTCAATAATGAGTCTTTAAAGACAGCTAACTGTTTGGCAGGGTACCCCTCCAAGGGGGAGGATAAAGACAGACTAGGCAGCTTCTCTGGCTGCAGAGCAGCAGAACCTCACTGGGCCAGAGCAGCTGGTTTGAAGCTTAGTTCCATTTAAAAAAAAACAAAAAACAAAAAACAAAAAACAACAAAAAAAAAACCACAAAACCCAACAACAACAACAACAACCAAAAAAAAAAAAAAAAAAAAAAAAAAAACCACCAAAAAACCACCACCCCAAGGACATAAATATGGTTTATTGCAATAATTTAGAGCCAGCTGAACTGCCCAGTAGGAACAAGTCTGTGGAAACACCAGGGGAGTTGGGGAGCATCACAACCTAGCCCCATGCTGCTGGCTTCTTGGCAAAGCTCTGTGCTGTTCCTGGGGGTACAGGGTGCTCTTGGTGCTGCTGAGAGCTGTGTAATCAGCACAGCCTCCTCCCACTACACTCAAGTGCCCTTCCGTCCCCTGTAACCACACACAAGCTTGTGGAAGACATTGTGAAATCAAACTGATGCTTGAGTCTGGTGATGGTTACACTGGAAACAGCATCATAGTGAGTAAGGGAGAACAGGGCAGAGCCCAAACAAGGGAGACACTACAGAGCAACAGGGAGCTCCACAGGACACACTGAAACGTAAGCCCTGTTTCTCCCCTGCCTCGTGGTCAAGAGACTTGCCCCCAAAGACCCAGTCTCTTAGAGAGGCTCATTTGCTGCTGCTTTGTGGAGAGGAAACTGAAGAAGAGCAGCTGACTGCTGTTGGGAAATGACACGCTCTAGTTTTCTCCCCTCTCATGCTGCTCTCCAGTTGCAAGGCAGACGCATCTTCCATAGGTCACTTTCCACTGCAAGTGCCTCTAAGAGCTACATTTAAAGCCGAGGAAAATTTTGGTCCAGCAGCAAAGTACTATCTGGGCACATTTACACTCCCATGGTTTGGAAGAGATGTCCCTCTGCATATGATCTCATTCTGGACAGTTTTTCCCCAGAGCATCTCTCACATGGGTTCCCCAGCAAACATCTGAAGCAAGAATGTGGGGTGCTCATACAACGTTTTGGACCCTGCCCTGCCAGGATGCAGGTGCAAGGGAGCCGACATCCTGCCTTTGTCACTGTACCCAGGACCTGCAATCCAGTGTGCTCCAGAGGCTGCTGTGACAGCAGTGGTTCAGCAGAGCTGCTCCCCTGGAGAACAGCAGTCCCAGACCAATGTGAGATTGGCAAAGGAAGGTGGATGTGGAAGCAGGGGAATACTTGCCCTCCTCCTCTTTATCAAACTGTCCCCAGAACACAAACTTTGGAAACCTGAACCTCCAAACACATCCAACATCCATCATGATACCACAGCTTAGTTATCTCTACCCAGATGTGGCACCAAAATCTCTCAGGACACAGAGGCTTGGGAACTTCAGAGAAAAGTGTTTGGGGGAGGGGGTGCAATGGCATGAGCGTTCTAAGAAATCTTTGTATATTAACCAGCAAGTACACAAGCACATCTGCCACCAAGGCCTTTATGAAAGCAGCAATTGCAATATCTGTATCATCTAGCATATAACACCTGGGCATTAGGTGGGAAAACACAGAGCTGAGCCCTCTTGGCCATTCTAATGTTGCACCATCTCCTCAGCTGCCCTAGACAGCTTGGACTTCCCTTATGTCCTTAACTGAAACTGTCCTCACTTCGGGGTTACAGCCACAAAGCTGTTACAGGAAATGTCTAGGTGCAGTTTTCTCATTCATGAGCTTGGGCCAGCATTCAGATGTGGAAACAGCCCTGGCTAAGCTAGCCTAAGCACCTGAGGCAGGGGCACAAATACCTTTTATTTTTTTTTCCCATGCAGACAGAAAAACAATCCAATTAAAATCCTTTTAAAAGAGACCTGTGTTGTATGTTTGATTAAAACAACCGCAGCAGTTAAAAAAGTCATTTTATGACAGCAGGAGACTTGGAAAGAGCCACAATCAGAAGGTGCTTGGTTTTATTGCTGTATAGAGCAAAGGCCAAACTCACTCTGCAAGGCTTTGCAGTACGATGGGAAGCACTGCCTACATAGCTGCTCAAAGCAGCACACACCAAGACAAACACATCTTTCTCCCCTTCCCCCACAGCTTTCCATCTTACCTTATCTGTAAGCAGCAAATCCCACCGAACTCAGAAGCTGATTGTTTGAAATACAACACCTTCAGAGCATCACCGAGGCTCAATGTTTATGGTGAAAGCCAGGTCAAATGCTGAAATTGGCCCCGGCTGGCATTTACACCGGCTGTTCTCTTTCTGCAAAGGGGCATGTTTCCTGCTAGTGCTTCTTATTGTAGTGACAACAAGGGATAATTACTTGGACGTAAAGAAGGGTCTAACTTACATTTGATCCTGGTATTAGAAAAGAGCCTGCCCCCGCTTCTACAACACCTCTCCCAGGATTCATCACACCCCGGTACACAGAGAAAAGCACCGATCCCAGATCAAGCCTGGCTGGGGGGAAGGGGAGAAGAGGGAGAACGAAGACTGACTCAAAAGCAGAGAAACCCGAAAAGGCTGATCCTAGCACTGCAAGCAGGGGAAGAGTGAAGAGTACTTCGGGAACACAGTGATTTAGTGGGGAAACCTAGAGCACAGAGAAAAGGGTCGGGGCTCCTCCCATCCCAGGGCTGCAGAGGCAATGGAAGCATTTGTGCTGGCAGGAAGGCAGCAGGAATAGGCAGCTCTTTCCTGTTTCGGGCAGCAGAATTCAGAGTGGATGTGTGCTCCTCCCTGCCAATGGCCTCTTGCAGAAAGCTGGACTCATGTCCAAATTTCCTCCCCAGCCCCATGGGTGCTTAAATAAGATACACAGCCAAGATTTTGTTCCACCTTTATTTTAACAATCAGATAAAAACAGCCATATTTTTAAAAGAGTCATTACATGGCAATTATAAAGTGCATTTTCCACTTGAATGTTGTGTACAAAAATATCTTTTAAAAACAAACATGCAAAACATCCTACAAGGCACTTCCAGGCATAGAGCAAGGAGAGTAAATCCCTCACTTCTATGTTCACATTGGCAATGGAAAAAGGGAAAAGGGGAAAGGCCACAAGTAGTATTTTTAAACTGCTATTGATCAAATAGTCAGTTCCCAACCTAGCTTTTACTTATGGCATTGCCCTACTAGCTTATCTTCTGTGTTCCTCCCTAAGCACACCCAATGAACAGCCTGAAAATGAGCCTGCAAGGAGATCCCACCATCCACAGCACCCCAGACCCACATGCCTTGTTTTGGCTCACAAACAGCTCTCCATAGGCACAAGAAGGTGCCAGGAGAGCACGACTTTTCTACAGTCAGTGTCTTAAAACATTAACACTATGCACTCAATAAATAAAAAATATCAGTGTCACTCAAACTTGCCTTAAGTTTAAAACCAAGCCAAGCTAGGCAACAGTCCCTTCCAGAGAGACCAGATGCAGGCTCTAAGGGCTGACTTGGGAAGCTGTTTGAACAGAGGAACCAAACCTGATGAGCTCTGGGCTAGCAAGTAGATTCACCACCTTAAGTAAGTGATCAGGAACAGTGAAGACACATACTGATTCTGTATTTTGAAAAAGCAGCAGTTGAAGGCCAGCTATTCTTCTTGCAAGCTCCCGTCCTTTTTGATATCCAACAGTGATCCCAGTATCGCTTCTAGGTTAGAGTAAAACAGCTTCTAAGTATTTATACAGTAGTCTCCAGAATTAAAAGCTATGTTAACAAAGTTAAGTAGTCTAGCCTGTTGCTCCTCTCCAGCACATCCACAGGCTACTAGAGGCACACAAAATTATATAAAGCTTATGCACTAGGAAAAGTAGTATTCCTTGACCTCTATTTCTACAAACTGTTCTGCACTCTTTCTGAGCTGAGGGATTAAGTTATTCTGCTCAGTTAGCACCCAAAGAAGCTCTGTGAGGCTGTTTGGCACTGCCAAGCTCACCACCTCAGCACACATCCAGAAGACAAGCCACCTCTTTAATCACAGGGATGGCTCACATCTGTGATTTGTCACATGCAGGGGTGCTGTCAGGACAACCCCACATCTCTCTCCTCACGGCTAGTTCTTTGCATAGGTGGGGTGAGCCACTTTTTATGGTCAGAGATGCAAAGTCTGGGCATTTGCAGGTCAAACTGGCAGACACTGCTCCAGCAGCAAGGGAAGCCCAGCACGTTCACCCAGGACAGCCACAGCACCCTCACAGGCAAGCAGTGCTATGCCTTTATCTGCCAAGCAGTCCGTGGCACAGAGTAACAAACCATTATCAGATCTTAAAAGCAACATCAGTTCCAAAGCCTGTTCATCCCAAAGCATTGCTGGGATCGCACATACCACCCCTTTCTCAGTCAAGGCACTTCCATCACAGTAGGTAAACAACAGTCACCTTCCTGTACAGGACACAGCATAGACAGCCATGGGGTCTGTTTGTGTTTAGCTCCTGTGACACCTGAGCAGAGTCTCCTGCACAGGACCCTGAGCCCCAGCTGGACAAAACTCTGGTTTGCAGTCCACAGGACGATGAAATGCATTTTCAGGGTCCAGCACAGCCAACTTCAGATGCCCATCAAGGGGAAAAAGCATCATTGATCACTTGTGATTAAAGAAACAGGAAGGTTTTGAAGAAGGCAGTCAAGGATGTCAACCCACAGCTGTGTTACAAGCACCACACAGCTACAGCTAATCTCTATTTTTGGTAACACCAATAGTATGAGAGATTTTCAAGATCATCTGATACAACAACCAGTGACTAAGCATACCAGATCCTCTCCCACAGGCACATCTCCTAATACGGCAGGCTGTAGGGCCACACTTCCTGTCATCACATTGCATTTTCACTTCCAAAACATGCTTTCTGCCTCTAGTAGGAAGGGCCTCATGACAAGGATATGTGCAAAGAGAGGACTCCATCCCTGCCAATCCAACCACACTATTTCCTGACAGGCACAGGCTGGCTTTGCAAGGAGAGCCCTGCAGCTGTAGTAGAGCCCACTAACAATATAATACTAGGACATAGTTTGAAAGAGCCTTTTAATACTAGGCAGGCAATACAAAGCAGCCACCACTGCACAGCTTGAACAGGCAATATAAGCACTGTAGTGTTTCCCTGGACACTGGCATCTTTACTGAAGAGGAGGAAGAAGTGCTGAAGAGACATAAACAATTCCAGGTCCTCTGATCATCTGCAGAGCCAGATTTGCTTCTCTGACTATAAGCCCCCTGCCAGCAGAGCGCTGCACATCTGGTTTTGCTGGGAGGCTTAAGCTACACAGAGCCATACTTCTTCCACCTATTCATACACCTGTGTTCAGACCAGCCCCAAGGCCTGCAGACACACCAGCAACAGTTAGTCAGCCTGGCCTCTGTCCTTGGGTCAATAGTAGGGCCCCAGCTTCTCGTAGCCGGAATAACTGGGCCACTCAGGAAAGAGGCCATAGGAGCACCGAGGGCTCCCAAATGGGTCAAACGCAGTGCCGAAGTCAGGAGCCTGTGGGGGACGGACAGCTTCCTGGGCAGACTTCAGTTCTGACCGTATGATCCTGTAATTTGTGCCCCTGTTGTTGTCCCAGTACACCTTCCCACTGCACTCAAAGGAAATGGCAAACTCAACTCTTTCATGTGACTGAATGCCCTCAGGCAAGCTGATGTCGAAGGAAAATGTGTCCTGATCTGACCCTCCATATGTATCTTTGACATACTGGCATGGGTGATCGACAAAGCTTTTCCACGTGTCAAACGTCATACGGATCTTCACCATCTTTTCAAAAGCAAGGTTCTTCACCTTCACTGTTCCCACAATAGATTTCTCCTTTAGCATACAGTTTTCCAGACAGACACAGTCTGTCTGGAGGCGGTTTCTGAAGTCCAGGTAGTCTACAGAGGGCTGAACAAAATCCAACACAAAGCTGTCCTTCTCCACTGTTGTCAGACCCACGATGTTGTCTATCAGCTCTGTGATGTTGAAAGAAATATCTAGTGGATCTTCAAACTCCGAGAACACCTTCACCATTGTCAGAGAGAAGCCTCTGCTATCTGCAAACGACACCCTCTTCTTTGCTTTGATGTGTGTGAAGGAGTTTGCTGCCTCTTCTGGTCCATTCAGTGCGGTCTTGCTGCTCAGCTGGATGCAGGGCCGCAGTGGCTTGCTTGGCTTTGGAGCAATTTTGCAGCCACACTTCTCTCTTCGCAAGGGTGAAGAGCACAGGTACAGCTGCATCGCCACGTCCACAGCCATTGCTTGCTTGTGAGGGAAATAGTCTAATACTCTGGATGGAAGATGAGAAGAAGGGTCAGTTGATGCCAGAAAAGCACTTTATTATGAATTCTGTCAGACAGTTGATTTATCACTTCCCCCCAGCCATCCCAAATAAGCTTGCTTCGTAATTAAAGGCAGGTACTCGCATGGTGTGATTTACAGACAGTGATAAACACACTACAGCAGAATTGGCAGGACCAGAGCCTGTTGTGCCCTTGAACAGCTCTTCCAACTGCTACAGGGACAGAGTCGCCCTTTGAAGGCACACACTCAAGCACTGTCCTCCTAGGCTAGCGATAGGCTCCAGAGCATTTGCAGTCCAAAGCAAAGCCCATGGCTCACTCCTGCCAATGCTCACACAACCCTCAGATTATCAAATTTCAATGCTACATAAAGCAGTATTCCTCCTGGGCTTTCCTCCCTCCAGGAGAGATTCTCCCCAGGGCTTCACAAGCTTTTTTAGGAGTAGGAAAAAAGCTACCAGTTTTATCAGTTACATACTTTTTTTATCTGCTACATACTTTTATCAGTTTGTCAAAAGCTGCCATACACAACCTGACTTCACCTCTCATAAAACCCCCAGATGTCAGCCAAAAAGCACTCGTTCAGTTGAACTACACACTTTGCTAATCACTGTCCCTCAGAACTGCTCCATCCAAAGTGCCTCCAAGTAGTATTGTAAAGATAGCAACAGTCTGACACAGCAGCAGGCCACAGGCCAACACTGCTCTGGATCTTTCTTCCCTCTACTCCACTTTAAAACAAACATCAGCTCAGAAGGCACATCAGCCAGTTTTTACCTCCCGCACAGAGCCTGCACCTCAAGCCTCCACAGGGCTTGTGCTCAGCCCCTGGAAAACATCCATACAGCCACAGGGTTTTGCCAAACACAACTCACCTACTTGAGGCTCACTGAGGAAGCAAGTCCTTCTCCCAGAAGGCACAGGCCACGTGCCCCTTCACTACAGCTTCTCCTCCAGCACCCATCCCATTCCTCCAGGGATGCAGCACCATCTCTCTCTCTCCATGCATCCACTGTAGGGCACTTTGCCAGATGTAGCCCTGGAGTTGTCTCTGCAGCCAAGCAGCTCCCAGAACCCTGCACCTATTGCTCCTGCCCTTAACACTGATATTCAGATGGATGCTTTTGGCAGACTCTCATTAGCTTGGCTCTGGATAAAATGCTGGATGGATTTATCACACACATCCCCTTTAAGTCAACGGTATTGCAGCTGACTTTAAACACAGAGTATTCCCTTAATAAAAATTCTGCTTGGCTGCAGGCCAGGCTCCAAAGCTGCTCCCACCACACAGAGAGGGATGAGGCAGCAACAGTAGCAGTGACCACTAGCCTTGTGATGCAGCTGAGTTCTGGCTGCCAAAGCCATGCACAGCCAGCTCTAGTACTTGATTGCTGCTCCCATGCCAAGAAAAAGTAAGAGCCATACTCTCCAATTCAGTGCTTTAAATCCCCACCCTGTAACACCAACACAGCAGCTCTGAGCAGGCTTTCACAGCATTCACTCAGCAAGGGTACCTGTTTATTCATTATTATGTGCCAAGGCTTGCATCCCAATGCACCCACCAGCCAACTCCTTCTGCAGTGCCTCCTTTCAGCTCAAGGGCAGCTGCACAAGACAGACACCTCAGATCCACCTGTCTGCTAACACTATTCTGTTCATCTCTACCTGGTTTTGCCAAGATTTTGTTCATACACGCTTCATTTAGGTCATTTCCTCCTTTAAATTAATGCAGTTTCCAATGCTGCTTCTCTTACTTGGGTCAGTTTCATCTGCATTGCATCTTTTCCCAGTGAGATTTATTCAGCTGAATTCTTGTAACTTCTGAGAAGTCAGGTTTCATAGTAAGCCTTGGTTATTCACTGTTTTAGAATGAAGATGCATTAAATTTCCAGCCCAGCTGCATAACTTGGAGCCTTTTTCCAAGCTAAAACCTATAGTGAGAGCTTTTCATAACCCACTGAGCGTGAGCCCTGTGCTTTTATGAACTGCCAGTTCATTTGATATCCCAGACAACTTTTTCTGCACTGGAGAGTCTGCTGATGCTCAGCTCTCAGCCAGAGGCAGGTTTCCCCTTTTGGGGCTGAGAAGGGTTGTCTTGAACTTCAGATGCTTTGAAGGTGAGAGCAGGAATATAGTTTTGAGAGCTCATTTAGGAAATAAAGCTCCAAGAAGCAAAAAGTACAAGGCAGGGTGCCCTGTGCAGGTACAGGGGCCAATTTCTTTCCCTCATCCCTCAAAAGCATAACAAACTCGACTCTGCCTCCGGACTTCTCCCTGTAGCTTCACCCGCTCCAGAAAAGGATGTCTGTCGCCACTTAGTCCTCCCTCCTGTCATTCCATGAAGGAGAATTAAGCCAGAGCCAAGGAATTACTTACACCTCCATTATCGAACCCCTTCGGTTGCCTCCGCTCTGCTTCCCACGCCACCTGGGGACAGGTGACCCCTCGCACAGGGCTGGGCGTGCAGCCCTTCCGAGCCCAGGTTCGCAGCCGTGACACGGCTGAAGCAGCGCTCGGACGCTCCGCACCCCGCACCCCTCCTCCTCCCCGATCCAGGGCGGGCCGGGCCGCCCCGCGGGCACAGCCCGCTTCCCACAGGCGTCTGTGTCTGTCCGGGCGGCGTTCGCTCGCTACAGCCCGCCCCCCCCGCAACGCCAGCCAAGCCGCGCCGCCCAGACCCGGGAGAGGCAGCAGAACAGAGCCCGCGGAGGGGCAGCGCCGCCGCCCCGGGGGGCTCCAGGAGCACTTATCAGCCGAGGGGCTGCAGGAGCCAAGCCGCAAGATTCCCGTTTTCCCCCCAGGAACAGCACCGCGGTGGGGAGCGCCAGAACCGCTCCCGCACACACGAGGAGCCTGCGAACGCGAGCAGGAGGCAGCCGGGGAAGGCAAAGGGGAGAAGCGGCGTCGGGGGTCGCGACGGGGCGGCGCACCCGTACCTGGTGCAGTGCATGGGGCCGGCCCGGCAGCACCACCTCGCGCCGCGCAGGGCCCCGCGCCGGCCTCTTAACGGCGCCCGGCCCCGCCCCGCTGAGCGACAGCCAATCAGAATGCTCCGAGCGCGGGTGCCCGGCACGCGAGGGGGCGGGCCCGGCCGGTGGGCGGGGCCGCGGTGGGCAATGGAGCCTGAGGGGCCGCGCTGGGACGGAGATCGGGGGAGTTCCCTGAGCAGCGCCGGGGCTCCCGTGTGGGGGAGCCACCCTGAGGAGCGCCGGGGCTCCTTTTGGGGGGACTTCCCTGAGGAGCGCCGGGGCTCCCGTGTAGCGGGACCTCGCCGAGCAGCCCCGCCACTCCCCCCGCGGCAGGGCAAGCTCGTTGTGGTAGTGACAAGCTCTGTGTCAGGCGTCGGCTGCCCCCAGTCCCTCACTATCTGTCGGTTCCTGTGCCAGGTTGCTGTCCCTGTGTGTCCAGAATCACAGAATCAATTTGGCTGGAAAAGACCTCCTGAGATCTTTGAGTCCAACGTATGACCGAGCACCACAATGTCAACTAAACCATAGCACTAAATGCCAGTTGCAGTCTTTCCTTAAACACCTTGGGGAGCATGACTCCACCAACTCCCTGGGCAGCCCATTCCAATGTCTAACCACCCTTTCTGTGAAGAAGTCCCTTCTAATGTCCACTCTAAACCTCTCCTGCTGCAGCATCTCAGTGTCCTTCCTGAACTGAGGGGCCAAAACAGAAGGGCAGAGTAGGCTTTCCAGATGCCACAAGCATCACAAACCCATGGGAATGTGCTCTTGAGACAGGAAAGCCTTTTTGGGGTATCAGTCTTGCTGTCTGAGCTGGCCCAGGGTGCTTGGGTGGTCAGGGCCAGGTGAGGAGGAGGGTAACTCTCACACTCATATCTTGTGGCCACAGTGCCAGGGCTGTGCTGGCCCTGGGTAGAAATCTCCAAAGCATACTCAGAAATCTGCTTTCCAGATAATATTTATTTGTGCAGAGGGAAAAAAAATGCCTTTCTTTTGTTTTGTTTTGTTTTGTTTTGTTTTGTTTTGTTTTGTTTTGTTTTGTTTTGTTTTGTTTTGTTTTTGTAGAGATGGCTTCCGTCCATGAGAAAAAAACACCAACAGGGTCTGGCTGGCAAAGAGATCAGCTCCATGGAAATCCCTATCCAGCACATGTTCAGAGCTGGAAAGGTGTTTCCAACATCCTGAAAACGTCTGCCAGGTGAGTCGATGCTCTGTCATAGACCCCTCTGCTTTGCAGGGCCAGCTGGGCCAAAGGGTCTTCCAAAGTGTCCTCCTGCCTCCAGTTCTCATTTCTGCTCCTTTGGGCTGCTCCTGCGTGATGTCAGCACAGAGCCCAGTGTCCTCAGTAATTTGGAAAGTGTTCATGGAGCTGGCCTCCCTGTCAGGGGAGTGGCTCTGTGGACAAATGCCACCTCCATGGGACAGCAGCAGAGGCGGCAAAGCCTGCTGGAAAGTAGGGATAGTGCATTTACCTTCTCCCCATGGTAGCAGTGGGGATAATTTTTGTGCCACCTCTGGCCTCTAACTGAGCAGCTGCAAACAGTGCTGCTCTCTCTCACCTTCCTTACGAAACAGAAAAGCAGGATTGAAGTGTCAACATTTGTTTTCCATTAACTTGTGGAAACACAGACAGCTATTGTTAAAGCTGGAGACTTCCTGCTGGAAGCTGCCATTTAATAAACTTATTACTCTGCAAGGCAAAAGGGTTTTGTTGGGGGAAAAAAATCATGCCTTTTTGTTTCATAAACTCTATTTTGATAAAAGCAGTGGTAGTGTTTAAAGTTGGAGAGAGAGAGCTAAAAGATGTACCCATTGCAGGAATGTTACAGATTTACAGTAATATTTCATGTGCTGAAGGTATGAGGGGTATTGTGTAATGCTATTCAGCATGTATTATGTAATGACAGAGCTTACAGCAGAAATGAAGGGACCCATGTTCAGATTTCCCCAGGAGACAGACATAGGATAAGGTGGTCATGGCCCATGGACTCCCTCCAGTGCTGCCTCCTCTTCTCCAGGCAGAGCCACTGCACCCTGGCTCCAAAACTGGTGGAAGCCCCGACCTGACTCACACTTGTCACTCTGGTCCCACCACAAGTTTCTCCTGCGTGTTGCTGGCAGCTCAGCACTATGGAAGTGCCCAGGGAGGTGCTGGTTCACCTCTGTGCTGTGCAGGCAATGCCCAGCCAGCCCGCAGCGCCAGGCATGGAATGCACAGGAGGTGGCTCAGGGTGCATTTCTGCCCCTGTTTGCTGTGAGCGGGGCAGGGTGTTGCACAACCGTGGCTCGGTGTTTGCTCCTGAAGCAAAGGTAGGTAGAAGTCTGGGCAGGGCATTGTGGCAGACTGTGGACACAGGCTCTTATCTCTGGGAAGCTGAGATAGTGGCTATATTTAGCTCAGTGCTACGGCCTTGCGCAGTGATCTTTGTGATTTCCCCACAGCTTTCCCCACACCCCTCGTGCTTTGCAGAGGGATGAGAAGAGCTTGCCCCCTGGCATGAGGAAGAGGCTGCACGTGTCTTGTCTCTGGGGGAGTACTGTAGAACTAGTCCCATCCATGATAGCTCTGGAAGGAGGGTCCTATTCTCCCAATCATGTCTCACTTGGCTTTTCTCCCTCAATCAACCCATTGAATATTTACCCCAGCACATCCTGGTACAGGACATGGTGGCTCCTGCATCTCTTGGACGTAGCCTTGCTAGTTTGCTGCCTGAGGGGAAGCTGAGCTTCTCCAGCCCTCTAGAGGGGTCCTCCTTTCCCCTGTCATGCTCCCTCAAGAGCCACTCTACCAGCAGGCTCGAGTAGGTCCTTGGGGGCCCTTCCTGGTCCTGCCACATCCTCAGTGCCCTGCTGGAAACATGGATGGATGGTGCTTCTTCTCCTCCATATTGGGAATCTCCAGGCTGATGCAACAGCTCAGCTTTCCAGCAGTTGGCCAGTGGGCAGTCCTAGCAGGAAAGGGGAGAGGGGCCAAGAGTGTTGTGCAATGTGTCCATACCACATCAGGCTGCAGGGCCAAGGCTCAAGGGCGAGGGCTGTTAACCAGTGGAGTGGCTGATGTAATAGGGAGCTGTGCAGGGGCTGCTGCCATAGGGCACCCCATCCCATATCTCATGCCCTCTCCCAAATCAGCAGTCTGTTCCCACCCCTTTTAGGTTTCATGAGACTCGGCAACTGTTGGGGAGAGACCCAGTGAGCATCCTTGCTGACCAGAAACAGAGCAGGGTTTGGCTGCAGAGGCCAGCTGGCCAGCGGCCACTGAGCAATGTCTGCCCTTGCTGGCCAGCCAGCACTGACAGTCCCTTGGCCAGCTATGGCTAACGTGACAGAAAGCTGTAGGAAGCATGGATTCCCTCACCATCCATTTGGTAACTGCAGTCAACTTGGTAACTCTCACCGTCATCTCTAAGTGTGTGCTGAAGCCTGTTGTGTTGCTTGGGAGGTCCTTGGCTTCTCTAGTGTCACAGCAAGCACAGCTTCATCAAAGGGCAGACTTGAGAAGTCTTCTTGGGTGATGGGATTTCCCTTTTTTTTTTTTTTCCATAGGTCTCAAACTCCTGTCTCTGTCCCAGGCAATTAAGCAAAGAACATTCAATGTGCTCCAGTATCAAAGGAAGTCCGACTCTTGGCTAAGGCTCGTGACTGCTTTGGGGAGCTGTGCTCCAGGGCAGAGGTCCCACTGCTTCTCCTGTCCAGAAATGAGGAGTTGCTTCAATGTACTGGCTGGAGGCCTGAGGTGGGGTATTTATCTTGGCATGGCTCCCTTTGGATCTCATGTGCACCCATGGTCAAACACCCTGAGGAACGTGTACTCTGTCCACTGAAGAACATGGCACCTGCCCTTCCAGGCCAACATGCACAGGAAAGATGGTGTGGAGCCAGATAGAAAGCCTGGCCTCGTACCATGTGCTGTAGAGAAAGACTGGGTATTACAAAACTGTGGCTCTCAATATCAAAAATGCCCAAAAAAGAGAGACCTTAAAAATCGTTGCTCAGAAAGGGAAAATATGGGGAAATGAATGAAGGCAAATTAGCCACAACAAATGCTTTAAGGAAAGCTGCTACTTAGAGAGAAAAAGGGGAATGGGCTTTCAGCAAAGGAAGAGCTCAAAGGGCAGCACAAATGACAGTAGTGAAACCAAATGACAGGCAGACAGGAGCAACAAAGAGAGGAGTCCTTGGCCTGGCATACAACATGCTTGTTGAAAATGTTGTATCAGTGCTAAGGTGGGGCTGGGGACAAAGTTATAAAAAAAGTCTTTTCTCCAGAGACTGGGACCCAAGAGGGGGTGAGTCCCTGCAGGAAGAGAATGGTACCTCCTGCTTTTTCAATATACATAATGTTCTTTTCAGAGAGCTGCTCAAGGACCTTGCCTTCCTGCAGTCTACAGAATTTATTCCCATCAGCAAGGTTCTGGAAAGATCATAGAAAGAAGGTTGGTTTTCTGTCCCAAGATTGCATAAAGCAGTGCTACAACTGTGTATCCATCCTTACTTTTTTTTTTTTCTTGAGAGCCTCTCTTCCTCTAGCGAACATGCACTGTAAAAATGTCTAGCTTGACCTCCCAGAAACTTTTCTTTGCTATGCTTCAGCTGTTGCAGAGAAACATGGTGATTTTCCATCCCTTCTGCTGTTTGTTTGAACCCAGGGGTACCTGATTGTGCAGATACCATGTGTGAAAAAAAAGGTTGTAAACAGGATGGAAGAAAGGAGCATGAAGACACAGCTTGAACTAAAACATCAAATCCTCTGAATTCCCCATATGCTCCTGCAGGAGAGAGACAGCAAGGGCTGGGCTGGAGTGTCAAGAGTATGAAAAGGAATTTGGGCTGTTTCAGTGGCTACACTGGTGTGATTGCAAATCCAGAGGGATGCTCAGCTCCTCTCAGGCAGGCTGAATCAGCCCAGCTGCATTGATAGCTTGCCTTTTTTATACCATACTGATATATCCAACTGGCTGAACTTGAACCTGCCCTAGATGCATAAGTTATGGTGAAGCAATATATATTTTAACTTTGGTGCCCTGCAAAGTTTGCAAACCTTATTTGGTGGAGCAGTTGTCTTGGGAACTTGTATGTATCCAGGCTTGGGGACTCAGAGGGCTTATCTTAGTGCAAGAGTCTGAGCTTTGCCCGAAAGCCACTTGTATGTTGATGAAGGCTGGGAGAGAAAAAGCCAGACTGACAAGTGCATGTAGTTCTTGATGATAAATGTGATCCTAAGCTCCTTTCAGGGGTTCATACCTTTCAGCTGAGTCTCTCTGAGTATCCAGGCTCTCTGCTGGTCCATCCCTCCATGAAGCATTTTGTCTCATCTGAAGATTAGTGTCAATGAAAGATGGGATCTGTTGCTTTCTGGACCTTTGTGCATTCACTCTAGAGAGAATCTGACAATCAGCAGGAGCAAGACGCTTGACTTTTAAACAGTGCCCTGGGCAAGTGCCAAAGGCAATGCCAGTGGTAAAGGCAAAACCTTAGGGTGCTGGGGAAGGTCAGCTGAACCTACTCCAGTCATCAGCCTTTGCATTTCTTGAAAATGGTTTTCAAGTGTAACCTGGCCTTTTTATTTGGAAGTTTTAATTTAATCCCATGTGGGCAGAAGTTATTCAAGGATTTTTACCCAATTAACCAGAATCTTGAAGTTTCCTTCTTGCAGAAACTAACTGCTAGCAAAGATTACCTCTCTCTGGGGATCATGGACTTCTGAAGTTAGCACAATAAATGCTACTAAGTAGGTCACTTGAGATCCCAGCTTTGGAGCATACAAATACCTCCAATGTCTGCAGGTACCTTGGCATTGCCTCATCTCCTGAGTACTTAGGATCCTTCAGAGACAGCTCTCTCCCTCCCTGATCTTACAAGATCCAGCTAATCTCATCTCCACCTCACAGGATTATGCACAGAGACTTTGCACCACAGCAAGGACTTCTAAACTCGGATTGGATGAAGCAGAATTTAGGAAATGTGCCTGCAGACAAGAGGCACACCCAGGGCAGGAATAACTCTAACAGGATCTG
Source organism: Chamaea fasciata (assembly GCF_029207755.1). Lineage (NCBI taxonomy): Eukaryota > Metazoa > Chordata > Aves > Passeriformes > Sylviidae > Chamaea > Chamaea fasciata. The sequence goes on along the minus strand of NW_027094091.1, from coordinate 43,887,529 downwards.
GAACGCAGGCTAGCTATTCGTAGGAAGGCTGCCTCTGTCTCTGGTTGGGGAGGAGGGAGTCAGGCCATTGAACTGCAGACAGCTGGGAATAGCTCATGTCCCAAGCCCACAGAGCCTGGGAGCATTTTTATCTGTTTCTTTCAGCTCTCCTGCTTCTCTAGTCTTTGCTCATCTCATATTATTGATCTACCCAGCTTCCCTTCATCAGCAGCTCCTGGGACCCTGCTGTGGCTGAAAACCAGAGTAAATAAAATGCAACCTCCTCCCAAAAGTAAGATAAACTGTGTGGTGTCCCTCAAGTTTCCCTGAATGCTATTGATTCCTGAGCAGAAGTTAAACTGCTGGAAAGCAAGTCAAGATGGTGCAGACACAGCAGGTGGTGAAAGAGAAGGTCTTTGGCTTTGTAAATAGGAGACCAGCTTATTGTGATTTGAATCCAGTGGCACCAGCAAAACTGTAAAAAACAGCAATAGCTGGGGGCTGGAGGAAAATCATGAAGTTGAAATAAATATTATGGTTCTGAAAGTCACCACAAATAGGCTGGGAATTGAATTTGCTGACTTATCTACTCCTAATAAAGAGAAAGAAATCTAGAAGAGGTGAAATAGTGCATAGCAGCTAAACACCCTGGAGTTTAATTTTTTTTCACCTCCAGAACTGCAGTGATTACTTAGGTGTTTTGTCAAATGTCAAATGCTGCAATAGGCCATCTTTCCTAATTTTTCAGAAATACTTTGACCCCCACTGCATTAGTCCAATTTTGTGCAGTACAACTCCATCAAAACTCACAGTGCAGTGCCGAAAAACTGCAGACACCACCAAATACTCTGCAATTATTATTTCCATTCATCTAAAGGGCTACTTCAGAATACAAAGTCTTCTGTGATATTCAGGCTCCCAGTGAAGCAACAACCCGGAAAAAACCAAACACTATTTTCTGAGGCTGGTTGCTGTAACCCTATCATCTGAGACTCACAGAGCACTTTGGATCTCCTCAAGAGCACGTCCCAGAGACAGGAAGTTGCTGTCACATCCTGGAGATGGGCTATGTATCTAAGCTGGCTGACCCACAGAGCAATGACCCACCTCAAACCCTGCCAACTTTCTCAGCTCTCTTTGATTGCTTAGTCTTGAAATTACTCAAGTCCAGTCTTCTGACTTTGCCTCCCACAAGGTCTGGTTGGTTCCTCTCCCTCTGTTGGGTGGATTCTCCTCGGGGGTCTTTACAATGCCTAGTGCACCTCAGATTGTGGCTGATGTGAGCTGGTTTTGAGCTGCTTGACAGCTTTGGGACAACCTTTGAAGCCCTTGGTGCCACAGCTTCTAGAGTTATGCCTGTGGTGGGGTTTGCTCAAGTAAGGAATTTGCTTAGGTCCTCCAAGAGGTAGGCAGAGTTAGCTCAATCAAATTAAATAACCAAGTACTGTTCAATTAACAGCTTAACCCAAGTCGCTTGTGTCTTCCCTGGCAGCCAGGGCTGACTCAGCCTGTGCAACAGCACGACTGGGGCTTTGCACCATTCCTGTCCAGGGAATCATGTGCAGGATGGAGCTGCCCTGGCACCCAACCTGCCTCCAAGATTTTTAAAGCCTCTGCTTAAATGTGAGCTAGAGCAGCTATAAATAGCAACCAGTGGCCCCTGGTTAACCCAAGGGCTTTGATCGTGGAACTGGCTCAGTGTGTGAGTGATTGGCTGCTCATAGCCTCAGCTCCCACATTGACTGGGGGCCAAGTTCATCAGTACTCCTGGTTTATTGCTGCTTTGTAGTCTGGGTAATGGAGGGGTGGGAATATGTTCCATTTGACACCTCCAAATATGAAAATACATATTTATCTATTATATGGCAATAAAAATGCTTGTACATAATTACAACATACAATTCATAATCAAAAATATAAAGCATAAATTTCAAATTAAGAGTTAAATGCAAAGCAATCTGTAATTTTTAAGATGAATAATATAATTACAATAAATCTCTTGATAAAGGGTTGGAAGCAGCTGCCTCGGGGTGGGGAGGATGCTTGACACCAGCATTGCAAAGCCGGCAATGTCCCCATCTGGTATGGATGCTGCAGTGCATAGTCTGTCACGGGTTTGACCACTGCTTACCACACTACTGCTGGCCCCCAGCACTTCTTATCTGCATGAGCACACATCCTATTCATTGAGCGGACTTCCTTTGTTTTGCAGCTCACTCTCCCTTATGTGTGTGTTATTGTCTTATGATCAGACATCGTGGTTGAATTATGCACAGCACTCCAGGTTTAATTGCTTTTTCCATGTCATTCCGAAGTGTGATTCTCTTAAATAATCGTCAGGGCTGTGTTCCCTGCTGCCAGGCACTGCCAAGGCTGTACATGGAGCACTGTGGCCAGTTTGTGTCCCCAGTGTGAGACAAATGGTGACAGGCTTCAGCCCAGTGGCTGCCACCAGACTGGAACATGTGGTGTGTAAGGAGACACCAAGGGAGATGGGCTTTTTCAGCTCAGAGGAGAAACAACAAATAGTGCCCCAGGTGCATCTTCCACTGTGTGAGAGGTAGACAGTGAATGCAGAGTCAAACCTTCTCAGAAGTGCCCAGTGTAAGGACAAGAGCCAACAGGCACTTCTGCAACATAGGGACCTCTGACGAGACGGGTGGAAAATACTGCTCCAGAACATTGGGATGGCAGTGCATGGCCCAGAGAGGTGGCAGCACCTCCATCCTTGGGAACCAATCTTGCCTTGGCCCAAACATCCTGAGCTGACTGTGAGTATCCCTCACACAAGGAATGAGAATGGGATATATGCCCCCAGAGCACCATTCCACACATATCCATCCATGATTGTATGATTATATTTCCCCATTTGAAACTGTTGCCTCCTGAAAGTGTTGATGGCTACTGAGTCCCCTGATGCAGTCTGTGGTAGTTCACAGACCCATCTCAGTGGACCAATGCTCTCACAGGAGCAGGCAAAAACCCACAGTGCATAAAATTAAGAGTATGTGCTAGCTACAGTGAGCAAATACAGAATGCTTAGAGGCAGACAAGACATGGAGAACTCCTGTATCAGCGTGGCATTTAATGTAACGCTGTAATGGATTTAATATCCAGCAAGATGTCATATTTAATATCCAGTGTAGTTTAATATCCAGCAAGATATCCTAGTCTAAGGTAAACACACACATCCCATACTAATACAGATATCTTACTCTGCATGAAGCAATTAAGCCTCTCTGCAAGCTGTGCACAAGGGAAGTGGCTCACAGACCTTTGTCCACTGTGCACAATGTGACTCTTGCACCTCTGAAGATTCCTGCCTGCCTTAGCTCCCGCTGCAGACCAGATGGCCTCCTGCCGGGTACCACTGTTCCCCACAACATGCTCATCTGCCATCTGCACTGCAGTCTTAAGTAAGTTTGGCTGGTTTGTTTCACTACTCACTCTGAATGAAGTGAATTCTACATGAATGAAGATCGTATCAGCTACTATCAAGAGACTGCTCTTATTTTTTCCACTTGTAACAGAGGTGTATGTAAAATGTGCCACTCCCTGTCACAGCACCCTGCATATAATAAAAATTTATGTGAGTTCAAAAAGGGACCAGACATAGTCACAGAATCAAATATGCCACTGTTGCCTGCAAAGACACTCCCACCTTTCCAGGAAATGCTTGATCTGCAAACCAACCTAGCTGGAAAAGTAATCAGAAGAGAAATCACTACAGGCTTGCCCAGCATTTCTTTTCCTGAGGCATGTGCCATAGCTCTCTCACAGCCAGGGTGAGAAGAGAGATGGACAGCACTGCAGCTTAAGGTTTCACAAAAAAATTACTCAGTGTCAGAGGTGTATTGGAATTTCTCCCTAGAAATCTACACAGAAGGCAAAATTCTATGGGGAGAGAGGGACAGATGCAGAGCAAAGAGCAAGACAGCCCAACTCCTCCCTACGTGAGAGCTCCTGTGTAGAATCACGGAATTGTTGAGGTTGGAAAAGATCTTTAAGATTGTCAAGTTCCAACCCTTAAGCCAGCAGTGCCAAATCCAGCAGTACACCATGTCCCTAAGCACCACATCTACATGTCTTTTAATATCCTCTAGATGTTGCACTCAGCAGGTGAAAGCCATATTCTCTGATTTTGGTGGTCAGACGATCACAAACAAGACCATTTGGTGTTAAAAGTACCAAGTCTGCTAGGGAGCCAATAAATTAACAGCACCATTCTGGTAAGTTTGGCCATAAGCCGAACTGGCAGCTTTTCAGTGAACCCTTGGCGTTTTCAAATAACTTGAAATCACCTGTGGAGACAAGTAGTGACAGCCATCCTGATGCTTCCCCATCTACATGCTTCAGTTGGGGAACCCAGGAAGCTCTGGTAACTCCAACCACCCTGTACTGGGGGAGCTGGGGCAAGCAGCAAAGACACTGGTGAGAACCACTGGCATAAAACTCAAAGATGAGGCACCTGTGGCAGGTGAAATGAGCCTCTGCTTGATAATACACAGGACCATGAGAAGTAACAGCCAAAGAGTCTGAGATTTCTGTGATTCTCTGAGCAAAAAAAACAAATAATCATCCAAAAGCTGCCCTTTTGTCAACACTGACACCCCAACTTCCATGCAGCTGGCTCAGTGCCTGGACAGGGAAGGGCCCAGATGTGGGCTAGTGGCATTTGAGCTTGAGGGCTCTCGTGTCTAGAAAAAGCCTGATAAGAGCCAGGAATGCAAGTGGTCCTGAAATAGGGATAAGGGCAGCTGGGGAATGCCTCATATGGATACATGGGCTGGGGCAGTGGGGCTTGGTATGCAAGGAGATGACACCTGCCCCACACACTCAGTGTCACATTTCACTCCCCGGGAAACTCACATGGGGTGAGTGACATGTGCTGTGTCTCAAAGGCACTGTGGAGACTGCCCTTGGCCTGCCCTACACAGAGCTGCAGGAGGAGGGGGGTCATTTTCCCCAGCAGTTCCCAGAGCTTGAGCAGGCCTCCATGGAACTTTGAGTGATGAAGAGTGGCCCTCCCTGCCCAGCCATGCACAGCACACAGCCCTTCAAATTGTGTGGCATGTGCCCCTTGTGTCAAATGCAAAAACATTGCTGTCACTGTCATCTAAGAGGTCACCAAGCCTGGCCACCATGGTAGGACCCCAGAAGGTGCATAGCCCTCCCTGCTGCCCTCTGGGATGTCCCAGGATTTTGATGAGGCACAGCCCTTCCTGCTGCCATTCCAAGGTCCCCAGCCTCAGTCTTTGCCTCCTTAGGTGAGGTTTTGGAGATATAGCCAGCCATAGCGTTCTCATCGTGAGTTGCTATTCTTTTAACCTAGTTTGGGGAACATCACAAGCAGAGGGGAAAAGATGGTTTTCCTACATTTCCGTGTCTCACAGGTCTGTGCAGTGGTGTTTATAATCATCCTGTCCACAGGCAATCTGGAATTTGGGCTGAAGTGTCTGACCCAAAGCCAGTCCAGACATTGCCATCAGAGCAAGGTGTAAACTCAGGGGCAGATCAAAGTCAGATTTTAGCTCCAAAGCATGGAGCAGTGCCTGGAGGTTCCCTCATGGTTTGCCTTTTCTATGCTGGATGGGTTTTGCTTTTACCAGAGGTTGTGACCCAGTTTCTGTTTCAGTGACCAGGTCTGACAGTGATTGTAGATCATCCAAAAGAAGCTCCTGAGCTTTCCTGAGTTCTTTTACTGGGCTGTCTGAGATATCTTGGTCCATGGGTTCCAGCACAAGGTAAGGCAAACTCCTTTCTCAGGCACGCTACAGACCACAAAGGACAGGCATGGGCTGCCATCTGGGATCAACATGCTAGGTAAGCCCAGCACCAAACAACGTGGCAGCCAGCTACTGTGTGCCATGTGAGTATTGGAGACTATTATTTAACCTATAAGTAAATCTTGTCCTTATCTTGCTCTTCCTTTCATCTTGTGGAAAAGGATATTCAAGCTCTCTCTAATTGTTTTTAGTTGTTTAATGCCTTTCAATCTCAGCCTGGAGCCAGCTTGGAGGAAAAAAACAAGTGGGTGCTCACACTGAGCAGTTGTAGCCAACAAAGATGTGTGCTCCATGGGCATTGTTGCCAAGTCCCCTGTGCTGGTGGTGGGTACTCTTTGGGGTGCACAGGGCTCATGACTGATTAGTTCAGTCTTAGCTCCAGGTTTCAAGCAAACACGATGAGCAAATGCCTTCCAGAAGGTGCCTCCAGCAAGAAGCACTGTGGCTTCCCTGTCATCCCTCCGGGGACTGCAAGATTTCCTTTTCTCTGGCTGCCTCAGCTTCCTGGGAGGTCGCTGCTGATCCACCTCAGGCACAAGCAACCTTAAGCAAGTGCCTCTGTACAGCCCTTTCCTCAGGCTCTCTGTCACCACAGAGTTTAGTCTAACCCAGACTTTTCCTCTAGGCAGGCCTGGAGGATGGCAGCAGAAACACGTATTTCCCTTCTTCCAAATGCAAGCGGAACGTGGGAGCCCCAGCTCAGCAGAGGCTGAAAGGCTGGCAAAGAGTCCAATTGAGTAAAGTGCCTTTTTCATATCCAGTGGAGATGCAATGTAAACATGCCAAAAATTCTCTGCCATCAATCCTATCCACAAACTCAAATTTTTGGGAAACCAACTGCAAACAGTATCTCAGCATATGTATCTGCTCCTGGCCTGCTTTTCTTCCGTTCTCTCTTCCCCATGTAGTGGTGTTTAAGAGCAAAGAGAAACAAGGGCTGAATGAAGCAGTAGAAAGCTTTGCTACCTCCACAGAAGTGCAAGAGACTGAGTGTGGCCAAAAATCCAGAAATCAAGCATTAAGGAATTTCAGACTAAATCACCTTAACTCTGCCCAGTGCTGAGCTGATGGGAGAAGTCCCTCTGCTTTGCCCAATGGTAGAATTGAGACAATGAAACAGAGGGTCTGCAGAAGGGTCTTGTGGCTCCCCTGTGGTAGGTGGTACCCAGTGGGGCCTTTCCCTGCCTGGTTTGGAGCATCCCCTTCCCTCATTGCATGGGGAGCAGGAAGTTTGTGCTGGCTGCTGATCACATAGTGATGGCGAGCATGTGACTCTGCTCTTTTGCAGCTCTGGCCCCATGTGACTGGTATTTCTTTCCAGAATTTACTATTCTCTTGTATTCTATAATGTTCAGTGATAATTTTCACTTGATTTTAAAGTATTGAATTGTTAGGCAGTACATTAAACTTTCAATAAATGCCACTAATTCCAACACCCACAGAAATACCATATATTACAATGTTTTAATCCAGTCCATACTGCACTGATGAGGTAAGTTATTTGCCAGTGTTTTGAGGTCAGGCAGAGTGATTGGGAAGAGACTCTACACTTTCCCAGTTTATATCTAGGCCTCAGATGGAAACAAGCATCAGATTTATGCTGAGCAGGGCTGCTGAAGAGTGTGGTGAGCTCTGTACCTGTGCCTCTGCAGCCCTGGAGCACAAAGTGAGCACAGACCCCTACCAAACTTTCAGCTGCAGCTGGAGAAAGGAGCCACCAGGATCCTATGTCCCTCTCAGGTGGCTGAGGTCAGAATCCCCTCTGTGAAGTTTTTCCCTGGCATCCTGCTGGGATTGGGCCAGGCCTTGGCAGGTGCTCAATTGTCTTTCAGGAACCCTCAGGACAAAATGTTTGTGCCCTGCTGGGCTGGTATGGCTCAGTAGCAGCTACATGACACCTAACTCCAGGTGTCTGCACTGAGACTGAGCACCTTACTTCATCCCTTCCTCCAGAGGCAGGCAGAGACACTCGAGGAAACATCTGGCAGCTGGTTTCATGGTAGTTCTGCAAGACCAAAGTCTCACTCCTGCTGTTTTACTTTTTGCTGCAAGGCTGGGACTGTTTTAATAAGCCACAGTTATTTACCATGGCCTCTGGAACTCCTGCTGGGCTGCGCTGTGCTCTCCCCTGGAGGCTGACTGGGTTTGGGGCTCTCACTGAGGCCGGGAGGTGCTGGCAGGCTCAGACAGACTGAGCATCTGAGTGCGTAACCCCAGGGTTATCTCTGGAAGACCAAAGAGCCTGGCAGGTTGTATGCAACTGCAGCTAACAGGGGGAAGGTTTCACAGTCCTTGAGCTTTTCCCAATTTTTTCTCCTCCTTTATTGCTTTTGTCATCTTCCCAAAGGCCTGGGAATGCCTTAATTGGAGATGGGAGCCCTGATGGTGGGTGCAAGGTTAAATATGTGCTTTTTCTTCATGAATAAGGCAATTTATATCCTGGCATAGAATCAAAGAGTCATAGAATATACTGAGTTGGAAGACAATGACAAAGGATTATCCAGTCCATCTCCTTGCCCTGCACAGGACAGCCCCAAGAATCACATCCTGTTCCTGAGAGTGTTGTCCAAATGCTTCCTGAACTTCATCAGGCTTGGTTCTATGACCACTTCCCTGCGGAGCATGTTCTAGTGCCCAGCCACCTTCTGGGTGAAGAACATTTTCCTGATATCCAACCTAAATCTCCCCTGACACAAGTTCATGCTGTTCCCTCAGATTCTGTCCACTGATCACCACAGAGAAGAGATCAGTGCCAGCTCCTTCTCTTCCTCATGTGAGGAAACTGTAGACTGTAGTGAGGAATATATTATATATGCTCACACATGCTGAAATTTTGGGCTGCCCTCTCCTTATGCTGATATATCCATACCACACAGACTGCTCAGGACAGATTCTCACCCCAGCCATGAGAGATGCAATGACAACCACACCCAGCATCTCCTGTATGAGAGCATCCCATATGCCATCTCCCTCCCAACCAGCTCAGACAGTGCTGTTTGCTTGTGGTGGTGTCATCTGCCCCTTGGTACTTCCCCAAAAGCCACAAGGCCATACGGAACATATTTGGCTGGATCAGGACAGCTACACCCCTATGAAGCTAGAGCTCGAGAGTCATAGTCCTAAGGCTCACACATCTTTGTTTCCCAGAAAAAAAAATGTAGCTGGGCCATGTGTTTTGTGCTAGATGCTGCAATCTGTGGCTGCCCAGAGCTCTAGCTTGCAGTAGATATATTGCTACAGCCAACCCCACGGCTTTCCAAAGGGACTGGCAGCATCCCTCACTGCAGGAGAGGCGTGCTGAAGGTCACAAGCCTGTGTGTCCTGCAAAGCTCTTCCTTTGCAATGGAAAGAGCACATCTCAAGGGTGTTCAGGGCAAGAGAAAAGCAAGTAGTCCCCTGGAAAGCAGAGCCAGCAACCCATTGCTTTGATGCTCCATGTCTTTGATAGCACTGCACAAATGAGGTGAGGTCCTACCAGGAGGTCTGCTGCCTCTGCTGGGCTTGATCTTCCTCGAACCAGGATATTTTGGAGACCTTGTGCTTGGGTCTAATCCTGGCTTGTGGCTGGCTGTTGACCTGTGGGTTCAAAAGGTTTTGAGAAAGGGACTCACAGACTGACTGGCCAATATCAAACAGCCCCTGCTTGTAGGAAAAGGGGTTAAACCAGAGTGAGCTGGGCAGAATGAAAGACGGTGCCACCCTGAAAGGAGAAAATGAGTGCAGTGCTTTATGTCCCAGGATTTAGCAGCACAGTCCCTGGAAAGTAGACGCAAATGTTCAATGCTGACAGTCCTACATTGCTCTGAAGGAAAAATGAAGAGACAGACCACTTCCAGAAAGGTGGCTGCGCCCTGGAGGATGGATGTCAGCACTTCCCCACACATTTGGGCACCTCCTGGGAGACGGCCAGTCTCTGAGAAAAGCCTTGCACACTTTAAAAATCAGGACCTTGATAGCTTCTGGGCATCCCACTGGAACAGACAGGCCAGATTACAGATTTAAAAATCTTTCCTCAGGTTTTCCAAAGAAAGCTGGTGGGGCATCTTGCCAACAGCCACCTGAGACAAGGTTAAGCTACAGCAAACAGTAGTGTAGGCAAAAATCTTTTGCATTTATTCATTAAAAGTTGATTAAATTAAAATTCTGGCAGTTAAATGAAAGAAAGACTACATCTTGGAAATGAAAACCCTGCCCTTGGATGGGGAATTACCTTCTAAAGCAGAAAGCACATTTGAATACTTAAGAGAAAACTGAGGCAGTGTCAGAGTCATGGCTATGGGGCTCTCTCCTGCACTTGTTTTCCAGTCTCATCCCAGTGAGTTTGACATGGCAGCAGAAGAGTTGTCCCAGATGTTAAGTTCTGGAGACTTTAGGATTGTTTTAAATAAAGTGGGCTGCTTGATTAGCTGAACCAACCTCTCTGCCAACACACTTGCTATGTATGGCAAACACACTCCATATTTGGCTTCGAGCACACTTTCCATGTCATCAATGCAAAAAATTGAGTGGGCATAGTATGTCATAAAGGTAAGAAGATAATCCAAACCTCCTACCTCACCAAAACAGAAAAGAAGTTCATTATTTATTTAACATTACAGGAAAGAAACAATTTAATCTACCAGTCACAAAGATAACACTAATTTAACTTTGCTGCTGTGAGCACTAGGAACTTGATACAGCAAGCTCCTCTGTGAGAAGGCAATTGTTTCTATTTTTGCAGGGACTGGTATTCATGAGATTAAGCAAGATGCTCTGGAGGCAACCCCAGCTCCCTGGGTGCCTGTTTTTGGACAGTACTGCAGTGGCAGTGTTTTTCATGGGGCTAAAAGCCGAGTCAGTGTGAAGCTGTGTGTGGTGCAGCTTGATCTGGCAGAGAGCAAAGCTGCCGTGAATCCTGCAATAAAGCCAAAATGCCCATCCTGCATGAGACTTTTGGAATCTTGTTGAAAGGATTTATGCAGTATTTTTTCCAGGGAGGAATACAAACCCTGTGTATTTGTGTCTCTCGCTGCCATCAAATTTTCATGGAGCGCTCCTCCCCTTTGCATGAACATTGGGATTTCTCTGCTGGTTCCAGGCTCAAGGCAAACAGACAACAATAAAGACTAAATGCAGCACATGCCAAAGCCCATCACAAAATGTCGACCCTACAGTAGGAAACAGCTGCAGTTGCCTGAGCTGGTGCCCTTCTTGTTCCAACTGCCCAACTTCCTGCCATCTGCTAGGTAAGAGAAGCACACAAGTAGAGATTCAAGGAGTACTCCTACACATGAAATCCTCACATCTGGGATTTGCACTGGGCTTGGACTCAGACTCAGGCTGAGAAGCACCACTTCTGGCTGAAGAGTGAGGGTTGGCCACACCATGTCCCTGCAGGATGTCCACAGAAAGCTGTGCAAGTACATGCCAGCTGCAGCTGGGATGCCCTATTTCACAGGCACCTGTCTGCTAGCTGCAGCTCTTGGCATGTCAAGGCATTGATTAACCCCTGTCCTGTCTGAGACAGGCCTTTGGAATGTCTAGGAAAGGCACAAAATGGAAATGCTGCAGTTTATCTGCAGCCAGGGTGTGCCCATGTCTCAGATGCTCTGCACAACAATGGTCTCCCCAGAGCCAAAGAGCACCAAGGATTTTTAAAGGTCTGTGATGGTTTCTACACCGTAAACAGGGTAGGTATATTCAATCTTGAGAGAGCAGATGTGAGCAGGCAAGGAGGAACTGTCTTTCACCCAGTTAAGTTCTTGGGTGTCCTGTTAGAAGGAAGCAAGGGGAGCTGGTTTCTTTCCACAGTGCAGAACTGAGAGAAGGAAGTCTCCATTGCGGGATATTGAGGTTTGCAAGAGTTCAAAAAAGAATACCTTGAAGAAAAAGCCATCAAGGACTATTAGATGGAGACACCATGTCTGGCTTAAGAAATGCTGATCACTGAAACCCGGGTGAGGTTTCAGAGAGAACTGCACCTTTCCCCAGTTCTCTCTTCCTTAAGTATAATTTCTTCTTCATTGTGGCTTTTTTTTTTTCCCTTTAATTTTGTTCAAAACTCCTCGGGGAACAAGAAAGGGAATAATGTGTGGAGCACAGGCTGTCCCAGGGTTATAATGCTTTACTGCTCACTGGCAGTAAGATCGATCTCTTGTGATAGCCTGAGAGGAGGGCAGATTGGCCTGTTTTATAGCTTTGTCTCCCTGCAGCTCTTAGTACTGCTCAGTCATTAAAGAAGTGATCCTGAAAAGTGTTGGCTGAGGATGAGGTTTGCTGTTTTCTTCCTGCATGAGTGACTTTAGCATGTGCTTCACATCACAGTGGGGCTGCACTGGAGCAATCAAAGTAGGTGAGGCTTTAATGCAAACACTGAGAGCAGGAATCAGTGGCTCCAGGGAAACATCATGAGACAATGGGGACATCCTGGTCCAGAACACCAAGTCCTGGGAGTGATGACCAAGTGCACCTAGACCCCAACCTGCACCATGATGTTGATGGAGGGAACACACATTGATGGGCTGGATGAGAAGCCATGATATACCTGCGCTCTGCTCCAGCTGAGCCTTGTGTCAGTGGTCAAGTGCTGATGCAGCCTTCATTATACAGAGAATCAGGAAAAATCTGCAGGCAGGTGGAAATCAGAAAGCCAAACTCCCTTCTAAAAACACCTGAAGAAATCTGATTAAAGGTGGGTGGGGAGGAACTGTTCTGGGGGTGTGTTAAAGCTAGGCTAGTTTTCCAAGCAGTGATGAATCAGATGTTTTCTTGTGAAGTTATATGCATCTAGAGAGAGATGACAATCATTTTTCTTGGTATGCCTTACAAAGCAGCTAAAAACAGAGATGTGATGCTAATGGGGATCTGTGATGACAAAGCAATTTTGGGTTTGCTGCTTCTAGAAGAGGAAGGCCTTTTCTCATTATTTGAGTTTTTACTCTGATAGATAATGAGGTCAGCTAGGGGATACAGTGAGAAAGCACTTTTGCCTGGGCTGTTCACTCTTGTTTTGAAGGGATGTGTACAGAACCACAGACAGGGTATGGACGAGGAAGAACTTGGACTTACTAAATATAGGATGGAAAATAGAACAGGAAGGGAAAGTGCTGTTTGGGGTGTTTTTTGTTTGTTTTTGGTTGGGGGGGGGTGTTTTTTGTGGGGTTTTTTTTTGGTGGGGGTGTGTGTTTGTTTGTTTTATTTCTGAAGAGTTCTACTTTCTTTGGATAAGAACAAGGTGTGTCCAGCTGTTTGTTTCCTTGGAAAAAGGAAAAAACTGCCAGATCCTGGTCACAAAAATTAGAAACACATCAGTCCAAGGTGGCATCTTTCCTGAAAGCAGTACTGCTCATGATAGCTGACAAGGCTTCCATAATGATGAATTCAATCCCAGTCATTATAAGCAACAGTGAATGCTGCCCTTTTCCCAGCCACAGACTCAATCTTTGCAGACAATCTCCCCCATCTGTGCAGTGGACACTCAACTGCTCAGGGATGGTTTGCTCACCTTCCCACTCTCTTGGCCGTGCCCTGCAGCAGTGGGGAACAGCAGCACTTCACACTGCTCTAAATATCATGTTCAGGATACACTGACCTCACGGACCTGCCTGGCAGGAGACACCTCAGTGAAGCAGGGTATCAAAGGACTGGAAACAGTCCTTCAACATCCATGTAGGTGTGTGTGAATCTCTATAGGCATCTGTCTAAATAGGTATGTGTGTATACACAGAGATGAATGCGTGTGTCACCAAGTGACAGGTCTCTCATATCCTCTTAGCACAGCTATCTCACAGAGTCCTGGATGCCTGCAGTTCTGGGGAGATGCTTCTGTCTTGTTGATGCACACTGGCAGTGATTTTTCCTTCCTCCTTCCAGTGTGGAAGGATCAGAACCCCAGAGCCAGGCCAGAGCTGCCCAGTGAGGAGACTTGCCCCCCACCATCCTGTCCTTGGCTAAAATTGGGCTTGGCCTTTTTGCAGCAACCTTGTCCCACCTCCCCAGCAAAGGCACAAGGAAGCTTTGAGCTGGGTTTGGTGACAAGCTGTGTGGCTGAAAGCTGGGATGTGCGACAGGGCTGCTGTTAGGCTGAGCATGGGCTACGGCATCTGCAGGTGGGGACGTCCTGAATTCCTTTTCCGCTCCCTCCAGGACTCGTGGATAACTCGCAGAGCCTGGGAGAGCAGAACCTTCCTGCAGCCTTTTGCTGCTCCCCAGTGGCGGCACGGAGAGGCACAACAGGCGGATCCTGAAGGGTGAAACCCGAACGGGAGACGGTGAGGGAACTGCGGCATCTCTTAAGTGGAGACCGTGATTTTTTTCTCCATCTTCCCCAGATCTCACAGATCTGAGGAAGTTAATTCTCAGCGGGCTGGGGAACAGTAGGGTGACAAGGATGTGGGGGAGATATAATCACAAGATTAGAGTTTTTTGAAAAGAAGCAAAAACTTTTGGAACCTTTCAGGGGAGTAGACAGTACCTTGTGGGTTTATTTCCCCAAATCAATGAAAGCTCAAAACTGTCCCAATTTCCTTATCCTTGCTTGCTTTCCTTGCTTCTTAAAAAGATCTTCCTCCCTGGTTGGGTTCTGAAATAAAAAGCATGAAGGCAAACACATCAAATTCAACCAGCCTAGGGTGTTGAAAGCAGTGTAGCTCTTCTTACTGCAGAGAGCAAGAAATGGTTTCCTTAGTGTATTCAAAAAATTAGTCCTCCAAATTGCCTGAATGTTGTTCCTTTCAAACTTTGTAATTAAGGGAAAGAATACTGTGGTAAACAACACTGTTTCTTTAAGCATCTTACCAGGCTATATCACAGCAGGTGCTAATATTTTCCAGTTCTCCCCAGTGGTGCCTTAAGTTTGTAAACTTGAATTTTTCAAGGCTGTTTGGTCTTTGGGATGTGGGAGGACTTACCCACACACAGATCTCAACGCTGGGGCTCCTCCTGCCTATGCTGAGGCTCTTGGAGGCTGGCGGTGCCACTCGTGAGACCACTCTGTTGCTCATTAAAATGCCCCCGAGGAAGGTGCTGCCACCACCCCTGTTTGCTTTTGCTGGGCACTGAGCTGGCCATGAGGGTGTAGGTTGGAGGGACATTTAATCAAAAGAAAGACAGTGCTGCTAAGAGAGCAAAGTCAAAAAATGGCAAAGGAAAGAAAATGTCTCCAGCCATTTCCTATCCCTCTAGCAGGGCGTCTGTCACCCACTTTGCAAGGCTGTCCTGGGACAGAGTTACTGAGATTACCTGATATGCCAGGGAGTCTGGGCACCAGACCAGGGCACCAGTCTGTGAGTGTCATGGTAGTGTTGCTGTCAGTGTGGCTGTGGGCCAGACCCTGAAATAGGAGATGTAGTTCTTGGGAGCATGAGATTGAAAAAGGGTTTTTGTTACCTAGGAAAAGCTTCAGGTTTTGACAAATAGTTTGTAGTGCTCTCCTTTTTTTTTTTTTTTTAACATTTAAGCACTTAATAAGATGATTTCCTTGCAAAAAAAAAGGTATTTCATGAAATCCAGTTTTCCCACTGGCATGGATTTTAGTCAACAGATTGCAGGCAGTTTAATTTTGAGTAGAGTCAGGCCACACAGCACAGAGGCAAGTAGAGCTGTCCTTTCTTTATGGAAACAATATTGCAGAAGCTTGATAACTGATATGAGGCAGCATCCCACAGATTTTTTTTTTTTTTTAAATAGCATGATGTCCTTTATCTTTAGGAAAAGGGTGCTTAACAGTGACTGGAAAGGAATAAGAATAACCAATAACAAGAACAGAATGTGATCAATCATATAGCAGAAAGGATACACGTAATTTTCTATGAACAATGTAAAATCAATCATACTATTTAATGTGAAACTGCCTTTGAATGTTTGAAAAAGAAGTTTTTGCTGTACTTGGATTAGTTAAAGGTGTCATTGGGACATGGTGCTGCACCTTTTTTTTTTTTAGTATTTTTCATGCTGCTGTTCATGTAAGCACAGATTTGCTCCCTGTCATTTTGGTACTAACCTTCTCCTATCATCAAGCCCCCCTTAGATTTTGGGGGCAGAGAAAGGAGAATCTAAGTATCAGTGAGAAAAGGAGATTTCCCTACTAATGCAACTGTAAAGAAAAAACAGCAAATATCCAAAAAATCTCTCCAGAAGTCGAGGGAAAAAATAAACAGTACCTCACAGAGAAGAAGTCACTGTAGGTACATATAAATATAGTTATATACACTGTATATATAGGCTGTTGTCTATATATACATATCTATAACCAGTATGTTATTTTATCTATACACTTGTGTTTAAAATCCTTTGACTTTAAATCATGCTTCTAAAAAAATCTGCATTTTAAGAGACTGGCCACACCAGGTGTCCTCTCCCTCACTGCTGCCCCAGCTCCCCAAGCTAATGCTCAAGTGCACTGGACATTTCTACTGTACTGACAAACTTCACAGTCCCTCTGCTGCCATTGCCCTTCCCAGCCAGCCAGTGTGAGGAGTTACTGCTTTAGTGACGTGGGTACACTGTGGGGTGGCAGAGCTGGGGTACAGGGCAGATCCCAAGGGACCTAACACAAACCTCAGCATTGGCCCACGGCTATGAGGAGGGCATGGGAGCTTCTGGATAGTCTTGGGGTGAGCTGGATACTGCTCTGTCCTTTCTACTCTCTCCTCTGACCACTAGGACCACTTTGCCTGGTGTTCCTACCACAAGGATGCTCATCATTCCTGGGATCTGCACACTTTTTTTCCTGGGGAGTGCCTGAAGAAGTAAATTGCCCAGAGCTACTGGGATGCTGCCCAGAGAGAGTGGACAGCTGGGGGTAGGCACCACACCTCAGGACAGATGTCATACCATTGGCCTGGGGTATCTCCCTTGTGCCAGTGCTCTGGGCCTCCTGAGCCAGAGCTGTGCAACACCCTGGTCTTTCCATCTGCCTGGGGGTGTCTTTGCCCTGAGCTTCCAGCTGACTTGGCTACGTCAGAGCCCTTCCTCTGCCAGCCTTGTGTCTGGTACCATCTCTTCCACGGCACACAGATCATCCTGGAGCTTTCACTTTCTGAGCAAGCCAGAAGACGTGTACATGCCAGAAGCCTCACAGAAAGACAGTGGTGTCAGTAAGTGTGTACCCACTGCAGCAGCTTTCTAGACTCAGCTCTCATGCAGGGAGGTTTGATGGGGAAGTTGGAGGGGATGAGTGCACAGCACCCACAGGCCACGGGTGTGCTTGGAGTACAGACCAGTCTTGGAGGTGGATAGACACTCATGCCACCGCACACAGCTGGCCGGGAGACAAAGCCAACAGGGATGGAAGGGCAGCACTCCTGCAGTTTCCCTGGGTACAAATTCCCGTGCTCCGGGGCCATCTCCGCGATTTGGGCGATTGCCCCGCTTTGCCTGGTGGATGGGACTCCTTTCCCAGGCAGTGGCAGGTGCCTTATCCTCTCGCCGGGCTGTTTTCCTCCCCCGGCCGCTGCTCTCCCTCTCCTTGTTGTGCTCCAGCGGATCTTTCACAGCGCTCAAGGTCGAGGCCGGCCGGCTGGGGGGTGCGCGCAGACCCCTGTTTTCGGGGAGTGCCCCCGCGTTCAAGGCTGCCGCTGCCTTCCCACGCCCGGCGCAGGTGCCGCGGGCCCGGTTCTCACGGCTGGCTCCCACAACAACCCCCGCTCGGCGGGACGAAGCGGGGCGGGGACCAGGGGTTCCCCTGCGCCCCTCGGCCCTTGGCGGGCGGTGGGTCCCAAGAGCGCCCGGCCCGGCACCGCAGCTGTCCCGCCCGAGGCGGCGACCCCCGTGTCCCGGCCGGGGGCTCCCCGGGGCAGCGCGGCGCAGCCCCCTCGGTGGCGGGGCGGGCGGGGGTCCCTGCGGGCGGCGGGCGGTACCCGCGGTGCCCAATGACCGCCCGCGCCCGGACATAAAAGCGGCGGCCCCGGCTCCGCTCTCCCTCCGCCGGCCGGGTCCCCCGGAGCCGCCCCTCCCCGCCGCCGCCGCCACCACCATGGACCGCCCCCCGCCACCGCTCCGCCGGGTGCTCGTCTTCCTCAGCATCCTCCTGTCGTCGCTGCTGCCGCTGGCCGGGAGC
Organism: Chamaea fasciata; assembly: GCF_029207755.1. Lineage (NCBI taxonomy): Eukaryota > Metazoa > Chordata > Aves > Passeriformes > Sylviidae > Chamaea > Chamaea fasciata. Next base: position 43,869,727 of record NW_027094091.1, on the reverse strand, counting down.
GCCGCTGGCGCCGGGACACGCCGCGCCCGTGAGCCAGGACCGAGGGGGGCGGGCCGGTGGGGGGGAAATCCCTGCCTCATCCCAAGGGGTTGCGGTGGGTGCCCGCCGCATCAGGGAAGCTTGCTCATCCCCCCGCGATGGGCAGTGGGGGGCGGGGGTCCCCTGCCACTGAGGATGTCCCCGTTCTACTCATCTCCCGGTCGTGTGTCCTTGACGCCTGTGGCATACTTGTCACCCTGACAGCATGGGGACCCCTGCGTCCCGAGGGGCCCTGTGCCGCTGCCTAGCGAGCTTGGGAGGTCTCTGCCTTACCTGAGTGGGGACGAGAGGTGCAGTTTTCCCTCTAGCCCCAGAGGAGATCCAGAGGTGCCCCTGGATGGGACCGGTCCCTCCCCGCGCTGGGCTCCGCCGGGACCCCCAGGCGGGGAGCTGCAGGGGGGCTGTGCAGGTGGATGCCTGGGGCTGCCGCCCCGCCTGATCCCGGGCCCGGCTCCCTCTTGCCCGCAGCGGCCGCCAGCCCCACGTGTGCAGCCTCACGCCAGGCCGCCTGCGTTTTCGGCTGCATCCCTGTTCCTTGGCTCTGTGATGGCGAGCAGCAGTGTCCTGATGGCACGGACGAGCAGTGCGGTGAGTGACACCCATGCGGTGTCGTGGGGTGTCCGGGGGAGCACAGGCATCAAGGGGCCCTGGTGCTCTGGGGAGTGGTGGGGCAGGACAGGCCAGAGGCAACTCAGTCTTTGCTGGCTCTTCCTGTGTAGCACCTTGCAAGGACATACGTGCTCCGGAGGTCCTTGGGAATATCTGTGGCATGAGAACACATCCTGGAACCCATGCTCCTTGGTGACTGCCAGCACCTGTCTTGTTCCAGGATGAAGTGGACCCTTGTTCTGCCACAGCAGTAGGTCCCAGTGACTGTGTGTTGTCCCTGCAGATGTTGCCTGTGGCGGGGACCCCCATGTCTGGCAATGTGACGATGGCCGGTGTGTTTCTAGCAGCTGGCGCTGCGATGGTGCTGCTGACTGCCTGGATGGCTCTGATGAGCAGGACTGTGGTAGGTACTCTGTGCCAGGGGGGCTGAGTGGGGGTGGCTGGGGATGCAGGGCAGGCTAGTGAGTGCTGCACTGTTTCCTCAGTGTGCGGGACAAAGAAGGTGCAGTGTCCTGGCACCCACCACTGCATCCCGCAGTGGGAGCTGTGTGATCGGCACCAAGACTGTGAGGATGGCTGGGACGAGGAGGGGTGTCCCCAGCAGCCCTGTCTGCCCGGGCAGTGGCAGTGCAGGAACAGGGTGTGCATCATGGCTGAGTGGAAGTGCAATGGGATTGATGACTGTGGTGATTCCTCGGATGAAGATATCTGTGGTAAGCAAGAATATTCCTCAAGAACACTCCTCAGTGAGGTGAGAGCTGTCTGGGCCATGTGTGAATTAGGGAGTACTTTGTTTTCCTGGGCCCCAGCTTCCCTTGGGGTGGTGGCAATCTTCCCAGGAAGCTGTTGATGCTCTGCAGGGCCTCCCCATGAGTCTGGGACCCACAGTTTCCCCTGTGCCCAGGGTATTGGTCCGCCCTGCTTACATGAGCTGTGTGTGCCATAGCCCCCTGTACGCCTGGCATGGTGCGGTGTGATGAGGGCAAGTGTATCCTGGAGTCCCTGATGTGTGATGACAAGGATGACTGCCTGGATGGCACGGATGAGCCCAGCACGTGTGGTAAGTTACACACAGCTGCTGGCTGCTGCCCATCTGGATGGGACCAGGGGGAGGGGAGCCACACAGCTGTCCTGCCTCATGTCACACCTTGCTGCATCCCCACAGGTCGGAGCTGCTTTGTACGCAACGGGGGCTGTGCAGAGACGTGTACAGACACGCACTGGGGAGTGCAGTGCTCCTGCGGGGCTGGCTGGGTGCTGCAGGCAGATGGGCAAAGTTGTGCTGGTAAGAGGAAGTCAGGGTACATGTGCTTCCATCACGTGTGGCCTTGGCCGCTGACAGCAGTGTCTCCATGAAGCCCGTGGTTCTGGGGGAGCACCTGCCTCTGTCCTCCTCTTGCCTGTGTGTCATACCTGATCCCATAAAGATTGTGTCTAGGTCATGTCCCAGCAGCAGCTGGTGCATTTTGGGGCTGAGGCCCATGTTCTGGTATCTAGAGAGCTTGCCTGTAGTCCCAGGGGAGCAGTGGCAATGCTGTCTGGGGCAGCTCTGTGGCAGGCTGCTGACCTCACCTATCCTTGCAGATGTGGACGAGTGCTCCCTGGAGTACAGCCCCTGCAGCCAGTTGTGCACCAACACCCCAGGCACTTTCAGCTGCGCCTGTCTCCAGGGCTACACCCTGCAGCATGGCACTGCCTGTGAAGTGGCAGGTAGGAAGAGGAGGGGAGCCCAGGTAGGCTGGGCTGGGCAGTGCCCCCAGCTAGCCGTGTCCTGGGTCAATGACTGAGCTTCCTCTCACCCTGGCAGACAATGCAACACAGATCCTGGTGGCCGTGGGGCAGGATCTGGCCCTTCTGGATGTGCGGACCCAGGCCTACCGGCCCCTGCTCTCCACTGAGACCGAACCCCGTGCCCTGGTGTATGACTTGCTCCGAGAAACTTACTACTGGCTGACAGAGGATGGAGAGCTCCGTGTTCACCACCCAGGGAAAGGCACGCAGCCTCTCTATGCAGGTGAGGAGGACCAAGCGTGCCAGGTGCTGTAGCAGGTTTGAGATGGGTGCTGAGAGCTAGCCTGCCACCTCAGTACTGCTTTTCCTGTGTAGAGGAAGGGGCAGCCTGAGTTTACCTCACAGCCTGGAGCAGCTGTGCCTTAAAACTGCTCTGTCTCTACAGATGCCAGAGAGGTGAACAGCATCTCCATGGACTGGTTCACAGGGCAACTGTACTGGGCCAGCAGCCATCCTCCAGCCATCTGTGCAGGGCTGGGTGATGGCCGGGGTTACGTGACAGTGCTGGGGAAGGACATTGCACCAGAGCAGCTGACAGTACATCCAGCTGCAAGGTGAGCAATGAATGAGCCAGGGTTGGCCCAGGCTTCTGGGATTGCAGTGCTGATGCTCACCATGTGATGCCTGCTGTGGGGCTATGGCAGCACTGGTATTATGCTGTGAAGTGGGTGCTGAGTGCCTGCCCCCAGGTCCTTGTACTGGGTCAACCGTGGACAGAGGGGCCGGACAGTCATTGCTGCGGCTGGCATGGATGGCTCAAACCGGCGGGAGCTCACAGTTGTGTCCATGGAGGAGCCTGTGGGGCTGAGCCTGGACCATGTGGCTGGTAGGCTGTACTGGATCAGCGAGTACAAGGAGGTAGGGATGAGAGGGGCAGCAGGGCTCTCTGCCACCCAGGGAGATGATGAGGTGGGAGGGTGTCCCTGGCTCCCTGGTGTCCATGGCCAAAGCATGGGAGGGAGCAGGGAGCGGTGCCTAGGTCTGGCATACATGCCTGGGCTGGGAGGAGAAGGGCCAGGGTGTGGGGATGCTACATGGCCACCATGCCTTGCCTTGTCCCCAGTCCATCGAGACGCTGCGGGTGGATGGCAGCGGGCGCCACTCCTTCCACGCTGTTTTGCGGAGCCACACAGAGCCGCTGGGCCTGGCCGTGTTTGAGAGCCGGTTCTTCTGGACTGATGGCACAGAACTGGTGTCAGCCACGTGGGCCTCTCCCCAGGAGCATGCAGTGCTGCTCCGTGCCTCTATCTCAGCTTTCACTGTGCTGCATGCACTGCAGCAGCCTCCCAGTGAGTACCTGGCAGGTGCTTCACTGCTGCAGGGCTGGCAGCATGGCAGCAAACCCCACTACATCCCCGGGTGCTAGGGAATGCTCGCTGGGTCCTGGTCCTGGCTCACCAGGTCCTGCCTAATGGTTTGCCTGGTCCTGTGATGAGGGGTTGTGGGGTTGGTACAAAGGGGACCTATAAAACTGTAAGGAAAGCTGCCAAGGCCCATGGCTTTGGGTAGACCTGAGCCCCCTCAACTCATATGACATCACTACCCTGCCTCCAGCCCCAGGACAGTCTGGGAGATTGGGAGAGACACTGGGGGTCATGACTGCCTGAGCTTTTAACATCCTCTTGCTCCAGGGGACACTGCTGCATGTGCTCTGGGCCTGTGCAGTCATCTTTGCCTCCTGTCCCCTGTGCACCATCGGGGCTACAAGTGTGCATGTCCAGAGGGCCTCTTCCTCCTGCCCTCAGGAAAGTGTGCAGGTGAGCAGGGTCTGGCTCTCTGGGATGATATACATCCATGTGGGAATTGGAGGACGGCCTAAGGGGCTGTGGCTTTGGTGGGATGAGGTTCCCAGCACACACCAGTGTTGTAACATTTCTTTCGTGGTTCATTCTGGTGACCCCGTCCAGTGTCCCTGGAGCTGTGCTCACACAGTGCCCTTATACCCTGCAGCGCTGTCCATTTTGTATGCATCAGAAAAGGCCATCTCCCTGGTGCATGTGGGCCCTGGAGCACACACCAAACAGGTGCAGAAATGGCAGGAGCCCCTCCACCTGCAAGATGTGGACTGGCAGAGGTCAGTGCTCTATGGGACAGATGACCATGGGACTCTGCTGCGTGTTGTGGGCCACCCTGGCAGGAGAGAGGCCATTGTGACTGGACTGCCAGGTGAGGCCCTATGGGGTGGTAGAGAGCACATTCCCCTTCCTGGTTCTCCCTGAGGCCTGAGGATCTCCTGGGTGTAGAGCACAGTGATCTGGCGGTGCCCACAGTGAGGCCTTGTTGAGGCAGTGGGGCCGCTGTGCCCTGGGTTAAGGGTCTAGTGGCACTCAGGCAGAGGTGCAGGGTCAGGGAACAGCCTCATAACTGCTTGCCTGCCTGCTCTTGCCAAGTCTGCTCTGCCCATGTGGACATCCGCTCGGGGGACCTGTACTGGCTCGCATGTAACCGGAGGGACATCGGGGTGATCCAGACATCTGACATGTCCCCGCGCATCCTGCACCGTGCTCGCAGCAGCATCCAGCACCTCTTCCTGGACTGGCAGCGTGGTGCTCTGTACTGGCTGGCCCGCGGGCAGCCCCTGCAGGCACTGAGCCTGGAGGGGGGTGCTCCGTGGGATGCCTGGAATGAGACGTGGCCTGGAGACCTGCCTGCGGCCATGGACAACAGAGCCTTCAGCATTCTCTGGAGCTCAGCCCTGGGTGAGCCCTGGTGGTATCTGGAGCAGAGAATGGAGGTGCTGGGTGTAAGGCAGGAGTGAATCATCCATGTCCTACATGCAGCAGGTCCCTGCCTGGGCAGTGGGATGCTCATGGGGAAGACTCCGTCCTGTGGCTGAGTCCCTGCCCTCAGCCATGAGGTTCCTGCCATAGCTGTGGGTTGTGGGGTGCAGGGTGAGCCATGAGGGATGTGGGCAGGCTCCAGGTCCTACCATGCTTCTACCTCACAGGCCTGCAGGCGCTGAGTCTGACCAAGCGGCAAGCAGTCACCCTGGCACCCAGCTGGTCCCATGGCCTCGTGGCTGCCTTTGAGCCATACCTGGTGTCTGCAAATGGAACAGCTCTGCTGCTGTGGGACCGGAGGACGCTGGCCCTCGTGCTGTCCATGCCGGCAGCAGGCGTGCAGGGAGTGGTGGCCTTTGTGGGCTCAGAGCTGCAGGCTGGTAAGAGTGGCCATGGCTTTGTGCCTGGTGCTGTTGCTGTACCTGATGGGGCTGGGTGGCCCATGCTACTCTGAGCTGTGGCAGGCTGCCTGGCTTCTGGTGGTCATGTGGGGTGATCTGGGAGGTGCCTGGAGTGTGGGGAGGGCACAGCCCCAACAAATTCCAAATCCTCTGCTAGTGCCACCAAGCAAAGGGTCTGCCATGCCACTTCCTCCACCTGTGACCACCACTATAAGGACAACCACAAGCACCACTGCTGCTCAGCCTGCCACCTCCACCACAACAGCACTGCCAAGCCAGACCTCTACTGCACTCACCACTACTCCTGCACCAACCAGCAAGGCTACTGCATCACAAACCACCACCAGACAGTCCACATCAAAGACCACCCCTGCACCAACCACTGCCCAGACCGTACTGACCAAGACTACCACTGCGCAGCCAGCCACCAGCACCACTCGATCTTTGACAACTAAGATCACTGCCCCACAGCCAACCACTACCACCCCACACTCAAACAGTTCTGCACGGGTAGTGACACCTACCCCACCTCTCCGGTCCAGCCCTGCACATCCCCTTACCCCAGTTCTCCATGTGTCCTGTTCTCGCACGCATGTGCCCTGCCGTGATGGCACTGGGTGTGTGGCCCAGGAGTACCTGTGTGATGGGGAGAAGGACTGTGCAGATGGCTCTGATGAGGATGGGTGCGCCCAGCTCTGCAACACCCAAGGTAGGAGTCGTTCTTCTGTCCCCTGTGCAGCTGGGTCACCCTGTGCCAGGGCTTCTGACTGCTTCCTAGTGGGGTTTTTGGGACAGGGTCCTGGTAAAGTCTGTGTCCTGGGCTCTGATGCTTGTGATGTAACAGAGTGGTTCCTTCTGAACTTGGCACTGAGCTTGAAGTGCTGTTGGAATAGGATAGAGTTGATTTCACTGCTCATAATGGCCTAGATGTGGCTGAGTTGAGTCTGCCGCAATCACCTTGCTCAGGACCTAGGCTGCTGGAGATGCACTGTCTAGGAGGGACTAAACCTTGTCACTTGTGGGGCCTTGCTAGGTTACTGGAGGGCTAGCAGAGCATCTGGGCACCCTGGCTGCCTTCTGCAGGCAGTGCAAAGCCCCTTGTCTCTCCAGGGGCCTTCCACTGTGCGAGCAGAGCCGTGTGTGTCAGGGCAGAAGAGCACTGCGATGGGGTGCCACAGTGCCCTGATGGCTCGGATGAGATGGGCTGCTGGACCCCCACGCAGGAGTGTGCCCTGCGCTGTGACACTGCCACCCGCTGCATCCCCAGGAGCTGGCTGTGTGATGGCCATGCTGACTGCCTGGACCGCACCGATGAGCAGGGCTGCGGTAAGACCCTGGGGCTGGATGGGATAGACTGCTGGGGTTGCCTGTCCCCACAGGTGGCTGCACCAGATTTCTTTGGGTCCAGGAGCAGGCACTGCCCAGGGCAACATGCTGAGAGGATGAGGACAGTGCCTCTGCTCAGCCTTGTCCTTTGCCCACAGTGCTGAAGGAGTGTGGTCCAGCTGAGTTTTCCTGTCAGAGTGGGCAGTGTGTGGCCCTGGCCCTGCGCTGCGATGGTGACCACGACTGCCAGGATGGCTCAGATGAGGAGGGCTGTGCTGTGCCCCGGCCACTGCTCTGCCGTGAGGGTGAGGTGACATGTTCCCACAGCGGGGAGTGTGTGCCGGAGGCCTGGCGCTGTGATGGTGCTGCTGACTGTGGGGATGGCTCAGATGAGCAGGTAAATGGAGCAGTGGGGACACAGCTTGTCCTCACTCATGTCCAGGAGGGTGGATAGGCCTTTTTCACTCTCTGCCTTGCAGGGCTGCCCTTGGGAGGAAGGGCTGTGTGAGGACCAGCAGTGGGGCTGCTCCCGTGGCCATGAGTGCATCCCCAATGTCTGGCGCTGTGATGCAGAGATTGACTGCACAGATGGCAGTGACGAGGCTGGCTGTGAGCAACACCCTCATTTTATTCCCTGTCTCACCCAGGGGTGGCTGGTGGGTGCCCGGCACAGAGTATGTGCTGGGCACTGATGGGTTTGTGTCTGTGCTGAGGTGAGGGGCCCCATATGATGGCTGCCTATTCCCAGCAGCTGTGGTGGCTCCAGGTCCTGAGTAGCTGTTCTCCCTGCAGGGGCCAGTGGCCTTTGGATTAATATAGCCTGAAGCCAGGCTACTGGCACAACTATGGATGTGGCTGCAGTGAGCTCTGGGCAGCCTCTGGGAGCAGCTAAATCTGCCCCAAATGAGCAAAATGAGCTGGTGGACAAGGCTCAGGGCAGCCTTCCCCACATGTCCCTACAGGCCACCCTGCTCCTTGCCAGAGTCACGAGTACCCCTGTGGGCTGGGATCCTGCCTGAATGCATCCCTGGTGTGCAACGGCCAGCAGGACTGCGCGGATGGCTCAGATGAGGGGGGAAACTGCTCTGTGCCCTGCCAGCGGTCCTGCACTCATCTCTGCTACCCCTCGCCCCAGGGCCCTGTGAGTGCCAGCAGCCCTGGGGCAGGGGCTTGTCATGCCATGGTGCCCTGCTCCAGCTGCAGGAGGGAGCCTCGTGTCCCCAGGGTGGGCAGGTGATAGTCCCTTTCCCCACAGCGCTGCTGGTGTGGCCCAGGCTATCAGCTAGCTGAGGATGGTCTGTCCTGCAAGGACATAGACGAGTGCACAGAGTGGGGCAAGGGAGCCTGCAGCCAGACATGCCTCAATGCCCCGGGGTCCTACAGCTGTGGCTGTCTGCCTGGCTACCTGCTGGAGCCCGATGGCCACGTCTGCAAACTCACTGGTAAGTTGTGGGGTGGCCAAGCAGTGCTGAAGATCCCTGCACTGCTAAGATACACCAGGGGCTGGTGGATACTTGTCCCCCTGTCTGCTGCCCATGGGAAACCTCATAGTCCTGTGAATGGCTGGTCATAAAATCCATCTGCAATATCAGAGTGCAACCACCTGTGTGGTAGAGCTGAGTCTCAGCAAGCTCCACTGTCTGCTAGTGCTGTGTTCCCTGCCTGCATATGCCGGGACCATGGGACCACTAGTGCTGAACAGGGTCCATGTGGCTGTGTGTTGCCCCAGGACCAGAGCCCAAGTTGCTGGTGGCTGTGCAGTCTGAGGTGTTGTCCTATGGCCTGCGGAGTGGGCATGAGGAGGTGGTGCTGGCCACTGACAAGGATCGAGTTGTCTTCTCACTTGACTATGACTTGGTGGAGAGGAAAGTCTTCTGGATGGACCTTGCCACAGAGAGCATCCGCTGGCAGGACCTCAACTCAGGAAAGAAAGGAACACTGGTGAAAGGTGGGCTGTGACAACGTGGGCTAAGCAGGGCTGGCCTCTGTCACTGTGCAGTCTCCAGGCTGCAGTGGGGGGTGCCAAGCTGTGGTCCCTTATGTGCAGAAGTGCTGTTTGGGAGCAAGGCTGGGAGGAGCCAGAGCTCCTGGGATGGAGGGACCTGGGCTGAGAGCATTATTCCAAAGGGCCATGCAGCTGTCACCCCACAGAGGTGCTACCTCTTGGATGCATTTCAGGTGTGAGATCAGACTGTATAGCAGTGGACTGGCTTGGGAGGAACCTGTACTGGACAGATGGGGTAGCAGGACAGGTGCTGGCCGCTCGCTTAGGGGTTGCCTGGCAAGGGATACCAGAGTACACTGTGGTGATGGATGGAGACCTGGACCAGCCCCACTCTCTGGTGCTCCAGCCTCTGGCAGGGTAAGTCTGGAACAAGAGGACATGGGGACCCCCTTGCCATCCCTGCCCTGCCCCATTTTCCTCCATGGAAAGAGGTGAGATGGCCTCACCTTGGTGCTGTGGGGACTGTGTGACAGAAGAGCCCAGACACCTGCCCCTGCCCTGCATGGAGCTCTCAATACACCCATGATGAAATAGGAAGCTCCAGGCTGCTTTTCTGGGCTGCCTTGGTGCTGGGACAATGCTGTGTCAGGTCCATGGGCCTGCACCTCTCTTTCCACTAGGCTGATGTACTGGTCAGAGGTGGGGAGCCACTCACGGCTGATGAAGGCCAGTATGGATGGGAGTCGGCGGCACGTGCTGCTTGCCCAGGGACTGGGCTGGCCCACAGCACTGGCCCTCGACCTCCCCATCCAGAGGATCTTCTGGCTGGATGAGAAGCTGGGAAGTGTTGGTTCTGCACATCTGGATGGCAGCAGTGTAAAGGTGTGGTGGGGCACTGGTGATGGGGCCTTGATGGGGACCAGGCTGGGCACTGACAAACTCTCTGACAGGTCCTGAAGCTGCCCTGGGTCCGGAGTCCCTTTGCTGCAGCTGTGTGTGAGGGGCAGCTCTACTGGTCGGAGAGGAAGACATGGTCTGTGCAGCAGGTGGACAAGGCCAGTGGCAAGAACAGGACTGTGCTGCTCAAACGGCACGGGCAGCCCCACGGCCTCCAGGTACCTTCTTGGGGAGCCCCAAACCCTGCTGTACCAGCTCTGCTGATCTCCCATCCTGCACAGCCCTGTTGTTCTGAGTGGTGAGGAGGCACTGTGAGCTGTACCCCCACCCCAGTGGTCCTTGGGCAGCAGTCTCTGTGGTCAATGTCTCTGGTCCTCTTGGAGCATCTCTGCCACTCCATCCTGCCCTGAACTGGGCTGTGTGTGGGCCTTGGGAGCATGGTGTGGTGTCAGTCATGCTCAGCTCTGCGGGCGGGTGCGGACAGAGCTGAGGCTGAGGGTGCTGATAGCTGGGCTGCTGTCCCACAGGTGATGCACCCAGCCCTGCGCCCCGCAGCCCCCAACCCGTGTGAGATGCGTGGCTGCTCCCACCTGTGCCTGCTGAGCGCCAGGCACACTGGGCAGTGCCGCTGCCCGGCCGGGCTGATGCTGGCTGCCAATGAGACCACCTGCCTGCCCATCCGCGATTCCGCCTTTGCCCTCCTGGTGTCACCGGCAGCCGTGGTACAGGTACCATGCTCTGGAGCAACCCCTGGGTCTGCTGTTCCCCATGTTGTCAGGGAAGAGGGTTTCCCATCCTAGTACTGCCTCCTTCCTCCAGGTCTACCTGAAGGACCTGCCCGCATCAGCTGGATCCCAAGGGCTTCCCCCTCACCGGGCCCTGCCTTTGGCCAAGGTGAGCCGCCTGACAGCTGTTGACTATGCAGTGAAAGACAAGAGTTTGTACTTTGCAGAAACGGGAGGCAATTCCATCGGACTGCTGCGCCTGAAGGACTGGGGACGGCTGTCCTGGAAGAAGGCAGTAGCTGTGGAGGGCACGGTGACATCCCTGGCCTTGGACTGGCTGAGTGGGAACCTTTACTGGATCGGGGGGCAGCCACCCAGCATCCATGTGGCAGCTCCCAGGGGACAGTGGGCTCTGGCACTACTCAGCGAGGGGCTGCAGGGCGCTGCCTGGCTGGCACTGTGTCCTCGGGCTTCCACCATGTGCTTTGTCACAGCAGCTGGCAGCCGTGGGCGTGGCGCCGTGGTGGAGTGTGCGGCCATGGACGGCACCGGCCGCAGAGCGGTCTGGAGGAGAGCCCGGGCTCCCGCTGGCCTTGCCTTTGGGGCTGCTGGCACCAGGCTGTACTGGGCAGACCACGGTGAGTGAGGACTGACCGGGGCAGGGGGGTAGCAGAGGTGCAGGTGCTCCGTCTGCAAAGCACAGCCCTGAGGGGCAGCCTGGAGCCCCCTCTGTGACCACACTGAAGCCTTTCCATCTGTGCCTTGCAGAGAGAGGTACCATCAGCAGTGTTGAGCTGGATGGATCCCGCTTCCGCCTGGTGCGGGAAGGGCTGCATGGTCTCTCACTCTTTGCCATAGGAGAAGGCTTTCTGCTCTGGAGCACAACCTCAACCAACGGTAGGTCTGTTTGCTGTGCTTTTACAGTTCATCCTACGACACTGGGGTTCTGCCAGTCCCCGTGGGGTGCAGGCTTGGCCCTCGGGGGGGTGAAGGGCAAGCGAGGGGAACCCCCACCTCCCATCTCAGGCATCCTTGTGGAAGGAAGTGGAGCAGTGCTGACCCCATATGTCTCCAGGCTCCAGCAAGATCTGGCACAGCCGGCTGGAGCAGGCTGAGAACTGGTGGTTCCCGATGGAGCAGGAGCTGGTAGCCATGAGGATTTACAGCCAGTTCTCACAGGAAGGTGGGTCTGGGACGGCCCCAGCCCAGGGCATCTGTGGGGTTCAGCTGTGCCTTGTGGTGGCTCTGCTAACCAGTGCTGTTTGGGCAGGCACCAATGGCTGTGCAAAAAGCAACGGGGGCTGTGCCCAGCTCTGCCTGCCCAACCCTGCAGGGCGGCAGTGCCGCTGCTCTCCCGGATACCACCTGGTGCATGGGGCAGCGTGTGCGCTGGCACCGCCTTGTCCCGCACCGCTCCGGGCCTGTCCCGACCTCCAGAGCTGCATTTCCCGAGAGCAGGTCTGTGATGGGCGCCCCGACTGTGCCGACGGCTCCGATGAGTCTGACTGTGAGTGCCTGCCCGCATCCAGGGCTGCTGGGGTCCTGGGCACAGGGCAGCTGCCCCATCTCCCCCAGTTTGGAAAGGGGGCCTTACCCGAGTCTCTGCTGATCTATGTCCGTCCCTTCAGGCACCTCAGTGAAGGTGGGAACGCAGGTCCCTGCAGTGGCATCATCAGGAATGTCCCACGTAGACCAGAAAACAGTCTCATCCATAGCTGCACCCCAGCCTCGGCAGCCCCACCCCAGCGTATCTGCAGCCCCTGGCCCCCAGGAGCACGGAGAGCCCTTTGTGGTACCCCCGAGCACGGAGGAGGTGCTGGGGGCTGTGCCCTGCAGCAGCAAGACATGCAACCTGCGCGGGGACTGCGCCATCGAGGCTGGCCGAGTGACGTGCCACTGCGCCCTGGGCTACCGTGGTGACTACTGCGAGGAGGCCGAGGTGCAGCCCCTGGCCGGACCCATTGCCCTGGGGGTGGCCGTGCTCCTGCTGCTCGCTGCTGGTGCTGTGGGCGCCATGGCCTACATGCGCAGGCGGGACAGGCGGAGGAGGTGAGCTCTGCGGCTGGGCTGGGCCAGGCCAGGTACAACTGGGAATAGAGAGGGACAGGGTCTCCTTGCCCAGGGACAGTGTAGAGTCTTGATGCACTCCTGGGTTATATGGAAAGCTCCAATCACCCCAGCAGGCTATTAGCAGGGGTTGTGGCAGGAATTTGAGATCTGCCCCATCTCTAGGAGTTGACCATAACATTCTTTGTGTACATATTTCCTTCTCCAGGACCTCAAGCACTGCTTCCACTCGGGTGCTGACCTTGTACCACCGTGAAAGTGATCCAGAGGAAGAGGATGAGGATGAGGAGGAAGAGCTTCCCCCCAAGAGTGACACATTTGTGAATGAAGCTTATGAAGGGAAAGACGTGAGTAGCATCTGGAACAGGCCCTGCTACGGACCCCTCTTCCACACTGCAGTGCCTTAGGGCCCAGTGCTGGCATGATGCCCACTCCTGAGGCAAGCTCTGCCCTCCTGCTGAAGGAGAAGGGCAAGACCAGGGGTGCCTAGAGTCTGACAGGGCTGTCCCACTCTGCCTGTGGCTGGGCCCCCTGTGCTAAGGTGTGGGGTGGGCTTAGAGAGGCTGGGTCAGACTCACCCCTGATACACTGATCTGTGATTTCTGCAGAAGGTGCCAGCCCTGCTGAGGAAAGGATCATCTCACAACACCGTATTGTCATAAAGGAATACTGTGCGGCATCTCTTGTGCCATTGTGGTTTGTGTGTGGGCCAGGGAGGGGAGGTTGGTTTGCTCTTTCTAGGTGTCTAAGATCTAGGGAACATACAAATACAGACAGAAAACTTTTGGGAGGTTTATCAAGAAGTCTCCAATCCCAACACACTCTCTGAGACTGTCCCTTGAGTACTGCCCCTCTGCAGCAAGGTTTAGCTTGCTGACCAGTGTGCTTTGGGCTCACCTGGTATAAGAATCTGGCCAAATAACTCTGAAGGAAGCTGGCTTGGCTCTTACCTTGTTATGCAGGGGGCTGAAAAGGATTTCATAGTGCAGTTCTGACCTCCTGAGTGTCCCTTACAAACCAGTGAGACCAGTTTTACCACCTCACACCAAGCTGATTTTGAAAGGGGAAATAAATGCTATTTTTTTTCTCAGTGATCTTCCTCCCCCCACCCTCCCCACTCCGCCCTGAAGTGGTTCTGCTCAAGGAAGGAGAAATCTCTTCTAGAGCTGATTTTGATGATGGGGGGAAAGTCCTTCGGGAAAGTGCTATAAAAGCTAGCTCTGCCCTTTTACAGACATTTCCTCCCTGACTCAGGCAAAACACAGGGAAGTTGGGTGAGCTGTGCCCACTGGCTCTCAGCCCAACCTGCCTGGCAGAAAGCCCATAACCATCCCACAGCACAAACCTATTGCTTTGCATTTATTTTGCTGTTCGCACAGTCCTGAGCTGAGCAGACAGGTGCTCCCCTGCCCTATTGCCAGCTCTGAAGATCACATGCTTCTGACCTGTATGTTGCTTACATGGGAACACCAAAGCTGTCTCTACCCAAAGCTGCTGTGCATGGTACAGGAAGATGAGGTAAAAGCGGCATGGAGGGACTGGAGCCACCTCTGGTCGTCAATCCAGCATGGCTTTGGCACAGTTGTAGATCCTGGAGCACAGCACGCTTTTGAGGAAGTTACAAATATTCAAAACAGGTCTTTAGTCTTCTTTCCAGCCTGTTCAGAAGGCGCCCCAGGAGAAGGGCATGGCTTGTATGGGCAGGGGCTCTTGATGCCAGTGAGGTGATTGCTGTCCCAGTGCTGGGACTACAAGTCAGAGTCACAAGGTGGGCTGCTCCCCCAGCGCTGTCCATCTTTCTCATCCTCCAGCACGTCCCAGGGATTGTTGTAAGCTCTACTGGAGCACGACTCAGCCTCTGTCACAGGAGTGGGGGGCAGTTTGGGGGCCCTGCGCTCCTTGCAGCAGTGATGGAAGCTGAGGGCGAGGGCCAGCCCCCCCAGGATCTCCAGACAGCTTCCCAAATAGCTCAGTACCAAGCTGTAGCCTACAGTCAGCGTGCTGCCAGGCGGTGCAGGCAGTGCCCACAGCTCCTGGGTGTACCAGGAGCTGGGCACAAGGCTCATCAGCCCGGAGAGGAGCAGCACCAGCCCTGCCACGCCGGCCACCAGGTGCCGGGGCTCCGGCTGCCAGCAGCGAACACCCAGGGCAGCCACCACCAAGCCCACCAGGGTGACCACCAGCGAGGAGGGCATCAGCCCTTGGGCCACCCGCACGGGCACCTGCTCGAAGTAGCCCAGCTCGTCAGCCTGCCCGCAGAGGCGGTCATGGGTGCTCTGCCGCTCCCTGCATATGTCCCAGATGCCCTGCTCCCAGACGACGTCCATGGGCTGGTTAGGTATGAGGCTCACCTGCCTCCAGCTGGGTGCCAGCGTGCCCGTGAGTGTCAGCAGGAGCCCGCAGGGACACAGCACCAGCCCCACGATCATCTCCGTCGGCGTCCGCATGCTGGGGAGGTGGGTGAAGAGGGCTCCAGAGGGCTCCCCCTTGCCCGAGGACCGCGGGAGCTCCGGGGCTCGCGGGACAGGAGCTGTGGCACCGGTGCAGGCGGGGCGGGGGCTCCCGCGGCGGTCCCGGAGCCCCTGAGGCGGGCAGCCCGCGGAGCCGCCCCAGCCCGGGCCGGGCCGCGGGGAAGTGCAGCGGGAGGCGGCGCCGGCAGGCGGAGCCCGGGCAGGGCTGGCCGGCACCGGCCGCGGCGACAGCGCCTTCCCGAGCCGCGGGAGCCCGCGGCAGCGCTGGAGGTCAGCTGGCCCCTCGCCGGTGGCGGGATGGGGGCCGTGGCCAGGCTGCTGCGGCGGCATGGTACAGCTCCCTTCATTTACTGCATGCGATCTTACTTTGTTATCAAATTCATTAACTGATTAATGAAAATAATTAAGATGAAGTGCTGGCAGATCTCACACTTGGTAACTGGCCCGAGAGACCTCTCCATCTTCCTGTCCTTCAGGGAGAGCTCCTGAGCTTGGCCCTGCTCCTCCCGTTCCAGGATGCCCTCAGAGGGCACCCGCAGACACAGCAGCCTGGCTCTCGGCAGGAAGAGTTCCTGGGATGTCCACTGAGGCAAGTACGGGAAATCACCCCTTTTGAGAACCGCAGTGTGGGATTCTGAGCCCCAAAAAGCATTCGTCTTGAGCCTCACCAAATTTCCCTGGATTTCTGCCAGTCACACTGAGCCCAGGAGAGGGCAGCATCCTCTGTGGATCGATTTGGGATACGAGCAACGCCGGCTGAGCTGGAAGGCTGGCTGCCTGTGTGCCCCACAGCATCTTTGCACTGCTCCTTCCTGACCTTGGCCGTCTGGAGGGTCTGTGCTGGACCAGCTGCTCCCGGCTCCCTTCCTTACTCCTCCGTCCCACAGCTATTTCCCGAAGCCCCGAAGCCCTTCAGCTCTCTGGGTGCCAGATCATTTTGAGGAGGGATTTTGAAGTTGTTGAACACTGGATCTTAGTCCAGCTGGAAGGCAGGGTGGGTTGGACTCAGCCAAAGGCTCATGTCCCCAGTCGTGTCTACAGAGCAGCCAAATGAGCACAGCTCCAGAACAGGAACACCTGGCTTTGTTGTATGCAGCCAGTAGCTTGCTAAAACTTGGCACTCCTCATCTGGGAAACTAAGCTACAGGTTGCTGATTCCTTTCCCGTCCAATTAACTTCTGTAACTTTTACCCTACTCCGGCCACTGACTGTGTGCCAAGACACTCACTACTGCCCTGGGACCTGTGGGTCCAACCAACACACCAAATGCTGCCAGCCTGATGTGTTTCCAGAGTCTGCCTTCTGCCATGGGATCCCCACACAGGAACAGGTGCTGCAAGCCTGAAACCTTATAGTCCTGACTCTCTCGTGAGGCTGTATCTGGACACCTTTCCAACTGGGCACCAAGTGGAAGTTGGCTGTGAGATGTACTGCTCCTGGGGGAGAGGGGGGAAGAGGGAAAGGGCTGGTAGCAAGTCGGGTGACACAGTGCCATGGATGAGGGCCTATCAGTGCCGTTTGCCTCCTCCCAGCTCAGGAGGCTTTTACTAAGGTGACAAATCACAGCTTGGTGGCCATGCTGTCAGGTGTAGCAGTGGTTGCCCATGGACCAGCCAAGCCAAGCTGTGAGCAGCTGATAGTAAGCCTCAGTCCTGCATGGCTGGCCAGGGCTTTTCTCCCCATCCCAGATGTGTGGATGGGGCATGTGCCAGCTGGAAAGGGAGAGAATCTCCATTTTGTTGGATTTGCCCACATTTTACCCAGAAAAGCTAAGAAACCTAGAGGGTAATGCCCACCCTGGGCTTCGTAGTGCCTGCCCTAGGATCCCTCTCTGCACCACCTTTCTTTTTCTCTCATCTGTTCTTCCAGCAGTATTGTGCCCCTCTTGCCCTTGTTCATGCAGGCTTGAGTCTGAGATGTGGCCACTCCTTGGATCTGCAGCTGCAGTAGAAGCTGGGCGCCAGGAATATTACAATTATGCACCAGGGTAGGTTTAAAAACCTGTGCCTTTTGAGTTTATTAATAATGCCCAGGAGGATGCATCTGCCCTTTGGGTTGGTGCCCACGCTCCTGACTGCGGGATGATGATAAGCAGATTAGGTGATGTGGCCCTGATGCTGGATGACCTGCCCTGAGTGAGCTCAGGGAAGGAAATGGGATTAACAGAGCTGTTTCCCCTTGCCACAAAGTTATAGATTGTTCATTTCTTCCCTTTTACTTTCTAATGAGGTGGTATGAAAAGCAATTCAAAGAAGTGCCTGGCCCTTTCCAAGCTCTGGGGAAGCATTTAAAGCCATCTGGCCTCAGAGATAAAATGGTCCGGCTGAAATTGCCTTCCTTCCCACATTGCCCTAGCTACTGAGTGGGAAAAGCCGCCTTACTTGGTGTTTCCTACTTCTCCAAGGCTGTGATTTAGTTTTTCCTACATTGTTACAGTCATCTCTTTGAGAATGTGATGGAAACTTTATCCAGGCCTGGTTGAGTTGGCTTCCATTTTGTTACTATTTTTTAACACCCCGTTGTAAATTGGAGGAGCAGCAGAAGGCCTTGAGCTAATTGGAGCTGGAAAAGATCTAGGGCAGAATAGTCAGAACTTGAGACTGATTCCCAGGAAGAACTTTTGTTGAGGGGTTTTTTTGGGTTTTTGTTTTGTTTTGTTTTTGTTTTTTGTTTGTTTGTTTGTTGTTGGTTTTTTGTTTTTGTTTTGGGGTTTTTTTTAGAATCCATGATGAGATGTTTAGTGTTGAGTTGTTCCTCCCAGCCTCAGACACCCTGCATCACTGAAGGCTGGGAATTAATTTCGGGCAATATTCCTGTGTTCAACCTGTTCCCTGCCTCTCTATCTGTCTGCTTCCAGCCACTGGTGGTGATGGCACCCTAGACTGGACAAGTACTAGTGTCTCTTAGGTGACAGTGTGAGGTCAGTGTGGATAGGACCAGTAGCTTTTGGGTTACCCCATTGTCCCACCAGCTGAGCAGAGTTTGCCTGATGCCAGCAATGGCCAAAGAACACGTGCAAACAACAATCTCCACAGCTTCTTATGTGATCCATAGTCTGATCAGACTTCTAGGTCCAGCTGAGCTTTCAAAATGTGGGTCTGGAGAGAAGAGCTTCCCTGCTCAAAGGTCGCTTTGCCCCTCCATTGTCAGCTGAGATCACAGCACTGAAACTTGGGGGCAGGGAGGTCCTTTTCAAGGAGGTTATTCTGACTCCCTTCCCTTCACAGCTGTGGGAGTAGGATCCTTAGCAGCAGCAGGATCTCTCAGTATCCTGTTTGCTGTGTGGGGAACAGCTGGGGCCAGGGCTTTTAGCAGGAGCCTGCAGCTGGTAATTCCTGTTTACATCCCACTGACCCTGGAGCTTTGCCTGTGTTGCATATGGCCAGATGTCCCCATACCACCACAGTGCCTGCATGTCCTGCAAGTTATACTGTACCTGATTCCTTCTTGGGTTCAAAGTAGGCTCAGCCCATGCTGGACACCAAGCCACAAGGCTGCCAGGTCTGTGGACATGGCAAATGGCAGCACATGTGCTGTGCCACCCTGTGTTGTCACAGGGTTGCCCTGTGACTGGCAGGTAGCCAGCAGGCACAGTAATTGACCCTGGCTGTATATCATTCATCCTCTCTCTCACCTGAGGAGAATTTGCTTTGCAGAGTGTAGCAGTTGCCTGTGTCTTGCCTGATGTAGGAGATGGGAACTGGCTGAGAACAGTGCCCATGCAGAACAGTGCCCATCCAGGACCTGCACTTAGGGGGCTGCAATTTCCTCTGGTCCAGACACTTTTGTAGTTCCACTGTGTCCATCTGTGTTTGTCTTTCACTTGAAACCCTAAATCTCTGCAGGCTGGGAGCAGAG
The DNA here is from genome assembly GCF_029207755.1 of Chamaea fasciata. NCBI lineage: Eukaryota > Metazoa > Chordata > Aves > Passeriformes > Sylviidae > Chamaea > Chamaea fasciata. The sequence continues at coordinate 43,850,818 of NW_027094091.1, read as the reverse complement.
CACAATGGCTCAAATAGCTGTGCTTTCCAGCATTAGACCTGGTTGTCTAAGCCTCTCCCCAGCCTCCATCCCAAAGGAAAACTTCCTTAACCAGGTGTCCAGGTTGAATGATTTTGTTCTGACCATTCAATTTTGCTGCTTTTTCTTCTAGCATTTCACATGGGGCAATTTCTAAGAGTGCACACTGAGGGTGCTCCTTGCTCTCAAGCCATGGCCCCTGCAGTGTGTGAGTGCAACTGGAACACGCTCTGCATTGTACAAACAGCTGCAGTTGCAATGGACTTCTCCCAGCCTAGCTCCCAGCCTCCTCCCTGGCCACACACACTGCTGTCTTTGTGCCTGCTGGGAGGCCAAGGATGAGCCCCAGGCAGGACAGGATCTGTGCTCCCCCTGGCTGGTTGAATGTTGAAGAGAGATCTATGTGTGCTCCCCAGGGCACAGACAGCAGTGGTCAGCACCCAGCAGGCAGCTCCATGCCCCAGCTATCCAGCCTTTGTGGTGGCACTTCCACAAACAGACTTATTAGCCTTCCACTTGCCCAGTGACCTGCCCCCCTTTCAGGCTGACCATGGTGGTAACAGCAGCCCTGAGGATGCACTCTAGAGGGGTTATCAGAGAGCAAGGATTTGTTGGGCATTAAAGGGCTTGCAAGCACCCATACTAGCTGGTCTCACTCCGGGGCTGTGACCCAGCAGTGGCTTCACATACCCAGGCCTGTGGCCATTGCAGTTTTGGCTGTTCCCCCTGCTCAAAATTCAGTGTGAGGGAGCTGCAATTTGGGGTCAGCACCCTGTAAGGCCTTCAGGGAACAGTAAATCCATCAGTGAGCACTGAGACTGTTCCTGCTCTCTTTCTGCAGCCCAGCTGTGAGTCTGAACACTATTCAGTCTGGATCCTGGGAATGAGTTGTTGAAAGCCTTATTAGATGCCCCCCAGGTATTCACTCATCCGTTAACCTCTCTCACTTTCTAAACTGCTGCACTTGGACTTGCCAGATTGCCCAGTGCTGCTTTCAGTTCCAAGAATGATACAAAAAGCATTTTTGCAGCTAAATCTATTTCTGTCTGACTCAGTCCTGAAATGGTTGAGAGTAATTTAGACGTGAAGCTCTTATGCTGGGTTTTGGAGGTGCGGCCCTTTTCAGACAGGAATAAGAGAGCAGTAAAGCTGTGTCTGAAACTGCATGTTTGTCCAGTTCCTGGGCCACAGATATTGCAAGCTAAAGGGCAAAGCTTTATGCTTGTGGGTACACAGCATGTTGCAACTGGCAAGGCAAAATCAGAGCTCCATGATGGAGGTTCATCTCGTTACACTGTAAATGTGACTCACTTGCATGGACTTTGATCTCCCATTGGGCTAAAACACCTGAAACCAAAGCACAGATGGCTTATGCATGTGCCTTTATGAATTTGCTGGGATTTTGGTTTTGTGGGCCAAACCACTGGACGTATGGCCAAGGTTACAGTAGAAAAGACCTGCTTAAACCTTTCCCTTTGAGAAAGCCCTGGGTGGGAGACAGCTGTTCCCTGTGCCTGTTCTAGAGGCTGAGAAATTGTGAAACTTCTAGTCTATGGGAATTTATTCTAACAGTTGTGGCTAGAGAGATAGCTGCATCTTGCTCCCATGTTATTTCATTGAGTTATGGAGTGTTTTGGGTTGGAAGAAACCATGAAGATCATCTACTTTCAATCTCCCCCACCATGGGCAGCGACCTTTTACACTAGACCAGGTTGCCCAAAACCCCATCTAATCTAGCCTTCAACACTTTCAGGGATGAGGCATTCACAAATTCTCTGGGCAAACTGCTCCAGGGACTCACCACCCTCACAGTATAGAATCATAGAATATCCTGAGTTGAAAGGCAACCACAAGGATTATCCAGTTCAGCTACTGCCCCTGCACAAGACAACCCCAAGAATCACACCATATGCCTGAGAGCATTGTCCAAACACTTCTTGAACTCTGGCAAGCTTGGTGCTGGGACCCCTTCCCCGTAAAGAATTCCTTCCTAATATCTAATCTAAACCTATACTCTTTCAGCGTAAAATCATTAACCCTTGTTCTACCACTACATTCTCTTGTAAAATATTCCTCTCCTGCTCTCTTGTAGGCCCCTTTAGATACTGGAAACTGCTGTAAAGTCTCCCCAGAGTCTTCTCTTCTCCAGGCTGAGCAACCCCAGCTCTCTTAACCTGTCTTCACAAGAGAGATGCTCTCTGATCATCTTTGTGACACTCCTCTGGACTTGCTCCAACAGGTTAATGTCTCCCTCATGCTGGAGGTCCCAGAGCTGGATGCAGCACCCCACTCCCTAAGGTGGAGTAGAGGCACAGAATCTCCTCCCTTGCCCTGCTGCCCACACTGCTTCAAATGCAGCCCAGGACAAGTTGGCTTTGTGGGCCACAAGGGCACATTGAAGATCATGTTCTGCTTTTTGTCCACCAAAATCCCAAAGCCTTTTTCCTCTGTGCTGCTCTCAGTCTATTCTCTACCAGCTTGTATTTGTGGTTGGGATTGCCCCAACCCAGTTGCAGGATCTTGCACTTAGCCTTGTTGAACATCTCAAGCCTGTCCAGATATTTTTGGATGGCATCACACAGCTTGTTGTCATCAGCAAAGTTGCTGAGAATGCACCTAATCCCACTGATCCCTGAGAAAGATATTAAACAGTTCTCGTCCCAGCCAAGACTACTTAACACCACTTGTCACTGGTCTCCACTTGGACACTGAACAGATGACCACAGCTCTCTAAGTGCCACCATCCAGCCAATTCCTTGTTCACTGAGTTGTCTATCTGCCAAATCCACATCTCTTCAGTTTAGAGAAAATTATATTTTGTGGAACAGCATCAAATGCTTTGCAAGTCTGAATAGAAGATGTCAGTTGCTCTTCCCTTAGCCACCAATGCTGTAACCCTCTCATAGAAGGCCACCAGATTTGTCAGGCACAATTTGCCCTTACTGAAGCCATGTTGACTGTCACCAATCACCTTATTATTTTCCATGTGCCTTAGCATAGTTTCCAGGAGGATCTGCTTCATGAACTTGCCAGGCACCAAGGTGACACTGAGAGGCTGGTCTTTCTTATTTCCTTTTTAAAAAGTTCTTCCCCATTTCCAGTCAGTGGGTGCTTCACCAGACTGCCATGACTTCTCAAATATGATGGATAGAGGCTTAGCCTCTTCTTCTGCCAGCTCCCTCTGGACCCACAGATGTATCTCATCAGGTCCTATGAACCTGTGCAACTTCAGGTTTCTGAGATGGTCGCAAACAATTTCTCCTACAGCAAGTAGTTCCTCATTCTCCCAGTCCCTGCCTTTGCCTTTTCCAAGTTAGTTGGCGTGGCTGGAGCACTTGGCAGTGAAGACTGAGGCAAAAAAATTATTGAGTACCTCAACCTTCTTTATGTCCTGGGTAATCAAGTCTCCCATTCTCCTTTTTTTTTTACTGATGTACCTATACAAGCTCTTCTTGTTGCCCTTGACACCCTGGTCAGGTTTAATTCTGTCGGGGTGGGCAGTTCCTAACCTGATCCCTGGCTGCAATTTATCTGTGCTCCTCCCAGGCTACTTGGCCTTGCTGCCACCTTCTGTAGCCTCCCTATGGCAGGGTTTGAGTTTGTCCAGGAGCTCCTCATTCATTAACATGGCCCTCCTGGCATTTTTGCCAGTCTTCCTCTTCATTGGGATGTGTTGCTCTGGAGCTTATAGGAGGTCATCCTTGAATACTAGCCATCTTTCTGCCCCTCTTCCATTCAGACCACTACAAAGCAGATCCCTGAAGAGGCCAAAGTCTGTTCTGGCTGACGTGTAGGACCCAGTGTTTGGCCTCATAACACCTCAGCCCCTCAATCCAGAGCGTTCCTAATCAGAAGATCTGACGTCCCATTCTCTCCTTGGGGCAGATTGATCCAATTTTAAGGTGTTTTATTCCTGACTTGAATGGAATTTTGTCTGAATTATGTCAAATCCTGTCTTTGCCGGGTCTTTAAGGTCATCAGATGGATCACTGTCTGTGATCCCTCTGGCTTTGTTTTCTTTAACATTTTCCACAATATTTCTAAGACAGTGATTCGTGACTTCTAACCCACGGTATAGAAGCAGTGAATAGTATGAACGCCAGGACAATTTTCCTGTGGTTCCTTTCTTTATATGTCTTTCTAGTCTGACTGTAAGCCAGGAATAGCTCTTTTCACCAGATCAAGGTGCTTTATTTCCTCTAATTTTACATCCATCTTTTATCTAGATGGTATTTCCCTTTCTGACAAGAAGTCTGAATGGGATAACACAAAGTCCTTTCTGGAGGTCAAAAGTTTCACATATGCTCCTTACCCTTTATCTGCCAGATCTTTGAGAGAGAAAAATTAAATGGTTTGGTATAATTCTTAAGAGATTGCAGTTATTCACTTCTCAGTCCCCATACTAGTTCCTTGCTGCCTCTGAACTAATCCTTTGTGCAGGTCAATTTTCTAGACACTGAATTATGGATCTATAACTTGACTTCAAGCCTTCTAAACAGGATGCTGTACTCACTCTGCACCAATTCCTTGTTTCCACTCCAGCAGGTCTTGGAGAATGTGGCTTGGGAACTGGAGACAGCTCCTTCTCTGATAATGAGTGTTGCTATAGCTCATACACATTTCACCTGGCTGAAAGTTCATGAACCTCTTCTTTCACAATCTTGGCTCATTTCCTGACCCCTTTCTGTTCATCATTAAGGCCCAAATGCTGGGGCAAGAGTTTGGTTGTAGGTGCCTAAGGGAGAGACTGCAGTCATCATTTTTTCTCGATGGTGGTTTGTGGAGGGTAATGGATCTCTTCAGTGAGATATTCACCTCTAGATTCAACTTTTATGTGGAAGCTAAATGCACAAAAGGCAGCAGAGCCATCAGTTTCTTCCATGTGCTTTCATCAAATGAATAAGAGTGATGTTCTTACCCACCTCTGGGTCCTTCCTCTTCACTCTCCCAGTTTTGGTTCTCATGTCCATCACTATCTTTCCGTCACATAAGCTGTCTCCTCACTGGAAGACAACATTGAATACAGAGCTGACTGGTTTGGTTTAAGGCCACCTGCAAATGTTTGAGCTTTGCTAATTCTCAGATCTTTCCTCTGCTCTGCTTTTCCCCTCTCCCTCCCTTGTATAAAAAGCTGGTTGCAAGAAATTACTACTGTAGCACTGGGATTTTAGGAAAAAAAATTCTCCCCGGAGGGGCAACCCTGGGACAGCTCCTCTGAGCAGAGGTGGGCTGTCACCTTTGGGGGTTTGGTAGTGTTGGTTAGACAAAACCACGTGGCCTGCACCAGCATTGGCAACAGTCTTGTTCCCAGAGGCAGGCTGGACCAGAGACTGTGGAGGGCTCTTCCAGACAATGCCACCATGGGTCTGCAAAAGAAAATATTCAGTCCATACCAAAGTTGGGTTATTCTCTCACATCAGGAGAACATCTGCACTGCACTTGGACACAGCAGCCCTCTCTTTCTGCAAGGTGGCCTCATGTTACTCATATGTACGATGGCAATGCAGCACATGCATGAGAGCTGACCTTGCATTCCTCCCTCAGGCACTGTCACTGCATTTGAAATAGTCTTACTGAAATGTCTGAACTTGCAAACTTGTTGCTGAACTTCCTGAGCACCAGAGTTTGGGATTTAATAGTAGGGCTGGGAATGCTTCCATTTTTTTCCCATGGCCTGGACTGCCTGGATGCCCTAGGAGCTGGTGCCTGTTTCATTGTTTTACTGTCTTTGTTACTGCAGCAGTTATTAGGATAAGGTATAATTACAAAGTTTGCTCTGGGACACATGCAAGGCCATTGAGCTGCATTGCAAAGTCCTCTGTGTTTTCTGCTCCTTTTAGTTTTGTGACAAATGCAGACCCTTTGGTTTAAAGTGAGAAGCTAGTGGCAATGTAGGTATGAGCTGGCACTAAGTTCCATGCTCCCTTCTTCATCCTACAGGCCCTTCACCTGTCCTCTCCAAAGTAGCCTGTGGGTATTCAAGACGTCAAATACGGCAGTTGTCGATGCAAACAAATTATTGTTTTATTGTTTAAGGGCTTGGTGTGAAATCACTGCCAAAAAATCTGGAGATGTGTCCTGGAGGTCAGCAAGAGATGAGAGAAAAGGTACTCCCATCTTTTGGAGACACCCAGGATCATCCTGGCAGCACCAGGGCTACCTGGCACAGAGGACTCACTGGACATGTTTTTCAAGGGTGGGCAGAAGGTGTCATGCAAAGATGGCTCAGTTTGGCTCTTCTAGTTTGGCTCTTTCACACCAGTGCCTGCCTTTGGAGGATGGAGTAATGGGCTTGCTCCCGAGGCACACCCCAAATCTGACAGCAAAGAAGACTCATTTTTTTCCAGGAAGTTCACTGCAGACCTTGGAAAATATGGCATTTTACAGCTTGTTCCTGGAATAAACTTGTGCATACTTTTGCTAACTACCACCAGTACTCTTCCTGTGGCCCTCTGATTCACCCAGACCTACCTTGTTTTCACATACCAGCAATGCCACCGGAGCTGGGCAGTTATCAGAAGACAATGAATCACCTAAAACATCTGCTAACTCATTCTTACAGGAGCTTGTCTTACTCATAGCGCAAATTCCAACTCTCAGCTGCTCTGGAATTTTTTTTACCCACGGCATATGCAGCCACTCCCGGTCACATTTTTGCCATCTCAGTGAGGAACACAGGCCCACATAGCTAGAAGACAAGGTCAGCAGCTGCAAATCTCACAGAGGCACCAAGGATTTCCCTTCCACTCAGGAAGAGACTGGTACCCATCCTTGATGCTTGTTTTTGGAATTTTTTTTTTCAGTGGTAAGGGTTTCCTTTGGTTCTGAGGTTTTTTTGCTGTAACACCAAACAGAGAATTCCACTTGGTGGCTGGTGCCTCTAGTGCAATAATGTGCAGGGCTGACCTTTCAGAGAGATGTTCAACTTGATGTCATCTACAGCTGCAAAGCCAAACAGGATCCAGCTCTGATCCTGCTTTTTTTTCTGTCTTGGCTGGATTGGCTCATAGACTGCTCCATAAATCATTGTCCAGTGATAAAATACCAAGGGGGGCTGGATTTGTCTGATGTTACTCTTGAGAAGTCAGATTTTATCTTAGTAAACACAGCCCCTGGGACTTGATGATCTTAAAGGTCTTTTTCAACCTAAACAATTCTATGATTCTATGGCCTTTGTACACCTTGGGTGTTCATAGGTAGGAATGTTTCTGTGGGCCCTGGATGAGGCACAGCAGTACTATCAAATGATTCTGTTCCAAGAAATAGGAAGATTTCATCTTGGTTTGCGGCGTAAGCATTTAGGAATCCTGTGTGGGTTTCAGAGGGAAGATCTGTTCAGTATTGCTGTACCTTCTTGTACCTCTGTGTTCCTTTGGACTGTATCCTTAGCCATCACACCCTCTGTGCCAGAAAGCCTATAAGGTGTTACAGACCTCAGGTCTCAAGTGACTTTTCTGTAGGTGGACAACATTCAACCAGTTCGCTCTGTCACCTCATGTGGGGTACTGCCCCTCCCCTCTGTGGCTGTCCAGCAGCATCAACTGGCTCAGCACACTCCTGTGGCATAACTGTGTCCTCCTATGAGGGGTTAGTGCTTCACTCCATCACAGAATGGCTGGGGCTGGAAGGGACCTTTGGAGGTCATCTAGTCCAACTGCCCTTATCAAGCACAGCCACCTAGAGTAGGCTGTCCAAGGCAACATCCAGTGAGCTTTGGAATACCTTCAAGGTTGGAGATTCCACAGCCTCTTTCTGGACAATTGTGCCAGTGCTCAGTCACTCTTATAACAAAGCTGCCTTCCAGATGGTCAGCCTCCATCATGTATGAGAATTTAGATGGAGACTCCGCCACTTCTCTGGGCAATCTGTGCCAGTGATTAGTCATTGTCACATTAAAAAAGTATTTCCTGATGTTCAGAGGGAACCTCCTCAGTCGTGGCCCATGGCCTCCAGTCCTGTCACTGGGCACCACTGAAGGGAGCCTGGCTTTACCTTCTTTGGTAATATCACCTTTGCCCATTCTTTCTATAGTCCTAGTCCATAAAATCTTGACTGGCTCCTTATCCATCCCCAGAATTCAATGCATTCCAGTTGCTCACGCACAAGAAGAGCAAGTCCCTGCTCTCATTTGCCCATTCTGTCCTTCCTAAAAGCCTGTATCCCTGTGTTGCCACAGAGGGGATAGTCATGGGATTTATCCTACTACAAGACTGCAACCCTGCAGCTGCACATAGACCTCTGATTCCCCATCCTGCATGCATGAGTGTACAGGTGTGTTAGAGAGTTCGTGGGGAGGCTTTGGGGAACTTCTCCACAGTGGTGCCACTGTTCCTTGCTTAAGCCTGGTGGGTGATTTTGTCATCCCCTCCTGTCACACCACTCTTTGCTCAGCCGCCCCATGTGCCACTCCCTCCCAGGGCTGCTGACTTCTTTCTCTCCCTGTCGTTCCTAGTTCAGACGATGGCTTTGAGCAGACAGACACGCTGGCTGACGTTTCCTTGCAGCCGTGCCCCATGCTCATGGGTGTGTCAGCCGACGCTCACTCAGTGTCCATTAGCTAATTGAGCTAATTGAGTTTCACTGTTTGCTTAAATTGCACCGAAGACAGTTTGCATTCCATCGTCTCCATTCTCCTGTGAGGTACTTCTGACTGCAACCTTGTAGGAGCAGCAGACTTCCAGAAAGCAGATGGATCTCTGCCTTGCATCTTCCTGCAGCTGTGAGGCACAAGCTGGGCATAAGAAGAGTCATCCTCAGCCCAGACACTTTGCTGATGTGTTTCTAGGGCTGGCACAGTCCTGCTGAAGGCTAAGTGGTTGATGACTGCGTTAATCTCACCTGCTGAGGTGAGATGGTGGCTCTGTTCGCTCCCAGAGCAAACTCTGGTCAAAGGTTCATACAGTCGATATACATGCCTTAATCACTTCCCAGTTGACTTGGAGAGCTCCATTTTGAAAATGTCCTAGGAAGCATGTCTGACTAATCTCTGGCAAATACAGTTTAGCTCTGAAATCCACTGATTTTCCTCTAAAAAAAGTCCCCTTTGGGGATTTCCCAGGCTAGGTACAGCCTAGGGTGGGACGTTCCCTGTACTTGCTCCCTGACAGCCAGGCCAAGTGCTCCAGCTGCTGTTCTTCTCTCAGTAACCACAAACACTCAGGATGTGTCAGCACAGATGCAGCCCTGGGTTGCGTGTACTACTGGGGCTAGTTTGTCAAGTAAATGGGAATGGATGGTCTGGGAAGGACCTGTGAGAGCTCTTCAGTACCAGCACAGATCCCCCTACTTGGGACAAGCTGTTTCTGGTTCATGTTCTGCTTGTGGTGTGGAGGCAGAGACAATTCAAGATCACCAGGAACTGCCAGCTGGACGCCAGTTGGCAAGACACCTGGAGATGTAGAGCTCAGCCTCTTGCTCTGGCCTTGTTGTCCCCAGGCTGAGTATGACAGTCTCCAGGTCCAGAGCATTTCCTTACAGGAGAGCAGGTCTGGAGAGCCTCAGGGACCCAAGGAGCACTGAACAGCAGCAAAGCTGAGAGACGTTTGCTGGCTCATGAAAGTTTCCAAAGCCTCTCCTGAGAACTACCCTTCTCTGTCTCTGCTGTTGCCTTGTGTTCACTCACGTCTTATTCCCACTGTCTGGTACACTGATTTCGTTTCCCTTTTATTTACTGGCTGTAGAGAAGTCCTTGGGTATTATCAGCATCTCTTTCTGTTTGGACTCATCCCAGTGTTTTGCCTTATTTTCATACTTTTTCTATCATCACACATCTTCCCTCCTTTCCAATCCTTGAAGTCACAGATGGGGACAGACTATTGGTCCCAGGGCTATTAGCATGCAATAAAACCAATGGTCAGGGAAACTTCTCCCACAGCAGTCTGTGGAGATGGGGTCAAGGGCACAGTACTCGGTGGGTGTCCTATAGGTATACACAGCTCTGGTCCTCCCAGGCCTTCCCACATGGTCCAGCTGGGCCAAATCCCAGTAGGGAGGGATGGTGAGAGCCCACACGTTCTTCTGCTGGTGCTCATCCTTTGAGGGAACTGTGTTAGAAGGCTTCCTGCCTTCTCTGAGTAATGTCAAAATCAGTCCCAAATATTCTCTTTGAAGCTCTTCACACAGCGCTGAAGCGATCCTGCCTTCAAAGCAGTTGCTGGAAACAGGCAGGCTGCTTAAAAGGCTCTTGAGCGCTCTCACATCATGTTCAGGCTGTATTAAATTTTTACCGTGCTGTTTCGCACCTCAGATGAATCACAGTCGCTCCTGAAAAGCATCGGGGGCTAGAGGGGGAGGGTGGGATGTGTGCAAGGAAGGGGCTTTTGAAAGGGATTATTAATGCACAGAGATGTTTTGGTGTCTGAGAAAGGCCCTGAATGGCAGCTCTGTGCTTTCTTTCTCTGTGCTCATTATCAGTGAAGGGTGTAGCTGCTGAAGAGCAGAACAGAGCGAGGGGAGGACATGGCTGCTGCTCAGGCGGGGATGAGCAGGGGAGGGGACGTGGGAACAGAGGGAGGTGGGTGCTGGCTGTCTCCCTGAGAGGCAGTTTCAGGTTACCAGTTCAATGCCTGCCTCCCTTTGGGAGGCTGCAATACGGCAAGTCGTTTCTTGATGTGCAAGCAATTAAAAAGAGGGTGTGTGAGTGTGGAAGATGGAGAAAGCAAACACCTCCACTGGGATCTGGCTGTCTCTGCAGCTGCTCACCTAAAGCACCTCTTGCGGAGGGAGTTTCACACAAGAAAAATAGCTGAGGGCATCAGGTTACTTTCAGGATGGAGTTTGAAAGACGAAGAGGTCTGCCTTGCACCTCAGGGTATAGAGGGTATTCCTCACTCTTTTGCACGGGCATAGAGTGGGTCTCTTGGGTCGTATCAGGGTTTACAGTAGTCCTTTCGGTGTTCCCCGGGTTGCCCTGTAATAGTGGAGAGAGGGCTGTGTGGGGAGGCAAGAGGGCAGGGTGCCTTCATTCCCCTCCCAGCAGCATCCTTGGGCACAGGGAGCACATTTCCTGCAGTGACGGCCTGCCCTGGGGGAGCAATCAGGACTACCCGAGGGCTTCATTTTCTTCAGGTTTGGCATGGTATCCTGAGTTCTGCAGACGCTTGCTGGGTCCTTAAGCCTTGCTTTCTGGAGAAGGAGTGTTCCACTCCCCAAGGCAAGGAGGTGCATGTCTTTGCCTCTTTCTCTTGCTTGAAAATTCCCTGACTCTCTTCACCATCCCAGCCTCATTGCAAATAGGCTGTCCGAAGCCCTCCTGCAGACTCACATAGCCAGGCCTCCTGGGCAGGTGGAGAGGCCAGGAGAGAAGTCAGACTCCTTCCAGCTCTCTGGAGGCTGAGGTGCTGGCAAAGAGTGAACAACTGGACTAATCTGTGTTTCCGTCCCAGCCCTGTGGAGATTTCGGCACACAGGGCTGACAGCACTTGCTGCCTGTGTGTGTCAGGTGCTGGCACAGGGTCTGCCTTCACTGGGCAGATCCATTACATGGGTCAAGGATGGTAGAAACCCTGCTCCTGCTCCTTATGTGGGAGGATCCCATTCTATTTCTGCTCACTACCTATTCACTCCAGAAATAGGAAGCAGAGGGGGATGCCTCAATTTTTTTTTTTCAATGCTAATTTTCCATTCTTCTTTGCCTGCCTCAGTGAGCCAAGCATAAAACTAAGGGCTTGATATATCCTCTGGGAATAAAATGCCTCTCAAAATAAGTCCTATTTCTTTCTACTGAAGCTGAAATGTGCTGTCTCCCTTGTCTAAAAGCAGGGGGAAGAAGATGCACACAAGCCTAGTTCAGCCTGCTGCCACTCCCTCTGTCCTGGTTGATTTGCCACTGCCCCTCGTCATACTGATGCCTGTCACTCTGCTGACAACATGAGAGACAAACACCAGTTTGCCTTGGCCAGAAAACTTGCCTTGCAAAGAAAAAAAGCCAGCTCAGGGCTTTTCACTTGGAGAGAAAGAGAGTGAGAAGAATAGACTTGAAAGCAAATTCCCATGATTTTTTGCTTCGGGTGAGAGCTTTTCCCACGCTCCATTGGAAGGAGTGCAAGGAGCAAATGTTTCCCAGTGCCTGCAAACACCAAACACTGCTGAGGAGCAAGGAAAAAAGCCAGTCTCACTGGGGAGAGACAGAAATCAGCAGTGTGTGCTCCCACAGTGCCTCGTGCCTGTGTGTCTGCTCCTTCCGTGCCAATGGCTTTTCCAGGCCTAGCTATGTTTTCTGGCTGTGGTGGGAGTGTCAGACCCTGGAGTACTCTGACATGAGGACAGGTGGTGTTTGCTGGCTCCCACAAAGCTGCTCCACAGTGCCAAAGGCTGCTGCTTCTTCTGCGAGAGCCCCACATACTGAACTGGGAAGAAGCTGGTGGGTTCGCTTCCCAAGCTGACACCTGCAGAGCTGTTTGACATTTTTTTGTGTTTGCCTGGCACTGGTCGAAGACTATTACCTTAACTCTGCGAGACATTTGCTACTCTATCCAAGAAAGGCTGGGGAAGCAAATCTGGTTTGCTCCATCTCCTGGGTCAGTTGCTTTCCTGGCTCAAGCCCTGTCCCTCACCACCCTTCTTTGGTCTGATTCCTGACTCCTGTCTTCAGAGTCAAGAATTGACTGAAAACTGATCTGAAAAATCAATTAACATCTTGCCCTTTGCTAGTCATGAGCCCAGTCTTCAGGAGCAACCTTTCCCAGAGCACCAAGTGCTTTGGGGCCTCCCCCATCCTTTCCAAGTCCATGTGCTTTCCACAGAAAGCCAGAGTTTAGCAGCCAGTCTCCAGCAGGGCTGTGCAAAACCCATCCATGCGTGGGAGAGCATGCCCATGCAATTCGCACCCTGGGAACCGGTTCACCAGCTCTGCAAGCAGAGGCCTGCCTCGTGAGGGAGTCTCGGCTCTTGAGGAGCCATGTGTTTTTAAAACACCCCGAGGATGAGAGATTTGAGGGCAGCTTCTGGAAATGAGGAACCAGCTGAGGCTGCGGATGCTCAGCAGGCATCCATGAGGATTTGGTTCAGCTTTTCAAGGAGACTCATCTCAGGGGAAGTTGGGAAGCTGCCGCTCACTAAGCTCTTTAGAGATGTGGGCGCTGCTTCATCCCAAGGTGCTCAGGAGTGCTTGGAAGTCTGTCCGGATAAATGCCTCAGCAGCCTAGTGAGCCTGCTGCTTTTTCCAGCTGGCGAAGCAAAGAGCATTTCTGGCAACAAAAGCCCTGCCCAAGGGTCCCAGTTTTAAACACGGCACTGGTGTCCAATTGCTGGTGCATCTCGGCACCTTCCCATCAACGAGAAACCCTCTCCTTTGCCCCCCTCCCCTTGCCTTTGGTCTTGCTCATAGAAAGCCGTGACTGTATCCTGCAAGCGCCCCTATCTGCTTCCACGATCTCCCTTTGTTTGGCTGCCAGCTCTCTGCACCTGCGTGCATGCTTACTCTCCCTCTCTGCTGCGGTTAGTCCTTCCCTCTCCCAGCCCGTGGGCAGGAAAGCGGGTTTCAGCCGGGTCCAAGAGCTAAGGGAGTATTTGGCAATGGCAAGCATTCCCATTTCAACGGCAGCCCAGCCGTAGGTGGGATGGCACACACAGGCAGCTTGGTTATTTGTGAATGAAGCACAGGTTGATCTGTGATTAACCCTCTGGAGGGATCCTGCCCAGATCTATCCCATTGGGAGCTGGAATCTTCATGTTTCCTTTGCTAATTGAGTCTGAATTTTATTAGCTAATCCCATCTCCAAATCCCCCAGCTGTCCAAAGTTTACTAAGAGCAACCACACACGCCGGCTGGGAGTTTGTGCTTGTCTCCTGTTGGGACAAGGATTACTGTTACAAAGTGTGCGTAGTTTTGGTGTTTTGAAGTGGGGTTTTTCACCCTTTTTTTATTTTTTTTGGGTGGGGTGGGGGTGGGGGTTGAGGAGGGAGTGAGTTGGTTTTGCTTGGCAATCTGTAGCAAACTCCCATAATCACTATCTCCCATTCCACAGACAATTTCCATCATGAGAAAAAAAGACACTGTCATCAAGTGATGACAGGCGATGTAGAACCAGGGATAGACAGAGTTAATGTCAGTCAGATGCTGTGTTTTCCCATAGGCCACCCTCTGTCATGGTGCCCAACCCCAGGTTTGTTCCTTTTCTTGCAGCGATCACTGGGACAGGCTAATTTGGAGGCAATGACCTGCCCTGCCCTTTTCCAAGAGGGTGCTCCAGGTTACCACCAGACTCTTCATCAGCATCACCAAGACCCTTTGAGTGATGGCAAGAAGCAGATGAGGCCTCTGGCCAGCATGGGTTCCAAGTATTCACCATCTGCACAGGGAAAGGAAATGAGCTGGACAGACCCACTTGAGGGCATTCCCTGTCCAGGAGGAACTGCCCCAGACAGATCACCAGCCCAGAGAAGCCTCTTCTCTAGAGACCTTGCTTGAATGGAAGGAGAAGGTGCTCTGCTACAGTTTCATCTTTTAAAGAGAAGCAGGGACTGAGTCGTTAAAATCTTATCTATGTCATCCTCATTTGCTTGAGCTTTTGTAGCCTCTTCCACCCTAACTACCTCAGGAGAGAGCGGGGACTGGAGCAGCTGTGGGAGTCCCTGGCCACAGGATACAAAGCCCACTTGTTATCAGCACTGTCATATGCCTGTCTGCCCCTTCCCCCTTCCCAGCTCCACCACAACCGCTGCATCCCGACAGTGCAGGCTGAGCATCAAAAGGGCTATTATCCCACGATTTCTTAACAGTCACTGTTGCTCTTGGGTATGGAGAACCAAGCTCCCCCTTTGACACAGTGCCCCGAGGAAAGGAACAGCGGTGCCTGTCACTGGTTGGCATCCTGATCTGCAGATTGTCACGGCAGGCAGCCAGGGTGGGATGGGAGGCTGCTGCCTGCACACGGGATTGAATTAACAATTTAGGCCTTCCCTCCAGTCCTACAAGCTACACAGGTCCTACAGAGTTCATACTTTTGGCCTCCAGATGTTAGCAGTGAGGGTAACTCCCATGGAGGGTGGTTAAGAGACCACATCCTTCATTCTTTATGGCCGATGCTTCTAATCTGCTCTTCCTGCACTGCAGGAGAAAAAGGGCACAGAAACCAAGCCACCAACCTCTGGAGCAGGCAAAGGGTCTGTAGTGCATGGAGAGGCAGCTTCCAGAGACATTGACTCAAGCAACTTCTGACTGGCACCAGGTGCTCACATCCCCAGGAGCCTGCTGGAGGGTGCCCCTTTGCCCCTTGCATGCCACAGGCAGTAGGTGCTGGCACTGGTTGCCCCTGGCTCCATCACAGGTGCATTTTTCTTGCTGTGTGTGAACAGGGAAACTGGTGGCAGCACAGACAGTGCCACCTCACTTCCACACGCAAGATCTACCAGCTGTGACACCACATCATGGGCAAGGCTGGAGTCCTGACAAGAATCACACCAGCACATCAGAGACCATGGCCAGGAGGAGATCTGTGCACCAAAAGCGGAAACTCTGATTTGCTTAACCACACAGTGCAGATCATAACCGATAAAAGGTATCACAATTTTCCTGTTGCTGGGTGTTTTTAAGTCTCTTGGAGTATAAAGCACCTATCAGCACCAGCAATCTTGGTAACTGGGCAACTTTGCTGGTCATGAGTGATGCTGAACCCATCTGCAGAGAGATTTGCTTTTTTTGTCTGCCTATAGAGACGCTCACGGTGGGTTTGTGCCTGTCTGCCTGTTCCCAAGGGGTTACCCTTACAGATGACACTTTGAAAGTAAGACTCAGTGATGGTCTCCCTTCTGCCAGTGAGGGATGGTGCTTGAAGCTCCAGTCGTCCTAAAGTTTCCCTTTGTGCTGACAGGGTTGCTGTGAGCCATGTGCCTTGTTGCTGTGACAGTGTTCTGGAAAACAATATATTGGGAGACATATGGCTGGCTAGGATATGTAGTCATGTCTTAGCAGGCATTGTGTACTGCTTTCCACTTGAGAGGGCTTCTTTTCTGCCAGTTTTCTTGGACACTGAGAAAATACCAAAACTAGACAATGATGAATACTGTACTGGGGAAGCCACGTGACTTTACAGACACGTAAAATCCATCATGCTTGGTCTCGGACCTTACGGAATAACTGTTTTATAAAAACTAGAGATTGTTCAATTTTCTACTGAAATCTCTGGGCATTAACAGGCTGACTTCATCAGAAAAAAAGAAACTTTAATTATCCTGTAATCCCAAGGCCTCTGGCATGGGAAAAGTTTTTCTACTTGAGGTAAACATCTCAGGAGAATTCACTCACTTCAGTGCTGTTCCAGTGTGAACATAGCATGAATTTTAAATCTGTTTTTTTCTTCTCAAAGCTGTCCTTGACTCTTCACTAAGACGGCTTGCTGAGAAAATTATAGTGCTCTTAATGAAAAGAGTGGAGGCCCTTTTTAAAGTTTCAGGTATGAAATTCAGATACTTGAATTTGAAGAAGTTTACCACACTCCAGGATTAGCCAGCCATGCAGCCACTACCTCATCTGGGCTGGTTAGAGCTGGGTTCTTTCCTTCAAACTTTCTAAAATAGAGAAAATGTCAGATATTCGTGCCATTTGGTTTCCCAGCTCATTTTTCCCTCCCACAGATGAACTGATCTGTGCTAGGAGAGAGGTTTCTGCCATGGTGAAGGCATTTCTGAGAGATAATTTACTTGTATGACTTGTGTGCTGGCATTGGGATCCTGCATACAAAAAGATGCAGCAAATTGATTGTGAGTGGTTTGCTTGAAAGAAGAAGCAGGAAGCTGTTAAGTAGTTATCTTCATGGCAATACGGCAAATTAAGTGGAGGAGTTCTGGGGTCTCTGGACTGCTTTAATAACTGATCAAAAAAGACGAGAGAACATGAGCAGACAGACACAACTGCAAAAGACCAGCCAGCCAGGATGTTTGCAAACTGTGCTACTGCCAAAATTCCCTGAAGGGGAAGAATTTACTGGGATGATTTGTTCCTGAGAAAGATTTTTTTTCTGTAAGTGCTGTGCATATCTCCAGTTTCTGTTTTATTATTTGGGGCTTGGATTCTCCATTATGCAAGCCCATTTTCCTTTTTAATCCACTATTATGTATGAGACTAGGAATGCTGTGTTGCACTAAAGGAGCGGTGACTTAAGCAAGGAACTGAACTAAGGCCCTGACCAGGGCAGGGGGAGAACTGTTTTGCTTTTTCCTAGTTTCGAAGAATTTAGATTCTCAAAACTACACACCACAGCACAAGTACCAGGGTAAGTGAAGACTACTCCTTTTCCAGCCTGCCCAAAAGCATAGCTCAGACACTACAGTGAACAAAATCTCATCCCGTTCCCTTTCAATGAAGCCCAGCCTCCCACACCAGCAGAGGTTTGAGGTTTTCCCGAGATGCTGTCTGCAGTTTTTGCTCAGTGGGGTCAAATCCTGATTTCAGTTACGGCAAACTTCCCTCCCTTCCATAGCATCCCTTCGAGATGAGCTTCACCGCGTCGTTGTCCGGCCGGCTGGACGAAGATGAATGAAACCTTCCCTCTGAACCCTCTGGCTCCCAGTGCTTTCCAGCTGGATCACTGGATACCGTCTTCAGGGCTGGTGTCGGGGTGCGCGGTGGGCTCGTGCGTAGGACCCTATGGGATCTGTGCGGGGCGGCTGGGTGTGTGAGTGTCTGCACGCCCCGGGGGCTGATGCCCGCCGGGATGTCCCTGAGCCTGTCAGCGGCAGCGCCGCTGGGGCGGGGGTGCCGCCGGGACGCGGCTGCGAGCCGCGTACGCCTGGCAGGGCGCGGGCAGAGCGCTTTGTGCGGAGCGGGGACGCGCGGGGGGCGCCGCTCCCGCCCGGGCCGTGCCCACGCCGTGCCCGAGGGGCGGGACCGGGGCGGGACGGGGCGGGGCGGCCGCTGCCCCCCGGCCCACGCGGGGCCCGGCTCGCCACTCGCCCGGTGGCGGCGGCGGCCGTGGCGGGCGCAGCGCGGAGCCGAGCGGAGCCCGCCGCCGCCGCGGAAGCCTGGTGAGCGGGGAGCTGCTGCCGGGGCGGGCACCGGGCCTCCGCCTCCCGGGACAAAGCCGGGCTGGGAGGGACCCCGGCGCCCCCACTCGGGGCCGGGGCGGGGCTGCCCGGGGGCCGGGGCGGCGGGGCCGTGCCGTTGCCCACCGAGCATGCGGGCGGAGGGCCGGGGCGGGGGTCTGTGGCCGGCTCGCGGCGAGCTCCGGTCCCGACCGGCACCGCCGCCCGCCCCGGGAGCCCCGGCGGGCTCTGCCCGGTAAACTTTTCCCGGTCCTGGTGGGCGCCCGGCGACCCGGAGGGACCGTCTGGCAGCCCAGAGCTACTTGGGTTGGGGGTCTGGGGCTTTTCTTTGCGCCGGAGCATCCTTGAGCCGCAGCCTGGAATCTCTGTCCTAGGGAACAGGTAGCCAGCCGTTACATCGGGTACTCGCCGGTGCCCCGGGACGCACAGGGGCTCCGAGGATGCCTCAGACCCAGGTCCTGCCTTTCGGCTTGCCCGGGCACAGACCCAGGTCCTGGCTTTCGGTCCCTTATCCTCCGCTGATCCCGGCCTGTTTCCCCGCGCGGCGCCGCGTGGGTTGGTGCGGGTGGGTCCCCGGTGCAGCCGGCGTGCGGACACGGGCCCGCCCCGGGATCTGGGCAGCGAGAAATGACGGCTGGAGACAGGGAAACCCTGGTCTTTAACAGGCATTTGGCAGCGCCTAATATTAAACCAGAAGTGAAGAGTTTTTTCTGGCTCCGGTGCCTGCTTCCCTCCCTTTGATTTTTCTTTTTAATTTGCTGGCTCTCACATCAGGACACTTGTTCAACTTTGGGTGATGCTGGACACTGCATGCTAGATCTATAAGGAAGCAAAGGATAAAATATTTTTAAAGCTGTTTTCGCTGCAAATACTGTTAGCCTCATTGAAGGTGTTGGAATATGCTGCCCTTTGGTTAATTCAGACTCTATGAAGTCCATGAAAAAGCCTGTCTAAAACAGTGTCTTCCCTAAAAAGAGACACACGGCAATCTGATCGGTGAATCCCACCAATATTCCCCTTTTTTCCTACTTTTTCAATAAACAGATCTTAATTTATTAGCCTGCCAGACAGAAGGAGTCTGCAGGTGTTAATGGTTTAGCCGATCAAAGACACCCTTCCTGTCGGTGGCACTTGAATTCGGTGATGCTTGTGGGTCAGTGGGTCTCTTCCCCTTCACTTTGTCCCACCCAGGCTCTTAGTTGTCTTTCTTTGTGCCATGCAGTGTGGGTGGCTGTTGGAGAGGCTGGCCGGGCATCTTTGAGCCCAGAGGCAAGAATCTTTACTGCAGTGCAAGCTGGTTTAGGGGTGCATGCAATTGCAAAAGTGTCCATAGCTCTGGTGGTGTTTCTGTATGCCTGCGTGGAGGAAGTGCTTAAGGATCAGGCTGGTAAATTTTGCTCATGTACCTCCAGGACTGGAGTGTAAAAGTGCCTGTTCACTTGGAGACCCTCAGGAAAGGGGCCTCAGTTTGCCTGGGGATCAGCTAGCCCAGGGTATGACGACCTAAACTTGGTTAGATGAGGAAGGATTCTGTGGACCCACGTGGGGGAATTGTGCGCCCTGACACCCGTAGCGGCCAGCTGCATTCTGTCTGATCGTTCCTAATCCACTGAACTTTGTGGGAGTCCCCCTCCGAGGTATCTCCAAAGTTGTTAGTTCCAGGTACCTAGCTACTGCCTAGAGGGCAGTCAGACCTGGCCAGGAGGGGGTGGTGGGGACGGGACACAGGAATGCAGGAATGTCTTGTTCCTGGGGCATTTGCCTCCTGGGGAAGGAAGATGGGAAGGAATCCTTGTCTGTGAGTAATCCAAGAGCAAAACGTTTCTCCCCTTGCAGACAATGAATCGTTTCAGCGAGCTGACACTGTTATTTGTGGCTCTTGGCAAACCAGATAAGAGCATTCTGCCAGACACTTGCTCAAATCAGTGCCAGCCCCAGCCTTGCTGATTGCCTTTCACTGGGTGGGAGAGAAGCCTTTGTGTACCACGGCAGTAATCACAGTGGTGCTTCTGGGTGAAGGAAGGTTGTTGCTGGTCCCCTTGGTTACACAGTCTCTGATTCTGGTCCTCGTACCTCCAGGCCTTTTTATTTTCCAGAGAGAGGATGACACTTTGGAGAAGAAATTTTTCCTGCCAGGCTCTGCTTGTGGGGCTGTGAACAGCTATTTCCAAGACCCCTTTTCTTTACCCTTGATCTAAACCTTGCATGAGGCTGGTTATACATGCTGATTAAGCAGGGAATTAAATCACATAGGAATGCTGCTCGCTTGATGTCCCCTCTGTTACAGAGCTATGCTTAGAAGTTGAGGCTTTTCAAGTGATTGGGTGGGCTTTAGCTAAGATGTGAAAAAAGCCTTGTAAACAATATGCCTTTGTGATGAAGGCAGAGTAAGTGTAATTATCACCTGTCCTATTAGAAATCTTCCAATTTGGGGGCATAATCAAGCTAATCAGACAGTGTTGTGCTTTTCCAGATGACTAGGTGATCCTTTCGAGTGGCTCGGGAGCAGATGCAAGATGAGCAGCGGAGGGCAGTGCAGAAGACACAGTGGGCTCTCAGTGTGACCCACGAGGATTTGAAGATGTCTGCGTGCAGTGACTTTGTGGAACACGTTTGGAAGCCCGGCTCCTGCAAAAACTGCTTCAACCCAAAGAGTTCCCATCAGCTGCAGACACCCCCAGACGTGGGAGCTTGCGGCGTGCTCCCGAATGGAGCTAGGACCAAGCCTGAGAGCCTCGTGTTGGAAGACGAAGGTGTAAATACTTCCCCCTTCTCGAAGCCAACAATTGCTGTGAAGCCAACAATGATAAACTCAGATGTTTCTGACGCGTGGGCGGATGTGAATATGAATGCAGATCTGTCACAGGTAATGATTAATCCAGTCAAAGCATGACTTCCCGTTACTTACCTATCCTCAGAGTGCTAGGAATATCTTACAAATGTTTCCTTCCCTTTGTTTTTCCTTCTGGTCTTGACTCAGGTTTTTAAGCCATCTATTGGTTTCTCATTGTATCTTTGGGTGAAGCTGAATGAGCTGTTTACTCACAAGCCATGTGCAGCGGAGCTTAAAAATACATTGTTTGTTTAGGAACTTCCGGTTTTTAAATGAGGATGCGGGTTATTTTCTTGGGAAGTTTTACTGAAAAGCTGTCTTGTCTGGTTGCAGTCAGTGCTGACTGGATCCATGGTCTTTGTGGGTGAGGAAGACAAGTGCCCTGCCTTCCTACTCCTTCCTACCAATCTTTGCCAGAGCAGTAATGCCCTGTGGGTGTAGCTCCTTGCCCTGACCAGTTGATACCAGCAGTGCCTCAGCAGAGTGACGCACAGGCTGCTGCCCCACTGCCTGTGGCATAGGTGTGCTCCTATTTCCCCATGCCCCAGAGGAGAGTCAGCGCTCATCAGCTCTCTTAGCTTGCCACTGCTGTCCCTTTCTTTTCTTCCAAGGGGTGAAGGGCACATGACTGCAAGCCGCCATTGTTGATGGTGTTTGATATATGCGTGCAGATTTGGCATGCCTGCTCCCAATCCCGACTTCTGAGCGTGGCCAAGCTGCTATCCCAGGATAACCCGTGATTGTCTGGGTATGTTCTGGAGTCACACACTCCGGAGCAGTGTGAAATGAAATGAAAATAAGCAGAGAGAAGTGCAAGTATTCCTTCGCTCTCTGAATCTTTAATTGCACAGTGATTCACAGACAGGATGACAGGTTGGACATGTTTCTGGCAGCAAACCCATAGGAAGAGAAAGGAGAATGTCTTATTCCAGTGCATTGCTATTGTTGGTAATTCAAGGATTAAAAATGGTCCAGGAAATACGACAAGTGTAGTTTTACCAGGAAAGGTTTGTGGTGGGGTGAGCACAGCAACGTAGATGGTGAATTCCAGAGTAGTTCTGCAGAGCTGGGCTTTAATTTTTGCAGTTTGTGGGTTTCTTTAAAATTTTTGTCTTTCATTTTGCATATACATGTTCTAACAGGGCATTTGTCTTTTTGACCCATGCAGGTCAGTTGGGGCATGATTTCTAGCAAGCAACTCCTCCTGAAATCGGGAGATGCACAGTGCATCTGCCTTGACAATTTTGGCAATGGTGGCGTGAGAAAGCCTTTCCTTCACAAGCAGCCCAGCGACTGCTTGTCTTGCTGTCCTCCCAGCTACTCCATGGTGGGTCTGCGTGGCCTGGAGAGTCGAGTGGAGAGAAATGTCTCCATCCACAGCCTGGTACTTGTGGGTGAGACAGGCAAGCAGGAGGACAGAGTTAAAGACAAGCTTGCCCTGCCTCATCAGGTCCCCTGCCCTAATCCATCTGCCTTCGGGGACAGAAGCACCACTAACTGCAGCAGAAACACTTCTTCCCAAGCCAGAGAAGGAGCAGCCCTCCCTTCAGGGGGTGACTGTGGTCACATCTTGGAAAGCGAAGGGGGTGAGTACTGTTCCATCACCAACTGCCACAAAGAGCACCCCGTCCCGTGGGAGCCGTTTTGCACAGAGGAAAAGGCAGCCCAGTGTGAGGAGAGTCACACTCCCAGCGGATGGAGGCAGCGGGATGCTCCTGAGATTCCGAGGCCAAGTGGCCGGGCAGTCAAGTTCAGCGAAGAGGAGCGCAGAGCTGTGAACGTGGCCTTCTGCATCACGAAAGACCAGAGTGATCCTCTTCCCTATTCCCTGTGTTCAGAGAGGAAAAACCTGGCTCTCCACACTGAGCCTGCCGCCCTCCCTGAGAGCACGGGGAGCTGCAAGGTGGGTGCCCTTGCTTTGACCCGGGAGGATGAGGACTTCCCTCTCCCTGGGGAGCCCTCTGTCACTGGAGGCCTCTGCACTGAGGGTTCAAGCACCCCTCAGCAGGCTCTGGTGGAGCCGCAGCGCCCTCGCCTCACTGAGCCAGCTCGTGGTGATCCCATCTATGCTGAGAGCACCAAGAGGAGGAAGGCACAGGTGAAGGCTGTTGGCAGCCAGGCAAAAGTGGAGAAGCTGGCCCACGGCACTGCCAAGGAGAAAACTGATGGGTTGTGGAGGGATGGTGGCTGGGCTTTGGGAGGTGAGAAGGAACACCAGGACTCCACTGGCCAGGTGGCAGCAAAGATAACTATAATGACAGCACACACTGAGGATGATCACAAGACAATATTCCTCAGCAGCCCTGACTCAGCAGTAGGAGTTCAGTGGCCATGTATCAGCCCCACTTCCCACCCTGATTTTGGGACTTCATCACCTGCTATTGAGTCTGGACAGATTTTTCAAGCATCGGGATGTGAAAACAACTCAAGATTTCATCTGGCAGCTCCTGTCAAGACCTTACCTATTGAGAGTCCAGCCATCCCCCCAAAGATGTCCAAGAACAGCCAGCCAGGTAGTGAGGGGAGCCGTGTGGCTCCAGTCAGCTCCCACGTGGGAAGGTTTGGTGATGACAACAGCCACGATGGAGCTGGTGCTCAGCTGCAGCCGAGGAGCTGTGCTGATACAGGTGCCTTTGGGGTGACCCCTTCTCCCTGCACTCTTGTGAATGGGGTCTCTGTGGAGGAGTCCGGTAGAGGCCTGGCAGGCCCTTCCTATGACAGGAGGCAGAAATACTATAACCCAACATGGACCAAGCAGGGCCGAATAGAGGAGGAGGAGGAGGAGGAGGAGGAGCAGGAGGTCTTAAACCACCCATGGACAGTAGGAGCTGAGAGTGGAAGAGCTGGTGCCGACTTTGTGGATGATGGCCCGATACTGGAAAGCCAGACTGGAATGACCAAATCATCTTCTTTCTCCTTTGATTTCCCTAAAGACAAGAGCAATGGTGTGGAGTTTGCACCACCACCACCGCCGCCGCCGAAAAAGCAGTCTAGGTACAGCCTCGTGCGTGTGTGCATGGTGGTCTATTAACCCTTTGCCATTGGGATGGTTGCTGCAAGAGTTCATTGACTAGGAGGTGCTTCCCATTCTTTTTCCTTCTTTTCTGTCCAAAGGTGGGCTTTCAGGAGCATGGGAGGTAACTGCACAGCTGAAAAGCTATTTGTCTTTTTACTCTGAAAAGCTGTCTGATCTTTGCAAGTCTTGGTTTGAATGTCACGTGCACTTGTAAAGGCCCTTCAGGGCTGCAAGATATGGCTTTAAGTCCCAATATTCAAGTGAGAAAAAGGTCCATGTCCAGGTCAGCTTCATTCTGTCTTGGCAGTTCCTTGATGTTGAATAGCATAGAAAACCTGGAGTTGCAATCTTCTCTTGTAGGTGGAACTGGGCAACTTTTCTTGATGCTCCTAACAAGGGCCTCCAAAATCAACATTTTCAGTTTGGCTCTAATGACTTTCTGCTTTCAAGGTAAACTCTGAAAGCTGCAGTTTCCCAGGGAGGGCTCCTTGCCTGCAAGCAGGTAATTGGAGCTTGCCCGACTTGTTGTAGGCTTGTTATGTGTGGGAGCCACCTGGCTTCAGGCAACCTTCTGCTCTCCGCTTTCCTGGAAGTCAGGTTTGCAGGCAGGGCAACTGCAGGCCCCAGAAAACAAAAGTGAGGGAGGGAGAACTGTCCATCTGGGAAGGAAATAGCCCTGCTAAGCAATTTAAAAAAACAAACAAAAAAAACCAAAAACAAAACAAAACAAAAAAAAAAAAACACCTTAGGCTTAGAATACTTTGTGTGCATTTAGTATATGCAGCAGTGTGCATCACCAAAAAAAACCCCAAAAAACAAAACAAAACAAACCCCCAAAAAACAAACAAACAAAAAAAAAAAAAACAAGAAAAAGGGAAAAAAGAAATAAAATGAAGGTCAAATGGGGGGAGAAAATTTGTTTTTCTCTCCATTAATTATGTTGTCTGAACATACTGGGGAAGGATACTTTCACCTTTTGCTGGTGTCCCATATTTGCTTTATTGTGTGTAGCAGTTTTGCTACCTGAAACTGTGTGTTGCACAGCAGATTTGACTCCAGCTCCTTGATTTAAAAGTCAAGAGAAGAAGGGATGGGTGTTTGGAGGAGAACTTGGCCTTGGGGTCCATGATCAAGTTTACGTGTAGGCATCACTGACCTCCAGGTTGATACTGAATTTTCAGTGTGTTTTGGGATTGGCTAGTCAAGGGAATTAGTGTTTTAAATTGGCCAAGAGGTGAACAAATTAGGTTTCTCAAGGGAAGGGAAGGGAAGAGATGAACAAGTGGCTTTAGTTCTCCTTAATGCTGGGCTTCCTGCTGTGATGCCACATGCCTGCTGCAGTCAGAGGAAACAAAACGTCCACAAGCAAATGAGCACATAGATGTATTTGCTCTTGTCCTCCGTGTGGTGTTATGACAGCAGAGGAGTGTGGAGCATTTTCTGCCCCTTTGAGGGGCTGTTTCATGCTCCTGGTGCCATTGGGCTGTGCCAGTTCTAACAGTTGCTTTTGAGTCATCTGAAGAAAGCATCTGTGTTCTAGAAAGCCTCTATGAAAGCATGCAGGGAAACTGAGGTCAGGGAATACGTGGCATCCATGGCTGGGATTTCTGACAGAGCTGTAAACCCTCCCAGGTGGTTGAGGTAGGTGTTGGTTACCCCCTGTGGCTGCAGCGCAGGTTGCCTACAGGTATTTGTCTCCCCAGGGCCTTGATGCCTGCAGCTGAGCCGTGGGGTACCTTACTTAAAGAGCTTAGTCCTGCCTTCAGCTACCGAAGCCCAGCCAGCTGAGGAGCAGTAAGGAGTGATCTGATCAGACTCTGATCAGGTTTTGCAAGCCCTGCTTTGTTTTTCTGCTATGAGGGTGCTTTTGTTTTTGTCTCAAGCAAAGCTGTGGCTGCTCCAAGAGCGTGTCAACGCAGGAACCAGGGCGGTGGGAGGGATGGCTGCATGCCCAGCTGGTAAAATCACCACAGTTGCATTGTGTCAGCCTGGGCAGTTGTTGCAGCTGCAGGAACATCCCCTCTGTTCGTCCTGGGCTGCAGCCAAATACCTGAGAAGCAGAATCACAAAGATGACTCTGAGGCACATCCTCAGCACTACTCTCCAGGTGCTGGGCAGCCTGTGAACTTGTGCTTGTCCCTGATGGAAGAACTACAGATCCTTCCGTTTGGCTGACTGTACTCCTCACACAGACAAGTACCTCAGCCCAGGACGTTCCCTGGTGGCTCAGCTGCAAAGGCTCCTTTGGTGGATGAAGGTGAAGCCAGTGTAGAGCTGGCTGTGGCACAGCCTTGGGGCTGGGGGTCATCTCAGCTGCAGGAAAGGCATATAACCAGCCCTTTTCCTTCTACATCTCAAGCTGCAGCAAGGCATTTGATCTCATGCTGGAAAATTGTTTGCCTGTTTGACTTTTCCAATGAAATTTAATTGCTTATTTTAAGGAAAACTTGCATGTGTGTTTGAATAATTATAAAGTAGAGAAAGAAAAAGTGAGTATGTAGATTTTGTTCATCTTGGCTTTAACAATTAAAAAGGAGAAATTTTTTTACAGGGTAAATTCCTTCCAGGGACTGAGGAAACTTTGGTTTGGAAGTAAGCTGTCTCTTAGGATGGCAGAAGGAGTGATTTCAGGAGAGTTTAAAAGTTGTCACAAAAAAGGAAAATAATGAATTTGTGCCTGTTTTGTCCTATATAAAGCTACTCTGGATCTCTTGCAACTGTTTCTTCATACAATGTTCTTTTTCTGCTTGTTTAAAAGATTACAGATATTTGATGTTTGCTTGGTCTGAAACAGAATGACAAATAAGTATAATTTTAAGTGGGAAAAGGCTGGAAAGGGAAGATGGTGGCTGGTCTTCCAAAAGCTGGGAAGGTAGTTGGCTAGGGAAGGAGCGCACCAGGGAAACTAGAATCCCTAGGACATGTATGTGCAATGATGATTTAAAAGCTCTTTGGTGTAAAATGCTCTAGTATGGCCTTCAGTTTCCTGGCACAAGGAATGAATCTTTGCTGAAATTTATGTCTCTCTTATGCAGAGGATCAGGCTTAAATGATCCTCATGGTTTCTTCTAGCCTCCAAAACCTTGATAGCTAATTTATTTTGTGTGCCTCTTAAATAAAGAAGACAGTGATGCTGGTTTGCATCTTGAGCTGCTTTCATCACAATTAGTGCCACCTTCAAAAGACAGTGCCAAAAAAAGCTTTTGAAATTTGCTGAGTGTGCTGCCGTGGGGTAGCAAAGGTGCAGCACAGCACTTCCCCACACCTGTCATTGCTGAACACAGCCAGGGAGAAAGAGCCTGAGGAGTGCCAAGATTGCCTGTTCCGGTGCTGCTGCCACCCCTACTGCTGGAGGACACAGAGCACAGGAGTGTTACAGAAAAACTGCAATGCTGGGAATTGGAATGCCAGGAAAAGAGCCAGGTTTGTTCTTCACTGAGGAGGTGGTGCTGGCTGGTGGGGCTGTTCTGTGTGTTCCTTGCTAGGAATCAGTCTGTGATGGAGCAGCAACTGTACCTGAGGCAGAATAGTTCTCTTTTCTCACCATTCCCGAGGCACCCGTTTCTCCTTGGAGCTCAGTGTCAGGTTGTACCCCAGTGACAAAACACACTGGCTTAAAAGGTTGTGATCTATCAGCTTATCTTTTAGGAGAGTTTGTTTCTTTTAAAATTAATGTCATTCACTCTTCTGTGTATTTCCTGTCTTACCACTCCTCTAGTACAGGGAGGAGCAGTGTATCCCTCTGAACAAAGCTAGGAGTTATTCAGAATCCTTTTTTCCCCTTACCTCAGTTTTGGTTTCTCCACATTTGCCAGCTGATAGCAGAAGGATAAGTACAAATCTAAGCTTCAAATGTTGTAAGCTCCTGTATGCTGGGTTTTAACTTCCCTCTGCAACCAGGGGGAGATGCTGGAAGAAACAGCAAGTGGCAAGAGGAGGAAGATATAATTATTCACGTTTCATGATAGACGAGCATACGGTACAATGATGCTTCCTCTTGTGTAATAATTATGCCTAGCCATATGTTATGTTTGATGCCATAATGCAGTCTGGCTTTTCTCTTCTGTGAATTAGTTCCATTATTTTATACTGGGAGGGGGTGTCTTGTTGACATTATCACCGAACACCTCCTGGAGTGCAGTTTGTTGTGTTGTGATTTGTGTGCGTTCTCTGTTCTCCTCTCCCTGTTCCTCTGTCACATGATTTATCAAGCTCAGCGTCTCTGTTATCTGTTCAGTCCTGTCATCTGTGCTTAGAAGGAGTGTCCTCCTCCTGCTGGCACAGCAAGGCTGGGAGACCCCCGTGATGGCACTGCAGAGTGAGCAGGGGTCTGTGCGGGGCAGAGGTGCCTTGCACATCCTCCAGTGCTGCCAACAGGCTCCCGCGGGATGGCTGTGGGAAAGGAGCGAGTGCGAGCCTGGCAGCTTTTTTGTCTGAGGGGCCTCCTGCTCTCCCAACCTGCCCCTTGCACTTGTGGAAAGTAACCAGATCTCCGTGTCAAATCTCAGACAGGAAATTCACACCGAAGGTATGTCCAAAGTCCAGGGATTCCTGGGCGATATCCCAAGGCATGTGTGTCTTCTGCGGTTAGGGGAGCCAAGCTTTGGTGCCCATCTCCACTGTCTCTCTGGGAAGTGCAAAGCATGCAGTTGGTGATGCTGGAGTCCCACGGCAGCATTAGGTGGAATTTCACATTTCTTTCTGTGAAGAAATGTGAAATCAATGACTAGCACAAGGCTACTGGTCAAATTGAGACACAGGAAAGGTGAAGCAGGCCCTGGCCAGAGGTGCAACCTGAGACAAGGGAAATGAGCCGGGTCCCTTTTCAATGTTAAGAAAATTCCAAACTGGGGGTTGGGGGTGGGGGGTGTTTTGTTTTGGTGTGCTTTTTTACAAGACCCCTATTTCCAATCTTGACTTGTTTTAGTCAGGACTGTAAAAATCATGTGGAAAGTCAGCTGGATGAAATTGCTTATGATGGGAAAACTTGGAAACAGGGAACTGGTAGGGTTGCCCGAATACGTCAGACTGTTGCATGGAGGATGTTGAGTAACTGAAGTGTATTTAAAGCTACCAGAATAGTTGGAGAACTGAAAATCTGTGAAATCCTGTGGATTTAGATTATTAGATTGGGAGAGCTGACTCTGGTGACCTGCTCTTTATGCACAGGCACACGATGAAGGCTCTGGTGCTGCTCTTGAAGTTGCTGGTTATGTTTTAGGTGCTGAGCAGGCATTTTTAAATTGATGTAAATTAACTACTGTTACATATTTCTCAAGAAGAGTGTAGTCCACAGATATTTACAAGTCAGTGGTGCAGGGCACAAACCCAGTGTTTTCTTTGGGTTAAGATGGGTTGTGCTCCATTTTCAACACCCTTTGGTGATTTCCAATATCCTTTGCTGAAAAGGGCAAGACAGAAAATAGCCACCCGTGCCCTTGCATTAAGGTGAGGTGGAAGGAACACTAGCGAAGCCGGGGATGTTTGGGTTAGCTGTAAATCGAGGTCCCACAGGCTGTTGGAGCAATGAGTTGTTCAACTCTTGGGGTGGAATTTTACTGAAATGGGAGAGTTTAACCCTAGCAAGTTTTCAGTAGCAGTTCTTTGGTAGAGTGGGCGGTATTTTGATCTGTGCAGGCTGCACCCTGGGCTCCAAGCAGCTCATAGGAAAAGAGGGAGATGTGAAGCAGAGGTATTTCCAGGAGGGATTAGCTGGCGCGGCTGTAACATCTGAAACAAGAGCAGGATGTCGTTTAAGCGGCAAACAATTTCTATTTCGGTGCGCCCATTCAGGAACTGCGCTTTGCATCGGTCACGGCGGTGCGGGGAGGAAACGGGGCTCTCTCTGCGTCTGCCTTCACCAGCGCTGAGCGCAGCAGGGGCAGCAGCAGCACGGCTCCGGCCGGCGCCGCGCTGCGCCCAGGTTGCCTGGAGGGATAGGTGTGGCTGTGCGCCGCGGACCTTGCACCGCGCCGAGCAAAGTCTCATCTCTCTCTGAGTGCGGGAATGGTAAGGCAGCTCCGCGAGTTTGTGTCGAGTGATGGGAAAGGAACAGAAATGCACCGAGTTTTCGGGGCGGGGGGCTGGGGGAAGGAATGTGTTAGAAAACACCTCGTCTGTGTGAATCAAGACTGGATATCTTGCTAAATCTTCGTTTCTGATGGATTCGAATGGTTTTTTGATTCTTGCCTGGTCAGACGGTGTACTGGCTTGGGTACACCCTTGTGTTTTTTCCACCCAAATTCCTAAATGCTAAGCATCTGAGAAAGTTGTGGGATAAAGTTATGTCTTTATAGTAAAAAAATATATTTAAGTGCAGTTGGTTGCTTTCAACAGCATTAGTCATACCAGACCTAAACCCCTCAAACTCTCTGTCTCTCTCTCTTTCTCCCTCTCTCATTTTTTAAACTGTGACTTGTGTGGTGCAGTGTGAAGTTTTCTAAATTGTCCCCAAGAGGCTTGCTGTGATAAATTCATCACTGGTGGAAGGCCAGTGTCTCTGCCGAAGCATACCTGAACTGGGTTTTATAGCCTTATTTTCATCAGCCCTTGAGTATTTTTAGACCAAGGCTGCTCAGGCAAATGAGGAAGTCTGGCAGAAGTTTCTTCCGGGCTTCTCATACACTCTGCTCTCCATGTGGTGGTGTGGACACAAGCGTAAGTGCTTTGTGTGGATTGGGAATGAAACATTTCTCAATCTTCATAGAAAAATCTGTGTCTGCTGTGCTTGGGAGTTTTGGATGAGGAGGGGTCCCGTGCATGTGACCAGGGCGCCACAAGAAAACGGTCGTGCATGTCTTTTGTTTGTCTTTCTCAGCAGCCATTCAGCCGTCTGATTAGGAAACGCTGGATACCTTCCACCAAGATAGCTGGTGGAAGTCCTTTTGCTTCTGTAAAAGTCTGCCACTAACCTTTTTACATTCTTCATCAATGTGTTGAATTTTATCAGCAGATTGGCAGTTTTACTTAAAAAATGTGGACTGATAACCCTTGTTTTCTGGCTGGCAGAGTGGGAACTGTACCAATGCTAAGAGTGTTTATGCTCTTCTGTGCTGCCTGATTTCAACAGTTTTGTTGTTTTCCAAGGCAGAAGCATGAAGAAAATACAGAGGAAATTCTTTATCTTAGCAAAAAATCCTGCTTGCCTAAACTGGTCGATTAAACCATTACCTAGCAGGTTATAATCCCAGTTTATGGTTGGTTTATTTATTTCTTTAGGTGGAAGCTGCATGGAAAACTGTAGGTCTTACATTAGAAACTGTGCGGTAGGTCCTGAGTTTGGCCGATGTATGTTTTCTGCGGAGATACTGCTTCTTTTTTAAGGTGTTGGTTGTTACTGTGATGCATGGTTGGAGATGATGGACTCATCTGCTACCTATGCCTCTGTCATGAAGGAATGAGGTTCACATACCCAGCCTCGACCTGCCTTCTCTAAAATGGGAGGAGTGATGCTACTTCCTTCCCTTGAGAGCTTTGTTGAAGGCAAACACTGGTGGGTCCCCACTTCCGAGTGACGGTGGCCAAAATGGGAAGTGGTCCACGATCTCACATGTTCTAGGCAAAGGAGGTGCAGACTGGGGCTGAATGTGCTTAGCTCACCAGCTTTCCCTCTCTGCTCAAGCACAGCTAGTTTGGCATGGGGGCTGCAAGCCTATAACCTGCTCAGAGTCTGTGGGATGTAATTCCCCAGGTATTGGAGAAAGAAGAAAAGTGCACAGGAATGAGGTCGTCTGGTGTGATAAGAGACTGTGCAGTGTATGGATAGGCAGAGAGCAAACTAAGGCTACTCTCAGCTTGAGTCTCCATGCAAAAGTGCATGCAGGGTATCCTTTTGCCATCTGCCTCCTGACTTCTCTTTCACTCTCTCTAGGCACGCTCTGAAAATGAACCCAAGTAACACTGAGTTGGAGAGAGTCAGCAACAGCTCTGCAGAGAGCCTGAGCCCACCCTTCAGGAGCGTCCATGTCAGCTTCACCGCTGGCTCCAGCGACAGCCTCGACTCGGACACACAGACCGGCAGCGATGGCAGTAAGTGACCACCACGTGTGGGAGAGGTAACAGTGTGCCTGAGGCCCACTGCTGGGACAGCATTCTTGGAGCAGGGATCACGAGGGTCCAGTCCCCAGCTCCCCCAGTGACCCTTCATCTTTCCACTTCTCCTACCCTTCTGCCTCTTGGTGAATTGTGATGAACGTGGCAGAGTCAGACCAACATCACAGAATTTTTCTCTTCCATTCAGATCATTCACTCTGTAGATCTCCTCTGGTCTGGATAAAACCTCCATATAAAAACCATTCTGCTTGTGCTTCATGCATTTCGCGATGTCACAAATAGCCCTGCTATAGGAAGTCCTACATAGATTTGAGGAGTACCAGACGGAGTTTTGTTCTAGAGGTGCTCTCTCCCTCTCATTGTGTTCTCAGTTATTTCTTAAGGGGAAAAAATCTGCCTGCACTCGTTTAACTGAGATTAAAAAATACTTACTATGAAGTCACTTTTTTTCATCAGTGCGTAACTTAGACATGCACTAACGTGTTCAGCAGCTCAGAAAGTATTTCCTTAGCAAGAGCAACCTTCATGTAGTGGAAGTTCTGTCTTTCCAAGAGCAACACTGTACAGCAATAAAATTAAGAGCCAGAGCTCTGGAAACTCCATTTTTCCACCACTAACTTGGAGTCTGAGAGTGAGACCTTGCCAGGAAATTGTACAGGGGTAAGAAAAACTCGCATATGTTGGATCTTTACTTGCTAGGCACAGAAGTAATTTGCTGTCAAAAACGATAGGGAGAAGAGGATTTCTCTCCCTTCACTAATAGAAAAGAAACGGTTTAAACTCATCATGGGAAAGACGAGTTTTTAAATGAACACTCGAATGCAGTTTGTCTTGCTTATGTAAGCAAGAAGCTGTGCTGTCAGTTACTGAGTGAGGTGAGCTCAAATTAATTTGCTGTGCTGTCAGATGTTAAAATATGAAGTGGAGGGGAGCTTTTAAGCCCTTGACACGCAGAAGGACTCCATGCTGAAAGTGCAGAGAACTTTTAGGAGAGTTGTGAAAGAGTTTAATTCATTACCCTCTGCTTGGGGCAGAGCCCAGCTGCATATAAAAAAAAACTTAAGAGCAGTTTGGCATTTGTGAGCTAGGCATGTGGACCGGTTGCCAAAGATTCCAGTGCTGACGTTTGTTTCCTAAGACTCTCTCAAGTAAATCTTGACTCTTGAAACAGGGATTCAGCTGCATGTCCTGGCAGAGATGCCTCTGGTGAGGTACTCATGGACTGCACACTGAAGAATTTCTCTTGGTTGTATCCTCTGTCAAAGCCCTGTGGATGGAGGTGGCAAGAGGTGCCATGCTGAATGATCCCTGCCTGTGGCTTTTGACAGGATTTTAATGGAGAGAATCTTTCCTGTGGGCCATTAGAGTATGATGCAGATGTCTGGGTTTTCGTTAATGCTTGGCGCATGAATCTCAGTTGTTAAGGCAGATATTTCTCAGCTGAAACTGGAGAGCGGTCGCTTGCTGGGCAACTGGGTGTACAACACAGGCACACACCTGGGGCAAGGGTCCAACAGGAGTCAGATAGCTTGGCATCCAAGCACTGGGGCAAAAGAGACATGTGCTGATTCACGTTTCCTACAGAGCTGTTACTGTGCATATTGTCGGAAATCGGCTGCTGAAACAGCCTTGCATGGGAGACAAACCTGTGGAAACTAAAATCTGTGCTGCTCATTCCTGAGGTACTTCTCAGTGATGTTGGTGTGATAGGATAGATTACAGGAGGTGCATACAGAGAGCCTTGGCAGTGGAGGAGACAAATGAAAATTGACCAGTGCTGCAAAAATCTGGTGAGGAGGGAGAGGGCCAGATGGTGCCAGCATCCACTCTGGTGGCTGAGAAGCAGGGGATCTGCCCTCACCTCATGTGGTCTCAGGTGGTGGGGCAGCTAACAGGGATTGCTGCTCTGGCACAGCTGCTGCAAACCTGCAAGTGACACGCCAGGACAGGCTGGGAGCTCAGGGACCTGAGCCCCTGCACTTAGAGGTTGTACGTGATTGCTGGTGAGTCACTTGGGCTGTGAGGAGACAACTGTCTTCTGCAGGCTGACACGGAAACTGCCCCAGGGCATTTCTCTGGAGCAGGCAGAAAGCAACTGTGAGGAAGTGCCTGCTGGCAGCTGAACCTTCAACAGCAACTTTGTGAGGAGGAAGGATCATTTGCTACCACTCTGCATCTTTAGATTTAAAGACAGCAATAGATCCTGCTATCTGCTAAACTATTTACTATTTGCTTGGAGCAAACCCCCACCTTTCACCTTTCAAGGTTGACACTTGCATGCAAGTTGTTAGCAGAGTCCCATTGGTCATTCAAGTGGCATAGATAAATTCCCTTAAATTATTGTCTCCCTTCTTTTAATTTCCCCTCCACTCCTCACTTGTTCTATGACCGGAAATTATTGCTCTTTATTTTGATGTCAGATCACATTTTTGTACTTTTTTTTTAATATCCCACTTCTTTCATGGCATGTAAGTGTATTACCCATCTTCCGTCTGGCCCGGATAGGAAAGCAGCTGCTATGGCTGCCCAAAAAGAGCCAGCCAACCCAACCCAATCCATGTGCAGTTGGCATGTGGAGCTGCTTGGGGTTTAGGGGTATGTAGTGGGGCCAGCCTGCCCTCTGAGTAAAGAGGTCTGGCAATAAGCTGGGAAACAGGCAGCGGGGGGAAGGCCAGACTTTTTTTCAGCAAGATGGAAATTGCCAAAATCCCAGGTTTGCTCAGCGACCCTTCCCCAGTGTGAAGCAGAGAGGAAGGTTTGATATACTTGGAGTGCTCTAGTACAGCCAGAGGGCCAGAGCTGTGTGCCATGAGTCACTCTCTCCTTATCATGCCCTGCTGCTGAAGCACTGGGTGGCAGCTCTCAGGTGAGAGAGGCTGTGTTTAAAAGATTGTCCTTGTATCAAGTGCTTCATTCTTACCTCCCTTTAGATGACATCACAGCTTAAATATTTACCCTCTACTACCTTTTTACTACTGTATATGCAGTTCATAGGGGAGTGGTTTCAAGGGTGGGGAAATGCATTTCTCTGGAAGGCTGGTTGCCGCCTGCTTTGCAAACCTGCTCTATTAAACTGGATTAAATCCCTAACCCCTCCAGTAAAACTTTGCAGTTGTGAATAGCTGAAGACTGTGCACTGGGTTCAGATGTAACTTGGCTTGCTGCCTTCTTCCCAGCCAGGGCCCTGGAGGTGGCAGGGATTTTGAGAAGGACCTGTACTCTCAGCCTGCAAGGGCCACTCATGGCATCTTCTTGTGTGTTGCTGTCTTCTAGGACACTCATCTGAGCTGAACCACTCGCCCCCTCCAGCTGAGAACCAAGTGTTTCCCCCTGTTCCTTTCCTTCCTCTCTCCACTGAGGATGGTCCCTCCTCTGCCCCCAGCTGCCCGCCCCCTCTGCCCCAGAAGAAGACAGTGATCAGAACGGTGTCTTCTCCAGATGGCTTTTTTGGGGGACAGGCATCTTCAGGCAAAGCAGCTGGTGCTGCCAGCCCCAGGCTCAATGTCAGCCATTCTGAGAGCAATATGTGCCTCCGAGAGGAGCCTCCCTTCATCCACCCAGCCAGCCTGGGGGGCCGTCCTGGTGCCTTCTCCTCCTCTGAGTCCCTGGAGAAAAGCTCCAAAGGAAACAGTTACTGGGGCTCAAGCACTGGTAAGAGCGCATGGGCTTGCGGCCCCAGCAGAAACCTCCAGTCCCTCTCCTCCTCACAGCTCAGTGTGTCCAGCCAGGTGTCCTCGGCCTCCAGCCTCCACAACCTCCTGAGCAACATTGACAACAAGGAGGGGGTGTACAGCAAGCTGGGGGCCCTGTACGCCGAGTCCTTGCGCCGCCTGGTCGCCAAGTGCGAGGACTGCTTCATGCGTGAGCAGAAGAATGAGCTGCACTTCAGCGAGAACAACTGGTCTCTCTTCAAGCTGACCTGCAACAAGCCCTGCTGCGACTCAGGGGATGCCATTTATTACTGTGCCACTTGCTCCAAGGACCCCTCTACTACCTATGCTGTGAAGGTAAGTCCACAGCCAGGAGGTATCCAGGCTTATCTCCATCTTCTAGGTGGAGATGTGTGCACTAGCAGCACACCGTGTCTCATACAATGTCTTGTTGTCTCTGCTTGTATTTCTCACAGCTGAGGTTAGGCAAGCAAAACCCCCTCCAAAATTGTCACTTTCCCACTACTGCTGGTGAAGGTTAATTTGGAGAAGGAGTTTTCATTGTGACAAATGCCAGTCAGATTTAGCTTAATTGGTAAAGGGGTCTGAAATCAAACCATTTTCTCTCTCTGAAAACATCTTTTTGCAAATTCTCTGTTGTAAACTCAGAGGCATTCGCCTCTGATGACACAAGCTGATGAAAGGCTGCTTAAAAGACAGCATTTTTGCCTTTGCCTGCCTTTTAAGTGGAAGCTCTGACCCAGATACTGAGTGCTTACATGATCTTGAAAGTACAGACAATGAGATATTGCAGATCCCAATTAAACAATGTGAGGCTGACCCAGACATGCTGTGTAAGGTCGGGTCTGAAATATTTTCGTGTAACTCCACAGAATACATGTTTTGAAATGGAAACTTGAGGTGCAATAGTTCAGCTCTTTGAAACCTGGATAAGTAAGCTTATCCAGCCGGTTCCATGGACATCCTGTGGATTTTGGGTTCTTGATCGATGTTATTACTTGAATACAGAGATTTTAATTTCCGTTCTGACTTAACACTGAGGACATCTCACTGCTGCTTATTCCTCAGGTTGTTTTCAAAGCCTAAAGTAATTCCTGAAAAAGCACTGTCAGAGATGCATTAAGGAAGGGAAAAAAAA
The DNA here is from genome assembly GCF_029207755.1 of Chamaea fasciata. Lineage (NCBI taxonomy): Eukaryota > Metazoa > Chordata > Aves > Passeriformes > Sylviidae > Chamaea > Chamaea fasciata. Next base: position 43,814,108 of record NW_027094091.1, on the reverse strand, counting down.
GAAAAAAAATCTCTGCTGAATCGTTTCCACCATTATGAACTCTAGGAGTTGTTCTACGATGCTTTAAAACATCCCTAAGGGATGTTCCAGTTAAGTGGTAGCTTAAAAGCCAGTTCATATCCTAAAGGAAATACAGTCAACCCAACAGGGGGGCTGCAACCAACCAGAATCGAATTAGATGAGATCTTGCACTAATATCCTTAGTCCAGCACTCAGAGCCGTAGCTTTTCTTGTGTGTTATACCTGAATCCATCACAACTTTCTTCCTGAAGCCTAAGAACTATGTAGTGAATTCTTAGACTCCTTTTCAATCCGCAGTTCCCTGCAGCACACCCACACCTTTGCTTTTGCCTGCCCTGTTAGGTGAGGTTCAGTAGCTCAGCTCTATGGCTGTGGTGCATGAATTCTTGCCAAGGCAGAAACAGCACATTTCAGCCTCTTGACAGGACTGCACTTATGTCCCTGTGTGTGAAGTGGGCTTACTCTGTGCCCTAGGTACACTGCAGAGCATCTTAACAAAGTCAAAGCCACTGCAACAAGGCCATACTCTGTGCCAGCATAGTGATGTTGTGTATGTGTTTATCCATGTGCATGGATACAATTCCTGTGTGCCACCATCCCTTTGGCAGCCAAATTACGGAATGAATAATTGTGAAACATTACAATTGGCTGATCTCTAGCTGCCCCTCCTGGCTTCTGGTGTAGATTTTTTGACATGAAAGAGATCACAGACCTGTAGTTAAAATTAGACTTGGAGAGCTCAAAATGGGCAGAGGATCAGACTTGAGCCAAGGAGCCTGTTTAGAAGCAGCAGCTGGAGTCTGAGCTGTGCACAGACAGAAATTGCTAGGTATAAAACAGTTTGGAAATGGCTTTAGAGGAATTAAGCCAAGGTACGCTCCATGCCTTGGCTTCTTTCTCCACTAGAGCTGTTGTGACTAAGACAGCCCAGGCTGGAGCTTTCAGCAGAGAGGATGCCTCTGGTGCAGCCAAAGTCAGGAAAAATGGCTGGATGTTGAAGATTTCCCTGTACTCGTTTAGTTGTAGTTGTTCTTCCAGAGACTTCTCTCTTGCCAGGAATTCCCGCCCCCCCCCCCCCCCCCCCCCTTCCTTTCCTATGCCTTACATGTCTTTCCTTTGGGAGGAGGAATGAGCAGGTTTGTTAGCCAGAGGGCTGGAAGGTCTGCTCTGCATTTGAGGACCTCCTGCGTCATCCTGGGTCCCGCTGCATTCATCTGCATTCTGCCTAGCTCTCCAAAGCTTGTCTTTCCACAAATAAGCCAAGGCAGGGTATTTTTGTTTAGAAAAGAGAGGAAAATAGTGATTTGAAATGCCCCATCTCCACAGTATTGTCTCATCTGAGTGAATTATCTGCAAATGCCTACATTCAAACCCTTGCTAGAGGAATACAAAAGCAGCTCTCTTCAGCTCCTCTCTATTCTTGTGTATATTTTAACTCAGAGGCAAAATTGATTTATTGTACGATTTTGCACGCATGCTGTGACTGGCACTGGCACGCTCCAGGCTTTGAAACCTTTTATGCTGAATTTCAGACTGTTGCTTACTCCTGTGGATGACATATAAACATATCGCTAAATAAAGGGGGGAAAAAAGTATAATAGAAATGCCAGAAGGCCCCATAAGCTAATGGATACTCCTATAATAAACCTGGGTTTGAGTCTCTAATGCAGTATAAAGCTAAAATACAGAAGAAAATGAAGATAGAAGTCATGTAGGTTAAAGAGAATCCAGATTATAATATGCATTTTTCTCCCCAGAGTTTGCTGCACTCTCACTTCTTTCTAGGCCTGTTGTAAGCTCCCATTTTCTCTTTTCTTGGTTTTCTTGCCTGTGCTGAGGAGTAGAGCTTGTTGCTGGTTTCCCTTAGCCATTGATCAGGGGCTTGAGAGTAGTTGCTGACACAAAGAAGTGGAATGGTTGAGGAGGATGTGAAAGTGGCTCCAGGGCTTGGGACCAGAGAAGGATCAGGTGGGAAGAAAGTGCTGGAGGCCTCTTCCACCCTTCACCACAAACAGCTCTATAGTTTCCAATCACCTCACATTGCATGGGGCCTCATTCAGGAGTGTTAACTATCTCCAGAGGTAGAGACAGCATGTCTTCTGCCACAAGCTTTGCTTTTCTCCCTCCAGGAAAGTCTCTTGGATTGCAGGATTTTCTCTCGATATCTGTGATGTAAAAGCTATGTTGCTTCTGTTGGCAGGGAAACAAAATCTTCAGAAGTGGTTCATGGCAGGACTACTGTCCTCCTTTCCTCCAGTTACTGGGCATTGCCCGGCAAAGGACGCGTGCCCACAGACATCTGGTGTCTAAGGTTGGGCTGTTGCAAGACAAAAACAATCCTCAAGCCAGGGACCAGTGCACATCCTGCTTCTGCTGTTGTCTTCCAGAGCATCTGCAAATCACAGCTTAGCATCCCACCTCTCAACTTCTGGTCTCTGCCCTGTCTCTGTCACCACCTGAGACTTTTTCTTTTCGTCTCTCTTCACAGATTTGTAAAACCCAGGAGTCCAAGGTAGCCGCTTCGTACTGCAGCCCTGCAGTGCCGGTTCACTTCAACATCCAGCAGGACTGTGGCCATTTTGTGGCCTCCGTCCCCTCCAGCATGCTGCTGGCCTCAGATGTGGGGAAAGGCATGCCTGGAGATGGTTTCCATCCCTCCCGCACTGCCAGTGAGCACGACTGTGTGGTGGTCATCACCCGCGAGGTGCCGAGCCAGACCACTGCCGACTTCGTGAGGGACTCAGCGATGCTGCACCAGGCCAAGCCGGAGCTGTATGAACGTCGCGTTTGCTTCCTGCTCCTCCAGCTCTGCAACGGCTTGGAGCATCTCAAAGAGCACGGCATCATCCATCGTGACCTGTGCCTGGAGAACCTCCTGCTTGTGCCCTGCAAGCCCCCCATGAGCTGTGTGAAAGCCAAAGATGACAAACACTTACCCCGCCTCATCATCAGCAATTTTTTGAAAGCTAAGCAGAAGACTGGAACTGGAGACTCCAAGCTGAAGAAGAGTCAGGCCCGGCTGGCCCCGGAGATTGTGTCGGCTTCTCAGTACAAAAAGTTTGATGAGTTTCAGACTGGTATTCTCATCTATGAACTGCTGCACCAGCCCAACCCCTTTGAGGAGAAGGTGCACCTCAGGGAGCAGGAGTACAGCCCTGAGGACCTCCCTCCTCTACCCAGCCTGTCCATCTACTCCCAGGGACTCCAGCAGCTGGCCCACCTACTACTGGAAGCAGATCCCATCAAGCGTGTGCGGATCACCGAGGCCAAGCGGATGCTGCAGTGCCTGCTTTGGGGGCCCCGAAAAGACCTCATGGAGCAGCCCCTCAGCCATGAGGAAACCCTGCGCCAGGTGCTGCAGAACTGGGTGGACATGAAGCGTGCCCTGCTCATGATGAAGTTTGCAGAGAGGGCCGTGGACACGGAGCGCAGCGTTGAACTGGAGGACTGGCTGTGCTGCCAGTACTTAGCATCTGCTGAGCCAGCCTCCCTCTTGCACACACTAAAGCTGCTGCAGCTGCTCTGACCTTGGATGTGTCTCGGAGGCAGCTGAGGGCTCCTGATTGCCTTGCGGCTAAAGGTGCACAGCCCTTTCATATGTGAGAGGTTTGAACCTCAGCTGCAAATGCACGTTCAGCTCCTGCCCCACGCTCCAGTCAGAGTGCACAAGGCATGTTTAGCATCCTCAGCACGGTTAGTTTGCGAGCAGGCAAAACTGGGAACCTGCCCCTATTTTGGGGGATTTTTTGTTTTTTTGGTATGGTAAATGTGGACTGATAAACTCCTGCCTGCGTGTGTGCATGTTTCTAATGAACTCACTGTACCAAGTTGATTTCCATGCCTATGGGACAGTCCTCTGATCCCCACCTCTCCAAAGCATCAGAGCCTTTTTGCCTGGGAACACCGCCACACTCTAGAGTGGGAAACAGGGATGAATGGGTGGCTGGTTCTTTTCAGGAGCAAGGGCATTTCACATAATGCTCCTTTGCAAGGGAGAAGCAGGAGCTTTCAAATTCACATCTTTTGTGAGTTTTGACATCCATTTTGCTTCTAACTTTCAAAACAAAAATTACTGCTTGTTTCTATGTATCAGTCCTTCTTTTCTGTGTGGGCAGTTCAATATCGGCTGCCTGTTACCTTCGTTTGATACTAATACAGCCTGGCTTTCTGTCTAGTGGTGCAGCTGTAGTGGAGGACCACAGCTGGATGTGAAGGGGTGAGAAAGAACTCAGGGTGGGTCTGCTCATGAAAATGATGCTGGGAATTACCCTTTGTAAAGCTAATGAAATGGAAAATCCCCAATTCACCTCCAAGGCCTTGGGGGGAAAGTCAGAGCCAGGTTGCTTTGCTTTTCCCATCCCTCCAGCTCCCTCCCTTCACCTGGTAATTCACCTGTCCCTTGTGTCTAACATTTATTTAACTCCTTTATCGAGAGGTGAGCTGGCACGTGAAAGGCTGGGACCACTGCAGGCCGGCAGGGTCTTATTGCTGTTGGTGTTTGAATTAGAAATGCACAGGGCTGGGTGCGCTGCAAACACATTTCTCCAACAGATGGGATGCAGGAGCAGCACAATGAGAGGTGCAGAAACTGGCCCGGCTCCCTTTAGTCTCTTTCCCTCCATGCAGAGGGAATAAAGCAGCTACTCAGATTGGGAGAGAGGTGGCGCTGCTGAGAAAAAAAAAAATTTTTTTTTTTCAAAGGTTGCAGGCTTCTTTTACTCTTCCACTCCAACAGGAGGCAGAGATGAGCTGCCCTGGTCCTGACATCGGTTCTGCAGCCCTTGGAGAAGCAGTAAGTTTGGGACACTGGGAGAGAGCCCAGCATCAGCTTATCTGAGACAGGATGTCACTACTTGAGCTACCCTCCTTCCAGCTCCAACAGGGAGAAATTCATGAGCACCTTCCTCCAGCCTAGATTCACCTCTAGACACAGCCTGGTCTTTTGGGGAATTTTAACTCCCCAGGTTT